>NC_138775.1:112098437-113298437 GCF_965119305.1 Pelophylax lessonae | reverse complement strand
CGTCGTCGCGAGCGTTCTTCTGTTGATAAGGAAGGACGCATAAGCCCAAGTTGCATCGGCTCTGACGTATCCGATTCAGAAGTAACCGGAGCAGTGTTGCTGGAACGGGCACCGGAGGAGAAGGTGTGGATGGGATTAGGAACCCGTGGCAACATCCAGACTGGGCGGATCTGCTGCGTGCACCTCTCTGCTCTACGCTCACAGAGCCGGTGGTCTATCTGTATGGCCAGGGTGATTAATGCCTCGGGTATACCCACTCGGGCCAGTTCATCTTTCAAGTTTTCTGAAAGACCCAGGCGGAACTGATGTCGCAAGGCTGCGTCGTTCCAGTGAGTGTCTGTACTCCAACGCCTGAAGTCAGTGACGTAATCCTCTACTGCTCTACGGCCCTGTTGAAGTGAAGTGAGTGCGGTTTCTGCGGTAGCAGTGCGCTGCGGGTCTTCGTATAACTGCGCCATTGCGTTAAAGAAAGCCGTCATGGAGTCCAGCTGGTCGCTGCGCTCTTCAAGCAGGCGGTGAGCCCAGGACCGAGGTTCACCTTGAAGCAGGGATATGATGAACCCCACTTTGGTTGCTTCCAAGGAGAAGGTTCGGGGTTGCAGAGAGAAGTACAGATCACAGGCTTTGCGTAAGGCTCTAAACTTGCTCCGATCCTCCGAAAACCTTTCCGGCGTAGGGACCCTTGACTCAGGAGGCAGCATCACCACCGTCGGACCGGAGGGATTCCCGGAGGGAGCCATGGAAGCAGCAGGAACTGTAGGGTCCGTGGAGGGGGTTAGGGACTGAACGCGTCCCTCCAACTGGGTATAGCCCTCTTGCAGGGACTTAACGGCTTGGGTAAGGGCCGCAAGGTGCTGGCAGATGTCGTCCATAGGAGAGGCTCCTCTAGCAGGCTCAGTCATGGCTGTGTTGTACTGTCATGGGGTAACGTGGCAGAGCCTGACGTAAGAGGAGTGGCTTACCGGGTAACTGGCGTGGCACAGGGTCACCAGAGGCGCGGAGTCTAAGTGTTAGCCGGTTTTCACCAGGGCCCCAGATGGTGGGGATGGATTTGGCTGCTTGCTAACACCAGGTCGCGGTCCCCCAGATTCCCTGGGAGAGCCAGGAACAGGTCCAGGACAAATAGCCGGTAGCAGGTAAACAGATCAGGACGAGACAGGAGGATAGTCAGGACAAGCCAAGGTCAGGGCGGGCAGCAGGTAATCAGAATCCAAAGACAAGCCGGGTCAGATAAACAGGAACAATCGGAATCCAAAGACAAGCCGGGTCAGATAAACAGGAACAGCAGATATAACATGCACATGATACAGGAGAGCTGAAGACAACACAGCAAAGTGCAGTGCTGCTGGGCTGTTTAAATAAGGCAGCCTGTTTGCCAATTATTGCAATTAGTCTGCTCTCGGTTAACCCTTTAGGTAGCAGACTCATGACAGCACATCAGTGTGCTCAGGAAGCGTTGCGCAGGGTATTCAGTCTCTGACAGTGAGAGAGAGGGGGGGACACCGTGACAGTGAGAGAGAGGGGGGTGAGAGAGAGAGAGGGAGGGGGTGACAGTGAGAGAGAGAGGGAGTCCAGTTTGCCCCTGGAAATTTACCCATTGCAAGGTATATAACTACAAAATGTCATCTTTAGTAATTAGTAGCTGGAACATTCAGGGTTTGAATGCTTCAGCCTTCGGATCCAAAGTAAACGATCCAGACTTCATACAAAGACTACGTGAGACAGACATACAAATCCTCCTGGAAACATGGACTCAGGCACAGGACAAACCAACAGTACCTATCGGCTATAGGGAATTCTCTGTCCCCGCACAAAAGGATAAAAACATCAAACAGGGTCGCTGCTCAGGAGGAATACTAGTCTGGTATAAGGAGGAGCTACATGACAACATCAATGCAATCAAAAAGGGAGAGAGCCACATCTGGATCAGAATAAGTAGCTCCATCCTTGCCTCTCAGTCGAATATCTACTTATGTGCAGCATACATTGCCCCACCAGAGTCCCCATATTTTAGACCAGATATTTATGAGGTCCTACAAGGTGAGGTAACCCACTTCCAATCCCTGGGCCAAGTGCTCATCTTTGGAGACCTCAATGCTAGAACAGAAAGAGAAAAAGACTATACAAGTTCTGACGGCAACACGTATATACTGGGCCCTGCAAATTACAGTCACGAGTTGATACAGATACAAAGAAACAGCTATGACAGTACAATCAACAAAAATTGAAGAAAATCACTGAATCTGTGCCGCAGTCTGGGGCTCTATATCCTCAAACGGCCGTACCAAGGGAGACTCTCTGGGAAGGTACACATTAAACTCCCACGTAGGCAGCAGTGTGGTAGACTATGCCATCACAGATATGGACCCTGCCCTCATCAATGCATTTACAGTCACCCCACAAACAACCTGTCAGACCACAACCAACTAATACTATATATTAAATCGTCAAATAAACCATCTCCAAAATTCCACCAGGCTTCTCTCAGCAACCTACCACCATCATTTAAAGAGTCTGCCACAAAATACAGAGAGGTAGCTGACAGACCTTACATCAAAAAACATCTTGAAAACTTTCAAAACAACAACTATGAGGTAAGCCCACAAGGGGTGAACAAGGCAGCAAAGGACTTCCATAATATACGATACACCATAGCAGAAACAGCCCAGCTGAAAAAAGCCAACTGCAATAAAACATTCAACAAACAATCCAATAAATGGTTCGACAAAGAATGCAAAGCATTAAGGAACACCTTACGAACAGCCTCCAATAACAAACACAGAGACCCCGACAACAAGGATAGCCCACGGCATTCTTCAGAAACAATACAAACAAATCCTTAAGGAGAAAAAGCAAAACTTCATCTCCAACAACCTTCAACAGTTAGAAGAGGCACTTCAGGAAAATTCTTTCTGGGAAATATGGAAGAATATTGGCTCAGAACCCAGGGAAAACAACCTCCACATCCAAAATGGCGACATCTGGCTCACTTACTTTAAGAACCTCTACAAAGATATCACAGAAGAGGAGTTAACTGCAGAACAAAAAGACCTCATCAAAAGACTACACGATATGGAGGAAAAATTCAAGGACTTCCAAAACCCCTTGGATGTACCAATTACACTACAAGAAGTAACAGAGAAAATCCAACACCTGCCCACTAAAAAAGCCAGTGGGATGGATGGAATCCTGCCTGAAATGATTAAACATGGCTCCCCAGACGTACATGCTGCAATATGTAAAGTGTTCAATCTGGTACTGAGTACTGGTCACTACCCTAAAATATGGAACCAAGGCCTCATAACACCCATCCATAAGAGTGGAGACCAGTATGATCCAGCCAACTACAGAGGGATATGTGTCAGCAGCACATTAGGGAAACTATTCAACAGTATCCTCAACAAACGGATCCTCACCTTCCTGCAAAATACAACGTCCTCAACAGAAGTCATGCCAAACCATCGCACTACAGACCACATCTACACCCTGCACAGTCTGATCAAGAACCATGTCCACAATACAAGACATGGGAAGATATTCGCCTGTTTTGTGGACTTTAAGAAGGCCTTTGATTCAGTGTGGCACCCAGGCTTATTCCTCAAACTATTGGAGAGTGGAATAGGAGGGAAAACATATGATGTCATCAAGGGTTCATATACCGAGAACAGCTGCAGCGTAAAGGTGAATGGAAAAAGAACAGAGCACTTCCGGCAGGCCAGAGGAGTCAGACAGGGCTGCAGTCTAAGTCCAACCCTCTTCAACATCTACATCAATGAACTGGCTGCAGCTCTAGAATCCTCTCCAGCACCTGGACTGACTCTACATGACACTGAGGTGAAGTTCCTGCTGTATGCAGATGACCTCCTACTCCTGTCACCAACAGAGAAAGTCCTACAAGACAGCCTGGAAGTGCTGGAGAAATACAGTGCCACATGGGCACTACCCATTAACCCAAAGAAAACAAAAATCATGGTCTTCCAAAAAAAGAACACAAAGAGCCCTTCATTTACACTAAACAGCTGCACTCTTGAGGAAACTAACAGCTACACTTACCTCGGCCTAGAAATCAACCAATTAGGAAGTTTCAAGCCAGCCATAGAGGCACTAAAAGACAAGGCACGCAGAGCCTTCTATGCCATCAGGAGACAGCTATATCACCTAAAACCCCTAGTGAGAGTCTGGCTTAGAACCTTTGATAGCGTCATCACCCCAATCCTTCTTTACAGCAGTGAGATATGGGGTCCTGTCACCTACCCAGACCAATCCAAATGGGACTCAAGCCCGACAGAAATATTCCATCTGGAATTCTGCAAGCACCTCCTCCAAGTCCACTGGAGCACCTCTAACAGTGCCTGCCAGTCTGAGCTGGGCAGATTTCCCTTACTTCTTGCAATACCGAAGAGGGCGCTATCATTCTGGGATCATCTACAAAAAAGCAGTCCTGACTCGTACCATCATAAGGCCCTATTGACCAATAAGAACCAGCCCAAGCCTAGCGGTCTGCAACAACTCATCAGCGCCTTGTCTATCCCAACCTCCCAACAGTCTGGCCTGACAAAATCACAAATAAAAAACATAACAAATTATTCAGAAGAAAAATATGTTAAAGAATGGAGAAATGAAATAACAAACTCGAAGAAACTAACTGTTTACCAGTCACTGCAGAGAGACTACAAACTGGCCCCATACCTGGAGGTGCACCAAGAGCCCAAAGACAGACAGACCCTGAGCCTGTACAGACTGAGCGCCCACAGCCTGGAAATGGAATTAGGACGGCACAGACAAACCTACAAGCGCAGGGAGAGCAGATTGTGCCAGCAGTGTCACCAGGGGGTCCTGGAGGACGAGGACAACTTCCTGCTACAGTGCCCTAAGTACTCATCAGTGAGGGACACTCACTTCCATAGACTCTCCGCTTTCATCCCGGACTTCATTTCTATAGAAGAGAAGAGGAAACTCCAAATCCTACTGGGAGAAGAGGATCCAATGGTGAGAATAGCTGCACAATATGTGACAGCGTGTCACAGACTGAGAGGGACATGAAAAACTGAGGACTTAAAAATCCTTTACATGGACCCACCCCCCATTCCCCCTTTATATTACCCCCCCAACTCAACTGCTTTGGCAATGCTAAAATGTATTTGGTCCTGCCAATAAAGCTTATTTGAATTGAATTGAATTGAAATTGAATTGGGTGACAGTGAGAGAGAGAGAGGGGTGACAGTGAGATGGAGAGAGAGGGGGTGACAGTGAGAGAGAGAGAGGGGGTGACAGTGAGAGAGAGAGGGGGGTGTGACAGAGAGGACCCCTAGCACTCCCTCTTGTGCCCCCATGTACCAGTCCCTATCTGCTGAAAGGTGTGTGTGATACTCAGTAAAGTACCTTTCAGCAAGATGATAAGGAGTAGGCTGGACCTAATTTCTTGGTCACGGAGGTCACACACTAGCAAAGCTTTATTGTGGCTGGGAACAAGCATCGAAGCAGCTACAAGTGCACACTCCTCTTTAGGCTGTCTCCCCTCTAACTCTACTCTTACCTTAACCGTCTTAGCGGTATTCCCGAGCCTGGTTCGGGGTTAAATATCAGAGCCAAAAGCGGTAACCCCGAGCCACACTCGGGGTACCGTCAGAAGCATCGCTGGATCCTGTAAAAGAGGTTACTTACCTTGTCACCGGGATCCAGCGATGTATGCGAGCGGTATGTGGCGGCAGATCTTCCTCCCGATCCTCTCCGTGCCCCGGCTTACGTCTCCTGCGACGTGACGTTCGCAGGGGGGTGGAACCGGTGGCAAATTCAAATGTAAAACACACCAAACACACTGATACCATTCAAAATAAAGTAAATTCACATTACATTGCCCCGCAGTGCCCTTTCCTGCAGTTTTACTGTACTTGTTATGTATGTGTATATATATATATATATATATATATACATATCTATATATATATATATATATACACAGTATGTATATAGATGTATACATACATACATACATACATACATACTTTAACTTATTTATAGTTTTTTGTTATATTATAATTTATGATTTTTTGTTTCAAACTTTATCATACCCAAGATGTTATAAAGAAGAACGCACAGTAAAAAAAATAATATGTAAATAGTTGGTTTGGGCTGCTCATTCTTAAGAATTACATGCAAAATAATGGTACCTCTTTCAGCACCTAAAATCCGAAAGAATCATACCGCCAGGGAGTTTAAAGTCATGCAACCAGGTGCTATGACTGTGAATAGGAAACGATCATCCCCAGGACATGGATCTGTGCTCCGCCTCCTCATTACTCTCCTCTCGTAACAGAGCCGACAGGCTTGCCTCCCTCCTTGCCGTTTTGCCAGTCATGGCAGGGGAGGGGAGTGGAGGGGGGCGCCCGCCCGATGTCTGTCATGCTGAGCCTCCGGGAGCCAGCTAAGCTTCTGTCACTGGCAGAGAGAGTGCAGAATTCATCCACCATTTGCAGCCTGTTGAGCCTGGAGCTGCCTAGGAGCCTTCTGATGACGAGGTCATGTTGTGGGCGAAGCCCTGTGACAAGGGGCGCCTCCGGCCCGCCCATTGCACCGAGCTCCGAGTCTAATACTCACAGTCGGCTGAACGGAGGACCGGGAGGAGCAGTAAGTCACTGCTTCTGAACTACACTGCCAGTGTTTTTCTGCCCCCCCTCGGCCTGCACCCCTGGCGAGCGCCGTTCTGGCCAACCCCACAGTACGCCCCTGGTTCTAAGAAGGCTTTATTGTGCTAAAGTTTTTCTGAAATGCCAGGAAACACATGTAGCACCCTCCCAGGTAGGTGCTAGGAAAAGCATATTTGTGGCCCTGTTTGCTTATCAGGAGGGCCTGATCTATTTATTAGTTTAGCCTGTCATGTTTCCAGGTGTGATTCACTGGGTCTGAGGGAGTGTCCCCACTGCAGCCAATGAGGGAGCTCATTGGATAGTGGAGGAAACCCAGCCAGTGGCACACTGTTTTATGTCAGTTCCAGTGGGAAGGCATTCCTGCAATGCATCCTGGGATTGCACATAAATAGGAAGGGAGCATGTGACAGAGTGTCTTTTGGAGGGAGCATCAGTTCCAGGATGAGGTGAAGGCTGTCTCTCTTCCTGCTGAAGTGTGAAGGTTGTCCGGGCACTCGGCCTTGGGGCCAGAGGTTAAGCTGGGGTGCAGAGGATTCAGAGTGTGCTGACCGAGTGGAGCTGCTGGGCAGAGATCTTCTGGAAAAACAGTGTCGTGAGTACTTAAGATCTGCCCAGGGGTCTGCCTAGGAAAGGGGACCACTCTAGAGTCTAGAGAGGTCAAGGGGAATCCAGAAGCCAGCTAAAAAGGAGAGTACAGTAAAGGGGGTGCCAAGTACTAAAGCCCTGAAGTTTGGATAAGGGGGGTGCCAGGAAGGGCCCTGAAGTGTTCAGCAATACAGATTGCACTACACGTCAGCTACCCTAGGAAGGAGTACCTCAGGGGGCTCAAAGGACTTTTTCCCAGTCAGAGGTGAAGTCATAGTAAGCGGCCTAGCCGTAACCAGCGTCAGACAGCGCTAATCAGCGTCAGCAATCGTTAACCAGCATTAGGCAGCATTTTTGTAGAGTCCCTGCCTATTTGTGCATAGTTCAGTTGTTGGAGTATCCCATTCATCCCTTCTCCTATCCAAGTTCTCATATAAACCTAAAAACCCAAAGAAACTGGACTGATTCTTGTCTGAGGTATTCACACTTGGAAAACATGCTTCAAGGTACTGCTGTTGCTAGCGGCAACCCAGGGGGACCGACACTCAGCAGCTCCCTTGGGAGTAGTGCTACACACATATTATGCTACATCAGTGATGAAATTGTTGAATGAGCCTTCACCTTGTGTGGAGATATTAGGTATGAATGCAACATGAACAACATGACGTTAAACTTTGCATACTGCAAATGCATTAGACAAAAAATGTAATTCTTAAAGTGTTACTAAACCCACATCAGTAAAATCAGTCTGTATGTGCAGTAAAGCATGCTTGTTATACTCACTGTGGATACTAACGGGTTAATCCTCTGCATTGTGTAAAAAGGCTGTTTGATCCTGTCTTCTCGGATCCTCCTCTTCTTCAACTGTCCTTAATCCATCTTCTGATAGTACAGAGCCCTATGAGGCACTCTGCTCATGCGCAGTTTGGTGTGTATTGCTAAAGAGGTTTTTTTTTCTTGGGAGGGTGCATGTGATCATCAGGGAGCCAATCAGCACCGTACATACAGAGGGTCACGGGTCCTGCGGCCTCATAGGACAGTCAGAGTAGAATGAAAACTCCTCCTACAAGCTTTACCAGACACTCATAGAAGTCATAAAACTGTTATATACTGCTGATGAGAAAAGGTATTTAGAAACTTATATTTACTAAAATAATTGCATTTCCATGTTCTGTTTATTGTAGGAGACCAAATATAGTGAATGCAGAGTCCTGGGGTTTAGTAACACTTTAACTCCACATTGGAATACATGCATTTTATTTCCTAATATCCTCTGTGGCATTTAACCAGAGCTCTCAGCACTGAACTAGTTAAGACAATAACTGATAATCTATTTAATTACATTTTGGCAAATGTGGACAAATGTTGAAGGCTACAAGGAATCAATAGCTACAGTATGTCTGTGATGATTGATTACATTGCTGGGTCTCTTTTGTGACTTTTAAAGTCATTATAGCAATAGGTGTGTTTGGCAGCTAATTGATTACTCCACAGAGTGAAATTTTCTGTGATTGATTAAGGAAGAGGTATATTTTTAACTTTAGTCAAATGGCAAATTAATTATAGAAAGTGGTCACCAACAGGCTGCACTTTCAGTCTGGAACACATTTAATTTAACCACTTGCCTACAGTGCACTTTCATCCCCTTCCTGCCCAGACTGATTTTCAGCTTTCAGCGCTCTCACAATTTGAATGACAATTACTCAGTCATGCAACACTGTACCCATAAAAAATTCGTGTCATTTTTTTCACAGAAATAGAGCTTTCTTTTGATGGTATTTAATCACTACTGGGTTTTTTATTTTTTGTGCTATAAATAAAAAAAGACTGAAAATATTGTGAAAAAACGCATTTTCTTTGTTTCTGTCATAAAATTTAGCAAATGAGTAATTTTTCTTCACAAATTTTGGCCAAAATTTATACTGCTACTTATCTTTGGTAGAAATAACCCAAATAAGTGTATATTATTTGGTCTTTGTGAAAGTTATAGAGTCCACAAGTTATGGTGCTAATCATTGAAAATTGATCACACTTGACCATACCTGATGTACTGAAGGCCTATCTCATTTCTTGAGACACTAAAAAGTCAGGAAAGTACAAATACCCCCCAAATGACCCCTTTTTGGAAAGTAGACATTCTAAGGTATTTAATAAGGGGCATGGTGAGTTTTTTGAAGTTGTCATTTTTTCCCACAACTCTTTGCAAAATGAAGATTTTTTTTTTTTTACAAATTGACTTATTAACAGGTTATTTCTCTCACACAGCATATGTATACTTGCAACTACACCCCAAAACACATTCTACTACTCCTCCTGAGTATGGCGATACCACATGTGTGAGACTTTTTCACAGCCTGGCCACATACAGAGGCCTAATATCCAAGTAGCACCGTCCGGCATTCTAGGAGCACAAATTACGCATATAATTTCCTGACAACCTATCGTACTTTTGAAGGCCCTGGAGCACCAGGACAATGGAAACCCCCATAAAATGACCCCATTTTGGAAAGCAAACAGCCCAACGTATAATTTTTGAGGCATAATGAGTCTTTTGAATATGTCATTTTTTTCCACAAGTTTTTGGAAAATGTGGAAAGAAAATGAAAACACATTTTTTTTACACAAAGCTGTCCATTTATGCAATATTTCTAACACATAGCACGTACATAGCAAAAATTGCACCCCAAAATACATTCTGCTTTTCCTCCTGAGTATGGCGATACCACATGTGTAACACTTTTTCACAGCCTGGCCACATACATAGGCCTAACATCCAAGTAGCGCTTTACACAAAGTTGTCCATTTATCCACTTTAAGACTGGGCCTATTTTTGACACTTGGTGTTTACAAGCTAAAATCATTTTTTTTGCTAGAAAACTACTTGAAACCCCCAAACATTATATATTTTTTTTAGCAGAGACCCTAGAGAATAAAATGGAGATCGTTGCAATATTTTTTATCACACCATATTTGCACAGCAGTCTTCCAAATGCGTTTTTTTGGAAAAAAAATCACTTTTTTTAATTAAAAAATAAGAAAACAGTAAATTTAGCCCAATTTTTTTCCATAATGTGAAAGATAATGTTACGCCGAGTAATTAGATACCCAACATGTCATGCTTCAAAATTGCGCATGCTCACAGAATGGCGCCAAACATTGGTACTTAAAAATCCCCATAGGCAACATTTTAAAAATTTCTGCAGGTTACTAGCTTAGAGTTACAGAGGAGGTCTAGGGCTCAAATTATTGCTCTCGCTCTAACGATCGCGGCGATACCTCACATGTATGGTTTGAACACCGTTTACATATGTGGGCGGGACTTGGGTATGTGTTTGCTTCTGCGCGCGAGCTAACGGGGACAGGGCGCTTTAATTTTTTTTTTTCCTATTTATTTTATTTATTATTTTTTTATTTTTACACAGTTTAAAAAAAAAAGAAATGTTTTGATCATTTTTATTCCTATTGCAAGGAATGTAAACATCCCTTGTAATAGAAATAGGCATGACAGGTCCTCTTTATTGTGAGATCTGGGGTCAAAAAGACCTCACACCTCACAACTACACTAAAAAAGAAAAAAAAAAAAAATCGTTGAAAGAGGAAAAAAAAAAAGAAAAAAAAAAAAGTGGCCCTTTAAACCGGTTGCTAGGCAACGTCTTTTGACGTAACTCCGGTCCTCCAAGACCATAGAGTCGAGTGAGGGCCATCTTGCCCTCACTCGACTTCCTGTCTCTGAGGATCCGGGACCGGATAGTCTTCCCCGCTGCCGGCGGGTCCGGTAAGCTGGGAAAACGTCTGGGATGCGGCGGGAGGGGGGGCACCTCTTCCCCTGCACCGTAAGGGTAATTCTGCTGCGAATCCGCCACTGGGACCACCCTTATCTGAAAGTCGACCGCCCGCCGTTTCAAAAAATACCGGGGTTATGGGGGCTATCTGCTGCCATAACCCCAGTATTTAGCTTTTAATGGCCGACACATATAGTCGTTAGGCGGTCAGTAAGTGATTGCATGTATATGGCAAACAGGTGACGATGACTGATGGGGTGACAGGTGACGATGACTGATGGGGTGACAGGTGACGATGACTGATGGGGTGACAGGTGACGATGATTGATGAGGTGACAGGTGATGATGATTGATGAGG
Source organism: Pelophylax lessonae (assembly GCF_965119305.1). NCBI lineage: Eukaryota > Metazoa > Chordata > Amphibia > Anura > Ranidae > Pelophylax > Pelophylax lessonae. The sequence continues at coordinate 113,287,065 of NC_138775.1, read as the reverse complement.
TGACAGGTGACGATGATTGATGAGGTGACAAGTGACGATGATTGATGGGGTGACAGATGACAATCACTGACGGGGTGACATGTGACGATGATTGATGGGGTGACAAGTGACGATCACTGATGGGGTGACAAGTGACGATGATTGATAGGGTGACAGATGACGATGACTGATGGGGTGACAGGTGACGGTGATTGATGGGGTGACAGGTGACGGGCGATGGTCACTGATGGGTGACAGGTGACGGGCGATGGTGCACGGCGGTACTGATGGCAGTCTCTGGTGACCGGTGAACTTTAGGCTACGTTCACATGTGAGCGTAGTGATCATGGGCAGAATCACTGCGATTCTGCCCGCGATCCAGAAATCATTGCAAATTGCGGGACGCCTGTGCGTTGCCCGTGATTTGCAATAGCACCCCAAACGCTGTGCGATGTTGCTGCGATTTCCGCCTGCCGAATCGAGGTAACATCACGCAAACAACGCATGGCGCCCCAAAGAAGCTCTTGTACCTTTTTTGGGTGTCATGCGTTGTTTGCGCGATGTTACCGCAATTCGGCAGGCAGAAATGGCGGCAACATCGCACAGCGTTTGGGGTGCTATTGCAAAAAACGGGCAACGCACAGGCATCCCGCAATTTGCAATGATTTCCGGATCGCGGGCAGAATCGCTGTGATTCTGCCCGCGATCGCTGCGCTCACATGTGAACGTAGCCTTATGGGTGTCAATTTCTGGGCACTGATGAGGTGACTGTTGGGTGACAGGTGACATTGGGGGGGCTGAGGACTGTGTGGGGACCTTTATTTGTGTGATTTTAGTGTGATTTTACTTTTTACAGGTACACAGAGCAGTAACTCACTGTTTCTAGCTCTGCTCTCCTCACACTGGAAACTGTATGAGGGGAGAAGAGCTAGTAACAGTGAGTTACTGCTCTTTGTTTACATTTTGTGATTGGCTGTGAATGGATTCACAGCCGATCACATAGTAAACAGTCACTGTCAGTGACTGTTTACTACTGCCGGTGACAGCTGTGTTCCTACGGAACACAGTGCCACCGACATGACCGCGCTGCGCGCTCCCGATCGCGCATGCGTGGTCATCTCCCGGGCTCCTCTATTGTGATCGGCTGTGTCATTGGAACACAGCCGATCACGTGGGAAACAGCCATGCCCATTGGCTGTTTCCCCCCTGCCGGTGACGGGCTGTGTCCCGGTGACAAACCGACACCGGCAGTGCAGGGCGGCGCGCACGCGATCGCGCGCCTGCCCTGCTTGAATGGGCGGACGTCATATGACGTCCGCCCAGAACAATGGCCGCACCGTCCTGCCGTCATTTGACGGTGGGCGGGCGGCAAGTGGTTAAAGAATAAGTCCACTTTTGTGGAGAAAAACATATTCCCCTCTGGGTGATCTATGTACATTACAAAGATTTCGACAAACGTTGTTGCATATTCCATCCTTTTGCTGGTGGGAGTGGTTTCATAATTATCAATCAGCTGCTGCACCTGCAGAGCTCTATTGAGGAAAATTTCAGGGTCTGCATTCCTTTAGACATGATTTCCTATTAGGAGTATCTGAGTATCTTACCAAAAATTACATTTTTGTTGCAGGGGATGCCTGAAATCTACCTTGTATCTTAGCGGCAAATTAATGAGCCACTCACAGAAGCAGGAAATTACATATCTTGGGGACGTTCTGTACACATTCTGTGCACAAAACACCTCCAGGTAGCCATATTGCATTGCATTTAACAGAAAATTACAGAGCTGCAAATTTAAAAGGAAAGGTAATTTTTTTTAAAAAACATTCAATTACAATATGACTTGAGTTGCAATTGTATATGCTATATACAATTTTTTATCCTCCAAAGTGGAGTTACTTTTTCAGTTTAATTAGATCAAGTATAAAAAAATTACATTTGGGTGGAAAAGAAAGTAAGATTTTCAACCTATTTTTTTCTTTTCGATTTTACGATTTGATACACAACATATAAATATGCAGATATTAGTGCGCGGTCTAAAGGAAAAAAAAAAGGTTGATATCCCTTGTCTTGTTTAATAAAGTGGTAATTCCCATTCAAAGATGAGTGCGGTGAAAGGGAATACTTCCTGGGAATTATACTATTATATTAATAGATACAATTGTAGCACCCTCCTAGGCAGGTGCTAGTGAGAGACTATAGTTTTTGGCTCTGTCCACCTATCAGAGGAGCAGCAAATCTATATTGCTTTCTGTCTAGCAGAGAGCAGGATCTGTTAGTGAGGTCTGCTCAGTGTGCTCAGTATGTCATTCATTAAGTCTAGAGAGTGTTTCACACTGGTCCAATGGGGAGGCATGTTGGACAGTGGGAGGAAATTGGCAGGGACAGGCCGTCTCAATGCATTCTGGGATACTGTAAAAAAGCCAGGAGCACATGTGCTGTGGAGTCTTTAGCTGGAGAGCAGAGTTCCGGAGGGAGGGTTGCGGCTGCTTCCTCCTCTGTAGCAGTGGCACTTGGCATCAGGAGGTCCTCCTGAGGGCCAGAGGAACGGAGCTGAACCCAGAGGTCCAGGAGAGCTGACTGAGGGGGAGACACTGAAGACCCTGGAAAAACAGTATCGTGAGTACAGGGGATCGTGTCAAGGGGCCTGACCTGAGGGGGGCCACGCCAGAGTAGGCTAGTCAATGGACAGGTGTCAGTGGTCAAGAAAGGGGAAACTGGGAGACTGTCCTGAAGATACCATTAATTTATCAAGTCCCCTGGAAAGAGACTTAATCTTAAATCCATCTAGTGGTAAGGTGGATCAACAGCCTGGCTGTACAAACAGATAGATGTCCTCCAAACCTTGTGCATAGTTAATCTGGAGTATCCCACTAATCCCTCTCCCATCCCTAATTTATACGATAAAAACAAAACAACTACTAACCCCTGGATTAATTATTGACTGAGCCAAGAAGTAAAGTGATAGACTGTGAATGTCAATGTTGCTAACGGTAACCCAGGGGGACCCGAAAGTGTGAATATCCAGCAGTCCTCAAGGGGGCAGTGCTACACAATAAAACAAAAATAGCAACAGTTAAAAACCGTGAGTGTGAAGTGAAAAAAATGGAAAACAAAGTATCATTGTTCAATAAAAATAAAACAAAGAATGTGAATTGCTGATTAAACACTTGAGTTCATTTTTCTTGTGTAACTATGAACACCAGTCTCTCAATATCAGCTCAAGTAACTATATCATGAAATCATGCACCAAATCAATGTCTTAAGTGCAGACAGGTATTTAAGATGTCAAAAAATGTCTTAGTCCTTCATGCTTGCACTTCAAAGACTCTCTTAGGCAGTAGCATATAGATTGGCCTCACCAGAATACAGCAGTATGATGGCATAGATTGTTTATCCATATTCCTGGTACCGTGATATCACTCAGTCACTCCTCTTGCCCTTCAATTTTAATCACACCAGGATCATGTTATCAGTTCCCCAGCAGAACGGCTTGCATACATAGTTTGTGAGGTTGAAAAAAGACATTGGTCCATCCAGTTCAACCCATAATGTGTGTGTTTGCTGTTAACCATACATTGCATACCCCTGTATGTTGTGGTCTTTAAGGTGCCCATCTAATAGTTTTTTGAAATGATCGATGCTCCCTGCTGATACTACTGCTTGTGGAAGAGAATTCCACATCCTTACTGCTCTGACAGTAAAGAACCCTTTACGTATTTTAAGGTTAAACCGTTTTTCCTCTAGTTTTAGTGAGTGGCCACGTGTTTTATTGTATTCCCTTTCTCTGAATAGTTTGTTCCCTATGCTAGGGTCATCACCAGTACAGTATTTGTACATTGATATCATATCCCCCCTCAAGCATCTCTTCTCCATACGTTCAATGCTTGTCTTTCCTCATAGCTGATGTCCTCCATTCCCCTATTTTTTTTTGTTGCCCTTCTCTGGACTCTCTCCAGCTCCAGCACATCCCTTCTGAGGACCGGTGCCCAGAACTGGACGGAATACTCCAGATGTGGCTGGACCAGAGTCTTGTAGAGTGGGAGAATAATCTCTTTTTCTCTGTCGCTCATTGACAGACGTAGTCCTACTTGATTAATATCAACTCGGGTTATACTGCCCTCTACAGGAGTAGGACTAGACAGGAAAGAAAACGTTCTGGCCACACCTTAGGGGCACACCTTAGGGGCAGTCCCAGAGGGTATATCCTCTCACTTCCTGCTACAGGATATCACTAAGTTCCTTGCTGGGATCTTTGGTCCTGGCAAGATTTTTTAGAAATACTTTTTTAGGCAGCTTTTCTTCTCCAGTGTTCCTGTGAGATCTTCAAGCAAGTACGCTGAAACTGGGCGACGGGCTGGATGTTAAAATCCAGTGGTCACCCCAGTTCAGCCTACGAGCGCGTGCAGGCCATAGCTCCGCGCTGGGTCGGCCGCGACATAGTCCCACTGGACGGGGACTGACCCTGCGAGTTAAATGTCTCGCCTGGACGCCAATGACCAGTTGCAAACTGAGTCACGGCGTCCGTATTGGTCGACAGCCCCCCCACCCCGGTGGAGAGGGGTTCTGTCAGGAGTTGGCGCCCGCCTGGTTCCGGTATGGTAAGTAAAATGTTCCCCCTCTCCCCCTGTCGGGTTTGTTGGGGGACGCGGGCCCCTCTCTGGGATGGATGGACGTGATCCTAGCAGGTGTTATTGATCCCCCTCTTAAGAGCTTGGTTTGGGAGCTGACTATCTATAGTCACTATATGACACTATAAGGGAGATGACTGAAGTCAGTGACTGACTGCTAAAAGGCATTACTATTAAGGTATAGAGGTATCCTACCTGACATAATGTGTATACAGGCCGATGCCTATGCCTGGATTACCGCATCCGCAGGTCGCCATCCTTCCATAAAGCCGGTCACCTCCGCAGGCCGCATAGCCTCCCGCAGGCCGCACAGGCCGAGGAATACCTCCCGCAGGCCGCACAGGCCAAGCGCACACTCCCGCAGGCCGAACAGGCTGAGGACTACCTCCCGCAGGCCGCACAGGCCGAGCACACACTCCCGCAGGCCGCACAGGCAGAGCGCACACTCCCGCAGGCCGCACAGGCCGAGCGCACACTCCCGCAGGCCGCACAGGCCGAGCGCATACTCCCGCAGGCCGCTGCTACTTTGCTCAAGCCGCCGCTATCCTCCACAGGCCGCCGCCATTTTCCTGCAGATCGCACGAGGTCGCCATATTGGCGTAGCCTCGTGTCTCCAGCATGGGGGCGGCCATGTTTGAGGTGACCAAACACCTCAAGGAGTAATTGGGAGGCGCCGGAAGGCGTGTAAAGGGGCGGAGCCGCCTCCCTGGCCCGGGAAAGCAAGCCAAAGACTTCCTGTCTGTAACAGACAGTGCTGGAAGCAGGTTGATAAGAAACTTCTGTGCATTAGGTGAGCCTTGGGGTCTCTCTCTCTCTCTCTCTCTGAGGGGTCCAAGCAGGTACACTGAGGGGCACTATTGCACTGGGGGACTAAGTAAAAAAAAAAAAAAAATGTTTTTTCTTGCAATTAATTTTTTGTGTTTGCTGGCAAGTGTCTTGTTAATCATGAACCCTGCCACACATGTATCCCCACCTGATCCCCTCGAGGTGGCCGCAGGACCCTCCAGTACCCCACTTGTGATGATGCATTATCAGCAGTTTGGAATCTTTGGTATCCCGGGTGGAGGTAGCCTGTCAGGGACGGGGGTCAAGAAAAGCGACCCCCGCCTACCCCTATTTCATCTGATACTTCAGATACGGATTCTGAGCTGGTCATTGCAGCCCCTTTTCTGGGGTTGTTGTCTCAGGTACGGTCTCCTCAGACAGTGAGGAGGACGCTTCTGCCTCCGCCATAGCACAAGAAGCGTTGGTGGAGGCACTAGTTGTGTCTGTCCGGGAAACCTTAAATCTTGAGATTACATCGGCAGAGGTAGCTGAGACTGATATTCCTTTTTTGGTACTAGCAAGCCTACCAAAATGGCGAAGGGTTTCCCTTGCCCAAATGGGGTCGTCCGAAAACGAACCCCTGCTATTTCCAAACGCATTGCTAGGCGCTATCAGTTTGAGGTACCTCTCATTATAAGATGGACGGTACCACCAATAGTGGACTTTTTTCAATAGTGGAGTTTTTCCATGCGGAGAAACTCCAGAAGATTCAGTCAATGATTCGGATGTTGCTGTCCGTCAACTGGCTGGGACTGATGGTCACCTCCTTAGAGGCAGTACCGTTTGCCCAGTCTCATACCCGAATTCTCCAAGAGGAGATTCTTCTCAAATGGAATCGGAATCCCGATTCCCTGGACAATCGGATCCGATTGAGCGAGCGGACCAGGGAGGCTCTGGTCTGGTGGCTTCGGTCTCCGATGCTCAGCCAGGGGAAGTCATTTCTTCTGATAAATTCCAGGTTACCGATAAATGTGTTGGAACTGAGAGCGATCAGACTTTGTCCGATTTACTGGACCGAGAAGCTCCAGGGCAGCCCGGTTCGGATCCAATCGGACTATGCCACGGTCATGACTTATGTCAATCACCAAGAGGCACCAAGAGTGCCCTGGCGGCCATAGATGTGGCCAACATTCTTTATTGGGCGGAACAGTTGTTCCAGCTCTCTCCGCGATATTCATCCCGGGGGTGGACAGGCAGATTATCTCAGCCATCAGATTCTGGATCAAGAGGAATAGTCTCTTCATCCAGAGGTATTTCACCAGCTGTCCCTTCATTGGGGCACCCCGGATATGGATCTGTTGGCATGTCGGCTCAACAGGGCTCGCGCCCGCGATCCTCTAGCGGACGCAGCAGACGCGCTGAGCGCCCTGTAGGGGCAGTATCAGCTATTATATGTCTTCCCCCCTCTCAATTGCTGCTGAGATTTCTCCGCAGGATAGAGGTGGAGGGAACTCCAGTTATCCTGGAAATTCCAGGCTGGCCTCGTCAAGCCGGGTACGCCGACTTGGGCAGGCTAGTCGCGGACGCTCCTTGGAGACTTCCTCTCAGGGAGGATCTGCGGTCTCAAGGACCGATCTTCCATCGTGCTTTACAGTCGCTGGTTTTAACGGCCTGGCCATTGAGACCCAGGTACTGAAGAACAGAGGATTGTCAGCTTCGGTTATTCCTACTCTAATTAAAGCAAGGAAAGCGACTTCCAGCAAAGTCTATTATCGCACATGGAAGACTTATATTGCGTGGTGTGAATCTTTGGGATTTCCCCCACGTACCTATTTGGTGACCCGAATTTTGGCTTTTCTGCAAAAGGGGGTTGAGCAGAAACTATCCTTGAGCACCATCAAGGGTCAGGTTTCAGCGTTAGCAATCTTCTTTCAGAAGCCGCTGGCTACTCATTCCTTGGTGCGGAATTTCATCCAGGGGGTGCGGCACTTGGCTCCGCCAGTGCACGCGCCCTTACCGCCCTGGGATCTTAATTTGGTTTTGTCGGTTCTGCAGAAACCTCCCTTTGAAAATATCAGGGAGATTCCCTTGCTTACATTATCCCAGAAGGTGGCCTTCTTGGTGGCTATCAATTCTGCACGCAGGGTGTCAGAACTGGCTGCATTATCATGCCATTCCCCATATCTAGTGGTTCATATGGATAAGGTAGTTCTTCATCCGAAGCCATCCTTTCTTCCTAAGGTGGTTTCAGATTTTCATCTGAATAAAGATATTGTGCTACCTTCCTTGTGTCCTAAGCCCAATCATCCTCGGGAATGTGCGTTGCATTCCTTGGATGTAGTTCGGGCAATCAGGGTATACCTGAAGACTACGGAATCGTTCCGTAAAACGGATTCACTTTTTGTGATCACGGATGGCCCCAGAAAGGGGTTGCCTGCATCTGCCGCGACTATCTCCAAATGGATTATACAGACGGTGGTACAGGCTTATTCTATTAAGGGTCGGAATCCTCCGTTCCCTGTTAAGGCGCACTCCACTCGAGCGCTCAGTACTTCCTGGGCCTACCGCCATCAGGCGTCAGTGGTCCAGGTTTGCAAGGCGGCTACCTGGTCGTCGGTGCATACCTTTACAAAATTTTATAAAATTGATGTGATGGCATCGTCAGATGCCTCTTTTGGCTGCAAGGTTTTGCAGGCCGCAATTTGAGGAGACCGGTGGTCTACCTCGGGGGTTTTTTTTCCGTTGGAATTTCAGTTGAGTCTCATCTTTTGATTTGATGAGCCTTTAAGACTTCTAGTTGGCACCGGTTGGGCCTTCTAGATTGGATTTAGATTTTTTATCCCACCCCTCATTTGTGGCACTGCTTTGGGACGTCCCGAGTTGATATTAATCAAGGAGGACTACGTCTGTCAATGAGCGACAGAGAAAAATGGATTTTTGTAAGATCTTACCGTAAAATCCTTTTCTCTTAAGCTCATTGACATACGTAGTACCCGCCCCTCTGTTTTTGAGTTGGGTTGGGTTAAATTTTTTGACACTGCTTTGTGACATAACTGATATCCTGTAGCAGGAAGTGAGAGGATATACCCTCTGGGACTGCCCCTAAGGTGTGGCCAGAATGTTTTCTTTCCTGTCTAGTCCTACTCCTGTAGAGGGCAGTATAACCCGAGTTGATATTAATCAAGGAGGACTACGTCTGTCAATGAGCTTAAGAGAAAAGGATTTTACGGTAAGATCTTACAAAAATCCATTTATTTCTGGAGTGAATCCCCTTTTTTATACATGCCAGTATTTTGTTGGCTTTGCTTGCAGCGACATGTCATTGCATGCCACTGCCAAGCTTGTTGTCCACTAGTAACCCCAGGTCCTTTTCCATCTTAGATTCACCCAGAGGTTCCCCCCTACTGAGTAGCTTGCTTTCGTGTTTCCGACGCCCAAGTGCATTACTTTACATTTTCCAACATTAAACCTCATCTGCCATATAGGTGCCCACCCCATTTTTTTGTTCAGGTCTGCTTGTAAGGTTTCCACATCCTGCATAGAAGATATTGGCATGCTTAGTTTAGTATCATCCGCAAATACCGAGATTATGCTGGATATCCCCTCCTCTAGGTTGATTATGAATAAATTAAACAGGATTGGTCCCAGGACAGAACCTTGAGGGACCTCACTTTCCACATCCGCCCAATCCGAGTACTCTCCATTAACCACTTTACCACCGGAGGATTTTGCTGTCTTACGTCCAGGCCACTTTTTGCGATTCGGCGCTGTGCGGTCATGCGACGCCGTACCCAAACGAAATTTACGTCCTTTTTTCCCCCCAAACAGAGATTTCTTTTGGTGGTATTTGATCACTTGTGCAATTTTTACTTTTTGCGCTATAAACAAAAAAAGAGCGTTTATTTTGAAAAAATAACAATATTTTTAACATTTTTTTATATGAAATTCCTCCCAAAAAATATGTAAAAATCTAATTTTTTTTAAATTTTTGGCCAATTTGTTTTCTGCTACCTATGTTTGGTAAAAAAAATCACAATAAGCATATTTTGATTGGTTTGCGCAAAAGTTATTGTGTTTACAAACTAAGGGAAAGATTTCTGTCATTTTTGGTGTTTTTTTTTTTAACGAGTAATGGTGGCAATCTGCGATTTTTTTTTGCGGGACTGCGACATTGCGGCGCACAAATCGGACCCTTGACTGACATTTTTGACACTTTTGGGGGTACCAGTGACATTACTGCAGTAATCAGTGCTATATATATGCACTGTTACTGTAAAAATGACACTGGCAGGGAAGGGGTTAATTTTATTGGAGAGGGAGGGGTTAATGTATGCCTGGTGCTTACTAACGTGTGGGGGGGGAGGTGACTGAGTGAGCCAGGGACAGATCGGATGTTCAGCTATGCTGAACACTCCGATCTGTCACTCCCTGTCACTTAGGAGATCCGCCCGCTCTGTTTACACAGGCGGGTGGATCTCCTCACTCGATTCCCCGACGATCGGGGAAGAGCGGCGGCGATCGATGGCAACTCACTTCATCGTAGAAGCTTAATAGATTGGTTTGGCAAGAATGATTTTTCATGAATCCATGCTGATTACTACTAATAATACCGTTTTCATTACTAAAATCTTGTATGTAGTCTCTTAACATCCCCTCCAAAATCTTGCAGACTACAGATGTTAGGCTGGCAGGTCTTTAGTTACCCGGGATATATCTTGGCCCTTTTTTAAATATTGGTACCACCTTGGCTTTTTTCCAATCAGCTGGCACCATAACCATCTGTAGACTATCCTTAAAGATCAAGAATAATGGTTTGGCTATCACCTGGCTGAGCTCTTTAAGAACCCTCGGGGGCAAGCCATCCGGTCCCGGTGATTTATTTATGTTAAGTTTCTCTAGTTTAGTTCTAAGTCTATACTCTGTTAGCCATGGCACTACTTCCTGAGGTGTATTATTTAATTTAGCATTACAAGCTGGGTTAGTGTAGCCCCCCCATTCTTTTGTGAAGACTGAAGAGAAGAAATGATTTAACACTTTCACCTTCTCTCTGTCCTCTGTGGCCAGCTTCCCTTCATCATCTTTTAGGGGGCCAATGTGTTCTGGTCTCGCTTTCTTACTATTTATATACTTAAAGAATTTCTTGGTTTTTTTTTTTACTTTCTTCTGCTATATGTCTCTTGTGTTCTATTTTAGCCGCCTTGATTTTGCTTTTACATTTCTTATTACACTCTTTTTAATGCTTGAATGCTGCCAAGGACCCCTCAGCCTTGTATTTTTTGAAGGCATTTCTTTAGTATTAATATGCATTTTCATGTTGGAGTTTAGCCACCCAGGGTTTAGTTTTGCTCTTTTAACCACTTTAGGACCGCGCGCGGTAATACTACTGCGGCAGTGCGGCACGATACCGCTCAGCCACGTAGTATTAACTTGATGCGCGATCGCGGCTCCAGAGCGCGCTCCCGCGCGCCCCGATCCCGATGGCATTCGGTAGGGAACCGATCAATCATCAGATACTGACCAATGATTTTTGGTCAGTGTCTGTAGATCGGTCCCCACCAATGGCAATCTGTCCCCTGTCTGTGTAATGTAAACACAGACAGGGGAAGTGATGTCACTGTCCCTCCTGAAGTCCTTTCGGTTCCAGGAGAGAGACAGAGACACACCAAAAACGTGAGTTTCCACCAACACTACACTGACACACCTCACATAGGCACATTTAACCCCTTCATCACCTCTGATCACCCCCAAACCCCTCACAGTGAACACTATATACAGTGGTATACAGATATTTTACTGATCACTGTATAAGTGTCACTTGTGAGCGTAGTTTGCGCCTGCGTTAGGCCCAAATAGGGTTAGGGTACCCGCCACCTATCCCCTAATAAAGTTTTTACCCCTTGATCAGCCCCAGTTAACCCCTTCACTACCTATTACTCTGTGCACTAAATACAGTATATAGGTAAATACTGATCACTGTATTTAGTGTCACTAGTGACCCTAGTTTGCGCTTGCGCTAAGCCCATATAGGGTTAGGGCACCCGCCACCTATTCCCTAATAAACTTTTAACCGCTTGATCTTCCCCAGTTAACCCCTTCACTCCATATAAAACAGTGCACTAATATATACAGTATATCAGATAACTACTGATCACTGTATTTAGTGTCACTGGTGACCCTAATTTGCGCTTGCGCTAGGCCCGAATAGGTTTAGGCCACCCGCCATCTATCCTCTATAAGGGTTTAACCCCTTGATCTCCCCCAGTTTAACCCCTTCACTTCCCTGTCACAGTGTTCACTATATACAGTGATTACCGATCACTGTATTAGCGTCACGGGTGACACAACTTAGGCTAGCTAGTTAGCGTCAGGGTCCCACTACACCACCGTTACTTAGCGTCAGTTAGAGTCAAGTACACTAACACACACACACCACCGTTACTAGTATAGTGTTTGAACAGATCAATATCTGATCTGATCAGAACTATACTAGCGTCCTCATAATTTAGTGTTCCCCAAACGCAGTGTTTGCACAATCAGCACTGATTCCTGCTAGCACCTGCGTTTAGCCCCCCTGCCCAGCCCACCTTACCCAGGCAAGTGTAGTAATCAATAGATTACTGACACTTCCAAAAAACACATCACACAAAACCGCTGCGTTAGCAGAGTCAGGCCTGATCTCTGTTAGCACTAGCAGTTTTTCTTTGTAGCGACCAAATAGTCCTCGACAACCAGGTGCTTTTATTACCTAGTAGTCGCACTACTGTACCGGTAAATTTAGTTACTAAAATGACAAAACGTTGGTACAGTGGTGAAGAGGTCTACGAAATGCTGACCGCGGCACGTGAGAGCGATGGGGAAGCCTCACTGTCAGAATCAGGGTCAGTATACGAACCAGATGACAGCAGCGGCTCCCTGACAGATAGCTCCGACAGAGGGGTCCCTGCTAGGGTCAGGCGTACCCGACCCCATTCTGGAGTTGTTGACTTGCAAGAACTGGAGGTTTCTGGTATGCAGCAGAGTGCCAGTACTAGTGCCGCTCACACTTCTCGTGAACTGGCAAGCACGAGAGGCCTAGTACACCCTGCACTTCAGTATCACCTGGTGACGTGGCGAGTCACCTGAGTGCAGTTGAAGCTGGTGCGGTGGCTAGCACGAGTAGTGGCCCGCAGCCACCGCGTATCCGAAGACAGGCCCGTAGAGCCCATAGTGTCCTTCCTGAAGCGCTGGCATATCCTAATTGGCAGCCCACAGATTCCACAGCGCCAGTACTTCCCCCATTCACCGCCCAACCCGGAATCCAAGTGGAAACAGCTGGTTTTAATCCCATAAACTTTTTTGAGCTGTTTTTCACTGAAGATCTTTTCAGATCTATTGTGGACCAATCAAATTTGTACGCTCAACAATTCATCGCCGCCAACCCAAATTCACCCCTTGCCAGACCATTCGCCTGGAATCCTATTACGATTCAGGAGTTTAAAACCTATCTGGGCCTTTCCTTCAACACGGCCATTACAAGAAAGAATGAATTGCGGTTATATTGGTCCACTGACCCAATTCATCAAATGTACGTGTTCTCTGCTGTTATGTCCAGGGCTCGATACCAACAAATATTTTGGTTCATGCATTTCAACGACAATGAACTCTGTCGTCCTCGGGGAGACCCTGAATATGATCGGCTCCACAAAATTCGGCCCCTCATAGACCACTTCAATCAGCGGTTCGCAGCCTTGTTTACCCCCCAACAAGATGTCTGCGTTGACGAGTCCCTGATTAAGTTTACTGGTCGACTTGCTATCAAACAGTACCTCCCCAGCAAGCGTGCCAGATACGGGGTCAAGTTGTATAAGCTTTGTGACAGGGCCACAGGCTATACAGTTAATTTCCGTGTCTATGAGGGAAAAGATAGCACTGTGGAGCCCCCCGACTGCCCAGGCTACATAGGGAGCAGCGGCAAGATAGTTTGGGACTTGGTGTCACCCTTATTCGGAAAGGGGTACCACTTGTACGTGGACAATTTCTATTCAAGCGTGCCACTTTTTAGACACCTCTATCAATTGCAAATTGGCGCTTGTGGCACCGTGCGATCTAATCGCCGGGGCTTCCCCCAACGGCTAGTGAATGCCCCACTGAGCTCGGGGGAGAGAGCCTGCTTGAGGTGCGATGAATTGCTTGCAGTGAAGTGGAGGGACAAACGAAACGTTTACGTGCTGTCCTCCATTCACCCAGACACGGCAGTCCATATTACTACGGTCACCGGTGTTGTTGTTGAGAAACCCCTCTGTGTCCACGACTATAACCGTAAAATGGGAGGGGTGGACTTCAACGACCAGATGATGGGACCGTACTTAATTGCCCGTAAGGCCAGACGCTGGTACAAAAAAGTGTCTGTATACCTATTTCAATTGGCTGTTTACAACGCTTTTGTCTTATACAAAGCTTCTGCTGGAACATTATCCTTCTTTCAATTCCAAGAAGAGATAATCAGAGCCCTTCTGTATTCAGCTGGTGCTCCTGCCCAACTTCCCCAACCAGATGCAGTGAGCCGGCTGCATGAGAGGCATTTTCCGAAATACCTCCCGAGTACCCCTACCAAACGATACCCCCAAAAAAGATGCCGTGTCTGCAGCAAGCGTGACACCCGGAATTATTGTCCCGACTGTCCTGACCGACCTGGTCTTTGCCACGGTGACTGTTTCCGTCGCTACCACACACTAGTGGATTATTAGCATAGGGTACAGCACGGCACAGTTTAGGGCACATTTACACAGGGTCTCAAAAGATGTTCGATGGCTATCGTCATTTTGAGAGACCCGAACCTGGAACCTGGAACTCGACGTTTGAAGAAAAAAAAAAAAAAATACATAAAAGCCAAAAATAGTTGTCGTCTCAGTCATTTTTTATGTTCTTCTACACTTCCTATGTACTTTTAATGTACTTTGTTTGTTTTTCATTCTTTTGTGACCTGTTTCTCTTGCAGGTACTCGTCGGCTACCACGCATTGATTTCATATATTCTGACACAAACAGTGTTTGCGCTCAGCATACATGGATACCTTTGCTGATAGCAGCTGTGGTGATTTTCTGATTTCAGCACTGCAGTTAAAATCCTATTTTGGTATACGTGGATAGTGCCGTGTATACCCATCATTAAATTCAGTGGGTGGTTGTTTGGGCGGTTAATGATGAGAATCCAAAAACTTTTGTTGTGTCAGTCATTTTATATGTCCTACTCTTCCTAATGTACTTTTTTTTAATGTACTTTGTTTGTTTTTTCATTCTTTTGTGACCTGTTTCTCTTGCAGGTACTCGTCGGCTACCATGCATTGATTTTATATATTCTGACACAAACAGCGTTTGCGCTCAGCATATATGGATACCTTTGCTGATAGCAGCTGTGGTGATTTTCTGATTTCAGCACTGCAGTTAAAATCCTATTTTGGTATACGTGGATAGTGTCGTGTATACCCATCATTAAATTCAATGGGTGGTTGTTTGGGCGGTTAATGATGAGCAATACTACGCATTATTCCTGTGCTGATTTCTGATAGGTTCTCTTTTTTTTCGTTCAGCCCACAGGCTGCATGAAAAAAAAAAAAACCTATATGCCAAACAAAGACCAGCAATGTACTGGTACGTTGCTGGACTTTGAGTGGTTATACCAGGATGATGCCTGCAGATTTAGGCATCATCTTGGTATCGTTTTTTACAGCAAGCGGTCGGCTTACATGTAAAAGCAATCCTAGCGGATAATTGGCCGCTAGACTGCTTTTACATGCAGTGGGAGGGGACTCCCCCCCCCTCCTGCCGCCTTCCGCTGCCTTCCACGGTTTTTCTCGGGCTCTCCTGTCCCACCGGTTAACCCGAGAGTGCAGCCGGTGGTTCAATTATCTAACCATAGAGCTGATTGGAGATGAGAATGGCTCCAATCATCTCTATGGCCTAAGATGCCGGAGGCTACGAGCATTTCATGACTTCTGTTTCGCCAGAAATAAACAGCGCCATTGGGAAATTGGGAAAGTATTTTATCACACCAATTTTGGTATGGTCAGATGCGTTAAGGTCAGAGGAAGGATCTAGAGTATAAAAGACCCCAATTTTTTTTAAAAAGAGTACCTGTCACTACAGATTGCTATCATAGAGGAAATTTAAATTCACCGTGATAACAATAAAAATGATTAAAGAAAAAAAAAATGAAAGAAAAGGTGTCAAAATAACATAAGAAAGCAAATAAAAAAAAAAAAAATCAAGCCCCCCTGTCCCCCCGTGCTTGCGCGCAAATGCGCGCACAAGCGTTGGTCTAGTGTCATATGTAAACCGCAATTTCAGCATGCATGTGAGGTATCGCCGTGAACGCCAGGTCGAGGGCAGTAATTGTTGTGGTAGACCTCCTCTGTAAGTCCAAAGTGGTAACCTGTAAAGACTTTTAAAGGCTTTTAAAACCGTACGTAGTTTGTTGCCGCGGCACGTGCGTGCGCAATTTTTAAAGCATGTCATGTTAGGTGTCTATGAACTCGGCATAAGATCATCTTTTAAATTTTACCAAACAATTTGGAATTATATAGTGTATTTCTGCATTAAAAATAAAAAAATTGTTTTTTTTACGCAAGAATTGCGTTTGGAAAATGTGTGCGCAAATACCGTGTAACAAAAAAAATTGCAACATCCACCATTTTGTTCTGTAGGGCCTCTGCTTTAAAAAAATATATAATGTTTGGGGGTTCAAAGTAATTTTCTTGTGAAAAAAAAATATTTTTTCATGTAAACAAAAACTCACAGAAAAGGCTTGGTTTTCAAGTGGTTAGAAGAGGGGGTGATGTGTTGCTAAAATTGAGCATAAAATGCCAGGACTGTTCAAACACCCCCCAAATTACCCCTTTTTGGAAAGTAGACACCCAAAGCTATTTGCTGAGAGGCATATTGAGTCCATGGAGTATTTTATATTTTGCCCTAAGTTTCAGGAAAATGACAATTTGTTTTTTTTTTTTGTTTTTTTTTTACACAAATGGGTATATGTGAAATGACACCCCAAAATACATTCTGCTGCTTCTCCGGAGTACAGGGATACCCCATGTGTGAGACTTTTTGTCAGTCTAGCCGCATACAGGACCCGGAAAACCAATCCGCACCTTCTGGCTTTCTAAGGGCGTAAATTGTTGATCTCACTCCTTACTACCTATCACACTTTTGAAGGCCATGAAATGCCAAAATGGCACAAAACCCCCCCAAATGACCCCATTTTGCAAAGTAGACACTCCAAGCTATTAGATGAGAGGCATGATGAGTCCATGGAATATGTTATATTTTGCCACAAGTTTCAGGAAAATTATTATTATTTTTTTTTACACAAAGTTGTCAGTAAATGATATAATGCTCACACATGACATGGGTATATGTGAAATGACACCCCAAAATACATTCTGCTGCTTCTCCTGAGTACAAGGATACCCCATGTGTGAGACTTTTTTGCAGTCTAGCCGCGTACAGGACCCGGAAAACCACTCCCCACCTTCAGGCTTTCTAAGGGCGTAAATTGTTGATCTCACTCCTTACTACCTATCACACTTTTGAAGGCCATGAAATGCCAAAATGGCACAAAACCCCCCCAAATGACCCCATTTTGCAAAGTAGACACTCCAAGCTATTAGATGAGAGGCATGATGAGTCCATGGAATATTTTATATTTTGCCACAAGTTTCAGGAAAATTATTATTATTTTTTTTTTTTGTTTACACAAAGTTGTCAGTAAATGATATAATGCTCACACATGGCATGGGTATATGTGAAATGACACCCCAAAATACATTCTGCTGCTTCTCCTGAGTACAAGGATACCCCATGTGTGAGACTTTTTTGCAGTCTAGCCGCGTACAGGACCCGGAAAACCACTCCCCACCTTCAGGCTTTCTAAGGGCGTAAATTGTTGATCTCACTCCTTACTACCTATCACACTTTTGAAGGCCATGAAACGCCAAGATGGCACAAAACCCCCCAAAATGACCCCATTTTGCAAAGTAGACACTCTAATCTATTTGCTGAGAGGCATGGTGAGTATTTTGCATCTCTCATTTTTTTTGGAAAATGAAGAAAAAACAGGAAAATGCATTTTTTTTCCTCTTTTTTCAATTTCCAAAACTTTGTGACAAAAAGTGAGATCTGCAAAACACCCAACATGCCTCTCTGCGAATAGCTTAGGGTGTCTACTTTCCGAAAAGGGGTCATTTGGGGGGGGGGGTTGTGCTGTCTTGGCATTTCATGGCCTCCGAAACTGTGATAGGTAGTCAGGAGTGAAATCAACAATTTACGCCCTTGGAAAGCCTGAAAGTGAGGGTTGGCTTTCGAGGACCTGTACTCGGCTAGACTGCAAAAAAGTCTCACACATGTGGTATCCCTGTACTCAGGAGAAGCAGCAGAATGTATTTTGGGGTGTCATTTCACATATACCCATGGCATGTGTGAGCAATATATCATTTAGTGACAACTTTGTATAAAAAAACAAAAAAAAAAATAATAATAATATATTTCCCGGAACTTGCGGCAAAATATAAAATATTCCATGGACTCACCATGCCTCTCAGCAAATAGCTTGGGGTGTCTACTTTGCAAAATGGGGTCATTTGGGGGGGTTTTGTGCTATGTTGAAATTTCAGGGCCTCCGAAACTGTGATGGGTAGTCAGGAGTGAAATCAACAATTTACGCCATTAGAAAACCTAAAGATGGAGATTCATTTTCGGGGTCCCGTACACAGCTAGGCTCCCAAAAAGTCTCACACATGGGGTATCCCCATACTGAGGAGAAGTGGCAGAATGTATTTTGGGGTGTCATTCCACATATACCCATGTCATGTGTGAGAAATTTATCTTTTAGTGACAACTTTGTGTTAAAAAAAAAAAAAGAAATAAATTGTAATTTTCCCAAAACTTGTGGCAAAATATAAAATATTCCATGGACTCACCATGCCTCTCAGCAAAAAGCTTGGGGTGTCTACTTTGCAAAATGGGGTCATTTGGGGGGTTTTGTGCTATCTTGAAATTTCAGGGCCTCCGAAACTGTGATGGGTAGTGAGGAGTAAAATCAAAAATTTACGCCATTAGAAAACCTAAAGATGGAGATTGATTTTCGGGGTCCCGTACACAGCTAGGCTCCCAAAAAGTCTCACATATGTGGTATCCCTGTACTCAGGAGAAGCAGCAGAATATATTTTGGGGTGTAATTACACATATACCCATGGCATGTGTGAGAAATTTATCTTTTAGTGACAACTTTGTGTTAAAAAAAAATTTTTTTTTTTTTTATTCATTTTTCAAACACCTGTGACAAAAAAATTAAATATTCAATGAGCTCAACATGCCTCTCAGAACATTCCTTAGGATGTCTACTTTCCAAAAAGTGGTAATTTGGGGGGGTCTTGTACTGCCCTGCCATTTTAGCACTTCATGAATTGAGATAGGCAGTCAGAAATTAAAGCTGCGTAAAATTTCAGTATTTACACCATAGTTTGTAGACGCTCATTGAATTTTTTTTTTGTCAAAGACATGTAGCTAAATATATTTTGGCCAAAAAAAATGACATAAATTGAGTATATTGGATATTTTTTAAAAGACAAAGTTGAAAATATCATTTTTTTGCAAAATTTTCGCTCTTTTTTTATTAATATCGCAAAAAATAAAAAGCACAGAGGTGATCAAATACCACCAAAAGAAAGCTCTGTTTGTGGGAAAAAAAGGACGTAAATTTCGTTTGGGTACCACATTGCATGACCGCACAATTGTCAGTTAAAGTCGCACAGTGCCGAAGCACAAAAAGTGGTCTGGACGGAAGACAGCAAAATCCTCCGGTTGTAAAGTGGTTAAATTTATTTCCCTTTGGAATGCACTGGCCAATCCCTTTGTTTAGTATGCTCTTTAAGCACTCCCATTTTTTCTATGTGTTCTTTGTTCCCAGGGTTCTATCCCATTTGATATTTTCTAGCAAAGAGCGCAGTTTTGAGAAATTGGTTCTTTTGAAATTCAGTGTCCTTATATTACACTTTTGTTTCCAATTACTATGATTAATACTGAAACTAATTGACCTATGGTCACTATTTCCTAAGTTGCCCCATATTTCTATATCCGTGAGCAGGGTAGGTCTAGTACCACATTGTTTCTTGTCGGTGTGTTTACCATCTGACCCATGAAATTGTCCTGCAAAACATTTAGGAGCTGCCGAGCCTTGGATGAAAGCGCGGTTCCTTCTGCCCAGTCTATATCTGGATAATTAAAGTCCCCCATTATAATGACATTTCCCATCCTTGCTGCCAATCTAATCTGTGAAAGGAGGTCTGCCTCCCCCTCCTCCCTCTGGTTGGGGGGCCTATAGCATACGCCCAATATTACTTTCCCCATAGTGCCTTCCCTTTGAAGTTCTACCGATAGGGATTCTACCTCATCCATAGCCCCGTTATTAATATCATCCCTCATATTTACCTGTACACTGTTCTCAATATACAGACATACCCCTCCCCCTTTTTTACCTTCTCTATCTCTGCGGTAAAGGGAATACCCTTAAATGGTCGCCAGCCAATCATGAGAGCTGTCAAACCAAGTCTCTGTGATCCCCACAAAATCTAAGTCCTCCTCATACATCAGCAGCTCCAGCTCTCCCATGCTGTTGGCCAGGCTTCTAGCATTAGTATAAAAACCTTTTAATTTTGACCGGATGCATGCTATATCCTCGTTTGATGTTGTTTTTAGGCTGCTCTTGCGATTTTTTCCCCATACCCACCTTGGATTTAGGAACTCTGAACACCCTACTGCTAATGTCTCCATTTGTGTCGGCTGAACCTTGCTCCACACTGGCTGATTCTACATTTGTACCCTCCCCCATCACCTAGTTTAAAATCCCCTCTAACTTGTTGGCCATCTTCTCACCCAGTACGGTTGCACCCTCCCCATTTAGGTGCAATCCGTCCCTACTAAAGAGCCGGTAGCCCAGTTCTCCAGGAACCCGAAACCCTCCTTACTACACAAGCTCCTCAGCCACTTGTTTACTTCCCTAATCTCCTGCTGCCTCTCTGGTGTGGCTCGAGGTACAGGTTGTATTTCTTAAAATACTACCTTGGAGGTCCTACTCCTCAACGTAGCT
The DNA here is from genome assembly GCF_965119305.1 of Pelophylax lessonae. Classification (NCBI taxonomy): domain Eukaryota; kingdom Metazoa; phylum Chordata; class Amphibia; order Anura; family Ranidae; genus Pelophylax; species Pelophylax lessonae. The sequence continues at coordinate 113,266,573 of NC_138775.1, read as the reverse complement.
CCTAAGTCCCTGAAATCGTTTTTTAGGACTCTCCATCTCCCTCTGCCTATGTGTACCCATGTGTACCATGACAGCTGGGTCTTCCGCAGCCCCACTCAGTAATCTGTTCACCCAATCCGTGATGTGCAGAACCAGAGTGCCCGGTAAACAACAGACAGTTCGGCACTAACGGTCTTTGTGACAGATTGCTCTGTCTGTCCATCTAATAATCGTGTCCCCTACCACCAGAACCTGTCTTTCCTTTCCCTTTCTCCCACTCTCACTGGAGGAGTTCTTCCCCTGGCAGCTACGGGCATCGCTCTGCTCCAGCAATGCTGGTCCCTGACTGGTTTCCCCAACATCACTCAACAGGGCGTATTTATTGGTGTGCTCCAGCCCAGCACCGACCTCCTTGCCTTGCACCCTTCTACTCCTCCTACTCCTCCTAACTGTCACCCATTTACTCTGCTCTGATGCCTGCACCCCTCTATCTCCGCCCCCTCCTCTGTGCAGGCCCCTGCCTGCACCTGATGGGCACGATCCCAGCTCTCCTTCAGTATGGACATTCTTCTCAGTGTTGCCAGTTGCTTCCCTAGATTCAGGACCTGAGCTTCCAGGGAAGCAATGTGCAGCTGTATTCGCCCTTGATTGATTCGCCCTGATAGAGGAACGTTTACATGCCACAAGATGTACACCGAATCGCATCTCCACACCTGCCGGGCATCGTACCTACTAATCTAATGGGGATTCAGTAATTTAAGTCTGTCCTGGCACTGACACTCACTGACACTCATGATCCTCTGCTCTCTCCACATGAGGTTCAATCAGGGACGATCTCTCCACTCTCCCTGGTTACATCAAGGGAATCAGCTGGAGCTCACATAGGAGGAAAAAAGGGACTGGGACAGTGCATTACCTTTTAAAAATCATTTGTGTTCGGTAAATTAATGATGGTTGGAACCATGAGTATGCAAAGGTCGGTGTGGTGCGCTAGAACCGACGTAGGGGGTAGGCCTATAAATAAAGAGGGCCCCCCGAAGGGTAGTATACCAAGGAAGAGGGTGAAGGTGGGTGGGGTGACAGCGGGATGCGGCAGGCCGATGGAGGGGAGGAGCAGCGCCATAAAAGCACGCTAGCTTCTCCCACAAATACAGGCCTACGGCCTAACACTTGTGGTTGGTAAATTAATGATGGTTGGAACCACGAGTATGCAAAGGTCGGTGTGATGTGCCAGAACAGACGTAGGGGGTAGGCCTGTAAATAAAGAGGGCAAAAAGGATGCAGTAACACACACTTTATTCTAAATACAACTTAAGACACAAGACTCTTGAAAGCTAATCTTAACTCTTTTTCCGGGTGTGGGATGTACGTGTGGAAAACGTCTGATTCCCACCGCCCAAGTCTCTTAGTAATGTGACCCGGCGTGTTGATACTGGAGGCAGCAGACACTGCTCCTATTCTGAATGAATACCCAGAAAGAGATGAGGGATCCCAGCCCAGTTTAATACACAATGTGCGAATGTAGAACATGAACTTAGGAGTGGTTAGGGGACTACCTAACAGGGAGAACAACAGTGAGCGGATGGGAGAGTCTTTGGTCTGAGCTAGGTACATATCCAAGACTTTAACCGGGCACCAGGTGGCCCATCTGTCTGGTCTTTGACCGTCGGAGTGAAAGGATGTAGTGGTCCCCCATCTTCTCTAAATCCTCTTTGAGGAGACATGAACGCCTATCTGACTGGGTTGCAACAGTGAAATCCCCGGGTCTAAGGAATCTGTAAAAGGCCAGATACATGGAGGTTTTAATGACTAAGTTGGTGTGAGGTTAAAAAGGTAACGTGTCCAGCACGTCAGATAGAGCCCGGAATTTCCCCCCATCTATGGGCAAACGTCTGACTAGGAGTGACAATCTACCTTACTAATACCCTTCAATATGTTCTTTACTGGGTAAGCCTTGAGGAAAGGAGAAAGGTTTGGATCGTTCGTCAAGACGTGGTGTTGTACGCCAGACAGGTAAAGTTTGATCGTACTGTATGATAGACTGAGCTGGAGGTGGCAAAAAGCAGCGAATGCGACCATGGTTTGGACTGAATGGTCGTGTACGTCGAAGTCTACTGTGAACCTTCGGAAGATGGTCATAGCTCTGCCGTATGCCCTCCTGGTGTTTGAGGATAAGGCCATCTGGGCCAATTCGTGACTATGCGCCAAAATCCGGGCTAGTCCAGGACTAACTTGTCGAACTCCGGGGACTGCGTGGGGCATCTGTCGGCAGATGGGTGGAGGTTGAAGAAGACCTGTAATTTAGAACGAGACAAAGCATCAGCGGCAGAGTTGGAGTAGCCTGGGATGTGTTCGCAAAAGAGGAAAAACTGAAAGGTGGCCGCCAACAACGTCAGCCTGCGAACTAGCCTCATAATAATCAGAGACGACGACCTGCCCTTGTTGATAATGTCGCAGGCTGCCTTATTGTCACTGTAACATTTCACGGCCATGCCTGACCAGGATCTGCCCCAAGTGAAACCCGCCGCCACTATCGGTTAGATCTCGAATAAGGCCGAAGTATCGCGGAATGCTGGTAACGTAAGTGACTCTGCTGGCCAGCAATCCCTAAACCAGGAGTTTCCATAAATAGCTGCGAACCTGGTGTTAGCGGCTGTGTCTGTCCAGAAAACTGGGGATTGGGCAGATATCGGTGGGATGAACATGGATATCCCATTCCAGTGTTCTAGGAATTCCACCCACATGGCCAGGTCTGCCCTAGCTGGGGACTCTAAGTGACCAATATGACCCTCTGGAAGACCTGGCAGTAAGCACAATAGCCTGGAAATTAATGATCTACCCTGGGGAATAATGCGCATCGCGAAGTTCAAAGAACCTACCAAAGATTGTAGATCCTTTCGAGTAAAAGTTCCCAACTGTAAGAACTTGACTACAACCTCGCGAATGCGCCCAAGCTTGTCCACAGGGAGACTAGACTGCATGGTGTCGGAATCTAGAGTGATGCCCAGAAAGTCTAATCTGGTGGCGGGACCAATTGTTTTGTCCGGCGACAGGGGGACACCTAGGGTAGAAAATAAAGCTACAATGCTCTTTAAACTGACAGGGCTACAGTCGCTATGCTTGACCAACAAAAAGTCATCCAAATAGTGTAGCACCGCGGGGCACCTAGCGATATTAAGAAGAAACCAGCAGAGAGTCTCCACAAAGGTGTCAAATATTCTCGGGCTACTCTTAGACCCAAACGTGAGCCTGACGGCAAAGTAATATTCCCCTCTCCCCTTGACAATGTGAATATGCCATAAAGAGGGGTGAATGGGCAACAATTTGAAGGCATTAAATATATCGGTTTTGCTGAGCCAAGCAGCCCTACCTGCCCTCAAAATTGCTTGAATGGCATTATCAACGGTGGTATAGTGGAGAGAGAATTCGGCAGATGGTATGAGGGAATTCAGGCTTGGGTTTGCGGACGAATGAGGAGCAGACGTATCAATAATCAGACGTTTTTTATTTGAATATTTACTAGTGGCAATTCCAATTGGGTTTGTGCGCCAGGAGGAGAAGGGAGAGGCGGGAAAGGGGCCTATCATGAACCCTTTCTGGGTCTCTTTCCTAAGCAGATCGTCCACTGAGTGAGGATCGTTCCTGGCTGACAGCAGGTTGGGACACTCTAGAGTCCCTACAGGCAGTGACACTAACCCAGTGTGAAAACCTACCGAGAAACCATGCAATAAATATTCCACCAAGTGCGGAGATGGGTGTGACTTCAAGTAATGTGCCAGAACATCTATCTTTACCTCGGTCAGTCATTGTTTTGGATTTAACCTGGAAGGACACATGTATTTGGCATGGGCCCTAAAGCAAACAGAACAGACATGAAGTAACCTACAGGCACCGAAGCTACAGGCTCCCCCATTGAAATTATTACATATCTGAGCCTTGCCTAAATAAACAATTGGACGACCAAGCTTATCCCTTAGGCCACGTTGTTCCGGAACCAGAGGGCTCGGCCTCCACGGGGCATAGGTTAGCAGTGTGAGAGGTGGAAGAGCAGACTGTACACGAAGGTGGTACTAGGCCTGCAAAATGTCTGCAAAAAAGTTCTGTGTCCAGGAGGCTCCAATCCGAAAGGATATTGAACTGGGCCAAGGTTGCAGCTGCTTTTGCTGATACAGACTTATGAAAGTCATAAAACATGAAGCCCCCATACTTGTGGCCCAAGTCTACCACCTTGTGAAGGTATAAGTCTAACTCCTCCCGGCGCTGCGGAGCACACCACATCCCTATAGATACCAAAAGCCAGGACAAACTCCGGGATGGTAAGCTTTTTGTTAAGTCTTGGGTCTCTGGCCTTCATTACGATGGCCAAATCACCGTAATTGTATACCCTGTGCTCCACGACGTCTTGGGAGGCAATTAACAAAGAAACCAGGTTTACATCTTTCCCATCTAAGATGTCTTTGTGGAGAGCTGGGGGAACCATGTGTGCTGGGTTGATGACTGGTGAAGCAGCAGGGGAGAAAAAGGGGGAGACTGGGGGCCTACCCTGTAAACTAACTGGAGTGGGAGCTTGCATCGGCAAAGAGGGAGGCGGGAACCCGTGGGCCGGACTGGCGTCTTCCAACTTGGACAATCTATCACTGATTGACTGTAAAGACGACAAGATAGTGTCCAGAGTCCCTTTAATGTCCGTGCTAACGCCCTGAGAGCTGGTACCCAGCCCAGGATCCTCTGGATGTGCTGAGAGAATCTTGTAAAGTTCTGCCTTTCTAGCCATAGCCGGGAAAGGGATTCCCTGTGGCGTAAAACAGCCAAAATTCTAGGGATGGTCCAGAAACTAAAAGAGCCTGGTGCGTATGGATCCCGGCGAACCCTGGGGGTTCTAGCTCTAACCGGGGTGTCAGGCCTAGCCAATGTGCTTGGGGGAGAAGACCCATCAGCCATGTTGGCTCCTTGAGACATGCTGCAGAGAAAAAATAGAACGAACAAACATCTGATTAACAGTACCGTTAAGCCAAAACAGAATTGGCCGGCTAACTAGTGCCTGAGGCGAAAAATCTGTCTACCCCGTGGCAAGTGAGGCCCTGCTAGTCGCCAAGCGGCAGGTGAGAGGCTCTAACTATGATTTGGGCGTGGGGCATGAGCCACTAGCGTGGTGGCGGGGAGGTTGGCCTCTCGGTGACAGTAAAGATTCAAAACGTGTGGCCGTGACAGGTGCGGCCCTAACTAGGACCCCATGGGATGGGTGAATGTGAGGCTCTAACTATGGTTTGGCCCGAGGGCGAAGAATCTCCGTGTTGAGATTGGGGAGTTGGCCTCGCGGGACCGGCTATATAGGAGAGGTATAAGGCCAGCACCTAGCCCTAACAGCCAGTTCTCTCACCCTGTAAGAGGGGGGGGGGGCTTGATTGAGGGGTAATGCAATACATTTAGCAGTAGTACACATAGTAGTGCAGCGGTAATCATTTAGCAGTACCCATATGGCAGCAAAAATGTTGGAATGATACGTAGTGTGATATCGTAGTAGCATGGTAGTAGTGAGAAGCAGTGATGAGCGTAGCAGCGTATGGAATTGAATAGTAAAACCCGATAGTGATGTACTGAGGAGTCCAGGACAACCTGGGCTCTAGCGATCACAGGATGATCACATTTAGTATAAATAACAATATAACAAGGCAAGTGGGGAACATAAGAACCCTAAATTTCAGAAGGGCAAACTTTCCAAAATGATACTCCTTGACGGAAAGGGTAAACTGGGAGCAAACCCTGGGATCCCTGACCACAGAGGATAAATGGGAATGCTTTAGGAACATATTAAGCAAATGCATCTTGCAGTGCATTCCTATGGGAAATAAATTTAGAAGAGACAAAGCCAAACCTGGCTGGCTAAACCGTAGCGTCAAAAAACTTATTAGGGGGAAAAAATTGGCCTTCAAGAAATATAAATCAGAGGGCACAGTATCGGCTTTCGAACAATACAAGGAGGCAAATAAGAAAAGTAAACAAGAAATCAAGATGGGTAAAATCAACTTTGAGAGACAAATAGCGGAGGATAGTAAAAAAAAACCCAAAGAAATTCTTTAAATATATCAACAGCAAAAAAACTAAGGCAGAGCATATTGCACACATAATAAACAATGATGGGAGGATGGTTACAGAGGACACTGAAAAAGCAAACGTGCTGAATGCTTTTTTCTCGTCAGTCTTTACACAGGAAAAGGAGGGGTACACTGACCATGACTGTATGGTTAGTAGTAATACACAGGACTTGCCACTATGGCTAACAGAGGGTGAAATCAGGAAAAGGCTGGATAAACTTAACACAAACACATCACCAGGCCCGGAAGGCGTACATCCAAGAGTACTCAAGGAACTCAGTAAAGTTATATCTAGACCACTGTTCCTGATCTTTGCTGACAGTATTAGAACAGGAGATGTACCAGGGGATTGGAAGAAAGCTAACGTGATTCCGATATTCAAAAAGGGCCAGAGGCATATCCCGGGAAATTATAGGCCTGTCAGTTTGACATCAGTAGTATGTAAACTACTGGAGGGGATGATAAGGGACTATATCGTAGAGTTTGCTAAAGACAACAACATCATCAGCGGTAATCAGCACGGGTTTACAAATGGGCATTTTTGTCAAACCAATCTCTTAGCATTCTACGAGGAGGTGAGCTGTGAGCTAGATAGGGGCTGTAATGTTCTGGTACCTTTGGTACCCTAATTCCACTTTTCCTAAGTGTATGCGCCCCACCATTCTCTTTTGGTAAGGTGCGCATACACCTTTAAGACCGATGCTGTCATCACTGAGCGCCGCTGGAGCGGCTATTTCAACCTCCGGCGGTCTCACTCACATGTTCGTTCAACGCCGCATAATCTGCCTTGAAGCTCTCATGCTTGCAAGCATACCTCGCTATCGGAACCACACTGCTGATCCCTGTATCCCACTACCGGATCATCCGCTCTTGCCGAACCTCTCCTCTACTACATTGCTACTAGTGATAAGTACCCCACAGGGGAAACCTCTATAACCTTCATACTAAAGCTTACACTATCTAGCTCTGCATACTAAGGACTATTACTACATCTGCATTAACTAAGATTGCTAGCTCTTGAGCCTAATACCATCTGCTCTTGCACTGGGTTGGTCTATCCTGTATGTTCACCTGCTACTCTATCATCTGCTACCATACATGATTGCTTAACCTATCTGCATCCCATCTGCTACTATCTTACTTTCAAGAACATTCCTTTCAAGTGTCTGTCATCTACCATCTCTACCCAACCTGTCTCTTCAGCCTATCATCACTATATTACAATACATATAAGTCACTCTAGGAACATCTTATTGAGTGTGTGTATCTACTTGCTGAATTGAGACTATCCACACATGATGAGTCTTGGGAGTTGGGATTGGTGTCTCAGCGTTTCTCTACATGACTACTGAAGTGGAATATTTCTGCAGCTGTAAATCCACATTATACATAAAACGCAGGAGCGTTACAGATTGAACGAACCTCAAATGGATTCAGCAGAAATAACCACTCATGTGACACAATTAAAACAGCAAGTAACTGCGTTAATACACGCACTTGCTGAATTAAGAGAAGAAAATCAGGCTCTGACGCAGCAGGTAACCAGACTGACACAACTTACCACTGCTCAGTCCCCTGAACCCAAAATAAATCCTCCTTTGGTATTTACAGGCGATCGCAAAAAATTTCGCGAATTTAAAAACGCATGTGAGTTACTTTTCTTGCTAAAACCCCGTACCTACCTTACTGATCACATTAAAGTTTGTACTATTATTTCTTACCTAACAGGCGATCCTCGGGCCTGGGCAGACTCTCTTTTTGAGAAAAACGATCAGCTTCTCAAATCCTATACCTTATTTCTAGCAGAACTTACTAGGCTATATGATGATCCCAATAGGCAGAGTACTGCCGATCTTCAATTAAGGTCCTTGAAACTAAGTAGGAGACCTGTGGAAGACTTTGTCGCAGAATTCAAGAGATGGACCCTTGATTCAGAATGGAATGATGCATCTCTGAAAACTCAATTTAGGCTTGGCCTATCAGAGGCCGTTAAAGACGAGCTCGCCCGAGCGGATCTGCCAAAAACCCTGGATGCATTGATACAACTCAGTATCACCGTAGATAGAAGACTACGAGAAAGAAAGGCTGAAAAAATGGGAATGCCATTATCCAGTTCTTCTCGGATTTCGGCCGATGACCCCACTCCTATGGAGGTAGGAACCATACGCCCACCTCTATCAACTATGGAAAGAGCCAGAAGACGATCTGGTAATCTCTGCTTGTACTGTGCATCCCCGGATCACAAGATAAACATCTGTCCCCTAGTCTACAAAAAGAAGGGTGAGTGTTCACATGTCCTCCTAGGGGGATTGACAACTTCAATTACTAACCCTTACCTTTTTGTTTGCTTAACATTACAGTGGGACCAGAACAGGATTACTACTAAGGCCATGATTGACACAGGATCTTGTGGAAATTATATTGACATACGTTTTGCTGCTTTAAATAAAGTCCCTATTGTTTCTAAACCTAAACCTGTCTCAGTGAGTCTTATTAACGGTGTTCCTTTATCCTCTGGTCCGATCACTGATCAGACACAGGCACTCCTAGTCACTACTAACGGGTCTCATATGGAGACCACTACCTTCGATCTAATACCTTCACCCCACTTTCCCATTGTTTTGGGACTTCCCTGGTTACACACACATCAACCAACCATAGATTGGAAGGAACGGACCCTGGCCTTCCTCTCTTGCTATTGCGAGGGTACGTGTAACCTCCCGTCTTCCGGGAAGATCCTGTCTGTGGTGACAGATGAGATTGCACCACTATGTTATCAGGATCTCTCTGAGGTTTTTCTTGAGAAAAATGCTCAAGCACTACCTCCCCATCGAGACTATGATTGTAGTATTGATCTACTCCCAAATAGCAAATTGCCGTTCGGTCATGTTTATCCTCTTTCACAGGATGAACTTTCCCATCTCAAAGAATATTTGGATGAGAATTTGAAAAAAGGTTTTATTAGACCTTCCACTTCTTCCACAGCAGCAGGACTCTTTTTTGTCCCCAATAAGGACTCAAGTCTCAGGCCTATCATCGACTATAGGCAATTGAATGCTATTACAATAAAAGATCGTTATCCTCTACTGCTTATCCCTGAACTCATTAAGCAGGTGCGTGGAGCTACCTATTTTTCAAAATTGGACCTGAAAGGGGCATACAATCTCATTCGAATCCGTGATGGACACGAGTGGAAGACTGCATTCAGAATCAGATACGGATTGTTCGAATATCTTGTAATGCCATTCGGGCTATGCAACGCCCCGGCAGCCTTTCAACGATTTATAAACGATATATTCAGAGACTTACTAGATGTCTGTGTTGTGGTATATCTGGACGATATACTTATATATTCACGATCCTTGTCTGAACACATAAGACATGTAAGACTAGTATTATCGAGATTGCTTGCACACAACCTATACGTGAAACTGAAAAAATGCTTGTTTCATAAAATAGAGGTACTGTTTCTAGGCTACATCATATCCAAAACAGAAATCAAGATGGACATGAGTAAGATATCCTGCATTCAGGATTGGCCTACACCAACCACCCGCAAGGCGCTACAGCGATTCCTTGGATTTTCTAATTTCTACAGGAAATTCATCAGGAACTTCTCTGCCATTGTGAGACCCCTCACACAGCTCACTAGCATTAAGAGACCATTCAAATGGTCAGATGAAGCAAATAAAGCTTTTCACCTGTTAAAGACAAGGTTTACTTCTGCTCCCATACTACGCCATCCAGACCCATCCCTCCAATACATTCTGGAAGTAGATGCGTCAAACATGGCAGTAGGAGCAATACTCTCCCAACGACCAACTAACACTTCACCATTCCATCCAGTCGCCTTCTTTTCTAAATCCTTAAGCAGTCCAGAGGTAAATTACCCCGTGGGTAAAAAGGAACTGCTTGCTATAAAATTGGCTCTGGAGAATTGGCGACATCTACTCGAAGGCACCCGATTACCAATACTTATATACACGGACCATAAAAATCTTCAATATCTTCAGACTAACAAAACTCTCTCTCACCGACAGGTACGATGGTCACTATTCTTTCTAAGGTTTAACTTCCTAGTGACCTACACAGCTGCAGATAAGAACAAAAAGGCGGATGCACTATCACGACTAACTGAAGAAAACTACTTCGAAATCCCTTCCGTTCCGATAATACCTCACAAGCGTATTATTGGAGTTGTCCGTTCTTTGAAGGAAGAGGTTTTGCATGGTATAAGTTTGGATTCACCCCCACCACAACTAAATACCGATGCAGAAGGCTTCCTCTACTACAACGACAAACTTTACATACCACCTACCATGCGCACCAAGATCTTGGAATTATCGCATGATGTGCCTATGGCAGGACATATGGGTATGACAAAGACTCTTAATCTGATTACCAGACAATTCTGGTGGCCTGACATGAAAACATCTATACAAAAATTCGTCTCTTCATGCAATGTCTGTGCCAGGTCCAAAATTGACACTACGAGACCATCCGGTCTACTATGCAGTCTACCAATACCCCAAACTCCATGGGAAGTTGTGTCCTTGGACTTTATAGTAGAACTTCCTCCTTCCAAAGGATTTAATACCATCTTGGTGTCAGTGGACCATCTGACAAAGATGGCACATTTCATTGCTATTCGCAGACTACCTTCGTCCAAACAAACGGCAGAACTCCTGATGAAACATGTCTTTAAGTTACATGGTATCCCAAAAACTCTTCTGTCTGACCGTGGATCACAATTTATTTCCAAGTTCTGGCAAGAACTATGTCACATACTACGAATTGAGCGGAAGCTTACTTCTCCTTACCATCCGCAGACCAACGGACAGACTGAAAGAGTCAACCAATGCATCGAGCAATATTTACGTTGTTACACTTCTTACCAACAGGATGATTGGGTGGATCTTCTCCGTCTGGCAGAATTTGCCTACAACAACGCAACCCACAGTACGACCAAGCAGAGTCCGTTCTACTTGAACTATGGGTTTCATCCCTCTATTCTTCCACCACGCATCCTTCCTTCAAATAACCCAGTAGCCTCAGACTATCTTACCCAAATAAAGGACTCTCTGGGTTTGCTTAATACTACCATTGCACACGCTCATAGTCAACAAAAGAAGTACTATGATCTTCGCAAAAGACCTTCTCCTCAGTATGCTATTGGGGACCTCGTTTGGCTCTCAACAAAAAATTTAAGACTGAAAATCCCTAGCAAAAAGCTTGGACCTCTCTTCTTGGGACCTTTCCCAATCAAGAAACTTATTGGAAAAGCTGCAGTACAGCTTACATTGCCAATAGACCTCAAAATCCATCCCATTTTCCATGTGTCGCTACTGAAGCCCCATGTTCCTGACCAAGGAATAAGGCCTACTATCCCACTTCCTCCTCCTGTACAAGTTGAAGGTGGAGAAGAATATGAGATAAAAGAGATTCTGGATTCTCGTATCCACAGAAGAAAACTTCAATACTTAGTTCGATGGAAGAACTATGGGCCCCAAGATGACACCTGGCTAAACACCTCTGACATACATGCCCCTAGATTAATCCGCAACTTTCATGTGAAGTACCCAGACAAACCAGCTCCAGAGGCCTTCAGGAGCCGGCCTTAAGGGGGGGGGGTACTGTAATGTTCTGGTACCTTTGGTACCCTAATTCCACTTTTCCTAAGTGTATGCGCCCCACCATTCTCTTTTGGTAAGGTGCGCATACACCTTTAAGACCGATGCTGTCATCACTGAGCGCCGCTGGAGCGGCTATTTCAACCTCCGGCGGTCTCACTCACATGTTCGTTCAACGCCGCATAATCTGCCTTGAAGCTTTCATGCTTGCAAGCATACCTCGCTATCGGAACCACGCTGCTGATCCCTGTATCCCACTACCGGATCATCCGCTCTTGCCGAACCTCTCCTCTACTACATTGCTACTAGTGATAAGTACCCCACAGGGGAAACCTCTATAACCTTCATACTAAAGCTTACACTATCTAGCTCTGCATACTAAGGACTATTACTACATCTGCATTAACTAAGATTGCTAGCTCTTGAGCCTAATACCATCTGTTCTTGCACTGGGTTGGTCTATCCTGTATGTTCACCTGCTACTCTATCATCTGCTACCATACATGATTGCTTAACCTATCTGCATCCCATCTGCTACTATCTTACTTTCAAGAACATTCCTTTCAAGTGTCTGTCATCTACCATCTATACCCAACCTGTCTCTTCAGCCTATCATCACTATATTACTATACATATAAGTCACTCTAGGAACATCTTATTGAGTGTGTGTATCTACTTGCTGAATTGAGACTATCCACACATGATGAGTCTTGGGAGTTGGGATTGGTGTCTCAGCGTTTCTCTACATGACTACTGAAGTGGAATATTTCTGCAGCTGTAAATCCACATTATACATAAAACGCAGGAGCGTTACAGGGGCAGACCAGTGGATGTGGTGTACTTGGATTTCCCTAAGGCATTTGATACAGTTCCCCACAAGCGCTTAATTTATAAAATAAGGTCTGCAGGTATCGACAGCAGGGTTTGCTCTTGGATACGGAACTGGCTAAAAGGCCGTGTCCAAAGGGTGGTAATAAGCAGCGCATACTCAGACTGGTCTGAGGTAGTAAGCGGGGTGCCCCAGGGCTCAGTCCTGGGACCAACCTTGTTCAATTTATTCATAAACAACATTGAGGACGGGATCAGTAGTTCGTTATCAGTTTTTGCAGATGACACAAAATTGGCCAGGGCAATAACTGCACAGCATAAGGCAGATATTCTACAGAATGACCTGGACAAAATAACGGAGTGGGCAACGACATGGCAAATGAGGTTTAACGTGGAGAAGTGTAAGGTTTTGCACTTGGGGACTAAAAACATAAAAACACAATACACGTTAGGAGGGGAACCCTTGGGGGAATCAAAAATGGAGAAGGATTTGGGAGTCTTGGTTGATGATAGATTAGGCAACAGCATGCAATGTCAAGCGGCAGCTGCCAAAGCCAGCAGATTATTAGCATGCATAAAAAAAAGGGATGTATTCCAGAGATAAGACTATAACCCTTCCACTTTATAAAACTCTGGTCCGACCGCATCTGGAGTATTCTGTCCAGTTCTGGTCGCCAGTCCTCAGGAGGGATGTGTTGGAGCTGGAGAGAGTCCAGAGAAGGACAACTAAACTGATTAGGGGATTGGAGGACCTTAACTATGAAGAGCGTCTGCAATCGCTCGATTTATTCTCCCTGGAGAAGAGACGTCTGAGGGGGGACCTGATAGCAATTTATAAATATCTTAATGGGGATCTCAGCTTAGAAAAAAAGCTGTTCATTCGAAGGGATTGCATGAGGACTCGAGGACATACAATGCGATTAGAGGAGAAGCGTTTTAACCTCAGGCAACGAGGGGGGTTCTTTACTGTTAGGGCTACAAGATTGTGGAATTCTCTACCACAAGAGGTGGTTTCTGCAGGAAGTATGGTGGCTTTCAAAAGACTCTTAAACTTACATCTCAAGGATCAGGACATTAAGGGCTATGTGAGATGATTACAGCCACACACACCTACACAGGTTGAACTGGATGGACTATTGTCTTTATTCAACCTCACCTATTATGTAACTATGTAACTATGAATTGTGCTCAGCGTATAAGTAGCGATGACCCAGCGCGATGGTAAGAAGCGAACCAAAGTAACCAGTATTGCAGTGTGACAGTATAGTAGCCATGGTGCATGTGCAGGACCAGTGGCAAGAAGTAGTACCGCAGTAGTGTCCGGGGCAGTACTAGTAATAGACAACAGTAGTATGCCGGAGTAGCGCACGTGATAGTACTATCATAAAAGTAGTAGTGCCGCAGTATAGTAGCGCACATAGAAGGTACCTAATACCTAGCGCAAGTACCCGAACTACCGATGGTATTGGTAGAACATGAAGTAACCCCCGTGGAGATCATAGCAACAGTAGAGCACAATACATAGAGGTAGTAGCTAGCACAAGCACAACAGTACAGTAGGGTGGTAGTAACATAGAAGTATCACCTAAGTAGTAGTACCATTAGCGTAGGGGTGTACAGCAGTAATAGTGCAGACATAGCAACAGTAGGGCCCCAGTTAACCCCCCCCAACATGAATGTTTAACCGACCACCCCCCAGTGCCCCAGGCTCCACACCCAGGAGAACCCAGCCAAACCCATGTAGTACTCCATCATTGCATGTAACAGGGCCATGGCCTGTAGAAGGCAAGGCAGAATCAAGCCCCCCCCCACCAACGGTACCTGATACCCGGCGATCGAGTGCCTGACCGGGCCGCTCGAGCAGGAGAAGAAGCAGGAGAGAGGCAGACCAGAGAAGGCTCGAGGGATGCGGCGGCGGCGTCCGCCTGCAGGACCAGAAGTTCGGCTGGTGTGCGAAGGGGTGGTACCGCAGACAGCGCGAGTGAAGGTGGCGTGGGACCGAAGCACGAGTCTGACAGCGGGATGCGGCAAAAGGGGGGGAGCAGCGCCATAAAGCACGCTAGCTCCTCCCACAAATACAGGCCTAAGGCCTAATACTTATTTTAAAGACCGTTGCAGTTACATCAATACAGACTTCTAAAAACACATCCGCCTGCAGTGCGGACTGTGAAATGTGGTACATAACATAATTAAAGTACAACTAAGGGTAACATGTTCATTTTAATAAACTTTTATATAAACACCTCAAAGTTACATGTGGTAATAGTGCAATCATGATTTTCACACTAGGGATGATCGAACTTTTGAAAAGTTCGGTTCGACCAGAACACCCGAATTTCCCGAAAGTTCGGTTCGGATTCCAGAACCCCATTGAAATCAATGGGACCTGAACTTCTGGAATTAAAAAAACACCATTTTGAAGCCCTAAAACCCAATAAATGCCCCTAAAAAGTGCCTAGGGATCTGGGTCATGCCCCAGGGACTATTAATCACACAAAAAAAATTCTTAAAAATTGTCGTTTTTGATAGAGAGCCAATTATTGAAAAAACTATTGAAAAAAAAAATTTGATTTCTTTGATTTAGTGTCTGGGGGGGTCTAAAAAGTGTACCTGTGAAGTTTCAGCTCTGTAGCATGTCCAGAACCAGAAAAAAAGATAAATTTTCTTAGAATTTGGGCATTTTTGTTTCAGGCGTTTCCCTGAGGAAGACTATTTACTTGCAATAGGTTTTTATTAGTTTTAAAACAATACAACAAATTACAAAAGTTGTCGTAGGTTCAACGTTTCAGAACAAACATACAAGGATAGAGTCTTCAGAACTCAAACATCGTGAAAATTAAACATTTCAAAAGTAAACGTAAACATGTATACAACTGTTCAGTGTCATTCCACATGTTATACCTAACTCATCAGGAGAGTTCTATTCCGGTCATGGGATCGGGGTATAATATTTGCTATTGGTCCAGCTGTGCCAAGCAGAGTGGAGTTTGGTTCCACTATGGGTCGAGTAGGCGTGGGCCTTCTCCATTGAGAACTGAAAGTTAACCATTCTAATCACTTCTAGGTGGGAGGGAATTATGGCCTGCTTCCAGTGTTTTGCAATAAGTGTCCTGGCAGCAAGTAGCACATGAAAACAGACCGTTCTCATATTTGGGGGTATGTTGTGTAGCCCCAGGTTCAGCAGGGCCATGACCATGGTGGGTTTGGTGAGTATACCCGTGGTCTCAGAAAGAATCTCAAACACCCTCCTCCAGAAGCTGGTTAAGCTTTTGCACGACCAAAAGACATGGGAGATCGTGCCTACTTGGTCACAATTTCGCCAGCAAAGTGAGCTTTGAGATTGGAAGATTTTAGATAGGCGATACGGTGTAAGGTACCATCTAGTTAGGAGTTTTTGCATTTGCTCCCAGTGATTTACGCAGCGAGATGCAGTGTAGGAGGTTTGAATTGCTATTTTCCATTGGTTTTCAGAGTAGGGTGTCTGAAATTCTCCCTCCCATTTGACCATGTGTGGGGTTTTCTGGAAAGAGGTTTTGTATCCCAAGAAGTTGTAAAAAAGGGAAATACCCTTCACTGGAGATTCTGTATTCGTAAGATATTTCCATAGGGGAGTTGGGAGCTGTAAGTGGGGCAATATTTGCGTAAAAAACTGGCAATGGCGTTATATGAGAACATGGCTTTATGAGGGAGTTGGAATTCTAGTTGAAGAGTGTGGAAGGATTTAAGTTAGTTGTGTTGGTATAATTGGGATACTTCCAGGATGCCGGCGGCCGTGAACATGGTTGTTGCTGTATACGGGAGAAGAATATTAAGTACCTTCATGGGTATAGGGATTGACATGTCTGTTGGGAGTGTGGATTTCTGATTGACAAGGAGACGCCAAGAACGCAGCGACGCTTGGGAGGTGATAGGCAATGTCCTCAGATCTAGAGGTTTCCATGTATCAGTATCAGCAATTAGTAGCAGACTAAGGTCTGATGTGTGTGTCATCGCCGCTTCTATTGGTATCCAGGGGAGGCGATGTGTTGTGGAGAACCAATATTGGAGGGGGGTCAACCTCGTCGCGTGGTAGTAGTCTGTTATGTCCGGGAATCCTAGACCACCCACCCTTTTGTGGCGTACCATATGTGAATGTGAGCATCTGGCTCTTTTCTTCTGCCATGTGAACGTGCGTAGGATTTTAGATAGGGATGCGAGGTAGGCCTTTGTAATATGTACCGGGAGGGTACAGAAGGTATATAAGATCTTTGGAAGGCAGATCATCTTAAATGCTGCGATCCGACCCGCCCAAGATAATTCGGATGATTTGATATTATTCGTGTCTGCTGCTATAGTGGAGAGTAGGGGTTTCATGTTGGAAGGGAGTAGATTGGACGTGGGAAACGCCAACTGGAGCCCTAGATATTTAAGCGATTGAGATGTCCATGTATAAGGGAGTTGTGTTTGGAGATGCTTCTGAGTGTGTTCAGGTATGTTCATGCCCAAGATTACAGATTTTCCGAAATTTACTTTATAAAAGGACACATTGCTAAAGTCCTGTAGAATTTGGTGGGCTGCTGGGAGGGACACTATGGGATTCGTCAAACTCAGGATGGCGTCATCCGCAAATAGGGTGATAACATGTGCAGAGGAACCGAATTTGAAGCCCGAAACCATGGGGGAAGTGCGTAGCAGTTCCGCCAGCGGCTCAATTAGCAGGTTAAAGATGAGTGGCGATAACGGGCAACCCTGACGCGTACCATTCGTGATATCAAAAGTTTTTGAGAGCATGCCGGCTGAGAGCACTTTGGCTGATGGGGGGGAATAGAGAGCTAATATGGCGGTTAGGATCGGTCCTGAGAACCCAAACTTACGTAGAACTTCCTCCATGTAGCCCCAGTGAATGCGATCAAATGCCTTCTCTGCGTCTATGGAAAGAAGCAGAGAAGGCGTTTTGGAATTTTCGGCATGGTGCATTAGATTGATCACCCTCCTGGTCGCGTCAGGGGCTTGTCTTCCTCGGACGAAGCCCATCTGGTCCCCCTCTAGCAATGTAGGCAGAATCCGTGCTATGCGGTTGGCAATGATTTTAGCGTACAGCTTGACGTCATTGTTTAACAGGGAGTAGACATATGCCGGTTTTCGGTAGTTCGATATATTGCGGTATTGCATAGCCACGGTATTGTTATTGTTGCATTTTTAAAATACCGAGTTTCTCAACTCCTGGGTCTGACTTGTGAATTGATACATTTCAGTGAGCTGGATGACTCATTCACTCACACAGCTAATGCCAGTAACTATAAACAAAAATGATTACATTGTATCTTTTCCTTCCCCCTGCCAGGGAGAAAGGAAGTTTAACCTCTTAAAGACTGGACCTTTTTCTGACACTTGTTGCTTGCAAGTTAAAATCAGTTTTTTTTTTTGCTAGAAAAGTACTTAGAACCCCCAAACATTTTATATTTTTTTTTTAGCAGAGACCCTACAGAAAAAAATGGCGATTGTTGTAATATTTTATGTCACACTGTATTTGCGCAGCAGTCTTTCAAACGCAATTAATAGACTTTAATGAATAAAAAAAAACGTAACAGTAAAGTTATCCCAATTTTTTTTTTTTGTTACACAGAGAATCGTGAGAGAATCGTGATCTTTATTCCAAGCTAAAAAATTGTGATTCTCATTTTGGCCATAATCGTGCAGCTCTAATATATATATATATATATATATATATACACACACACGCATAGCAGCCCACATTACATTATTATATAGCCATCAAGCAGTGTCTGGCCTACCTGGTGATGACTGGTCCTGGCGCTCTGATCCGATGGCCTGGTCTTTAAAGGGGCAAATCCTTGCGGTCCAGAAGTGGTTAAACCTGCAGGAGGACCGGTGTTTTTATCTATTAATGACTTTACTATTGCTTTAGGCCTGGTTCACATGTATGCGGGTTGGTGGTTCACATGTATGCAGGTTGGCGGTTCACATGTATGCGGGTTGGCGGCCCACATTTGCACAGGCATAGCAGCCCATTGATTTGAACGGGCTGCTATGCCCTCATTTTCCGCAGAAAAAAGGTGCATGCAGCATTTTTTTAAAATTCAGTGGCCTTGAAATCCATCCTGCTTTTGCACCATGCGACTAACCTGCAGTTCCTGCTCTGGCAAGCTTTCTGCATTTTTTGTATACGTGGGCACGGCATTTAAAAACAGTTTGCGTGTGCAGCAACGGCAGGTAAGTCGCATGGTGCAAAAGAAGGATGGATTTCATGGCCACTGCATTTTTTTAAATTGTGCATGCACCTTTTTTCAGCTGAAAACGCAGGCATAGCAGGCATAGCAGCTCAAGCCCATTCACATCAATGGGCTGCTATGCCTGTGCAAATGTGGGCCCCCAACCCGCATACATGTGAACCAGGCCTAAAGCAATAGTAAAGTCATTAATAGATAAAAACACCGGTCCTCCTGCAGGTTTAACCAATTAATGACTTTACTATTGCTTTAGGCCAGGACCAGTTATCACCAGTTAGGCCAGACACTGCTTGATGACCTATTTTAGGCCTGGTTCACAGAGTCTGTATTGACTGACTATATAATAATGTGCATAAGTGAACCAAAGCCCCTAAATTCAGCAATGAAATTGAAGTGAGGTGGAAATTTAATAATTTAAATTTAATAATAGAATACCGTGATAATACCGTATACCGTGGCAAAACCTTAATCAATTAATCGCAGCATGAAAATCTGATACCGTCACAAGCCTAACAGGGAGATAGGTCTAAAGTTTGCTGGGGCGGTTGGGGGTTTGCCAGGTTTAGGTAGGGTTATGATGTTAGCCTGGAGCATCTCTTGTGGGAAGGTGCCCAGGGATACGGCAGAGGAAAACGTCGTCAGCATATGGGGTGACAGAATGTCATGGAGTGAGCGGAAGTACTCATTGGTAAGACCGTCTGGGCCTGGAGATTTGTTTAAGGGTAGGCATTTGATTGTCTGCGATAGTTCCAGTGGTGTAAAAGGGGCATTGAGGGCCGCGAGGTCCTCACTTGTAAGAGTGGGCAAGTTCATGCGGCCCAGGAAGGTGTGAATATCGGATGGCGTTGGGTTGTGCGTTGCTGTGTCGTCTCGCAGATTGTACAAGGATCCGCAATAATCGGCGAAAGCGTCCGCGATCTGTTGAGGGTGGGTGTGTTTTTTGCCTGTGTGGGGGTGAGTTACAAATGCTATCTTTGATTTAATCCTCCTGGCTTTAAGCCTGGAGGCTAGGAACTTTCCTGCCTTGTTGTGAGCCGAATAGTATTGGAGGCAAAGCCTTGCCAACATTCTATCATGGTTAACCAGCAGGAGCCTGCGAAGCTCCATCCTTAAGGCGGAGAGTTTGGAGGACAGTGTCTGGGAGGGATTTTGTTTGTTGGTCTCTTCTAGGACTTTGATTTCCTCGAGAGTGTCCCGAAGGGATTTTTGGAATTTCTTTTTTAATCTGGATGCTAGCTGAATGAGAATACCTCTTATATAGGCCTTATGGGCATTCCAAAGCGTGAAAGGGTTTATGTCAGGGGCGGCATTGTGTTGGAAGAATTCTCTGAGTCGGGTTTGGAGGTGTTTGAGGGAGTCAGGGTCGGATAGAATTGCGTTGTTGCATCTCCATATGTAGGAAGAGGACGGAGAAGCTGAGGTGAAAATGGACATATGTATGGCGGCGTGGTCAGACCACGTGATGGGAGAAATGGAAGTGTTTAGCACCAAAGGCAGAGTCGCTGAGTCAATTAGAAACATATCAATTCTGGAGTAAGTTAGATGGCAAGCCGAGAAGAAGGTGTAGTCCTTCTCCTCCACATGTTGGTATCTCCAGATGTCATGTAGATTTGCCGCATGTAGGAGAGCCGCCATGGACGTGGAGGAGGCCTTGCCACCGGAAGATGTGTCCATGGCTGGATCTGCCACAAGGTTAAAATCTCAGCATATAATCAACTTGCCTACTGTGAGTTTATGAATTTTGGCAAACAATTTTTTCAGGAATTTGAGCTGATGTCGGTTGGGGGCATATACGTTTACAAAGGTATATAGACAATCATCAATACAACAATTCAAAATAATATATCTCCCGTCTGTATCTTCCACCACCCGAGAGTAGGTGAAAGTCACAGAGTTGCTAACCGCCAGTAGGACACCTCGTTTTTTTTCGGGGGAATTAGCCATGAAGACGTGAGGGTAGTCCTGGTGTGTACAGCGAGGTGTGGAGCCTTGCTTAAAATGGGTCTCCTGGATAGCCAGGATGTCAGCTTTATGCGATTTGGCTTCCTTCCACATTGAGAAGCGTTTTACGGGGTGGTTGAGCCCCTTAGCATTCAATGATAATACCTGCAAAGACATGGCAGTTCGTGTGGAAGTTCAGGGTGTGCGCAGTAGCGCTGTGGCGTAAGAATAAGGGCAGTCCATGGATCGTGTATGTTATGAGAAGGTGTACATAGGTACCTGGTGGAGGAACAGAAGTGCAGCAAAGAGACGAGTAGTGGGTTTCAATCGTGCTTCTTGCGTAGGAGATTCGACGGTCGGAGTTGGAGAACATGACACGGAAGTCCGGAACACATTGTAGAGGTGGGGAACAACGTTCCAGGGGTGTTACTACATTCGTAGCAGAGTTCTGTTCTGAAAAAGAGTCGTACAAAACAAAAAAAAACAACAACGGTAAAAAAAGCATGGCCCTGTCGGACCATAAGAGCAGCTTTAGCTGCGTGGTCGGTGGGGTTTCTAGCATGGTAGTAGGTGCTACAAAGAGCGGGAGGGCCAGAGTGCCCAGCTTCAGGTAGAAATGTCAGCTTATTTGGAACGGTGAGAGGACCTGGATCTGGAAGGTCTGGACACCGTGTGCCATTCTGGTTGGAGACGTGGTACCGGCTGGTCAGGGGGTCTGGGGCGTTGGTCAGATGTGTCCGGGAGGATGTGCCACTGCTTGAGTAGTCGGACGCCCTGCTCCCTGGAAGTGATTTGGGACGTTGCCCCCATGTGGGTAACGCACAGTTTAGCGGGGTACTTCCATTTGTAAATAATTTTGTTGTTCCTTAGGGCCTTAGTTATGGAGTTCAGATTTCTTCTCAACTGGAGGGTATATTGAGAATAATCAGGTAATATTTGAAGGGACGATGCCGTATCTGGGAGGCGGTCTCTCCTTCTAAATGTGTCTAAGATTTTTTCTTTTGCCTGAAAAAAGTGTACCCTCAAAAGGACATCCCGAGGGATTTCTTGCGGCAGGAAGGATGGCTTGGGGATTCGGTGGATGCGGTCTATGGTAAGGTCCTCGTTAGAGAGTTCAGGCACTACTTTGTGGAACAGATCACGAACATAGGTGGGTAGCTGGTTAGGTTGGACTGTCTCAGGGATTCCACATATTTTGAGGTTATTACGCCTCGATCTGTCCTCTAGGTCAGCAATTTTTGCCTGCATGCGGTGCATGTCCTCCTGATGAGATGTGTGAGCATCCACTAAGGTGTTATAGGAAACTGTGAATTCTTCCATCCTGTTTTCTATATTGTGGACCCTGTCCCCCAGTCCATGCAGTTCCCTCTGGCAATAGGAGATGGACGCCTGGATATTTGCCTGCATGGATGTATGCAGCATTGACAACATTTCTTTGAGGGTTGTGTCAGACACTGGTTGCCCAGTGGTGGCTAGCTTTGCGAATGGGTCCGGTGGCGGGGAGTAGGCCCAAGGTGTACATGGTGCGTTATTGGTATCGCTCACCTCCATGGATGCAGTCGCCATAGGTGGAAATGAGTCCCTCCTGGGGCGAGATTTCGCTGGGCTCTGTGCTGATGGGGTGGAGGGAGAGGAGTCCGCGGAATGCACCAGTCGCATCTGTGTCGGCTCCTGTGGTCGCGCCGACGTGACGTCATTCACCCGCGACTCGGGCGGTAGAGGGCGCGGCTGGCCGGACGGAGGAATGTCTCCGCCGCCATGTTGCCGGAGACCAGGCGGCAGTGGCCCGAAGAACTCGGAGAGTTTACGGACCGGTGGGACTCCCTTGTTCTTTCTGGTCATCGCAGCGGCGTACATCGGCAGTTCCCCCGCACGATTCCAGCGTTTTAGAGGTCAGTGGATGGCTGTGAAGAGCCGTAGATCCGTATATTGCTGGGCACTGGCTGGAGCTCCCGGGTCAAGCGGCCATCTTGCTCGGCGGTCGCCACGCCCCCCTCTGAGGAAGACTATTTAAGTCGAAACGCTTAGGGGTTTAGGGTCCTACATTCAGTTCCTTAGTACATGTGTATGTATGGCATATTCTGAACCTGATCTGTTTCTTGTTTTTTTTTATCAGGCATCTTGAGGAATGTCTATATGTCTTCACATTTTGTACATTTTGTCTATTTGATCAATATATGTTAATAAAGGATAAATCTTTTTAATCCATCTACATCTCCTGCTTCACTATTATTATTGACCTATACGTTTGTATGATTTACATTTAAGCATCAGAAACATCCCATTCCCCCGTTTTCTCCTTGGAGGTGGTCCCTAGCTGGGACTAACCTCACAGGTTGTGTTTGTTTCAGGCGTTTATTGGGCGTTTATTGGGCGTCTTTGGAGCCAGGCATGACATCTGAACTTCTGTATAGGGGGGTATATATATATATATATATATATATATACACATACTGTATGTATATATATATATATATATATATATATATATATATATATATATACAGTATGTGTGTGTGTGTGTATATATATATATATATATATATATATATAATCAAAAAAACACAATTTTGAAGCCCTAAAACCCAATAAATGCCCCTAAAAAGTGCCTAGGGTTCTGGGTCATGCCCCAGGGACTATTTTTCACACAAAAAAAAGTTCTTAAAAATTTTTGATAGAGATATATATATATATATAAATATATGTGTATATATATATATATATATATATATATATATATATATATATATACATACACACATTTCCTGGCTCTGCGTCATGCCATCATACTGTAACGCTCTGGGTTCTTAGTTCAATGGGGCTGGATCTACAGCTGCAGAATTCCACTCAGTAGTCTTGTAGAGATATGTTAAATCACCTGATCCAACACTCTTGACTCATCACAGTGGTTCAGCCTGATTCAGTATGCACATACAAAAACACTCAGTTAATGATGTTGCAGGAGTGATAGGTAATTATGCAAGTAGCAGTGAAATGATACACTGAAGGTATAGGCTTTGAAGAGTGACAGTAGATGATGATAGGTAGAAGTAATAGTTACAATGGATAACACATATGTTAGTCTCTTTGTAGGTGTGTGAAGGTAGGTTGGTAACTGATGCGAGAATCGGATATAGCTGGTAACCGATGTGAGAATCGGATAGGGCTGGTAACTGATGTGAGAATCAGCTAGGCTGGTAACCGATGTGAGAATTGGATAGGGCTGGTAACCGATGTGAGAAGCGGATAGGGCTGGTAACCGATGTGAGAATCGGATAGGCTGGTAACCGATGTGAGAATTGGATAGGGCTGGTAACCGATGTGAGAATTGGATAGGGCTGGTAACCGATGTGAGAATCGGATAGGCTGGTAACCGATGTGGGAATCGGATAGGCTGGTAACCGATGTGGTGTTCAGAGGTATGCACAAACAGAGTTGCAGGGTAACAGATAGCAGTAGACACAAGAGCTAGCAATCTAGTTCAGGAATGCAGGGTTTAGTAAGCAGTAGGCACAAGAGCTAGCAATCTAGTTTAGTAATGCAGGTGATAGATACTAGAGAGCATGTATCCTAGAGCTAGCAACAGTTCTGTAATGCAGGTATTAGTTAGCAAGTGTTGTTGATAAGAGGGGGTCCCCTGTGGGGTACTTATCAATAGCCAGTAGTGAGGGAGTGCAGGACAAGGTAGCGAGGCTCCGGTCAATCCAGGTATAGGGTATGTAGCTGGAAGATTCGGCAGCGTCACCTACCTGAGTGGTGGAACGCAACCCGGAAGTGAGATGATAGAAAGGCACTGAGAGTGCCAGGATCTTACACATACTACGGGTCAACTCTGCCCCTCTGACCCCCATAGGACATCCCTGAAATAGCATAAAAGGCAGGCAGTAGCATAAAAGGCAGGCAGTACCTGGTGGAGGTGTTCTTTTTTTCGTCCTCGCTCCGGACACCTTGAAAAGAAAAAAAAAATATGTTATCCTTCCTTGTGGCCTTCCCAGGTTCAGCCTCTCTCCTGGGTAAGAAGACCCCCTCTTATGGGCTGTAAATCTCCCTCGATGGTGGATTCCCCTTGGTGCTGGGGGTAAGTTACATTGCAGTATAAATTGCTGCATTTCATACTGATACCATTACTTGACAGTTAAAACTGCCACAGATGCCGTATTACAGTGGAGGTTCTTTCCTCGCTGTTGTTACAGTATGAATGATGAAGCTGGCTGGCGATTTTTTTGCTGTATTTTTCTCCCCTTGAACATGCTTGCTGGCTCTTGTAGTTCGCTGGAGATGGTGGTTTTGCATGCTCCAGTGTGGGGGGAGGGGGCCAGCCCAGGCTTCCTCTGATCACTAGGTTGCTTTTAATCAGTGGAGGCAGTCTGCAGGTGCAGCTGGCTTCTTTTTCCTCTGTGGCCAATACACTGTGTGTAACTAGGTCTCTGCTGCTCTCACTGTGAGTACATGTACATCCAGGTCTACTTTGCCTGTGTTGAAGCTTGGGATATTTTTGTCTAAAGCTGCCGCCAGCCTCAAAGCACTGAAGCTTTTTTTGAGAAGGAATGCGTTTTTGTTTTTCTTTATCTTTTTTTGGAAAAAAAAAAAAAAGAGAGCAATGTATGTGGCCAGGACGGAATACATTTTCGTCAGTTGGTCACTCTGAATGGACCTGATCGAGTGTGGAGCCACGGTGTAGTGGGGACGAATGTTAACTAAGCACCCTGCAACCTTGATTTTTATTCCCCAGGAGATCACATACTGAAATATTGACACGGCTGTGAATGCTTCACATCATCTTATCACTAATTTGGAGGATATGTCAGCAATACCTTAAGGAGGTAGTCCAAGGATCTTCCTCTCATTATGCTTTGCACAATGAGGTACTGGGAGGATACGTTGCCAGGAAGGAGAATGTGTCTATGCCTTAATGGGGTAGTCAGAGGTTCTCCTGTCCACTATTTGTAGCCACAAAGTTACTGTGAACACTGGATGTAGTTACCATTCCCAAGTGTTTGCATATAGCTTGCGCTGCTTTACAATACTGTTGCTACCTGCTGCAGAGACAAAGACAAGGTTACTTCTGTTTGCAGGCGACAGACAATAGCATAAGCTGGCACTTTATGTGCAGCCTTTGGCTATCCTATTAGTCCTTATTGCTTAGAGCAGATAAGGTTCTCCATGTGGAGGAGAAAGGGCTCTGGTTGGGAAGCTTGTAAAGTTTTTGAAGAAGTTTCGGGCCGTAATCCAAGGCAGGAGAGTCAGAAGTAGTAGTGCCGCAGTATAGTAGCGCACATAGAAGGTACCTAATACCTAGTGGCAGTACCCGAATGTAACGCTCCTGCGTTTTTATATGGTGTGGATTTTCAGCTGCAGAAATAGTTCCACGTCAGTAGTCATGTAAGAGATATGCTGAGATACCATTCCCAACCTCAATGACTCATCATGTGTGGAAGGTCTTATTTCAGCCAGTAAATACACACAATTAGCAAGCTGGTTCCTAGAGTGACTTTATGTATGTGGAAACACAATGATGAAGGTTGAGGGATAGGTTGAGTGGAGGTGGTAGGTGATAGACACTTGAAGGTGAGACAGTAGCAGATGGATGCAGGAAGGTTTAGCAATGTTGTATGATAGCAGATGATAGAATAGCAGGTGGACATACAAAAGAGATCAACCCAGTGCAGAAAGTAGCAGTAGTCTCAAGAGCTAGCAATCTAGTTATGCAGATGTGATAAACAGTCTTTACTATGCAGAGCTAGATAGTGTAAGCTTAGTATAAGTTTATAGAGAATTCCCCTGCGGGGTACTTAGCACTATTAGCGATACAGCCGAAGGGTGGTTCAGGAGAGGCGGATGATCCAGTAGCGGGATACAGGGATCAGCGCAGCGAGGTTCCGTCAGCGAAGTAAGCTTGCAAGCATGGAAGCTTCAAGCAAGGTTAGCATCTAGGTAAGGGTGTTTGAACGAACACATGTGAGTGAGAACCGGCGCTTTAAATAGCCATCTAGTCCGGCGCTGGGTGATGACAGCTCCAGTCTTAAAGGTGTATGCGCACCTTTCCAAAAGTAAATGGTGGGGCGCATACACTTGTGGAAAGTGTAATTTAGGGTACCAAAGGTACCGGAACATTACAATACCCCCCCCTTAAGGCCTGCTCCTGAAGGCCTCTGGAGCTGGTTTGTCTGGGTATCTCGCATGAAAATTGCGGATTAATCTAGGGGCATGTATGTCAGAGGTGTTTAGCCAGGTGTCGTCTTGGGGCCCATAGTTCTTCCATCTAACCAAGTACTGAAGTCTTCTTCTGTAGATACGAGAATCCAGAATCTCTTTTATCTCGTATTCTTCTCCACCTTCAACTTGTACAGGAGGGGGAGGTGGAATATTAGGCCTTATTCCTTGGTCCGGAACATGGGGTTTTAGTAGCGACACATGGAAAATGGGATGGATTTTTAGGTCCATTGGCAATGTAAGCTGCACTGCAGCTTTTCCAATAAGTTTCTTGATTGGGAAAGGTCCCAAGAACAGAGGTCCAAGCTTTTTGCTAGGGATCTTCAGTCTCAAGTTTTTTGTTGAGAGCCAAACGAGGTCCCCGATAGTATACTGTGGAGAAGGTCTTCTACGAAGATCATAGTACTTCTTTTGTTGACTGTGAGCGTGTGCAATGATAGTATTTAGTAAACCCAGAGAATCCTTTATTTGGGTAAGATAGTCTGAGGCTACTGGGTTATTTGAAGGAAGGATGCGTGGAGGGAGAATAGAGGGATGGAACCCATAGTTCAAGTAGAACGGACTCTGCTTGGTTGTACTGTGAGTTGCGTTGTTGTAGGCAAATTCTGCCAGGGGGAGAAGATCCAACCAATCATCCTGTTGGTAAGAAGTGTAACAACTTAAATACTGCTCGATGCATTGGTTGACTCTTTCAGTCTGTCCGTTGGTCTGCGGATGGCTAGGAGAAGTGAGCTTCCGCTCAATCCGTAGTATGTGACATAGTTCTTGCCAGAATTTAGAAATAAATTGGGATCCACGGTCAGACAGAAGAGTTTTTGGGATACCATGTAATCTGAAGACATGTTTCATCAGGAGTTCTGCCGTTTGTTTGGACGAAGGTAGTCTGCGAATAGCAATGAAATGTGCCATCTTTGTCAGATGGTCCACTGACACCAAGATGGTATTAAATCCTTTGGAAGGAGGCAATTCTACGATGAAGTCCAATGACAAAACCTCCCATGGAGTTTGGGGTATTAGTAGACTGCATAGTAGACCGGATGGTCTCGTAGTGTCAATTTTGGACCTGGCACAGACATTGCATGAAGAGACGAATTTTTGTATAGATGTTTTCATGTCAGGCCACCAAAATTGTCGAGAAATCAAATTGAAAGTCTTTGTCATACCCATATGTCCTGCCATAGGCACATCATGCGATAATTCCAAGATCTTGGTGCGTAGGGTAGGTGGTATGTAAAGTTTGTCGTTGTAGTAGAGGAAGCCTTCTGCATCAGTATTTAGTTGTGGTGGGGGTGAATCCAAACTTATACCATGCAGAACCTCTTCCTTTAAGGAACGGACAACTCCAATAATGCGTTTGTGAGGTATTATAGGAACGGAAGGGATTTCAAAGTAGTTTTCTTCAGTTAGTCGTGATAGTGCATCCGCCTTTTTGTTCTTATCTGCAGGTGTGTAGGTCACTAGGAAGTTAAACCTTAGAAAGAATAGTGACCATCGTACCTGTCGATGCGAGAGAGTTTTGCTAGTCTGAAGATATTGGAGGTTTTTATGGTCCGTGTATATAATTATTGGTAGTTGGGTGCCTTCGAGTAAATGTCGCCAATTCTCCAGAGCCAATTTTATAGCAAGCAGTTCCTTTTCACCCACGGGGTAATTTATCTCGGGACTGCTCAGGGATTTAGAAAAAAAAGCGACTGGATGAAG
Organism: Pelophylax lessonae; assembly: GCF_965119305.1. NCBI lineage: Eukaryota > Metazoa > Chordata > Amphibia > Anura > Ranidae > Pelophylax > Pelophylax lessonae. Next base: position 113,237,956 of record NC_138775.1, on the reverse strand, counting down.
TGGTGAAGTGTGGGTAGGTCGTTGGGAGAGTATTGCTCCTACTGCCATGTTTGACGCATCTACCTCCCGAATGTATTGGAGGGATGGGTCTGGATGGCGTAATATGGGAGCGGAAGTAAACCTTGTCTTTAACAAGTGGAAAGCCTTATTTGCTTCTTCTGACCATTTAAATGGTATTTTTATGCTAGTGAGCTGTGTGAGGGGTCTCACAATAGCAGAAAAGTTTTTTATGAACTTCCTGTAGAAATTTGAAAATCCCAGGAATCGCTGTAGCGCCTTGCGTGTAGTTGGTGTAGGCCAATCCTGAATGCAGGATATTTTACTCATGTCCATCTCGATTCCTGTTTTGGATATGATGTAGCCTAGAAAGAGTACCTCATCTTTATGGAACAAGCATTTCTTCAGCTTCACATAAAGATTATGTGCAAGCAATCTCGATAATACAAGTCTTACATGTCTTATGTGTTCAGACAGGGTCCGTGAATATATAAGTATATCGTCCAGATATACCACAACACAGACATCTAGTAAGTCTTTAAAAATATCGTTTATAAAACGTTGGAAAACTGCAGGGGCATTGCATAGGCCGAATGGCATCACAAGATATTCGAACAATCCGTATCTAGTTCTGAATGCAGTCTTCCACTTGTGTCCATCACGGATTCGAATGAGATTGTATGCTCCTTTCAGGTCTAATTTTGAAAAATAGGTAGCTCCACGCACCTGCTCAATGAGCTCAGGGATAAGCGGTAGAGGATAGCGATCTTTTATTGTGATAGCATTCAATTTCCTGTAGTCGATGATAGGTCTGAAACTTGAATCTTTATTGCGAACAAAAAAGAGTCCTGCTGCTGTGGAAGAAGTGGAAGGTCTAATAAAACCTTTTTCCAAGTTCTCATCCAAATAGGTTTTGAGATGGGCAAGTTCATCCTGTGAAAGAGGATAAACATGACCGAACGGCAATTTGCTATTTGGGAGTAGATCAATGCTACAATCATAGTCTCGATGAGGAGGTAATGCTTGAGCATTTTTCTCAAGAAAAACCTCAGAAAGATCCTGATAACATAGTGGTGCAATCTCATCTGTCACCACAGACAGAATCTTTCCGGAAAACGGGAGGTTACACGTTTCCTCGCAATAACAAGAAGGGAAGGTCAAGGACCGTTTCTTCCAATCTATGGTTGGTTGGTGTGTGTGCAACCAGGGAAGTCCCAACACAATGGGAAAGTGGGGTGATGGTATTAAATCGAAGGTAGAAGTCTCCCTATGAGACTCGTTAATAGTGACTAGAAGTGCTTGTGTCTGATCGGTGATCGGACCAGAGGATAACGGAACACCGGTAATAAGACTTACTGAGACAGGTTTGAGTTTAGAAATAATAGGAATTTTATTTAAAGCAGCAAAACATATATCCATATAATTTCCACAAGATCCTGTGTCAATCATGGCCTTAGTAGTAATCCTGTTCTGGTCCCACTGTAATGTCAAAAAAACAGAAATGTAGGGGTTAGTGAATGAAGTTGTCAATCCTCCTAGGGAGACATGTGAACACTCACCCTTCTTTTTGTTGACTAGGGGACAGACGTTTATCTTGTGATCCGGGGATGCACAGTACAAGCAGAGATTTTCATTTCGTCTTTTGGCTTTTTCCATAGTTGATAGCGGTGGGCGTATGGTTCCTACCTCCATAGGAACGGCCAGACTCCGAGAGTAAACGGATAATGGCATTCCCATCTTTTCAGCCTTTCTTTCTCGTAGTCTTCTATCTATGGTAATACTGAGTTGTATTAATGCATCCAGGGTTTTTGGCAGATCCGCTCGGGCGAGCTCGTCCTTAACGGCTTCTGATAGGCCAAGCCTAAATTGGGTTTTCAGAGATGCATCATTCCATTCTGAATCAAGGGTCCATCTCTTGAACTCTGCGACAAAGTCTTCTACAGGCCTCCTTCCTTGTTTCAAGGATCTTAACTGAAGATCAGCAGTACTCTGCCTATTGGGGTCATCATATAGGCTAGTGAGCTCTGCCAGGAACAAGGCATAGGAGTTGAGAAGCTGGTCGTTTTTCTCAAAAAGAGAATCTGCCCAGGCTCGAGGATCGCTTGATAGGTAAGAAATAATAGTACAAACCTTAATGTGATCAGTAAGGTAGGTACGAGGTTTTAGCAAAAAAAGTAACTCACATGCGTTTTTAAATTCGCGAAATTTTTTGCGATTGCCTGTAAATACTAAAGGGGGATTTATCTTGGGTTCAGGGGACTGAGCAGAGGTAAGTTGTGTCAGTCTAATTACCTGCTGCGACAGAGCCTGATTGTCTTCTTTTAATTCAGCAAGTGCGTGTATTAACACAGATACTTGCTGTTTTAATTGTGTCACCTGAGTGGTTATTTCTGGAACTATTTCTGCTGAATCCATTTTTAGGTTCGTTCAATCTGTAACGCTCCTGCGTTTTTATATGGTGTGGATTTTCAGCTGCAGAAATAGTTCCACGTCAGTAGTCATGTAAGAGATATGCTGAGATACCATTCCCAACCTCAATGACTCATCATGTGTGGAAGGTCTTATTTCAGCCAGTAAATACACACAATTAGCAAGCTGGTTCCTAGAGTGACTTTATGTATGTGGAAACACAATGATGAAGGTTGAGGGATAGGTTGAGTGGAGGTGGTAGGTGATAGACACTTGAAGGTGAGACAGTAGCAGATGGATGCAGGAAGGTTTAGCAATGTTGTATGATAGCAGATGATAGAATAGCAGGTGGACATACAAAAGAGATCAACCCAGTGCAGAAAGTAGCAGTAGTCTCAAGAGCTAGCAATCTAGTTATGAAGATGTGATAAACAGTCTTTACTATGCAGAGCTAGATAGTGTAAGCTTAGTATAAGTTTATAGAGAATTCCCCTGCGGGGTACTTAGCACTATTAGCGATACAGCCGAAGGGTGGTTCAGGAGAGGCGGATGATCCAGTAGCGGGATACAGGGATCAGCGCAGCGAGGTTCCGTCAGCGAAGTAAGCTTGCAAGCATGGAAGCTTCAAGCAAGGTTAGCATCCAGGTAAGGGTGTTTGAACGAACACATGTGAGTGAGAACCGGCGCTTTAAATAGCCATCTAGTCCGGCGCTGGGTGATGACAGCTCCAGTCTTAAAGGTGTATGCGCACCTTTCCAAAAGTAAATGGTGGGGCGCATACACTTGTGGAAAGTGTAATTTAGGGTACCAAAGGTACCGGAACATTACACCGAACTACCAATGGTATTGGTAGAACATGAAGTAACCCCCGTGGAGATCATAGCAACAGTAGAGCACAATACATAGAGGTAGTAGCTAGCACAAGCACAACAGTACAGTAGGGTGGTAGTAACATAGAAGTAGCACCTAAGTAGTAGTACCATTAGCGTAGGGGTGTACAGCAGTAATAGTGTAGACATAGCAACGGTAGGGCCCCAGTTAACCCCCCCCAACATGAATGTTTAACCGACCACCCCCCAGTGCCCCAGGCTCCACACCCAGGAGAACCCAGCCAAACCCATGTAGTACTCCATCATTGCATGTAACAGGGCCATGGCCTGTAGAAGGCAAGGCAGAATCAAGCCCCCCCCCCCCAACGGTACCTGATACCCGGCGATCGAGTGCCTGACCGGGCCGCTCGAGCAGGAGAAGAAGCAGGAGAGAGGCAGACCAGAGAAGGCTCGAGGGATGCGGCGGCGGCGTCCGCCTGCAGGACCGGAAGTTCGGCTGGTGTGCGAAGGGGCGGTACCGCAGACAGCGCGAGTGAAGGTGGCGTGGGACTGAAGCACGAGTCTGACAGCGGGATGCGGCAGGCCGATGGAGGGGAGGAGCAGCGCCATAAAAGCACGCTAGCTCCTCCCACAAATACAGGCCTAAGGCCTAATACTTATTTTAAAGACCATTGCAGTTACATCAATACAGACTTCTAAAAACACATCCGCCTGCAGTGCGGACTGTGAAATGTGGTAAATAACATAATTAAAGTACAACTAAGGGTAACATGTTCATTTTAATAAACATTTATATAAACACCTCAAAGTTACATGTGGTAATAGTGCAATCATGATTTTCACACTAGGGATGATCGTACTTTTGAAAAGTTCGGTTCGACCAGAACACCCGAATTTCCCGAAAGTTCGGTTCGGATTCCAGAACCCCATTGAAATCAATGGGACCTGAACTTCTGGAATTAAAAAACACCATTTTGAAGCCCTAAAACCCAATAAATGCCCCTAAAAAGTGCCTAGGGATCTGGGTCATGCCCCAGGGACTATTAATCACACAAAAAAAGTTCTTAAAAATTGTCGTTTTTGATAGAGAGCCAATTATTGAAAAAATTATTGAAAAAAAAAAGAGATTTCTTTGGATTTAGTGTCGGGGGGGGGATCTAAAAAGTGTACCTGTGAAGTTTCAGCTCTGTAGCATGTCCAGAACCAGAAAAAAAGATAATTTTTCTTAGAATTTGGGAATTTTTGTTTCAGGCGTTTCCCTGAGGAAGACTATTTAAGTCGAAACGCGTAGGAGTTTTGGGTCCTACATTCAGTTCCTTAGTACATGTGTATGTATGGCATATTCTGAACCTGATCTGTTTCTTGTTTTTTTATCAGGCATCTTGAGGAATGTACAAAAAATTTTTTTTCAGCCCAGCGCTCACTCCGAATGGGAAGACTGGCGTGCTGCTCTCCTCAGGCAGGGAACTCCAAAGCGGGTACATAGAAAAGAAAGGAAGAGGAGGCGCAAACACCTAGTGCATTACCCGTGGTCAATGTAGCAAATAATTAATAAAAAATGCCAAATGCATACTCACAGACATAAAGATAAAAACATGTTACAAGAATCCACCATGTGTGAACTGGAACAAGTCCTTCAGTCAGGACCGCTAACGCGTTTCGGGGGTCAGGCCCCCTTCCTCAGAGCTCTGAGGAAGGGGGCCTGACCCCCGAAACGCGTTAGCGGTCCTGACTGAAGGACTTGTTCCAGTTCACACATGGTGGATTCTTGTAACATGTTTTTATCTTTATGTCTGTGAGTATGCATTTGGCATTTTTTATTAATTATTTGCTACATTGACCACGGGTAATGCACTAGGTGTTTGCACCTCCTCTTCCTTTCTTTTCTATCTTGAGGAATGTCTATATGTCTTCACATTTTGTACATTTTGTCTATTTGATCAATATATGTTAATAAAGGATAAATCTTTTTAATCCATCTACATCTCCTGCTTCACTATTATTATTGACCTATACGTTTGTATGATTTACATTTAAGCATCAGAAACATCCCATTCCCCCGTTTTCTCCTTGGAGGTGGTCCCTAGCTGGGACTAACCTCACAGGTTGTGTTTGTTTCAGGCGTTTATTGGGCGTTTTTTGGGCGTCTTTGGAGGCAGGCATGACATCTGAACTTCTGTAAAGGGGTATATATATATATATATATGTGTGTGTGTATATATATATATATATAAATATATATATATATATATATAATCAAAAAAAACACCATTTTGAAGCCCTAAAACCCAATAAATGCCCCTAAAAAGTGCCTAGGGTTCTGGGTCATGCCCCAGGGACTATTTTTCACACAAAAAAAAGTTCTTAAAAGTTGTCGTTTTTGAATGATGAAGCTGGCTGGCGATTTTTTTGCTGTATTTTTCTCCCCTTAAACATGCTTGCTGGCTCTTGTAGTTCGCTGGAGATGGTGGTTTTGCATGCTCCAGTGTGGGGGGAGGGGGCCAGCCCATGCTTCCTCTGATCACTAGGTTGCTTTTAATCAGTGGAGGCAGTCTGCAGGTGCAGCTGGCTTCTTTTTCCTCTGTGGCCAATACACTGTGTGTTACTAGGTCTCTGCTGCCCTCACTGTGAGTACATGCACATCCTGGTCTAATTTGCCTGTGTTGAAGCTTGGGATATTTTTGTCTAAAGCTGCCGCCAGCCTCAAAGCACTGAAGCTTTTTTTGGGAAGGAATGCGTTTTTGTTTTTCTTTATCTTTTTTTGGAAAAAAAAAAAAAGAGAGCAATGTATGTGGCCAGGACGGAATACATTTTCGTCAGTTGGTCACTCTGAATGGACCTGATCGAGTGTGGACCCACGGTGTAGTGGGGACGAATGTTAACTAAGCACCCTGCAACCTTGATTTTTATTCCCCAGGAGATCACATACTGAAATATTGACACGGCTGTGAATGCTTCACATCATCTTATCACTAATTTGGAGGATATGTCAGCAATACCTTAAGGAGGTAGTCCAAGGATCTTCCTCTCATTATGCTTCGCACAATGAGGTGCTGGGAGGATACGTTGCCAGGAAGGAGAATGTGTCTATGCCTTAATGGGGTAGTCAGAGGTTCTCCTGTCCACTATTTGTAGCCACAAAGTTACTGTGAACACTGGATGTAGTTACCATTCCCAAGTGTTTGCATATAGCTTGCGCTGCTTTACAATACTGTTGCTACCTGCTGCAGAGACAAAGACAAGGTTACTTCTGTTTGCAGGCGACAGACAATAGCATAAGCTGGCACTTTATGTGCAGCCTTTGGCTATCCTATTAGTCCTTATTGCTTAGAGCAGATAAGGTTCTCCATGTGGAGGAGAAAGGGCTCTGGTTGGGAAGCTTGTAAAGTTTTTGAAGAAGTTTCGGGCCGTAATCCAAGGCAGGAGATTTAGACTTCTCATGGACAATACGACGGCAGTATCGTACATTGTGAAACAAGGGGGGACAAGAAGTCTGCAACTTCTCCAGGTAACTGCGGAGGTCTTCTCCTTGGTTGAATCCCACTTGCTGGACTGTTCAGCATCATGTCTCCCGGGCCCTCAGAATACCCTAGCAGACCAGTTGAGCAGGAACTTCGCCAACTACACAGGATGGATGCTAAATCCAAAATATTTGTTGAATTTTCACACAATGGGGAGTTCCCGAGATAGACTTAATGGCAACACATTTCAACTGTCAAGTTTTTTTTCCCCATTTATTTTGCCCGCAAGCTCTGGCCCAGGATGCTCTCTATCAGAAGTGGGGCTTCAAGCAGGTCGAACTATTTCCACCAATTTACTCTGATCCTCAAATCATTGGTGAAGATCATGGAGGAGGGAGTACCCGCTATTGTGATAGCTCCATTCTGGCCGAGGAGGCCATGGTTTCCCCTTCTTGGCCATCTGGCGGCGTGTCCTCCATTAAGGCTCCCTCAGGTCAGGGACCTTCTCATCTGCAATGGCCACACTCACCCCAAATCGGCCCATCTGGCATTGACTGCATGGAATTTGAAAGGAGCAAGCTCCAGAACCTGAATCTCTCTGACTCAGTAATGTCCACCATTCTGTCATCACAGGAAAGAATCTACTAAGGCCACTTATTATAGAGTGTGGCAGGGGTTCGAGGCTTTCTTAGTCCAACAGGGATTTTCTTTCCGTTTCCCCTCAGTGGCGAATATATCGGATTTTCTGCAGTACGGCCTCGACTCAGGACTAAGCTTCAACATGCTTAAAGTACAAATTTCAGCACTTTCGGCCCTTACCAATACCTCATGGTCAAAGGAGTGTCTAGTAGTTGGATTCCTCCGTGTGGCAATCAAGATATACCCGCCTATTCGTCCTTTTCGTTCCAAAATGGGATTTACCGTTAGTATTAACGGGGTTGCTAAAACGCCCCTTTTTTTCCCCAGATTCAGACAGTCCTTTATGGTACCTGACAATAAAGATAGTTTTCTTGACAGTTTTGGTCTCAGCCAGATGAGTCTCAGACAGTGCGGCCTTCTCCTACAAAGAGCCGTTCTGCACTTTCCTTCAGGACAGCGTGGTTTTACGACCTTCTCCGAAGTCCCTTCCTAAAGTCTCGACGGAATTTCATTTTAATTGGGAATCGGTTCTCCCGGCCTTTTCACTCTCTAAATCAGCCTTGGAGGAGCCTAGATGGTATGATCTGGATATGAAGTCTCTCCCACAGACATAGCTGCCCAGAACAGTCTCGTTACGGAAAACAGATGCTCTTTTTTTGTATTCCCAAAGGGTCCCAGGAGGGGTACGCCGGCCCCTCCAAGAGTCCTTTCGACAGGGATAGTTAAAGCAATCCAAACAGCTTACTCCCTGGAAGGCCTCCCCCCTCCTCAGGAGATCCGAACACATTCCACAAGAGCGGTGTCATCCTCCTGGGCAGCTTGGTCCAAAGTATCGGCAGATGTGGTCTGCAAGGCAGCAGGTTGGAGATCTCCAAATACCTGCATAAACACTATAAGGTGTATGCTCAGATGGGAGCTTCAGTATTGTCTTCTGCTTTATCAAGATATAAAAATGTGTTTCTTGCAGCAGTACCTGGTGTTTGTAATTTATTCTTCCCACCCTGTGTTTTGGCTAGTTAAGTCCCGTAGTATGATGGCATGACGCAGAGCCAGGAAAATGGAAAATTGTTACCAATACTTACCGTAATTTTCCTTTCCTGGCTCTACGTCATGCCAGCACAAACCCTGCCTGGTCCGTCACGAGCTCATACAGAACACCTCCACCAGGCACTGCCTGCCTTTTATGCTATTTCAGGGATGTACTATGGGGGTCAGAGGGGCGGAGTTGACCCGTAGTATGATGGCATGACGCAGAGCCAGGAAAGGAAAATTACGGTAAGTATAGGTAACAATTTTCCATTATATATATATATATATATATATATATAAGAAAACGCATCCTAGAAGGTAAGATTTCTCTTGCAGGAGGAGGACAAAAAAGGAACACGGCTCCTGGCTTGGAGCAAAAATTTATGGGAGTGGGGTCCTATAGGGTAGGAGAGGAGGCGGAGCTTACCCATACGTGTGCTGCCATGGAGTCTGTCAGGAAATATAAATATATGTGTGTGTATATATATATATATTTATGGAATCAAAAAACACCATTTTGAAGCCCTAAAACACAATAAATGCCCCAAAAAAGTGCTTAGGGTTCTGGGTCATGCCCCAGGGACTATTAATCACACAAAAAAAGTTCTTAAAAATTGTCGTTTTTGATAGAGAGCCAATTATTTATAAAAAATTATTGAAAAAAAAATGAGATTTCTTTGGATTTAGTGCATGGGGGGAAAAAAAGAAAAATTTTCTTAGAATTTCAGTAGCGCAGGGATGGTGTTACCCTCCTTTCACACCTATATGTGTGTATGTGTGTGTATATTTTATATATATATATATATACTGTATATATATATATATATATATATATATATATATATATATATATATATATGTGTGTGTGTGTGTATATGTATACCCCTATACAGAAGTTCAGATGTTATGCTTGCCTCCAAAGACGCCCAAAAAACGCCCAATAAATGCCTGAAACAAAAACGCCCAGGTGTGAAAGGAGGGTAACCCCATCCCTGCGCTACTGAAATTCTAAGAAAATTGATCTTTTTTTTTCTGGTTCTGGACATGCTACAGAGCTGAAACTTCACAGGTACACTTTTTAGACCCCCAGACACTAAATCCAAAGGAATCTCATTTTTTTTCCAATAATTTTTTCAATAATTTGCTCTCTATCAAAAACGACAATTTTTAAGAACTTTTTTTTTGTGTGAAAAATAGTCCCTGGGGCATGACCCAGAACCCTAGGCACTTTTTAGAGGCATTTATTGGGTTTTAGGGCTTCAAAATGGTGTTTTTTGATTCTATATTGTAAGGGATTAGCTCGGTGGTAGGCGTAGATGACTCCTTGGGGGGTGCGTTTTCACAGAGAAATAGCCCAAAAGTGCTTGCAAACAACAGGTTTGTGGTTTATTCTTCCAATTTCTTCAAACAAGTGCATGCAGCAAAACAACAAAATAAAATAAAACACAAAATAAATCCTGGCCGCTGTGGGCGTCTACCTTCTCACAGCTGGAACCTACCTAAGAAGTCTTCCCAACCTACTGTTGGGCCGACACTGCTGATCCTACAGCAGACACTCAAATGTCCATTTGTTTGCTTTTCACACAGCACAAACATTGTCCATTGAACATGTCCCTTTGTTTTCTTTCACACAGAAACACTTCGTCTTCTCACCTTTGAGACGTCTTCACTCGTTTTTACCCTCCTGAGCGCACACCGCTTCAGGAGGTCTTCCCCATGCTCACTCAGCTTTCAGGGGGCACACAGGACTGTCCTCTACCCACATGGCGTCAGGATGCAGCAGTTTGTCTGCCTTCCTCTCCCAGCCCACACGGCGACAGGAGGCAGCACTCAATAGATTTTCTCTGGACAAATTATAGAGGCCTTGATCTCCTCATTCTGAACAGCTGAAGGCCTTTCAACTTCTTTACACCTTCCTGCTGCCTTTGGCAGCCGACACCCTATAATAATTAGTGAACTTTTCAAAGCAGGTGGGAATGTGTCTCCTCTCAGTGACTACATTCCCAGATTTACCTGACTTCCTGTCACATACCCCCCCCTCTTGTTTCAACCCTAGGGTTGGGACACATATTTCCAGGCACGCATGTGTCAGGCACTGCTGACTCACTGATAAGCCTCCTATTATCCTCAAGCTTCCGGATGAAACTGTTTTGTCATCTTCATTGACAGATTTCTCATAAATGCCACACAGTTTGTCTCTCATCTCATATACACATTCTTCAACTGCATTTTTGGCATCATTTTGCTCCTTCTCGTTTCTGTCATCTTCATTGACAGCTTTCTCATAAATGTCAGACAGCTTGTCCCTCATAACCGTCTGTCCAATCCACCATGGAGGACCGTGATCCATAGGCAACTCAATTTTGCTAGTCTTAAAGTCTTCAACATTCTTAAGACGCCTCTCTCTGCAATCAACAAATGATTTCCACAACACTTTGAGAACCTCTGCTTCACTTAGCTTTGATCCAAGAAATGTCTGTACTTTATCAACTTTCCTTCCATCATCATATAGGTCAAAGGCAACAACACAGTTGAACCCAGCGATCTGGGTGGTATCCATTATAGACCTCCTCTCTGCATCAGTGAAGAAGCATGGAACTGCAACACATTCTTTTACAGGTTTCTTCAATGCACTTTCTGCTGAACTATTTGACCGCTCAAAGTCACCTAGTTCCTTTTCTCTATCTGAATTCCACATGGAATGCATCTCAAGATCACGATCAAACTTCTGCCACCCGTCTTTCACCAGTTCCATTTTGGAAACACTCCCTGAAAGGCACTTATTCATTTGCTTCACGTTTTCACCAACAGCCTTAGTTTTCTCCACTAGGTGGCGTTTACTTTTTTCTCCCAGATTTATATCACTTGCTTTAGTTTTCTCCGCTTTAGTTTTCTCCACTAGGTTTTCAGCCTGAACTGAGAAATCATCACATTTCTTACACAGCTCCTTTGTTTGCTGAAGTTCTAATGATACATTTCCCAATGCTTGAAGTTTTCTAAGGAACGGTTTATTCCAAAGGGGTGATTCAAGCCACATGTCATCACATTTCTGAGGCTCACTCAGGACAGACCCCAAAACTCTGATCCTTTTAAAAACTGCATCAGGCACACTATCCCCTCTTTGGGACAGATCCTCTGTTGCCTGGAATTCCTCATCCAGTTCCTGCAACGGAATCTTCATCTCTTCTACTTGCTGTTCTAAGGCTCGCTTAGACTTTTCTAGCTCCTGAACGCTTTTCACAACATCATCCTTGTAGCTGACCACATGTTCCATCTCTGTACATAGCTGCTTGTTAACTCTTTCTAGTTCAGCCTTAGACTCTAGAGCTTCCTCCAAAGAGCGAGCCAAGAACAGGGCTTTGCTCTCGTTATCACGCGCCTCCGCTTCTGCGCGGTCGCGTTCTTCTGCATATTTTGCAGACACAGTCTTCTCTTCACCAAGCATCTGATCAAACTTCTTTTTCACATCTTCAACACACTGTAATGAACCAACGCTTTCTTCCATGCGTTTTTTCATATCCGCTATCTGAGCTTGCAATGTTGCGACTTGCTCTGATAGGTTTTTCTTTTCTTCCGCCTCCTCTTTTAATTGTTCCAAGAAGCCATTTTTCTCATCTTCCATTTGTTTGAGCTTTGTGCTAAAACTCAGCCTTTGACACCTCTCCTCCTGTAAGAGTTCCTGCGTGTCTTGCAGCTGCGATTCCAAGATAGAAAAATCTTCCGCAATTTCTCTAGATTTTCTGTCTGCTTGAGAAAGCCGATTTGTGACACTGTCCAACTCAACCTGCAATCGGTTTGCCTTCTCTAACAGCTTAGCACACAATCGGTCACCTTCTGACACCTTGACTTGCGATTCCAGAAGCCGTGCCTCTACTTTTTCCCTCTTATGTTCACAATCTCCTTTTCCCTGCATAAGAGCCTTCACCTCATTGGCTAGTTTCTGGGAATGAGACTGTAATTCTGCCACACAGGCTTCTTTCTCCTTTAACTGCTGCTGGAAACGTTGGGCTTCACCTTTCCAACTTTCACAGTCTGCACGTAATTCATCTACCACATTGCTCAAAGTGGTGAGCTCATACACAGTACTCAGTAATTTAGCCTCTCTTTCACTTTTCTCGTTGTCGCTGAGAGACAATGTCGTTTTCAGAGCGACATTCTGTTCCTGCGACTCCTGCAGGTCTATTTTTGTAACTTCCAAACACTGAAGACTTTTTTCCAGCTGATTACGCAACTCCAACATTTCACACATACTTTGCTTCTGCAAAGTCTGAATTTCAATTTCCTTTTCCATGAGGATGGTATCTTTCTCCTTTGTAGTGTCTTGACATTTTTGCAACTCGACCAAAAGAAGAGCAGTGGTTTCTTCCCACTGTGACACATGAGACTTGAGTAGTTCATTCGTTTCCTGCAAGTTTCTATGCTCCATCTTAAGCAATTCCACGGCTTGTTCCTTTTCTTCCATTTTCCGTTGCAAGGCATCCAACTCAGCCCTGCACACATACTCGGTTTCTTCCAAACCGATGGCCTCCATTGGCTGCTGGCGTCTCTGTTTCCAGCCTGCCATGCTCTCTTGATGAGCCTTTTGTTGAGCTGCAAAGCTCTGCTGAAAATCCGCATTTGCCTGCTGTTGAGCTGCATTTGCTTGCTGTTGAGCTGCATTTGATATAATCAGATGTTTCAACATCTCCTCCATTTTGAGTTTACTTTTCATCTGAGCACACTGCGTCTCCATAGCGGTTTCATCAGTGTTGCTAGGGACAACAACCTTCCTCTTTAGTAGACTCTCTTTAGGCATGGATGGGGCTGGTTCAGACGGCAACATCCCCTCCATCCATAGAATCCGGTCTCTCATTTCATCTATCTTTGCATTCTTCAGGCGTTTTGAACGCCCCATCTTCAATAACTCCACAAACAAATTTTTCACAGTCCAGCAAAAATTTTTCAGACCACTGTCTCTTTAACACATGTAGTTTTTCTCTCTCTCTTGCAAGATCTCTTTTCCTGCACACACAGTTTGTGCAGTCACTTGCACCAGACACAACAAAGTTCATCAAATAATTTTGAGACCGCTGTCTCTTTAAAACACTTTTTTTTTTCTGTCAGGATCTTCTCTCCTGCACACATAGATTGTGCAATCTCATGCACCAGATAAAGTTCATCAAACATTTGCACTTCCTTGCAGGGATCTCTGCTTATGCCTACTGCCCACATCCTCCACCATATGTAAGGGATTAGCTCGGTGGTAGGCGTAGATGACTCCTTGGGGGGTGCGTTTTCACAGAGAAATAGCCCAAAAGTGCTTGCAAACAACAGGTTTGTGGTTTATTCTTCCAATTTCTTCAAACAAGTGCATGCAGCAAAACAACAAAATAAAATAAAACACAAAATAAATCCTGGCCGCTGTGGGCGTCTACCTTCTCACAGCTGGAACCTACCTAAGAAGTCTTCCCAACCTACTGTTGGGCCGACACTGCTGATCCTACAGCAGACACTCAAATGTCCATTTGTTTGCTTTTCACACAGCACAAACATTGTCCATTGAACATGTCCCTTTGTTTTCTTTCACACAGAAACACTTTGTCTTCTCACCTTTGAGACGTCTTCACTCGTTTTTACCCTCCTGAGCGCACACCGCTTCAGGAGGTCTTCCCCATGCTCACTCAGCTTTCAGGGGGCACACAGGACTGTCCTCTACCCACATGGCGTCAGGATGCAGCAGTTTGTCTGCCTTCCTCTCCCAGCCCACACGGCGACAGGAGGCAGCACTCAATAGATTTTCTCTGGACAAATTATAGAGGCCTTGATCTCCTCATTCTGAACAGCTGAAGGCCTTTCAACTTCTTTACACCTTCCTGCTGCCTTTGGCAGCCGACACCCTATAATAATTAGTGAACTTTTCAAAGCAGGTGGGAATGTGTCTCCTCTCAGTGACTACATTCCCAGATTTACCTGACTTCCTGTCACAATATATATATATATATATATATATATATACACACACACACACACACATGTATTTATATATATATATCTCTATCAAAAACGATAATTTTAAAGAACTTTTCTCTGTGTGAAAAATAATCCCTGGGGCATGACCCAGAACCCTAGGCACTTTTTAGGGGAATTTATTTGGGTTTTAGGGCTTCAAAATTGTGTTTTTTGATTCCATATATATATATATATATATATATATATATATATATATACACATATATTTATATATATATCTCTATCAAAAACGACAATTTTAAGAACTTTTTTTGTGTGAAAAATAGTCCCTGGGGCATGACCCAGAACCCTAGGCACTTTTTAAGGGCATTTATTGGGTTTTAGGGCTTCAAAATTGTGTTTTTTGATTCCATATATATACACACACATATATTTATATTTCCTGACAGACTCCATGGCAGCACACGTATGGGTAAGCTCCGCCTCCTCTCCTACCCTATAGGACCCCATTCCCATAAATTTTTGCTCCAAGCCAGGAGCCGTGTTCCTTTTTTGTCCTCCTCCTGCAAGAGAAATCTTACCTTCTAGGATGCGTTTTCTTAAGCCCCGTACACACGTACCGATTGTCAGCCGTAAATATTCGGCCGACGACCGATAGGCCGATTGTAGGCTTTTTAGTATGATGCTTCCGACAGCCGACAGCGCATTTTCGGCCGAACAGAATCTGTCGTGCAGGCATTAAAATTTTTGTTGGCCAACACCAGAACGGCCGATTGTTCGCCAGTCAGTACAGAATTCGGCCGACAATCAGCAGATTTGCAAGACTGGGCATGCTCAGAGAAGAAAAAAGACACGGAAAGTTAACCATCACATGACATCACTTCTGCAGTCGGCTGTTGTTGGCCGACAAAATTCGTGTGCAGTCTTTTGCACTTTTCAGCGGACAGGACAGCCCTGGACAAAAGACGGCCGATCGGTCGGCCGACGATCAGTACGTGTGTACGAGGCATTACATACCTGGTGGTGTGTGGCTTTCCTGGATGATGCCTCTTCTATCTTAGTCCAGCAATGTCAGTTTTATCTGGGTGGACCCGGGCAATTTAAAATGATGCCGGAAGATGCCATAAATCCTGAATGAGAGGTGGACTGCATCGCTTGGCCAAACGTCCTTGCTACTAGCGGGAGGCCCTTATGCCCTGATGCACACGCCAGTCTCCGGTTGAGGAGCGTTCCAGGGTCTTCTGATGGTATCGGTGGTAATGTATTACTCATTTTGTATTTTGTGTTTTGCTTTTCCTGGTTGGAATGGCGGCTGGAGCGCTTCTGCGTTCCAGACCGCCGCTCTCGGCTCCTCCCCCGCTTCCCTGGCTCCCGATTGGGCGTTCAAGGCGAGACTTGGTTCCCCGCAGCGGTCCTCGATGATGCAGCGGCGTCATGGGGGGCATGGCTTTACGGCTCCCGGGAAATTTAAATGGCTGTCTGAGCTGTCATTCTTGAGATGTCTGTGGGCTTTGCGGCGGCCTCCCCACACTGTGTCTCTGCCTGTGTTGGGTAAGTCCTGTGCTGGGTCAGTCCTGCACGAATGGGGGAGGGGAAGGGCGGCTGTTGGAAGGTAAGATTGGATTCTTACACCTTTCCTATTGCAGGTTATTTCGCTGTGATCTGCAATGGATGCCTCACCGCCCCCCGGTGGCCAGTCCCTGCGCAGCAGGTGAGTTTTATTTTAACTCTCGCTTGTTTGCCAGCTGGCTTACTGTAGCCTGAGCTTTTCTTTCCTATGTTTTTCAGCCCATTTAGGTCTGACCAACGCCCTGCGTCTGGATCAAAGGAAAGGTCACCTTCAGGCCATCATCATGCATCATCCAAATCCAGGCACCGTAGACCCAGGTCTAGATCTAGGCGCCATGAGGATAATTCAGGCTCAGTTAGCCTACGGTCTTCCCGCCATTCTGACCGCCCCACACGCAAATCCTGCTAGGGCTGTAGGGCTGTAGTCCCTGAAGACAGATCCCTGTGTGATGCCTGCTATTCTCGGGCGATCAAGGAAAAACAGGGCTCAGATCAGCCAGTAGAAACTCTGGTCAGGTGGATCGTTCAAGAATCCCTCAGGGATTGGGATCCTAGCCGATTGTCTGGTCATGTATCTGATACACCAGTTCCCCTTCAGAGGGAGGATTTAGAGCCGGGCACTTCCCAGCCGAGTCGCTTCTCGGAGGATTCCTCTGGAAGTGAGGATGACCTAGAACACCAAAATACAGGTTTTGAATTTGCCATGGTTCCTCTGCTAGTGAAAGCGGTAAAAGAGGCATTAAAGTGGGAAGAGCCAGCAGATTCCCCTGCAAAACAGAGGAAGTATTTTAAACACCACAAGAAAAAGCGAGCTCACTTCCCTTTTCTGGGCGAACTGGAAGAAATTATCACAGACGAATGGGAAGGAGTGGAAAGAAAGTACTCCCTATCGTCCAAGATCTCTAGGTTGTATCCTTTCAAGAATGAAAAGTTAAAACATCTTGATTCGGCACCTACGGTAGACGCAGCCTTAATGAGGTTGGTTAAACACATTACCCTGCCATTAGAAGATTCTGTCTCATTTAAAGATGGTCTGGATAGACGAATTGATACAGATCTTAAAAAGATCTATCTGTCAGCTGGTATGGCCTGCAAACCAGCCCTGGCTCTAGCAGCCACGTCTAAGGCCATGGAGGCCTGGGTAGACAATGTGGAGGCCACACTGCAAAGTTTTTCAGAGGAAGTAGCCAGAAGTTCGGCTGTCCAAGAGTTAAGGTTGGCAACGGCTTTTTTTGGGGAGGCTTCCATTGATATCATTCGCCTGGTAGCGCGGGTCATGCTCTCCTCTGTCAGGGTCAAACATGCCCTGTGGTTACGTCCTTGGCTGGCCGACCCTGCTTCCAAGCAAGCCTGGTGCAGGATTCCTTTTAAAGGTACGTCCCTTTTTGGCAATAAGCTGGACAGTGCTATTACCCGTGCCACTGGTGGTAAATCAAAAGAAAAAGAGAGAGAGCGCTCTAAGTGCAGACAGTCTTTATTAATAACAAGGCATAGGTGATATAAACTCACTAGAAACCAAGGTCATCAAGCTGTGTCAAGTCATGGACATCAGGAATTCCTCTGGGAGGTGCCATCCACTCGTGTGCAGCAATTCAGAAGCTTGATCGCTGATCAGAGGAGAAAAGGAAGCCGGCTACCTCCTCCAGCAGTCGGCGGTCAGCGTCTAAGGCAGCGGCTGCGATGTGCGGTGGAAGCTGGAACGCGGCCTCGTCACCAGGGAATGTATGGTGTGTGGAATATGCACGGTATGCACGACGTGTTTCTGAGCATGCGCTGGGTCACGTACGGCCCTGCGCTCTCTTTCTTCAGGTGCTGGTGTTTATTCCAGGGAATATATATGGTGCACAATAAAGGATAATTGGACACAGCCCAGGAGAACCTGCTAGGTTTTAAATCACTAGCAGGTTCTCCTGGGCGTTCCAGCTTCCACCGCACATCGCAGCCGCTGCCTTAGACGCTGACCGCCGACTGCTGGAGTGCTGTCTGCACTTAGAGCGCTCTCTCTCTTTTTCTTTTGTTTAGTTCAGAACTACTCTTGTCTGTGGAGAGCAGCTTGGTGCCTTGGACATTTTCCATCAGGACTCTGTCATTCATCAATTTATGGTATTTTTTTCATCTCCGTTTTTTCATCTGCGTTTTTTCATCTGCGTTTTTTTTTTTGCAGTTTCTATTCCCCATGTTCTCTTCCCTTCCCCTCCCCCACCCGTTCTAACCCATTTACTCTTCATGTGCTGGAGGTTTTGTTAGCGCTCCTACATTTTTGTTGTTTTTTACTGGTGGTAAATTAGGGTTCCTCCCTCAGGATCGTTGTTTGCTAGACCGCAGAAGATTTCAGCACAAGCAGAGCTTGGATCGATCCAGAGAAGCCCGCTCTTACAGGCCTGGTCGTGAGTTCAGGAAGATCTGGAAACAATCTCAACCTACGGGTCAGAAGTTTAACAAGGGGACACCTTCAGGTGGTCGGGAGGCCACAAAGTCCTTTTGATATCAGGCCTGCCCAGGCGTTGCCAGTAGGCGCTCGCCTGCATCAGTTTGCGCACGTTTGGGCAGCTTCGATCACAGATCAGTGGACCATCAAGAACTTGTCTCAAGGTCACGTTTGGTCCTTCAAAGAAAGTCCAGTTCTTCGCTTTATTCCTACGACTCTAACTCGCGTGGAAGAAAAGAAATCAATTATTCTGTCATACATAGATTCCCTGATCTCCCAGGGAGCTGTCATTCCAGTTCCGGCCGAAGAAAGGTTTCAAGGCCTTTATTCACCTCTGTTGATGGTGTTAAAGAAAAGCGGTACCTGGAGGCCGGTCATAGATCTGACTCATCTAAACTCCTTCATAAAGAAAGAGAGGTTCAGGATGGAAACACTCTTCACTATACGTCAAGTGGTGCAGCCAGAGAATTGGATGATCTCTATAGATTTGAAAGATGCCTACTTTCATGTCCCAGTAGCAGCAGAGCTGCAAAAGTTTCTTCGCTTCGCTGTGGGTCAAGTACATCTCCAGTTTACCTGTCTCCCTTTCGGGCTTACCACATCACCTCGGGTCTTTTCAAAGATCTTACTGGCTATTGTAGCTCTGATCAGATCAAAAGGGATGCGATTGTTTCACTATCTAGACGATCTGCTTCTTCTTTCACAAGACCAAGATCAGATTCTGCAACACAGGTTTCGGGTGATCTCCACCCTTCAAGAATTCGGGTGGCTCTTGAACCTGGAAAAAAGCCATCTAGAACCTACAAAATCCTTGATTTTCCTGGGGGCACTCTTCAACACCTCCAGTGGCACCATCTCACTACCAGTGGAGAAGATTCCAGTGATCCGCAGCAGGATACAACCGGCAATGTCAACCTCTTATCTTCGGGTCTCTCAGTGCCTAAGAATAATAGGGACTATGGTCTCCACGGCTCCCATGGTCAAATGGGCACAGTGGAGGATGAGGCCTTTCCAAACCGGATTCCTCCGTCAATGGAGCTCCGGGAACCCAGACACTCCTATCCGGATAACTTCCTCCATGAGGGCGAGTCTGTCTTGGTGGCTTCAACGGGAAAATCTCCTAAATTGTCACTCGATTGTTCCTGTTCCTTGGGTTGTCGTAACGTCAGAAGCCAGCAGGACGGGCTGGGGCACGCACTGCCTGTTGGAGGTGGCCCAGGGAAGGTGGGACTTTCCCACTCTCGGGCTGGTCTCAAATGTCCTGGAGCTTCGGGCGGCTTTTCGTGCCACCCAGGCTTTCCATCACTTGGTGACAGGGGCCTCGGTTCTCCTGCAGCTGGACAATACGACGGCAGTCGCATATATCAAGAGACAAAGGGGCGCCCGCAGTTCCTCCCTTCTGGAAGAAGTGAAACCAATTATGTCTTGGGCCCAACGGAATCTTTCCAACCTGTCAGCTGCCTACCTTTCGGGAGTCCAGAACATCCAGGCAGATTTTCTGTCAAGAAGCGTTCTAGACAACAACGAATGGTCCCTTCATCCGGAAACCTTCAAGTGGGTCACCTCACTGGGGATCCTTCCGGAGGTAGATCGGTTTGCCTCTCCAAGCAATGCCAAACTGACGAAGTTCTACTCGAGGTGGCGTTATCCCCAAGCCTACAGGGTAGATGCTCTGATGCACCACTGGAAGTTCCACAAAGCATATGCTTTTCCCCCGATCCCAGTGATATTCAAATTCCTGCAGAGACTCAGGAGAGAGAGAGTAGAGATCATAGTGATCCTTCCGTTTTGGCCAAGGAGACCTTGGTTTCCCGTGTTGTTTCAGTTGAGTTTTTGGGATCCAGTTCCCCTGCCATTCAGGCCAGACCTTCTGTCTTAGGGTCCAGTGCTGCATCCCTACCCAGCGCAACTACATCTCATGGCATGGTCCTTGAGAGGGAAAGACTGAAGGCTCTTGGTTGCCCAAGTGTTGCAATGCCCACAATGTTGAATGCTAGAAGACCGGGCACCAATAAAGTCTACGAGAGGATTTGGTCTAGATTTGAGGATTAAATAATGAGTCTGGTTCCATCACCGATCCGAAAATTCATCATGTTCTGGGGTTTCTCCAGTCAGGCTTAGACCTATCCCTAGCGGTCGGCTCTCTCCGAGTCCAAATCTCAGCCATCTCTGCCTTCACGGGGACTGCATGGGCAAAACATCCTCTGGTTCGACAGTTTTTCAGAGGAGCGTCTAGGTTGAGACCTCCCAGGAAACCCGGGTTCCCCAAATGGGATCTTCCATTAGTCCTTGAGTTTCTTTCATCAACGGTTTTGGAACATGGAGATTCGCTCTTCCTTAAGAATCTTTCTATGAAGATGGCTTTTTTGGTAGCAATCACATCGGCTAAACGTGTTTCCGAAATCAGTGCTTTGGGTTGTAAAGAACCGTTCTTGACATTCTTCCCTGATCGGGTCGTTTTGGTCCCTATGCTGGGATCCAATCCGGAGGTCTTTCATGTCAACCAAGAAATTGTTTTACCTACATTTAGATCTCAGAATGACCCGAGTATCCATCCGTTGGATGTGGGTGAAGTCCTTCAGTTGTACTTGAAGATCACAGCTTCTTTTTGCTAGTCAGACCACCTATTTGTTCTCTTTTATGGAAAGAACAGAGGCAAGAGGGCTTCCTCCAGAACTATATCTAGTTGGATAGTTCATACCATCCAGTGATCATATAGAGCCAAGGGACTGGCTCCTCTGGAAGTGGTGATGGCTCATTCCACCAGAGGGTTTTCTACGTCATGGGCGGCTTCCCTTCATGTCGCACCGGATGTCATTTGCAGAGCGGCCTCATGGTCCTCGATTAATACTTTCATGTCACATTATTTTGTTGAACCTGCTTCTTTATCCTCAGTTGATTTTGGTTTAAAAGTTTTGTCTGTTGACAATGCAAATTAACCTATTTTCTGTTTGACCAGCAGTTACCCGCCCGGGTGTGTATGGCTAGTTATTTCCCATATGTGTGCTGCCATGGAGTCTGTCAGGAAAACAGAAAATTTATATCAAATATTTACCGTAATTTTCCTTTCCTGATGGACTCCATGGCAGCAGGAGTTCCCTCCCATCTGTTGGAGTAGTCTATTCATGGAACACGGCTCCTGGCTTGGAGCAAAAATTTATGGGAGTGGGGTCCTATAGGGTAGGAGAGGAGGCGGAGCCTACCCATACGTGTGCTGCCATGGAGTCCATCAGGAAAGGAAAATTTACGGTAAGTATTTGATATAAATTTTCCGTTATATATATATATATATATATATATATATCTCTATCAAAAACAACAATTTTTAAGAACTTTTTTTGTGTGAATAATAGTCCCTGGATGACTCAGAACCCTAGGCACTTTTTAGGGGCATTTATTGGGCTTTAGGGCTTCAAATGTTGTTTTTTGATTTTATATATATATATATATATATATATATATATATATATATATATACTGTATGTATATATATATATATATCTACATTACGGTCACCCTGACATGGAAGAGTTCGGTCACCCTGGCATAGCAGAGTCAGTTCACCCTAAACTACACTGCAGTCACCCTGACACTGAAACTTTCCCTACAGAAACTAGATTATTGAATCTAACTATAGTGGTATATAGTACCCTAACTACACTGCATATCCCTTTCCTCACACTAATAATTTCAAAATGACACTGGAGCAGCAGGAGTAACAGAAATGCTTCCACTCTATTGCACAGCCTCTCTATTACAGTGCTAGAGATTTGGCGGGGCTATGTTATATACTGGGGGGCGTATTCACTCCTGATTGGCCTCTGGACCCCCTAGTCACTCCAATGGGCTTTTACTGATGTTTCTGGGCCAATCACAGGCTTTTAAAGCCCAGTTCCTGTCCCATTGCATTTTGGGCAGTTCTGGTGGCCGAATTCCGAACTTTTACCGCAAAAAGTTTGGAATTTGGCCGAATTTCGAACGGCCAATGTTTAGAACCATTCGATGATCCCTTTTTCACACCATTTAGATGCAATTGTGGTCTCTAATCCCCTCCAACCATTACTCCTCTGCTTGATAATGCTAGTGATGGTGGGAGGAGTTCAGCAGAGCTAGCATGTAATTTCCTTTCACTGTGCTAGCTTCTGCATCTACCACATGGAACTACAGTTGTCAATCAATAGCTGTGTGTGTGTTATGTAAGATCCGAGGTATGTGACTGTCAGTGCAGCTGCAGATATGCTATCCATGAAAGGTAGAATAGTCATTGATCCTTATGTTTATAATGTAGTTTTTTTGTTATATGACCTAATATTTTTAAGTTTCAATATTTTTTTTAAATATTTATAGAGATAGAATGAGGGAGAGAGGAAGAAAAAGAGAAATAAAAACTGGGGAGAGAAAGGGAAGGCAGGAGAGAGGCAGGAAAAGAAGAGCGAGAATTTGTATGAAGGGATAAAATGTGCCTAATGTAAAAAATGTTTTTTTTCACTGACGTGTCATTAGAAATATTTAAAAGCATGGAAGTAGCATTGCTAAGGAAGAGCTGCATGATGTACTATACTCTTTTTAAGGCTAACTCATGACACAGGGCACAGGGTTCAGGAGCGGCGGTATCCAGGTCACAGGGTTCAAGCGCGTGCATTACCCAGTGTATAGGGTTCAGGAGCGTACATTATACAGGACACAGGGTTCAGAAGCATGCGTTATCCAGGGCCCAGGATTCCGCAGTGTGTATTACGCATGGCACAGGGTTCAGGAGCATGCGTTATCCAGGTACACAGGGTCGTCCAGGTGTGCATTAGTAGGGCACAGGGTTCAGCAGTGTGTATTACGCAGGGCACAGGGTTCAGCAGTGTGTGTTATCCAGGGCATAGGGTTCAGGAGCATGCATTATCCACGGCACAGGGTTCAGGAGCGTGCATTATCCAGGGCACAGGGTTTCTGGAGCATGCATTGCACAGGGTTCAGGAGCTTGTGTTATGCAGGGCACAGGGTTCAGGATTCTGCAGTGTGTATTACGGATGGCACAGGGTTCAGCGGCATGCGTTATCCAGGTGCAAAAGGTCCAGGCGTGCATTACTAAGGCACAGGGTTCAGGGCACAGGTACGCAGGGCACAGGGTTCAGGAGCATGAGATATCCAGGGCACAGGGTTCAGGAGCATGCATAATCCAAGGCACAGGGTTCAGGAGCGTGCATTATCCAGGGCACAGGGTTCAGGAGCGTGCGATTTCCATGGCATGGGGTTTATGCGCGTGCATTATCAGGGGCACGTGGGTTCTGGAGCGTGCGCTATCCGGGGAGTGGGTTCAGGAGCGTGCATTATCCGGGGCACAGGGTTCAGGAGCGTGCGCTATCCGGGGAACAGGGTTCAGGAGCGTGCTCTATCCTGGGCACAGGGTTCAGGAGCGTGCGTTAGTCGGGGCACAGGGTTTAGGTTAATGTGTATAATATATCTTTGATTTTCTTTTTTTTTCTTTTGTTAAAAAAACTCACAAAGGGTTAATTGTATAAAACTTTTTATATTTCTTATTTGTTTTTTAATAATTATATTATTATTATACTTAAATTCGCACACATATTTTTCACTCTACCCAATTTTCCCAGTCTGTTTTCTTCTGTTTCACTGAGAAGCCAAGCAGACGGGAACAGGCTCTATAGCAGTGGTTCTTAACCTGGGTTCGATCGAACCCCAGGGGTTCGGTGAGTCAGTCTCGCGGGTTCGATGGAGGTAATTTCTGAACTGGTTTATGAAAGACAACAGTGAAGTCACACTGATTTGCAGTAAATATTCATTATTATGTTTTTGTGTGAAAATCATGTTTTAATGGTTTTGTTCTATGTTCGTAATAGTTCTGTTCTTTAATGGTTTTGTTCATTTTGTGCACCCATGTATAAATATATACCTAAAATAATATATACCTATGTTTTGAATTTGAAAAAATCATATTTTATTTTTCCAATTAAGAAGGGTTCGGTGAATGCGCATATGAAACTGGTGGGGTTCAGTACCTCCAACAAGGTTAAGAATCACTGCTCTATAGAGATAGGTCAGAGTGGGTGGAGCTTCAGCAGGACATAGTCGGGAGTGGGTGGGGCATCGTGGGCCAATTGTGAGGAGGAGTGGGCGGCACTTCTGTGATGATAGAGATGCCGGGGCTTTTCATGGATGAAAGAGCAACTCCAATGATGTAATGGCGGCACGTTGTAGTCTATACAGAGCGGCATTACACTAAAGGGGACAATAGAGGCTTTTAGAGGAAGAGGAAGCGGTGTTGTCTCCTGAGTCCTGATTACAGGAAATTAACATGAGAGCTTTCAGCTACAGGGGGAAAATATGTGAATATCCTTACTGTTCTATGAAAAGTGAGATATTTAACAGAGAACAGATTTACATCACATATTGCTTTTTTAATTTCGACCATAGTTCTTCTTTAAAGAGAAACGGAATCCTGAAAGCAAGTTTTTGCCTTTAGCAAGAACAGAAGGCAACATAGTTGTGACATTTCAACATTTCACGTGTAAAACAAAGCCTCTGTAATCAGAGCCCATCAAATTTAAAGAGGAGCTACAGTCTCCCCCAAAAACGAAAAAGTTTACAGTTACATATGCTGTAAGCACATGTCAAGGTCTTCTGAATGGTTCTGCAGTTGTGTGTGGTGTGTCCCAGAAGGCTGCAGGTGATGGGAGGGGTAAACTTCTGATCAGATCGCCAGGCGATCCAGGCGGAAATAGGACCAGTTACCCGCTCCCCCACCCAAAAAAAAGTGCCCAATGTTAAAGAGGAGGTGGGAGGAGGTAAGCAAGCATAATTACCCATGTGGGGGGAGTTCCACTGTTATTTATGGATGCTGTGAAATTACACCTTACAGCCAAAATGTGTTTTTTGGGTGCATTGCGGAAGGGTTATGAATTATTTTAGGTTCTTATTACTGTGTAAAGATATGACCCCCCGTGCTATAAAAAACTCAAATGTAGTCAAAAGACAATAATGAAATAATTGCCACTACTTAAAATCTAAAAACACCAAAAATGAGTGGAATGCAAGCATATGAAACAGCGCATGTATGTGTATCACCAGTAGTGCAATAAAATCACCAAATAATCATAATAGTAATCCAAATAAGTAAAAATATACATAAAGTATATATATATATGTGTGTATGTATATATATATATATATATATATATATATATATATATATTCCTCATGAAAATGTCCTTTTTAGTTAAAAAAATCAAATCCAAAAAAAAAAAAAAATTGTGAATCACTGCATGGAACGGATCGGTTTGGCACGGTTTGGCGCTTTTCCACTGGAATGCATTAAGATAAAAAAACCTTCTGACTTTACAACCAATTTAAGATTTTTGTATTAAGACATATCACTGTTTCCCTCTTTCCTTCTACAGAGTAACTGGTCTTGTATCTGCTCCCCCCTGTAGTTTTCTGCAAACATTCTGTCATATTGGGTGTGTTCCTGCTATGAGTCTCTATAAGGTGTGCCACATCCCTAATATCATATATTGACAAAAAATTCCCCTAGGGGTGGGAATTTATAGGCACAATAGTAAAAAATAGAACATATATGTATAAAAGATTTATATTTATTGAGTACACATAGAAAAAATGATTGATGAGAGTTTTTTCTCCTTATTATGTATATCATACAGGAGGTGGGAAAAGAAGACTAGTGGCCACAGTGCCTCCTAATTCAGGGCAGCTGGAGTCCAATTGTTGCAAATTCTCCCAGCAAATGGATCGCCATTTGCTGGGAGAAGGCTAGTCCAGGCAGCTCTCTGATCCCCGAGGAATTTAAAGCTTGGACAGGCTTATGCCAGTCCCATCCCGCTAAGCAACAATTGGACTCCAGCTGCCCTGAATTAGGAGGCACTGTGGCCACTAGTCTTCTTTTCCCACCTCCTGTATGAAATACATAATAAGGAGAAAAAACTCTCATCACTGAACACACGGCATTGTCTGGGTCGTAGCTCCTCTATTCCCTGTTTTTAAACCTGCAAGCTCCCTTGTATTTGTGAAAACCAACCATATAGGATGCCAGTATTATCCCTGACGAAGGGGTCATAAAAACCTCGAAACGCGTCGGATATCTGGTCCTGTTGATTGAGGCTCTGTTTTCATCATACACACAGTGTGCTTGCATTGCTTGTTTTTAATGCATATACCAACTATTGTTGTATTTTTTTCTATGTGTACTCAATAAATATAAATCTTTTATACATATATGTTCTATTTTTTACTATTGTGCCTATAAAGTCCCACCCCTAGGGGAATTTTTTGTCGACATTCTGTCATAGGTGGACCAATTGGTTCCCTCTCATAGCTCTGCTCTGTGCACATGCTATGTGATGCACATTAACAAGGAGAGCTTCAGTCTGAAGGCAAACAGCTTATGCTGTACTATCTTTTTAAAACATGCAATGGTGGGTGAGTCCAGTGTAACCCTGTTTTAAATGTTTATTTATAAAATAAAGATTATAGATTTTATCCATATAGTTTTACAAATTTATAAACCAATTTAAAAATTAAAAAAATTGTAAACGTATACAATTGATTTTAAACTATTACAGTTTCCATTTAGACTTACAAACACCTATATATGCCTTGTTTTTTAGGACACATTGTACGTTATTAGCTCAGAGAGAAATGTACTACAAATTGTAAGATGGGAATTTTTAAAAAGGTTATCAATACATTTTTAATAAACTGTCCTAGATAAATTATGTAAATTATACATGATTGTAAATGTATTAATAGTAGTACAAAGAGAAAAAAGAAATACCCAAAAGGACTGTTGTTTAATTATAAAGCGCATAATAGAAATAATATGAGCTGTACATGTTGCAGTATAGTTTTAAATTTGCAGGACAAATGTCAAAAAATACAAAAGTGAAGAATAATGTTTCTTTCATAGCTCAATATTTGCCACTGTTTCTTGCATTTTCTAGGAGAATCTATTTAAAAATCCTGAAATAACTGTATAATGTTTTCTAAACTAGTATAATGGATAAGTAATGAAAATTGAGAATTTTTATTAGAGGTAGTAGCAGTATTAGAAGCAGTGGTAGCAGCAATAATATTTATTTGAGTGAGTATAGTATTTCTTTCTACAGAATATGAGGATTTTGGTAGATCAGCTTAAAGTGTTGCCAAACACAGAACCTGCATAAATTATATCTGGCCTCCCACAGTACACAGAACATGGAAATGATAAAAGATATTTATCAGTTTATATTTACTAAAATCATTGCATCAGCGGTATATAGCAGTTAGAGCAATCTTGTAATTTGTATCAGTGTGTGCTGAAAGATTTTAGGAGGAGTTTCATTTCTCCCACGATTGTCCTGCCAGGCTTCAAGACCCCTGTGTTGATCACATGCACCCTCCCAATAAAAAAAATAAATAAACTCTCTAGCAATACATTCCAAACTGTGAAACCTGACTCCATAGACTGTAAATATTACGTCATTTTTTTGGGAGTCTTTGAAAGTGTCAAGCTCTTACCTTGCCTTCCTGTTGGCAGCCATCTTGGACATGTGCAGACTGCTGCCTCTTATAAACTCTGTTTGCATCATCACTTGTCTGGTGCCTGGGCGTCGCTCAGTGATGATGTTGCACACCTGAACATGTATATCACCTGATGGCTTTCAGACCTTGCCCTTGCGTTTGTGCTCCAAGGTGCATCTCTGCTAGCAGTCCTCTGGTCTCAGTGGTTTCTCCGGGCATGACTTGGCTTGGCTGGCGACCTTCTTGGCTCTTGATTCCGCATTGGTAGATGACCTCACATCAGTTGACGACACAGCTTCAGCAGACTACCCGCTTCTGGACTCAATCTTGGCTTGCATGACTACCCGTTCCTGGACTCGACCCCGGCTTGGATGACTACCCGCTTCTGAACTTGACCCTGGCTGTTCTTGATTTCGCTCCTCTGTCTAGCTGTGCGATTATTAGTGTTGCATTGATAAATTGCTTTATTTTACTTGCATTTTCGTGTGGTCTGGTTTCCTGGCACCCTGACAGTACGCAAGGGCCATAAATCCTGATGATGCAGGTGCTCCTATGCTTCCCATGCTGGTTACCAGGCTCAATCCACAAGATCACCTTTTGGGTCAGCTCGCTCAGGCGTTGCAGACGTTACTTGCATGCACAGCACACCTTGCTCCTGGTGCTGCTAGGCCGGTGGTTCCTCCTGTTTCACCCGCTGCTGCTCCTGTTGCTGCTCCTGCAGCTGAAGTCACTGTTACCAGAGGGATGACTGCTTCAGCCCCCCTCCCACAGTGCTATGGGGTAAACTGAGTCAGTGTTGTGGCTTCCTAAATCAAGCGGACATTTATATTGAGATGGTTCCTCAGGCGTTTCCCTCTGACAGATCCAAGATAGGCTTCCTAATCTCGTTGCTCTCGGACAATGCCTTGGCCTGGGCGAATCCCTTATGGGAGAACAATAATTCAGGAATTTTCTCGATTACCCAAGTTTGTTGCCTCCTTTCGTAGGGTATTCAATGTGCCTGCTCGCTCTGCTTCTGCTGCTAAGCTGCTCCTGTCCATTCAACAGGGTATTCGAATCGTTGCTGAGTAGGCCATCTAATTTTGTACTCTGGCAGCAGAGGTGGGCTGGAATAAGGCTCTGGTGGCGGTCTTCTCTCATGGTCTCTCCAATGCATTGCAGGATAGGATCGGGGCCAAGGATCTCCCTGATGAGCTTGAGGCTCTCATTTCCTTCCTGATTTTGATTGATACCAGGCTCAGGGAGAGACCATTGTTTAAGGAGGCCTCCTACCAGATTGGCTCCTACCTTTTCTTTCCCGCCCATTCCTCCCTCACCTCCCCGCCTCCTGGGGATTGTGCGTTTGATGCAGCTAGGATTCACTCACCTTTCTGAGGCTGACCGGGCCCTTAGGAGGAGGGAGAGCCGATGTGTGTATTGCGGCCTTGGTGGACATTTCCTGAAATCTTGTCCTACCCGTCTGGGAAACGCTTGCGCCTAAGATCCTGTCAGGGGCAGATCTTAGGTGAAATTTCCTTGTCCCCAGTGTCCCGTAGAGATAAACCGCTAATCACAGTTGTCCTCTTCTAGGCAGCAGGCTCGGTGGTTACCCAGGCGTTGGTAGACTCCGGTGCTGGCAGTTACTTTATTGACAGTACGTTTGCTGCTGCAAATTCCATACCCTTGCAGCCCCGTGTTGCTCCACTGGTCATCGAGGTGATTGGTGGCAGACCCCTGCAACCGGAACAGGTTACCCAGGAGACTGTTCCAGTTGACATGGCAATAGGGGCTGTTCACAGGGAGTCAGCCTGTTTCCAGGTTATATCGTCCCCACACTTTTAGGGTACCCTTGGCTTCAGAAACATAATCCGACCTTTGATTGGCAGTCAGTTTAGATCCTCTCTTGGTCTCCACAGTGTGGTGCTGTTTGTATCCATGGGCCTGTTAAGGTACTTTGTACCTCCTCAGATTCAATATTGTCTACTGAATATCATGAGTATCAAGATGTATTTGACAAGGAGGTGCGCGCTGGTACTCTTCCTCCTCATCGTCTGTACGATTGTGCCATAGACTTGCAACCTGGTGCCATTCCCCCTCATGGCAGGATTTATCCTCTTTCAGTTGCAGAGGCGCTCTCCTGTCTCAGCATTGGACACCTGATGGACCTTTACTTCCTTGTGGGTTCTACTCCAGGAAGCTGTCTCCAGCTGAATGTAACTACGAGATTGGAGACAGAGAGCTCCTGGCCATTATCCTGGCTCTCAAGGAGTGGAGACACTTGCTCAAAGGTTCTGTGGTTCCAGTTCTCATTCTCACCGATCATAAGAACCTGACGTCTCTGAGGCCAAGAGGCTCACACCCCGTCAGGCCAGATGGGCCTTATTCTTCTCTCGTTTTAACTATGTGGTGTCCGATTTGCCCGGCTCCAAGAATGTTAAAGCTGATGCCTTGTCTCGCCAGTATTCAGAGTTGTCCAGGGAGGACTCTGTGCCGACACCAGTCACCAACTTAACCTCTCCTCTTGGGGAACAGATCTTGGCTTCCCAACCTGTTGATCCCACTGAGAGTCCTGCTGGCAATGGTTTTGTACCTGAGGGGTTGCGCATCAGACTGTTGCGCATGTACCACAATTCCGGTCATCCTGGTAAGAACAGTGCAAGAAAATATTCAAGTGAAAATCCAAATGATATGTCTTACTTCTCTTAAGTACAGACACTGTGAGCAATGGTGAAGAAATTAACTGTATCTTCCCAGTGCCAATAAATAAGTGGATAAATGTGCTCCAATTATAATAATTATATCACCCTACAGGTAGGTGCTAGGTAAAAGTATAGTAGACCTGTTTGCCTAACAGCAGGACTGTGATTTATTAGTCAGGGTGTCATGGTTTGCAGGTGTGCCTGCTGAAGGGATAGTCTCCCCACTGGCTCCTGTGAGAGGCTTCTCATAGGGCGGTGGAGGAAACCCAATCAAGGGACACATCCAGGCTTGTAACTACCCCAGAAGGCAGATTGTGCTGCAAAGGATTCTGGGAGTGGGTATGGGTTTGGGGGTGGCACATGACACAATGTCTTTGGCGGGAGCAGAGTCCCAGGATAGAGATTGCAGCTGTCTCTTCTCCTGTCTGAAGGAAGCGGATATCTCGGGTGTCACCTGAGAATCCAGAGAGTGCTGAGTTGAGCTGAGGGGATCCGGTGTGCCGAGAGCCTGCGGAGAGAGAGGGGTCCAGTCCCAGGAAAGCCTAAACAGGTCATGAGTACTGATGATTGCCCCTGGGGGTCTGCCAGAGTTAAAGGGGACCACTCCGGAAGAGGTTCAGGGATCCAGTGCAGCTATTAGAAAGGGGGTACCTAGGTTGAGGACCCTGAAGTTACAGAGGGGGTGCATAGACAGTGAACCCCAAAGAATCCAAGGTTAGCGGTTAAAGGGGGCACCTACTATTGGGCCCTGAATTGTACAGAGTGTGCCAGTTGGGCTTTACAGAATTCTACAACATACTACCTCAAGCCAGAGCAAGGCGGGAGGAAAGTATTCAGTGACTTGTTGCAGAGTAACAGTGACGGTGGCTCTACAATTTCACAGTCCTGGATCTTTTGGACTTTAAGTCAAGGATTCAGCACTTCTATTACGCTACAGAGTATCCACAAGGTTAGTGAGCGTTGGCTGGCGTTAAGGAAGCGCCAACAGGCATTTTTCAGGAACCAAGTGTATATAGTTGAAGCCTAAAGGAGTATCCCACTCATTCCCTTCTCCCATCCCCTTTATCTACAATAAAACAACAAAACCAAGATGCCAGAGTTGTCCATGTCTCAGTCTCTACATCCAGGGCCGCAGCTCACATGGGCTGGAAAGGTAACCAGTAACAATGGCAGACCCACATCAGGCCACAGGCCTGGAAAACCTGCTACATAATTATAAGTGAATATAATAATTATATAGCAGTGCACCAAAACAATAAGTAAATATATACACTCCCAATGCTGTTTATAAGTGGATATAAATAAACTCCTAAAAAAAAATATATATATATATATATATATATATATATATATATATATATATTACAATAAATCAGCCAAATAATAAGTGTCCAGTGAATGTGCAGTAAAAAACGTGACTGGTGCTCAAAAAAATCAGGATCATCCCAGTGACTTCTTTGTGAATTGTGGATCCCGTATTAACTCCTCCCCCAACCGTGAATACACTTACCAGAAGGCGTGGGCTCCTAAAACTGTACAGCCTAGGGGGTCAATAGAGCTTGGTACTGGTAAGCGGTTGCAGGTAGAGGTCCTCTTTAAGGTATCCCTCCTCAGTGTGGAAAGACAGAAAACACCCCAGATAGTGTAATACGTTCCAAGAATTTTTATTGTAATTAAAGAGATGCAAATACACTCACATTTCTCAAAATATTCAATGGCTCCTCAATAGGTAAACTTCCAAGGTGTTCAGGATGTGGTTCAGGCATGCTGCTGCTGCTGTCTGTGCAGTTACTAACGGCGTGCGTTCCACCGCACTTCCATTTGCGCTCCACCTTACTGGAAGTGACGTATGACGTTGCTGAGAAGACCGGAAGTACGTCAACACGTTTCGCCCCTCCCAGTGGGCGTTTTCAAAGACATGATGGTTGTCGACCGGTTTTCCAAAATGTGCCACTGTGTTCCTTTTACGTGGCTGCCTACGTTGCACTTGCCTCTGTGTTTGCCAGGGAGGTTTTTTGCTTACACAAGTTGCTTAAGGAGATTGTCTCGGACCGTGGGAGTCAGTTTGTCTCTAGGTTCTGGCGTACCTTTTGCTCCCAGTTGGGTATTTGACTCTCCTTCTCCTCTGCCTACCATCCCCAGTCCAATGGTGCCGCTGAATGTTCCAACCAAGTTCTGGACCAATTTCTCTGCTGCTATATCTCTGACCATGAGGACAATTGGGTTGATCTGCTACCCTGGGCAGAGTTTGCCAGGAACTCTGCCGTCAACTCATCCTCCAGAATATCTCCATTCATGGCCAATTATGGGTTCCAACCGGCTGTGTTGTCCGAGTCGTCCTCGCCACTAGGGATGATCGAACGGTTCGGGTCGACCATCGGTTCGACCCAAACATTGGGTGTTCGAAATTCGGCCGAATTCCGAACTTTTTTGTGGTAAAAGTTCGGAATTCGGTCACCAGAACCGCCCAAAATGCAATGGGACAGGAAGTGGGCTTTAAAAGCCTGTGATTGGCCCAGAAACGTCAGTAAAAGCCAATGAGGGGGCAGGAGTCTGCTAGGAATGTGATTGGAGTGACTACGGGGACCAGAGGCCAATCAGGAGTGAATATGCCCCCCAGTATATAACATAGCCCCACCTAACCTCTAGCGCTGTAATACAGAGGCTGTGGAAGAGAGTGGAAGCATTTGTGTTACTCCTGCTTTGTTACACAACGTTTGCTGCATAGCCGATTGCTTGTAAAGCTCCATATCAGCAGAAGAGCAGTCAGCTTACAGACAGATTGTCAGTGTAGTTAGAAATACAGCGATTGTGCTGTTTGAGTCATAAAAAAAAGGGACAGTGTAATTTAGAAATTATCTTCTGCTGTATGGAGCTGTTCTTTTAGTGTGAGGAAAGGGATATGCAGTGTAGTTAGGGTACTATATACCACTATAGTTAGATTCAATAATCTAGTTTTTGTAGGGATACTTTTAAGTGTCAGGGTTCCGTCTAGTGAGCACGTTGCACTGCTGATATATCTACAGCAGGTATACGTGCTTGCTAGTCAGCTATTGTGCAAAATACATTACATACACACATCTGCTGTATTTAGCGACAACTTTGGGTCGCATTGCAGTGTGCGCTTTGCAGGTGAATTTCACCGCGCAGAGTTGCCAAAGCCTCAGTGACAAGTTAATGCCTGTGCAAAAGGCTTTGCTACTCTGCGTCACACACATCTGCTGTATTTAGCGACAACTTTGGGTCACATAGCAGTGTGCATTTTGCAGGTGAATTTCACCGCGTAGAGTTGCCAAAGCCTCAGTGACAAGTTAATGCTTGTGCAAAAGGCTTTACTACTCTGTGTCACACACACATCTGATGTATTTAGCGACAACTTTGGGTCGCATAACAGTGTGCGTTTTGCAGGTGAATTTCACCACGCAGAGTTGCCAAAGTCTCAGTGACAGGTTAACGCCTGTGCAAAAGGCTTTGCTACTCTGCGTCACACACATCTGCTGTATTTAGCGACAACTTTGGGTCGCATAGCAGTGTGCGTTTTGCAGGTGAATTTCACTGCGCAGAGTTGCCAAAGCCTCAGTGACAAGTTAACGCTTGTGCAAAAGGCTTTGCTACTCTGCGTCACACACATCTGCTGTATTTAGTGACAACTTTGGGTCGCATAGCAGTGTGCGTTTTGCAGGTGAATTTCACTGCGCAGAGTTGCCAAAGCCTCAGTGACAACTGTTACAGAACAGGGCACCCCTGAGCAGGTACCTCCATTGACAGATGCTCCTAGTGCTTCCCGAGGGCTCCAAGCACTCCACCAGACACCGTAAGCACTTCAGACTCCACGAACCGCCGCAGCTTGGTTAGGGTCTTGGCATCTCCTACCCACCCTGGACCAACGACAAGGCTCCAGGTTCCTGTGGGTGACCCTCTCTTTCCCCAGAGAGTGCAGCAGAACAAGCTCTTACACAAGCTCTTACAAGAGCTTAGTGATTCTCTAAGGGAGTATGGAAGACCATAGCAATCCCTGCAGCAGATTCCCCCAATAACGAGACAAAGCTCCGAGTTGAGGTTAAAACAGGAACAACATTTATTGGAAGAACACAGCACACTTTTATACAGAAATTGGAACATCCTTCCCCCAACAACCGCTTTCCCATTGGTCAATTGTAAAGTACTTGCAGTTCCCAATAAGGTCCTCTCCAGCCCATGCAAATGAGGGCTTGAAAATGAGTCAACAGGGATTGGTCAGATAGCTTTGACCAATGCAAGGAGACAGAACAATGGTTTCCTAACGAGCCCTCAATACACATTACTCTGAGTGTCAATAGACAGCCCGTCTCCTCAGAACTTCCTGTAATGCCCATATTAGGAGTTGACTTCCTGTTCCTTACAGTTTACAGGAATACGTTTTAGCTTCCAGGACAGAGGCAAGACTCCATTAGCCACATGTTTAAAGAAACACAAAAAGACACAAAAATGCATAACTCCCAGTCTACTGAACAGAACCCCCACATTCAACCCATCCCCAGATAGCCCGGATCTGAGCGCTCAACATATCCAAACAGCCCTCAGATGCCACAAACACAGTCAAATTGCTATGGGGTTTACGTTTAGCATGGGCTGATGAGAGGGTCCATAGTCACATTGCAGGAGGCGAGCAACCAGGCTTCTCCAATGCCCAGTGGCGAGATTGGTCTCGTCACATCTCTCCCCCTTTCCAAAAAGACTAACAGGGTACCTGACCTCCTGCCGGTCAGTGCCCTTGTTAGTCCAGCAGCCCACCCACAAAGCAGAAAAAACAGTACGGCCCACCCACAATAAATGGTTACTACACCTGTTAGAGGAGAAACTTGTCCATGTCCAGGTGCCTCACCACGGCTGTGTAGGGGACTGGTAGGCTGCCTTGGTGGGTTGCTGAGTGGGCAGAGACCAGCGGTACTCTGTCCTGGTGCCAGCACTACAACCGGAGTAGTCTGGTTGGAGCCTGGTTGCTGGAGACGGACTGTCTCCCCCTTAGGTGCATAGCTCTGCTGCGGAATGGGGAGACCAGTTGTCTCCCCCTTGGATACACAGCTCTGTCATGGGGGGTAGGACCGCCCATCCCTATCCCCTGTGTGGTAAGTGCAGAGACCATGGTCCCATCTGCACCGGTGGGGGGCTTACAGTCTCCCCCTGGTACATTAAGCTGCCGCTGGGGAGAGGGGGTAACAAGCTCCTCTCCCGATAGAACACTCTGCCCATTAATGATCCGCCACTGGGGAGAGGTGGTAACAATCTCCTCTCCCATACATACTTCCAATCTTTGCGGAGGGAGACCGACTGTCTCTCCTCCCAACACAGAGTCCTGCTGCTGGGGAAAGGAGACTGGGCTCTCTATTCCCTGTAGGATACTCTGCCGCTGGGGAATGGAGACTGGGCTCCCAATTCCCTGCTGTATCTCCCGCTGGGGAATGTAGACTGGGCTCCCAATTCCCGGCACATCACACTGCCGCTGGAGAGGGAGGACACTGCTCTCCTCTCCCTGCACTTTACACTGCCGCTGGGGAATGGAGACTGGGCTCCCAATTCCCTACAGGACCGGTGGAGAGACCTCGGTCCCATCTGCACTGGTGGGGGGCTTACAGTCTCCCCCTGGTACATTAAGCTGCCGCTGGGGAGAGGGGGTAACAATCTCCTCTCCCATATATACTTCCAGTCTTTGTGGAGGGAGACCGCCTGTCTCTCCTCCCAACACCGAGTCCTGCTGCTGGGAGACAGGACCGACTGTCTCTGCCCCCTGTAACTCAGCCTGCCGCTGGAGAATGGAGACTGGGCTCCCAATTCCCAATAAATCAGGCTGCCGCTGGGGAATGGAGACTGGGTTCTCCTCTTCCCTTAACTGTACCTGTGTAACGCTCCTGCGTTTTCTGAAACAAGATGGATTTGCAGCTGCAGAAAAACTCCACTCAGTAGTCATGTAGAGATACGTTGAAATACCAATTCCAACTCCCAAGACTCATCACTGTGGTCTGTCTGATTCAGCATACAAATATACACACTCAATAAGATGTTCCTGGAGTGATAGATGTATATAGCAGTATAGTGGTGATGAGCTAAAGAGACAGGTATGAACAGTGACAATAGGTGAACAGCACTTGAGAGAAATGTTCATGAGAGTATAGATGGTAACAGGTAGGATGCAGATAGGTTAGCAATCATGTATGGTAGTAGGTGGTAGGATAGCAGATGACATACAGGAGAGACTAACCCAGTGCAAGGATAGATGTTAGTAGGCTCAAGAGCTAGCAATCTAAACAACAGTGCAGATGATAGTAACAGTCCTTAATATGCAGAGCTAGATAGTGTAAGCTTAGTAGGAAGGTTTATGGAGGATTCCCCTGCGGGGTACTTATCACTAATAGCAAGCAGTAGTAGAGAGGTTCGGTATGAGCGAGTGATCCGGTAGCGGGATACAGGGATCAGTAGCGAGGTTCCGACAGCGAGGTACGCTTGTGAGTATGTGAGCTTCAAGGCAGGTCAGCAACAAGGCACATTGAACGAACATGTGAGTGAGAACGCCGGCGGTTGAAATAGCCTCTCTGCGGCGCTCAGTGATGACAGCATCGGTCTTAAAGGTGTATGCGCACCTACCAGAAGAGAATGGTGGGACGCATACACTGAAGTGGAAAAGGGAAATAGGGGTACCAGAGGTACCAGAACATTACAACATGTCGCTGGAGTTCCTCCCAACGTGCCAGCTGGCCCTCTCTCTCTGCCCTGTCTAGCAGAGTCCCGAACACTAAGTTCTTCACGAACCGCTTGGATCTCTCCAGTGGATTGGGTCCGAAGAAGTTCAGCCGTAACCACACCATACGGTCATATTCTCTCAGAGAGTATCTGTACTCCACTGCTGGTTCCATCCTGTTGCTTTAAGGGTCGCTGTACTGAGACATGTGTTGCCCCCAACTTGTAAATCCACGGAATGGTGTCTCCTGTAGCTGTCCTTCTGGCTGTGGGAACGATCCCGCCGCTTGCCACCAATTGTTACGGAACAGGGCACCCCTGAGCAGGTACCCTTGTTGACAGATGCTCCTAGTGCTTCCCGAGGGCTACAAGCACTCCACCAGACACCGTAAGCACTTCAGACTCCACAAACCACCGCAGCTTGGTTAGGGTCTTGGCATCTCCTACCCACCCTGGACCAACGACAAGGCTCCAGGTTCCTGTGGGTGACCCTCTCTTTCCCCAGAGAGTGCAGCAGAACAAGCTCTTACACAAGCTCTTACAAGAGCTTAGTGATTCTCTAAGGGAGTATGGAAGACCATAGCAATCCCTGCAGCAGATTCCCCCAATAACGAGACAAAGCTCCGAGTTGAGGTTAAAACAGGAACAACATTTATTGGAAGAACACAGCACACTTTTATACAGAAATTGGAACATCCTTCCCCCAACAACCGCTTTCCCATTGGTCAATTGTAAAGTACTTGCAGTTCCCAATAAGGTCCTCTCCAGCCCATGCAAATGAGGGCTTGAAAATGAGTCAACAGGGATTGGTCAGATAGCTTTGACCAACGCAAGGAGACAGAAGCCCCAGGGGGCAATCAATGTACACAATAGTCAGACACAGAACAATGGTTCCCTAACAAGCCCTCAATACACATTACTCTGAGTGTCAATAGACAGCCGTCTCCTCAGAACTTCCTGTAATGCCCATATTAGGAGTTGACTTCCTGTTCCTTACAGTTTACAGGAATACGTTTTAGCTTCCAGGACAGAGGCAAGACTCCATTAGCCACATGTTTAAAGAAACACAAAAAGACACAAAAATGCATAACTCCCAGTCTACTGAACAGAACCCCCACAATCAACCCATCCCCAGATAGCCCGGATCTGAGCGCTCAACATATCCAAACAGCGCTCAGATGCCACAAACACAGTCAAATTGCCATGGGGTTTACGTTTAGCATGGGCTGATGAGAGGATCCATAGTCACATTGCAGGAGGCGAGCAACCAGGCTTCTCCAACGCCCAGTGGCGAGATTGGTCTCGTCACAACAACTATGTCAGGTAGACCAAGGAAAGGCATACGTGGCCCTGCTGCGGAAAGGGGCACAGCTTCTAGGGTGTCTAG
Source organism: Pelophylax lessonae (assembly GCF_965119305.1). Classification (NCBI taxonomy): domain Eukaryota; kingdom Metazoa; phylum Chordata; class Amphibia; order Anura; family Ranidae; genus Pelophylax; species Pelophylax lessonae. Next base: position 113,199,341 of record NC_138775.1, on the reverse strand, counting down.
AGGCAAGGGTGGACGTTTTGGTCAGTCCTCAACCAGGCCACTATTGCCATTGTTCTCCCACAGTGGCCAAGCTATACGTCCACAGTACGTACAGAAGGAGGTGGACTATATTACCAAACCCTCATCATCGTCATCAGCAACTACAGTGACTCAGGCAGAGAAAAGTGGTCAGTCTTCTGCAGTTGGCAGAGCAAATAAAGATGAGTCCATGTCCACCTCAAGTCCTCCCTTAGACCCAACTTCAGATATGGCAGAGGAGTCAGCTGAGCTGTTTGACCACAGTGTCGGCCATCTACTCCAGCCTGATGCTCAGTCCTTTATGGAGTCTGATATTGGGTCTGAGGTTAAGGAGGAGGCAGAGCAAGCAAGAGGGGAGAGCAGACGGCCCACTCCATCTAAGGCCGCACCTGTTGTCTCCTGGGCCACTATACAAACCTCTTCTTGCTGGGCCTTTTTTGAGACATCTCATGCAGATCGAACAGTTGCGATCTGCAAGATTTGTCATAAGGGAATAAAACGTGGCAAAAATGTCAACCACTTGGGTACAAGCTGCCTAACCAGGCATTTGACAACCCACCACTTGGCCCGTTGGCAGGAGCATTTTAAGAACCCGCAAAAGAGCCAAAGATCGGTCAGTCGGCCTCCTAGTCCTCCTCGCGTTCCTCCTCGTGCTCCACCTGCACATCAGTCTGTCCCTGCTATAGTCACTCGTCACCTGTTGGCAGCCTCCACTGACAGGGATGATGATATAGCACGCAGTGTCGCATCTACCTCCAGCACACCACCAGCTGTAACATCTAGATGGCAAATTTCGATTCCACACATGCTAGAACGAAAAAAAAAGTATATTCCCCGCCATCCACATGCCCAGCGTCTAAACAGTAGTTTGGCAAAACTACTGGCTCTGTAACTCTTACCATTTAACCTGGTAGAGTCTGCTCCCTTCCGCGACTTTGCAAAATGTGCAGTTCCACAGTGGCAGGTGCCAAGTCGGCATTACTTTGCCCGTAAGGCCCTGCCATCCCTATACCAACATGTGGAAGGCAATGTAAAGTCGTCCCTGGCCAAGTCAGTCAGCCGTAAGATACACCTGACGGCTGACACTTGGTCAAGCAAACATGGGCAGGGACGGTACATTTCTGTCAATGCTCATCACTGCTTGCCAGCGGAAGGGATTGTAGCCAGAGCTCGGTGCTGCAGCCAGTATTGCCCCCACGTCTGCAAACAGCTGGTGGTGTCACTGATCCGGGTAGATCGATCACTTCTACCCCCTCCTGCTCCTCCTCCTCATCCTCCTCCATGCCCTCCTCTGCAGCATGGTCCTTTGAATATGATGAGGTACCACGTAAGCGTTCAAAGGGCTATTCTATGTCTCAGGCCAAAAGGTGTCACACAGTGCTGCAGCTTGTGTGTCTAGGGGACAGGCAGCACACTGCCCCTGAATCTTGGGGCTCTGCAGGCACAGGCCCAGAGGTGGTTGACACCACGCCAGCTGCAGCCAGGCATGGTGGTTACCGATAATGGGTCAAACCTCCTGGCCGCCCTTCGGCAGGGAAAGTTGACCCATGTGCCATGCCTGGCGCATGTCCTGAATCTCGTGGTAGAGTGGTTTTTGAACTCGTACCTGGGAATGCAGGATGTGCTAAGGATGGCAAGAAGAGTGCGCAGTCACTTCAGGCGGTCGTACAGTGCCACTGCACGTTTGGCCGAAATGCAGCGCGAGTTTCACCTGCCGGTACACCGCCTTGTTTGTGACATGCCCACCCGCTGGAACTCCACCTTGGCTATGCTGCAGCGCCTCTACACGCAGCAGAGGGCCCTCAATGAATACCTCTGCGAGTACGGCACCAGCACTGGCTCACCGCGCCTGGGCTTTTTTTCGCCACGGCAGTGGCTTTTGATTAAGGATGCATACTCTGTCCTCTCGCCATTTGAGGAGGCCACAAGGATGGTCAGCCGGGACAGTGCATGCATCAGTGACAACCTACCGGTACTGTTTTTGTTGGATCACACTCTGCGTGGCATTATGGACAGGGCACTGGAGGGAGAGCAGCAGGAGGAAGAGGAGGAATTCCTTGCCTCTCAAGGCCCCCTTTATCCTGAGATTCCTGACCCTATTATGCTTAGCTCCCAGAGGCCCGAGCAGGATCCAGGGGTGGAAGAGGAGGAGGACGATTCTTCTGGAACTTTTGCAGGCTTTGAGGAGGAGGAAGACATTCGGTAATCTGCAAGGCCTAGTTTGACTCCCTCGGGACACTTTGGAGTAGTACGTGGCTGGGAGGAGGAGGAGCACGTTCAAGATCATGTGGTTTTGAGTGACCCTGAGGAGTCAGCTTCTCAGGCCTTTGCAAATTTGCGACGCATGGCAAACATCATGCTTCAGAGCCTGCGAAAGGACTCCAGAATCAAGGCCATTAAAGAGACTTACCACTATTGGTTGGCCACCCTACCTGACCACCGGTACAAGTCAAAAGTCTCTGAGCTTTTCCCATCCACCCAGAGAGTCCACAGGATCAAATCCCTTGAGGACAGTCTTAAGAGGATTCTGGTGAACACGTTCCCTCGACTCCCGTAGGGTGCAGGGGCGGGGACAACCTACCATGGACTCTACTGCGGGTCACGAGAGGAGCATTGGAGAAGGCGTGCGGTTGACGGATGCATTTCGGTCTTTTTTTAGTCCTCACCACCCAGGCCTCTCAGCTGCCACATCGCATCGACAGCGTCTGCATCACATGGTGGACGATTACGTCAGGGCACAAAGTGACACAGAGAGCTTTTCATGTGAGGAATCTGATCCACTGGCATACTGGGTCTTAAGATTAGAGCACTGGCCCAGTATGACATGGAGTTGTTGGCCTGCCCTGCTTCCAGTGTCCTATCGGAACGGGCATTCAGTGCAGCAGGAGGATTCGTCACAGACCATCGAACGAGACTCTCCACCGACTCAGTCGACCGTTTGACATTCATTAAAATGAATCAGTCATGGATATCAAGCTTTGATGCACCTGATGCAGACCTTGTAGACTAGTCTATAGTTGCGATGTGGCAGCTGAGCCTCAGTTTAAGCCTGGACCAGGGTGCCACCCTCCAACCCTCCTCTCGTTCGGTTTAGGTTCACAGAACCTCATTTTAGTTTCCACTAGAAAATTTTTTTTTTTTTTTTGGCCTTCTGCAACACCAGCTCTTTGAGCTTACGGTGAGGAGGCTCTGCCAACACCAAAAATACCATGTTTGCGCACCTGTTCCACAGGTGCACACTTTCATAATTTTTTCGCCTACTTTAACACCAGCTCTTTGGGCTTACAGTGGTATGGCTCCGCCAACACCCAAACAACAATTTTTGCTCACCTGCTTCACAGATGCATATCATTGCAATTTTTTTCCTTACAAAGGCAATTATTGCCTTCATGACCAGCACTTTCATAGGGTTATGGTGTCAAGGCATCGTCGGCACAACCAAAGGCCCAATTTTTTTTTTTTTTTTCAAAACATTTTATTGAAATAAACAACATACAGAATGCAAGAGCATTAAGGGCAGACAAAAGAGCTCCTGAAAATAAACAAAGTACAATCACGGTACATATGTAAACAACAGAGGAAACATATGAATCAGCGAAAATCACAGATAAACCCAGGTGTAACTACAACACTGTATGATGCGGCTAACATGAGAGCACGTTGGGAATATCACGTAAATCCAAAGGCCCAATTTTTAAGCATCCTTTACTTCTATTCAAAGTCAAGAGACAACAGCATTCCTCCAAAACATCTCTAATCTTGTTCACTGTGCACTACATTGTGGCCCCTACCCCTAACCCTAAATGTATTCGTGCATATATGTCTGTTTCTTGTGAGAATTCAAGTTAAAGTGCACCAACACCATTTTACATTAAATAAAGTGCAACTTTTGACTTCTTAAAAACATTTGGTAATAATAGCCCCATTATCACCCTCCAAATCTCCTCTCGTTCGGTTTAGGTTCACAGAACCTCATTTTAGTTTCCACTAGAAAAAATTCAATTTTTTTTTGGCCTTTTGCAACACCAGCTCTTTGAGCTTATGGTGGGGAGGCTCCGCCAACACCAAAATTACCATGTTTGCGCACCTGTTCCACAGGTGCACACTTTCATAATTTTTTGGCCTTCTGCAACATCAGCTCTTTGGGATTACGGTGGGGATGCTACGCCAACACCAAAAATACCATGTTTGCGCACCTGTTCCACAGGTGAACACCTTCATAATTTTTACGCCTTCTTCAAAACCAGCTCTTTGGGCTTACGGTGGGGAGGCTCCGCCAACACCCAAAACTCAATGTTTGCTCACATGATTCCCAGGTACGCATCTTCTTAATTTTTTCGCCTACTTCAACACCAGCTCTTTGGGCTTACAGTGGTATGGCTCCGCCAACATCCAAACAACAATTTTTGCGCACCTGCTTCACAGATGTATATCATTGCAATTTTTTTCCTTACAAAGGCAATTATTGCCTTCATGACCAGCACTTTCATAGGGTTATGCTGTCAAGGCATCGTCGGCACAGCCAAAGGCCCAATTTTTAAGCATCCTTTACTTCTATTCAAAGTCAAGAGACAACAGTATTCCTCCAAAACATCTCTAATCTTGTTCACTGTGCACTACATTGTGGCCCCTACCCCTAACCCTAACCCCAACCCTCAATGTATTCGTGCATATATGTCTGTTTCTTGTGAGAATTCATGTTAAAGTGCACCAAACACCATTTTACATTAAATAAAGTGCATCTTTTGACTTCTTTAAAACATTTGGTAATAATAGCCTCATTTAAAGAGACAGCACCTTTTTCCAAAAAAAACTCTAATCTTGTTCCCAGTGCACATCCCCATCATACACATTGGCTGTGCAGTTGATTAGGAGCAAAAGAAAGGCGCGGTTAAGCAAAAAAGTCATTTTTGATGGTTTGGCATGCATTAATTCTGGTTCTGGACATGCTACAGAACTGCAACTTCACAGGTACACTTTTTAGAGCCCACAGACACTAAATCCAAAGAAATCTCATTTTTTTTTCAAAAATGTTCTCAATAATTGGCTCTCTATCAAAAACGACAATTTTTAAGAACTTTTTTTTTGCCTGATTCATAGTCCCTGGGGCATGACCCAGAACCCTAGGTACTTTTTAGGGGCATTTATTAGGTTTTAGGGCATCAAAATGGTGTTTTTTGATTCCCGAAGTTCGGGTCCCATTGATTTCAATGGGGTCCAGGAATCCGAACTGAACTTTCGGGAAATTCGGGTGTTCTGGTCGAACCGAACTTTTCAAAAGTTCGATCATCCCTACTCGCCACAGGACATTCTGGCTGAGGAGGATCACCTTTGTGCCCTCCGTTCCTCTTGGGTGCAGATTCAAGAGTCTTTGCAGGTTTCTGAACAGCGTCAGAAGCACCAGGCAGACCATAGACGTTTATCTGCTCCTTCGTACCAGGTCAGGAAGAGGGTGTGGTTGTCAGCCCGTAATCTCAACCTCAAGGTGCCCACTCCTTAACTGGCACCTCATTTTTTTGGTCTTTTTGGCATCCTCCCTAAGGTGAACCCGGTGGCCTATGCCCTTGATCTTCTTCCTGGCATGTGTATCTCCAATGTCTTTCATGTGTCACTTTTGAAGCCACTGGTTTGCAATTGCTATACTTCTTCACTTCCTCGCCCTCGTCCCATTCCTGTGGGCAATCATGAGAAGTATGAGGTTAGCAAAATCTTGGATTCTCGTCTGTTCCAAGGTCAAAACATTCCTTGCTCTTGATTCCGCATCGGCAGACGACCTCACATCGGACTCCATCCCGGCTGTTCTTGATTTCGCTCCTCTCTCTTGCTGTGCGATTATTATTGTTGCATTAATAAATTGCTTTATTTTACTTGCATTTTGGTGTGGTCTGGTTTCCTGGCACCCTGACAGGAAGAAGATGGATTACAGAAGACAGGATCAAACAACCTTTTTACACAATGCAGAGGATTAACCCCTTAGGCTCATAGTTACATAGTTACATATTTAGTGAGGTTGAAAAAAGACATCAGTCCATCCAGTTCAACCTATGATGTGTGTGTGGGTTTGCTGTTAACCGTACATTGTATACCCCTGTATCTTGTGGTCTTTAAGGTGCCCATCTAATAGTTTTTTGAAACTATCGATGCTCCCTGCTGATACGACGGTTTGCGGAAAAGAATTCCACATCCTTACTGCTCTTACAGTGAAGAACCCCCTGCGTATTTTAAGGTTAAACCGCCTTTCCTCTAGTTTTAGTGAGTGGCCACGTGTCTTATTGTAGTCCCTTTCTCTGAATAGGTTTTTCCATATGCTATTATTGCCAGTACAGTATTTGTACATTGATATCATATCCCCCCTCAATCGTCTCTTCTCCAGAGAGAATAAGTTCAGTGCTTGTAGTCTTTCCTCATAGCTGATGTCCTCCATTCCCCTAATTATTTTTGTTGCCCTTCTCTGGACTTTCTCCAGTTCCAGCACATCCTTCCTGAGGACCGGTGCCCAGAACTGGACAGCATACTCCAGATGTGGCCAGACCAGAGTCTTGTACAGTGGGAGAATAATCTCTTTATTTCTGGAGTGAATCCCCTTTTTTATACATCCCAGTATTCTGTTGGCTTTGCTTGCAGCGGCTTGGCATTGCATGCCACTGCCAAGCCTGTTGTTTACCAGTACCCCCAGGTCCTTTTCCATCCTAGACTCACCCAGAGGTTCCCCCCCCCCCCTAGTGAGTAGCTTGCTTTCTGGTTTCTGGTACCCAAGTGCATTACTTTACATTTTTCAACATTAAACCTCATCTGCCATGTAGTTGCCCACCTCATTATTTTGTTCAGGTCCACTTGTAAGGTTTCCACATCCTGCCCAGAAGATATTGGCATGCTTAGTTTAGTATCATCCGCAAATACAGAGATTTTACTTGATATCCCCTCCTCTAGATCATTTATGAATAAATTAAACAGAATTGGCCCCATGACAGAGCCCTGGGGGACCCGCTTTCCACACCCGCCCAATCTGAGTGTGACGGGAGTCATTTTGGGCATGGGGGTTGTGGACCCCAAATTCCTTTAGAGAGTTTGGGGGGCACCATGCCCAGCCTTATGGGGCTCTCTTATGTTTAAGTCACCCTGCATCTGTTATGGATGCAGGGTGACCAGGAGGGTGGTGAACACTGAGAATATGGTTTGGACTACTACAAATAGGACAGATGGGTGATGGTTTGAATTGCTTCATATTTGTCAGCAAGGTCTCCATGTAGAAATATTGAGATTTGTTCCCATTTGTCATAAGGTCTCTGACCAGGAAGTACAACTCCTAATATGGTCATTCCAGGAAGTTCAATGAGGAGACTGACTGTCTAACAATGTTGCTTTTGTCTGAGGTGGCTTTCCATTCACCTATTGTCGGGTGTGCTAATGAACTCACCTGTTGTCTGCTAACTGTATTGACACTCAGAGTAATGTGTATTGGGGGCTCGTTATGGAACCATTGCTCTGTATCTGGCTATTGTGTACATTGATTGTCCCCTGGGGGCTTCTGTCTCATTACACATAACAGTCCTTCTAATCAAGCTATCTGACCAATCCCTGCTGACTCATTTTCAAGCCCTCATTTGCATGGCTAAGGAGGACCTGAAGGAGAACGGCATGTACTGTGCGATTGACCAATGGGAAAGCGGTTGTTGTGGGCAGGATGTTCCAAATGCTGTATAAAAGTGTGCTGTGTACTTCCAATAAATTGTCTTCCTGTTTGAACTTACATACAGCCTGCCTGGTGTTTTTTCTAATGGATTCCGAATGGCACATAGCTGTAGTTCGGATCCCGGAGCCTTGGTTGACCGAACCTTCAGACGTTGCGATCTGCAAGCTTACTCACTAGAAACAGAGGAGTGTCGGGAGAGCGGAAGCGAGCGAGCAAGGATCTCGTTACACTAAGAACCCGTTCACCCCGGGGCGACGCTACTTGCAGGGACGACCTGTGAAGTCGCGGTGCACGCTGTGCACCGTGATCTCGGCACGACATGCACGGTCTTCATATCATTGAGGTCAATGCAGGTTGCCTCCAGGTCGCCCCAAAGTAGTACAGGACCCTTTTTCTAAGTCGGAGCATCTTGTGTCGCTCCTATTAGAACGGGTCCTGTGCTAATTTATGGCAGGCGACCCACCGCGACTTGTCAGGCGACCAAGTCGCCTGACAAGTCGCGCTAGTGTGAACCGGTCTGAGTATTCCCCATTAATCCCCACCCTTTGCAACCTCCCCTGGAGCCAGTTCTCTATCCAGGTACTCACCTTATGGTCCATACCTACCTTCCTTAGTTTGTACAGTAAGCGTTTGTGGGGAACGGTGTCAAAGGCCTTTGCAAAGTCCAGATACACCACATCCACAGGCTTACGTTTATCTAGGTGGCAGCTCACTTCATCGTAGAAGGTTAATAGATTGGTTTGGCACGAACGATTTTTCATGAATCAATGCTGATTACTACTTATAATACCGTTTTCATTACTAAAGTCTTGTATGTGGTCCCTTAACATCCCCGCCAAAATTTTGCAGACTACTGATGTTAGGCTGACCGGCCTATAGTTACCCGGGATATATCTCGGCCCCTTTTTTAAATATTGGTACCACGTTGGCTTTTTTCCAATCAGCTGGCACCATACCCGTCTGTAAACTATCCTTAAAGATCAAGAATAATGGTCTGGCAATCGCCTGGCTGAGCTCATTAAGAACCCTCGGGTGCAAGCCATCTGGTCCCGGGGATTTATTTATGTTAAGTTTCTCTAGTTTAGCTCTAAGTCTATCCTCTGTTAGCCATGGCGGCACTTCCTGAGGTGTATTATTTAGTTCGGCCTTACAAGCAAGGTTCGTGTAGCCCCCCGATTCCTTTGTGAAGACTGAAGAAAATAAATTATTTAACACTAATCTGTCTCCTATCACCATAAATAAAAGAAGAGCTCTTAAACCATTATTAGAAATATTGCAGCAAAAACATATCCCCTACCAGTGGGGCTTTCCTTTTTCGGTGCGTTTTACTTTTCAAGGTACTAAATACAAATGTCATTCATCTGAAGATTTTCAAAACACCCTTCAAGACCTTCACCTAACTGAACAAACACCAGAACTTGCAAGGCTCAGAAAATGCTCGACGTAGATCTGCCTCTGGCTCACTACGCACTTTCTCAAAATCCTCTGGAAAACAAAATAGTTGTGATTCACATAAACGTGGTCGCTTCATTTCTCCTTCTCCATCTGCTGAAGATTCCATGGACTGATGGACCAGATAATTATTTTATCTCCTCTGTCTTATGCCAATGTGTCCCATGTTGGTCATCCAATTTCTTTTTCCTAGAAAAGACTTCAGTTTTTTTTTTTTATCTTGCCAGTATAATATTTCATGGATCTAATCCCTTTTTGCCACATACTTCTAATTTGTTTTTTGAGCTAAATGCTCAAGCTCATATATGTTATAGCAAACTACATTGTGGCACAGAATTCCATTTAGTTCTACTTATTGTAGATTAATCCCTGTGGCTTTGTTCAAATCAATCTTCCTTTTTTTTTTGAATCTGGTTATTATTCAGTTTCACTGTGCTTCCTATCTATAATATGTGCTAGAAGACATGGATAACTTCCTTTAGAGCTCTATAAAGTTCTTTATAGTTGATACTCATTCCTATGAAATGAATTCTTAAGGCCCGTACACACGTACCGATCGTCGTCATACAAACGTCGGCGGACGAAGGATCTGCCGATTGTACGCTTGTTAGTATGGTGCCTCCGACAGCTGTCTGCGCACATTCTGCGGACAAGAGTCTTTCTTGCAAACATGAAAATTTTTGTATGCCGACACCAGAACGGACGATTGTTCGCCAGTCAGTACAGAATTCTGCCGACACACAGCTACAAATCCCAACACGCATGATCAAACCAAATGAGTTCCCGGAAGAATTTTCTCTAGTAAACTCAACATTTTATTCAGAAAGAACTTTCGGCTCGCGGCAGTCCAAGAAATAGGTGAAATGCGGAGCACATGCTCATCTTGATAAATGTGAGAAGAAGGAAGATGCTGCTCATAATGCCATACTTTTGTAATAAAAAGGCATGTGTTCTGTTATGATGAAGATAATGTTTGTCTATTCTATCTGTTCTATCAAATTTTATAATTAAATAATTTGAACTCTTCACCATTATTATTTTTTTAACAGCAAAGATCTAACTATTGATATGACCCTTTATTCTTGTATGAATTAATGTCTAAAACATATTTTTCAGGTTATGCACAATATTAAACATGTTAACAAATTCAGATAGGCCATTTTTTATTTTCAATTTTCTTTATTTTTTGTATCTCAGAAAAAAAAACATGAAAACATCAATACTCTCCGTATAAAAAACTAAACATAAAAAAGGTCCATTTGGACAAAATTAAAATAGAAACTGGCAAACAGGGGTAAAATAAATAATAGGGGGTTACAAAAATTAAAGTTGCTGGTAACTGAAATCAGGTTGCCATGAGGGCAGGTTTGGATCCCGCTGGCCATATTGCCACTGGCCATGTGGCATTTGGCGAGGTGGTGGGTGTTGTGGAGATGGAGGTGGAGGTGGAGGGCACGGGTGCTCCTGGCATGCATGGCTGTGCTCATTAAGGATGCCGTTTTCAGCGTTTTGCAGCACATCCAGAATAATTTTTCTGGCATACTGACACTGCCTGAGGTCCACCTTATCCAAAATTTTGGCAGTCATGTTGCCAAATGATTCATTGGCCTCCGGTTTCCTACGTAGGGCCATGGTGGCCTCCTGTATAAATTCATCGGTGATGTCGTCGATGTGTTTCCTCTTTTGCCTCCGTTTGGCAGGAGGAGGAGGTGGTGGAAATAGTTCCACAGGCTCCTCAGGCTCCACAGGCTCCCCAGGCTCCTGGCTGCAACCTGGCTCCTCCTCAGTGACACTTCCCTGTTGATGAAATGAACAATTGATTAGAATGTTATAGTGTATATAAAAATGCATGTTTGTTATATTATTGTGAACAAATAGCAGACTTTACATACAGTGGCGTATCTAGGGTCTCCAGTGCCCTTGTTGAGGAGCTGTATTTGGCAACAACCCCCCCCCCCCAGATCAATGTAAAAATGTAACCCACCCCCCAAAAAAAATTAAAGGGCATCAAAAGTTTCTCATTTGCCCCTTGTTTGCCCAGTGTAGAGCTCTCTAGTGGGCAATCATTGTCTCAGGTGTGAAAAACAAGAAAGAGAGGGTTGAGAGCTAGAGAGAGGGAGAGAAAGAGGGGGTGTGAGAGAGAGAGCAGGGGGGTTGGAGAGAGAGAGAGGGGCCTGAACTTGCAGAGGGCTTTGATGTAGGGCATTGAGGGTGAAGCGGTGCAGGTAAACAGGAATAAGGGAGCCACCTGCCTTGCTGACCCAGAGTGAGAGACCAGAGACATGGAAGCAAGGATGGATGTATCATTTGCAGGAGCTGTTAGTTTTGTATTAAAAAAGGTTGAGCCAGAGGAATGCTGAGGCTACAGCAGTGTTTGTTAGGACCGGAGGTGTGCTGGGGGATGCAGCACTGTTTGTAAGACCGGAGGTGTGCTGGGGATGCAGTGAGAGGCAGTCTCAGTCTCCTGGTTTTTTGGCTCAGCTGCTCTCAATGTTTTACACCTGCATGAAGCAGCTCTCAATGTTTTACACCTGCATGAAGCAGCTCTCAATGTTTTACACCTGCATGAATCCGCCTGCAAACTGGGGGTTCTGGGGTGTGCAGGCTGAGTGGATTGTTCAAAAAAACAATAAACCAATGCCAATGTTTTTGTGACCCACCCCCCTTGGCCTGCGCCCCTGGCGGTTGCCTGTCATGCCAACCCCTTGCTATGCCCGTTTACATAAAGGGTCAATTATGGTTTAGCTTATAATTTTGTTACATGATTAAATTTTAGCAGACAATATATTGTGAAATGCCATACCTGAGTAAAACTCTCCTCCAGGAAATCCTCATCCTGGCTTGGATCAACCGACACTGAGCCCTCTGCCGAAGTAGAAGGCAGTGTTGATATGGATGGCCTGGATTCCAAGGTGTCGGACAGGAATCGCAGGTTATCATAGTACCACAGCCGTGGTACATGTCTCTTCTGTGCACCTGCTCCAGACTGGGTGGAATCTTCTATTTTTTTTACCTCCCGCCTGTAGGCAGTGCGAATGCTGTTAATTTTTCGCCTTACATAGTCCACATTTGCCCCAGGACAGACAGGCTTGTAGAAGGCCACCAAATGGTCCATGGCCTGTTTTTTTAGTTTTTTATTTTTATATTCAGCCGACTTGACTTGCCACAAACACGGCAGTTGCCTGTACTCATCAATGAAACTGATGAGAAAGTTGTGGGTGGTGTAATTGTCCACCATATTGCAGGACAGTATACGCCTGCAAGACACAACACAACACAAAACATATTAAAATAGCATGTATTTAGGCACATAATAAAGATATTCCTAATAAAAGCTGTATAGGGCCCAAAACACACACTTTCTATTAAAATAGTCGTACCTTTGTTTGTGGGGAAAAGTCGTGATTCGCCGCTCGATCGTGCTCCAACCCTCGATATGTCCGATAGCGAATCGTCGGCCGAACGATCTGGCGTCCTTTAAATACAGCGCAGGCGTCAACTCCTCCTCCAGTGGCGGGCTTGTGCAGGGGTGTGTACGTGCTGAAGATCAGGCCTACATGCGACACTCACACCTGAAGCAGTGGAACAATCTTTTAATCAAGAAGAATGTCTGAAAGATCTCAGAGTTCATCAAGTGGGGGCCGAAGTGATTGGGCCACCAGAAAATCAAGGGCTACACCCATGACAAAGCCAGAAATGGTGGAGATGGTCTCCATTTTAGAAAAAATGGACTATGATGGCAAGTTGGCTAATTACGAGCGGCCCAATGCCAGGAAAGATGGCATCATGGATAAGGTGGTGGCCTGTTTATTGAAAAAATTTGGTGTTGAGCGATCGAAAGATCAGATTCGGAAACGGTGGTCCGACCTGAAACACCGTGAGCAGGATCAGCTTTCCCAAATCCATCGGATTCTGAAAAAAAGTAAGTTTTTTGTTTTTATTTTTTTTTTTAAACAGGCAATATGTTTTTTATAATTTGGTGTATGTTGTATTAACATGTCTAGATTATAATGTCTATGTAAAAAGTTAGATTACTCATTTTAGTTGTCATGTCGTGATTAGATCGATCTATTGTTGATGTTTTAGTATATGACATTAAAAGTCAGGAAGCCATAGTTAAAAATATATGTATTGTGTTGCAACGAACGTTCTTTCCTGCACGAATCTTCTCTGCAAACATTCCTATTAATCACAGATTATTAATCAAACCTTTTAAATAGGAGAAAAACGAAAACTCTGTGCCAAACTATGGGAAAGGAGGAGGAGAGGTCTGGCAGCTCCATCGGCAGTTGCCGAAGAAGATGAGGACATGGGCCCAGAAGGTGGCACAGATTCCACTAAAGGTAATTGGTTCCTATGCACTGTCAAACATTAATGTACCATATTTTTCGTAGATAACTATGTACATGTCTTCATATTTGTTACTAAAAGAGCTATCAAGCAGGGCACCATGTCCTAACAAATGTACCTCTTGTGACTTTTATGATATGGCAACTTTTTTGTATTATGTAGATGAAGACATTATTCCTGAGGTGATTCTGGTGGAGCCAACAAGTGATGAGACACCAGAGCAACATGAAGGTTTGTAGGCACAGATTTTTGTGTAGTGGGATCATAGAAATATGTGTATTTGCAAGGATTGTTTAACCTTATATTCTTGTATTCCCTTACAAATTTACATTGCAGATGTTGCGTCATGCCAGGATGTGGCATCCCCAGCCATGTCAGAACCCCGATCTCCTGGCAACTTGGCAAGCAGCGTTGAAGCCACTTCCGAAACTGTGGAGGAACCAGGACCAAGTGTCCAAGAGCCAATTGTGTGCCCACGTAGGTTTTTTCATAATGATTTATATCAGTATTATTTTTAGCCTGCAATTGTCAACACTAGTTCCCTATGGGAGCCTCTTTATTTGAATGGAAGTGGCACCGTAAGTCGGATCAGGATGCTCTGACTTGCGGGGCCACCTGCGCTGTGAAGATTTTTGAGGGGGAACTACACAGACAAATTGAATAACCCACCATGGGTGTCCACCCCAAGTTCACAACCAGGCCTTTTGTGTGTGGTATTGAGTTTGAGGGTAGGCCCACAACAAAAAGACAGCGTGGGTTACCCCCAAAACCCCTACCAGACCCTTATCCAAGCATGCAGCTTGTCAGGCCAGGAAAGAGAACAAGCAAGCGGAACAAACACCCCCTGGACCACAGCAGGACCCATGCCCTCAACATGGGGGGGTTTATTGCTTTGGGCCAGGGGGCCTCTGCACCGCACACCCAAAAGCACCTTACTCCCATGTAGAGGAGGACAAGAGCCTCATCCCCACAACCCTGTCTGGTGGTTTTGGGGGGTCATGCGTCCAGGGGGTTCCTAGGAGTTTGGAAGCAACCTTTAACAAAGGGTGGGCCCCAGATCCCAGACCCCAATCACTATGTGAATGGGTATGGGGTACATAGTACCCCTACACATTAACCACATAAATGGAAGTGTATGTGAATAACGACAGGAGACGTTTATGAAATGTTCTTAAATATCTTCATCCGGTCTTCTCCACTCTGCTCTTTGGATCTTCTCCACTCTTCTGCTGTCCAATCTTCTGCTCTTATGTTGTCTGCTCTTTTGCCCTAGGCTCTTCTTCTTCCTCCTGTCCTGTCCTCCTCCGATGCTGTTGCCATGCATTCTGCCCGTCTCTGGTCTCTGCATCTTAATATATATACATTACAACCATGCCCTCACAATGACATCATCATGCGTTCACACCCCTAATGAATATTTAGTAAGCTCAGGAGACCGGCAGAATCATCAGCAACAGCATTGGAGGAGGACAGGAGGAAGATGAAGAGCCTAGGGCAAAAGAGCATAAGAACAGGGTAGGTATTAACTCGAGAGGAATTTAAAGATTACCTGCACACCAAATGTTTCTATATTATGACCTCATGTAGGTGATTCACATTGACTCCGTTGTATTTTATTTTCCAGATCATGTATTACATACTTGCACATTGGCCAAATTGACCCGTGAGGCTCTTCAATGCTGCTCAGACCTCGAGCAAATAAAAGAGACTGCAACGGCATTGCAAGGAAAAATGCGTGATTTTGTGGACATGCTTGCCAAATTTAAAAAAAAAATTTTTTTAAAGTTTTTACTGTTTGTATTGGGATGTTCCAATTTTTATAGAATATTTTATGCCAGTTTTATGACACTCAGATGTTAAAGAGTGTACCCAAGTTTGGGAAAAGCACTTTCCAACACCCTAACCCTAACCCTAACCCTGTGAATGTTTGATACTAAAACGTTTTTACATTCAACAATGTGTGTTCCATTCTTTATTTGACTTTCGTTGGGGGGTCGAGATCTAAAGCTGTGTAAAGAAGCATTACATGTATGATGGCTGTCCTATTCCCATATTTACATGTTAATGAAAGCATTTTGGACACTGCCATATGCGAGTTGCTGGAGGTGTCAATGAAATGTTAAAGATCCCAACCGTTTATACGCATATCACAGTGCGATCTGACATTTCATACAGGATCGGATCATACAAGTGGGAACGACTGTGCAATCCTATCCTGATGCAGCTGAATAAATGCATCATGTGCGACTTTTGTGCGAGTGCAGTGCGAATTGAGACATACACTTTGTATGGCTACATTCACACTGAACACGCACACAAGTCGCACATGACCCTTTATTTCAGATGTATCAGGATTGGATGGCACAGTTCTGCAGACTTGTGTAATACAATCCTGTGGAAAAAGTAAGTGGCGGGTCACCCTTATGCGATGCAGGAAGGATGCAAAGTCGCAGACTTCCCGCATCGCATAAGTGTGACTCAACACTCAAGGTACTAGCAGTCCTAGGATTCAATATGGCATTGATATTGGCAGTAGAAATCAGTGTAGGGAGATCAGTGTAATCTATAGTGTATTGCTTGTTCGTTGCTCTAGTTCACTTTCCATTACTTATATATATAACACTTTGAGATGAACAATGATCAAGTGTCACATAACACTGACATATCCTAACATTGGTGGGCAGTGAGAAGGATGTCATAAATGAACACAACATAACAGGTGTAGGTACGTTGTTAATACCCTAATGTATTATATTAAATATATAGTATGGGCAACTTCTGGACAAGAACCACCAATGTAAGGTGACATTAAATGAACCTTGGGTGTGACCTAGTTCTCAATGTGACAGGGTTTGTGTAAATTTTGTGGGGTGCAGAAGGCCCTTGTATTTACACCACTGGCTCAAAAATAACACATGGCCATCATCACTTTGGATCAGCTGGTGAGAGACTACAGTAAAGAAACACACTGATGAATGTATTAACCCTTCCAAAGTCACACATATATAACACATGATTAACCCAAATAATTATGTTTGGCATATGTTCCCAAATGATTAGAATCCACAATACAGAATCATTGCAATTTTGGTTTAATGTGTTTAAAAATAAGATATCTCTGACATTTATCTTGTGTGTCAAATCTTTAACAAGATTAATGTGTGTGTGACAGTGATTGCTGCCAGGACACAGCTCCTCTCCCCACGAAATAGTCCAGATATTCCTGGCGGATCTGACGGGCCCTGTGTGATGCCAATGCTGACCGTCCAACTTCCATTGACGTCATGGACTCCACTTGGTTAGAAGGTTGGGCCTCTCCACTTGTACCTGGCATAGCAGGGTCAATATCCAGTTGCTGCAAAACATAATTGTGTACATTCCTGCGTAGGAAGTTGTGCAAAATGCAGCAACACAAGACCACATTATCCACTTTGTACAGTGCCAGGTTTATGGACGTCAGGAATATCCGGAACCGGTTGGCCATTATCCCGAAGGCATTCTCCACACCTCTGCGAGCTCTGGACAACCGGTAGTTGTAAATCCTTTGGTCTGGGGTGAGGTTCCTCTGAGGGTAGGGCTTCATGAGATGCTCCCCAAGCGCAAAAGCCTCATCTGCGATAAACACAAAGCTCATACCCTCAACAGTTTGCTCCCTGGATGGCAGGTTCAGAGTGCCGTTCTTTAGACGACGAGCGAACTCCGTCTGATCAATAACTCCCCCATCCGAATTGCGGCCATTTTTGCCAATATCCAAAAAAAGAAACTCATAGTTTGCATTAACTATGGCTAGCATGACTATACTAAAAAAACCTTTATAATTATAATAAAATGTGCCGGAATTCGGAGGGGGGGCAATGCGGACGTGCTTCCCATCAATAGCACCCCCACAATTGGGAAAATTCCACTTCTCCAGAAATTGATCAGAAATCTCCAGCCATTGCTCTGCGTTTGAAGGAAACTGTGGGGAAAAAATAAAAATAAAATAATTAGTGCTTGAGCACATCACATTATTAATTACACACACAGTTGTCTGTTAAATGCTTATGCAACTTGTTAAAAAAATAAACAACAGGAAGGCAAAGGTTTGGATTTGGGGATGTAACATCTACATACATTTATTTTCAACCTCCTATTGTTCTTATATTGTAAAGGGCCATACACACTATAAGATTCTCTGAAGACTTTTTCGTGCAGATTTACCTTTTCTATGTAGTGCAAGGGCCTACCAGATTGCATAAGATTTGAAAGTGTTTGTTGGACCTCATATTATTTGGTTTTGGTAAATCGGAAGGATAAATTGTTCTGACAATATTCTAGTGTGTATGGCCCATTATACTCACCAGCTAGAGCTGAGATTTACAAACTAAAGCCCTCCAGCTGTTGCAGAACTACACATCCCATGAGGCCTTGTAATTCTCTGACATTCACAGACATGACTAGGCATGATGGAAATTGTAGTTCGTGAACAACTGGAGGGCCATAGTTTGAAGACCTCTGAGCTTGAGCTTTGGTATATGCTGACTTTGAGATTTAGCATGTGGGTGGGGGATGGGTAAGTAAAACTGGGCATTTATACATCAATAAGGGCTTGTGGTCAGTGAAGGTTTTAACATCATTACATAAACATACACAATCATAGGTGGGAATGGATGGACTGATGTATTTTAGATAAATCATAAACTAGGTACTAAAACATTGGCCAAGGAATAATTGTTTGAGGGAAAGCAATAAAATTTGAAAAATTCGACATACTGTTAACAGGCAATGCGTTTAGGGACACATAGGAGAGAATGGTGGGGTGGTTAGTGGGTAATTTTACAAATGGTTAAAGATAATCTACATCTTTACTACTATGTGCATGCGGACAGAGGGTAGTTTACAAATAATGGCCTGTGTCAATTGCTGTACATCCAAAAACATCATAATTCGGGTGAAACTACTAATACATGTAATGTAAAAAATCAAACCTACCTTGATATAGTCCTTCTGCAAGACCTTGATGATGGCAGAGCAGGTCTCAGGGATGATGACTCCAAGTGCTTGGGGGGAGATGCCTGTGGTGAACTTCCTGCAGGCTTCTCCCTGTTGCAAGATACCTCAACGTCGCAATTAACCTTTGCTCAGGAGTAATTGCAAGCCGCATACAAGTATCCTGCTTCAGAATATAGGGGGACACCAGGGCAAGAAGACGGTGAAAGATGGGATCCGTCATCCTCAAATAATTCCTGAAGTCATCAGGATTATTTTCCTGGAGCTCCCTCAGCAAGGACATATGAGAAAATTGATCACGGTTAAGCAACCAATTTTTCGTCCAGGAGGTCCGCTTCTTCTTCCTATTGCTCGTACGTCGTCTCAGAGCCAAAACTCCAACACTAACGACAGCAACGGACGAATTCACGGTCGCCATAATAAATTCTCGAACGATGTCTCGGAAAATAGCGAAATGTCGTCAACCAAACAAATGCTACCGAAATCAGCGCGAGATGCCCAGAAGGGTCACGGCCAAACACTCACTTCCTCTTTTGTAGCGGCGAACGTGCGTGGAACGTAGTGACGTCATTTTCTGTCGGCAGACAAATGTCCTGGGCAAGTTTTGAGCACTTTTCAACAGACAAACAACAAACACGCCAGCCGCGAACATTTGTAGGACGTTCTGTCGGCGGACGATCGGTACGTGTGTACGGGGCTTTAGATTCGCAGTATCTTGCACAGCTACTACTGGCAGCTGTACTGTGATTCCTGCTCGTTATTATAGCATAAGTCGCTTATACTACTGTATATTTTTTAGTGATTATTAACTTGTGGTTTTCTGTACTTTCCTAGGTTGTTCCGTGCGTCCTCAATTTGTTACCCTCGGTGGCCTCTCCCTTTCAGAGACTACTGACGGTAGCTATTTAGCCTTTGTTGGGGGATTTACATCTCCCATCAACGGCATACGTTCCTATTGGTTGTGCCTTAACTATTTGTTTTATATATTACCTTATATGCTAAACACACAATTGTCCCTTCTGTTTAGTTCTTCCCTTTTCTCTACACATTTCCTCCCCCTTCCCATCGAGTATGAAACAATCGAAAAATTCCACAATGGTAGGGTATACTAGACATCGTTTATATACAATCTTATGGCCCCCCTAAACATAATGTCCTTGAATGTTCAGGGACTAAATAACCCAAACAAACGTACTAAAGCTTTTCGCAACTTTGCATCATTAAAAGCACACATTTTGTGTCTTCAAGAGACACACTTCTCCTTACAATCCACTCCCAAATATTTTAGTCCTAAATATCCTCAAATTTTCACTGCCTCTGCCTCTACAAAACAACGAAGTGTGCTAGTGGCCTTTCATCGGTCTACTCCATTTACTCTTGTACATGAAATCAAGGACCCTGAGGGCAGGTATCTGATTCTCACGGGATACCTTATTGACTCTGCTATCACTAGTGTCATATTATGCTCCCAACAAAAATCCTATTCCATTTCTTTCGCATCTTTTTTCAGGTTGTGGATTCTCATAGAATGGGTGCAGTTATGATTTGTGGTGATTCAAATCAAGTTATTTTCCCATTTCTGGATAA
Source organism: Pelophylax lessonae (assembly GCF_965119305.1). Taxonomy (NCBI): domain Eukaryota; kingdom Metazoa; phylum Chordata; class Amphibia; order Anura; family Ranidae; genus Pelophylax; species Pelophylax lessonae. The sequence goes on along the minus strand of NC_138775.1, from coordinate 113,179,252 downwards.
ATCCCCTATATCTTCTTCGAGCAGCCCTAATAAACTCTCATTCTCACAACTGCTTGCAAAACATAATATGGTAGATTCTTGGAGAGAACCCAAACAAGCGTAGATACACATATTATTCGCACCCTCATAAAACTTTCTCATAGAAACATAGAATGTGTCGGCAGATAAGAACCATTTGGCTCATCTAGTCTGCCCAATATATCTGAATCCTATGAATAGTCCCTGGCCCTATCTTATAGGAAGGATAGCCTTATGCCTATCCCATGCATGCTTAAACTCCTTCACTGTATTTGCAGCTACCACTTCTGCAGGAAGGTTATTCCATGCATCCACTACTCTCTCAGTAAAGTAATACTTCCTCATATTACTTTTAAACCTTTGCCCCTCTAATTTAAAACTGTGTCCTCTTGTGGTAGTTTTTCTTCTTTTAAATATGCTCTCCTCCTTTACCGAGTTGATTCCCTTTATGTATTTAAAAGTTTCAATCATATCCCCTCTGTCTCTTCTTTCTTCCAAGCTATACATATTAAGGTCCTTTAACCTTTCCTGGTAAGTTTTTTCCTGCAATCCATGTACTAGTTTAGTAGCTCTTCTCTGAACTCTCTCTAGAGTATCTATATCCTTCTGGAGATATGGCCTCCAGTACTGCGCACAATACTCCAAGTGAGGTCTCACCAGTGTTCTGTACAGCGGCATAAGCACTTCTCTCTTTCTACTGCTTATACCTCTCCCTATACATCCAAGCATTCTGCTGGCATTTCGTGCTGCTCTATTACATTGTCTTCCCACCTTTAAGTCTTCTGAAATAATTACTCCTAAATCCCTTTCCTCAGATACTGAGGTCAGGACTGTATCAAATATTCTATATTCTGCCCTTGGGTTTTTACGCCCCATAGACCATATATTTCTCACTATAGGTCTCATACCTGAAACAATTGCATCTATGGTCATACCAATCACATGGTCTGACCATAATGCAGTATGCACAGTTATTGCTTCAACTATTCCTAAAGCACATGACACTACATGGTGCCTTAATGACCCTTTATTAAAAAATACATCTCACTGTCTGGATATTAAAAATGCTCTCTCTGAATATCTATTACATAATTCAACGCCAGATGTGTCTCCCCTTACTTTATGGGAGGCACACAAACCAGTTATTCGTGGTATTTGTTTGAGACAGGCTGCACTCTTTAGACGTGAATGTAAAACACTTAGCCAGAAATTAGAAACAAACTTTAATACATGCTACACAGTATATCAAAATAATCCTACTTCTTCTAATAAAACCAATCTTGATAAAGCTAGGCTTGAATTTGATCTGTTTCTTACAGAATATGCAGATAAGACACTTCGGAGATCGCGTCACAATTTTTACATTAAAGCAAATAAACCAGATTCACCCATGGCCCGCATGCTCGCGTCACTCCATAAACCATTTAAGCCCATACGTCTTAAAATCTCGAGAGATACATTTTCCAGCAACCCTATAAAAATTCTTAAGAAATTTAAAACACACCTAGCTACTCTATATTCATCTGAAAAAAATTTGAATTTTTCTGCGGCAAATGAATTTTTTGCTCAACTATCACTACCGACTCTTTCTCAGTCTCAGATGGAATTTATGGAAAAATCAATAACACCAGATGAAGTGTCCCAAGTTATAAAATCACTAAAATTAAATAAAAGACCAGGCCCTGATGGTTTTTCGGCATTATACTACTGGGTTTTTTCCGATTCCCTTTCGCCTATCCTAGCTAATGCTTTCAATACACTTCTTAATGGCCAATCCTTTAAACAGGAAACTTTAACAGCAATCATCTGTATCCTCCCAAAGCCTCAAACTGATGACACGATTTGGTCAAACTATCGACCCATTTCCTTATTAAATTTAGATATTAAAATCTTAGCCAAAATTATAGCTTCCAGACTAAATAACTTCATAGGACAACTCATTCATAGGGATCAAGTAGGTTTCATACCTATTCGCCAAGCTACTGACAACATCAGACGTGCAACTCTGTTATCTCATATAGCTAAAACACGCCGCATCCCCTCGTGCTTCCTATCACTAGACATTACAAAAGCCTTTGATACCATATCCTGGCCATGTATGCAATATAATCTTAGTAAATGGGGTTTTGGCCCAAATTTTTTAAAATGGATCTCTGCGCTTTATAACAAACCTAAAGCATATATTAAATACGCAGGCTATAAATCAGACTTGTTTAACATAGAGAGAGGCACGCGTCAGAGGTGCCCTCTCTCCCCTCTCTTATTTGCCCTTCTCATAGAACCTCTAGCACACAGTATTAGAAGTAATCCCTCAATTTCTGGTATAGAACTAGGTGGTCACCATCATAAGTTGTGTTTATTTGCAGATGACATTCTTCTTTTTCTATCATTTCCCCATATATCAGCCCCTAATCTCATTGCTACCCTTAATAAATTTGCTGCTATTTCAGGACAAAATATAAATTTTCAAAAATCCACGGCCCTTAATATCTCATTGAGTGAATCTGAGTTAAATTTAGCGCAGAATGCGCTACCATTTTCATGGTCTTTAAAGCACATTCCATATTTGGGTATAAAATTTACTCCCAACCATTCTGATCTTTATGCAGCCAACTTTACTCCATTATTGAAAAAAGTTACTGAACTATTGATGAAATGGGTATCACTTCCATTGTCGTGGTTTGGGAAGATAAATGCAATCAAAATGGTTATTCTACCCAAATTTTTATATTTATTTAGGGTCCTGCCAATTCATATACCTGCACATTTTCTTCGAATCTTACAAAGTAAAATAATTAAATTCACCTGAGGTTCAATCAAACCTAGATTGCCCGAATCCACATTGATTCTCCCAAAAACAAGGGGTGGTATCATGCCACTACTGAAATTCCCTTATGGGTTACGATAGAATCTATCGAATGTGACCCCATCTCAATTTCCAATCTTTTATGGTTACAACCATCAGATCGAAAACATATTACTAATCCAATTACCAAGCATTCTCTCTCTTTATGGGATGGACTAAAGACTACCGTATTTTCCGGCGTATAAGACAACTGGGCGTATAAGACGACCCCCCTAATTTTCATCTACCAGTAATACTTATACTTAGGTTATCTTGGAGATATTATACTCGGCGTATAAGACGACCCCCCATTTTTGGGCAATTTTTTTGAGGTTCAAAAGTAGTCTTATACGCCAGAAAATACAGTAATTATAATTTACAGTCTAGACACAATCCACTACAATCTTTTCTGAGAAATCCAGCCTTTTATCCGGCTTGGGAATTCCCAAATTCATTTCGGGCATGGTCTAGGTCAGGCCTGTGAAGGCTATTTAATCTGGTCTCTAGCTCTTCTATCTTAAGTTTTCCTGAACTTTGTGAATCACATAATTTACCACATTCAGAACTTTTTCGATATCTCCAAATTAAAAATTTCTATACCCCATTTAAAACAAATGGTACCATTCTGAATCAGCTCTCTCAATTTGAGCGTATCTGTATCAACAACCCACACTCCAGAGGTCTAATTTCTAGCCTATATTCTCAATTGCTTAACAATCCAGACGTAGATACACCAAACTATGTCAGGAAATGGGAAACAGACCTTGGCCGTACACTTAACCAATCAGAATGGTCTGAAATCTGGTCTGTAACGAAATCTTCTTCTTCAAATATTATCGCAATTGAATCATCATACAAGGTTCTTTCACGATGGTACTTGGTACCAGCTAGAATCGCCAAGTTCACACAAAACTATCCGGCCTTTTGTTTTAGAGGTTGTACGAAAATAGGTACACATGTTCATATATGGTGGAATTGCTCAATTGCTACAGTTTTTTTGGAAAGAAATATTCTCTCTAGCATCTAAAATGTTTTAAATAGATATTACTCCAGATCCGGTGATTGCCATTTTAAATTTAAAACCTGCATGCCTGACACGAAAACAATTCAAATTACTCCTTCAGCTTCTTAATGCCGCTAAACAAACCATAGCCAAAGCTTGGAGGACTACAACTTTGAATCTTGTAGAAGTTAAACATAGGATGAATAATGCATTATTACATGCAAAAATGGAAGCCATGGATTGCGAGTACTTTTTTTTTTTAGTACTTTTATAAGCATTTGGGACCCTTGGATTAAACATGGCCTATCACCGGGTTTTGAGGAACAGGTTCTGAATGTTTGGTAGTTAAGACATATTTTATTTACTTGGTATTAACTTTTGTGGTACAAGTTCTATTCTCAATGCCCTCTCTTTTACCCACTTTACCCTACCCACACCCTGCTGACTTCTTCCTTTTCCCTTTTTGTTTTCCCTCCCACAGCCATGTTCTGAATACCTTCTCAAAATCTTAATATCTCAGAATATCATATTAATAATTCTTTTTCTTTTGTTCCTTCCTTTTGTGCAAACTTCACTATACAGTATAACATTTATAATACTTCTGTAACAATAACAGTATTTATATTTCTGTTTTTGTTTTGTAACTTGCTTTATGGCTGTTTTATAAAACTCAATAAAAGTATTGAACGATAAAAAAAATAGGCTAGGTGTTATCTGTGATAACAATGTGAAGCATTGCAGTGAAAAGTTTAAAGCAGACTTAGTATCAGATTTCAGATCTATTTTTTCATAATAAGTGCATGCATGCTAAGAATGCTTAAAGTGGAAATCTAAGCATATATAAAATACCCAAATCAATGCAGCTCTGTAATCATTAATACATCATCGAACGTATTTTATAAATGCAAGCATGTACTTGTGTGTGTGTGTGTATATACAGTGGGTACGGAAAGTATTCAGACCCCCTTAAATTTTTCACTCTTTGTTATATTGCAGCCATTTGCTAAAATCATTTAGGTTCATTCTTCTTCCTCATGAATGTACACATAGCACCCCATACTGACAGAAAAACACAGAATTGTTGACATTGTTGCAGATTTATTAAAAAAGAAAAACTGAAATATCACATGGTCCTAAGTATTCAGACCCTTTGCTGTGACACTCCTATATTTAACTCAGGTGCTTTCCATTTCTTCTGATCATCCTTGAGATGGTTCTACACCTTCATTTGAGTCCAGCTGTGTTTGATTATACTGATTGGACTTGATTAGGAAAGCCACACACCTGTCTATATAAGACCTTCCAGATCACAATGCATGTCAGAGCAAATGAGAATCATGAGGTCAAAGGAACTGCCTGAAGAGCTCAGAGACAGAATTGTGGCAAGGCACAGATCTGGCCAAGGTTACAAAAAGATTTCTGCTGCACTTAAGGTTCCTAAGAGCACAGTGGCCTCCATAATCCTCAAATGGAAGACGTTTGGGGCGACCAGAACCCTTCCTAGAGCTGGCCACCCGGCCAAACTGAGCTATCGGGGGAGAAGAGCCTTGGTGAGAGAGGTAAAGAAGAACCCAAAGATCACTGTGGCTGAGCTCCAGAGATGCAGTCAGGAGATGGGAGAAAGTTGTTCGAAAGTCAACCATCACTGCAGCCCTCCACCAGTCGGGGCTTTATGGCAGAGTGGCCCGACGGAAGCCTCTCCTCAGTGTAAGACACATGAAAGCCCGCATGGAGTTTGCTAAAAAACACCTGAAGGACTCCAAGATGGTGAGAAATAAGATTCTCTGGTCTGATGAGACCAAAATAGAACTTATTGGCCTTAATTCTAAGCGGTATGTGTGGAGAAAACCAGGCACTGCTCATCACCTATAAAAAAGGGTTGGTGCGCTAAACTTAATATTCCACATAAACAATATATACAAACATAAATTGATTGTGAAAAATTCAAAAGAAAAAGTCCATTCTCTTGTGACAACGTGCAAAATGAATAAACTTTGAAGTGACTTGAAACAAATTGTGAATCCTGTAACTTTGATTGGATATATGTGATCACCACGTGAGACGATCCCCACCACCAACAGGCTATTCTTCTTACCAGAAAGACAGGTTTATGTGTGAGTTGAACATATTAAACGACCACTCACTCCCCATGCAGCTTCACCCGAAGTGTGTGTATAAGCCGCTTACCAGATATCAATATGATTTGAACATGGGAATAAAATCTCCTCTCCTCAGAATAGGCTGTCTGTTGGTATGACGATCCCAATACAGAGTATAGTGTCTCCTTGTGGCTCTGCAACGGATATGTAAAGAATGCAAGAGGACCAATAGTGCATTACCCCCGATTTATTGAAGAATAAAAGCAATTGCACTTACATGTCTCTTTGAAATCACAGGCATATGCGTTGAATGGATACAGGAACGCTCCCGTGTCTGACTGCAGTACCAGACAACCGGGATGACGCGAGTGACGGCGCGGCACGCCTCCTCTCTGACGCGTTTCCTCTTACGAGACTTCCACCGAGATAGGAGGGACGTGCGCGCCGTCACGCTCGCCAATAAATACCTCCTAAGATGAATGACCACTTCCGGTGTCCGCAAATAGCACACAGGAAATGTTTACATCCGACATAAATATCGGTGGGATAGATCAGAATTGAAACTAAAGGGAGTATTGAATAAAACTCTTTATTGATATCTTTAAAATCAAAATAATGATTGGTTCTAATCTTCTTTAGCGGATTAATATGTTACTGAACCGTACTGATATTTACTTCCGGTCCAAGCTGTTTTTGCATACCAAGCTCCAGACACCGGAAATGACATTCCTAGGCGCTATTCCATGGGGACATCACTATATAACACACATATATGTTATTTCTAGTCTGTAAAAATTAAAATTTTATTTCTAGCTTAGTATATATGCAGAAACATATACATAATGAACATATTAGATTTAGGTTGAACTTTTAAGATAATAAATTTATAAAATATCATAATTAATTAAAAAAAAAATATATCATAATAAATTTAAAAATTTAAAAATCTGTTATAAATTATTTAATATAATTGATTAAAATGACGTTTTGGAATTAAGGAATGAAAAAATACTTTAGCTATTATTTATGTGAGCATTGATGTCCCATTCTACATTTAACCCCAAAGGCCGATAACATCTAAGCTCATATATCCAGAAGGTTTCCCTTCTAGATATTGACCTCTTGAGGTTACTCCCCCTCCAATGGGGTACATATTTCTCGATCACTATGATCTGTAGATTTTTGGGATTCTTTTTGTGACATTTGCTAAAATGTAAAGAAACACTATGTCCTATAAAACCGGTCTTTATATTTGTCAAATGCTCCCCAATGTGAATGCTGGCTGTTCGAATGGTACGTCCCACGTACTGAAAACCACACTCGCATTGTAGGAGATATATTACCCCTTTGGTATGACATGAAATGAATTCCTTGATTTGGTATTCCTTCCCCGTGTTGCTCGAACTGAACTTAGAAATTCTTTTTGTTTTTGCTCCTTTGCAAATCTTGCAACTTCTACAGGGAAAATACCCTTTCATGTCAGGAAATATTCTTGGGGCGACAGGTTTTTGTACTGGATTGGGGGCTATGATGTCTTTAAGATTTCTAGTTTTTCTATAAATCATATTCGGTCTTTCAGGGAGATGAGGTCCCAGGACTTTATCTCCCTGAAGTATGCCCCAGTGTTTCCGAAACGTATGGTTGAGCCACCTGTAATTGTTTGAAAATTGTGTGACAAAGGCAAACTCAAATTTGGATCTACTATTAGTAGGTATATTGTGATCTTTCGGAGTTATCAATTTTCCTTGTGAAAGAGTACCTACTTCTTTTGTCTCCTCATCCAGGATTGTGGCATCATAGCCTTTTTCCAGAAACCTTCCTTTAAGTATTAGAGCTTGTTCTTGGAAGTCCGAATCCTGTGTACAGTTTCGTCTTATTCTTTTAAACTGGCTCTTAGGTACTGATTTCAACCAGTTCGGATGGTGGCAGCTATCCATCATGATGAAACCGTTACGGTCTGTGGGTTTGAAATAGGATCTAGTAATGAAACCAGACCCTTTTCTGGAAATGACTAAATCTAGAAAGTTAACTGCTGTTGGGCTTGACTCATAAGTGAGTCTAATTCCCCAATCGTTGCAGTTTAATCTTTCCATGAATTTCTTCAATGATGTCTCGTTTCCTTTCCACACCAGTAACGTATCATCAATATAGCGCCTCCAGAAAAGGAGTTCTCTTGTCTTGTTTGAAAAAACATTCCGATCTTCCCATAAGGCTATGAAAAGATTTGCCAAACTTGGGGCAAATTTAGCCCCCATGGCAACACCTGTACGTTGGAGGTAAAAGTTACCGTCGTAATAAAAATAATTGTGTTCCATCCCGAATTTTAAAAGATCCAGGATGAACTCTTTTTGTTTCAACGGTATCTCATAGTTTGTTTCCAAAAATGTGCTCACAGCCTCGTATCCCATCTCATGTGGGATTATCGTATATAAGGATGACACATCCGCAGTAACGAGGAGCACATCTCCATTAACTTCCATTTGTGTCATCTCTTGTATACACTGCCTGGTGTCTTTTAGGTACGCAGGAGTGTCTTGTACCAGAGGCTGCAGGAAATAGTCTACATACCTTCCGATTCTGGATGTGATAGAATCGATCCCACTCACAATGGGTCTCCCCGGTGGTTTAGTGGGATGTTTGTGCACCTTAGGCAAATAATAGATGGTAGGTAGCCTAGGTGCCAATGGTATTAGATATTCCTTTTCTTTGTCAGTTAGGATGCCTGTATCAAAACCTTTGTTGACTATTTTTTTCAATTTCTCCTTATATGTACGTGTGGGGTCCTTTTTCAGAACTTCGTATGTGTTAGTATCGGACAAGAGATTTTTCATTTCTTCCACATAGTCCTCCCGTTTTAACAATACGATTCCCCCACCTTTATCGGCTGGTCTGATGATAAGGTTTTTGTTATCACACAAAGTTTTTATACCCTTCATCAGATCTGGTTGAGGTTTGTGTTTTACATCTTTCTCCTCAAGTTCTTTAAGCAGCATATCTTTGAAAACTACGATATTGTTACTTTGTTTTCCATCTGGGTTAAATAGAGAGGAATTCCTCAAACCCGTATTTACCACTGAGGAAGATTGGTATGACACATAGTTACGCTCACCAGCCTTTGATAGAAAATGCCTTTTCACGTTCAATTTTCTAATGTACTTCTGGATGTCAACAAAGGTCTGAAATTTATTGAGGGGTTGTCTTGGGGCATATTTCAATCCTTTGTTGAGCGTATGTTTCTCACTCTCAGTCAGAATGACCCCGCTTAGGTTGAATATCCCCGCCCCCTCAGTTTTAGGACCTTTCTTTTTTGATCCTCCTCTGCATCCTCTCTTTACTTTCTTTTCTTGCCTTTCTTGTGGCCCCGTCCTAAAAAAACCCACTTCTTAGTACTAATGGGTGTTTTTGAGGACTGTTGTGTTCTTTCCTCTCCTCTGTCCTCATATCCCTCGTGTCTAAGAGGTTCAAATCTGTTCTGTGTACTTTGGGGATATGGTCTTGGGGTATGAGGTGTATCTAGACTGTTGCCCATATAGTCTAATGGGACACGTCTAGGGGACCTAGACCTAGAACGTCTAGATCTTCTCTCTGGTGACCTGGATCTAGATCTTCTCGGTCTTCTCTCAGATGATCTATGTTTTTTATCAGAGTCCTCTCTATAGTATTCTTGTCTCATAGGACGGAATTCCTCTTTGGTGCTCTCTCTTTTCCGTTTTTCTCCGGCATTAGTAGAGGCATCTCTTAAAGGTCTATATCCCTTGTTTTTTGGGGGTAACGCCCCTTGGTTAGGTCTATTGGACTCCTGAGCATTCGCAGTTGTAATAGCCGTGCTCCTGGAGTCTTTGAACCCGAAGGGTGTTGCAGTCCCACTGGACATCCCTTCTCCTAAGGGATTGGTAATCTCCATGTCTCTAACTATTTCCTCCTCTTCATCTGACAAATTCAATTGCCATTTGAAGACTTTGCCTGATTGATAGTCTTCCAGGTCTCTAAAGTATTTTTTACGTTTTTTTGCTTTCTGTTCTTCTTCTTCAATAGCTATAATCTCCCTTAACTCTTGGTTATAAACTTTATAAGCTTCTTCCAAGATGAAGGGGGTTAATTTTTCCTTAATTTCCAAAATTTCTTTGTTTAACTTTAAAACTTTTTTCCTTCTCTTGTCGATGAGGAAGTTTAAGAGGCTCATGCCGGCTCCATTAAAAAAATGGAACCATTCCATCATTTCCGTATCGCCTTGATCTGGGTTGATGGTCCATCTTAAACTTCTAGGGACCATTTTTTCCTGGATATATTTCTCCAGAAAAACAATGTCCCATGATGCGTGTAATTCAGACACCATAATATTCTTAAGGCGCATAAAAATGCCCCTAAGATCTGTAGGGTCTGATAGATGTTTGTCAAAAACATCCTCGACGGCCAATATTCTGGTTTTATGATATTCAAAAATATCCATAGGTTTATCTGCAGCAACCCGTTGGAATGTAGGGAATATATGAAAAAATGAAGGTGCGCTGATAAACGTGCGTAAAGCTGCTACCAAGATGTGTAAGTGATAATATGTAAAAAAGGGTTGGTGCGCTAAACTTAATATTCCACATAAACAATATATACAAACATAAATTGATTGTGAAAAATTCAAAAGAAAAAGTCCATTCTCTTGTGACAACGTGCAAAATGAATAAACTTTGAAGTGACTTGAAACAAATTGTGAATCCTGTAACTTTGATTGGATATATGTGATCACCACGTGAGACGATCCCCACCACCAACAGGCTATTCTTCTTACCAGAAAGACAGGTTTATGTGTGAGTTGAACATATTAAACGACCACTCACTCCCCATGCAGCTTCACCCGAAGTGTGTGTATAAGCCGCTTACCAGATATCAATATGGTTTGAACATGGGAATAAAATCTCCTCTCCTCAGAATAGGCTGTCTGTTGGTATGACGATCCCAATACAGAGTATAGTGTCTCCTTGTGGCTCCGCAACGGATATGTAAAGAATGCAAGAGGACCAATAGTGCATTACCCCCGATTTATTGAAGAATAAAAGCAATTGCACTTACATGTCTCTTTGAAATCACAGGCATATGCGTTGAATGGATACAGGAACGCTCCCGTGTCTGACTGCAGTACCAGACAACCGGGATGACGCGAGTGACGGCGCGGCACGCCTCCTCTCTGACGCGTTTCCTCTTACGAGACTTCCACCGAGATAGGAGGGACGTGCGCGCCGTCACGCTCGCCAATAAATACCTCCTAAGATGAATGACCACTTCCGGTGTCCGCAAATAGCACACAGGAAATGTTTACATCCGACATAAATATCGGTGGGATAGATCAGAATTGAAACTAAAGGGAGTATTGAATAAAACTCTTTATTGATATCTTTAAAATCAAAATAATGATTGGTTCTAATCTTCTTTAGCGGATTAATATGTTACTGAACCGTACTGATATTTACTTCCGGTCCAAGCTGTTTTTGCATACCAAGCTCCAGACACCGGAAATGACATTCCTAGGCGCTATTCCATGGGGACATCACTATATAACACACATATATGTTATTTCTAGTCTGTAAAAATTAAAATTTTATGTCTAGCTTAGTATATATGCAGAAACATATACATAATGAACATATTAGATTTAGGTTGAACTTTTAAGATAATAAATTTATAAAATATCATAATTAATTTAAAAAAAAATATATCATAATAAATTTAAAAATGTAAAAATCTGTTATAAATTATTTAATATAATTGATTAAAATGACGTTTTGGAATTAAGGAATGAAAAAATACTTTAGCTATTATTTATGTGAGCATTGATGTCCCATCCTGGATATTGACCTCTTGAGGTTACTCCCCCTCCAATGGGGTACATATTTCTTGATCACTATGATCTGTAGATTTTTGGGATTCTTTTTGTGACATTTGCTAAAATGTAAAGAAACACTATGTCCTATAAAACCGGTCTTTATATTTGTCAAATGCTCCCCAATGTGAATGCTGGCTGTTCGAATGGTACGTCCCACGTACTGGAAACCACACTCGCATTGTAGGAGATATATTACCCCTTTGGTATGACATGAAATGAATTCCTTGATTTGGTATTCCTTCCCCGTGTTGCTCGAACTGAACTTAGAAGTTCTTTTTGTTTTTGCTCCTTTGCAAATCTTGCAACTTCTACAGGGAAAATACCCTTTCATGTCAGGAAATATTCTTGGGGCGACAGGTTTTTGTACTGGATTGGGGGCTATGATGTCTTTAAGATTTCTAGTTTTTCTATAAATCATATTCGGTCTTTCAGGGAGATGAGGTCCCAGGACTTTATCTCCCTGAAGTATGCCCCAGTGTTTCCGAAACGTATGGTTGAGCCACCTGTAATTGTTTGAAAATTGTGTGACAAAGGCGAACTCAAATTTGGATCTACTATTAGTAGGTATATTGTGATCTTTCGGAGTTATCAATTTTCCTTGTGAAAGAGTACCTACTTCTTTTATCTCCTCATCCAGGATTGTGGCATCATAGCCTTTTTCCAGAAACCTTCCTTTAAGTATTAGAGCTTGTTCTTGGAAGTCCGAATCCTGTGTACAGTTTCGTCTTATTCTTTTAAACTGGCTCTTAGGTACTGATTTCAACCAGTTCGGATGGTGGCAGCTATCCATCATGATGAAACCGTTACGGTCTGTGGGTTTGAAATAGGATCTAGTAATGAAACCAGACCCTTTTCTGGAAATGACTAAATCTAGAAAGTTAACTGCTGTTGGGCTTGACTCATAAGTGAGTCTAATTCCCCAATCGTTGCAGTTTAATCTTTCCATGAATTTCTTCAATGATGTCTCGTTTCCTTTCCACACCAGTAACGTATCATCAATATAGCGCCTCCAGAAAAGGAGTTCTCTTGTCTTGTTTGAAAAAACATTCCGATCTTCCCATAAGGCTATGAAAAGATTTGCCAAACTTGGGGCAAATTTAGCCCCCATGGCAACACCTGTACGTTGGAGGTAAAAGTTACCGTCGTAATAAAAATAATTGTGTTCCATCCCGAATTTTAAAAGATCCAGGATGAACTCTTTTTGTTTCAACGGTATCTCATAGTTTGTTTCCAAAAATGTGCTCACAGCCTCGTATCCCATCTCATGTGGGATTATCGTATATAAGGATGACACATCCGCAGTAACGAGGAGCACATCTCCATTAACTTCCATTTGTGTCATCTCTTGTATACACTGCCTGGTGTCTTTTAGGTACGCAGGAGTGTCTTGTACCAGAGGCTGCAGGAAATAGTCTACATACCTTCCGATTCTGGATGTGATAGAATCGATCCCACTCACAATGGGTCTCCCCGGTGGTTTAGTGGGATGTTTGTGCACCTTAGGCAAATAATAGATGGTAGGTAGCCTAGGTGCCAATGGTATTAGATATTCCTTTTCTTTGTCAGTTAGGATGCCTGTATCAAAACCTTTGTTGACTATTTTTTTCAATTTCTCCTTATATGTACGTGTGGGGTCCTTTTTCAGAACTTCGTATGTGTTAGTATCGGACAAGAGATTTTTCATTTCTTCCACATAGTCCTCCCGTTTTAACAATACGATTCCCCCACCTTTATCGGCTGGTCTGATGATAAGGTTTTTGTTATCACACAAAGTTTTTATACCCTTCATCAGATCTGGTTGAGGTTTGTGTTTTACATCTTTCTCCTCAAGTTCTTTAAGCAGCATATCTTTGAAAACTACGATATTGTTACTTTGTTTTCCATCTGGGTTAAATAGAGAGGAATTCCTCAAACCCGTATTTACCACTGAGGAAGATTTGTATGACACATAGTTACGCTCACCAGCCTTTGATAGAAATCAAAAATCAAAGTTACAGGATTCACAATTTGTTTCAAGTCACTTCAAAGTTTATTCATTTTGCACGTTGTCACAAGAGAATGGACTTTTTCTTTTGAATTTTTCACAATCAATTTATGTTTGTATATATTGTTTATGTGGAATATTAAGTTTAGCGCACCAACCCTTTTTTACATATTATCACTTACACATCTTGGTAGCAGCTTTACGCACGTTTATCAGCGCACCTTCATTTTTTCATATACTGCTCATCACCTGTCCAATACAGTCCCAACAGTGAAGCATGGTGGTGGCAGCATCATGCTGTGGGGGTGTTTTTCAGCTGCAGGGACAGGACGACTGGTTGTAATCGAGGGAAAGATGAATGCGGCCAAGTACAGGGATATCCTGGACAAAAACCTTCTCCAGAGTGCTCTGGACCTCAGACTGGGCCAAAGGTTTACCTTCCAACAAGACAATGACCCTAAGCACACAGCTAAAATAACGAAGGAGTGGCTTCACAACAACTCCGTGACTGTTCTTGAATGGCCCAGCCAGAGCCCTGACTTAAACCCAATTGAGCATCTCTGGAGAGACCTAAAAATGGCTGTCCACCAACGTTTACCATCCAACCTGACAGAACTGGAGAGGATCTGCAAGGAGGAATGGCAGAGGATCCCCAAATCCAGGCGTGAAAGACTTGTTGCATCTTTCCCAAAAAGACTCCTGGCTGTATTAGATCAAAAGGGGGCTTCTACTAAATACTGAGCAAAGGGTCTGAATACTTAGGACCATGTGATATTTCAGTTTTTCTTTTTTAATAAATCTGCAACAATGTCAACAATTCTGTGTTTTTCTGTCAGTATGGGGTGCTATGTGTACATTCATGAGGAAGAAGAGTGAACCTAAATGATTTTAGCAAATGGCTGCAATATAACAAAGAGTGAAAAATTTAAGGGGGTCTGAATACTTTCCGTACCCACTGTATATATATATATATATATATATATATATATATATATATATATATATATACACACACACACACACACTATCAGGCTAGTTTAGTTATTAGCCCACTGACCTTTTTACTGGTAAAACGCATTTACCTCTTTTTGTGGTTGTACTGTACTGTACTGTACTGTATTCGCTGTTTGTTCATTTTACAATTTGTACTTCAATAAAAATGTATTAATGAAAAAAAAAGAGATCAAAGCAGGCATTGGGTAAATAACATCATGCAAGTTTTCATAGAAATGATCATCAGAACAGAAGGGGCTTCACAGTCCCCTCACAATATGGATATAAGGCAGATACCTCATTCAGAGATCCATCTCGGTAGTGCCACACTAAAAACCAAGGGAGAAACTCATAGTGTAACCCATAAAACAGCTGCTTTAATGTTAAAACAGCAAAACGCTCACATTTAATACACATCAAAATCGATTGTCTCTAAAAAGTTCCAGCCGGTAACATAAAAAAATGGCTTCCCATTCCACTTCCAGTAATGCACAATTATGTCACAGCAGACTCCGCTCTACACGTTTCATCATATCTGACATTATCTGGGGCATTCATTTTTGTGACTATGTTTGTATCACATAGTAGGTTTGCAGCTTTGTCCCTTTTTAGCACTTTATATTCCTAAGCACAGTTTACACATTTGTTATTTTTGTCCTAAATGTACAGAATTAAACACTTTGGGTGCACCTAGATACAAAAATGTTGTTTGTGTTACACATTATATATTGCCACATGTAACAGAATGAGAGCAATGATTCTAGGGGCATTATTCATGTTAAATCTAAAATAATGACCTGAGAGCTTTTAAAAGATTTCTAATGGAACATTTTGGTGCTGAAGTTTATTGCAGTCTCACAGGTATGCCCATTTGTATGGCTTGATATGTTAGGTGTCTATTTTCTTTGCACAACCTAATTTTTTAGATTTTACCAAAATATAGGCAATATATTGAATTTGTGGCACTAAAACTTAAAATAATTATTTTAACGTGTTAAAAAACTCAAAAACATTGCAAAAACATCTCTGGCAGCAAAAAGGTTAAATGCTAGGAAGACACACCACATAATGTAAAGGAAGCCCTAAGTTTAAAAGCAATTCTTTGCATTTATTTCCCTATTTCCTGGCAAATAAATCAACAGCACTGGCCCTTAGTAGTGTACCAAGTATGCTGGCAGCTCTTTAGATACCTGTCCCTAGTTAGGGATACAGTGTTTTTACAGTTGACGTTGTCGGGTGCCACAGAGTGATCTCTGACCTGCAGTTTAAGCACTCATACGGCATTCTATTTTTCAAATGTATTGCTTTTTTCTGCTGAATAAATGATATTTTGGAGCCCATTTCCCAGGGCTTTTAGGAGAGGCAGCAAAGCCTGCATATCTGCAGAAGAATGTTTTGCAACTGTATTTTTGTGACTGGAATTCTACTTTATATTATTTGCTTAAATAATCATGTACACACTAACGTAAAAAAACAAAAACAAAAACCTTAGGACAATTTCTAAAAAATACCCAGACAGGAGGGAAGAGCAATTTGGAATGTTATGACTGCTTGCATTACTATTGTAAGAATGACTAATGCCCACTGGACTTTTTTCCACTCCAGTAAAAGGTTTTCATTTTATGAAAGCTGCTGTTACCCGACTGCTAATCCTCAGTGGGTTTAGAGAAACAGGGATTATCTCTCTCCATTTATATCCAACTTTTCCTCTGAAACCAGCCTATCTCTGCGTGCCAAGAAATGTTTTGAGTCTACTTTTAACCATTATGCTGGTGCAGCACAATATTTCACATGCAGACATAAAAAAATAATTGTGACATCAGTGCCATATACAATTTATTAAATAAGACTGTAATACAAACAGGATTTTCAAGATGCACAACAGGAATTGGTAAGCTGATATATCAGTAACAAGAACTGGAGTTACTTCCTCATAGCCAAAAACGAGATTTCAACACAGCCTAATAGAATCTTTTTTTTTTTCCAAGAAAGAACCTAATTAGCGGATGTTGAGACATAACTCCAGGTTGTATTCAGGAATCTGTAAGATTAGTCAAACTAATCAGTATAGTAAGGTACATTTTTTTTTATTTATTGCACATCATATTAAAGTAGTAATAAACCCTCTGACTTTTTAGCTTAACACATTGAGCACAATAAAAAAACATCCCCTACTAACTTTCTTATTAAAAACTCTCAATGCCTGGCTCCTGTTTGTTCAGGACTGCTTCCCTGAACTTCAAGTCTTCACATCAAAGAGCTGACACCATACAATGCAGTCTATTAGCTTGGAGAAGGGAGGGGGAGGAGAGATGGGCAAGGGAGTGCTTTGCCATCTTAGACTTTAAGGCTGTGTGTTTCTTCTTTTTTTTGTATAAATCTTTTTATTAAGTTTTAGCATGAAGTTACATACAATAGGAATATACAATTCCAAGGAGTAGATGCTGAGAACAAACGATGAACATATTAAGTAACAATTGCAAAAACAATAAGTACATTTTCCTTAGGCATTATCAACTGCATGTTTGAAGCCAGAGACCTTATTCGGTGTAGTATTACCCATCAACCACTAGATGTCGCTAAAATCCTAACATAGCAAGCATGCATCCCTCTTTCAGAGTCGAATAATTGTGATATCCAGTCACCCCATGTATGGACACCCCTATTGGGAACTACACTGTGTCCAAGCCTGGGGCGCCGGATAGTAATGTGATAGGATCGCATAACGTTAGTTGCCTTGGGGAAATATTTTTATCTATTAAGCCAAGAAATCCAAGGTTGCCACAGCTTAGTCATACGGTTAATGGATTGATTCTTCAGGGACAATGAGCGCTCATAGGTGAAGTTGGTAGTAACCGTGTTAATCAAGCCCTAAAGTGATGGTGGGAGATCTTGCTTCCAAGATCTAGCTATGAGTAGTCTAGCAGCAAGTAGGCAGTGGGTTAAAGTGTGTCTCAGGGAGCAAGGTATCTTCTCAGATCACAGAGAGAGGAGGGTCAATCCAGGCTCTGGTGTGATACAATTTTGAGTCATTACAAGAAAGAAAAGAGGGGAGTGAGAGAATCCTACAATGTACTGGGGTCTCTCAGCCTCTCAAACAGGTTGGGACTTTAAAGGCTACTAGTGAGTGCTGATCCTGATTGAAATAAATACAACAATTCTCTAAAAATATAAATCATTTATTTCACATAAACGTACAAAAATGTATCAATGAACAGGTGTTCAATTAACATAATAAATACATGCGCAAAAGACAGTATAGGTTAACCACTGGAGCCCCAAAGCCTCTAAAATCTAAGGCAGTCCATATATAATGTTTGACAAATCATGATGAAATCATGATACCAATTTATACAGATATGGGGTTCACTTGTGGTAAATGTGGAATCGCGACGTGTTTCGCTCAGTCGCTTCCTCAGACGATTCCTGTAACCCTGGAAGATACAATACATCAACTATACCATTTTATTTTAAAGAGGATTTAAAATGTTTCTCATCATGGTTGTCTCAATTCAATCACAATAACAACATTTACTTTATAGCAAGTATCTGTAATAGGAGAAATAAGAATCAAGGTGACAGTCAGATTCACTTTATAACACGCATTTTAAAAAAAAAGCAGAGATCGAGATATATATTTCATTACATTCATCATGAGTTCACATTTCGGAAAACAAACGAAAAGAGAGGGAGAAGGGGGGGGGGGAACCCCACTTGTTACCCAGGCCTTAAATAAGGGGGAGGGGGAATGTAACGAACGGAAAGCCATACCTGAGAAAAGGATAAAACCATTTTACTCCATGGCTTAGGTGTATGTTCATAGTATGATCATAGTATGAGATCTATCATGCAATAAAGATGCATCTAATAATACACAGCTACACCTATATATTTGTGCGATTAAGAGTATGGTTATAGACATATGGAGGGAGGATAATGAAGTTGGTGTATCAAAAGTTTCAGATCTTGAGTAATCGGAAATGTGTCACTATAATTATTTAAGTTTGAATATATATAGAAATATAGAGACATAGAGAAGGAAACATACTATCCTGTATTATCAGGTAAGACATATAACTATGATTTAATTCCTTCTGATATTTCTGCATAGGGGGGGAGCAATCTAATAATTAAAAGTCATTCACTTGTCTATCGAGCAGACACTATTGATATGCTTCGTCTCTAGGTCAGAGTAAGACATCCAATTCAGATGAAAACGTGTCACATATGGCTCCAACGGTTTGACCCTTGTTAGCCGCCAAGCACAGATTGGTAGACAAATATCGAGTAGTGGAAAAAGCATCCGTTTATTGCAAAGGAAACAGTCTATCCAATGCGTCCCCCGCTGTTATATGAAAAGAGTATACAGATAAACAATATAATATAATATGTTTCATCTGTCAGACAGAAAGGAGTGTATATATTAAGGGGCAAGCATAAGAAAAAATGGTAAACTGTGCTTGGTAAGCCCAACAATAGGGGAACAAACGTGCGGGAGGTTTAATCCCGAGAAGACCTTTGCAGCATATGCTAGAAGGGAAATTGAATTGCTAAAGAAGGAGCCCGGTCACAGCCGACACTACCAACAGCCTCACCTTGTGGTGCTCACGCCGTATCTAGCCGCCATGGAGGGCTAACCCCTCCTTATATGTTGAGGATCAGTGACCAAGTACATCCAAACTCCGCCTTAACCACGCCCTGCACTGTTGCGTGGCGTGGGCGGATATGACCCCAGAATACCGGAAGTGCGCGGCGCATATCAATGCATCAGCGCTGCAGGCCGTCAAATTAGTCTCCCGTCCCGCCAGGGTCCTACAGAGCAAGCTCCCTATTGAGTTGACAGTGATTTCTACATGAATTAGAAAGAAAAAGGGAAAGATAAATAGCAAGACAGACCAAACAACGTAGATTAAGTAATCACCCAAATGAAAAATTAGTGAACATATCTCATCATAAAGATGTCATTGAGAATTATGGAAATATATAACATTGTGACTGTTTTTGGTGTATCTATAAACAAATAGATATGAGTAAACACGGGATTTAAATAATACAATTACGAAGGATATAAATATTCATCATTGAAGGGTATCCCCAATAAAAATGTGATAGATTATTGTGGTGGGGAGGGAGCTCTAAAGTAGGATCCCGTATCCTATGGCCTGGGGAAAAAAAAAAAAGAAGGGGAAGAGAGAAAGAAGGGGGACCCCAATAGTCCCCTAGTTGTCCCTATTGTGGCAAAATGTGATGGTATTACAGGAAAGGTTTATAGCTGACACATTCATTTAGGCCTGGAGAATTTGTGGCCCGTAGATTGACTATCCATTTTGTTTCTAGTCTTAACAGTTGGGGGTCTATATCACCCCCTCTTTCAGATGAAGGTACATGTTTGTAACGCTCCTGCGTTTTTGTAGTAGGCTGGATTTGCAGCTGCAGAATCTCCACTCAGTAGTCATGTAGAGATGTGTTGAATAACCAGATCCAACTCTCCAGACTCATCACTGTGGGCCTGTCAGCTTCAGCATACAGATATACACACTCAATAAGATGTTCCTGGAGTGATAGGATGTATATGATAGTATGAAGATGATGTGCTGAAGGGACAGGTGTGAACAGTGACAAAGATGGTAAGCACTTGATAGAAATGTTCAGGAGAGTATTAGATGGTATTAGGTAGAATGCAGATAGGTTAGTAATCGAGTATGGTAACAGGTGGTAAGGACAGCAGATGACAAATACAGGATAGACTAACCCAGTGCAAGGATAGATGGTAGTAGACTCAAGAGCTAGCAATCTATGTAACAGTGCAGATGATAGAATTAGTATGCATAGATAGTAACAGTCCTTATGTGCAGAGGTAGATAGTGTAAGTAAGGTTATGGAGGATTCCCCTGTGGGGTACTTATCACTAGTAAGTTAGTAGTAGAAGGGTCCAGTAGTAAGGGAGTGATCCAGTAGCGAGATACAGGGATCGGTAGCGAGGTTCCGGTCTGTTCCAAGTAAAAGAAAGTAGCTGGAGGTTCCGGCAGCAAGACAAGCTTGTAAGCATGTGGACACACAGGCAGGTTGAACGAACAATGTGAGAGAGAACGCCGGCGGTTGAAATAGCCGCTCTGCGGCGCTCGGCGATGACGTCATTCGTCTTAAAGGTGTATGCATACCACCTAATTAGAAAGGTGGGATGCATATTTGAAAAGAAAATAGAAAATAAGGGTACCAGAGGTACCAGAATCTTACAGTACCCCCCCCCCCTTAAGGCCGGCTCCGGAAGGCCTATAGCACTGGTTTCTCCAGGTATTTCGAGTGAAATTTTCGTATAAGTCTAGGTGCATGAACATCAGTGGTATCCAACCAGGTGTCGTCTTGGGGTCCATAGTTCTTCCATCTTATGAGATACTGGAGTCTTCCTCTGTGGATACGAGAATCCAAAATCTCCTTAATCTCATATTCTTCTCCGCCTTCAACTTGTACTGGAGGTGGAGGCAAGATGGTAGGCCTTATTCCTTGATTAGGAACATGGGGCTTCAGTAGCGACACATGGGAGATGGGATGGATCTTGAGATCTGCTGGTAAGGTGAGCTGTACTGCAGCTTTTCCAATAAGTTTCTTAATTGGGAAGGGTCCCAGAAATAAAGGTCCAAGCTTTTTGCTAGGGATCTTTAATCTTAAATTTCTTGTCGATAGCCAAACGAGGTCCCCAATAGCATACTGAGGAGAAGGTCTTCTACGTAGGTCGTAGTACCTTTTTTGTTGGCTGTGGGCGTGTGAGATAGTGGTATTTCGTAAACCCAGAGAGTCCTTTATTTGGGTAAGATAGTCTGAGGCTACTGGGTTACTTGATGGTAGGATGCGTGGTGGAAGAAGTGTGGGATGAAACCCATAGTTCAAGTAGAACGGACTTTGCTTAGTAGTACTGTGGGTTGCGTTGTTATAAGCAAATTCCGCCAGAGGGAGAAGGTTCACCCAATCATCCTGTAGGTATGATGTGTAGCAACGCAGATATTGTTCTATACACTGGTTGACTCTTTCAGTCTGTCCGTTGGTCTGAGGGTGGTAGGGAGAAGTGAGCTTTCGCTCAATCCGTAATATTTGACAAAGAGCTTGCCAAAATTTGGAGATGAACTGTGAACCACGGTCGGATAAAAGAGTCTTTGGTATTCCGTGTAACTTGAACACATGTTTCATCAGTAGTTCCGCTGTTTGTTTGGATGAAGGTAGTCTACGGATAGCGATGAAATGTGCCATCTTTGTCAGGTGGTCCACTGACACTAGAATGGTATTAAATCCTTTAGAAGGTGGTAGTTCTACTATAAAGTCTAAGGATACAACCTCCCATGAAACCTGGGGTATTGGTAGGCTGCAGAGTAGACCAGATGGTTTTGTAGTGTCAATTTCGGACCTTGCACAGATGTCACATGAAGATACAAATTTTTGTACAGACGTCTTCATATCAGGCCACCAAAACTGCCTAGTAAGCAAATTAAGGGTTTTCGTCATACCCATATGTCCTGCCATGGGCACATCATGTGATAACTACAAAGATCTTAGTGCGCATAGTAGGGGGTATGTAAAGTTTGTCGTTGTAGTAGAGGAAGCCTTCTGCATCAGTACTTAGTTGTGGTGGAGGTGAATCCAATCCTATACTGTGCAAAATCTCTTCCTTCAGGGAACGAACAACCCCAATAATACGTTCATAGGGTATTATAGGAATAGAAGGGATTTCAGCGCAGTTATCTTCGGTTAATCGTGATAGCGCATCCGCTTTTTTATTTTTGTCTGCAGGCGTGTAGGTCATTAAGAAGTTGAATCTTAGGAAGAATAATGACCATCGTACCTGCCGGTGGGAGAGAGTTTTGTTAGTCTGGAGGTATTGAAGGTTTTTATGATCTGTATATATGAGTATTGGTAACCGGGTACCCTCAAGTAGATGTCGCCAATTCTCCAGTGCCAGTTTTATGGCAAGCAACTCCTTTTCACCCACTGGGTAATTCACCTCTGGGCTGCTTAATGATTTTGAAAAGAAAGCAACTGGGTGGAGTGGTGAAGTATTTGTTGGTCGTTGGGAGAGAACTGCTCCTACTGCCATATTTGACGCATCTACCTCCAGAATATATTGGAGGGATGGGTCTGGATGGCGTAGTATGGGAGCAGAAGTAAAGCTTGATTTTAGCAAGCAGAAAGCTCGATTTGTTTCTTCTGACCATTTGAATGGTTTCTTTATACTTGTCAGTTGTGTGAGAGGTCTCACAATGGCAGAAAAGTTCTTGATGAACTTCCTATAGAAGTTTGAAAATCCAAGGAATCGCTGTAATGCCTTACGAGTTGTTGGTATAGGCCAGTCCAGAATACAGGATATCTTGCTCATATCCATCTTAATTCCGGTTTTGGATATGATGTATCCTAGAAATAATATTTCTTCTTTATGAAATAGGCATTTTTTTAATTTCACGTATAGATTGTGTGCAAGTAATCTGGATAACACAAGTCTTACATGTTTTATATGTTCAGAGAGAGATCGAGAATAGATAAGTATATCGTCCAGATATACTACAACACAGACATCAAGTAAGTCTCTAAAGATGTCGTTTATGAACCTTTGGAAGGCTGCGGGAGCATTACACAACCCGAATGGCATCACAAGATATTCGAATAATCCGTATCTGGTTCTGAATGCTGTTTTCCACTCATCTCCGTCACGGATTCGGATTAGGTTGTATGCCCCTTTCAGGTCTAATTTAGAGAAGTAAGTAGCCCCACGCACTTGTTCAATGAGTTCAGGGATGAGCGGTAAAGGATAGCGATCCTTTATTGTAATCGTATTTAATTGCCTATAATCGATAATAGGCCTAAGACTTGAATCCTTATTGCGGACAAAGAAAAGTCCTGCAGCTGTGGAAGAAGTAGAGGGTCTGATGAAACCTTTTGTCAAATTCTCATCCAAGTATTCCTTGAGATGAGAAAGTTCATCCTGTGAAAGAGGATAAACATGACCGAAAGGCAATTTGCTGTTAGGGAGTAGATCGATAGTGCAATCATAATCCCTATGGGGAGGCAACACTTGAGCATTTTTTTCAAGGAATACTTCGGACAGGTCCTGATAGCATAGTGGTGCAATCTCATCTGACACCACAGACAGGATCTTTCCAAAAGATGGGAGGTTACACGTAATCTCACAATAGTGAGAAGGGAAAGACAAAGTCCGTCTTTTCCAATCTATGATTGGTTGATGTGTGTGTAACCAGGGGAGTCCCAAAATAATAGAAAAATGGGGTGAAGATAGTATATCAAAAGTGGTGGTCTCCATATGAGACTCAATAGTAGTGACAAGGAGTGCTTGTGTCTGGTTGGTGATTGGACTAGAAGATAGTGGAATACCGTTAATGAAACTAACAGAAACAGGTTTAGGTTTTGAAATAATAGGTATTTTATTTAAGGTAACAAAACATGTATCAATATAGTTTCCACAAGATTCGGTGTCGATCATAGCCTTGGTGGTAATCCTAGTCTGGTCCCACTGCAATGTCAAATGAACAAAAAGATAGGGGTTAGAAAAGGAAGTCGTTAATCCTCCTAGCAAGACATGTGAACACTCACCCTCTTTTTTGCGGACAAGGGGACAGACGCTTATCAAATGATCCGGGGATGCGCAGTACATGCAGAGGTTTCTGGATCTTCTTCTGGCTCGTTCAGTAGTTGATAAAGGTGGGCGTATGGTTCCTACCTCCATGGGAGTAGGGTCAACGGCCGAAATCCGAGAAGGACTAGACAATGGCATTCCCATTTTTTCAGCCCTTCTTTCACGCAGTCGCCTGTCGATGTTGATACTGAGTTGTATTAAGGCATCCAAGGTGCCAGGTAAATCCGCTCGGGCGAGCTCGTCTTTAACAGCTTCTGACAACCCGAGTCTGAATTGAGTTCGCAGAGATGTGTCATTCCACCCTGAATCAAGGGTCCATCTTTTGAACTCAGCTACAAAGTCTTCTACAGGTCTCCTTCCTTGTTTTAAAGCCCTCAATTGAATATCAGCAGTACTCTGCCTGTTGGGGTCATCATATAAACTAGCGAGTTCCGCTAGGAATAAAGAATAGGAGTTGAGAAGCTGATCATTTTTCTCAAACAGAGACTCTGCCCAGGCCCGTGGATCACCCGTTAAGTATGAGATAACGGTACAGACTTTAATTTGATCAGTAGGGTATGTACAAGGTTTTAACAAAAAAAGCAATTGACATGCGTTTTTGAATTCACAAAATTTTTTCCGATCACCTGTAAACACTAGAGGAGGGTTTATTTTAGGTTCAGGGGGTTGAGCAGCAGGGAGCCGTGAAAGACGGGTTACCTGCTGTATCAGAGTCTGATTTTCTTCTTTTACTTCAGTAAGAGCAAGCATTAATGCATTTACTTGTTGTGTTAATTGTGTCACTTGAGTGGGTAATTCTGCTGAATCCATTTTTTTGGGTTCGTTCAATCTGTAACGCTCCTGCGTTTTTGTAGTAGGCTGGATTTGCAGCTGCAGAATCTCCACTCAGTAGTCATGTAGAGATGTGTTGAATAACCAGATCCAACTCTCCAGACTCATCACTGTGGGCCTGTCAGCTTCAGCATACAGATATACACACTCAATAAGATGTTCCTGGAGTGATAGGATGTATATGATAGTATGAAGATGATGTGCTGAAGGGACAGGTGTGAACAGTGACAGAGATGGTAAGCACTTGATAGAAATGTTCAGGAGAGTATTAGATGGTATTAGGTAGAATGCAGATAGGTTAGTAATCGAGTATGGTAACAGGTGGTAAGGACAGCAGATGACAAATACAGGATAGACTAACCCAGTGCAAGGATAGATGGTAGTAGACTCAAGAGCTAGCAATCTATGTAACAGTGCAGATGATAGAATTAGTATGCATAGATAGTAACAGTCCTTATGTGCAGAGGTAGATAGTGTAAGTAAGGTTATGGAGGATTCCCCTGTGGGGTACTTATCACTAGTAAGTTAGTAGTAGAAGGGTCCAGTAGTAAGGGAGTGATCCAGTAGCGAGATACAGGGATCGGTAGCGAGGTTCCGGTCTGTTCCAAGTAAAAGAAAGTAGCTGGAGGTTCCGGCAGCAAGACAAGCTTGTAAGCATGTGGACAAACAGGCAGGTTGAACGAACAATGTGAGAGAGAACGCCGGCGGTTGAAATAGCCGCTCTGCGGCGCTCGGCGATGACGTCATCCGTCTTAAAGGTGTATGCATACCACCTAATTAGAAAGGTGGGACGCATATTTGAAAAGAAAATAGAAAATAAGGGTACCAGAGGTACCAGAATCTTACAATGTTCCAATGCAAAAAATTTCATGACCGATAGGTCAAAATTGTGATATAATCCTACGTGTCTACTGATTGCTGATTCTAGTTTACCATTATGGAGTAGGTAGACATGGTCCTTTATTCTCTTCCAAAAATTTCTGTGAGTTTTACCGATGTAAAAGGAATTACATACGCATATCATGATGCAAATGACCCCAATTGTTTGACAGTCGATATGGAACCGAGGGGTCCATGCCTTTCCATTAGGTAGGGCGATTTTTTCCCCTACATTGATCCATTGGCAGAATTCACAGCTGCCGCATTGAAATGTGCCTTTCCTCCAAGTTTTTGGTTTTGTTTTCATATCTCTAGATAAGTGGCTAGTTGTTAAACGATCTTTTAAAGATCTTACTTTTTTATACGTAATCGCAGGTTTTTTATCTACGTATCTTACAATAATGTTGTCCTCTGTGAGAAGGTGCCAATGGGAGGACACAATTTTGCGTAATACATAGTGTTGTTGAGAATATCGGGTAACAATTCTCGTTTGTTGGCTTTTTGCATCTCGTTTTTTGGAATGTATTAAAGTTTGTCTTTCTTTTTGGGTGGCTCTATTGAAGGCTTTTTTAAGACAGGTTTTACTGTATCCCCGTTTTAAGAGTCTCATTTGTAATTCTCTTGCTCGACATAGAAAATCCTCTTCCCGCGTGCAGTTTCTCCTCAATCTGAGGTATTGCCCATACGTTATACTTTGTACCAAAGACTTAAGATGGGCACTTGTGGCATGTAAGATATTATTAGCCGCTGATGGTTTTCTATAGAGGTCCGAAAAGAGGCGTCTTTGTTGGTCCACCCCTATCTTGATGTCAAGGAAAGTCACTATCTCCTGACTACATTCCATGGTGAACTTGAGATTGTAGTCATTTCTACCTATCATGGACATAAAGGTGTCAAGCTCTCCTCTCGAGCCGTCCCAAATCATAAGTACGTCGTCGATGTACCTGTGCCACGAGACTATGTGGCACAGGTCCATCAACTCATCTGCCCGGAAAATCACCTCCCGCTCCCATCCCCCCAGGTACAGGTTGGCACATCTAGTCCCCATCGCTACCCCCTGCACCTGGAGGAAATGGGAGCCTCGGAACAGAAATATGTTGTGGAATAATATATATTCCAGTAGTTTGAGAATGAACGCGTTGTAGGGCCAACTGGCCCGTTGTTTCTCCTTCAAAAATCCATCAATAACCTATAACCCCTTAGTATGGGGTATCGAACTGTAAAGCGCTTCAATGTCAATTGTGACTAACCACGCATTTTCTGGGATGGACATGTCCTCTAGGATACGAAGTACATCTCTCGTGTCCTGAAGGTAAGATGGAAGGGCTAGGACGAATGGTCTTAAGTAGTCGTCTACTAATTGGCTAGCATGCTCAGTTAGACATCCAATGCCTGATACTATAGGCTTTTCATATAACAGCGGGGGACGCATTGGATAGACTGTTTCCTTTGCAATAAATGGATGCTTTTTCCACTACTCGATATTTGTCTACCAATCTGTGCTTGGCGGCTAACAAGGGTCAAACCGTTGGAGCCATATGTGACACGTTTTCATCTGAATTGGATGTCTTACTCTGACCTAGAGACGAAGCATATAAATAGTGTCTGCTCGATAGACAAGTGAGTGACTTTTAATTATTAGATTGCTCCCCCCCTATGCAGAAATATCAGAAGGAATTAAATCATAGTTATATGTCTTACCTGATAATACAGGATAGTATGTTTCCTTCTCTATGTCTCTATATTTCTATATATATTCAAACTTAAATAATTATAGTGACACATTTCCGATTACTCAAGATCTGAAACTTTTGATACACCAACTTCATTATCCTCCCTCCATATGTCTATAACCATACTCTTAATCGCACAAATATATAGGTGTAGCTGTGTATTATTAGATGCATCTTTATTGCATGATAGATCTCATACTATGATCATACTATGAACATACACCTAAGCCACGGAGTAAAATGATTTTATCCTTTTCTCAGGTATGGCTTTCCGTTCATTACATTCCCCCTCCCCCTTATTTAAGGCCTGGGTAACAAGTTGGGGTATTTGGGTCTTCCCAACTTTCCCCTCCCCCCCCCCCCTTCTCCCTCTCTTTTCGTTTGTTTTCCGAAATGTGAACTCATGATAAATGTAATGGAATATATATCTCGATCTCTGCTTTTTATTTAAAATGCGTGTTTTAAAGTGAATCTAACTGTCACCTTGATTCTTATTTCTCCTATTACAGATACTTGCTATAAAGTAAATGTTGTTATTGTGATTGAATTGAGACAACCATGATGAGAAACATTTTAAATCCTCTTTAAAATAAAATGGTATAGTTGATGTATTGTATCTTCCAGGGATAAAGGAATCATCTGAGGAAGTGACTGAGCGAAACATGTCGCGATTCCACATTTACCACAAGTGAACCCCATATCTGTATGAATTGGTACCATGATTTCATCATGATTTGTCAGACATTATATATGGACTGCCTTAGATTTTAGAGGCTTTGGGGCTCCAGTGGTTAACCTATACTGTCTTTTGCGCATGTATTTATTATGTTAATTGAACACCTGTTCATTGATACATTTTTGTACGTTTATGTGAAATAAATGATTTATATTTTTAGAGAATTGTTGTATTTATTTCCATCAGGATCAGCACTCACTAGTAGCCTTTAAAGTCCTAACCTGTTTGAGAGGCTGAGAGACCCCAGTACATTGTGGGATTCTCTCACTCCCCTCTTTTCTTTCTTGTAATGTACTTTTAGGGATGTGGCAATAGTGGGACCCTGAGTATGTCTTATCTATCTTTTACAATTTTGAGTCATGTCGGAGAGGAATGAGAAGACTTCCCGCCAAAACTTTTGAATGAGCGGGCATTGCCAGAAAATGTGGAAGAGAGTACCAGCTCCTCCACATGATCTCCGGCACAGGCCATCCTTGTGTGCATCAAATTTGTGAATTCTATCTGGTGTGAGGTACCATCTAAGTGAGATTTTTAGGGTTAATTCCCATAAGTTGGAGTTACATGTCGCTGAGTAGATTGTACCGAGCGCTTGGGTCCACTGTGTATTCTGTATCCAAGTCCCTTTCCCATTGGATGTGGGGAAGAGACTTGGAGAAGACTAATTTTTGTTGGAGAAGATTATAGAAGGTAGTGATGCCTTTTACTTTAGGGTAGGTACTGGAAGTCAGGTAGTGTCAAGCTTTTGTCTGGATAGTTAGTGGCCACAGTGGTAGAGTGGCAAGGAAATTACCTGTTCGAAGGTGCAGAAAGAGGTCAGCGTTGGATAGTTTAAATTTATTTTGTAATATAGGAAATGGAATAAGTTTGGAGTCTTTATATAGATCATTTATATTGGATATACCATGTTTGTGCCATATTATGAATCACGAATCCGCCATCACGGAATGGAGGGATTTTAAGGTGATTTTAAGTTCCATGCGGTCAGGGCCCATGATGCTTTGGTTAATTAACACTTTCCATGCTCCAGCTGAAGCCACCATAGGGGGAGGGAAGTGGGTTGGTATTTTTGCCCCCAATGACGTGGCCATTAGCCATGCCAGGAGGTCTGATCTATTACAGTAAGAGGCTTCAATATTTCGCCATTAGAGATGTCGCAAACCTAAAATTTGCCATTCGCAAACGGCGAACGCGAACCTCCGCAAATGTTCGCGAATGGGCGATCTGGGCGAACCGCCATAGACTTCAATAGGCAGGCGAATTTTAAAACCCACAGGGACTCTTTCTGGCCACAATAGTGATGGAAAAGTTGTTTCAAGGGGACTAACACCTGGACTGTGGCATGCCGGAGGGGGATCCATGGCAAAACTCCCATGGAAAATTACGTAGTTGACGCAGAGTCGGGTTTTAATCCATAAAGGGCATAAATCACCTAACATTCCTAAATTGTTTGGAATAACGTGCTTTAAAAAATCCAGTGTGTGTATACGATCAGGTATGATGTTGTATCAATCATGTAGTGTAAGGGTTACGCCCGCTTCACAGTGACAGACCAAACTCTGACAGACCAAACTCCCCGTTTAACGCACCGCAAACAACTGCAAACAGTCCATTTGCAGTGGGTACAGTACAGTCTGTGGACCTGACACTCACTGGCAGGCAACTATAAAAAATATATATTTTTTTAATTTGCAAGGTGCTGTGCCACCGTATATATGAGTGGCGGGCACTGCAGTGGGCGCAGTACACTCTGTGGACCTGACACTCACTGGCAGGCCAGGCAACTGCAATTATAAAAAATATATATTTTTTTAATTTGCAAGGTGCTGTGCCACCGTATATATATATGTGGTGGGTACTGCAGTGGGCACAGTACACTCTGTGGACCTGACACTCACTGGCAGGCCAGGCAACTGCAATTATAAAAAAATATATATTTTTTTAATTTGCAAGGTGCTGTGCCACCGTATATATATATGAGTGGTGGGCACTGCAGTGGGCACAGTACACTCTGTGGACCTGACACTCACTGGCAGGCCAGGCAACTGCAATTATAAAAAATATATATTTTTTTAATTTGCAAGGTGCTGTGCCACTGTATATATGAGTGGTGGGCACTGCAGTGGGCACAGTATACTCTGTGGACCTGACACACTGGCAGGCCAGGCAACTGCAATTATAAAAAATATATTTTTTTTTAATTTGCAAGGTGCTGTGCCACCGTATATATATGTGTGGTGGACACTGCAGTGGGAACAGTACACTCTGTGGACCTGACACTCACTGGCAGGCCAGGCAACTGCAATTAAAAAATATATATTTTTTTAATTTGCAAGGTGCTGTGCCACCATATATATATGAGTGGTGGGCACTGCAGTGGGCACAGTACACTCTGTGGACCTGACACTCACTGGCAGGCCAGGCAACTGCAATTATAATTTTTTTTTTTTTTAATTTGCAAGGTGCTGTGCCACCGTATATATGAGTGGTGGGCACTGCAGTGGGCAAAGTACACTCTGTGGACCTGACACTCACTGGCAGGCCAGGCAACTGCAATTATAAAAAATATATATATTTTTTTAATTTGCAAGGTGCTGTGCCACCATATATATATGAGTGGTGGGCACTGCAGTGGGCACAGTACACTCTGTGGACCTGACACTCACTGGCAGCCGGTAGGCAACTGCAATTATGACAGAGGAAAAAAAAATATTTTTTAAACTGCAAGGTACTGTGCCACCCGATATGAGTGTGGTGTGCACACAGTACAGTCTGTGGTGGGTCTGTGGCCTCTCACACACGGCGGGCAGGCAACTGCACAATAGATATATATATATATATATATATATATATATATCAAAAAAAAAATTTGACTGAAATACCAGCCCTAAAAAGGGCTTTTTGGGGTGCTGTCAGGATGCTGTCCTTTCAGCAGGAGTGGACCGAGAACACTATCTAACAACTGTCCCTATTAACAGCAGCAGCAGCAGCACTCTCCCTGCTCTCACTAACACACTGCTTCAGAATGATCTAAGATGGATGCTGCCCTTGCTTTTTTATAGGAGGTGTGAGGGTGTTGGAGGGAGGGTATGCTGATTGGCTGGAATGTGTCTGCTGACTGTGAGGTACAGGGTCAAAGTTTGCTTCAATGATGAAGTATAGGGGGCGGACCGAACATCGCATATGTTCGCCCGCAGCAGCGGACGCGAACAAGCGATGTTCGCCGGCGAATAGTTTGGGACATCTCTATTCGCCATAAAGTAGAAGTGTTTGGGGGCAAACCATTTGCGTAGTTGGGTATGGATAGAGGCAAGGTAATAATCGTAGATATCCACATAACCTGCCCCACCCTGGGCGCGTGATTTGATGAGTTTGACGTGTGAGCATCTAGGCTTCTTGCCCTGCCAAACGTATGCAGATATAGTGGATTGTAGTGAATGAAAGAATTTTTTGGGTACAGGGATTGGCAGTGTTCTGAAAAGGTAGAGTAATTGTGGAAGATACATCATCTTGAACGCTGCTAATCTCCCCAGCCATGAGAAACCTGAGGACTGTAGTTGTTTGAGATCGGATTGTAGTTTGGTGCGAGCCGGAATATAATTGTGCAGGAAGAGTGTTTTCGGGTTTGCTGTCAGTTTTATGCCTAGGTAGGAGAGACTATGTTCTGCCCAAGTATATGGGAACTGTTGTTGAAATAGGTTACTGGAAGAAGCGTCAACCCCAATATTAAGAAAGTGCGATTTAGTCTCGTTGACCTTGTACAGTGACACCTCCCCAAACCATTTAAGTGTCTTTTGGATTTCCGGTAGGGAGCTAGGTGGATTAGTGATCATGAGGATAACGTCGTCCGCAAACAAACTAATTTTATGCTGGGTTCCTGCTATAGTTATGCCCGAAATACGATTGTTGGAACTAATGTGTTCAGCCAAGGGTTTCATGACCATATTGAATATTATGGGCGAAAGTGGGCACCCTTGCCTAGTGCCGTTTGTAATTGTAAAAGGGGTGGAGATTGCCTCTGGCGTGCGTACCATAGCTGATGGATTCGAGTACAGAGCCATTATGGCTCTGTAAAGGAAGCCATGAATTCCAAATTTACGGAGAACAAAGGCTGCGTGTTTCTTTTGACGTACACATACACGTCACACTTACTCTTAACACAGGTGGTCAGACACCATAGTTGGCTTCTGTGTTCTTCACCTATAGCAGCCCCCTTTCCCATAAGGCAGAAGGCTTACTGGTACTCGGTTGCCATTAAGTCTTATACTGTACACAATGCTATAGTGCCTGGCTACCATGCTGGGGCAGGCGCAAACTGAGCAAAGCAAAAAAAGAATTGCGGTTGGCAGACAGGCAGTGTGGTTCAATGACAGTCCAGGTGAAAAGGCAGGCAAGGTTCATAATAGTCTGGGTCAAGCCATAGTTAAAAGTCAGGAAGAGTTCAGAGAATAGGCTATATCTGATCCAAGATCATAAATCAAAAAATCCAAACAGCAGAGCAGGACAGACAGACAGAGAGCTTGCTTGCATTACACACACATCACAAGCATGAGAAGGCAGGCTTAGCTGACTTAAATCAGATTTGGCCTCCACCCAGAGACTTGCCACAATAATCCCCTTGCAGGTGGACAGACAAACAAGGAGAATGCCGTAGCCAATACCAGGATGCTCAAATAAAGAGCAGGAGTGCTAGATGCTCCTGACATTACCCCCACTCTGAGGAGGGGCCTCCGGAACCTTACAGATATGCTAGAAATCCGGCACAAGACTGTCAGGCTGGGCAAAGGTCAGGGGATCAGTGAGGTCGGGTTGGTTAGCAGGTGACTCATCACTGGAGTCAAACTGGAACACAAGCTAAATGCAGAGTGGTTCGAAGAATAGATCGAAGACCCTAACTGGCCAAATGAAGCACTCTATCCAAAGGATGGATACAACTTATTAGACAGGTTTGAGCAGATGTAGTTGCATTAGGGTGAGGCCAGGTTACTGAAAGTCCCAAATATGAAAAAGCAGGAGGCAGGTATTAAGGCAGCAAAACTTGAGGACACGTTAGCCTGGATGTGTGTCCAAGGGTGTTAAGGTACTGGCAAATGTAGGGGTAATCCAGAGGGCTTGACATTTAAAGACTTAGAGTGAGCGCAGGTTTTGCAAGCTATTACACAGGAACAGGAGTCCTTATGGAGAGAGGACCACCAAACCAAAGAAACCAAAGAAAATGTTTTAGTAATCCCTGGATGCCTGGCTGTGTTAGCATCATGTGCTTGTGAAAGCACTTTAAGCCTAAGGTGGAGAGGAACAAACTGCTTTCCAGAGGGTAGATTGGGCAGAACACAAGACTGAACCTTTAAAATAGAGTCTAATAGGTCAGGGGAAAAGGCTCCCATTACTTATGCTGGTGATAAGATATTGTGAAACTTAGGGGAAGTTTCCAAACAAGGCTCAAGGCTGCGAGACAGCGTTTAATTTGTGGCAATTGGCTGGAGAGGTGGCCTGTAGAGGATTCAAAAAACTTGTCAGTGTCTTTTGCTACAACAAAGTCATATAAAGGCAAATGGTTATACAAACTAGAGTCACAGTTAGAAAAGTGGTCATAATCAAGATCCGAATAAGACTGTAATAAGAACACATGACTGGTACTGGCCAAAAAAGAGTTACAAATGGGCAACTGGTCATCAGTTTTAATGCAGTTCTAGAGGCAAGTCTGGGACCAAGATGTGCAGAATATGTTTAAGCCAAGGATAACCTAAGATAAGGAGATAGGCAGGAGCTGTTATTAGGTAGAAGCTGCTAGTCTCACAATAAAGTAAGTGAGTAATAGGTACAGTGCATAATGTGACCAGGCCCATGGACAAGGGAGAGTTATCAACAGCAAGGATTAAAAAGGGTTTGTCCATCTTAGTCAAGGGACTATGTAAACGGTGTGCTAGGTCCCTATCAATGAAATTGCTAGCTGCACCAGAATAAATTAAATAAATAAAGCAAAGAGGTGATGAGAAAATGTGGCAGAACTGAGTTGTGCAGTGGCACTGTATAGTCTAATGAAACAGACCCCACTCGCACTAGACTCTTGGTGTTTCCTGGCTTATTAGGGCACCTGGCAACAAAGTGGCCGTGGTTGCCATAATATAACAAGAGTCCCTGGGATCTTCTTCTAGCCTTTTCCCCAGACGATAAATGGGTAGCACCAATTTGCATGGGCTTCTCCCCCTGGTGAGGTGGGAGGGCTCAGGAAGGTCTGGTGAAGAAGAAATTGGCAGCGTATTAAAGGGCAAAGAAACAGACCTTTCTGCGTATGGATGGCTACTTGCATGGCTTCAACAACTTTGGTTCAGGGTAGTGTACTAAGGAGTCTTTAACAAAGTCTGAAAAGCCTAACCTGAACTGGCTTCTTAAAGCTGGGTCGTTCCACCCTGAGTCAGGTTCCCAGTGGCAGAAATCAGAACAGTATTGTTCTACATTGTATCCTGACTGTTAATCCTGCCAGAGACGCCAACCGCTCCTCCGGTTTCCTGACCAGTAGTCTTGCTATCCTAGTATCAGGTGGGGGTATGGATAGGGTCCTGCAACTGAAATATCGGGACCACAAAGAAAGTACAATAAGCAAACTCAGGGAACAACTGAATGAGAAAGACTCAAGGTTAGGAGCAGTAGGTCGGAAGCCAGATCCCAAGGGAGCGAAGTCCAGAAGAGCAGACCGAGCAATCCAAAGGGGTGAATTGAAGAGTGGTCAAGAGCGAGCCGAGTTCGATAACCAGTGTAGATGCAATCCAAAAGGTAGATCTGAAGAGTGGTCAAGTAAAGCCAGGGTCAGCAACAAAAATAGAACATTAGCAGCAGTCAAACAGGAAGCAAAACCTATACTAAGGCGCCAGCAGGAAGTGGAAGAGGGTATTTATAGGTCATAAGATCAGGTAACTGACTACAGCTGGCCACTGGGCCCAGGCAGCAGGGAAATGACCCAGAACACACCAGATCACCAGATTGACTCCTGGCCATGGCATAACAGTACCCCCCCACACAATGGTTTGTTGGGATTTTTTGTGTGAAATGACTTAACTAGCTGCGACACGTGAGCGTCGTAAGCAGGGATCCAAGTCCTTTCAGCAATGGAGTAGCCCTTCCAGTCCACTAGATATTGTAATTGCCTACCCCTGCATTTGGAATCTAGAATTTTACAAATCTCATACTCTTGATGGCCATCAACCGAGACAGAAGAGGGGCGTCTAGAGGGTAGAGAAAACCTATTTTTGAAAAAAAGATTTCAACAAGGATACGTGAATTGTATAGGGTATTCGTAAGTGTAAGGGTAGACAAAGTTTACAAGCCACTGGGTTAACCTGATAGAGTATGCGGAAGGGTCCTATGTATTTAGGGCCAAATTTGGGAGAGGGCTGATACAGCTTGACGTTCTTAGTGGATAACCACACCAGTTGGTTGAGACAAAAACGAGGTGCGGGTCGTCTATCCTTGGTACCTACGAACAGAACTAAGTAGTACCTTCCTTATGTCTTTCCAGTGTTTAGTTAACTTGGCTACCATTTGGGCAACCACAGGTACATCTATCGGAGTGGATTGAAAGGGTAAGACCTTAAGCTAATAACCAAAAGCAGCTTGAAAGGGGGTGCATTTATTAGAAGAGTGCCATTGTGAATTGTGCGCTAATTCAGCTAGGGACAACATTTCACTACAGTTATCCTGTTCCACATTAACCTAGCCATCAAATACATTTCTAAATCCTGATTAACTCTCTCAGTCTGGCCATTAGATTGGGGGTGGTATCCAGAGGAGAGGGAATTCCTGACACCCAGATGCTTGCAAATGGCTCTCTAGAAAGACAATATAAATTGGGGGCCTCTGTCACTAATGATATCGACTGGGATCCCGTGTAAATGAATGACGTTGTCAATAAAAGATAGGGCCAAACTAGGGGCCAAATGCAGGGCCTGTAGAGGAATGAAATGTGCCAGTTTAGAAAACCTGTCTACTTCAAGCCAGATGACCATATTCCCTTTAGGGGCAGGCAAATCTACGATGAAGTCAATACTAATATGTGTACAGGGAGCACGAGGGACAGGCAATAGTAGTAGTAAACCTTGGGGAGCAAATTGAGGGGTTTTGATGGTTTCACAAACCGTACAAGCTTTAAAATAGTCTATAACATCCTAGTTTAGGGTCGGCCACCAAACTAGGGGTTTTAGGCGTAAAGTGTTTGTTTACCACCCGAGTGCCCAGAAAGCCTTTTTTCATGAGCCCATTGCAAGACTTCCTTATGTAATTCTGGAGGAACATATAAGGTATTAGGCGGAATCAAAAGATTAGTAGGGACACAAGACTGTGGCGCCAACAGGTTCCTTTGCAGGATGGTGTCCAGTAGTGTGATGATTCGTTCAGGAGGCACTATATGATCCAGAGAACCTTGAAGAATCTCACAAAGGAATTGCCGAGACAGAGCGTCTGCCTTGGTGTTCTTGGTACCGGGGATATAAGTCACAACAAAATTAAACTGAGTGAAGAGCAGAGCCCAGCGGGTTTGCCTGGGATTCGGTCTTTGGGCTTTCTCTAGGTAAGTCAAGTTCTTATGATCGGTCTGAACTACAATCGGAAGTTCAGTACCTTCTAACAAGTGTCCCCACTCAAAGAATGCCAGCTTAATGGCCAAAAGCTCGCAATTCCCAACATCATAATTCTGTTTGGTCAAAGAAAACTTCTTGAAAAAGAAGGCGACTGGGTGTAACTTGTTGGTAGTGTGGTCTTGTTGTGATAATACCGCTCCAGCGCCTATGTCGGAGGCATCAACTTCCAAGATATATTGGGCTGAAGGTTGCGGATGGCGAAGAACGGGTGCAGAGCAGAAGGCAGATTTGAGGCGATCAAAGGCTTCCAAAGCTTCTGAAGGCCACAGAGAACAGTTAGCTCCTTGGGATTGTTTGGATTTGTGGGTAATATCCCTGTTGCTCAGAGCATCGCCACCGAGAGTGGTTACACTAAGTGGAAATTTCTTAGGAACTATAGCAATTTGAAGTCTTTTAACTAGTGCTACATCAAGGAACACACCACCAGCACCAGAATCAATAAAGGCCATGGTGGAAAAGCACTGGTCTGCCAAGGATAGGGAGATAACCTCTCTTGAAGAGCATTCAAAACTGTCTGGCTTAATGGAACTCCTCAATTACCCATTAAGCCTGGCAGTTTTCCGGCCGAATAGGACAAGTACGCAGGAAATGTCCCTGCTTCCCAAAATAGAGGCAGAGGCCTAGGGACCTGCGTTTACTACATTCATCATTGGACAACTGTACCCCACCTAAGTCCATGGGTTCTTCTACAGAAGAGACGGGAAGAGGAACGGAGGGAACAGTGCAGGCTGTGGAGGAGGACAGTGATCCACTCTGCGAGGATTATACTGTCTATTGTGCTATCTCTCTGTTTGATGTTCAGAGAAGTGGGCGTCTACCTGGATGCAAAGATTAATAAAATCCTCCAGAGGCTCCGGAATCTCTCAATAGGTCAATTCGTCCTAAATTGATTCAGCAAGACCCCTGAGGAAGGAAGCTTTAAGGGAGTTATCACCCCAGGGGGTCTCTGCTGCCAATGTGCGGAATTCAATAGCATAGGAAGCAACCATGCGTTTACCCTGATATAACTTCAGGATACTAGACTCAGCCACAGACTTCCTGCCAGGCACGTCAAAAATGTTTTCAAAAGTCTTAGAAAAGGCAGAGAAATCATTAAGTATAGGAGACTCTTTATCCAGAAGAGGTGACACCCAGGTCAAAGCTTTGGCTTTAAGTAAAGAAATTATGAATGTCTCCTTAGCTTGAGCAGAGGCAAAACAGAGGGCTGATTCCTAAAGTGCAATCGGCAATGATTGAGAAAACCCCTGCAATCAGAAGTGTTACCATCATACTTTTCAGGAAGAGGAGCCTGCAGACCCGCAGTGTCCACCACAGCAACCGATTCCCCAGCCACAGCCTCTTGAACGATAGGAGCAGCAGGACTGGGACCATGCGTGGTAGACATGGAGGACAACATAGTCGTGATGGCCGCTAGTTTCTCCTACAATGACTTTACCTGGCTATCCTGCACACTCAGTAGTTGTCCCTAAAGAGAGACTGCCTGCACCAACTCGTTGAGCTCAATCTGGCCTTAGTATACTGTTAGGCCTGCCAGAGAATCCAACTTTTTTCTCGTCAGTCTTTACACAGGAAACGGAGGGGTACAATGACCATGACTGTATGGTTAGTAGTAATACACAGGACTTGCCACTATGGCTAACAGAGGGTGAAATCAGGGAAAGGCTGGATAAACTTAACACAAATCACCAGGCCCGGATGGCGTACATCCGAGAGTACTCAAGGAACTCAGTAAGGTTATATCTAGACCACTGTTCCTGATCTTTGCTGACAGTATTAGGACAGAAGATGTACCAGGGAATTGGAGGAAAGCTAACGTGATTCCGATATTCAAAAAGGGGCAGAGGCATATCCCGAGAAATTATAGGCCTGTCAGTTTGACATCAATAGTATGTAAACTTCTGGAGGGGATGATAAGGGACTATATCGTAGAGTTTGCTAAAGACAACAACATCATCAGCAGTAATCAGCACGGGTTTACAAATGGGTGTTCTTGTCAAACCAATCTCTTAACATTCTACAAGGAGGTGAGCTGTGAGCTATATATGGGCAGACCAGTAGATGTGGTGTACTTGGATTTAACTAAGGCGTTTGATACAGTTCCCCACAAGCACTTAATTTATAAAATAAGGTCTGCAGGTATCAACAGCAGGGTTTGCTCTTGGATACGGAACTGGCTAAAAGGGCGTGTCCAAAGGGTGGTAATAAACAGTGCATACTCAGACTGGTCTGAGGTAGTAAGCGGGGTCCCCCAGGGCTCAGTCCTGGGACCAACCTTGTTCAACTTATTCATAAACAGCATTGAGGTCGGGATCAGTAGTTCGATATCAGTTTTTGCAGAAAAATTTTGACACAAAATTGGCCAGGGCAATAACTGCACAGCATGAAGCAGAATGACCTGAACAAAATAACGGAGTGGGAAACGACATGGCAAATAAGGTTTAATGTGGAGAAGTGTAAGGTTTTGCACTTGGGGACTAAAAACACAATACACGTTAGGAGGGGAACCCTTGGGGGAATCAAAAATGGAGAAAGATCTGGGAGTCTTGGTTGATGATAGATCAACCGATGGTCGACCCGAACCGTTCGATCATCCCTAGTCGCCAGTCCTCAGGAGGGATGTGTTGGAGCTGGAGAGAGTCCAGAGAAGGGAAACAAAACTGAATAGGGGATTGGAGGACCTTAATTATAAAGAGCGTCTGCAATCGCTTGATTTATTCTCCCTGGAGAAGAGACGCCTGAGGGGGGACATGATAGCAATTTATAAATATCTCAATGGGGATCTCAGCTTAGAAAAAAAGCTGTCCAGTCGAAGGGATTGCATGAGGACTCGAGGGCATACAATGCGATTAGAGGAGAAGCTTTTTAACCTCAGGCAACGTGGGGGGTTCTTTACTGTTAGGGCTACAAGATTGTGGAATTCTCTACCACAAGAGGTGGTTTCTGCGGGAAGTATGGTGGCTTTCAAAAGACTCTTAGACGTACATCTCAAGGATCAGAACATTCAGGGCTATGTGAGATGTAACCTACACAGGTTGAACTGGATGGACTATTGTCTTTATTCAACCTCACCTACTATGTAACTATGTAACTGCTCCTCCGGTTTCCTAACCAGTAGTCTTGTTATCCCGGTATCAGGTGGGGGAACAGATAGGGTTCTGCAGCAAAAATATTGGGACCACAAAGAAAGTGCACTAAGCAAACTCAGGGAACAACTGAATGAGAGACTCACGGTTAGGAGCAGTAGGTCGAAAGCCAGATCCCAAGGGAGTGAAATCCAGAAGAGTGGTGGGGAGTGAGCAGAGGCGAAAACAGGAGACTGAGCAATCCAAACAGGTGATCCAAAGAGTGGTCAAGAGCGAGCCAAGTTCGATAACCAGTGTAGATACAATCCAAAGGGTAGATCCGAAGAGCGGTCAAGGAAAGCCAGGGTCAGCAACAAAATAGAACATTAGCAGCAGTCAAACAGGAAGCAAAACCTATACTAAGCCGCCAGCAGGAAGTGGAAGAGGGTATTTATAGGTCATAAGATCAGGTAACTGATTACAGCTGGCCACTGGGTAGAGCAAGAGTCTCATACCAAAAGGTAGATGATAATGAGAAGATAGCCCAGAATTGGTATCACCCAGTGGCCCAGGCAGCAGGGAGACAACCCAGAACACACCAGATTGACTCCCGCCCAAGGCCTGACACAGACATAGTGACCTAAGGTTAGTTTCTGCTGTGGGCATGGTCAGGATGATCCTTGAGTAAACCCAGGGACTTGAAGAGATCCAGAACCAGAAGAGCACGGCTTAAGCTTAAAGTATAATATACAACAAAAAATAGCAAAGTGGAAATATTTATCACTCTAACAGTAGCGCTGTGATATAAATTATCTCCACACAAATAATCAATTTTTGTCCATAAACAAAAATGAAAATCCAAGTTACATAAAAAGAACAATACAAAAATAAAAATGCAAAAATAAAAATTAAATAATAAGTCCACCCAGTGTCAATTGTGCTGATAAAGTCTACCAAGTGTTGCGCTCAATAGCCAATGTTGTTTTCAGTGCTCCCTGACTGAGATGTCTTCCATACAAAAAAAAAAAAAAACACCTCCACGCATGGTGATCCCTCTCCCAATAAAAAAGAACTCTCATGGTTGGCATGATATCCTTTATATAGCAGTACACCAGCTCTCTCCTCAAATATATATCACTGTGTGCCTCTGAAGGGTTACTTAATAGCCGAACGTCATATAAAAGAAAAAAGATTGCCTCCAATGGTACAGTAACCACGCCAAACAATTTATTTAAAAATGAAAAGACACTCACACATTAAAAGCAATTTATGCGCTTGTATACAGATTATCATCAGGAGTTTGGTGTAGCCATGTTCCGAAGCATTTAGTCGCTTTCCACTTCATCACAGGGGGTGATCCTGTTTAAATATCCTCCCTCTTCCTCCAGATTAACACTTGAGCTGCCATTCATGGGCTCAACCCACATTGAGTTATCACACTGGTAGGATTCCCAAAGCAGCTCTTTACCCGTGTGTGATATTAACCCCTAAGATGCCAAAAAAAATATTTATTGCACAGAGACTAATGCCCTGTACACATGTGCAGATTATCTGCAGACTTTTGTCTGCAGACTTACCTTTTCTATGTAGTGCAAGGGCCTGCCGGATTGCATACAAATCGAAAGTGTTTAGGTTTGACCTCATATTATATGGTTTTGGTAAGTCTGCAGACAAAAGTCTGCAGATAATCTGCACGTGTGTATGGGGCATAAGTCTTGCAGACCTTTTCTGTCATATATTAAATTGATTTGTTGGGAAACAACCCCTTCACTCAAATAATGCCTAATTTCTTAGGAGAGGATATTTGTGATTAGAGCACATAATCTAGCTATAGAAGTTCTATGATGCACATTGCACAAACCGAGCAAACACATTTTGGAGTATTTTGGCTCCTTCTTCAGAGACAGTTGCATTTTTTTTTAGATGTATGGTCTATAAGAGTAAAAGATCATGTTAAAACATTCATCAGAGATGAATTCATTCATGAGATGTTACACAATACTTACAATGTCCTCAAACTCATGGCTAAATATCAGTTATGAAAGATAAAAACATGGACAGTAACGAAAAGTGCCATATAAGTGACCGATCCCCAATGGATGGTAAAGGGGGAGATGCGAATAAGACACCTCAGGGAACACAGAACGAAAAGGCCCTGAGGCAGGTGGACTGAGACCACAGGGCATCACTAGGAAGAGGGCAAAAGTTTGCAAAACAGAGCTATAGTATTCATATGTGTGAATATATATAGGAATAGTAAGAGAGTATAGAAATTATCACCACACATAAAAAAGGGGGTAATGAACCAATGCACTAACTAATAGAGAGAGTGAGAGGATAAATATAAAGGTAATACAAAGGAGAAATGTGTTAAAGATATATAGCAGCTAATTCATGTAGTGTCACAGTAGAATTAAAGTGCAATTTGTGAGTAAATCAGCGCTAATTCCAAAAAATGTAAACACATTAAATAAATATCACTCAAATGATAATAACCATTAATCATAAAATATGTGCATGAATATAGTGATCAAAAACAATGATGAATAAATAAGTAGTAAATAAATAAATACATATATC
Source organism: Pelophylax lessonae (assembly GCF_965119305.1). NCBI lineage: Eukaryota > Metazoa > Chordata > Amphibia > Anura > Ranidae > Pelophylax > Pelophylax lessonae. The sequence goes on along the minus strand of NC_138775.1, from coordinate 113,136,347 downwards.
AAAGTGATGAAGAGTGAAATAAAGTCAATATAAGTTCATAAGGAGTCCATGTGCAGGTGTTGAAAGATAATAATGATGGTGATCCAAAACCAAAAACCATGGTACATAGTAATCCAAATAGTGTCACAGATGTGAATTAATTCCAAAAACAGGAATCCAACATTGAGTGCAGTGGCTGCTCACCTCAATGTTGAATATATTGAGCGTTGTTTATAATAAGATACTTTTAGAGTTAAGCGAACACCTGGATGTCCGGGTTTGGCGGGTCCAGCCGAACTTGAAAAAAAAGTCTGGGTTTATGACCCGGACTTAACCCTAACTTGACCCTGATCCCGAACCCCATTGGTGACCTGAACTTTTGAGCACTAAAATGGCTCTAAAAAAAACCTGGAAAGGGCTAGAGGGCTGCAAATGGCAGCAAAAGCTTGTTAAGAGCATGACAAGTGCTCTGCAAACAAATGTGGATAGGGAAATAACTTAAAATAACATAAAAAACATAAAAATAAAAAATAATTATCTTGATCTTGGAGGACAAGGCCCATATGGAGTAGGAGGTTGAGGTGGCGGTGGATGTGGCGGTGTAGGTGGAAGCGGCGGTGGAGGGGGACGAGGTAGCCAACACTGGTTTATGTTTTTAATTGTATTTCTTTTTAAATTAGGATACAACCCAAAAAAGTGAGAAAGATCAAAAATACAACAGTGATTGGGTAAGGCCGGTATACATGTCTATTCTGCACAAGGTACGGAAAAGTCCTGTGGGATCCATGCCTGGTTCATTTAAATGAACGTGAGCTTGTCCACATTGTCTCTGGACAGGCGGCTGCGCTTGTCTGTGATAATGCCCCCAGCCGTGCTAAATACACGTTCAGGTAATACAGTACATTGGCTGCAGGGCAGGCCAGCACCTCCAAGGCATAAAGGGCAAGCTCAGGCCATGTGCCCAATTTGGAGACCCAGAAGTTGAAGGAGGGGCAGACCCGTCATTTAGTATGTGTATAGTACGTAAGGAACGGTAAGGAACTGTATATGGTAAGGAACGATGATGGCGGCGGGGGGGGGGCTTTTTTCCCTCTTCTTGGTTGAGTCTGGCCTTGGAAAAGGTACGTGTCCCTGGTTGTGGGCCGGGCTCCCCCAAAGCTGTCTAAGTTCTGAGGCCTTCTGGTAGGGACGGGGCTGCACTGATCTTGCCAGGGACTGGGATTCTGAAAAGCCTGTCGTGTATGTGCCCCTGGAGTAGCAGGCCAGGGGTGCCATAATTCACGGTGGATGGCAACACTATGAGTATGGCACCAAGGACACTGCACTTCCTACACATGTTTTTCACACCTGCCTCTAGGGCCGGGCCTTTTGGTCAGGAGTCAGGACCAGAGGAATTTTTTATTCCTGGCCGAAGGGCCTGCCATAGTATTGCAGCGTGGCACTAACCTTGCACTTCTCCACTATCCCTTTCCCCACTTTTATGTGTGTTGTGTGTCTCACGTTTTCTGTTTTTTATTGTGGCGGTACACTTTATTTTGCACAGCATGATTAGTAGGGTGTAGGTCCTTGGGCCTGTCCCTAAAAGTCTTGGGAGGGGGTAGATATGGCCTTCTGGCTTGGTTAGCCCTCTCTCATGGGGTCTCCCTTCGGGAGAGCCCCACCTAGTACTTGGGGTGGTCTGTTTCAGCAGACCTCCTAAAGAACGGGCTGCCTGGTTTCGGCCAGGTTAGCCCCCCGGGGGATCAGGGTCAGGGACCATGTGTACACCCTGTGCACTTTTTGTGTTTCACTTTTTTGGTGTGCACTTTTTTATGCACCCACCGGGTGATAGTCTGAGTGTGTTCACACACCACAGGCTTAAAAAAAAATAGCTGGTGGTCCTAGTTGTTGTGGCGTGCCGACAAAGCTTTTCCACATTTCATACGTGCTAACCCTGCCTTCTGAGGTGCTGGCGGTGCCCTGGCTGCGTTGGCAACTCCTTCCTCCTCCTCTGCCTTTGCCTTGTGCTTCCACTGTGCCCCCGCTGTCAGGTGAGAATGCCACCAGCATCGCTTCTTGATCTTTTGGCTAAGATCAAGTGTAGTATCTGTTGTTATCAGTCGAATCAGTAATCAGTAAAACTGCCTGCTGTGCTGTCGTTTACCCCTGGCTGTGCTGAAGTTGATGGTGAAGGTGTTACGCTGACCGGATGCGGAGGCGGTAGAGGATGAGGAAGCGGAGTAGGAGGAGTTAGCAACAGGAAGCAAACTGAAGCGCCCTGCAATCCTCGGTGGTGGAAGGAGATGCGCCAAACAAATTTAAAGGGTGTATCTCACAGTAACATAATCAGAAAACGCTGCAAAATTATTAATTTTCCCCTAAATGGGTGTTTATTTAATAGCAGAATAGAACAACAGTATGTAAAGGGTGTATCTCACACGTACAGATACAGACTAAGCTGCAATTTAATATCTTTCTTTCCCCTAAATGGATGTTTATTGAATAGCAGAATAGAACAACAGTATCCAAAGGGTGTATCTCACACGTACAGCAACAGACTAGGCCGCAATTTAATTTTTTTTCCCTAAATGGGTGTTTATTGAATAGCGGAATAGAACAACAGTATCCAAAGGGATTAACGTATGAATGACATTTTTTTATTTTTCCCTTTAATTGGTGATTTTTGAAAAGCAGATTAGAACAGCACTGTGTGTAAAGGCTGTATGTCACAGTAACGTATGAATGAAAAACTGAAAAATAATTATTTTTCCCTTAAATTGGTGATTTTTGAATAGCAGATTAGAACACAGCAGTGTCTAAACGCTGTATGTCCCAGTAAAGTATGAATAAATAACTGAAAAATAATTATTTTTCCCTTAAATTGGTGATTTTTGAATAGCAGATTAGAACACAGCAGTGTCTAAACTCTGTAAATCACAGTAAAGTATGAATAAAAAATTGAAAAAAAATATTTTTCCCTTTAAATTGGTGATTTTTGAATAGCAGATCAGAACAGCAGTGTCTAAATGCTGTAAGTCACAGTAAAATATGAAGGAAATATTTTTTTTTTTAAATCCAGATTAACCACTTAAGCCCCGGAAGATTTTACCTCCTTCCTGACCAGGGCCTATTTTGCGATTCGGCACTGCTTGACTTTAACGGACAATTGCGCAGTCGTGCGATGCTGTACCTAAACGAATTTGATGTCCTTTTTTTCCCCACAAACAGAGCTTTCTTTTGGTGGTATTTGATCACCAGTGCGATTTTTTTATCATGCGCTATAAACAAAAAAACAGCGTCAATTTTGCAAAAATAACAATATTTTTCACATTTTTTATATGAAATCCCCCCCAAAAAAATGTAAAAATCTAAATTTTTTAACATTTTAGGCCAATTTGTTTTATGCTACCTATGTTTGGTAAAAAAAAATCGCAAAAAGCGTATTTTGATTGGTTTGCGCAAAAGTTATTTCGTTTACTAACTAAGGGAAAGATTTTTGTCATTTTTGTTGTGTTTTTTTTTAACGAGTAATGGCGGCGATCTGCGATTTTTTTTTGCGGGACTGCGACATTGCGGCGGACAGATCGGACCCTTGACTGACATTTTTGACACTTTTGGGGTTACCAGTGACATTACTGCAGTAATCAGTGCTATACATATGCACTGTTACTGTAAAAATGACACTGGCAGTGAAGGAGTTAACTTTATTGGAGAGGGAGGGGTTAAGTGTGTCCCTAGGGGCGTGTTTCTAACTGTGATTGGCTGTGGCTACTAGTGTAAGAACAGAGATCAACGGTCCTACATAGTAGAACTGTGTGATCTCCATTCTTACACAGGGAAGAATGACAGGTGGCTTTGTTTACATTAGCCGCCTGCCTTTCTTCCGGTGTAACGGACGATCGCGAGTGCCCGGCGGACATCGGGTCCGCCGGGCACACGCGCGGGGGGGTCCGTGACCGCGAAGGAGCCGGAGCGCACCTCCGGCGGCACGCGCTCGCTCCCTAGAGCCTCACAGGCTAGCGACGTAGTCCTATGCCGCTTTGCCTGTGAGGGGCTGACCGCCGCAGTAAATAGTCGTGCGGCGGTCGGCAAGCGGTTAAGCAGACACATATGCACTGAGCGTGCATCAAATTTCCGCTGCACGCTGCCCACCTAACAGACTGATAAAAGTTTTCTTTTTTTTACTCCCTCCTCCTCACTGGGCTCAGGTCAAGGCAAAAAGATCGTGCACTGCACCCCCACACAATAAAATCGATGTAGATTGCTGTCTGATTAAAGAACATTCTTCTGTCCTGTGGCCTATTCTTTCCCTGAAAGCAATCTCCAGCCTGCCCCTACAATAATCTCCTATCTCTCCCTCAAATAAGCAGCAGCAGGAACCTGTCCCTGCAATAGTTAGAGCAGGGTGACGTGCGGCGCTACTTGACTCCAGCTTATATAGAGGCTGGGTCACATGCTGCACTGGCCAATCACAGCCATGCCATTAGTAGGCATGGCTGTGATGGCTTCTAAGGGCACACTAGTTAAAACGCTTGTTGATTGGCTGCCCCACAGCTGTTGAAACCGCGCCAAAACAACCGAACAACGGACTATATCCCGAATATACAGTAAAATGTTCAGGTCCGGGTACTCAACCCTAGACACTTTCCTTATGGCTCCAATACTGATATTACAGCTGCCAGATCCAAAGCCCATAGTGTAGATAATAGTTCTCCTTAATAGTTCTCACATAGAGGGGTACAATGGAGAAAGGACTTCATAGTGTAGTAGGTAAATAATAATGTTATTATAAAATATCACAACTTACAGTAAAGTAAAAGGCATGCAGTGGTAGAGAGCAGACTCGATCCCCGCAGTTCGCGGTTGCGAGAATTCACAACTTTTGGTCATGGCTGTGGCATGGAAGTAATGTCACCTGGCTCTTCCCGATGCATTGCGTCACAACCAATATGACTTTCTCAAGGGTAAAAGGAGACTGGGTGACTGATGCCGGAACTAAATAGTATCCCGGTTGTCAAGGGAACCGCTCATATCGTTCACCCCCGTCCTCTTTAACACTCAAAAGGCTGAGCAATAAAAGGCCCAGATAATGATAATAATGACGGATGGGGAATAATATTGGCAACACAATAATATATTGGCAACAAGCATTAACTTAATATAAAATAAAACATCTGTAAACAGTGATAAATATCAACAATGATCATAAAAATAATCAAAATAAAAAACATTAGAGGTTTAAGAAAGGGGTGTGCAGAAATAACTATCGGCAAGAAAGCACCATTATATTGCACAAAGGGGGTAAAGCTAATGTGATAAAAAATATTATACAGAAAGAAACCTTTACAATAATTAAATAAATATTAGAATCACTAAGAAATATGTATATGTAAGATATCATGTATATATACGGTTGTGGTGAACATAATAAGATTCCTACAGTGAGGATAAGGTGAACATGAGTAAATGATGAACTAAAAATATTTTTATGTCAAAGACGTAAAAAAATATGTGAAGTGAATGGCAAATAATAACCCTCCCAAAAAAATATGTATATGAAGACAAACGTGTATAAGATAGAATAGAATATGTTCAATCTAAAATAAGACCCCCTTGATGTGAAAAAGAGATGAAATTGATTTTTATAACATGATGAAAATGAATACACCCGCATGATGGGGGTGAGGCATAAATGGACATTAATACAAATAAATGCTAAAAGAGATCAGAGTCAATAGTTTTAAAAATGATTTCAAAGAGTTTTCAAGATTAATATAGTATATCTATAAAAAAAAAAGATAAAGTTCATATAAAAGGAACTACAAGGTAACATGAAGCATGACAAAGGAGGAAGATGCCAGATATAAAGCAATTTAGGTTGAACTCAATATTGGGCCCCAATGGCACAAGGGTCTGCATCTCAAATATCCAACGAGATTCAGCTTGGCTTAAAGTTGATGAATTTATTGCTTTCTCTCCAGTGGGGTTTATATTTTTCCATGCCTCAAAAAATTAGAGAGGAGGGGTCTTTTTGATGGTATTCCGCATAGTGTTTAGATACACTATGTTTTGGGTATCCTTTCTGGATGTTCTGAATGTGTTCTCTTAACCTTTTCCACAGTGGTCATTTGGTTCTTCCTATATATTTGAGGCGACAAGGGCACTCCAACATATAGACGGCTCCCTCTGTCCTGCATGATATGAAATCCTTAATATTATACCTTTTTTCTGTAGAGGTAGCACTAAATTCCTCCTTTCTTTTATTGAATCTAGTGTGTCTACATGCATGACACTTTTTGCAAGGAAAGAAACCTTTTCCTTCAAAGAAACTATATGTTTTTTTTAGAGGGTTGATTCTTGGCTATATGGTCTTGGCTATACGGTCTCTTAGTGTCGGTGCCCTCCTATAAGTGAATTTTGGGGCTTGAGGTAATATTTGTGTCAAGGTCTTATCCGCAAGTAGGACCTTACAATATTTCTTGATAATGTTTTCGAGTTTTTTATGTTGAACACAAAGAAACACATCAAAGATGAAATTAGGTTGCTGATATTGATCTTCATCTTTTTTTCTTTCTCCATTGATTAACGTTTCTCTTTCTAAGTTCCCCACTTCATCAATTTTTGTTTTATAAAGGTGCTTTTATACCCCTTCTCCACAAATCTTGTCCCTAGTAGATGGGGCTTGTTGTTTATAATGAACTTTATCAGTACAGCTCCTCCTGAGTTTCATAAATTGTACTTTAGGGATGTTGATGAGCCAAGATTTATGGTGACAGCTATTAAAAGGTAAGTAGTGGTTTCTGTCCACTGGCTTAAAGTGTGTCTTTGTGTTCCTTGTTCATACCATATTTCTAAATCTAAAAAATGTATTTTTCTTATTATCGATTTCCCAAGATAAAGCAATATTCTTCTCATTTCTATTGAGGCTGTGACTAAAATTAATCAAACTTTCCTTATCCCCTGCCCACACACTAATAACGTCATCAATAAACCTTTTGTATAAAAGTAACTGACTAGGTTTATTTTCATATATGGCTTTCTCCTCCCATTGTGCCATATAGAGATTTGCTACACTAGGGGCATATTTTGCCCCCATAGCAATACCTTGTATTTGCTTATAGTAATTATTCTGATACCAGAAATAATTGTGTTCCAGGCTGTAATTAAGGCACTTTATTAGGTATTTCCTTGGAGTCTGCAAAAGACCTGAGACTGGGACGGAGATTTGTCTGTTCACAAACGCTCTTCATCCAACCTCACAGAGCTCGAGCTGTTTTGCAAGGAGGAATGGGCAAAAATTTCAGTCTTTCGATGTGCAAAACTGATAGAGACATACCCCAAGCGACTTACAGCTGTAATTGCAGCAAAAGGTGGCGCTAAAAAAGTATTAACTTAAGGGGGCTGAATAATTTTCCACGCCCAATTTTTCAGTTTTTTATTTGTTAAAAAAGTTTGAAATATCCAATAAATTTTGTTCCACTTCATGATTGTGTCCCACTTGTTGCTGATTCTTCAAAAAAAATTACAGTTTTATATCTTTATGTTTGAAGCCTGAAATGTGGCAAAAGATCGAAAAGTTCAAGGGGGGCGAATACTTTCGCAATGCACTGTATTATTGTGTTGCCAATATTATTCCCCATCCATCATTATTATCATTATCTGGGCCCTTTATTGCTCAGCCTTTTGAGGGTTAAAGAGGACGGAGGTGATATGAGTGGTTCCCTTGACAACGGCGATACTATTTAGTTCCGCCATCAGTCACCCAGTCTCCTTTTTACACTTGAGATAATCACGTTGGCTGTGACGCAATGAACCGGGTGACATCACTTCCATTCTACGGCCGTTACCGGAAGTTGTGGATTCTCGCCACGGTGAACTGTGGGGATCGAGCGGTCCTCTTTCTACCACTGCATACCTTTTACTTTACTGTAAGTTGTGATATTTTATAATAAAGTTATTATTTACCTACTACACTATTATTTACCTACTACACTATGAAGTCCTTTCTCCATTGTTATTATCTACCACACTATGTGCTTTGGATCTGGCAGCTGTAATATCAGTTTTGAAGCCATAAGGAGAAGTGTCTTATTATAAACAACGCTCGAGATATTCATCATTGAGGTGAGCAGCCACTGCACCCAATGCTGGATTTCTGTTTTTGGAATGAATTCACATCAGTGACACTATTTAGATTACTATGTACCACGGTTTTTGGTTTTGGATCACCATCATTATTATCTTTCAACACCTGCACATGGACTCCTTATGAACTTATATTGACTTTATTTAACTCTTCATCACTTTGATATATTTATTTATTTTTGTTACTACTTATTAATTTATTTATTCATCATTGTTTTATATCACTATATTCATGCACATTTTTTATAATTAATGGTTATTATCAATTGAGGGATACTTATTTAATGTGTTGACATTTTTTGGAATTAGGGCTGATTTACTCACAAATTGCGCTTTTATTGCCACACATATCTGCATACCGATGATCAAATACTGTTGAGAGATGCTGTAGGGTCGAGTGGGAACAGATGACAGTTGTATAGGCCAAAAAGGCCCAAAATGGACCTGAATGGAACTTCCTAAAACGTAAGTACATTAAAAATTGGAATCTGGGTGGGTATATATGAATTGATTATATATTTTCAGATATAGATAAAAACTAGACTATACATGCATAGTTGCAAGGGAGTCAAAAAGTAAAGAAATTACCCACCTGTAGATTTCTTTTCGAGATGACAGTAGCAAGACAGGCAAAATATTATGCAGATAACCGTAAAGGTATCAAATTTGGGCTCCTAATTAACAGATGGCTGTATATACAAATTATATAATTAGCAAAAAATGTCCCTATGTGGGTCATACTGTATCTTTTGCATTTGGTGTGCTCTAATCTTTTAAAGAAATGTGTAGCAAAAGAACATACCCAGTTTTTGTTTGTTCCTCAGGTCCACTTCCCAGCATCAAACCCAAAAAGGAAAATGGTCGCTTTTTGTGATGCACTCATCAAGCGCCTTTATATAGTGTCACTAATGGGAAGGGGATACTCCCCTTGCATTAGTGGAGATGCTCCGCGTGTCTGCGGCGTCTATCGCCCGCTAGGCGCTATGATCTAGGTCCCCCGAGCGACCGGCGCCACCCCCCCACGTGAGTCACGTAATAATGTGAGCAGGACGATGTCACACGGCAGAAGCGCTGAGGACCTAGAAAGATTGACAGTGAGACTCGAAGCAACAGAAAAATCCCAAAGAATGTAGAGAATATTGGGGATCGACGTAGTCGGGGATGTAACGAAGAGGAGGACATCATCCGCGAAAAGAGCACACTTGTGTTCCGTGGCCCACACTGTATCCCGCGAACGTTCGGACTATGGCGAATTGCGATAGTCAGGGACTCTATGGCAATAGCGAATATGAGGGGGGAGAGTGGGCAGCCTTGACGAGTACCCCGTTTAATGAAGAAAGGGTCAGAGTAGTGTCCTAAAATGCGGATTTGTGCTGAGGGGGAGGAATACAGGGCCCTCAAGGTGCTAGTGAATCTGGGGCCAAAGCCCCAACGGTGGAAGGTGCCAAAGAGGTAAGGCCATGTTATGGAATCAAAAGCTTTATTTAGGTCAAGAGAGAGGAGCATAGTATCCTGGGGGGGGGGGGGGGCATCCATCCCATCTGGAGTGTGTTAGGGAGATGAGATCAATGGCTCTTCTAATCTGGTCGGGACCCTGTCTACCTGGGATAAAGCCTGATTAGTCGTTATGTATATACAGTCCTATGAAACTGGAAAGTCTATTGGAGAGAACCTTTATTAGGATCTTAAGATCCACGTTAATGAGAGATATAGGTCTATAGTTGCTTACATCACTATGATCTTTTATCGGTTTTGGAATAACAGATATGTACGCTAGGTTCAAGGTCCTCTCCACAGCCCCCCCTTCTTTAGGGAGTTGAAGAATTTTGACAAGCGGGGAGCAAGGGTGGCAGCAAAGGTTCTATAGTAGGCCGAGGAGAATCCATCAGGGCCCGGGGCAGACCCTCCCTTCAAAGCTTTGATCGCTCCAAGGATTTCCAACTCCGAGAACGGGTCCTCCAGTTGTTCCCTGTGGTCCCTTGTCAGAGAAACGGCCATGCTGCAACTGGCAACTCCGCCAGTACTTCCAATGGCCGCAATGGACTCAGGCCATAGACTCATTGTCAGTGAAATGGCTGTGCTGCAACTGGCAAATTTGCCAGTACTTCCCATGGCTGCAATGGACTCAGGCCATAGACTAATTCACTGGCCTATAAAAGGACTCTGCTCAGCCCATCTGATTGCTGGATTGTCTTCAGCTCTTCCTGTTTCCTGTGCATTGCTACTTCCTGGATTCCAGTTTGACCCGGCTTGTTTCTGACCTGTCTGCTCTCTCTCCTGGCTTTGACCCACGGCTTCGTCTGACCCTTCGATCCTGCTCCAGTGTTTGACCCTCGGCTTGTGTGACCATCCTTGCTCTCTTGTCCTCTGCCTGACTTCCAGTGTACCGATCCCGGCTTGCTCAACGGACTTGCTTCTGCTCAATCCCTTTGTCTTGGCGACCTGTTTGGACTGATACCTGTGTATGACCCTCGGCCTGGCTTTTACCTGCACATTGCTTCATTCCCTGGAGGCCCTGCAAGTTGTTCCAGGATATCCTTGTGAACCTTTACCTGCACTCCACAAGCATCCAGTGCTCCTTGGGACGCGTCACCTCCTGTCCCACTTCCAGGGGTGATTCGCACCGAGCTGCAAGGGAAGCCCTCTCAGCATTTCGGCCTCTACCAAGAAGTGATCTGACAGTACAATCCAGCCATGTCAGAGGCCGACAGAGGTGCTTCCCAGCTCGAGGCTCTTTGTCAGCAAGTCTCCTCTTTAACACAGGCGGTCCAGAGACTGCAGGACGGTTATTTTCAACTAGAGGGTCGAGTGTTGAACCTAGCTGGCGCACCCTCTCCTTCCGACCCCAATCAAACGCCCGCTAGCTCCGGGGGCACCTCCACTCAGCAAGGACCAGCCGGCCCTGCGCAGGCAGCCATGGTTTTCCCACCTGAACCCAGGGTACCTACACCCGAACGCTTCCGTGGGGAACGGAGAAGGTTCAGATCCTTTAATAATGCATGTCTCTTGTATTTAGCCCTTCAGCCCAGAACCTTCTCTTCAGAGACTGTCAAAGTAGGATTCATAATTTCTCTGTTGTCAGAAGAACCCCAGACCTGGGCCCATAACCTCCTTGAGCAAAAGAGCCCCTCATTGAACTCTGTAGACTCCTTCTTCCAGGCCATGGCCCAGTTATATGAGGACCCCCAACGGACTGTTACGGCTGAATCAGCCCTACATGCCTTACAACAAAATAAACGTCCTGTAGAGGACTATACCATTGACTTCCGCAGATGGGCCGCGGATACAGACTGGAATGAGCCAGCACTCAAGTACCAGTACCGTCACGGATTGTCTGAAGCCCTTAAGGACGAGTTAGCTCGGGTAGAAACCCCTACGTCTTTGGAAGGTCTAATCTCACTGGCAATCCAACTGGACAGGCGCCTGCGGGAGAGACGCTCAGAGCGCCTTCAAGGGGCCCGACCTACCTGGGTTCTCCCGAAAGTCCCACTTTCTGCTTCACCCCATCCTGGGCCTTCTGTCTCCGGGGGATCAGAAGGAGAACCCATGCAGATTGGTCTAATCCGTTCTGCCTTGACCCCCGAGGAAAGACAACGTCGCCGTCAAGCTAACCTCTGCCTTTATTGTGGGGAATCTGGCCACTTCCTACGCAATTGTCCTGTGAGACCCAGTAAGTCCTATTCACGGCCTCTGCTGAACTGTCAAGTCGCTGGGTCATCCCCTACTCATCTTATTCTCCCTGTCTCCCTACAGGTAGCAGAAAAGAAGATTCGGCTTCTGGCGATCGTTGATTCTGGGGCATGTAGTTGCTTTCTGGACCGTTCTTTAGCTCAAAGACTGTGTGTCCCCATGCAAGCTAAGGAACAGCGACTCCATATTCTTCTGGCTGATGGTTCTTTGCCCAGTTCCGGGCCTGTTACTGAAGAGACGTGCCCCATCTTCACCACGACAGATTCTCTTCACCAGGAATTCCTCCGATTTGACGTCCTTTCCTCACCAATGTTTCCCATTATTTTAGGACTTCCCTGGCTACAGGCCCACAACCCACAGATTGATTGGGTTAAGAGAAGGATCTCCTTCACGTCTAATTACTGCCTGAACCATTGTTTCCTACCTGGATCTGATACTTCTGCTGCTTGCCTGGCCGTCCAACCAGTACATGATCTCCCGGAAAATGTCCCCGCAGTTTATGAGGAATTCATGGACGTATTTGATAAGAAAAAGGCTGAAGCTCTGCCTCCTCACAGGCCTTATGATTGCCCTGTAGAACTTCTGCCTGGAGCCGAGATTCCTTTCGGAAGGATATTCCCATTATCTGAGAAGGAGCTGGAAACCCTCCGGATTTATATTAATGAAAATTTGGAAAAGGGTTTTATCCGCCCCTCCTCCTCACCAGCAGGGGCCGGGATATTCTTTGTCGAAAAAAAGGATGGCACACTAAGACCTTGTGTAGATTACCGGGAGCTTAATAAAATTACTATTAAAAACCGGTATCCTCTACCTCTTATCCCAGAACTGTTTCAACGTTTCCGGGCAGCTCGGATCTTTACCAAATTGGATCTCCGTGGAGCTTACAACCTTGTTCGCATTAGGAAAGGAGATGAGTGGAAGACGGCGTTCAGAACGCGGTTTGGCCATTTTGAATACCTGGTCATGCCTTTCGGGCTGTGTAACGCCCCTGCTACCTTCCAACATCTAGTTAATGACATTTTTAGGGAATTCCTGGATCTCTTTCTGATTGTCTACCTAGATGACATACTCATTTTTTCCTCCACTCTGGAACTCCACCGGACCCATGTTAAAAAGGTACTATTTACTTTAAGGAAACACGGACTTTATGTGAAACCAGAGAAATGCGAATTCGAGAAAGACTCCATTCAATTCCTGGGTCTCATTATCTCAACAAACGGCATTTCCATGGATCCACAGAAAGTGCAGTCAATTCTCGATTGGCCAGCCCCCTGTGATAAGAAAGGAGTTCAACGCTTTGTGGGGTTTGCTAACTTCTATCGGAGGTTCGTGAAGGGGTTCTCTATGATTATCTCCCCCATTACCCAATTGACCCGCCAACAGGTCCGTTTCCATTGGTCACAGGAAGCTCAAACGGCCTTTGACAAACTGAAGACGTTGTTCACCTCAGCACCTATTCTCCAGCATCCTGATCCAACCCTACCTTATGTGCTTGAAGTGGATGCTTCAGAAATAGCCACTGGAGCAATCTTATCTCAAAGACAAGGCCCGAAGACTCTTCTGCACCCTGTGGCTTTCTTTTCCCGGAAGATGACACCTCCGGAGAGAAACTATGACGTAGGGGATCGGGAACTCTTGGCCATCAAATGTGCCCTGGAAGAGTGGAGATACTTGCTTGAAGGGGCTACTCATCCCATTTTAATATTCACAGACCACAAAAATCTGGAATACCTCAGGACAGCAAGACGCCTGAGACCCCGTCAAGCTCGATGGGCCTTGTTCTTTTCCCGGTTTAATTTTCATCTTACTTACAGGCCAGGGTCCAAGAACGGAAAAGCAGACGCCTTGTCCAGAATGTTTCCAGATACCCCAAACACAGCCGAACCTAACACCATCCTCTCGGCTCAAAATTTTTTGCTTATTCAAACGGATCTGCAATCAGCAATTAAGCAAGCCTCAGTTCAATGTCTCGAGCCTGGGACCTCTTCCTTGGAAAAACGCGGGGGATTCTTGTGGTTCCAAGAAAGGATTTTTGTTCCTTCACAGATCAGACTACAGGTCCTAAAGACTTTGCATGATCACAAGCTTGCCGGGCACTTCGGGGTCAGGAAGACATGTGAACTCATTCAGCGCCACTTTTGGTGGCCCAATTTAGTTCGGGACTGTAAATCCTATGTGGGTTCTTGTATTACGTGTCAGCGTAACAAGGGGGCTAAGACCAAGTCCTGGGGCCTGTTAAGGCCATTGCCCATCCCGGAACAGCCCTGGAAGCAACTTTCCATGGATTTTATAGTGGAATTACCACCTTCAGAAGGTTTCACTACTGTCCTGGTGGTGGTGGACCGTCTCTCGAAGATGGCGCACTTTTTGCCTATGATTGGCACACCTTCTGCCGTGGAAACAGCGAACATGTTTATTAAAGAAGTGGTCAGGCTACACGGTCTCCCGGACAGTATAGTATCGGACAGAGGCGTCCAATTCACTTCCAAATTCTGGAAAGAGCTTTGCAAATCCTTGTCCATTAAGATATGCCTATCATCAGCCTACCACCCGCAGAGTAATGGTCAAACGGAAAGGACCAACCAGACCCTTGAACAATACCTACGTTGCTTTTGCACTTGCTCCCAAGATAACTGGGTCTCTTTACTTCCGTGCGCGGAATTCGCGTATAATAACGCCCTGCATTCTGCAACCAACCAGACCCCGTTCTGGGTGAATTACGGGTTCCATCCTTCTTTTTTGCCCAGTGCTTTCTCAGAAACATCAGTTCCTGCAGTGCAAGACCGGATAATGGCTATCAGGGATAACTACCGGGTGCTACAGGACTCCATATCCAAAGCCCAACAGGAGTACAAGAAATTTTATGACCGCAAGAAAAAGGAAAATCCTATGTATAAGGTCGGGGATAAGGTGTGGCTCTCCTCAAACAACCTACGACTATCTTGCCCTTCTAAAAAGTTGGGACCAAGGTTTATTGGGCCTTTTAGAATCAAAAGGATGATAAACCCTGTGGCTTTTGAACTGGCTTTACCTAATTCATACAAGATCCATCCTGTATTCCATGTTTCCCTGCTAAAGCCTGCAATTTCTAGCCCTTTCCCAGGGAGGGAAGAATTGCCTCCACCTCCAGTTTCAGTGGAGGGTGAACCTGAATATGAAGTGGAAACCATTCTGGATTGTCGAAGAAGGGGTGAGCTCATACAGTATCTTATTAAATGGAAAGGTTACCCCACTGAAGACAATTCCTGGGAACCCGCTAGTAACCTGCATGCCCCCAGGCTGGTACAGGAATTCCACAGGAGATTCCCGGAAAGATTGGCCCGGTTGGGCATCCGGAGGCTGCCCCTTGGGGGGGGGCACTGTCAGAGAAACGGCCATGCTGCAACTGGCAACTCCGCCAGTACTTCCAATGGCCGCAATGGACTCAGGCCATAGACTCATTGTCAGTGAAATGGCTGTGCTGCAACTGGCAAATTTGCTAGTACTTCCCATGGCTGCAATGGACTCAGGCCATAGACTAATTCACTGGCCTATAAAAGGACTCTGCTCAGCCCATCTGATTGCTGGATTGTCTTCAGCTCTTCCTGTTTCCTGTGCATTGCTACTTCCTGGATTCCAGTTTGACCCGGCTTGTTTCTGACCTGTCTGCTCTCTCTCCTGGCTTTGACCCACGGCTTCGTCTGACCCTTCGATCCTGCTCCAGTGTTTGACCCTCGGCTTGTGTGACCATCCTTGCTCTCTTGTCCTCTGCCTGACTTCCAGTGTACCGATCCCGGCTTGCTCAACGGACTTGCTTCTGCTCAATCCCTTTGTCTTGGCGACCTGTTTGGACTGATACCTGTGTATGACCCTCGGCCTGGCTTTTACCTGCACATTGCTTGATTCCCTGGAGGCCCTGCAAGTTGTTCCAGGATATCCTTGTGAACCTTTACCTGCACTCCACAAGCATCCAGTACTCCTTGGGACGCGTCACCTCCTGTCCCACTTCCAGGGGTGATTCGCACCGAGCTGCAAGGGAAGCCCTCTCAGCATTTCGGCCTCTACCAAGAAGTGATCTGACATCCCTACTGAGATGGGGTAGGGGCAGGTTGTTGAGAAAGTTGCCAGTCTGTGTGGAGGTGGAAGGAATGTCACAGTCGTAGAGTCGTGAGTAAAAAGAGTGGAATGCAGACAGGGCCTGTCGTGGGTTCTGGAACAAATTCCATTGGGATGTCCTGACTTTGGGGATTGTGAGAGCGCGACGTTTGGGGGAAAGTTTGGCCACGAGCCTGGGGCCAATCCTTTTAGAGGATGCATAAAATTTGGCACCTGACCAGCATATTTGTTTTTCGGCCTCCGTCGTAAGTGCGAGGTTCAGTTTGAGCCTGGATTCCTCTAAATGTTTTTTAGAGCTAGAAGTGGGGTTCCGTTTATGAGCTCTACTAAGCTCCAAGAACTCAGATTCTAGTTTCAGCAAGTCCGCCTTTCTTTGGCGTTTAAGATTTGAGGTGATATGAATTATTTACCCTCTAATGACCGTCTTATGGGCGGCCCAAATAGTTTCAGGTGAGACATCCTGAGTGTCGTTAGTGGAGATATGTTATGTCTCCAGTTCTTTAGTCAAAATATTGCATTGGATAGGGTCACTCAAGAGGGCTTCATTGAGGTGCCATCTGAACTCTTTGTTATGATCAGGCATGCTGTTTAGTAGCAAAATGACCATAGCATGATCAGAGATGGGGGAGTCTCTGATGTAGGATTTGACAGATTGGGGGACAGCTCAAGCCGCGAGGAAAATGTGGTCTATCTGTGAGAGAACGTTATGTGGTGCAGAGAAATGTGTGTAGTCACGTGAGGTTGGATTCAATTCCCTCCAGATATCAACCAAGCCCTCCGAGAAGAGGAGTTTGGCGATACGGGTACTCTGCTTGGGGGGGCGGCAGAAGGTGGGATGGCCCGGACAAGTTTTGTCTAAGCTCTGATCAAGAGCAATATTGGAGTCTCCCCCCATGATCAAAGTGCCTTCAGCATGGGGAAGAACCTGAGAGGCTAAGTGTTCGAAGAATGCTTCCTGGTGGCGGTTAGGGGCATAGTAGGAAGAAGAAGGGAGAGCATAGCACCCCTGATCTCCCCTATTAACAAGAGGTATCTACCATCGCTGTCTTCCAATTTATGCTTAAGTGTGAACTGTATATGGCGCGCAAAGAATATTTCCACCCCTCTAGTTTTGTCAGGGGCATTGGCTAAATAAAACTGTGGGTATTTGTGGTGAATGAACAAAGGCCTGTAAGATGCTGGAAAATTAGTCTCTTGCGTCATGGCAACGTCAATGTGGTGGGAATGATATAAGTTAAAAAGCTTACGTCTCTTCGATGGCGAGTTGATCCCTTGCACATTGTGGGTAGAGATCTTCCAAGGTCGAGAAGGGACAGGTGGTGGAGGCATTTTATCTCAGGGACAGAGTGCGCTGGAGGAGGAGCATATCGGTGACCTCTACGATATCCAGTGAAGCTGGTGTTGAGACGGCTGGACGAACAGCATTCGAGGTGGTGATCCTGCAAATGGAGAACAGGAGGGCCCCTGGTGACCAGAGAAAGGGGGAAGAGAGAGAGGAGGGGAGAGGTAGGAGAAAGTGAAGCAGAGAGCTGAGCAAGCCACAAAAGCACAATGAAATGCAAACCAAAACATGTACAAAAATCCCAAAATTCCCAAAAGTCCCCAAACCCAAATGGGGAGGGTGGGCCCCAGCCCATCCCCCCCCCCCAAACCCAAAGATGCCTCTAGAATGGAAGAGCATCTGCCCAGGTCCACAGGGGAAAAAAAGTCCCACGTGGAGAGGGGGCGAGGAGCAGCAGAGAGCCCGCTCCAGCAAGCAGGTGCCCCATGATGCTGTAGAAGCGCCTATAGGAAAAAAAAAAAACCCACAACAATATAAGGATAATCCAAAGAAAATATTGAACTGGACTCTAAACCCGGAATATACCAAAAAACAAGGAGGCACCTTAGAGGAGGGAAAACTGAAAGGGAATTTTTCCCCCGTCCAAGGTCCCCGCCGGCTGAAAAAAGAAAAAAAAAAAAAGAAAAATACAATAACATAGAAAAATAAGAGTATTTGCATCGAGAAAGCTGTGTCCTAAAAAGGAGACGTCCAACAAAGGGAAAAAGGAGGGTCAGACCGCCCCAAAAGGGGTCGCTGCAATCTTGCAGCAAAAGCGGAAAGCCTTCAAAAGGCTTCAAAGAGAGGTAACTCCGATGGAGAGTGGGTGAATGCCAACAGGAGTGCGTTCAAACTTAGGGGGGTTTGGCGTCCTTGGCCCGCTTGAACTGTTGCTTCTGCCAGGCAGGTACAATGGGGCTCTGGGGAGATGGGCGTTTGGAACCAGATTGCTTGGCTGAAGAGGAGGCGGATGGTTCCTGGGACAGCAGTCCGAGCCAAAGGAGGAGCCATTCTCCGTCAGGAATGGAGGCGAAGCTGAACGATTTGCGTTGATGCAAGAAGGTGAGGCGAAAAGGAAAGGACCACCAGTATTTGATTCATTGCTGTTGCAGAACTTGCAGTAGTGGTTTCAGTGCTCGTCGTTTCTGGATGGTGGTGGGTGAGAGGTCAGCATAGACTTGAATGGGATGGCCTTGTATGAGCAGTCGATCTGAAGACCTGGAAATCCACATTACTTCCTCCTTAACCTTATAAAAATGAGGTTTCACTATTATGTCTCTCGGAGAGCCGTCAGGGAGGGGGGCTCTCAGGGCCCTGTGAGCCCTGTCAAGTTCAAGGCGATGCGGCGGTATATTGGGGATCAATTCTTGTATAAATGTAGTGACGGCTGCCTCAACATCTTTAATGCTCTCAGGCAGACCTCTGATTCTGAAGTTGTTTCTCCTGGATATGTTTTCAAGCTCATCGATTTTAGATAAGGCTGTGTCCAACTGATCATGAAGTTCTTGCATTCTTGCGGTGTTCTGGTTCACTCTAAGGACCGTTTGATCCGTTTTGTTTTCAATGGCCTCAATTCTGGAGCCCAGGTTCTGCAGACCAGAGTGAATGGCAGTAGTAATTTGGGAGGCAGTTTGAGCCAAGCCCTTGGAAAGCATCTTAGAGAATGTGGACATGAGATATGAGAGGTCCTGTTGTACGTTAATGGGCTGAAGTGATGTGCCCTGTGGAAGGCCTTGGAATGCAGGGTAGGCCCCATCCGGGGACTGGAGTAGCTCATATAGTGTCCGTTCCAAGAGGGAGATCGTGGAGGCCGGAGATAAGATTTGGGGGCAATCTATGGGGACGGCAGGGCTGTGAGGCACTGACCCGAGGTGAGGGGAGGGTGTTAGAGCGTCCGAGATATCGTCACCGCTATCGGGCCCAGGATTTTGTGCAGCTGCGGTCGCCATCTTAGAGCTTCCAGGGTGGGAGGCCGCTGCGCTCAGCTGGGCAGACAAGTCCCTACGGACCTGCGAGCCGAGCATCAGATGTTCCCCGACAGTCCTCAGTAGTGTCGCGGGGTGCCGGCGGGAGAGATGCGGAGGCGGAGCGGTGCGGAAGTGAGCTGGCGGGGCGCCTGTGAAGCTGGAGCGGGACGGAGCTACCGGGTCAAGCGTCCATCCAGGTAGCCGCCGTGCATGCACCTCGATAAACCCTTCTTAGAGGGTTTTGTATCAGAGGGAATGGAAAAATTAGGATTTCTTTCAGTTCAACCATTTTTTTCCAACTGTCTCTCATGCTGAATTGTCCATTACTTTGTACAAAACAATGACATTTTTTTCTGACATGTCAACAATTGGAGACAACCCATCTCATGGCTTAACCAGTTTATTCTCATACTGTCTGTATCCCTAACTGCTTGTGGGATTACCATTGCTTCCATCCAATATTGGTTAGCATATTCAATTACCACTTATTGGCTTTTTTCTCTCTTCTTTTTTTTTTCTTCAGCTTATGTCCCTCCCTTATAACCACTATACAAACATCCAGCCCTTGGGGCCTCTTTGGGTGGACTTTGATGCATGCGCAACCGACACACGTGGGCCACTCAGGCCCACGGCTCCGGGGCAGCCGGGAGTTAACCCTGTCATTCCCAGGATCGGGGCTGTACCGGCCTACTATTTTGCCGGTCCTGTGGGAGGGGATCAATCTTGCCCTGTCATGCTGCCATTGGCAGTTGGGATCTCCAACTCCCCTTCTGTTGCTTGGCAGCGGATGGTCCGGTGCTTGGGTGTCGTCGGGCTTCCGACGCATGATGTCCTCCCACCAACATCACCACGTGACTCGTGATGGGTGGGGGTGCCAGTTGCAAGTCGCCCATGGGGACCTATATCATGGCGCCTGGAGAGCAATAGGCGCCGGAGACACGCGGAGCATCTCCACCAGTGCAAGGGGAGTATCCCCTTCCCATTAGTGACACTATACAAAGGCACTTGATGATGCATCACAAAGCGACCATTTTTCTTTTTGGGTTTGATGTTGGGACGTGGACACGAAGAACAAAAATAACTGAGTATGTTCTTTTGCTACACACTTCTTTTAAAGATTAAAGCATACCATAAGCTATAAATATGACTTACACAGGAACATTTTTGTACTAATTGTGACGGAATCCGGACACCTCGACTGGATATCTCCGCCGAGAAGCTGCTTCCTAAGCTCTGGAACACGAGATCCGTGAATCTGGCTATAGTTACCCCAAGAACTTGACAGTACAAGTCTTGGAGTTAACCAGAAAATAAACTGTTTATTCACACACAGGCACAAAGAGATATACACTGTGGGAAAATCCCCCCACCCCCTTAGCAGCCAATCCACATACACATATACCCATAATAGGTTGATCTTAAGGCAGACATAAACAATAGAGCAAAGGAATACAGGTACTAACAATAACAAACCCCACCCCACTATATAGCAAGGGTCTATGAGACACTCCTGTAATATTCTAGCAATCTGAAAAGTCAAATTGTCTATCTCTATATATCTCTTAAGGGATGTTGTCCGGAAATATTATTGTCCCAAGGGAAAGAGGCCCTTCACTCTTTCAACACAAACCACACCTATAGAACCTAGGATAACTGGGATAACACGAAATGTGGTGTGGTTGTACAGCGAGTCTGATTAGTGCAGACCCTGACTGGGGTTCTTAGTCACCCTGTGCCCCTAATAGACACAGGGTGACTTACACCCAAGGGCTGGGGAAGCTGGACAAGGAGTTTCCTGACCTCTCTAAAGTAATCTGGGTTCCACAAGCCCCCCAGCCAAAGTGACTCCTAATTATATAATTTGTATATACAGCCATCTATTAATTAGGAGCCCAAATTTGACCCCCTTATGGTTATCTGCACAATATTTTGCCTATCTTGCTACTGTCATCTCAAATAGAAATCTATAGGTGAGTAATTTCTTAACTTTTTGACTCCCTTGCAACTTTGCATGCATAGTCTAGTTTATATCTATATAGCTATATCTGAAAATATATAATCAATTCATATATACCCACCCTAATTCTACTTATCAGGGAGTTTCACTTAGGTCCATTTTGGGCCTTTTTGGCCTATACAACTGTCATCTGTTCCAACTCTACCCTACAGCATCTCTCAACAGTATTTGATCATAGGTAGGCAGATATGTGTGGCGATAAATTCTATACTCTCTTACTATTCCTATATATATTCACACATATAAATCTCTCAACAGTATTTGATCATAGGTAGGCAGATGTGTGTGGTGATAAGTTCTATGCTATCTCACTATTCCAATATATATTTACACATATAAATACTATACATACATTTTGCAAATTTTTGCCCTCTTCCTAGTGATGTCCTGTGGTCTCAGTGCGCCTGTCTCGGGGCCTTCCCACCCTGTGTTCCCCGAGGTGTCTTATTCACATCTGCCCCATTACCAACTATTGGAGATTGATGATCAGTCACTGATATGGCACTTTTCCTTACTGTCCATGTTTTTATCTTTCATAACTGATACTGAGCCATGAGTTTGAAGACATTGTAAGTATTGTGTAACATCTCACCTTGTGTCATTAGAAACAGTCACCAATGCACATCTAATGAATTTAATGAATGTTTTAACATAATCTTTTAATCTTATAGACCATAGCTCTAATAAATGCACAACTGTCCCTGAAGAAGGAGCCAAAATACTTTGAAATGCATTACATCTGTTTGTGCAATGTGCATCATAGAACTTACTGTATTAAGCTATATTATATGTTTTAGTCACATATATGGTGTGGTAATATGTAAATCATTCAGTTCATTATGTCGTATTATTTTTGAATAATCTATGTATGTAAATGTATGTATGTATTGTGAGGGATTAGCTCGGTGGTAGGCGTGGATGACCCCTTTGGGGGTGTGTTTTCACAGAGAGATAGCCGAGCAGTGGTTGCAAACAACACTTTGATTTATTCATGCAATTTACTTCACACAATTGCAAGCCTCAAAACAGCCAAAATAAAATAAAACAAAATAAATCCTTGCCACTGTGGGCGGCTACCTTCTCACACACTGGAACCTATCTAATGAAGTCTTTCCCCAACCTACTGTTGGGCAGACTTGGCTGGTCATACAGCAGACTCTCAATAGTCCATGTTTTATCTCTCCACCACAGCACATGTTCATTTAAGCTGTCCCTTTGTTTTTCTCTTTGCTTGGCAAACATTCCTTTATTTCTTCCACATAGAAATAGTTTGTTTATTTACCTTGAGAAGTCTTCACAACTGGTTACCCTCCTTAGCGCACATCACTTCAGGGGGTCTTCTCCCATGCTCACCAGCTTGTCGGGAGGCACTCATCTGACTGTCCTCCTTCTCCCAGCCCACACGGCGACAGGAGGCAGCAATCCATTAGACTTCCTTTGGACAAATTATAGAGGCCTTCATTTCCTCATTCTGAACAGCTGAAGGCCTTTCAACTTCCTTAGACAGTTCTGGCTACCTCTGCAGCCGACACCCTATAGTAATTGGTGATTTGTCTAACCCAGGTGGAAGTGTAGCTCCTGTCTGTGACTACATTCACAGATTTACCTGACTTCCTGTCACAGTATGTATGATTTTTGTAAATTTACTATGTACAATTAAACTTTAATAAAAAATGTTTTATACTATTCTGGTACGTCTTTCTACGCCTTTTGTCCTATATAGAGGGGCAAATCTGGTCTTTCCCTATATTTTAGAGATGTGGCTAGAACAAAGCAGATAATTCAACCCTCCCCCTTTTTTTCTCTCAGCTTTTGTGAATATATGGAATACTACATTGGTCCAATTAATGCTATGTAGGAGTGGAGGAAGAGAGACATAAAAGACCATTCATTCTACATCACAAATTCCATATGCTACCTATTCATATTTCCTAGGTCTATTTTAAAACCTTAAAAACCTTGATTACCAATTTTGCCTGGTGTAACAAACATCCCAGAATTTCTTTTGCCCTGTTGACTAATAGTAAGCAAGAAGGTAGGCTATCTTTGCCAGATATTGAACAATAATATTAACCACTTAAGCCCCGGCTATTTTCCTGCTCAAAAACCAGGGCCTATTTTGCGATTCAGCACTGCGTGATTTTAACAGACAATTGCACAGTCGTGCGGCGCTGTACCCAAATGAAATTGATGTCCTTTTTTTCCCCACAAACAGAGCTTTCTTTTGGTGGTATTTGATCACCTGTGCGATTTTTACTTTTTGTGCTATAAATAAAAAAAGAGCGACATTTTTGAAAAAATAACAATATTTTTCAAATTTTTTTATATGAAATTCCCCAAAAAATGTAAAAATCAAAATTTTTTAACATTGTAGGCCAATTTGTTTTCTGCTACATATGTTTGGTAAAAAAAATCACAATAAGCGTATTTTGATTGGTTTGCTCAAAAGTTATTGCGTCTACTAACTACGGGAAAGATTTATGTCATTTTTATTGTTTTTTTTTTTTTTTTTTTACTAGTAATGGCGGCGATCTGCGATTTTTTTTTGCAGGACTGCGACATTGCGACGGACAGATCGGACCCTTGACTGACATTTTTTACACTTTTGGGGGTACCAGTGACATTACTACAGTAACCAGTGCTATAAATATGCACTGTTACTGTAAAAAGTAAACTGGCAGGGAAGGGGTTAACGTTCGTGGTGATCAGTGGGTTAAATGTATCCCTAGGGGCATGATTCTATCTGTGGGGGATGTGGCTTGTGATGTAACCACAGAGACATACTATCCTACATAGCTGGATCATATGATCTCTGCAGTTACATCAGGGAGAATGACAGGCGGCTTTGTTTACATTAGCCGCCTGCCTTTCTCCCTCTCCAGCAGGAGATCGCGAGTGACCGGTGGACATCAGAGCCGTGGTCACTTCTGCGGGGATGTTAGTGAACGAGTGGGGGCAGAAGCGCACCTCCGGCGGCGCGCGCTCACCCCCTAGAGGCTCTTAGGCGAGCGACATAGCCCTACGTCGGTTTGCCTGTACAGGGCTGACTGCCGCAGTAAATAGTCGTGCAGCGGTCGGCAAGTGGTTTAGTTGTAATTATGTCCTGCATGGTTGATTTGTACCACAGTACAAAACATAATGTAACATGGAATATTTACTTCACCTATGCGAGGGATGCTATGATGCTTTTTGCACACTTGGTCTGACTGTTTGCTTTTTAAAAGGCTTGTTTTATACACTGACATCTATGCGTTTTGTAGCGGGTGTGATTTTGGAAAGGGTTGATTACTTTTTTCCCATGTTTTGAGAGAATATACTTCAATGGAGTTGCAGCAGAAACGCAAGTGTTGTGATGTGATTTTTGATGCATTTTGTAATTAATTTAAGACCGGAAGGATTTGCCCTATTTTGCGATTCGGCACTGCATTACTTTAACGGACTATTGCGCGGTCGTACGATGCTGTACCCCAAATTTACATCCTTTTTTTTCCCACAAATAGAGATTTCTTTTGATGGTATTTGATCACCTGTGCGATTTTTTTTGGGCTATTAACAAAAAAATAACGACAATTTAAAAAAAAAAAAAAAACAATATTTTTCACATTCTGCTGTATGACATTCCCAAAAAAAATTTAAAAATCTAGATTTTTTAACATTTTAGGCCAATTTGTTTTCCCGCTACATATTTTTGGTAAAAAAAATCGCAATAATCGTATTTTGATTAGTTTGCACAAAAGTTATCGCGTTTACTAACTACGGGAAAGATTTTTATTTTCATTTTTATTGGTTTTTTTTTTTTTTACTAGTAATGGTGGCAATCTGCAATTTTTTGCGGGACTGCAACATTGTGGCGGACAGATCGGACCCCTAACTGACATTTTTGACTCTTTTGGGGGTACCAGTGACATTACTACAGTAATCATTGCTAAAAATATGCACTGTTACTGCAATATTGCCATTGGCAGAGAAGGGGTTAACTCTGTGGGTGATCAAGGGGTTAAATGTGTGCCTAGGGGAGTGATCTGTGATCATCCCAGGGAGAAGGACGGTCAGCTGTGTTTACAACAGCCGACCATCCTTCTCTCTCAGCGGGGAATGGTCGCGGGTGTCAGGCGGCAATCGGAGCCACCTGATACACGCATCGGCTTCCCCGCTGACGAGCAACTTGCCTCCTGAGAGTGAGCGACGTAGACCTACTTTGCTTTGCCCAGGAGGGGCTGCCTGCTGCAGTAAATCTGCGGTAGGCGGTAGGTAACTGGTTAAAAACACTGTATATAGCGGGGTACTGGGAAGTGGGTGTGGCCCAGAAAGCCGGGGGGCGTGGGCCCAGAAGCCAGCCGCAGTGTCCTTAACAAATGATGAGTTATCAATGAGTCATGTAAAAAATGAATTTTCGTGAAAATAAATTGTGAAAAAAATGGTGCAGTTTGGAGGGGAACACCCCACATCAAATTTAAAAAAAAACATGGTGTGGGGTCCCCCCCAAAATCCATACCAGACCCTCTCAATAAAAGTAAGCTGAATTCTTTGGTAAGAATAAAATAAAAAATATACATTGAAAATTTTTTTTTCTCTCTTAGCTTAACATTTAGTAGTCATATCTAGTGTTGAGCGAACACGGACTGTATTATTCGGGTCCGTACCGGATAATTGGATTTTTGCTACCCGGACACGGACCCGAAAACTTTACTGTATGTTCGGGTTTAAAATCTGTGTTCGGTCATTTTATTTCCTGTTTTTTATGTAATGGCGCGCTTTTAATGACGGGCTTTCAACAGCCAATCAACAAGAATTTAACTGGTGTGCCTTAAGCCATCCCAGCCATGCCTACTAATGTATTAGTAGCTGTGATTGGCCATCTGAAGCATGTGACCCATGTCTTTATAAGCTCGAGAGACACAGCGCGGTGCGTCAGTCTGCTGTAGTGTAGGGAGAGAGCACACATCATACTTGCTGGCTGCTGCTGATTAGGGACAGACAGGGAAAAACAACATTGTGCCCGAAAAGAATTTCAGGGACAGGTAGGAGTGTAGGCAGGGAAAGATATTTGAGCATTTTAGGGACAGGCTGGAGAGATTAGGCAGGGACAGATAGGAGACACAGGAAAGAACAATCGTCCGTTAGCGATCTACATTGATTTTGCTGTGTGGGGGGTGGTGCAGTGAACGATCTTTTTGCCCTCACTTGAGCCCACTGAGGAGGAGGAGGAGGGAGAAAACAATATATTTTTATCAGTCTGTTGTGTGCAGCGTTCAGCTATATTTTACTACAGATTGCTGTTCTAATCTGCTATTTAAAAATTACAAAGTTAAAGGGGAATTTTTTTTTCCCTTCATAGCCTGCTGCTGAACGTGACATAAAACATAAGACACTGCTATGTTCACATGTGCTATTGAAAAATCACCAATTCTATATACTTTTTCTATTCCACTATTCAATATACACCCTTTTGGGGTAAAAAAAAAATTAAATTGTGGCATAGTCTGTACTAATCTGCTATTTAAAAATTACAAATTTAAAGGGGAATTTTTTTTTTTCCCTTCATAGCCTGCTGCTGACCGTGACATAAAACATAAGACACTGCTGTGTTCACATGTGCTATTGAAAAATCACCAATTTGATATACTTTTTTCTATTTCGCTATTCAATCTACACTCTTTTGGGGTATAAAAAATTCAATTGCGGCATAGTCTGTATCGGTACGTCTGAGATACACCTTTCAAATTTTTGGGCGCATCTTACACCGCCGTGGATTGCAGGGTGCTTCAGTTTGCCTCCTGTTCTGAACTCCTCCTCATCCTCATCCTGCCTTTAGGGTACAAAAAATTGTAATCGGGGCCTAGTCTGGGTTTGTACGTGTGAGATACACCTTTTTATATCAAATTTTCTATTCCGCTACTCAATCTACACCCTTTTGGGGTAAAAAGAATTAAATTGCGGCATAGTCTATATCGGTACGTGTGAGATACACCTTTCCAATTTTTTTGGCGCATCTTACACCGCCGAGGATTGCAAGGTGCTTCAGTTTGCCTCCTGTTCTGAACTCCTCCTACTCCTCATCCTCATCCTGCCTTTAGGGTACAAAAAATTGTAATCGGGGCCTAGTCTGTGTTTGTACGTGTGAGATACACCGTTTTATAAAAAAATTTCTATTCCGCTATTCAATATACACCCTTTTGGAGTGAAAAAAATTAAATTACGGCATAGTCTGTATCGGTACGTGTGAGATACACCTTTTAAATTTGTTTGGCACATCTCTTTCCACCGCCAAGGATTGCAGGGTGCTTCAGTTTGCCTCCTGTTCCGAACTCCTCCTACTCCTCTTCCTCATCCTCATCCTCCCTTTAGGGTACAAAAAATTGTAATCGGGGCCTAGTCTGTGTTTGTACGTGTGAGATACACCGTTTTATATACTTTTTTCTATTCCGCTATTCAATATACACCCTTTTGGAGTGTAAAAAATTAAATTACGGCATAGTCTGTATCGGTACGTGTGAGATACACCTTTTAAATTTGTTTGGCGCATCTCCTTCCACCGCCGAGGATTGCAGGGCACTTCAGTTTGCCTCCTGTTCTGAACTCCACCTACTCCTCTTCCTCATCCTCCCTTTAGTGTACAAAAAATTGTAATCGGGGCCTATTCTGTGTTTGTACGTGTGAGATACACCGTTTTTTATCCTTTTTTCTATTCCACTATTCAATATACACCCTTTTGGGGTGAAAAAAATTAAATTGCGGCATACTTTGCATATTTGACTGTGAGATACACCCGTTGTATTTGTATACTGTTTTTCTATTCCGCTATTCAATAAACACCCTTTTGGGGTAAAAAAAAATGTAATTACGGCATAGTTTGCATATTTGACTGTGAGATACACCCGTGCGATACTGTTGTGGTTTTGTTCCGCTATTCAATAAACACCTTTCTAGGGCAAGATCATAAATTACAGAAATATGAGGAGAACGTCAAATAGGGGCCGTGGCCTGGGTCGTGGTGCTGCTGGTAGAGCTCCTGTTGCAAGGAGAGGATGTGGTCGATCTGTGCCAGCTACACATACAAGTGAAACACCTTCCTCAAGTGTGAGTAGGCGACAGAACCTGCAGCAGTATTTGGTAGGGCATCATGCTCCTCTACAAGTGTTGAGGCAAGAACAAGTAGAGGTGATAGTAGATTGGTTTGCTGCTGACAGTGCCTCCAGTTCCTTCACATTGTCTCCCACCCAGTCTACTGCAGAAAGGTCAGAGTTGGCACCTGCAGCCGATGTCCAACCGTCTTTCACCTCACCCCCTTGCAAATCAGGCAAGCAGTCTGAGCCCCAAGTCATGCAGCAGTCTCTTCTTCTTTTTGATGACTCTGTCAGCAGGGTTTCCCAGGGCCATCCACCTAGCCCTGCCCCAGAAGTGGAAGAGATTGAGTGCAGCGATGCCCAACCACTTATTTCTCAAGATGAGTACATAGAAGGACCATCGCAGCACGTCTCCGATGATGACGAAACGCAGGTGCCAACTGCTGCGACACTCAGAATTGTGGAGACCGACAAGGAGGGCAGGGGTGAAGACTGGGTGGAAGATGATGTGGAGGACCTCGACCCCACATGGAATGAAGGTCATGCAGGTGACCTGAGTAGTTTGGAGGAAGAGGCAGTGGTCACACAGAGCCACCAGCACAGCAGAAGAGGGAGAAGGGTGCAGAAGCGGAGCGGCCGTGCCCTAGACACTACGCCTGCTACTGCCCAATGCAGCAAGGGACCGAGCGCACCAAAGCCAGCTCAAAGGAGTTCTCTAGCGTGGAAGTTCTTCAGACAATGTGCTGATGACAGGACACAAGTGG
Organism: Pelophylax lessonae; assembly: GCF_965119305.1. Taxonomy (NCBI): domain Eukaryota; kingdom Metazoa; phylum Chordata; class Amphibia; order Anura; family Ranidae; genus Pelophylax; species Pelophylax lessonae. The sequence continues at coordinate 113,107,323 of NC_138775.1, read as the reverse complement.
TTTGCACCCTGTGCAATCAGAGCCTGAAGGGAGGCATAAACCTTCTCAACCAGAGCACAACCTGCATGATCAGGCATCTAAGTGCAAAGCACGAGCTGCAGTGGAGTAGACACCTTCAAAACCAAGAAAGGTCTCTGGCTCCTCCTGCTTCCTCTTCTGCTGCAGTCTCGGCCTCTTCATCCACCTCTGTAGTGATACCGGCACCTGCCACCCCGCAAACAGAGGATCTGTCAGCAACACCCCCACCTGGGTCACCAACCATCTCTACAATGTCCCGTGGAAGCGTTCAGCTTTCCATCTCCCAAACACTTCAGAGGAAGAGGAAGTACCCCCCTACCCACCCGCGATCCTTGGCCCGGAATGCCAGCATTTCAAAATTCTTGGCATTTGAAATGCTGTCATTCCATCTGGTGGAGACGCACAGTTTTAGAAGCATTATGTCGGTGGCTGTCCCACAGTACGTCGTGCCCAGCCGCCACTACTTTTCCAGGCAAGCCATCCCTTCCCTGCACAACCAAGTGGGGGAAAAAATCAGGTGTGCACTGCGCAACGCCATCTGTGGCAAGGTCCACCTAATTACCGATACGTGGACCAGTAAGCACAGTCAGGGGCGTTATATCTCCCTAACGGCACACTGGGTAAATGCAGTGGTGGGTGGGCCTGAGGCGGATAGCAATTTGGCGCATGTCCTTCCACCACCGAGGATTGCAGGGCACTTCAGTTTGCCTCCTGTTCCTAACTCCTCCTACTCCGCTTCCTCATCCTCTACCGCCTCCTCATCCCGTCAGCGTAACACCTTCACCACCAACTTCAGCACAGCCAGGGGTAAACGACAGCAGGCAGTTTTAAAACTTGCCTGTTTGGGGGAAAAACCACACACCGCGCAGGAGTTGTGGAGGAGCATGGAACAACAGACCGATGAGTGGTTGCTGCCAGCGAGCCTCAAGCCCAGCCTGGTGGTGTGCGATAACGGGCCAAATCTCATAGCATCTCTGGGCCTAGCCGGTTTGACGCACATCCCTTGCCTGGCGCATGTGCTGAATTTGGTGGTGCAGAGGTTCCTTAAAAATTACCCCGATATGTCAGAGCTGCGGCCGTCTGTGCGCACTTTTGGCGTTCTCACCCTGCTGCTGCTCGCCTGTCAGCGCTGCAGCGTAACTTCGGCCTTTCAGCTCACCGCCTCATATGTGACGTGCCCACAAGGTGGAACTCCACCTTGCACATGCTGGAAAGACTGTGCGAGCAGCAGCAGGCCATAGTGGAGTTTCAGCTGCAGCACGCACGCGTGAGTCGCTCCGCGGAACAGCACCACTTCACCACCAATAACTGGGCCTCTATGCGAGACCTGTGTGCCTTGTTGCACTGTTTTGAGTACTCCACCAACATGGCCAGTGCCGATGACGCCGTTCTCAGCTTAACTATCCCACTTCTATGCCTCCTTGAAAAAACGATTCGGGCGATGATGGAAGAGGATGTGGCACAGGAGGAGGAGGAGGAAGAGGGATCATTTCCAAGGCTTTCAGGGCAGTCATTCACAAGTGGCTCCGAGGGTGGGTTCCTGCACCCACAAACGCCAGATACACAATTGTCCAGCAGGGGCACAGTTCTGGAGGATGAGGAGGAGGAGATGGAGGAGGAGATGGAACCATGTTCACAGCAGCGTGGCACCCAGGCCAGCTCATGGCCATCACTGGTGCGTGGCTGGGGGGATACAGAGGACACAGACGATACACCTCCCACAGAGGACAGCCTTTCGTTGCCTCTGGGCAGCCTGGCACACATGAGCGATTACATGCTGCAACGACCGCCGAGTTGCCCAAATTCGTGTTGCCCAAACTTGTGCTGATTACTGGGTGGCCACGCTGCTGGATCCCCATTACAAGGACAACGTACCGTCCTTAATTCACTCACTGGAGCGTGATCGCAAGATGCGGGAGTACAAGCGCACGCTGGTAGACGCAATGCTGCTGGCATTCCCACCTGACAGCGGGGCCACAGTGGAAGCACAAGGCCAAGGCAGAGGAGGAGGAGGAGGAGGAAGAGGTCGCCAACGCAACCAGGGCACCGCCAGCACCTCAGAAGGCAGGGTTAGCATGGCCAAAATGTGGAAAAGCTTTGTCAGCACGCCGCAACAAACAGCAGCACCAGCAGCTCATATGAAACGTCTTAGCAGGAGGCAGCATTTCACCAACATGGTGGAGCAGTATGTGTGCACACACCTACATGTAGTGAATGACGGGTCTGCCCCCTTCAACTTCTGGGTGTCCAAATTGGGCACATGGCCTGAGCTTGCCCTTTATGCCTTGGAGGTGCTGGCCTGCCCTGCAGCCAGTGTATTATCTGAACGTGTATTTAGCACGGCTGGGGGCGTTATCACAGACAAGCACAGCCGCCTGTCCAGAGACAATGTGGACAAGCTCACGTTCATTAAAATGAACCAGGCATGGATCCCACAGGACTTTTCCTTACCTTGTACAGAATAGAGATGGATACCGACCTTACCCAGCCATTGTTATATTTTTGATCTTTCTCACTCTTTTGGGGTGTACCCTAATTTTAAATGACTAAAAAAAAGCAGTGTTGGCTACCTCGTCCCCCTCCACCGCCGCTTCCACCTACACCGCCACATCCACAGCCACCTCAACCTCCCTCCTACTCCATATGGGCCTCGTCCTTCACAGATGAAGAAAATTGTTTTATATTTTCTTTTTTTTTTTGTTGTTTTAAGTTATTTCCCTATCCACATTTGTTTGCAGAGCACTTGCCATGCTCTTAACTACATTTTGCTGACATTTGCAGCACTCTAGCCCTTTCCATTGGTTTTTTAGAGCCATTTTAGTGCCTGAAAGTTTGGGTCCCCATTGACTTCAATGGGGTTCGGTGTCCGGGTAGAGTTCGGAAAAAGTCCGGGACACGGACCCGGACTTTTTTTTCAAGTTTGGCCAAACCCGCCCGAACACGGACATCCAGGTGTCCGCTCAACTCTAGTCATATCCCCAAAAATTCTAAGAAATATCTTTTTTTTAATCTCATGGACGAAATAACGTATATATCATACAATCATTCCATAAACACATACCACATACACTGCATATATAATTTGAAGAAAATATGCTTATAAAATAGTTTACCATTTACCAATAAAAAAACTAAAAAAAAAATGTCCCTAGATTTCATTTTAAAAATCTGGTCACCTTAGGCTAGACAGTACTAGGAGCAGAGATACTATGGAAGGTGTTTACTGCAAGACTTGGGATCCCCAGTGGCTGAGGAAAAAGAGCCACAGCCCAAGGACTGCAGGACCCAGGTTCAATCCCAGGCACATGACAGGAATAGTGATTGCCCAAACCCCTTCTGTTTCTTCCTGCCTCCCCTGGAGGAAAGAGACTCTGGGTCCAATCCTAAAATCCAGACAGAGGAGAGTATACCCTTCCCAAATGCCCAGTGGGCGGCGCAAATGGCTGAATTTAGAGCCATGATTAGCTCGCTTCCAACCAAAACTGACATGGAACAACTAGTAGGTCGAGTAGAGGAGACTCATAAAAAGGAAATTCAGCTTATTAAAAATGAGATTCAGGCACTGTCCACCAGACAAAGGGAGGAGGATGCAGAAATTGTTGCAATAAAGGAACGGCTAAGAGTGTTGGAGAAAAAGACAGAACAACAGGGGGAAAGAGATGCCAGGTTACAGCTACAGATTGAAGATATGGAAAATCAAAGTCGTCGCAACAATTTAAGAATCCGAGGATTAACGGAGTCATTAAAAAGCACGCAATTGGAAGAATCAGTCAATAGATTATTCAAAGAGATCTTGGGGACATATTACCCGGGTAAAATAGAGCTTGATAGGATACACAGAGTACCGGGCCCAATGAAAAGAGACCAAGAAAGACCAAGAGATGTAATCTGCAAACTGCACTATTACCCCCAGAAAGAACTGATACTGAAAATGGCTTGGGACACTAGAAAATGGAAACTGGAGGGGAGGACCATACAGGTTTTCTCGGATATTTCTAAAGGGACTTTACAGAGAAGAGCCATATTGAAACCTATCTTGGAGCTGGCTAGAGGAAAAGGATGCACCTATAGATGGGGTTTCCCGTTTATAGTAACATTTAACAAAGATGGGCGTTTTTTTTTCTCTGCGTAGCTTCCAAGATAGAGTAGCTCTATTTGACTTTTTAGGGGTCCCACCTGTAGAGATCCCAAACTGGCTGGGAAGGATAAGTGGAAACGAGACTAGAGACTATACACAACCCCGATAAACAGGGGGGAGGGGAGGGACTAGAGCTCAGGGATATCATATTATGGGAATAAGTTAGTAAATTCACTAAGAGAACTTTCAAAAGGAAAACTAAATGTATTGGTATGTGGGGGGAAGGGCTGAGGGTAAAGGGAAAGAGTCTCTCCCCATGGGCCTTTCTCGACCCTCCTTCTCCCCTTTCTCCTTTTTTTTTTTCTTTGCACGGTGAAATTTAGGGGTATAATACCCCTCACCGAGTTAAGACACTCAAATATTGATGGGAATGTTGAATTCACTTTTAGTTTTACTTGTTTCGGCACGGCGGAACTTAGGGTATATTACCCCCAATCGGCCTGACACATGTTGAGGGTCACGATGACTTTTTTTTTTTTTTTTCTCACGGTGAAATGAGGGGTATGATACCCCCCACTGAGTTAAAACACTTAAGTTTTGAGGGAAATGTTGGACTCACTTTTTACACTTTTCTTTTTTTTTTTTTTACACGGTGGAATTAAGGGGTATAATACCCCCTACCGAGTTAAGCCACTCAAGCTCTGAAGGGAATGTGGGATTCACGTTTTACTGTTTTAATTTTTTTTTTCTTTCTTTTATTATTTTTCTGTGATAGTGTTTAAGAAAGTAGATGCTGGGATTTAATATAGGTTATATTGAAAAGGATATGTCTGAGTTCGGGTTGCTCTGTGCCCTCAACCACCTCCCCATATTAATAGCTTTTTAGAATTTAGGAGGGTTGGGGAGATATGGATATGCAGCATTATAAACGGGAAGTAAATATGGAATAATTAGGCTTTTTGCTAAAACTTTGTATAGTGTGTGATACATTCTCCCGCTCCCCTATCACCCCCCCCCCCCAATTATTAATTTTTCTTATTCTTGTTTTTTTTTTTTTTCTCTTACAATGCATTATAAGGGTATACTACCCCCATTAGGTTTTTCACATTAATGTTGAGGGTCATGCGGTCCTCCGTCTTAAAAGGGAGGGGAGAGAGGAAAGGGAAGGGAAACATTTTTCTCTTTCTTTTCTTTTTCCCCTTCTCCTCTCTTTTTCTTTTTTTTTTTTCTTCTCTTCACGGTGAAATGAGGGGTATGATACCCCCCACTGAGTTAAGACACTTACGTTTTGAGGGGAATGGTGGACACATTTTTTCACTTTGTTTTTTTTTTGTTTTTGTTTTGCTTTATTTAAAACTTAAGAGGAAGGTATGTTTAGATATTAAGGCTCTATGATGCTTGAGGGGGAGGGAGAGGGAGGACTCCAATGGAGAAGAAGGAGGAGAGGACAGTAGGGTCATAGAAAGTAAGGGAGAAGGTCTACGGAGGGGAAAGCAGGCCTGCTTGAAGGGGAAAGGAAGAGAAAAAAGGAAGAAGGAGAGAAAGAAAGAGATGGGTATTAGAGATAAAGAAATAAAAATGAATAAATAGAATAGGGAGGGAGGAGCGAGGACATGGGTGACCGCCCTGGGTATTTTCCCCTAAAAAATTAAGAACACACCGGTGGCAGTAAAATGCTGTGTGTTGGAAGGATTTAAAAAACCCGACCTGTGGACCCTGATTGGGGCGAGCTCTGAGCTCTTCCCAACAGGGCGGGATCCATAGGGAAGGAGGTAGGAGTGAATGAGATAGAGAGGGGTGATTGTACAACTAGTTTGAGCGGGTGATTGGTGATAAGTGTTGTGGGTTTTTTTTTTTTTTTCCTCTCTCCTTCCTTCCTCTGTTCTTCACTTCATACTCGATAGCTTTAAATGGAGAATATAAAGATTGTCTCCATTAACGTAAAGGGCTTAAATACACTTGAAAAAAGGCGAATATTACAATCAGAACTCAAACGTGTGAAGGCAAATATAGCGTTCATACAAGAGACACATTTTAAATCGGATAAATTACCATATTTGAAAAATAATGCATTCCCATATATATATATCATTCAACTTACATGCAGTCAAAATCAAGAGGGGTGTCAATATTAATAGATAGCAAAACACCATGGCAGCTGGAGGAGAAGCTATGTGATGACAGTGGTAGATTTCTCTTTTTAAAAGGGAAAATAGGGGGAACCCAGATGACACTAGCAACCCTATATGCTCCCAACAAGCAACAGGATAGGTTTGTTGCCAAAACATTGAATGCACTTAGAGATTTTAACCAAGGGCCATTGATATTGGGAGGAGATTTCAATACACCACTGTCTCCTATAGTTGATGCCTCCAGAACTAAACCTATTTCCTCTGTAATGTGAGGTAGACGGATGATGAAGAACCTACACAAGGAACAATTGATAGATGTGTGGCGTCTCCAGCATCCAACTGAAAAAGAGTTTACATTCTATTCGAACCCGCATGGGAGTTATTCGAGAATAGATTTCTTCTTGGTGCCCCACGCTCACCTTCAGGCTGTTAGACATACCGACATAGATAGCATTTCATGGTCAGACCATGCAATGATTTCTATGATATATAGTTTATCCACAGTTAATTCAATAAAACAAAGATTTTGGAAATTAAATGAAAGCCTGTTACAGGTAGAAGAAGTAAGAACAGAGATACAAAAGGAACTTAAGGATTATTTTGATCTTAATGACCAACCTGGGTGTGCCATAGGCACACTGTGGGAAGCACATAAATCAGTGATAAGAGGAATATTAATTAAGCATGGCGCAAGAATAAAAAGGGAAAGGAATAAGCAACTGCTAATATTATTAGATAAACTCAAAATATTAGAAACAGAGCATAAAAAAGCTAAACACAGCACTGGAGGAACTGAGCATAGTAAGAAAGCAAATACTAGATTTAATGCAATATAGAGCTAAAGCCGCGATACAAATATCAAAGAGAGTTTCTTACGAGTCAGGGAACAAATGCGGAAAAGTCCTAGCAAGATCCATCCAGAGCCAAAAAACGAGATCTTATATCCCACAGATTGTATCACCAGAAGGAATTAAGAAAGTAATGCCAGAACAAATAACGGAAGAGTTTAAGAATTTTTATTCATTACTTTATAATCTACCGAAAGTAGGAAAAACACAGAAGGAAATGGATGAGTATTTAGCACAAACAGGAATACCAAAACTTACTGAGGAAGATAAAGATGATCTGGAAAGATATATCTCACAGGAGGAAATAGAACAGACCATAAAAAATATGAAAAGTGGTAAGGCACCAGGTCCAGATGGACTGACACCACAGTACTTCCATGTATTGGCCCCCATTCTGGGACCATACATGGAAAGACTGTTTAATGAGAGAGGCCCAGAGGGGATGCTGTCTAGGGACACATTAATGGCTTATTTAACGCTAATACTGAAAGAGGGCAAAGATCCATCAAGCTGTGGAAGCTATAGGCCCATATCGCTCCTGAATACAGACTTAAAAATCTTCACAAAAATTCTAGCGGCAAGAATGGCAAAGGTACTACCAAAAATAATACATCTGGACCAAGTCGGCTTCATGGCAGCGAGAGAAGCCAAAGACAGCACTACAAGAGTTCTTAATTTGATTCATATAGTCACTAAAGCAGAAATACCTTGTGTTATACTGAGCACTGACGCAGAAAAGGCTTTTAACAGAGTCGAGTGGGCCTTTATGCAGTCAGTGCTCAAGTATATAGGAGTAGGAGAAATAATGTGGGAAAGAATAACTAGGGTATATTCTAACCCGACAGCAAGGGTAAAGGCGAATGGGGTGCTGTCAGAGCCTCTGAGTATAAAAAACGGTACAAGACAGGGATGTCCACTGTCCCCCCTGCTCTTTGCACTTCATTAGAGCCCTTTCTGAATAAAGTCTGACTAAACCCAGATATAAAAGGAGTTACTGTGGGTAAAGAACAATATAAAATCGCAGCATATGCGGACGATTTATTGTTTACACTGATAGAACCAGAAATATCGCTACCAGTAATCCTGGAGGAACTTAAACAGTATGGAGACATATCAAATTTTAAAATAAATTATGGGAAGTCAGAAGCGATGGGAGTAGGAGTAGCAGAGGTAAATAAGGATAGATTAAAGAGTAATTTTGGATTTACATGGGTAGAGAAAGCAGTGAAATATTTGGGGACTTATATAACAGCAAATCTGGCCCAAATATACAAACTAAATCTAATTACCTTGATTGGAGAGACAAAGAAAACTTTGGAGCAATGGAGAGGGGGTCTCCAGTCATAGTTTGGCCGAGGAAATCTAATAAAAATGAATATTTTACCAAAATATTTATATATTATGAGAGCACTCCCAGTAAAAATATCTAATAGCTTCTTTAAAACTATACATGGGCTGTTTAATAGATATATTTAGGCTGGTAAAAAACCACGTATAGCTCGTAATAGCTTAACACTCCCTAAAAACATGGGCGGACTAGCAGTACCTGATCTTCGTAGATACTATCATGCTATTCATCTAAGCCGAATATTAGACTGGTGGCACCATGCAGAAACAAAAAGATGGGTTCAAATGGAACAAGCACAGACTGCGGTATCTTTAAAGAGAGCGATTTGGTGCTATAAGATACTTCCCAAAACTTTGAAGATACACCCTTTAATGGGAAATACAATAAGAATAGGTTATCAGCAGTCCTTGAGACAAAATTTAACTACAACAGAATCTCCGCTATATCCCATTTTAGGAAATCCTAAGTTCATTCCTGACCTAGATAGACAGCATTTTAAAAAACTAAGGGAAACGGCACAAGATGGCATTAAAACTTTTGTGAGCCAGCAGAGGTGGTCTCCTATCTCTAGGTTAACAGAAGAGGAGGGTCCGTATGGGCTCTGTATGTGGGAGGCACTCCAACTACAGCATTTTTTGGAGTCGCTATCTGAGCCTGAAAAATTTAAGAGGCCATTGACACACTTTGAAAAATTATGTGAGAAAATAGGGAGCATGGATCGCCCATTATCTATTCTATATAAAATGCTGAATACCCCATTGGACCAGCCAAGATTAAAATGGCTGGAAAAATGGAAACTGGAACTAAACATGGATATAACGAAAATACAGAAACAGAGGATGTTTAGGGCAATATTTAGACCAACAAAATGCACTAAAATTCAGGAAATAAATTATAAGATCTTAACCAGATGGTATAATACACCAGATAAATTACATAGATGGTACACTCAAGAATCGGATAGGTGTTGGAGATGCGGAGAAGGAGAAGGCACATTATATCACATCTTTTGGAATTGCCCAGAGATAAATAAATTCTGGTCAGAGATCGGAAATATAGTTCAAAAAGTAACAGATTATAAAATCGAGGGAGATGCTGCCTTCTGCCTATTACAGATATCAGAGTTGTCAGGAAGGTATTATGAAAGATCAGTATTGCCCCATATGATGAATGCTGCAAGAGCATGTATACCCCAACACTGGAGAAAGAAACAAGCTCCATCGGTGTTTGAATGGGTAAGAAAATTAGAACACATCAATAAAATGGAAGACCCAGTGCTCTCTTCACAACATAAACAGGAACAATACAAATTGACAGGGGAGAAAATTGAATTTATTTGCATCCTCGGATGAGGGGAAACAAATGTTGCTCCCATCATCTCAGAATGTTGAAGTTTTGTGAGATGTGAGCTACTAAATATTTTTGTGGGGGAGAGAGAAGGGGAGAAGAAGGGAGGAGGAGGGGAGGGGAGGTTCTTTCTCTCTTTCTCCTCTTTTTTTTTTTTTTTTTGTTTTGTGTGTGTGTATGAGAGTGATTGTTTAGGGGGTAGGAATGTGGGGAGGGAGGGGGGTAATGTAGAGGAAAATAGGAAAGAAGGAAGGGAATGGATGGATAGGAAGATGAGGGGAAAACAAAGACAAATCGGGAGGTTAAGGGTCATTTGAACCAAGTATAATGAAGGTTAAGGTTAAGGATCGAATGAGTAGGGATAGAGAAGGAGACTTGCTGTCTTAAGCACTTCCCCCTGGGTGGACGTCATATGACGTCCTAAACTTTGCGGGGGTATACCGGGATGATGCCTCTAGCTAGAGGCATCATCCCGGTACCGTGGTTTAAAGCCGACGGTCGGCTTTCCGTCGGTACCGATCGATGCGGCTCGGGAGCCGCTCGATCATTACCCGGGGGGCGGGAGGGGACGTCCCCCCCCCCTCCCGCCGCCTTCCGCGGCTTTTACCGGCACTCCCGTCCCACCGGGAGCCCCGAGCACCCAGCCGGTGCGTCCGCCGGCTGGATGGAGTCCCGATGAATGCCGGAAATGGTAACTTCCGGGTTACTGTGCTGCAAAACGGCGGCAAATTTGAAAAACGGCTGTATGCAAAAACGCAGTTTTTGGCGTTTTGCATACAGGGAAGTGTAGTGGAGGGGTCGAGGGTCTTTTAGACCCTCGATCCCTCCATAAAGTGTACCTGTCACTGCATATTGCTGTCACAAGGGATGTTTACATTGCTTGTGACAGCAATAAAAGTGATCAGATTTTTTTTTTTTTTAAAAAAACTGTAATAAAGTTAAAAAAATAAATAAAATAAATGGGAAAAAAAATAAAATTAGCCGCCCCGGTCACCGTTAGCTCGCGCACAAAAAAAAAACGTATACGGAAGTCGAGCCGTGAATGAAATCGCTGTTCAAACCCCACATGTGAGGTATCGCCGCGAGCATGGGCAATAATTAAAAAAAAAGAGCTGCACTCTAACTCTAAACTGGTAACCGTTAAATAAATTTAAAGTGTCGCCTATTGAGATCTCTATTCACCGTAGTTTGTCGCCATCCCACGGGGGGGGCGCAATTTTAAACCGTAACATGTTGGGTATCTATTTACTCGGCGTGACATCATCTTTCACAATATACAAAAAAATGGGCTAACTTTACTGTTTAGTATTTTTTAAATGCAGTGAAATGTAATTTGTCCCAAAAAAATGGCGTTTTAAAGACCGCTGCGCAAATACCGCGTGACAAAAAATATTGCAATGACCGCCATTTTATTCTCCAGAGTCTTTGCTAAAAAAAATATATATATATAATGTTTGGGGGTTCTAAGTAGTTTTCTAGAAAAAAATACTGATTTTAACTTGTAAACAAAAAGTGTCCGAAATAGGCCTAGTGGTGAAGTGGTTAACAATACCTTGCCTCGGTCGATATAATATTTGATAAATGACTGAATATAAGTAGGTTGGAAATTTTTAGAGGATCATAACAGACCTCTGAGATAAGAAAAATTGAAGTGGATAATGTCTTTGTAATCTATTAACCTTATCTTGTTTTTATGTTTTGTAATGACTTTCCTGGAAATCAAAATAAAGTAATAAATAAAAAAAATAAAAAATTTAAAATCTGGTCACCTTAGGCTAGACAGTACTAGGAGCAGAGGTACTATGGAAGGTGTATACTGCAAGACTCGGGATCCCCAGTGGCTGAGGAAAAAGAGCCACAGCCCAAGGACTGCAGGACCCAGGTTCAATCCCAGGCACATGACAGGAATAGTGATTGCCCAAACCCCTTCTGTTTCTTCCTGCCTCCCCTCCTTGTTTTTACACATTTTTTTTGATTTTATGTGTTTGGTGATTGCTGTTTTATCACGCATGGTTTCAAAAGACATCCAATGGTGAGAGCTGTGTACAGGCATGGAGAGGAAGAGAAGGAAGTGGTGGAGTTTGAATGGAGTAGAGACAAATTCTTTAAAACCTAAGAGAGGAATAAAGATTTTTTTTACACTCTTAATTCTGACCACTGCACTCTGAATGCTCCAATGTGCTTAAAATAAGCTATAACCTGTGTTCGTTTTATGCTGTTAATGCACGATATAGAAATTTAGAAAGGATTTCATTATTACAGAAAAGACCTTAACAAAATAATGGAGTGGGCAACTACATAGTAAATGAGGTTTAATGTGGGTAAATGTAAGGTAATGCATTTGGGGGTTAAAAACATAAACTACTCTCTAGGGGGAGAACCTCTGGGGGAATCAAGGATGGAGAAAGATTTGGGGGTCCTAGTGGAAGACAGACTAAGCAATAGCATGCAATGTCAAGCTGCAGTGACCAAAGCCGGCAGAATATTAGCATGCATAAAAAAGTGGATATACTCCAGAGATAAAACTAAAATCCTGCCGATTTATAAAACTCTGGAAAGGCCACATCTGGAGTATTCCATCCAATTATGGTCACCATTTCTCAGAAGAGATGCGCTGGAGCTGGAGTGAGTCCAAAGAAGGGCAACAAAAGGAATAAGGGGATTGGAGGACCTCAGTTACAGGGAACATCTACAAGCACTAAATACTGTATATTCTCCCTGGAGAAGAGTTGCTTAGGAGGGGACATGATAGCGATTTACAAATACCTCAATGGTGATCCCAGCATAGAAAAAAGCTATTCAGTCTCAGAGAGTATAAGAAGACAAGTAATAGTGCAAGTGGGGTTGTGAACGGCGCTACCGTATTACAAAGATATAGCAATATTGTATTTTTTGCTAGCGTGAGTAGTGATACCACTTAATGTGTGCCGTGAATAAATAAATAAATACATTTTAAAGTGCAATTTTTTAAAAGGCTATATAAAAAATAGTAATAAACAGAGATCAGTTAAAATAGATTGTATATATGCCTTGTATCTTTAATTATTGGTGATAAAGTGCATAAGTGCTAGTGCAAAGAAAAGAGAAACACAAGGCTGAAGTGAATTAGTGAATTTTATTTAAAAAAAACCAAGTGAAGCATATAGCTATCCTCACTATGAAGCAGAGGTGATGGTGCTCAGTGAAGAGAAAAGAAGTAAATGATTAATGCTGCTGTGAGCAAACGATAATAAGCATATAACTGAAATTAATAAGTGTGGGATAAATTAGATAAATGAATGAATGTGATGATTTCGGGTTGCAACAACCTGCGTGACCGCTAGGTGTCGCACCCTGCTATACGACCTGATATGTCTCAGTTGCAGGAGGGTGCCGTATATGGGTTCCGCTGTCCCCTCTGACTTCCTTGTGGGTCTGTGTGTTCTTCAGAAAGAAAAAGGAGACCCCTAGGTACCATATCCAAACAACATGACAGGAAAAAATGTAGAGACTCACAGGGAAGTTCAAGGCTGTCCGCGATCAGTGTTGTGTGGCCGGGAAGCTTCCGCGTTCCACGGCTCTGGCTCCGGGTGCCGGAAATGACGTTAGACGTCGCTGACTCCGCCCTACCGGTTTCGTCACAAGACGTCTACTAGGAGCGGCGTCAACAACCTGGCTTCCCGGCTATTAAATAGCGTTCCTTCACCTAGCAACAATACGGCCTCCCCCGCCGCCATATTGATGCTGACAAATGAGGCCGGACGGAGGCCATCTTTTGCCCCCATGCAATGCCTGCCTTTTTGTCACTGATAGGAGTGTTTACGCTATTCACTCATCATTTCGTAGACAGCCTGTATGGATCACGATATTCATTATGTGAAAGGCAATATTTAAACTTTATTGGTGATATATAAAATAGGTTAAAAAATACCTCAAAAAAATCCCTTTATTATATAAAAAAATTATTTATTAAAAATATTAATTCTCGAGTACTAAAACCAACGGTAGGTACTTGGTTATGGAGAGGTTATAGTTTTTTATGTAAAATGTATTAAAAAATTTATTTAAAAAATTGCCGGATGTTTTTGCTTATAAAAAAGAAAAAAAAGGAAAAAAAGGCTTTCCATTCTCTTGTAGGGAAAAGGTTAAAATAAGGGATAAAACAACCCCTGAGCAATCAGGTTGCTTCGTCCCAACTCTTATTCCCTATTTCCAACTGATGTTGGATGAGAAGGTTTGGGAAAAAAAATTAAAAAAAAAAATAATAAAATGAAAAACATTTCGATGGGTGTGTCATAGGTGAATATTTGTTGAACAAATGTATAATTTTGTGGGAGTTTGCGTATATAGGTTATATACAAATATGACATACTCCCACATTATCCATGCACCCAGTATCTTTGAAGAGAAAAAGATTCTCGTTGAAGGAACTTTTGGGAAACCAAAAATCTCACTATAACAGGAAGTTACCTTCCCGAGTGTTAGCCGGTTAAATTGGCTACGTGTGTCAAAAAGGAAAGGATGTGGATGAGAAGGCTTATGATAAATTATTTAAAAGGTTAAAAATTCTAAGCAGGGATTAATAAACATGATGTTACTTTATATCTGCAAATGGGTTGATATTTAGAAGGTGGTTTAAATTTGCCTCAGAGTAGCTAGGAGGGTGGTAATTTAAATAAGCGTTTTGTAGCACCGAGTTTGTTGCAAGAAAATTTTTCTCGGATGTTGTTTAGAGCATATCAATGGGAAGACTGGCTAATTTGGGAATTCTATATATTTTAGTGGAGAAAACACATAAAATCACCCAAAAAAACACCAAAAGATTAAAAATAAAAATAATTAAATATATCGATTAAAAATTATCGAAAAAATATTAATCGATTAAAATATTGTGTAAAATTAGTGTATAAAAACCTATAAGATTTGGGTGTGATCATTTTAAAAGAAAGAAACTTTTGGAACTTTAAAAGAATAAAAACCTTATACGTCTGTGATAAAACAATTCAGATCTATATCAACGTTCAATCCGTCAGGACGGAGGGATCTCATTAAAAAAATCCACTTGGTTTCGTTTCTGGATACCATTCTTCTCTTATTTCCTCCTCTCCAGTCCCCTTTTATCTTATCTATACCATAAAACACCAATCCTGATGGATCCTTAGAGTGTTTTTCTTTAAAGTGCCTGGATAAGTTGTGTTTCTCGAAACCCTTTTTTATGTTTTTTATGTGTTCCCTGATCCTGACAAACAGGGGTCGGGTGGTTCTTCCTATGTATTGCATGTGACACAGACATTCAATGACATAGGTCACATGGGTACTGTTACAAGTAATGGTGTCTTTTATTTTGTATTCGACCCCCGTGGTGTGAGATCTGAAATTGTTGGTTCGCCTGGGCTGGGTTAAATTATTTCTGCAAGGTAAGCATTTTCTGCACCTGAAAAAGCCATTTATGCTCGTAGGTAAAGAGATGATTTTTGGTGGGTTAACCACATTATGTACTATCTTGTCCTTCAATCTGGGTGCCCTTCCATATACAAAGGAGGGTCTGTTTGGTAAAATCTTCTTAAGTGTTTGGTCCGCTGTAAGAATGGGCCAGTGCTTTTTGAAGATTTTTTCTACTTCCTTGTGCTGTCTATTAAAACCTGTAATAAATGCGAACTCCTGTTTGTTTTGTCTCTCTTTCTTAGGATTTTCTTTAATCAGATCTTTTCTGTTCATATTCCTTATTGTTCTTTTTAGATGTTCCAAGTTTTTCTTTTTGTATCCCTTTTCCATAAATCTTTGGATGAGCATGTCTGCTTTAATATTAAAGTCTTGGACATTGCTACAATTTCTCCTTATCCGCAGCAATTGTCCCTTAGGGATATTCCCTAGCCATTGTGGGTGGTGACAGCTCCTAATAGGGATGTACCCATTTTTATTGTTTTTTTTTAAAAAGATTTTGCTAGCCAGTCTTCTGTCTTGTTTGAACAATTCTAAATCTAAAAATGCAATCTTTTGTTTTTCCCAGTTGCCAGTAAAAGTAATCCCATAGGCATTGCTACTAATTTCATCAAAAAAACTTTGTAATGAGTCCAGACTCCCTCTCCAAATTAGAAAAATATCATCAATGTACCTCTGATAATATTTGAGGTTGGGTCGTTCTGTACTAAAAACTTGCTCTTCTTCCCATTTTTGCATGAATATATTTGCAACGCTGGGGGCATACTTAGCCCCCATAGCCACTCCTTTCGTTTGTGCATAAAATCTTCCCTTGTGCCAAAAATAATTGGATTCCATGGCCATTTTAAGACCCTCTAAAATAAAGTGCACTTGTGCGTTTTTAAAATTAGTTTCTTTAAAAAGTGCCCATTCAACACTATCCAGGCCGTCTTGTTGTGCTATGTTGGTGTAAAGTGAGTTAACATCGATTGTTACTAAGAAATCTTCATCCGTAATTTCTAAATTTTGGATGTCCGACAATAATTGTTTGCTGTCCCTTAAATAGGACCTCCCTTTTGGCACCAATGGTTGCAAAAACTTGTCCAAATATTCTCCTAAGCGAGAGTGGACCGAGTTTATGCCACTCACTATTGGACGACCTGGTGGTTTCTCTTCATTTTTGTGTATCTTTGGTAGGTAATATATTATGGGCGTCCTTGCTGCTTCTATTTGTAAATATTTGGCCTCTTTGCCGTTCAATATTCCCAAATCCTTTCCTTTTTTAATGTACGTCCTCAAATCCTTTACAAACTTCGCTTTTGGGTCTTTGGAAAGTTTCTTGTAAGTATTCTCTGCGCTCAAAAGGTGTTCAAGTTCTTCCTCATAGTCCTTCAAGTTCAATATAACTAGGTCACCCCCTTTGTCAGCAGGTCTTATAACTATTCCCTTCTTCTTCTCAAGTTTCCTGATTGTGTCCCATATATCTTTTTCTTTCTTATTCTTGATTTTAAGGGCTCTGATTTCTTCCTCCACCATTCTTTTAAAAACTTCGAGGTTTTCATTGTGTGGATTCTTTGGATTGAAAACTGATTTATTTTTGAGTGATGTATGTTTAAACTCTGTATTGTTTGGAGGGGGCTCACTGTTTTTCTTGATTTCGAAGAATTTTTTAATATTTAACTTCCTTATATATTTTTGAAGGTCTATGTATGCTTCGAATTTATCCAAATTCTTATCTGGTGCATACTTTAGGCCCAAATCCAGAAGTTTTAGTTCATAGTTACATAGTTACATAGTTACATAGTAGGTGAGGTTGAATAAAGACAATAGTCCATCCAGTTCAACCTGTGTAGGTGTGTGTGGCTGTACTCATCTCACATACCCCTGAATGTTCTGATCCTTGAGATGTAAGTCTAAGAGTCTTTTGAAAGCCACCATACTACCCGCAGAAACCACCTCTTGTGGTAGGGAATTCCACAATCTTGTAGCCCTAACAGTAAAGAACCCCCCACGTTGCCTGTGGTTAAAACGCTTCTCCTCTAATCGCATTGTATGCCCTCGAGTCCTCATGCAATCCCTTCGAATAAACAGCTTTTTTTCTAAGCTGGGATCCCCATTAAGATATTTATAAATTGCTATCATGTCCCCCCTCAGACGTCTCTTCTCCAGGGAGAATAAATCAAGCGATTGTAGACGCTCCTCATAGTCAAGGTCCTCCAATCCCCTAATTAGTTTAGTTGCCCTTCTCTGGACTCTCTCCAGCTCCAACACATCCCTCCTGAGGACTGGCGACCAGAACTGGACAGAATACTCCAGATGCGGTCGGACCAGAGTTTTATAAAGTGGAAGGATTATAGTCTTATCTCTGGAATACATCCCTTTCTTTATGCATGCTAATATTCTGCTGGCTTTGGCAGCTGCCGCTTGACATTGCATGCTGTTGCCTAATCTATCATCAACCAAGACTCCCAGATCCTTCTCCATTCTTGATTCCCCCAAGGGTTCCCCTCCTAAAGTGTATTGTGTTTTTATGTTTTTAGTCCCCAAGTGCAAAACCTTACATTTCTCCACGTTAAACCTCATTTGCCATGTCGTTGCCCACTCTGTAATTTTGTCCAGGTCATTCTGTAGGATATCTGCTTCATGCTGTGCAGTTATTGCCCTGGCCAATTTTGTGTCATCTGCAAAAACTGATATCGAACTACTGATCCCGTCCTCAATGCTGTTTATGAATAAATTGAACAAGGTTGGTCCCAGGACTGAGCCCTGGGGCACCCCGCTTACAACCTCAGACCAGTCTGAGTATGCGCTGTTTATTACCACCCTTTGGACACGCCCTTTAAGCCAATTCCGTATCCAAGAGCAAACCCTGCTTTCGATACCTGCAGACCTTATTTTATAAATTAAGCGCTTGTGGGGAACTGTATCAAACGCCTTAGCGAAATCCAAGTACACCACATCCACTGGTCTCCCCCTATCTAGCTCACAGCTCACCTCCTCGTAGAATGCTAAGAGATTGGTTTGACAAGAACGCCCATTTGTAAACCCGTGCTGATTACTGCTGATGATGTTGTTGTCTTTAGCAAACTCTACGATATAGTCCCTTATCATCCCCTCCAGAAGTTTACATACTATTGATGTCAAACTGACAGGCCTATAATTTCCCGGGATATGCCTCTGGCCCTTTTTGAATATCGGAATCACGTTAGCTTTCTTCCAATCCCCTGGTACATCTCCTGTCCTAATACTGTCAGCAAAGATCAGGAACAGTGGTCTGGATATAACCTTACTGAGTTCCTTGAGTACTCTCGGATGTACGCCATCCGGGCCTGGTGCTTTGTTTGTGTTAAGTTTATCCAGCCTTTCCCTGATTTCACCCTCTGTTAGCCATAGTGGCAAATCCTGTGTATTACTACTAACCATACAGTCATGGTCAGTGTACCCCTCCGTTTCCTGTGTAAAGACTGACGAGAAAAAAGCATTCAGCACGGTTGCTTTTTCAGTGTCCTCTGTAACCATCCTCCCATCATCGCTAATTATGTGTGCAATATGCTCTGCCCTAGTTTTTTTGCTGTTGATATATTTAAAGAATTTCTTTGGGTTTTTTTTACTATCCTCCGCTATTTGTCTCTCAAAGTTGATTTTAGCCATTTTGATTTCGTGTTTACTTTTCTTATTTGCCTCCTTGTATAGCTCGAAAGCCAATACAGTGCCCTCTGATTTATATTTCTTGAAGGCCATTTTTTTTTCCCTAATACGTTTTTTAACGTTACGGTTTAGCCAGCCAGGTTTGGCTTTGTCTCTTCTAAATTTATTTCCCATGGGAATGCACTGCAAGATGCCTTTGCCTAATATGTTCCTAAAGCATTCCCATTTTTCCTCTGTGGTCAGGGATCCCAGGGTTTGGTCCCAGTTTACCCTTTCCATCAATGAGTACAATTTTGGAAAGTTTGCCCGTCTGAAGTTTAGGGTTCTTATGTTCCCCACTTGCCTTTTTATATTGTTATTTATACTAAATGTGATCATCCTGTGATCGCTAGAGCCCAGGTTGTCCTGAACTACTACCTCCGAGATTATGTCTGGGTCATTAGTGATCAATAGATCCAGGACTGCATTTTCTCTAGTCGGAGAATCCACCAACTGTGACATGTAATTATCCAGTAAGGTTTCTGTGAATAGACGGGCCTTCTGAGAGTGTGCAGTCCCCTCTTCCCAGTCAATGTCAGGATAATTGAAGTCCCCCAATATGATGACTGATCCCAATTTTGCCACTTTACTCATTAGTGCTAAAAATTCCAGCTCTACCTCCTCCCCTTGGTTAGGTGGCCTATAGCAAACCCCCACAATTACTTTCCCCTTTTCTCCTTCCCTATGGAGTTCAACCCACACAGATTCTAACTCCATGCTCATCCCATCCGTAATGTCACTCCTTTCTATCACCTTTATATTGTTCTTGACATAGAGACATACCCCTCCCCCTCTTTTTCCTACCCTGTCCTTCCGGTACACCGAATACCCTTGGATATTGGCCAGCCAGTCATGTGAGGGGTCGAACCAAGTCTCTGTTATTCCCACAAGGTCTATGTCCTCCTCATGTACTAACATTTCCAACTCATCCATTTTATTAGCTAGGCTCCTGGCATTAGCATATACCCCTCTTAGTTTTACGGAAGTTGAGCGCAATTGGTGGTTATGTTTATTTCTGTTTGGTCTGAGGTTTTCCCGCACAGACCTACCGATCGGCGTTGTGGACCTACTGTCGCTGCTGACCCTACAACTGCCTTCAGTCCTCTGCTCCCTCCTGACTGATTCTACTTCTGAGCCCTCCCCCCCGTCTCCTAGTTTAAAAGCCCCTCCAACTTGGTGGCCATCTTTCTCCCCAAAAGAGCTGTACCGTCCCCATTAAGGTGCAGCCCATCCTTACTAAAGAGCCGGTAGCCGACTGAGAAGTCAGCCCAGTTCTCCAGGAACCCAAACCCCTCCTTCCTACACCAATTCCTCAGCCACTTGTTAAGTTCCCTAATCTCCTTCTGCCTCTCTTGTGTGGCTCGAGGTACAGGCAGTATTTCAGAGAAAACCACCTTGGAGGTCCTTTTCCTCAATCTATTACCTAAGTCCCTGAAATCGTTCTTAAGGATCCTCCACCTACCTTTAACTTTGTCATTAGTGCCCACATGCACCATGACCGCTGGGTCATCCCCAGCCCCCCACATCAATCTGTCTGCCAGATCTGCGATATGCCGAACTCGGGCGCCCGGTAAACAACATACTGTTCGGTTCACGAGATCTTTTTTACAGATTGCCCTCTCTGTCCTCTTGATAATTGAGTCCCCAACTACCACAACCTTTCTAACCTTTCCTGAGTTACGGCCCCCCTTCTTCCTGGAGCCGTCCCTCCCCTGGCAGCTGGGGGAGGGTGCATGCTCCAGCTCTGCCACCCCTGAGCGGATATCCCCCTCAACCTGCAACTCGGCAGATTTGTTAGGGTCTATCAACTCAGGATTGGCCTCCCTGGCTCTCCTCCCTCTACCCTTCCTAACAGTCACCCAGCTGCGTACCTCTGCTGCTTGCGTCTCCTCTGTTCCTCCCTCCTCTATGCTGGCCCCTACCAGCTCCTGATAGACAATGTCCAAGCTCCTTTCCAGGTTGTTGATGCCACGCAGTGTTGCCACTGTGTTCTGTAGGTCCAGGATCTGGTCTACCAGAGCAACAAGTCGCTCACATCTTGCACAGCAGTATTCGCCCTCGATTGGTTCATCAAGGAACGCATACATGCAGCAAGAAGTGCACTGAGTGGCATCCGCAATCCTGTCGGACATTATTACCCTCTACTCTATGGGGATATATTAACGACCTGCTCTTCCTTACCTACACTACCTCTGTCTCCCCTGGTACTAAACCTGGGGTCCTCACCAGTCGCTAAGATACTCACCAGTCGCAAAGATCCAACAGACGGTAAGATACTCACCAGTCGCAAAGATCCAACAGACGGTAAGATACTCACCAGTCGCAAAGATCCAACAGATGCAAAGATACTCACCAGTCGCAAAGATACTCACCAGTCGCAAAGATACTCACCAGTCGCAAAGATACTCACCAGTCGCAAGATACTCACCAGTCGCAAGATACTCACCAGTCGCAAAGATACTTACCAGTCACAAGGATACTCACCAGTCACAAGGATACTCACCAGTCACAAGGATACTCACCAGTCGCAAAGATACTCACCAGTCGCAAAGATACTCACCAGTCGCAAGATACTCACCAGTCGCAAGATACTCACCAGTCGCAAAGATACTTACCAGTCGCAAAGTTCGTCCTCGTCAAAGATTACGTTGTTCAGATTGAAGATCCCTTTTCCTAGTATTCCCTTCTTCTTTTTCTTTGTCCCCCCTCGTAGTACCTGGGGGGTTCTTCTCTCCTCCGGGGGTCATAGTTCCCTGGTCCGGAAGGCCCTCTGTAATTCTCCTGTTGCGGGCCTCTTTCTTCGGCTCTCCAATTTACGTGGTGATCCCCTTGTGGTCTGTGTGTTCCTCTGAAGCCTCCTTGTTGATTTTCTCGTCTCCATGGTTGTTGCCAACCCTGGTTCCTCCAGTTGCCTTGTTGTCCTTGGGGTCCCCTGCCACCTCTCGGGGGTCTTCCTCTGTTCCCTCGGGGAAAAAAACCCTTCTTTAGGGAGGACCTCTGTTGTCGTAATACTCATCCTGGTAGTGATTCAGAGGAGAAAATCTGTTGTATGTGTCTATTCTGTTGTAGGAGGAAATTGGTGTCCTGTCAGTTCCTGGGTTTCCCACGTGAGTGTTTTCCCTACGGTCATTGTATGTTGGTCGTGGTTCAAAAAATCTTTCTCCATTATTTCTTTCTCCATTTGCTGGTGTCATGGGAGTTCTGGGGGTCCTGGGTGTTCCGACCTCCATCCAAGAATCATCTTCATCTTCATCTCCCATTTCCGATGGTTCTCTGGAGTCTACAACCACAGGATCCACACTCGTGCCCTGTCCATTGTATGTTTCATCCGATTGCCATTTGTATACATCCCTGTTCCTGTAGTCCAAAATGTCCCTTTTGTATTTCTTTAATTTTTTGGCTTGTATTGTCTTATCATATTTTTGTATGGCCTCCTGAAGTGCCTTCTCCTCATTTTTATATTCTAATGTATCCGCATAGGGGACTAGTTGTTCTTTTAATGTTATGATGGCACTTTCTATCTTTTTAAGTTTGAATTGTCTCCTTTTTATAATCATAAGAAGCAGTTCCTTTTCACATTTGTTGAAAAATGCATACCATTGGTCCAATAGGACTGGATCGGCAATGTGGTCATTGGGGGATATATCCCACCTCAGCCTCCTTGGTGCTATATTTTCTTTGGTGTATTTTTCCAAGGATACTATGTCCCACCAGACCCGTAGTTGCTTCTCCATGTTATGCTTCAATTGTTTAAAGGAACCTTCCATATCCTGTCTCTGTATAATAATGTCCTGATCAAAAATTTCTTCTACATTCACTGCTCTAGATGTCATATATTTAAAGATTTCCATTATGCAGCTAGGTCTAGGTGATACCACGAAGTGGTTACACAAGAGATAATTGAGACAAAGGTGACCAGCGCTATGGATTTATAAGGTGAATGCAGAAACAGACGGTGTAAGCTGCCAACAACCAAACCCAACAAGTTGGGTTGGAAATGTAATAGTGCAAGTGGGGTTGTGAACGGCGCTACCGTATTACAAAGATATAGCAATAATGTATTTTTTGTTAGCGTGAGTAGTGATACCACTTAATGTGTGCCGTGAATAAATAAATAAATTTTAAAGTGCAATTTTTTAAAAGGCTATATAAAAAATAGTAATAAACAGAGATCAGTTAAAATAGATTGTATATATGCCTTGTATCTTTAATTATTGGTGATAAAGTGCATAAGTGCTAGTGCAAAGAAAAGAGAAACACAAGGCTGAAGTGAATTAGTGAATTTTATTTAAAAAAACCAAGTGAAGCATATAGCTATCCTCACTATGAAGCAGAGGTGATGGTGCTCAGTGAAGAGAAAAGAAGTAAATGATAAATGCTGCTGTGAGCAAACGATAATAAGCATATAACTGAAATTAATAAGTGTGGGATAAATTAGATAAATTAGAAAATGAATTCAATTATAAGAAGACAAGTGGCCACACAATGAGATCGGAGGTGGTTTAAAGTGATTGTAAAGTTTTGTTGGAATAGAATTATTCAAGAATGCATTAGGATAAGAAACCTTCTGCCTTTAAAATTCCTTTAACCTTAATCTGTGCAGGTTTTTTTTTTTTTTTTATTGTCAGTGCAATAGGGATGTGGAACTCTCTTCCACAATTAGTCGTGTCAGCAGGGAATATTGATATTTTCAAAAGACTCTTGGATGTGCATCTTAAAGAGCAAAACATACAGGGATATAGGAAACTAATATAGACACTGACACACGTACACCAACACAGGTTGAACTGGATGGACTATGGCCTTTATTCAACCTTGCCTGCTATGTAACCAGGGCTTTTTTTTCTCAGTAAATATGTGCAGAAGTCACCCATCATCCACCTCTGAGCACCATTCCTTGGTTCTACCTATTATCCACCTCTCAGTACTGCCCCTTTTAGAGAATACAGAACAGAGTATCATTATGTGCTACTGCGTAATGTGCATGGAATTTTTTAATGATAACAAGAAAGATGGTAAAAAAAAAACCCATGCAGTGAGCAAAAATATACCCAACTTCGGCAACAGTAGACCACCCCAGCAACAATAGATCCCCACACAACAACAGACTCCCCCCAGCAACAGTGAACCCTCCACAAAAAAATGTACTAATTTTAAGTACAAGAGTGAAGGGAGGCTAAATATACAATTATCATCCAGATATTGCTCCTAATTTGCCATTTTAGGAACAGTAGTACAACATTGAGCGATTATTTTAGTGTGGTATAAATGTCAGCATATGATATACAGTAAACTGACTTTTATTGTGTTGTTCTGCAGAACATAATGGTATGCACAGCATAACAGCATAATCAAATTTTCCAATTTCCTTAGGCAATTACAGAAGAGTTCTCATCAACATATAAATAGCAGCCGTTTTTGGATTACTGCGGCATTTTAAAAACTTTCCTTTCTTTCTTTGCTTAACAAAACCATAGACTATTTCAAAACTGTATAAAAAATGCAGAATTCAATACAGGCCTAATAAACCATTCCACTAGCAATTCTTGAATGTAAAACTTGTGCAGAAACTGCCAAGTACAGTAGGAAAAGAAAGCTATGTTTTGAGTGGAAGGTGACACATTTGGGAAGTACAGAGGCACAGACTGCATCAATAACATGTACCAGAAAGGACACCCTCATATAAATTAGCAGCATGATGTGAACCCTCTGCTGAACACTTTGAATTATTTAATCCCCAACTAGCCTTGGTGTCAGTGAGATTTAGTAACCCCCTCCAAGCCTTGAAGAAATGATCTATGAAAGTACTATGGGGCAGGAGATGACCTTAATGTCAGTATTCCATGGATTTCAATCTATGTGTTTCCAGGCTGATCTTATTTTTGGCCACTAGCAGTAATCATTGCACTCTGCTGGCCGTAAAAGCTTCACCTCGCAACCCCACAGCCCCAGCTTTCAGGCATCCAGTCAGTGTTGATGGTGGAATCAATCGATTTTCTTTACTTCTACCTATGGAATCAATCATCTATGGGCTGCTTAAGGCTACATTTTCATGGATTTGTGCACACCCATGTAATGGTCCTGTTTTGCCTGCACAGGATGCACAGATGTCTCTATGCAGCTACTGCGTCCCAATTGACATGAATGGGACTGCCTACATGCAGATGCACGGAACACCTGTACATCTAAGCAAAACACCGTCCTCACACGGTGTATGCCAAAGTACGCCTATGTAAAAAGGCCTGAGAATTAAATCCTGGAACATTTCTGTGGGTTCCAGCTAGAAGGTATGATAACTGTAAATTACCTTTTTCTATTTTTACCTGCTCTGGTCTTTTCTAAAATATACAGAGGGGATAGGCTTTACAAACTTTCAAGTCTGTAGTGTGAATGTAAAAATAGCAAAAATGATCCAGTTGGGGGGCGTGGCGGAACTGTTCATGTAGGCAGACGTGTGTTGCATCGGCTCCGTTATCCTGTCGGTTAAACTCCTGATTTTTGATCCACATATCCGCAGAAATTGCCCTAGAGCTTCGCAAGCGAGTCTGCCTTGCCCCGTCATCAATCCCTGGCCACCGGACTGCTCCAGCCACCAAGACTAAGAAGAAGGAGGAAGGGTCACACGCGGCTAAGTAGGGGCCCAAAATGGCGGCATCCCGCTGCCTCAGAGAGCGGGAAGGGACAAGCAGCCTACAGCGCTCTCTAAACTAGTATGCCCGCGATCCAGCTACACACAAACCGCTGACTAAGCCTGCTGCTTCTTCGCCTGGCCGACAGACATGCCACTCACCTCCTTCGCTGACCTCGTCTCCCCGGCGGGAAGCCATGACCGCATCATCATCCGAGGCCGCAGTGAGTACTCCCTTGGGGCTCCAGGGGGAGGAAGACACACCGGGGGCTACCACACATCCTGAGTCTACCCTCCAGGATGTATTGACGGCGGTGCACACCTATGGTGCATCCCTTACGGACCTGTCAGTGGAGGTGAAGAGTATGAAGGAGGGTTTATTACACATTCGGCAGGACATGCAAAAAATCAGGGAGTGGGCCATCGCACTGGAGGGCAGGGTTAGTGTAGTGGAGGATGATCTGCCACCCCTTATTCAAAATGTCAGAATGAATTCCTCTGGGGTCTCAGAAGCAATGGCCAGGCTGGAGGACATGGAAAACCAGCTGCGCCGCAGTAACCTGCGCTTAGTGGGCATACCAGAGAAGGCAGAGGGTAAAGCACCAGTGGAATTCATTGAGCAATGGCTGCTGTCTACATTTGGGAAGGATAACCTTTCTCCCTTTTTTTTGTGTAGCGAGCACACAGAGTGCCTTTCAGGGCTCCGCCACCAGGGGGTCCTGATCGCCCATTCCTATTGAAATTACTGCACTATAAGGACAGAAATATCATCCTGAGACTCACCAGGAAACAACCTCGCATGGAGATGCAGGGAGCCAAGATCTCTATTTACCCTGATTTTTCTGCTGCCCTACAGAAGCAGCGGGCCAGATTTACGGATGTCAAGAAGCGCCTGCGCGCTATACCGCTGGTGTATACCGGCCATAAAGTTAAAGGAGCTTTTAAACTACGTGATGGGGGGAAGGTACAGATGTAGAATTAGCCAGTGGAAAGCAAGATTCAGAGGGCAGAAATGGGGGCATTAGCGGTAGGGTGTTCGGAGCTTCTAAACCCAGGGTGGGTATGGGGAAAAATCAAGAGAGCAGCCTAAAAATATCAAATGAGGATATATGTAACCGGTCAAAATTATGAGGCTTGTATACCAATGCCAGAAGCCTGGCTAACAAGATTGGAGAGCTGGAGCTGCTGATGTTTGAGGAGGACTTTGATTTTGTGGGGATAACAGAGACATGGTTTGAGAGCTCTCGTGACTGGATGGCGACAATTCAGTGGTATTCCCTTTATCGCAGAGATAGAGAAGGTAAAAAAGGGGGAGGGGTATGTCTGTATATTAAGAACAATGTACAGGTAAATATGAGGGATAATATTAATAATGGAGCTATGGACGAGGCAGAATCCCTATGGGTAGAACTTCAAAGGGAAGGCACTGTGGGGAAGGTAATATTGTGCGTATGCTATAGGCCCCCCAACCAGAGGGAGGAGGGTGAGGCGGACCTCCTTTTACAGATGGAATTGGCAGCAAGGATGGGAAATGTCATTATAATAGGGGACTTGAATTATCCAGATATAGACTGGGCAGAAGGAACTGCGCATTCAGCCAAGGCTCGGCAGTTCCTAAATGTTTTGCAAGACAATTTCATGGGTCAGATGGTGAATGCACCGACAAGAAACAATGCGGTACTTGACCTACTGATTACCAACAATATAGACCTGCTCACGGATATAGAAATACGGGGCAACTTAGGAAACAGTGACCATAGGTCAATTCGTTTCAGTATTAATTATAGTAATAGGAAACACAAGGGCAATATAAGGACACTGAATTTCAAAAGAGCCAATTTCCCAAAACTCTCTGCTAGAAAATATCAAATGGGATAGAACCCTGGGAACAAAGAACACAGAGGAGAAATGGGAGTGCTTCAAAAGCATACTTAACAAAGAGATTGACCAGTGCATTCCAAAGGGAAATAAATTTAAAAGAGCAAAATTAAACCCTGGGTGGCTAAACTCCAACATAAAAATGTATATTAATGCTAAAGGAAAGGCCTTCAAAAAATACAAGACTGAAATCAGGGCGGCTAAAATAGAACACGAGAGACATATAGCAGAAGAGAGTAAAAAGAACCCCAAGAAATTCTTTAAGTATATAAACAGTAAGAAAGCAAGGCCAGAACACATTGGCCCCATAAAAGACGATAAGGGAGTTTTGGCCACAGAGGACAGGGAAAATGCGGTAGTGTAAAATAATTTCTTCTCTTCAGTCTTTACAAAAGAATTGGGGGGGCTACACTAACCCAGCTTGTAAGGCCAAGCTAAATAACACACCTCAGGAAGTACCGCCATGGCTAACAGAAGATAGACTTAGAACTAAACTAGAGAAACTTAAAGCGGAGTTCCACCCTAAAATTATACTTACCTCCATCTTCTTGCTCCGGGTCACCTGAAAAACAAATGGATAATCACAATTTATTTTTTTAACTTACCTTGTTTAGAAGAAAATATACTTACCTTACTTCCTCTTCCTCCCCTCGGCGGCCACGGCGATTCGTCAACTTCCTGGCTTGCAATGATTCCTGGGAGCTGAACGTCATCGCTCCCAGGAATCAATGCACCTGCACCGGCCCGACGTCAGTTCCGGTGCAGGCGCCATCATACCTTGCTAAACAGCTTCTGGGCTTGCCCAGAAGCTGTGCAGGGATGACGCTGCGGCACCGGAAGTGACGGTGGGGCCGGTGCAGTGCATCGTGGGACCGAAGAAGACGGAAGAGGACACAGAAGAGGATCGCGCTGGCTTCAAGCTTCCCACACCTGAGATGGCAGCGCTGGACAATACATTTTCAAGGTAAGTATTTCTTCTAAAAGGTAAGTGCAACCGAGGACAGATCAGAGGCTATCCATTGTGGAATGCACTAGCCCTGACTGTCCCGGGAGTATTTTTATTAAAAAAACTTTCCCAGGGTGGAACTCCGCTTTAACATAAATAAATCACCGGGAGCGGATGGCTTGCACCCGAGGGTTCTTAAAGAGCTCAGCCAGGTGATTGCCAGACCATTATTCTTGATCTTTAAGGATAGCTTACAGATGGGTATGGTGCCAGCTGATTGGAAAAAAGCCAACGTGGTACCAATATTTAAAAAGGGGCCGAGATATATCCCGGGTAACTATAGGCCGGTCAGCCTAACATCAGTAGTCTGCAATATTTTGGGGGGTAGTTAAGAGACCACACACAAGACTTTAGTAATGAAAATGGTATTATTAGTAGTAATCAGCATGGATTCATGAAAAATCGTTCTTGCCAAACCAATCTATTAACCTTCTATGATGAAGTGAGCTGCCACCTAGATAAAGGTAAGCCTGTGGATGTGGTGTACCTGGACTTTGCAAAGGCCTTTGACACTGTTCCCCACAAACGCTTACTGTTCAAACTAAGGAAGGTAGGTATGGACCATAAGGTGAGTACCTGGATAGAGAACTGGCTCCAGGGGAGGTTGCAAAGGGTGGTGATTAATGGGGAATACTCAGATTGGGCGGGTGTGGAAAGCAGGGTCCCCCAGGGTTCTGTCCTGGGGCCAATCCTGTTTAATTTATTCATAAATGTTCTAAAGGAGGGGATATCGAGTAAAATCTCAGTATTTGCGGATTATACTAAACTAAGCATACCAATATCTTCTGGGCAGGATGTGGAAACCTTACAAGCGGACCTGAACAAAATAATGGGGTGGGCAACTACATGGCAGATGAGGTTTAATGTTGAAAAATGTAAAGTAATACACTTGGGTGCCAGAAACCAGAAAGCAAGCTACTCACTAGGGGGGGGGGACCTCTGGGTGAGTCTAGAATGGAAAAGGACCTGGGGGTACTGGTAGACAACAGACTTGGCAGTGGCATGCAATGCCAAGCCGCTGCAAGCAAAGTCAACAGAATACTGGGATGTATAAAAAAGGGGATTCACTCCAGAAATGAAGAGATTATTCTCCCACTCTACAAGACTCTGGTCCGGCCACATCTGGAGTATGCTGTCCAGTTCTGGGCACCGGTCCTCAGGAAGGATGTGCTGGAACTGGAGAAAGTCCAGAGAAGGGCAACAAAAATAATTAGGGGAATGGAGGACATCAGCTATGAGGAAAGTCTACAAGCACTGAACGTATTCTCTTTGGAGAAGAGACGATTGAGGGGGATATGATATCACTGTACAAATACTGTACTGGCAACCCTAGCATATGGAAAAACCTATTCAGAGAAAGGGAATACAATAAGACACGTGGCCACTCACTAAAACTATGTAACTATGAGAGTGGTGGCTAATGGTACCGTCCATTTCTTTGAGAACCCTAACATGGCAGTCAACTGGCTGGATCGTCAAGAATGACAACTAAGAGCTGCTGCAGAATGATAATTTCTCACTGAGCTGCATGTGGGTCCTCTATACCCCTTATAGTAGCCACGCTGTCTCGCCTTGACCGAAACAAGTTTTGTAATTTCAGAGTTGACTTCCTTTCTTGAGCCCTGTCTAGTGAGGCTCGCCATTTCAGAGTCTGTCCGAGTTTGGGCCCTCTTTCCTTACCCCCCCTGCCGCTCCTGGGCTTGCAAGCACTTCCCTGTGGGGCATGGATGGAAGCCGCCCTTTGGGCTTCCCACCACTACGTTGCCTTTTTGTGGATTTTTTTTTGTTTGTTCTCTTGTTTTTTGTTTTTTTCAATTTTTACTATAGTGAACAACATAGCAGTGGTCTACCCGGTTCTGCTGCTTTCAAGACCCCAAGAATCTTGCTCCTCCTCCTTTCCCAGAGCTTAGGATTCCTCCCCTCCGGAATTCCCCTGTTGACGAAGGCCCCTAGGCCTGCTTGGGGCTTGTTGTGGGCCCTACATACACTACTTGTCCCTCATGGCTAGTGCCACTGGATCCCTTCTCTCCTGGAATGTGCGTGGACGGGGGGAGGCCCGCAAACGTACTGCTATTTGGACTTTCCTATCACATCATGGTCCCTCTATTGTTTGCCTACAGGAGACTCATCTGACAAAGGACACGGTTGGCAGTCTCCGTACCCCAAAATTTCCTGTGCAATTTCACTCCTTCGTACTCTCGGGGTGTCTCGATTCGAGTATCGGCCTCTGCAAGATTTGAACCCCTTGATTCCCTGATTGACCCTCAGGACAGGTTTATTTTTTGATGGGGATGTGGGATGTCTCTAAATGTATCATTGCAAATGTTTATGTTCCCCCTCAATTTACTTTTGAGGTGCTATCTGTCTAGGTCTGTCTCGGTTCATTGGTACACACCCCCAAATCCTGGTGTTGGCTTTGGGGGACTTTAACAATGTCCTTGATCCGTCTTTAGATACCCTTAAGAGGTTTTGCCCCGGAGGATCCAAAACTCCCACTCCCTTTGCCAGGTTTATAGTGGAGTTGGGCCTTGTGGATATCTGGCGCAGTAAATATCCATTGGAGACGGGCTTCTCCTGCCATTCTCTGTCCCATTCCACTTTGTCTCGCATAGATCTGGCCCTGGGCTCCGACCTCCTTTTTTCCTATGCGCCTGAAGTCACCTATTTGGCTCGGGGCCTGTCTGATCATTCCCCAATGCTGGTGTGCCTTCGGTTGCCGGGGCCCAGCCGGCCCAGGCAATGGAAACTGAATCCATTTTGGCTTCCGCTTTTTGCTGACCATTCTAAAATTAATGCCCACCTTAACAACTTTTTTGCCGATAACAGACACTCCGCAGCTCCGGGTATGGTATGGGACGCTATGAAAGCGTTTATTAGAGGTATTTGTATCAAGGAAATATCATTATTATATAATTATCAATATCACTATTAAGTCTAGGAGTAGACGTTGGGCTCGAGATGCCAGTGAAGCGGTTCTCCGAGCTCAACGTACCTATCTGCTCTCGCCCTCGGTGGATAATCAAAATTGCTGGCTGGAGGCGCAATGCTTTTTTCGCTCCATCCAGCAACAGCAGGCTGACCATAAACGTTTCTTCACTTCCCAAGGTCACTTTGAGGAAGGGGAAAAGACCGGTCATATGCTCGCAATTATATCACGGGCGCAGAGACCGTCTGCAATCATAAATAGGCTGACTCTACCTTCAGCACGGGTGGTTACGGACACCCCAGCCATCTTACAAGGCTCCGCACATTTTACCAAGACCTATACACTTCCAAGGTGTCTTACGACCCGAGTGACCTGCAGACTTTTTTACAAGACCTTCAGCTGCCACAGCTTTCTGCTGCAGACAGGGCACTCCTGGACTCCCCCATTAAGTTGGAGGAACTCCAGGAGGCCCTAGCGGCCTTTCCTAACTCCAAAGCTCTGGGGGCAGACGGGCTCCCTATTGAATTGTATAAAGCCTTTAGCGGGGTTCTTTTGCCCGAATTACTCCACACGATCATGGCCTCTTCTGAGCTAGGGACGCTCCCCCGTCTATATATGAAGTGGTGGTAGTGGTCCTATTGAAGCCCGGGAAGGATCCGACTCGCCCTGACTCTTACAGACCTATTTCACTCCTCACATCAGACTTAAAACTTTTGCGAAGGTGCTAGCCACGCGGTTATCTAAAGTGATTTCTAAAATAGTTCATGGGGACCAGTCTGAGTTCATACCTGGAAGATCCACGGCCACTAACATCCGTAGGTTGTTTTTGAATATGCAAATTCCCTCGGATAATTGCGGCACCAGGGCGATACTGTCACTTGACGCCGCTAAAGCTTTCGATAGCGTGGAGTGGCAGTATCTATGGGTTATTCTAGAACAATTGTTGTTGGGGCCCACGTTTATTGCGTGGATCAAATTGTTGTATAAGGCACCCACAGCTTGCCTGCGGGTCAATAACACATTGTCTCAAGCCTTCCCGC
The DNA here is from genome assembly GCF_965119305.1 of Pelophylax lessonae. Classification (NCBI taxonomy): domain Eukaryota; kingdom Metazoa; phylum Chordata; class Amphibia; order Anura; family Ranidae; genus Pelophylax; species Pelophylax lessonae. The sequence continues at coordinate 113,074,987 of NC_138775.1, read as the reverse complement.
TACACAGAGGCACAAGGCAGGGTTGCCCCCTATCACCCCTTTTGTTTGCCCTGGCAGTAGAGCCCCTATCGGCGGCTATCAGAGCTCACCCTACAATCCATGGGTTCCGGCGGTGTGAGGGGGTGGAGAAACTCGCACTGTATGCTGATGATGCACTACTGTTCCTAGGGGATACCTCTGGTTCCCTGGTGGAAATGATGACTCTGATTCATAGGTTTGGATCCTTCTCGGGTTTCCGGATCAACTGGGACAAGTCTGTCCTACTGCCACTGGACCCTCTGGGGGCTCCATTACCGCCCCTGGCGTCACAGGTCCTGGTGGTGGAGGAGTTTAGGTATCTGGGAGTCATTGTGCATCCGGATCTGGGGCGGTATATTAAACTTAACGTTACCCCGCTATTGCATAGGTATAAAGAAAAATTGGCTAGCTGGGTCAAGTTGCCTCTGTCAGTGGTAGGCAGATGCAATCTGATCAAGATGATTTGAAATCTGCAACTACTGTATGTCCTACATAATGCTTCTATATTGATTCCGATTCATGTCTTCAAAAAATTCAACACTGTGTACCGTGCACTTATTTGGAAGAAACAGTCTCCTCGGATTCGCCTGGAGACGTTCGAGGAAGCAAAGGATAGTGGTGCTTTAGCAGTTCCCAACCCATTCTATTATTTTCTGGCAGCCCAGCTACAACATCTTATGGGCTGGCTGCAGGATGCTGCCTGCGACCCGGTCCGACGGATCCTTATGACACTTCTGACGGGGGAGACACTGGTAGAGTCACTGGAGGCTGGTGCACTGGGAATGTCTCCTCAATATCCCACATTACTGCTAATTGATAAAATCTGGCACAGGGCCAAGCAACACTTTGCCTATGAGGATTTTTTCGAGGTACTCCCGTATTTTGCACAACGCTAACTACCCAGAGTTGGATAAAGTACGGGACTCTTTGTGCTGGGATAGATATGGAGTCAAATTTACATCACAATTATACAGGGGCGGTGCTCTCAAGGACTTCCAGACTCTTCAAGTTGAATTTGGCCTACCTAACTCCCTATTTTTCCAATATCTGCAGTTGTGCCATGCCCTTGCATCGCAGTCCAGGGGGTCCACGTGGGGTTTCTGTAACCCGGTGATTTTGATTAGCCTTCTGCGTTCAATGGTTAAAAAGGGGCAAATCTCCTCCTTATATTCCTCTTTTATGGATCAGATCTCGAGAGCTATGTCACTTGAATGCAGGACTGACTGGGCTGACGATTTGGGGACTATCACCTCGGAGGAGTGGACGGGTATTCTTGACAATGTGCTCAAGGTATCCCTGTCCTCTACCCAGAAACTCACACAATTGTTTATTTTACACCGCACGTATCGGACTCCTCAACGGTTGCATCGCTGGCGGAGAAGGGACACACCACTCTGCCCCCGATGCAAGATACACACGAGAACTCTTCTGCACATGCTTTGGAGGTGTCCAAAGCTGCACCGCTACTGGTCTGTGGTGTTGCATTCCACTAACTCTATATGGAAGCTGCAGCTTCCTATGGACCCTAAACTCTGTATAATAGGTTGGTTGGACGAAGAATTATATACTCCGTGGGTATTTGTGGCAGTTCTTCTGACTTTATTTCTTGCCAGGAAATTAATAGCGAGGAAATGGATCTCCCCATCTGCACCCACTCACACGGAGTGGATAGAGGAAGTTAAAGCTCTCTTGGCCAGAGAAAATCTCACTTATAAGCATAGAGGGAGCACTATGAAATGTGAGCGTATTTGGGGACAATGGCTGGATGTACCGGGTCCGGCTCCACCTAGTCACAAATAGGATCATGGGGGGGGGGGTGAATTACTCCTCCTAATAAGATATTGGGGTGATTGGTTGTAATCTGATTATATCTGAGTAGTTGTGGGGGGAATCGGAACGAGAGGGTCAAATAACTATTTCCGCCCAATTGGGCTACCATCTTTGGTGAGGAAGCACCAAGGGATCTTTCACCATCAGACCGGGTGTGTGAGTTGTTTATTTTTCTTTTCTTTTTATTTCTTTTTATGGTGTAGTGCAGCCATCACTAAATGGCGGCCCGTGGTCCATTGACGGCCCGCACGATGCTTCCGCCCGGACCGCGATGCCGCCTCCTGTTATCAGTCACTGGTTTGCTGGGACCGCGGGTGTCCCAGCAACCAGTGACGTGCTGTGTGTGCGCCACGCCCCCTACTTACTGCGGCTCCCGGCTCACTCCCAGCCGGTGTCCTAAGGGGCCGCGAGTAGGGGCGTGACATCACGCGCGTGCCCCGCCCCCTGCTCCTGACTGCGGCTCTCATTCAGCCGGGCAGCGAGTTGGGGCGTAACATTATGTGCACGCCCCGCCGCCTGCTGCTCGCGGCTCCTGGCTCGACTACTGGCTCCAGGTATTTGGAGCACAAGGGGAAAAAGTAATGTGGGTAAAGCTGATGAGAGGTTTTTAAAGTGATGGGCTTATTTTGTAGTGCTCATTAGAGTGCCCCATAAAAAAAAATTGTGCCCATCAGAGTGCCGCCTAACATAAAATGTGCCCATCAGCATGCCCCTTATTTTATGTTAAGGGTCACGCTGATGGGCATATTTTATGTTAAGGGGCACTCTAATGGGCATATTTTATGTTAAGGGTCACGCTGATGGGCATATTTTATGTTAAGGGGCACTCTAATGGGCATATTTTATGTTAAGAGCAACACTGATTTGCACGTTTTGTTTTGACCATCAGAGTGCCCCCTAACATAAAATATGCCCATCAGAGTGCCCCCTAACATAAAATGTGCCCATCAGCGTGCCCCTTATTTTATGTTAAGGGTCACGCTGATGGACACATTTTATGTTAAGGGGCACTCTAATGGGCATATTTTATGTTAAGGGTCACGCTGATGGGCATATTTTATGTTAAGGGCACTCTAATGGGCATATTTTATGTTAAGGGGCACTCTAATGGGCATACTATGTTAAGAGCAACGCTGATTTACATGTTTTTTTTTTGACCATCAGAGTGCCCCCTATAATAAAATGTGTCCATCAGAGTGCCCCCTAACATAAAATGTGCCCATCAGAGAAGTTCCACTTTAACTTCTCTGTAAGCAGAGATCATTGATGTCTAGATCCTCAGGTCACATTTAGCAGTGTCACCAAGTGTCAGCTAACTTATGGGATTGTATGGTTGTGTTTTCTTTATTGTGTTTTGTTTTTTAATGGTTGAGCCAGATGGACTTGTGTTTTTTTTCAACTGGTCTAACTAACTTAAATTGTATGTATACCCAAAACTTTTTTTTTTAGAAAATTTCCTATCATTTCCTGCTCCATACACAAAACGAGATAAGTAATATCCCAAGGTGAGGGGAATTCTCCTATTAGACAGTTGTCCTCATAGCAGATGTCCTCTTTGAAAAAGTTCCTCTTCTCTAGTGTCCTGTGGACTGCTTTAAAACTTTTAGATTTCCCCTTGTTTTCTTTCTCAGAGAAAATGGGCACTAGTACATATATAGGGTAAGAGTCTAACCCTTCCCATTGCAATCTAAGCTAAAAGAAAAAAAAGTTAAGAAAATAAAAAACTAGAGTTGTACTATAACAACAACTCCTTTAGCACGCCTAAATATTTTTATACATACTTCAAGGACATCTAAAGTTTTTTTTAGTACTCTGTAAAAAACAAAACTGCTAAACCTCAGGAGAGGAGGCAGTGGTACCCGGTGTCAGAGGTTCAATAGGAGGGGTAGATTAGGGGCTGTATGGTCTACAATTCTAAGTGGCAGGGTTCCTCTATTAGGGAAACACACAGAGAGACCTGACGCTGAGAACTGACATGTATAAAGACCAAAAAATAAAATAAATGTGAATCCTGTCAGGGGTACTGCTGACCCACAACTCAGTCCCAATGAGATAAACAACACAAACAGCAAAGTGGGATAACAAGTGCTCCCCCTGACCAAGGACATAACTTGCTTGAAGACTGGAGGTGCAAAAGTCTCAGTTTATTAATGAACACATCACAATAATTATTCTGGATAATAAAGGACGCTGGTCACCATGTGGAACAACATAGATAGAAATGGGCAGTACCTTTAGTAGAAGCCAGTGCAGGTGACAATTGGCTATGGGGAAAATGAAACCTCCAGCGGGGGATGTGGTGAAGACCGGGCCCGGCAGAAGCTGATGAGGAATCAAGCAGAAGGATGCCGTATTGATGAACGAAAGCCCACGAGTGCCGTCATGCACTGGGGAGGCAACTTCTATGTAAACAGCCAGCAGTATCACCAGGAAGCACCGGCGTCTCCTGTTGCCGTCGTCCCGCTTCTGCACCGAAAGATGGCGTCACTGGCAGTGTTAATTTTGTTGACTAAAATGTTTTCGCCGACTAAATTAACACAATTTAGGTCGACTAAAATACGACTAAAACTAAAACAATTCAGATGACTAAAATACGACTAAAACTTAAATGGCATTTTAGTCATAAGACTAAAATACAACTAAAACTAAAATAGCGTTTTAGTCATAAGACTATAACTAAAACGAAATTGAAAATTTACATCATCAAAATTAACACCCCTCTGCTGGCCATTTCTAAATCGGCAACACAATTCCATCCAGAGCCTGTAATAACAGCACATTAAAGTTTAAACATGTATTGCACCACCGCATAAGCATAAGTAAGGGGCATCTACTAAGCTGCTGAAAACTAAAAAAGGAAGAAAAAGGCTTTTCTTATATTTTTCCCTGATATTTAACCACTTTACCACCGGAGGATTTTGCTGTCTTCCGTCCAGGCCACTTTTTGCGATTCGGCGCTGTGCGACTTTAACTGACAATTGCGCGGTCGTGCGATGCCGTACCCAAACGAAATTTACGTCCTTTTTTTCCCACAAACAGAGCTTTCTTTTGGTGGTATTTGATCACCTGTGGGATTTTTACTTTTTGCGCTATAAACAAAAAAAGAGCGTTTATTTTGAAAAAATAACAATATTTTTCACATTTTTTTATATGAAATTCCCCCCAAAAAAAATGTAAAAATCAAATTTTTTTTACATTTTTGGCCAATTTGTTTTATGCTACCTATGTTTAGTAAAAAAAATTGCAATAAGCGTATTTTGATTGGTTTGCGCAAAAGTTATTGCCTTTACTAACTAAGGGAAAGATTTCTGTCATTTTTGGTGTTTTTTTTTTTAACGCGTAATGGCGGTGATCTGCGATTTTTTTTGCGGGACTGCGACATTGCGGCGGACAGATCGGACCCTTGACTGACATTTTTGACACTTTTGGGGGTACCAGTGACATTTCTACAGTAATCAGTGCTATATATATGCACTGTTACTGTAAAAATGACAGGGAAGGGGTTAATTTTATTGGAGAGGGAGGGGTTAATGTATGCCTGGTGCTTACTGACGTGTGGGGGGGGGAGGTGACTGTGTGACAGAAGGACAGATCGGATGTCCAGCTATGCTGAACACTCCGATCTGTCAGTCCCTGTCACTATGGAGATCCGCCCGCTGTGTTTACACACAGCGGGCGGATCTCCAGACTCGATCCCCGACGATCGGGGCAGAGCAGCGGCAATCGCCGCTGCTCCTCCCCTGGCCCGACTCCCGCTGTGAATGAACACAGCGGGAGAGAGCCTCCGGCGGCGCGCGAGCGCCGCCCACAAGGGGCGGAGTCCAGCGACGTAGGTCTACGTCGCTGGACGGGATCGCAGCACTTTGCCGCAGTAGCCTCCATGTGAGCGGGGCTAAAGTGGTTAATGTTGGTAACATATTCAGGTAATATGTGCAATGTCATTACAGCCAATGGAGTTTACAGGTTTTTGTTTTTTTTGCATTTTAAAGTTGCACTTCGGTTTGTCAAAAAGCAATATTTCTGTTTGTTTATGAAACTTGGTTTTATTTATAAAGATGTTATATATCACAATGGCTTTATCTGTGTCTGTAGTGCGTCTTCAAACCTTATAATAACATATTAGATTTTTACTCCAGGAGTATGCAATTCATTTGGAAATGCTAGAGAAATGTTTAAATAATGCATTACAATTAACCTAAACCTACTCGATTTGTAGTTGACTAAAATGTATGAGATTTTAGTCGACTAAAATGTACTGGAGATTTTAGTCTACTAAAATATGACTAAAACTAAAACAATTCAGATAACTTAAATACGACTAAAACTAAAATCGAATTTTGGTCAAAAGACTAAAATACGACTAAAACTAAAATGGCATTTTAGTCAAAAGACTATAACTAAAACTAAATCAAAATTGACTGCCAAAATTAACATTGGTCACTGGGCAGGCAGAAGCCAACAAAGGTATGCCAAGTATGATAAAGGTATGTCAAGTGTCCGCACAATGCAATCTGAATGTAATGGTGAGGCGGCCAGCTATTGTGAGAGAAAGGAATGCCAAAGAGACAGACTACATGTTTCGGGGGGAACCCCCTTCTTCAGGTCTAAAGTTTTGTTTGGGGTTGGGCCACGTGGCGAGGGGTAGGTGGTAAGTGAACGAGGCTGGATTTTCAGTGGTGGACACTCACATTGCTGCCTGGGCTCTGCCTCTTGTCTAGTTGGCGGCGATGGGAGCCCTGTTGTGGGCTGCGTATGTGGGGGAATCTCGATCTTTGTGTGGGTCTAGTGCACTGTCACCTTCCCACCACCAGAGGGGGCCCACTCCCTTTTTCCCAACAAAATAACTTTTTTCCTCTTTGTTATGTCTCTCAGTATATGTATACAGTATACACTGTACATATTTTAGAATCTTTATTTGTTTGGCTGATAACATGAGCCCTATTTAATAATATTAATATAAATTAATGTAATGTAATGTAAGTTAATGTAATTAGCCAAACATATATAAATAAAGAATAAAAAAATATTTTTTCAATAATAATAATAATAATAGCAACAACATTTTGTCATAATATATAATAATATATTTTTTATAATAATACTAGAGTCTAGAGTCCAGAGGGTGGTGATAAATGGGGAGTACTCGGGTTGGGCGAGTGTGGAAAGTGAGGTCCCCAAGGATCTGTCCTGGAACCAATCCTGTTTAATTTATTCATAGACGATCTAGAGGAGGGGATATCCAGCACTATCTCAGTATTTACTAAACGAAGCAGGCCAATATCTTCTATGCAGGATGTGGAAACCTTACAAGCAGACCTAAACAAAATAATGGGGTGGGCACCTACATGGCAGATGAGGTTTAATGTTGAAAAATGTAAGATAATGGCACTTGGGCGTCAGAAACATGAACGCAAGCTACTTGCTATGGGGGGAACCTCTGGGTGAATCTAAGATGGAAAAGGACCTGGGGGTCCTAGTGGACAACAGGGTTGGCAGTGGCATGCAATGCCAAGCTGCTGCAAGCAAAGCCAACAGAATATTGGCATGTATAAAAAAGGGGATTCACTCCAGAAAAAAAGAGATTATACTCCCACTTTACAAGAATCTGGTCCGGCCACATCTGGAGTATGATGTCCAGTTCTGGGCACCAGTCCTCAGAAAGGATGTGCTAGAACTGGAGAGAGTCCAGAGAAGGGCAACAAAAATAATTAGGGGAATGGAGGAAATCAGCTATGAGGAAAGACTACAAGCATTGAACTAATTCTCTCTGGAGAAGAGATGCTTGAGAGGGGATATGATATCAATGTACAAATACTGTACTGGTGATGACCCTAGCATAAGGAACAAACTTTTCAGAGAAAGGGAATACAATAAGACATGTGGTCACTCACTAAAACTAGAGGAAAAACGGTTTAACCTTAAAATATGTAATATTCTTTACTGTCAGAGCAGTAAGGATGTGGAATTCTCTTCCACAAGCAGTGGTATCAGCAGGGAGCATCGATAGTTTCAAAAAACTATTAGATGGGCACCTTAAAGACCACAACATAAAGGGGTATACAAAGTACGGTTAACAGCAAACACACACATACATATCATAGGCTGAACTGGATGGACTGATGTCTTTTTTCAACCTCACAAACTATGTAACTATGTGGTCAGTCAATCTATTATTATTTTTATTGTGGAAAAAATATTATTGTTATAGAAAAAATATATAATTACTATTATGAAAATTGTTATTGTTGTTATTAAAAACATTTTTAAAATCTTTATTTGTATCTGTTTGGCTGATTACATGAACTCAGTTTATAAGTCCCGGTTCACACTTGTGCGATGCGGGAACGCTGCGAATTTGCAGCCTGTTCCCACATCGCAAACGCTCATCTGGCAGTTCACACTGCCATATGCGATACGCAGGGGGTGTCAATGAAATGTTAACGACACCCCCAGTTTGATCGCATATTGCAGTGCGCTCTGCAAGTTCGCACAGGATCGGATCGCACAAGTGTGAACCACTGTGCGATCCGATCCTGATGCGGCTGGAAAAAAGGGTCATGTGCGTGTTTGGTGCGGATACAGTGCGAATTCAGCCATACAAAGTGTATGGCTGAATTCGCATCCGCACATCCAATCGCATTTAATGAAGGAGCAGTGCGCTCCGAATTACATGCGATTGCCGCACTCGCAAAAGTGTGAACTGGCCCTTAATAATAATAATAATATTGAATAGGGCTCATGTGTTCAGCCAAACAGATACAAATAAAAACTATAGTATTCCAATAGTATTAACAATATTTTTTCTCGTATTAATGTTAATAAATAAATACAGATACAAATAAAGATGTGCATAACAGGCTGCAAACCCCCGACAACACCCCACACCACCACTCTACCCTCCCCGCCCCCCAGTCCGTGTCAAGTTCTGTGAGACTAGTCCCTGGTGCACAGGAGGTTGGGGACCGCTGATCTACATGACAGTCTGTGAATGTGGCTGCTTCTATATAGGTAAAACAAAACAACAGTTTTGGCAAAAAATCTATGACCATGTATCTGCCATAAAAACTAGGAACATTGGAAAGCATGGCTCGTGGAAACATAACAGAAACCCAAAATGTGTGAAATTCTATACCTTGGAAAGAATACATCTTGACCCACATGTTGGCAACTGGGACCGCTTTATTCTTCAAAAGGAAGCAAGGTGGATTTACCAGCTTGAAGTCACCTACCCCTGGGGCTTAATGATGCTCTAAGTTTCAGGCCATTCTTATAGAATTGTATTCAGTTTAAATGTAATCATTCTTTGATGTGATTACTTTGTACTGTTTGATGCAAATGTAGCACCCTCATACGTAGGTCCTAGGAAAAGCATATTGTGGCCCTGTCTGCTTATCAGGGGGGCCTGATCATTGAGCTAGGCTGTCATGTGTTTCCAGGTGTGACTGTTGAGTCTGGGGAGTCTCCCCACTGTGTCCAATGAGGGCTTTTATTGGACAGTGGAGGAAACCTGGCCAATAGCACACCAGGGCTTGTATCTATCCCAGAGGGTGGAATATGCCACAATGCACACTGAGATGGGGTATAAGTCTGAATGGAGCACATGACAGAGCGTCTTTGGCGGGAGTCCCAGGAGGAGGCTGACGGCTGTCACTCCTCCTGTCAGAGGAAGCGAGTGTGTCCTGGGCGGTCAGCCTAGAAGACCGGAGGTTGAGCTGGGCTTCAGGAAGGATCCAGTGCTGTGGACCGAGGGGAGCTGCTGGGCAGAGGTTTCCAGGAAAAACAGGGTTGTGAGTACTTTAAACTGCCCAGGGGTCTGCCTAGAATAGGGGACCACTCCAGAAGGTCAAAGGGATCCGGGAGCCAGCTAACCAGTAGAGAGGTTTAGAGAAAGGGGGTGCCTGTTGTCATGCCTTCAGCATAAGGAAGAAATAATATCCTTGAACTTGCAATACCGATATTGGCCACAAGATGCCAACCTAACGAAGACTGCTGATGGACAGTATTCCATGGTATTGCACATTTCCTGTTCTTTATCACTGGTAACTAGCTCCACGTCTTACTGGAAAATTTCCTTTTGCAGTCTCCATTTCAGACACCGACCGCATGGGAGGAAGCTAGGCCTGCACCTCATGTTCTGAGGAAAATTCCTGAATACTTCTAGGAAGCATCCCTGGTATGCTTGAGGACGGTTAGCTGTTTATTCAGTGCATATCTTGTTTATGTTGATGTACTTATTGTATGTTCTTATCTGTTTATTTCTAGTTTCACCATATTCATCCTATCATATTCGTATATCATATCCTATCCATATCTTATTCTTATATGACCACCATCTGTTCATTGTAATAAAGCCTAAAGTTACAGACAGACTGGTTATTATAGGATAGAAGGTTTAAACTGTATGTTGAGCTACATACATGACAGGGGCAAACGTGTAGTGAGAACAGAACACCTGTGTCTAAACCCTGAAGAGAAGTGAGAGAAAGGGGACGCCGGTGCGGGCCCTGAAGTGTTCAGCAGTGCAGCAGCGTATACAGATAGCTACCTCAGCAAGGAGTGCTTAAGGGAGCTTAAAGAAGACTTCTTTATACAGAAAAGCAGTCACTGTAACGCTCCTGCGTTTTTATTATAGGCTGGATTTGCAGCTGCAAAATCTCCACTCAGTAGTCATGTAGAGATGTGTTGAATACCAGATCCAACTCTCCAGGACTCATCACCGTGGGCCTGTCTGCTTCAACATACAGATATATACACACTCAATGAGATGTTCCTGGAGTGATAGGATGTATATGATAGTATGAAGGTGATGTGCTGAAGGGACAGGTGTGAACAGTGACAAGGATGGTAATCACTTGATAGGTTTTGTATAGGAGAGTTCAAGATGGTATTTAGGAATGCAGATAGGTTAGTATCGAGTATGCTAACAGATGGTGAGGACAGCAGATGACAAATACAGGATAGACTAACCCAGTGCAAGGATAGATAGTAGTAGACAGGAGAGCTAGCAATCTATGCAGCAGTGCAGATGATAGATGGTAGTAGGCTCAAGAGCTAGCAATCTATGAAACAGTGCAGATGATAGGATAGTATGGATAGGTAGTAACAGTCCTTAATGTGCATAGATAGATAGTGCAATAAGGTTATGGAGGGTTCCCCTGCGGGGTACTTATCACTTGTAATGTTAGTAGTTTAGAGAGGTCCAGTAGATAAGGAATGATCCGGTAGCGAGATACAGGGATCAGTAGCGAGGTTCCGGTCTGCTCCAGGTAAAGGGAATAGCTGGAGGTTCCGATCGAGAGACAGGCTTGAAAGCATGTGGATAACAAGGCAGGTTGAACGAACAATGTGAGTGAGACCGCCGGCGGTTGAAATAGCCGCTCTGCGGCGCTCAGCAGTGACATCATCGTTCTTAAAGGTATATGCGTACCACCTGAAGAGAAAGGTGGGACGCATTACAGAGAAAGTGGTGATTAAGGGTACCGGAGGTACCAGAATCTTACAGTACCCCCCCTTAAGGCCCGCTCCGGAAGGCCTATAGGACAGGTTTCTCTGGGTGTTTCGAGTGAAAGTTCCGTATAAGTCTAGGCGCATGAATATCAGAGGTATCTAGCCAGGTGTCGTCTTGGGGTCCATAGTTCTTCCATCTTATGAGATAATGGAGTCTTTCTCTATGGATGCGAGAATCCAAAATTTCCTTGATCTCATACTCTTCTCCGCCTTCAACTTGTATTGGAGGTGGAGGCAAGATGGTAGGCCTTATTCCTTGGTTAGGAACATGGGGCTTCAGTAGCGACACATGGAAGATGGGATGGATCTTGAGATCTGCTGGTAGGGTGAGCTGTACTGCAGCTTTTCCGATAAGTTTTTTAATTGGGAAGGGTCCCAAAAATAAAGGTCCAAGCTTCTTGCTAGGGATTTTTAATCTTAAGTTCTTTGTCGATAGCCAAACAAGGTCCCCAATAGCATACTGAGGAGAAGGTCTTCTACGAAGGTCGTAGTACTTTTTTTGTTGACTGTGAGCGTGTGATATAGTGGTATTGAGTAAACCCAAAGATTCTTTTATTTGGGTAAGGTAATCCGAGGCTACTGGGTTACTCGATGGAAGAATGCGTGGTGGAAGAAGAGTGGGATGAAACCCATAGTTCAAGTAGAACGGACTTTGCTTCGTAGTACTGTGGGTTGCGTTGTTGTAAGCAAATTCTGCTAGAGGAAGGAGATCCACCCAATCATCCTGCAAGTATGATGTGTAGCAACGTAGATATTGCTCAATGCACTGGTTGCCTTTTTCAGTCTGTCCGTTGGTCTGAGGATGGTAGGGAGAAGTGAGCTTTCGCTCAATGCGTAAAATTTGACAAAGTGCTTGCCAAAATTTAGAGATGAATTGTGAACCACGGTCGGACAAAAGAGTTTTTGGAATTCCATGCAACTTAAACACATGTTTCATCAGTAGTTCCGCTGTTTGTTTAGATGAAGGTAGTCTACGGATAGCAATGAAATGTGCCATCTTTGTCAAGTGGTCCACTGACACTAGGATGGTATTAAATCCTTTAGAGGGTGGTAGTTCTACTATGAAATCTAAGGACACAACTTCCCATGGAACCTGGGGTATTGGTAGACTACAAAGTAGTCCAGATGGTTTTGTAGTGTCAATTTTGGACCTTGCACAGATGTCACATGAAGAAACAAATTTTTGTACAGACGTCTTCATATCAGGCCACCAAAACTGCCTGGTGAGCAAATTAAAGGTTTTCGTTATACCCATATGTCCTGCCATGGGCACATCATGCGATAACTCCAAGATCTTGGTGCGCATAGTAGGGGGTATGTAGAGTTTGTCATTGTAATAGAGGAAGCCTTCTGCATCAGTACTTAGTTGTGGTGGAGGTGAATCCATTCTTATACTGTGCAAAATCTCTTCCTTCAAGGAACGGACAACACCAATAATGCGTTCATAGGGTATTATGGGAATGGAAGGGATTTCGGCGCAGTTATCTTCGGTTAATCGTGATAGCGCATCCGCTTTTTTATTTTTGTCTGCAGGCGTGTAGGTCACTAGGAAATTAAATCTTAAAAAGAATAATGACCATCGTACCTGCCGGTGGGAGAGAGTCTTGTTAGTCTGGAGGTATTGAAGGTTTTTATGATCTGTATGTATGAGTATTGGTAACTGGGTACCTTCGAGCAGATGTCGCCAATTCTCCAGTGCCAGTTTTATGGCAAGCAACTCCTTTTCACCCACTGGGTAATTCACCTCTGGGCTGCTTAGTGATTTTGAAAATTAAGCAACTGGGTGGAGTGATGAAGTGTTTGTTGGTCGTTGGGAGAGAACTGCTCCTACTGCCATATTTGACGCATCTACCTCTAGAATATATTGGAGGGATGGGTCTGGATGGCGTAGTATGGGAGCAAAAGTAAAGCTTGATTTTAACAAGCAGAAAGCTTGATTTGCTTCTTCTGACCATTTGAATGTTTTTTTTATACTTGTCAGTTGTGTGAGAGGTCTCACAATAGCGGAAAAGTTCTTGATGAACTTCCTATAGAAGTTCGAGAATCCAAGGAATCGCTGTAGGGCCTTACGAGTTGTTGGTATAGGCCAGTCTAGAATACAGGATATCTTACTCATATCCATCTTAATTCCAGTTTTGGATATGAAGTATCCTAGAAATAATATTTCTTCTTTATGAAATAGACATTTTTTTAATTTCACATATAGTCTGTGTGAGAGCAGTCTGGACAACACAAGTCTTACATGTTTTATGTGTTCAGGCAAAGATCGAGAATAAATAAGTATATCGTCTAGGTATACTACAACACAGACATCAAGTAAGTCTCTAAAGATGTCGTTTATGAATCTTTGGAAAGCTGCGGGAGCATTACATAGCCCGAATGGCATCACAAGGTATTCGAATAGTCCGTATCTGGTTCTGAATGCTGTTTTCCACTCATCCCCGTCACGGATTCGGATTAGGTTGTATGCCCCTTTCAGGTCTAATTTGGTGAAATAAGTAGCCCCACGCACCTGTTCAATAAGTTCAGGGATGAGCGGCAAAGGATAGCAATCCTTTATCGTAATCGTGTTTAATTGCCTATAATCGATAATAGGCCTGAGACTGGAATCCTTATTGCGGACAAAGAAAAGTCCTGCAGCAGTGGAAGAAGTAGAGGGTCTAATGAACCCTTTTGTCAAATTCTCATCCAAGTATTCCTTGAGATGAGAAAGTTCATCCTGTGAAAGGGGATAAACATGACCGAAAGGCAATTTGCTGTTAGGGAGTAGATCGATAGTGCAATCGTAATCCCTATGGGGAGGCAACACTTGAGCATTTTTCTCAAGGAACACTTCGGACAGATACTGATAGCATAGTGGTGCAATTTCATCTGACACCACAGACAGAATCTTCCCATAAGATGGGAGGTTACACGTATTCTCACAATAGTGAGAAGGGAAAACCAAAGTCCGTTTTTTCCAATCTATGATTGGTTGGTGTGTGTGTAACCAGGGAAGTCCCAAAATAATAGGAAAATGGGGTGAGGATAGTATGTCAAAGGTGATGGTCTCCACATGTGATTCGTTGGTAGTGGCAAGGAGTGCCTGTGTCTGGTTGGTGATTGGACCAGAAGACAGTGGAATACCATTAATGAAACTAACAGAAACAGGCTTAGATTTTGAAATAATAGGTATTTTATTTAAGGTAACAAAGCGTGTATCAATATAGTTTCCACAAGATCCAGTGTCGACCATAGCCTTGGTGGTGATCCTAGTTTGGTCCCACTGTAATATTAAATGAACAAAAAGATAAGGGTTAGAAAAGGAAGTCGTTCATCCTCCCAGCAAGACATGTGAACACTCACCCTCTTTTTTGCGGACAAGGGGACAGGTGCTTATCAAATGATCCGAGGATGCGCAGTACATGCAGAGATTTCTGGATGTTCTTCTAGCTCGTTCAGTAGTCGTTAAAGGTGGGCGTATGGTTCCTACATCCATGGGAGTAGGGTCAACGGCCGAAATCTGAGAAGGACTAGACAATGGCATTCCCATCCTTTCAGCCCTTCTTTCTCGCAGTCGTCTGTCGATGTTGATACTAAGTTGTATCAAGGCCTCCAAGGTGCCAGGTAAATCCGCTCGGGCGAGCTCATCTTTAACAGCTTCCGATAACCCGAGTCTGAATTGAGTTCGCAAAGATGTGTCATTCCACCCTGAATCAAGGGTCCATCTTTTGAACTCAGATACAAAGTCTTCTACAGGTCTCCTTCCTTGTTTTAAGGCCCTCATCTGAATATCAGCAGTACTCTGCCTATTGGGGTCATCGTATAAACTAGCGAGTTCCGCTAGGAATAAGGAATAGGTGTTGAGAATCTGATCATTATTCTCAAAGAGAGAGTCTGCCCAGGCCCGTGGATCACCCGTCAAGTATGAAATAACGGTACAGACTTTTATTTGATCAGTGGGGTATGTATGAGGTTTTAACAAAAAAAGCAATTGACATGCGTTTTTGAATTCACAAAATTTTTCCGATCACCTGTAAACACTAGAGGAGGGTTTATTTTAGGTTCAGGAGGCTGAACAGCAGTAAGCCATGAGAGCTGGGTTACCTGCTGTGTCAGAGTCTGATTCTTTTCTTGTACGTCAGTCAGAGCAAGTATTAACGCTTTTACTTGTTGTGTTAATTGTGTCACTTGAGTGGGTAATTCTGCTGAATCCATTTTTAAGGTTCGTTCAATCTGTAACGCTCCTGCGTTTTTATTATAGGCTGGATTTGCAGCTGCAAAATCTCCACTCAGTAGTCATGTAGAGATGTGTTGAATACCAGATCCAACTCTCCAGGACTCATCACCGTGGGCCTGTCAGCTTCAACATACAGATATATACACACTCAATGAGATGTTCCTGGAGTGATAGGATGTATATGATAGTATGAAGGTGATGTGCTGAAGGGACAGGTGTGAACAGTGACAAGGATGGTAATCACTTGATAGGTTTTGTATAGGAGAGTTCAAGATGGTATTTAGGAATGCAGATAGGTTAGTATCGAGTATGCTAACAGGTGGTGAGGACAGCAGATGACAAATACAGGATAGACTAACCCAGTGCAAGGATAGATAGTAGTAGACAGGAGAGCTAGCAATCTATGCAGCAGTGCAGATGATAGATGGTAGTAGGCTCAAGAGCTAGCAATCTATGTAACAGTGCAGATGATAGGATAGTATGGATAGGTAGTTACAGTCCTTAATGTGCATAGGTAGATAGTGCAATAAGGTTATGGAGGGTTCCCCTGCGGGGTACTTATCACTTGTAATGTTAGTAGTTTAGAGAGGTCCAGTAGATAAGGAATGATCCGGTAGCGAGATACAGGGATCAGTAGCGAGGTTCCGGTCTGCTACAGGTAAAGGGAATAGCTGGAGGTTCCGATCGAGAGACAGGCTTGAAAGCATGTGGATAACAAGGCAGGTTGAATGAACAATGTGAGTGAGACCGCCGGCGGTTGAAATAGCCGCTCTGCGGCGCTCAGCAGTGACATCATCGTTCTTAAAGGTATATGCGTACCACCTGAAGAGAAAGGTGGGACGCATTACAGAGAAAGTGGTGATTAAGGGTACCGGAGGTACCAGAATCTTACAGTCACAAGTCAGTTCAGTGTTAACAGGCATCAGGCCATCATTAATCGGCGTTGACCGGCATCCTGCCAGCATCAAGTCAGCGCCAATCAGCATTTTTCAAGTGTCTCCGCCAAGTTGTGCATAGTTGAAGCAAAGGAGTATCCCACTCATCTCTTCTCATATCCAAGTTACCAAATAAATACAAAAACCCAAAGATACTGGAGTGGTCATTGTCTCAGTGCTCACACTTGGAGAAACATGCTCAAAGGTACTTCTGTTGCATCTGGTGACCCAGGGGGACTCACAGCCAGCAAAACGGTAGAGATGTCCCGAACTATTCGCCGGCGAACAGTTCCCAGCGAACATCGCTTGTTCGCGTTCTCCTCGGAGGGCGAATATATGCGATGTTTGGTCCGCCCCCTATACATCATCATTGAGCAAACTTTTACCCTGTACCTCACAGTCAGCAGACACATTCCAGCCAATCAGCATACCCTCCCTCCCAGACCCTCCCACCTCCTATAAAAAAGCAAGGACAGCATCCATCTTAGATTCATTCTGAAGCTGCAGAGTTAGTTAGAGCAGGGAGAGTGCTGCTGCTGCTGCTGAATTAATAGGGAAATCATTAGCTAGGTCAGTGTTCTGTGTCCACTCCTGCTGTAAGGACAGCATCCTGACAGCACCCTAAAAAGCCCTTTTTAGGGCTGGTATATCAGTCTGCTTTTATTTATTTTTCTCTCTCTCTATATATATAAATATAGACTGTACTGTGTCCAAACCACTCATATTGGGTGGCACAGTACCTTGCAGATAAAAAAGTAATTTAATTTTTACCCTTTAATATAATTGCAGTTGCCTGCCAGTGTGTGTCAGGCCCACTGACTGTACTGTGCCCACTGCCAGTGCCCACCACTCATATAGGGTGGCACAGCACCTTGCAGATAAAAAATTAATTTAACTTTTCCTCTGTAATATAATTGCAGTTACCTGCCAGTGAGTGTCAGGCCCACAGACTGTACTGTGCCCACTGCCCACCACTCATATAGGGTGGCACAGCACCTTGCGGATAAAAAATTAATTTAATTTTTCCTCTGTAATATAATTGCAGTTACCTGCCAGTGAGTGTCAAGTCCACATACTGTACTGTGCCCACTGCCCACCACTCATATAGGGTGGCACAGCACCTTGCAGATAAAAAAATTAATTTAATTTTTCCTATAATAAAAAAAAAAATTCATCCAGAAAAAACAGGAACTGGCTTTTCATTCGAATTTCAGTAGTGCAGGGATGGTGATAACCTCTTACCAAATAAATATGATGATAACATATACCAAAATATATGAATCAGATGTGATAAATATAAGCATAAAATCATAAATACATAAAAGCATGAAATCACATCAATAGGAGTCCATAAAGTCCATAGGTATAAAGTGCATAGAGCAATGAAAGTGCAAACATGAAGGATCACAGGTTGACTTATGGGGACCACCCTTGCTTGCCACCACCACACAGTGTCGGGAGAAGTATCTGAAATTCAGACTCACTATAAATTTACCAGGAAATCTTCCAGAGGAGTCTTTGCAGCACAAATCAGAGATCTGGAGGAAACCTGATTTTACTATATACTGTTGTTGCCTAGTCCATGAGAGGGGTTAGGCATAGGCGTCTGGTGAGTCTGAATTTCAGATACTTCTCCCAGCACTGTGTGGTGGTGGCAAGCAAGGGTGGTCCCCATAAGTTGCACCTGTGATCCTTCATGTTTGCACTTTCATTGCTCTATGCACTTTATACCTATGGACTTTATGGACTCCTATTGATGTGATTTCATGCTTTTATGTATTTATGATTTTATGCTTATATTTATCCCTCCTGATTCATATATTTTGGTATATGTTATCATCCTATTTATTTGGTAAGAGGTTATCACCATCTCTGCGCTACTGAAATTCGAATGAAAAAGCCAGTTCCTGTTTTTTCTGGATGAATTTTATTTTTTATTATATTTACTCATTTAAGTAGCAGAAATTTGTGTTATTTGTGTTATTCTGTCAGGTTTGTGTTACCTGTATTTCCTAAAGAGCAGTGGATTACAACATCGTCTATTAATTTAGTACAAGTAGTGATATTTATATATTTAATTTTTCCTCTGTAATATAATTGCAGTTGCCTGCCAGTGAGTGTCAGGCCCACAGACTGTACTGTGCCCACTGCCCACCACTCATATAGGGTGGCACAGCACCTTGCAGATAAAAAATTAATTTAATTTTACCTCTGTAATATAATTGCAGTTGCCTGCCAGTGAGTGTCAGGCCCACAGACTGTACTGTGCCCACCACTCATATAGGGTGGCACAGCAACTTGCAGATAAAACATTCATTTAATTTTTCCTCTGTAATATAATTGCAGTTGCCTGCCAGTGAGTGTCAGGCCCACAGACTGTACTGTGCCCACTGCAAATGGACTGTTTGCGGTTGTTTGCGGTGCGTTAAACGGGGAGTTTGGTCTGTCAGAGTTTGGTCTGTCACTGTGAAGCGGGCGTAACCCTTACACTACCTGATCAATACAACATCATACCTGATCGTATTCACACACTGGATGATTTAAAGCACGTTATTCCAAACAATTTAGGAATGTTAGGTGATTTATGCCCTTTATGGATTAAAACCCGACTCTGCGTCAACTACGTAATTTTCCATGGGAGTTGCCATGGATCCCCCTCCGGCATGCCACAGTCCAGGTGTTAGTCCCCTTGAAACAACTTTTCCATCACTATTGTGGCCAGAAAGAGTCCCTGTGGGTTTTAAAATTCGCCTGCCTATTGAAGTCTATGGCGGTTCGCCCGTTCGTGAACAATTGCAGAAGTTCGCGTTCGCGAACATAAAATTTTATGTTCGCGACATCTCTACAAAACGGCTGGGAATTGTGCTACATTTGGGGGCTCGCCTGGGATTTCACCCTGGGTTACCAGGCTGGTTACTAACGGCAACGGCTGCAACAAAAGTTCAAAATCTCAATTTTTGTGTCCGGGACTTTACTCCAAAATTCAAGCCAAGTGTGAGGTCAGCTCTGCAGGAGGTAGGGAGAGTGGGATGAAGATTGATGTGCACATGGAAGGTTGCCCGCAGCAACGGAAATGTTCCAGTCAGTACTGCAAAATAGTGGGAACCTTCCATTTCAGTTATGAGATGTACTCTGCTATCAAGTATTGGAGAGCAGGGAAGAGAGATCTATGTTAGTTTATAAAAGATGCAGCTGCTTAACAGAAAAAGGTCCAGGTGTGGATGAAGAAAATGGTGGCCAGGGGCATATGGAGCAGGGTGCCAGGGGCCAAGTGTGTGTGTGCAGGCTATATGGACTGATGTTGACCGCGCATATGACAGCGGGACATTTGTTCTATACAGCAATTGCAGTGATACTGTGAAGATTGCAGTTGGCCATGCCGAGAGGGGCAGTGGGACTATCTTCGAAGACAGTATAGTGGGCCTTACTTGCACATGTGTCGGGGAGAGGACTGTTGACCGTGCATGTGACAGCGGGACAATTCTCTTGCTTGGCAAAGAGGGACAGCTGGCTCCGGGAGAGGGAGGCGCAACTGGTGCCCTGTTGCAAGTAAGAAGGGTGCATGTCTGGTGAGGGACATAGTCCGCTTTGCAACTTCCCTGTGGGCTAGAGAGAGAGAGCATGGCATTGGAAGAGTTGCTGCCCCACGTGCGAAAGCGTGATCCAGCAAGCACTGCCTAGCAGGAGGAGCCACCGCCAAACAAGGAGTATGGGTGGAGACATCGGTCACGCCCAGCCAATCAGGAGTGACTAGGGGAGTCCATATAATACTCCCCCCTTCGGGTGTGGCTAAGAGGGAAACACGTGCGAGGAGAAGCCTGGAGAAGAGAAGTGCGCAGCCATGATCACTACACCCATTGGCGGAGAACCTGCTGGGCAGATCCAGGAGCAGACCGGGAAGCCGAGTCCCAACCTTTGTGTGGGACACTGGCATACGGATGGTGCCCAAGGAAAGACTGATGCTGTGCACCAGATGCGGTCGGGAGTATCTTGGCACGGTATGTCCTCAGTGTGCGAGAGTCACAATGAAGGTGCAAGCGTGGAGTCAGTGCGGGCATTGCGGCTATCTGCTGCTGCAGGCAGACAAGAGTGAAGGCCACCCCAGGCAGATGTGTGTGGCTTGGGAGTCGAAGCTCACTCGGGAAGTGACCGGCACAGAGTCCAGGTTCCTCTGCGGAGGCGGGAGGGGCATGATCAAAGTGCTGATGAAGTTGGAGGCCATGCAGTCTGACAGTGGTCCAGCTTTGTCAATATGGGGGACTCAGTCACTAGGAAAAGGGTGCATGTCGGTCCAGCAGGCTAGGAGGTGGCCAGGGGATGCACTGGAATCCGCCACAGCAGAGACAAGGTCTGCCCCTGTTCCTATATCACAGCAAAAATGGCCTGTGGCCATTAAGGCCTCCCCAACCAGTCTTAGTAGTGAGCAAGAGGACGGGTTCATTAATGTGGGGTCTCCTAGTTTCCAGTACAAATATGGATCAATAGAGGAGGAAATGGGTGATTGGAGATCCGAAGATGAGACAGAATGGGACTGGGGTTCCGAAGCTGGGAGCAGCTCACCAGGTCCTGATGTTGTTACCATGCCTGATAAAGAGACTCAGGAGTTGATTGAAAGGGGGGAGCTGGCCCAAAAATGGGGTTCTGCGAGGCCTACACAAAAAGGGTCCCAGACCTAACTCCACCCTCAAACTATGCCCGGGCTCGGGATCAGAATGAGGCGTACAGCTCCCTGATCAGAAGAGAGGAGACCCCTTTTTCTTTGCCTGGGAGAGGTAATAGGTAGACCCTCCCCAGGCTCTCATGGATGCAAAGATGTATGCAACACTTCCCTGACTCAGTAGCAGGGCCATCTTTAATATTGATTGGACCCTGGGCAAAAATTTTCCTGGGGCCCCCATAGCCCAACACCAGGGCCATCTTTAATATTGATTGGACCCTGGGAAAACACCCCCCATGCAATTTCACTCTCTATCCCCAGCACACCTCCGTACCCCCCCCAGCGAACCAGCGTACACCCAGCACATCTCTGTACCTCCAACACACCACCATACCCCAAGCAACCCTCCGTACCCTCAGCACCCCTGCATACCCTCTGCATGTCTCTGCACCCCTCTGTACCCTATGCAGCCCCTCATACCTTATACCCTCTGCATATCTCTGCACTTCTCCATACCATCTGTACCCCTGCATACCCTTTGCACCCCTCCATACCCTCTGCACACCTCTGCACCCCTTCATACCGTCTTCACCCCTCCATACCCTCTGCATCCCTCCATACCCTCTGCACCCCTGCATACCCTCTTCACCTCTCCATACCCTCTGCACCCCTGCATACCCTCTGCACCTCCCCATACCCTCTGCACCCCTCCATACCCTCTGCACCTCTCCATACCCTCTGGACCCCTCCATACCCTCTGCACCCCTGCATACCCTCTGCACCTCTCCATACCCTCTGGACCCCTCCATACCCTCTGCACCTCTCCATACCCTCTGGACCCCTCCATACCCTCTGCACCTCTCCATACCCTCTGGACCCCTCCATACCCTCTGCACCCCTGCATACCCTCTGCACACCTGCATATCTTCTGCACCCCTCCATACCCTCTGCACCTTTCCATATCCACTGCACATCTCTACCTCCAGAACACCTTTTCCTTGTGCAAGTCTCTATACCTCTAGTATATGCCTGCCCTCCCCCCCCCAAGTACTTCTCTGCAGAGCACTGGGGGGGGGGCATGGAAACCTAGGGGGACTGAGAGCACGGAGTTGAGGGGGGAAGAGAGCATGGGGGAGAGATAAGGAAAGATCGATTCCCACAGTACATGCAGCTTCCCACCAATTCCTCCTATCCTGTCAGACAGGGAAGCTGCTCGGGTCTCGGTCACTCACCTTCTTCCCACTCCCGTTCCTGTCCCCGCCCCCGTGAGCAGCGCGGGTAAGCACTCAGCAACACAGACCGAGGGAACAGCTGAGCGGCGCCAGGACACCAGCCTGACACCCCTCAGTGCGCGGCACCCGGGAGGCGACCCCACCCCCCTGCACCTCCCGCACCTCCCCTTGGTACTCCACTGCGGTCACCGCCACAGAACTTTCGGCAGAGTGCAGGACTGCAGGTGCAGAGTGAGGGTCTGGGAACCGCAGCAACACTATTGAGCCCAACGCTGCAATCCCGGGACAAAGCCATCATCGGGGTGTATGCTATTTGCGCGCAGAAGGAGCAGCTGCTTTGGGCCCCATGACAACGATTGGGCCCTGGGCAGCTGCCCCTTTTGCCCTGCGTTAAAGACGGCCCTGCTCAGCAGGACTGCAGGCCACTCAGGCTCCAGTGGTTTGCCCTGTTTCCAGAAGGAGAAGGGTTGTGAGAGACAGCAGGAAGATGCTGTAGTAATCTTGTCCAAGGACTTTGCATAGGTAGTCAGTGGTAGGGCACAGATTCCCCCAGGAGGAGGGGGAAGATTGGACTCAACACGTCGAGCACTGAGAAGCAGAGGTGTCAGGGCCCAGAGGGAGAAGTTCGCTCCTGCGGGGAGGGCCTTCTCATTCAACTGTTAAGGTAGATAGTCATGTTACAGATCTGACTAAAATATGACTAACTTTCCATTCTCTCTACAGGTGGGCTCACAGTAGAGGCAGATAGTCAGGATATGTATATTTGCTTAATCCCCACCAAACGGAGTTTGTTTGGTGTGTGGTGCATCCTTTCATTCACCTTAAATAATTTGTATATGTGTACAGTATAGAAATGTCTATATATAAAATATATATATATTGTTTTTCATGTAAATTATTTGTACATTCGTTTCTTTCCCTTTTCCCCTTTCCAAGTTTGTGGGATACGCCTGATCTTTTTGTTTTGGCAGGTTTTTGTACGGAGCGGCTGCCTCAGAGCCAATGGGGACATGGCTCATTTTTGGTGGGGGTGGATGTAGCACCCTCCTAGGTAGGGGGTAGGAAAAGGATATTGTGGTCTTGTCTGCCTATAAGGGAGGCCTGATCATTCAGCTCGGCTGTCATGTGTTTCCAGGTGTGACTGTTGAGTCTGGGGAGTCTCCCCACTGTGTCCATTGAGGGCTCTTATTGGCCAGTGGAGGAAACCTGGCCAATAGCACACCAGGGATTGTATCTATCCCAGATGGTGGAGTCGGTCGCAATGCACCCTGGGATGGGGTATAAATCTGAGAGGAGCACATGACAGAGCGTCTTTGGTGGGAAGCAGAGTCCCAAGAGGAGGCTGATGGCTGTCACTGCTCCTGTCAGAGGAAGCGAGTGTATCCTGGGTGGTCGGCCTAGAGGACCGGAGGTTGAGCTTGGCTGCAGGAAGGATCCAGAGCGCTGTGGACTGAGTGGAGCTACTGGGTTGAACTGACTTGTGACTGCTTTTCTGTATAAAGAAGTCCTCTTTAAGCTCCCTTAAGCACTCCTTGCTGAGGTAGCTATCTGTATACGCTGTTGCACTGCTGAACACTTCAGGGCCCGCACCCGCCCCCCCTTTCTCTCACTTCTCCTCAGGGTTTAGACACAGGCACCCCCTTTCTCTAAACCTCTCTATTGGTTAGCTGGTCCCGGATCCCTTTGATCTTCTAAAGTGGTCCCCTATCCTAGAAAGACCCCTGGGCAGTTTCGGAAGGTCCACAAATCCCTTGGTAAATGCAATCCTGGTCTAGGGGTGCACAACTCAAAATTGATAAGTGAGCCAATGTATTTGAACATCATTTGCAACAACTGGTTGAGGATTCTGGTGATTAGATACTCCCTAATAGGAATAATAAACACATTTGTCCAATAGAAGCACATGTTGTTACATACAATGCAGCTTCCAACAACATTAAACATACAACTAGCTTCCTGGTTACAACCATTCTAAAACTTTGAAGGTTTTGTAACAAACCACACCTCTACCATCTT
This sequence comes from Pelophylax lessonae, assembly GCF_965119305.1. Taxonomy (NCBI): domain Eukaryota; kingdom Metazoa; phylum Chordata; class Amphibia; order Anura; family Ranidae; genus Pelophylax; species Pelophylax lessonae. Next base: position 113,050,573 of record NC_138775.1, on the reverse strand, counting down.
TTCAGTCCTGGGATTGACCAAGTAAAGGTAGACTATCTTCAAAGGGGTCAGCCTTCTATCTTTACTTTAACCTGAATGAAAATTGTCTTAAATGCTTAGTCTTACTGTATTACAATAAACTATGAGCAGTATTTTACAATGGAACGTTTTCATAGAAAACTGAATTACAAACTCATCACACATTATCTAAATGGGGTTATTTATGATATTTGTCTTCAAATGTTGAAATATATTTTCCCACTGACACAAATTTGTTTAGAGGTCAACACAAAATTTCAAAACATATGTAAATTGGTGATGAGTACATTTACAGAGAGATACGTTCTCGGCAATTGTATCAGAAATCTAGGGCAGAGTAGGGAATTTGCAGTTAGAAGTGAAAAAGTGCAAAATAATGCATCTGGGTCAGAAGACTCCAACAGCAAAATGTAGGATTGATAATATAATGCAGGCTTCTGAAAAATATAAAACACAAAATATGAGCAAGTCTTTAGGTGATGTAATGCTGGATCAACAAAGAAAAAAGACAGTGTTGATCAACTTGCAATTTATTTCTTAATCGTTACTTTGAAATTATGTTTTCAAATCTGACCATTTGTATCCATCAATTGTATGGATATGTAAATGCTAATTTTATTTGGTATTGAACTACTTCTGGTTCCTATGGCATATGCCTTTATTCCATTAGGCAGTGTCCTTGGGTTTTAATTTACACACATTTGTCTTGTCTTGTAAATGCTCACCAATTGTAATCATCACCCCACCACATAAGAATTTAAATGAACCTCAACTTAAACGTAGATTTACTATATTACAGGGAACAGTTAGAAGTTTTAATTGTACCAAAGCAGTAAACTGAAAAAAATATACATCTTGCCTTTAATTTGTTTAATATAGCCATACATTTCCTAATATGTGCGTAGAGACTTCTGATGTGTAGCCTCATTGCAGTATATCTGCAGTATGAGGGCTATGGCACAACTTCCCCTAAAGGATAGTCTCAGAAGATTCAGAGTGAGATTTAGTAATGTCACTTCGGTTTTGCTCATTGTTCTCCTTGCCTCAGGCTCTGACATAAGAATGAAAGCCCCACCTCTACCAAGATGCCCACCTTTACACAGCAATTTAATGGCGCGTTCTAAAAAGCTGCAGGGCAGCCAATCAACAAGCGTTTAACTCGTGTGCCCTTAGAAGCCATCACAGCCATGCCTACTAATTGCATGGCTGTGATTGGCCAGTGCAGCATGTGACCCAGCCTCTATATAAGCTGGAGTCACATAGCGCCGCACGTCACTCGGCTCTAACTAGTGTAGGGAAAGGCTGCGGCTGCTGCTTTGAGGGAGAGAATAGGAGAAAAGAATCTTTAATCAGAACTCAACGATCTACATAGATTGTGTTGTGTGGGTGCAGTGCACAATCTTTTTACCCTGCTCTGAGCCCAGTGACAGAGAATAATAACTTTTATCCGTCTGTTAGTTAGGTGGGCAGCGGCAGCCATTTTATGCAAGCTCAGTGCACCACCACTGCATATGTGCTTTTGTGACATTCAAATCCAAGCTTGAAATACTGCAATATTAATCTGGTTTTAAAAAAACACCCTTTTTTGGCAATATCCTACATCTTTTGCTTTTGTAGCATTAGTTAGTGTTCAATTTAAGCTAGAAATACAGGTTTAATTTTCCGGGGTTAAAAAAAAAACCCTTTTTGGGCAAAATACATGATTTTTCAGCCCTTGCTGCATGTGTACGTGTCAAATTCAAGCGTTATATCCTGCTGTCATATTGTGTTAGTAAAAAAACACTCTTTTTGGGCAAAATACACAATTTTACAGCCCTTGCTGCATCTGTTAAAAAAACAAGCTTGAAATACTTCAATAATTTTCAGGCTTTGAAAAAACACCTATTTTTGGCAATACCCTCCATCTGGGGCCTCTGCCGCATTAGTCAGTTTGCAATTTAAGCTACAAATACAGCTATATTTTCTGTCTTTTAAAAACACATTTTTGGGCAAAATGCTTAATATTGCAGCCTTTGCTGCATCCGTCATTGTGAGATACACCCTTTACATACTGTTGTTCTATTCTGATATTCAAAAAACACCCATTTATGGGAAAAATAATAATTTTGCAGCGTTTGCTGCATATGTTACTGTAAGATACACCCTTGAGATACTGTTGTTCTATTCTGCTATTCAAAAAACACCCATTTAGGGGAAAAATCTTAAATTGCAGCCTAGTCTGTATCTGTACGTGTGAGATATACCCTTTAGATACTGTTGTTCTATTCTGCTATTCAAAAAACACCCATTTAAGGCAAGATCCTAAATTTGAGAAATATGAGGAGAACATAGTTACATAGTTACATAGTAGGCGAGGTTGAATAAAGACAATAGTCCATCCAGTTCAACCTGTGTAGGTGTGTGTGACTGTAATCATCTAACATAGCCCTCAATCTCCTGATCCTTGAGATGTAAGTCTAAGAGTCTTTTGAAAGTCACCATACTACCCGCAGAAACCACCTCTTGTGGTAGACAATTCCACAATCTTGTAGCCCTAACAGTAAAGAACCCCCCACGTTGCCTGAGGTTAAAACGCTTCTCCTCTAATCGCATTGTATGTCCTCGAGTCCTCATGCAATTCCTTCGAATGAACAGCTTTTCTTCTAAGCTGAGATCCCCATTAAGATATTTATAAATTGCTATCATGTCCCCTCTCAGACGTCTTTTCTCCAGGGAAAATAAATCGAGCGATTGCAGCCGCTCTTCATAGGTAAGGTCCTCCAACCCCCTAATCAGTTTAGTTGCCCTTCTCTGGACTTTCTCCAGCTCCAACACATCCCTCCTGAGGACTGGCGACCAGAACTGGACAGAATACTCCAGATGCGGTCGGACCAGAGTTTTATAAAGTGGAAGGATTATAGTCTTATCTCTGGAATACATCCCTTTCTTTATGCATGCTAATATTCTGTTGGCTTTGGAAGCTGCCGCTTGGCATTGCATGCTGTTGCCTAATCTATCATCAACTAAGACTCCCAAATCTTTCTCCATTTTTGATTCCCCCAAGGGTTCCCCTCCTAACGTGTATTGTGTTTTTATGTTTTTGGTCCCCAAGTGCAAAACCTTACACTTCTCCACGTTAAACCTCATTTGCCATGTCGTTGCCCACTCCGTAATTTTGTCCAGGTCATTCTGTAGGATATCTGCTTCATGCTGTGCAGTTATTGCCCTGGCCAATTTTGTGTCATCTGCAAAAACTGATAACGAACTACTGATCCCTTCCTCAATGCTGTTTATGAATAAATTGAACAAGGTTGGTCCCAGGACTGAGCCCTGGGGCACCCCGCTTACTACCTCAGACCAGTCTGAGTATGCGCTGTTTATTACTACCCTTTGGACACGGCCTTTTAGCCAATTCCGTATCCAAGAGCAAACCCTGCTGTCGATACCTGCAGACCTTATTTTATAAATTAAGCGCTTGTGGGGAACTGTATCAAACGCCTTAGCGAAATCCAAGTACACCACATCCACTGGTCTCCCCCTATCTAGCTCACAGCTCACTTCCTCGTAGAATGCTAAGAACATCAAATAAGAGACGTGGCCCCGGTCTTGGTGCTGCTGGTGGAGCTCCTGTTGCAGGGAGAGGACGTGGTCGATATGTGCCAGCTACATGCACAAGTGAAACACCTTCCTCAGGTGCGAGTAGGCGACAGAACCTGCAGTGGTATTTGGTCTGGTCTAATGCGGCTCTATGAATGTTGAGGCCAGAACAAGTACAGGCGATTGTAGATTGGGTTGCTGACAGTGCCTCCAGTTCCTTCACATTGTCTCCCACCCAGTCTCATGCTGACTCGTCACATGTGTTGAATTCCTCAGAGATCCATGCCTCATTCATTTTTATAAATGTGAGGTAGTCTACACTGTCATGAGCTAGGCGAGTGCACTTATCGGTCACGATCCCCCCTGCTGCACTGAACGTCCTTTCGGACAGGACACTGGACGGGGGGCAAGCCAACATTTCCATTGCAAATTGTGCAAGCTCTGGCCAGAGGTCAAGCCTGCCCACCCAGTAGTCCAGGGCTTCATCACTCCTCAGAGCGTCCACATCGGCCGTTAACCCGATGTAGTCGGACACCTGTCGGTCTAGGCGTTCCCTCATGCTGGATCCGGAGTACAGCTGTCGATGGTTCGGCTGAAAGAATGATCTCATATCTGAGGTGACCAAGACATCTTCCAACCACCCTCCTCTTGTAGGCGCTGTTAGATTGCTACCCGCAACTGTCTCTCTGTGACTGGACATTCCTCTGCCAGCGCACGGAAAAGCAGAATGCAGCATTTCCCTCAGCAAGGCCTGGAAGTGCTGCATTCTGACCGCCCTCTGTGATTGTGGTAACATTTCTGCCATTTTGTGTTTGTACTGGGGGTCTAAGTACGTTGCCACCCAGTACTGGTCCTTGGCCTTTATGCGTTTTATACGGGGGTCCCCCTTAAAACACTGCAGCATGTAGGCCCCCATTCCCACTAAACTGGAAGCGGTATAGCGGCCTGCTTCCAGCTCATCATCCAGGATAATGTCATCCTCGTTCTCCTCCCCATCCACGGATAACACCAGGGATCCCAAAAAGATTTAAAGCATGCTCTTCTTTCTCCTCCTCATCCCCCCCAGCACCATCCTCCTCCTCTGACTCCTCTTCAGACTCCTGCTGTTGATTTGTCTCTGATGGAGTAGCACCCCCTGGGAATTCATCCAACATTGCAACCTCCTGATCTTCTTGCTCCTGCTCCTCGATGGCTTGATCAATGACACAATGCAATGCACACTCCAGAAAGAAGGTGTAAGGTATGATGTCACTTATGGCGCCCTGGCCGTGACTGACCAGTTTGGAGATCTCATCGAATAGCCGCAGAAGTCTGCATATGTCCCGCATGAGCAGCCACTGGTCAGGTAAAAAATACCCAAGCTCCCCACATCCTGTCCTGCCGCCGAGTTCGAACAGGTAGTCATTAACTGCACGTTTCTGCTGGAGCAGCCTATCGAGCATATGCAACGTTAAGTTCCATCATGTCGGGCAGTCACAAATAAGACCCCTGAGGGGCAGGTTGTGTCGCCGCTGAATCTCAGCAAGGCGAGCCATGGTTGTGTAAGATCTTCGGAAATGGCCTGAGATTTTCCTGGCCTGCCGCAAGACATCCTCGATCCCAGGGTATTTGCCAACAAATCGCTGCACCACCAAGTTCAGGATGTGTGCCATGCATGGCACGTGTGTTATTTTGCCCTGTTTCAGCGCGCTCAGCAGATTGGCACCGTTGTCGCACACCACTTTACAAACTGACAATGTCAGCGGTGTCAGCCACTGATCTGCCTGTTAATGCAAAGCTGAAAGGAGTGCAGGACCAGTGTGGCTCTTGACTTCCAGGCACAACAGACGCAGCACAGCATGGCAACGTCTCACCTGGAATGTGGAATATGTTCTGGGGATCTTGGGCGGCGCAGGAGAAGAGACGTAGCAGCGGAAGAGGAGGAGTCAGCTGAGGAGGAGAGGGAGGATGATGGAGGAGGAGAAGAAGAGGCAGGCCTGCTTGCAATCCGTGGCGGTACAACGGGTGCCACGGGTTACATGCTTAACGGCCGTCAGAAGGTTCACCCAGTGGGCAGTAAAAGTGATATACCTTTCCTGCCCGTGATTGCTAGACCATGTGTCTGTGGTCAGATGTATCTTGGCACCAACACTGTGTGCCAGAGATATATTCACTTGCCGCTTAACATGGCCATACAGCTCTGGAATGCCCTTTTGCGAGAAATATTTCCTGCCTGGGACCTTCCATTGTGGTGTTCCAATGGCCACAAATTTACGAAAGGCCTCCGAGTCCACCAGTTGATATGGCAGTAGTTGGCGGGCTATCAGTTCCGACAGGCCAGCAGTCAAACATTGGGCAAGAGGGTTATCCGGCGTCATCATTTTTTTCCGCTCCAACATTTGGACCACAGAAGCCTGCCTTTTTCCAGAACAACGTGACGACGGCATCATGGAAGGTGGAGTGGAGGGCAAATGTGAGGAGAGAGGAGAAGGAGAATGAGAAGGGGCTGGAGGGTGAGAGCCTGGAGTGTGGCTTTGTGGGTTCAACTTCTGACGGTGTTACTTCCACTGGGCTCGGTGATGGGAGTTTAGGTGCCTTCTTAAGGCGGTTGTCCCTAGGTGAGTGTTGGGCTTACCGCGACGTATGCGTTGACTGCAAAGGCTGCAGATGGCAACACTGTTGTCAGCAACTGACACATTAAAAAAAGCCCACACTCGCTCCTGATACATTTGCAGTCTGCTTTCTACCTCTTGTGCAATGCAAGTTCTGCCTGCCTCTCCTCCCTATCTGCCGGTCCGTCTCTCGTTGTGGACTCTGTTGTGGACTCCCACGTGACGTCCAAAGACTCGTCATCATCTACGTCATCTTCCCCCCCACTAACATTCGAGATCTCGGAGTAGGCAGCAACAGCGGGGACCAACCTCCTTGGGCTGATCTGGGTACTGTCGTCAGACTGCTGAGTGGCGGCTGTTGCTACCTCCTCTTTCTGATCCAATGCCAACAATGGCTGTGCATCGCAAACCTCTTGTGATGAATCGGAAAATAATTCCAGTGACTCAAGTGGAGGGTATGTGCTGGTGGTGGTGGTGGTGTATTTGGGGGTGCAGACAGCGAGCGTGAAGAGGGTGCAAATAGAGAGGATGAGGAGGGTGCAGAAGAGGAAGGCTGAGTGACCCACTCAACCAAGTCTGGTGCGTCCTTTGTCGTAATTGCACGCGGCTTTTGAAACTTCGCAGTTATGCTCCGGCCTACTGCTTCTCCCCTACCCTTACCACCCCTGCGTATGTCTCTGCCTCTTCCTCTGCCTGTCATGTTTTTTAATTACCCTGTGACAAAAGTCTCAAGAGAATCGCAGTATATCTGGAAAAAGGTAATTAACACCCCGCTTCAATATGTGCTATTGGGGGGCCACTAGTTCTACAAATAATTGGCCATTAACTGTTGTCACTGTGTGTAGCACAGTCAACACAGCAAGAGAGGCCAAATTTTTGCAGGACTAAAATACACTCTTAGAAAAGTATACTGTTAAATAACACCCAGCTTCAATATGTGCTATTGGGGGGCAACTGGTTTATCACACCAGTTGTTGAAAAAATTGGCCAGTGAGTTTGGCGCTGTGTGTATCAGACTTCACACAGCAACAGAGGCAATGTTGTTGCAGGACACAAATACACTTGTAAAAGTATACTCAGATAACACCCCACTTCAATATGTGCTATTGGGGGGGCCACTGGTCTGTCACACCAGTTCTACAAATAATTGGCCAGGGAGTTTGCCACTGTGTGTAGTGTTGCTGCAGAAATGCTCAGTCTCACCACCACACCTGTCACAGTGCTGCACAGTGCACAATAATACTACTAATCCACTATAATATGCTTTCTACAAAGTATATTATACTGTGGATTAACCCCCTCCCCCACCCCCACCCCCCTTTTTAGTGCACTGCACAGCAATACCAAAAATTTTGCAGCCCTTTAAATGACTTTTGTGGACATTGACAGATCGATTTGTGTGTGACTGCAGCCGATCTCTAACTGCCCCTAAAGCAACCACTGGATACCTGCCCCTATAGTAAAGAGACTGTAATAGAGCCTAGAATGACATTGGAGCACTTTACATGACTTTTGTGGACATTGACAGAGCGATTTGTGTGTGACTGCAGCCGATCTCTAACTGCCCCTAAAGCAACCACTGGATACCTCTCCCTAAGCTCAAAAGATACTAGTAGACCTATACCGAAAAATACCAGCCCTGGAAAGGATTTTTGTGGATCTTCACAACGCTATATGTGTCTAGCAAACTCTCCCTGACGAGCACACCAGACCTCTCCCTACACTGGCAGAAAGCGGAATGTGAAATGGCCACCAGATCGGGTCTATTTATAGGGTAGGGGGACTGTCCATGTGCTGGAATGTTTCAATTGGCTGTCCCGTTCCACCTCACAGCGGTGTCACGGGTCAAAGTTCTCCCCAATGTAAACAAATATGGCCGCCGCGAATGATGCCATGTGTTCGAAAATTTGGTGGGTAGCGAACAAGCAAAATTTGCCGTGAACCGACCGCCGGGCGAACCGAAAGGCCATCTCTAGTCATTAGCTCCCCCATGCTCCTTTGTATACACAGAGCTGAAGAAAGTATTTAATAAATTTGCCTTCTCTTTGTCCCCAGTCACCCACTCTTGAATATTTTGTAAAGGGCCTACATGCTCAGACCTAACCTTTTTACCATTAATATATTTGAAGAATTTTTTGGGGTTTGTCCTACTATCTTTTGCAATCTGTCGTTCATTTTGAATTTTTGTGTCCTTGATTTCCTTTTTACATATTCTGTTATATTCTTTGTAACAATTAAACACTGATAGTGTTCCTTCTTTTTTATATTTTTTAAAAGCATCATTTCTAGTGGGGGCCTCAATAAACTGTACCATAAAATTGTCTTGTAATAGGTTTATAAATGTTTGCCCTTTAACTGTTCCAGCAGTACCATTACTCCAGTCAATGTCTCGCTAGTTAAAATCCGCCATTATTATCACTGTCCCAGCCCTTGCAGTCCATTTTATCTGTGTCAGGAGCTTAGTCTGCACCTCCACATTAATACTGGGAGGTCTATAACAAACTCCAATGATAATCTTTGTATTACGCACACCCATGTACATTTCCACCGATAGTGCTTCAGACTCATCACGCTCTCCATCAACTAGGTCCTCCTTCACACTCACTTCTCACATAGGGACAGACCATGCCTTCTCTCCGTTTTACCCTGTCTTGTCGAAAGAGAGCATAGCCAGCAATATTAGTAGCCCAGTCATGTGAAGAATGAAGCAAAGATTCAGCAATACCATTTAAGTCATAGTTCTCCTCATGCACCAGAACTTCCAACTCACCTATTTTGCTTTGCAGACTTCTGGCATTGGTGAACAAACACTTTAATTCTTTTTCACAACAATACCTTGCTGGGGTTTCTCCCCCTTTTGTCATTGGTATTGAAAATCTTTAATTAAAAAAAAACACATTGAACAAGAAAAAATAGGGAAAAATAGTTTGTTAGGACAGTTTGTCAGTACACTTAAATCAGAACAATTCAAGGAAGAATGACCCCACAGATATAGACAGTAGCCCAGAAAGGAAGATAAGCTTTGTCACACCCACAATCCCCTCATCTTCCCATAGAATGTCCATGGTTATCAAACACACATTTTTCTGCAACCCTCTAAAAGAACCTGTTTAATGACACAAAGAACCATGACCAGTTAGCATTAGCTATTAAGCCTACAACAAACCTAAATATGTACTTTTAATTGTCAGGTTTAATCGTTTGTGGAGCTATGATTTGTATTTGCATATACTTTCATTGAAAGGGGTCTGGTGATTATTACCTGTAATGTACAGAAAAATAGAATGTAAGCCATCCGGTTAGTAAACAAATAATAATAATCATTCCTCCTCTTATTGCTGCCAGGATGCTGAGGTACCATCAGTCCAGATGTGAACAATACTCTATTTTGTATACCTAAACCACTGTGTTTTAAAGTGCTGTAAACACACAGAGGTCTAATTTAAAAACATTTTTTTGATGAATGCCACACACTTTTGTGCAAATTCTGTCTGTAATCTTTACAAAAATGTAATCCCTATGACCATCAGCTCCATCTAGTATCCAAAATGTGGCATCGCTTTCTGAAATACCTCAATAAGGAAATATAGTGTATTTTGGCTGCTAGACAGAGCTGTTGTTCACCTTTTAAAGAAAAAATAAATAAATGCACTTTTTGCAGGTAAATATTTCTCATTTGGGAGGTTATTATTTTTTAATTGGGAGCCTGAAAAGCATTGCACCTATGATCAGCAGATCGTGAGTGCTATGCAGGGCTCTTGTAGGCTCTGTGTGTAAGTTGTTTAGCCTGTACACCTTATGGCCAAGCAGCTACACATTAACAAGAAGCATCAATGAACTACCACAGCGCTCAACAGTGTCATAGTAGTTCATTGAGAACTACAAGCCGTCAGCCGCAAAGCCTGCCGGATCTTGTAGTTTTCAATTCACAGAACTTTGTGAATGAGCTCTCTGTAGATTCAGACAGAGAGCGGGGGGAGAAGATCCCCCGCCGCCTGTGACATTGGGAAGCCAGGGCCAGTAGATTTGGAACATATTACACGCTGAATGTGTAACATGCTACAAAAGATGAACTTATCCTTTAAACCAAGAATTTGCGCAGCATGAACAATTGTGTTTGAAATTCGACTGAAGGGTGTTTTATAAATAGACCCCTTAAACATCTATATAGTGCTTCTTTTGTAAAAAAAAAAAAAAAAAAAATTAGTTAAGGATACTTGTGAGCTAATCTGCTGTGCTCACAATCAGAAATAATGCCAGGTGGGTACAGGATCAGCATATGTGAAAAGACCATTTGAGGAACTGCCTGCTTTTTAAATTTGAATTTTAACTAGGAAGGCATAGAGTTTAAAAAAATATATATATAAATAATCATATATATATATATATATATATATATATATATATATATATATATATATATATATATATATATATATATATATATATATATATATAAAACATTGCCTGAAAATATAGTAGTTAAAGACAGAAATGAACTAAAAATTTAATTTAAAGCATCATGCTTCAAAAAGTAATGATATGAATAATGACTTAAAGTGCAACCACTTTGTGTCCATGATAACTACCCTTCTTTGCTCTGACTGTACTGTTGCATAACAAAAAAAATGCATTGTAGGGACAGGATACTAATGACATCATTGTTTGCCTTAACTTTCCTCCATTAACATGGTTTGAGTGCCTAAGTATGATGGTAATCCTCCTGAACTGTGTGACTCTGGGAATGTTTCAACCATGTGAAGACGTTGACTGCTCATCAGACCGTTGCCAAATTCTTCAAGTAAGTTCTCAAATCTTTTTGATATGAACAAAATTAATAAAATTAAGCAGTATTTGTCTGAATCTTGAATGAGGCTCATGTACTAAAATATACTAGGAGTTCAAATGATCCCTCTAAGTATATCTTTGTATGTCTTGTAATTTGAGACCTTAACCAAAATATATTTTGGGTCAAAGTTTGTGTTTGGAGGACTATTTGTGAAAATGCTTCTTACAATGGCAGCCCTATATTTAAATTTAGTGCCACGAAGGTATTGCAGCAATTTTCTACACTCAGTGATTCCACCAACCTTGGTGTTGATAAACCTTCTTTAAAATTAATGGTGCTGAGGTAAAAGTCTAGTAAACTACAAAAATCAGAGCAGCATCTGGAGATTGCAGGAGGATAAATATGTTAAGTTTAGAAATGCACCCTGGAAAAATATGTTATTTACAGTATAAACTGTAGTTTGACACCCGTTTGCCTATAAAATCTTCCAACAAAAGCAAATCAAATTTCATTTAATTTTAACTGCCCACTGCTTGAGCCCTTCTCCTTACAGAAACATTGTAGTGCCTTTACTCCTGTACCACTATTAGGCCTCATGCACACTGGACATTATCAAAACACCAGCTTTAGCTGTAGGAGTTTTTCAGCGTTTTTGCAGTAGCGTTTTTTAGTGTTTTTTAGCTTTTTTTTTATCAAAACAGTACTCCACAAAAGGTTACAGACCAAAAATGCTGATAAACATAGAATAGCCGCATATTTTGGTGTTTAGCGTTTTTAGGCTTTTATCAGAGTTTGAGCATTTTTGCATCTTCTTAAAACCCACTAGTTCTGAGAGTTTTTTTCAGCCAGAAAACGCCCTTGCCAAAAACTGCTGATAACAGCATGGACACATAGGATAACATGCTAGGGAGTTTATTGGCTGCAAAAAAAAAGTCTGAAGCCAAAAACACCAGCTGTAAAAACACTCAGTGTTCATGAGCCCTTATAATCAAGAGTGGAATCAATAACTTTTTGCACTGGGTCTACAAGCACAATGGCAAAGGCATGTTAAATGTAATTTTCACAGGAAACCGTTAAATTAACACACATGAGGGGGAAAGCATGTAACTGCTACCTGGGTCTAGTCCATGCAACAAAGCACACAAATGGCCAAACAATTGGTATAAAATCTGAAAAATTGGATTTTTGACTTACCTTAAAATTAATTTCATCTGATGTTGATGGACACAGCTCCTGAGAATCTTGACCAGTGGGTTATACTGCTCACTACAGCAGTAGGACACTAGGCAGAAAAAAAGGCTTGACTACACCTATGGGCAGTCCCAGGAGGTATACCCCCCTCTCTTCTATAAATACTCAGTTTAGTCACAAGCAGTGTAAGAAGTATTACAACTGCATAGAGGGCCGGGTGCTGTGTCCATCAATGAACATCAGAGAAATGGATTTTATGGTAAGTCAATAATCCCATTTTCTTTCATTCATTTACAGACACAGCTCTTGAGAATCTTAACCAAAAGAGGCATCCGCAGATGCCAACACATCTACTTTATAAAACTTTGTGAAAGGGTGCACCGATGACCAGGTCACACATGCGTCACTGATGCCTGGTAACGGAAGGCCCAAGAAGCCTTCACAGGGAAAGGAGGAACCTAACCCTTAATCGAATAGGCCTCAGTCACCGTCTGTCTGATCCATATAGCAATGGTCACAGAAAAGACGGACAGTCCTTTTTGGGTCCTATCCGTGAGTACAAATTGTGAGTCTGACTTCCTAAAAGAATCAGTAGCTGCCAGGTAGTGATGGACGAACATCGGCGAGTTTGCGGCGGGCCCCATTGACTTTAATGGGAGGCGAACTTTAAAAACCTTTAGGTCATATTTGCAGCCACAAAAGACATACTAGCTGTGCACAAATAGTCCCAGCACATGGACAATGTAATAACAGAAGTATTGCAATTGAAAAAGTTGCCCTAAATTTTTTTATTTATTTATTTTTTTACAGCAAAATATATATATATATATTTTTTTCATAAATCAGCCAGAACTGACAGCAGCCGGTAAATACATTGTCTAATACATAGAGGGTCCATTCACACATCTGTAAAATGGGTCCGCATCCATTCCAAAATTTAGCAGAACCTTTACAGACCCATTGTTTTTCATTTCCAGTCTGAAAAATTAGGCATTTACAGGATAAAGAAGTAAGTGTCGGCGATTCCAGGCCCCAAAAATTAACCCACATGCGTTTACCTGACAGCTAAGAACGTAGTATTCTGTGGCTGAAGGTACATTTGGCATTCACAGGATACAGAAGTAAGTGTCGCACATTCCAGGCCCCAAACATTAGCCCACATGAGTTTACCTGAAAGCTAAGTATGTAGTATTCTGTGGCTGAAGGTACATTAGCCATTCACACAGTATACAGAAGTAAGTGTCGGCCTGTATAGGCTGCAAAAATTAGCTCACATGGGTTGAACTGACAGCAAAGAACGTAGTATATGATTGTTAGAGGTACAGTAGGCGTTAACTGTATACACAAGTTGGTGGCGGGCTGTTTAGGCTGCAAACATGAGCTCACATGGGTTGAACTGACAGTAAAGAACGTAGTATATGATGGCTAGAGGTACAGTAGGCGTTGACAGTATACACAAGTTGGTGGTGGGCTGTTTAGGGCGCAAACATGAGCTCACATGGGTTGAACTGACAGCAAAGAATGTAGTATATGATTGCTAGAGGTACAGTAGGCATTCACTGTATACACAAGTTGGTGGTGGGCTGTTTAGGCCGCAAAAATGAGCTCACATGGGTTGAACTGACAGTAAAGAACATAGTATATGATGGCAAGAGGTACAGTAGGCATTCACAGTATACACAAGTTGGTGGCGGGCTGTTTAGGCCGCAAACATGAGCTCACATGGGTTGAACTGACAGCAGAGAACGTATTATATGATTGCAAGAGGTACAGTAGGCATTCACTGTATACACAAGTTGGTGGCGGGCTGTTTAGACTGCAAACATGAGCTCACATGGGTTGAACTGACAGCAAAGAACGTAGTATATGATGGCTAGAGGTACAGTAGGTGTTCACAGTATACACAAGTTGGTGGCGGGCTGTTTAGGCCGCAAACATGAGCTCCCATGGGTTGAACTGACAGTAAAGAACGTAGTATATGATGGCTAGAGGTACAGTAGGCGTTCACATTATACACAAGTAGGTGGCGGGCTGTTTAGGCTGCAAAAATGAGCTCACATGGGTTGAACTGACAGCAAAGAACGTAGTATATGATGGCTAGAGGTACAGTAGGAATTCACTGTATACACAAGTTGGTGGCGGGCTGTTTAGGCCGCAAACATGAGCTCACATGGGTTGAACTGACAGTAAAGAACGTAGTATATGATGGCTAGAGGTACAGTAGGCGTTCACAGTATACAAAAGTAGGTGGCGGGCTGTTTAGGCCGCAAATATGAGCTCACGTGGGTTGAACTCACAGCAAAGAACGTAGTATATGATGGCTAGAGGTACAGTAGGCATTCACAGTACACAGAACAGTAAGTGTTGGCCTGTATAGGCTGCAAAAATTAGCCATTCAATGGACATGAAATGCCTTTTATGCCCCTGTATTTCGCGAAGCCAAGGACCAGGAATTGTTGTGGGTGGATGGCGGTCTTTCAGATATTTGTGGCCTGGCATGAGGAATTTCGATGAAACCTGGTCTTTTGGTCACATGTGTTGAATTCCTCAGAGATCCATGCCTCATTCATTTTTATAAATGTGAGGTAGTACTAGTCTACACTGTCATGAGCTAGGCGAGTTCGCTTATCGGTCATGATCCCCCCTGCTGCGCTGAACGCCCTTTCGGACAGGACACTGGACGGGGGGCAAGCCAACAGTTCCATTGCAAATTGTTCAAGCTCTGGCCAGAGGTCAAGCCTGCCCACCCAGTAGTCCAGGGGTTCATCACTCCTCAGAGCGTCCACATCGGCCGTTAACCCGATGTAGTCGGACACCTGTCGGACACCTTTTTTTACGCTCCAACATTTGAGCCACAGAAGCCTGCCTTTTTCCAGAAAAACGTGACGACGGCATCATATAAGGTGGAGTGTTGGACAACTGTGAGGAGGCAGGAGAAGGGGGAGGAGAAGGAGAAGAGGCTGGACGATGAGAGCATGGAGTGTGGCTTTGTGGGGTCTGACAGTTTTGCTCCCACTGGGCTTGGTGATGGGATTTCAGGTGCCTTCTTAAGGCGGTTGTCCCTAGGTGAGTGTTGGGCTTATCGCGACTTATGAGTTGACTGCAAAGGCTGCAGATGGCAACACTGGTGTCAGCAACGGACACATTAATAAAAGCCCACACTGCGGAGCCATGTGACGGCGTCCTGGGAGCGCCAGATGTGACTGTACATGGTTGATGGCTCGCTCCTGATTCATTTGCAGTCTGCTTTCTACCTCTTCTGCAATGCAAGTTCTGCCTGCCTATCTGCCGGGCCGTCAGTCCGCCAGTTCTACAAATAATTGACCAGTAACTGTTAAGAGTTAACACAGCAAAAGAGGCCAAATGTTTGCAGGACTAAAATACAATCTTAGAAATGTATACTGTTAAATAACACCCCACTTCAATATGTGGCATGGGGGGGGGCATGATGTAGCACACCAGTTCAAAAGATTGGCCGGTGAGTTAGCCGCTGTGTGTACCAGACTTCACTCATATGTGGCATCGAGGGGGGGCACAGGTTTATTACACCAGTTCTACAAATAATTGGCCAGTAACTGTTGTCACTGTGTGTAGCACTGTTTACACAGCAAGAGGCCAAATTTTTGCAGGACTAAAATACACTCTTAGAAAATTATACTGTTAAATAACACCCCACTTCAATATGTGGCATTGGTGTAGCACACCAGTTCAAAAAATTGGCCAGTGAGTTTGGCGCTGTGTGTACCAGACTTCACTCAGCAAACTAGGCAATATTGTTGCATGACACAAATACACTTGAAAAAGTTTACTCAGATAACACCCCACTTCAATATGTGGCATGGGGGGGGGGGGCAATTGGTCTATCACACCAGTTATAATACATTATAAGTGGTTTTGTGACTGTGTGTAGTGTTGCTGCAGAAACGCTCAGTCTCACCACCACACCTGTCACAATGCTGCACAGTGCACAGTAATAGTACTAATCCACTATAATATGCTTTCTACAAAGTATATTATACTGTGGATTATCCCCCTCCCCCACCCCCCCCCCCCCTTTTTAGTAGACTGCACAGCAATACCAAAAAATTTGCAGCCCTTTACATGACTTTTGTGGACATTAACAGAGCAATTTATGTGTGACTGCAGCCGATCTCTAACTGCCCCTAAAGCAACCACTGGATACCTGCCCCTATAGTAAAGAGACTGTAATAGACCCTATAACAACATTGGAGCATTTTAAATGACTTTTGTGGACATTGACAAAGCGATTTCTGTGTGACTGCAGCCGATCTCTAACTGCCTCTAAAGCAACCAAAGGATACCTGGCCCTATAGTAAAGAGACTGTAATAGACCCTAAAACGACATTGGAGCATTTTAAATGACTTTTGTGGACATTGACAAAGTGATTTCTGTGTGACTGCAGCCAATCTCTAACTGCCCCTAAAGCAACCACAGGGTACCTGGCCCTATAGTAAAGAGACTGTAATTGACCCTAAAATGACATTGGAGCATTTTAAATGACTTTGGTGGACATTGACAAAGCGATTTGTGTGTGACTGCAGCCGATCTCTAATTGCCCCTAAAGCAACCACAGGATACCTCTCCCTAAGCTCCAAAGATACTAGTAGACCTATACCGAAAAATACCAGCCCTGGAAAGGACTTTTGTGGATCTTCACAACACTATATGTGTCTAGCAAACTTTTCCTGACGAGCACAGCAGACCTCTCCCTACACTGGCAGAAAGCGGAATGTGAAATGGCCGCCAGATCGGGTCTATTTATAGGGTAGAGGGACTGTCCATGTGCTGGAATGGTTCAATTGGCTGTCCCGTTCCACCTGACGGCTGTGTCACGGGTCAAAGTTCTCCCCAATGTAAACAAATATGGCCGCCGAGAACGTCGCCATGTGTTTGCAAATTTGGCGGGTAGTGAATAAGCAAAATTTGCCGCGAACCGACCGCTGGGCGAACCGCAAGGCCATCTCTACTGCCAGGTACACCCAAATTGCCCGAACAGCATCCAGGGCATGCAACACAATTTCCTTAGGATGTTTCGGCCTTGGACACAGGGAAGGCAACACAATCTCCTCACCTAAATGGAAATCAGAAACAACTTTTGGAAGGAACAACAGACAGGGGCAAAGAACCACCTTATCTTTGTGGATCCCCAAGTAAGGGGTGCGACAAGACAACGCTGCCAATTTCGACACCCTGCACGCAGAGGTGATAGCCACCATAAAGGCCACCTTCTGGGACAGCGGGACCAGGGGAATCTCCTGAATATTTTCAAAGGGAGGCATCTGGAGGAGCTTGAGAGGAAGGCGTAAATCAGGCGATACTGGCCACATAGGGCCAGCAGCACGTCTGTGGCGTCCAGCAGAGGATCCCCTGACCATGCCACAAACCTCTCTACCTTTCTGTTGAGCCGAGATGCCAACAGATGCACCTCGGCGGTACCCCAAAGGAGACACAACTGATGAAACACATCTGGATGAAGATACAACTCCCCTAGGTCCAACGCCTGCCGACCGAGATAATCTGCCTGCCAATTTTCCACCCCGGGAATGTGTATGGTGGAGAGGGCCAGAACAAAGGGTTCTGCCCAACGTACAATGCCGGCTACCTCCAGAGCTGCCAACACACTTCTTTATCCACCTTGGTGATTGACATAAGCCACAGCCATGGTGTTGTCCGATTGAATTCGCACTGGACACCCCTGAAGATGATCTGTCCAGTGATTCAGGCACAGCCTGATCGTTTGGAGTTCCAGGACATTGATCAGGAGTCTGGACTCTTCCAGTGTCCAAATACACTGAGCAGAGCTCCAGCCCAGGACACCTCCCCACTCAGACAGACTGGCATCCATGGTAACCACTGTCCAATACAAGGAGAGAAAGGATTTGCCCTGATGAAGAGGTGGAGAGCGAAGCCACCAGACCAGAGACCCTTTTGTTTCCCAGCTCAGCCGGGTGTGATTGTCCAGAGACTTCGGACACTTGTCCAATTTTGCCAACACCTCCCTTTGCAGGGACCTCAAATGGAACTGTACAAATGGGACCGCCTCGAAGGCCCAGCACCCGCATGCAAGACCTAAGGGATGACCACCTGCTGGACAGCAGGAGATGAATCTCAGCATGCAATTTCTGGAGTTTGCCCAGAGGAAGGAACACTCTGGCTAGAGCCGAGTTCAGAGTCAGACCCAGAAAGTCCAGCTTTGTGGAAGGAATCAGAGCAGACTTCTGATAAGGCATCACAGATAAACTGCAGCCCCCGGACCAACTGGTCCGCCAGCTCAGCAAAAGCAGGGGGGGGGCTGTTCACTCTCTAGGTCACGGCGTAAAAGCTTAGCCCACTGAGTCAGAGTTTGTGACACCAGGGCAATGGTGAAGACCGGCCTAAGTGCCTAACCAGCAACAGTGAACATATTGCAGGCCAAAGCCTCCTCTTTCCTGTCAGCCAGATCCTTAAATTCTTCTACCAGAATCGTGGTTGCCTTATTCAACCTAGAAACCAGGGGATCCACCACCAGTAGAACAGTCCACTTCTTAAGGAGGGACCCTTCAAAGGGGTACCTCATAAAATGCTTAGGGACCACAAAGGGACATTTGGACATTCCCACTCTTTTGTGACAAATCTGTCAAAATAGGAAGGGAAGGGAAACACCTTTGCCGCTCTAGACGGCTTGTGAGTGCCAAAGAGGAACTGGTGCCTCTGCTGCAGTTTCATCTGTGTCCTCCATTTTTAAAGTCTCACACACAATCGGTACGTCCACAGGAGTGGAGGAATCACTATCTGAGAAGTCAGGGTGCGTGGCCGCAGAACCCTCAGGGCGGGTCCCGTCCGAATCAGATTCAGGATCTGAGGAGACAGATGAGACAGGGAAAGCGGGAGGCACTTTTTACTAGAAAAGGAATGGAGAGAGGGTGCACCAGCCTAGCGCATTATCTTTAAAACAATTTATTAAAATGAAGTTACATGCACATTATGCTCACAAAGCAAATGTGAAACATGGGCAAACATGAGTAATAAAGGACCACCAAGAATCTCCACTGAGTATCCTCTGCTGATGCAGGCCGTGGTGGGATGTGGACCTCCAAAGAACCGCTTACGCGTTTCGGGGTGTCCCCCCTTCATCAGAGCTCTGTTTTAAAGATAATGCGCTAGGCTGGTGCACCCTCTGTCCATTCCTTTTCTAGAATCTGTTTGGGTTACCACAACCTGTTGAGAGTGGCAGCACAGCCGGGACAACGTCCATTAAACCTGAATCGCATTCTCAGGATACCCGCCCTAAGGCAACCCCTCAAGCGCAGGAGTCATTTATTTGTGGCACTTTTTACTAGCCTGCCGCCCAAAAGCCACCTCCACCCCGGACACAAAGGACTCCAGGACTGCTGCCAGTGAATCAATGGATGGTTGGGACCCGGAGGGCCTTGCAGTCTCTGAGAAAGGGTCCGGTGGGGAAATGTGCTTCAAATACTCCATGAGTAATAAGGAGACCCTGCAAAAAATGCAAAAAAAACACTGCTATGGGACACCCCCACCGCGCTGGTAACGCCACCCGGTCACCAGCAACAGAGCTCCCCACGATTCTGCAGCAGAGAGAGGGAGGACCTCATGACAATAACCACCCCATCAGATAGTCACGGGTAGCACCAGGATAGAAGCACTTCCACGTGCGGCATTTAGGAAGGAAAGAAACACAGGAGTCAGCACCAGGGGATAAGGAGGGGCTCCCACCACAAAAATAGCGACCCAGAAGGCTCCTCTGTAATGGCCACCACTGATTTCAATGCCGGTGTTCCGTGAAAAAACCATACCCGTGAGAAAACCATACCCTCGTCACTTCCGGTTCAGCTACGGAGGGTATGGATTTCTCACGGTAGTTAAATTTGCGGCGGGTACATTAAAACACTTCGGGTGCAACATAAATCATGTCCTCTCCTATCGCTGTAACATCCCTCATCTCCGGTAATAAATATAAAAGCGGATCACGGAGCCGCGATCGCCGTCACATTTACGTCTCATACACCCGCCGCCGCTTTTATATTTATTACCGGAGATGAGGGATGTTACAGTGATAGGAGAGGAGATGATTTATGTTGCACCCGAAGTGTTTTAATGTACCCGCCGCAAGTATAACATTAGAAACAGTGCCGTGATATTTTCATGCCCACCGAGCATGCGCACTTCTCAAATTCTTTCTCCTTCAATTACGTATCCGGGGCTCTGAGCATGCACACTACTGCGCTGCTCTGCTGTTTCAGACCGGAAGTGACGAGGGGTATGGTTTCTTCACGGGGTATGGTTTTTTAACGTTACACCGGACCAACGCAAAAATGGGCGCCAGACTACACAAACATAGCCGCCGGCCTATACACATTATAGGCTACAACAAAATGGCTGCCCCACAAAGCTCCACGAGGCTCCCAGACACCCAGGAGGGATCCCTGGAGCCCAGGCAAGGCACCAAAAGGAAAGGGGGAAACTGGGCAGGAGCCCCCCCAGGTACAGTCTCCCCCCAGCTGATCGCCATGTCGCTGGCAAGTCACCCCCCCTGCCCACATCGCCAGTACAGCGCCCTGCCCCAACAGCAGCCCAGACCGCAACACTAACCCATAATAGGAGAGGGGGATGGATTGGGGACTAGATGACCCACAGGGACTACCAAGGCATGGGGAGGGACAAATGGGAAGGAGGGGATTCCGGGGGTCTGATTGTCCCATGGAGGGGCCCACGTCCACGCCAAAATCCTCTGTGGGGAGGGGGGACAGCTACTCATCATACTAGGAGCGCACTGCTTCAGACAGAACCCCTTGCCGTCGAAGTGGGGGGCTGTCAGCCAGGAGGAAGACTGCAGCACGGCCCAAAACCCGGTCGTATGCGACCTCGCGAGACGTTTACATAGCGGGCCAGCCCCTGTCCAGTGGGGCTATGTCACAGCCGACCTAGCACCAAGCTGTGGTCTGTGTGTGCTCGCTGGCCACACTAAGGTGACCACTGGATCTAGATTATGCAGCCCGTCGCACAGTCCGGCAGTTAATTATAAATCTCACAGGGAAAAAAAAAACAGGAGAAAAAATTCTAACTAAAAAGGAAAAAAATTGCCTGGACCAGAGATCCCAGCAAGGAACTAGGTCCTTACTCCTGACTAGGCAGAAAAAACTGAGTATCTATAGCAGAGAGGGGGAGTATACCTCCTGGGACTGCCCATAGGCGTAGTCGAGCCTTTTTTTCTGCCTAGTATCCTACTCCTATAGGGGCAGTATAACCTACTGGTGAAGATTCTCAGGATCTGTGTCCTTAAATGAATGAAAGAGAAACTCAATTTTTAATGACTTTAAAGTCAATCCTCCATGTTGCTAATGTATTTTGACACACAGCCTCCTTCATTGGTCTTGCCGGGGTGATCTGTGAGGTCGCGGTGCGCAGCTCGCACCACGACCTCGGAGCGGCCGGCACGGACTTCATATCATTGAAGTCAATGCAGGTCGCTCCGAGGTCGCCCCAAAGAAGCTCAGGACCCTTTTTCTAGGTCGGAGCAACTTGTGTCGCTCCTATTAGAACAGGTCCTGTGCTAATCTATGGCAGGCGACCCACAGCGACTTGTCAGGCGACCAGGTCGCCTGACAAGCCGCCCCAGTGTGAACCGGCTCTTAAGGTAATAGCATGCAACCTGTGATGTATACTTTCCAGAAGGACACTTACTTTTACAGGTTTAAATTTAAATATAAGTTCACTTTAGGTGTCATTTATTGCAGATTTCTAAAACAAAGATAACACACATTATGACCTTCTTTAAAAATTATTATTTGCTTAGCCCTCACAATAATACTTCAAGTCACTGACCCAGAACTAGAATACAGATCAGGAGCCCCTCTCTTATCGCATATTTGTTCTCCAATGCGAATTCAGCAAAAGCATGAAATTTCACTTTAACCAGTTCTCTAATCATGGTAATTGGGAGCAGAGGAACTAATGCAACCAGCATATAACATTACCCATAAGTATATATAGTAGATGCACATCAGTGTAAAAAAAATACACACTTTACAAGATTAAGAATAGTACATACATCCACTTGAAAAGCAGGCATTATCAGCACAGGGCCCAACAAGAGTCCTGGTGGATTGTACTTCAAGAACGAATGTTGCAACAAAATTCAGTTGCAGTGGTCCCCGAGAATATTTATGATGCAGTGTCTTTGTGTCGGAGACTTGAAGAAAAGATCAGCAGTGATGGGGAGATCCTTGAAGCATTGCCCAACCATCCTTCTTACCACCAGAATTTGTCGTGTGGCACTGGGACTCAGAGTCACCTATCTACTTTGTTTCTTAGTTCCTAGTAGTTTATAATCTGTCATGCATCCAAACAACTAACTACAAGAAGTGGCTGCCAGATGCCTAACCTGGCTCTAGCCTATGCTGGTTATTAAACACTAAGCTAAAACTAGCTATAGAATCCCAGACCAAAATAACTAAATAACAAATAAACTAAATAACAGGAGCTATATATAAACTCTATTGCAATAAACAGGTTTACCTTGTATACTAGAAGATGACCACTAAACACATACAGTACACATACAGTACACACACACACACAGGGCTGCTGTTAGCCTACCAGGCAGCACCCCCCCCCCCCCCCAGAATTTATCAAGACAATATGTTCACTAAAAATACCCTAAAATCATTATTAGCAGACACAAACATAACAGAGAACCAGTTTGAATTAGCCCTTTTTAATGCTTTTTTTTTTAAATTATATATATATTTTTTAAATGTTAAAAATGTTTACAATTATTTTAGTTTACATTTTTTTTAATTATTAATTTAACAAGGGGGCCCCCCACATCCCACCCCCCATGTGAATGAGTATCGGGTACATCGTACCCATTCACCCAAAAAAGTGTAAAAAAGTAAAAACCACAAAACAGTTTTTGACAAGTCCTTTATTAAAAAAAAAAAGAGAAGAAAAATGTCCCTCGATGTAAATCCATCTTCAATAACGATGCCCGCTGGACCTGAAAAAAATAGAAACAAATTAAAAAACACTTTGCCTCTTAAGAGTCTACCCGCCATATGCCTGATCTTCGGCTTTGACAGTTCTTTTATAGGCAAAGGTCAGGGCCTTCCTGTTATGTCACCCGGTGGCACCGCCCCTTCTGACCTCACATGATGTCAAAAGGGGCGGTGCCACAGGGGGGCTTTCATATTCCAATAGGCCCCCCACCCGCAGACCCCGACAACCACAGCCCAGGGTTGTCGAGAAGAGTCAGAGCCCCCCTGCCCAAAGCACCCACCCCCCCCATGTTGAGGACATGTGGCCTGGTATAGTTCAGGAGTGGGGAAAGCGCTCGCTCGTCTCCCCCTTTCCTGACCTGCCAAGCTGCATGCTCGGATAAGGGTCTGGTAGGGACATTAACTAGTTCCCATCCGCGCTACAGCCTATATACGGCTGCAGCGCGGACTCGAATTTTCGGGAGGCCGTTTTTAAACGGCCTCCCAGTGACACACCCCCCGCGCGCTCCCGCGAGCGCGCAGCGGGGAGAATCTGTGTCGGCCGTGTCCCTTGGACACGGCCGATCACAGATCGTGGTAAATGGCCAATCACAGCGGCCATTCACCACGTCATCGGATCATCCAATGAGAGATGATCTCATATGTAAACATATGAGATCATCTCTCATCGCCGGCGCTCCTTCCTCACACGGAGCCTGCAGTGTGAGGAAGGAGGGAGAGCTGCACAGTGCCATGGACAAAGAGACATGTAATCGGGGCACTGATCACCAGTGCCCTGATTACTAAAAGGTAAAAAACATACACAGTGCCCCCCCATCAGTGCCCACAGTGCCCGCCATCAGTGTCCCCCATCAATGCCCACAATCAGTGCCCATAGTGCTGCCAGTCAGTGTCCATCAGTGCCTGCTCATCTAGGCACTGATAAGCACTGACTGGCAGCACTATGGGCACTGAGTGTGGGCACTAATGGTGCTGCCCATCAGTGCTCATCAGTGCTGCCCATCAGTGCTCATCAGTGCCACCCGTCAGTGTCCATCAGTGCCATCCGCCAGTGCCCATCAGTGCCGCCTCTCAGTGCCCATCAGTGCCGCCCGCCAGTGCCGCCTCTCAGTGCCCAGCAGTGCCACCTCAGTACCCAGCAGTGCCACCTCTCAGTGCCCAGCAGTGCCGCTTATCAGTGCTCATCAGTGCCGCCTATCAGTGCCGCCTATCAGTGCCACCTATCAATGCCGCCTATCAGTGCTCATCATTGCGGCATATTAGTACCTCCTCATCAGTGCCCATAAGTGCCACCTCATCAGTGCCCATAAGTGCCACCTCATCAGTGCCCATAAGTGCCACCTCATCAGTGCAGCCTATCAGTGCCCATCAGTGCCGCCTCATCAGCGCCCTTCAGTGAAGGAGAAAAATTTATTTTCAAAATTTACTCACAGAAAATAAGAAAAACTTTTTTTTTTCAAAACTTTCTGTCTTTATTCTTTTTTTTTGTAAAAAATAAAAAACCCAGAGATGATTAAATACCACCAAAAGAAAGCTCTATTTGTGTGAAAAAAATGATAAAAATTTCAAATGGGTACAGTGTAGCATGACCGCGCAATTGTCAGTCAAAGTGTGACAGCGCTGAAAGCTGAAAATTGGCCTGGATGGGAAGGGTGTTTAAGTGCACAGTAGGCAAGTGGTTAAGGGGACCCCCAGGCATGATATTTAGAGGAATCTTCCATTTTTATTTAGAAAAAAATTGGTGAACCAACAAAACTGCGCAAATGAATGTGATATAAAATTAAATAAACAATAATCATAAATGTGATTTATGTGAAATCTCTTCCACTATGCAAGCTGCCACATAAACGTAAATAACGTGCTAAATGAGAAAGTGAAAAATTGTAGCGCTCAACAATTAGATATAAATCACAATTAAATTCCAATGTGCAAACATCGTGCAAAGAAATAAAGTCTCTAATGTCCAAATCAATTGGGTTAAACAAACAGCCAATATTAGAAACATAGACTTGATAGGAGTGATTCTTAGAACAGCCTTCACCTCCACGCGATCAACCAGTGAAATGTAAAGGTACCGCTTACCAGAACCACTGGACCCCTTGATTATAGGGGGTCAGACACGCTTAATAATCCACATCAATTCGAGCTTGTACATCCCACTCTTTCACAGGCATGAGTGTAAAGCCAAAACGATGGAGCATTCAGGATCCAAGTCATACTGTAAATAGGGAAAATGACAAGACAGGCTCTCATGGTGCAGTATTACTCATTGAGGATCATTTGAGATAAAATGCACTTACTACAATCCAAGTAGATAAATGCCTTAAAATCAGAGTCAATTGCTGGGGATAGGAGACGCCGCTCCACGCTTGCGCTCCTTAGACCTGGAAGTGTACAGTGTCATGTTCCCGACGTACGTTTTGTCAGTCAACGCTGACGTCATCAGGGGATCATGTGACCGTACCTTACCACATTGTATTTATGGAGATCGTGAACCGCAGATACCCAATCACTTCCTTGTTTAGATTTTCTGGGTACATTTTCTATGTGTAAAAATTAAATATTAATATAATATCTTTACCTAAATCTAAAATGGACTGGAATAATGTGGGATAGTTATTTAAAATGTTAATTATTAAAAATCAGATATGAAACAAGGTCTATATCAATATTCATACCTGCCGGATATAAGGTATTCATTTTATAGATTCATTCAGTTTCATTCGTAGAAACCTTCTGTGTCATATTGCCCCCTCTCCAATGATTCTCCACTTTGTCTATCCCACAAAAGGACATCAAAGTGGGATCTCTATTATGGTACAAACGAAACCAGATCCCCCCCACCAAAAAAGTTACATTTTTAGACCTAACAGGTTTCTTTCCTTGCAAGAGGTGCAATGCTTGTAGAATAACCAAGAAAAACCCCAGGAAAGTAACCACATTTCAATCTAAGGATACAGGTCAACATTTCACTATCAAAAAATTCATATCCTGTAGATCCACTCATGTAACCTATATGATAACTTGCCCTTGTGGGCTACAGTATATTGGTAGAACCACTCAAAAACTATTTGTCAGGATCAATGAACATATAAAAAATGTGAAGAAAGGGTTCCCCAAACATAGCCTTTCCAACCACTTTCGTTTGTACCATAATAGTGATCCCACTTTGATGTCCTTTTGTGGGATAGACAAAGTGGAGAATCATTGAAGAGGGGGCAATATGACACAGAAGGTTTCTACGAATGAAACTGAATGGATCTATAAAATGAATACTTTATATCCTGCAGGTATGAATATTGATATAGACCTTAATTGTTTCATATCTGATTTTTAATAATTAACATTTTAAATAACTATCCCACATTATTCCAGTCCATTTTAGATTTAGGTAAAGGTATTATATTAATATTTAATTTTTACAATTTTTATATTCATATTTAGTAAAGTATATCTCATTTAATAGGATGAAATTCTGGTAATTTAATATTTAATATTTATTTATCATTGATTTTAATATGTAGATTTTAATATGTATATTTATGATATTTCCAATTCACTTCCTAAATTGAACTATATGGCTTCTGGTTAAAATATTTATTGCTTTTTAAGAATAAAAATGCAGTGCATTAATGCTTGCGTTGAATAGCAGTATATAACGTTAATGCCAGTGCCAAATATCTGAATATACAAATAGAAAATGTCCCCAGTGAGTATCCGTAACATGGGGGTTGAACTAAACAAGCCGTGAGGTTTGGGCGGTTCAGAAAATCTAAACAAGGAAGTGATTGGGTATCTGCGGTTCATGATCTCCATAAATACAATGTGGTAAAGTACGGTCACATGATCCTCTGATGACGTCAGTGTTGACTGACGAAACGTACGTCGGGAACGTGAGATTGTACACTTCCGGGTCTAAGGAGCGCAAGCGTGGAGCGGCGTCTCCTATCCCCAGCAATTGGCTCTGATTTTAAGGCGTTTATCTACTTGGATTGAAGTGCATTTTATCTCAATAAAATGATCCTCAATGAGTAATACTGCACCATGAGAGCCTGTCTTGTCATTTCCCCTATTTATGACTTGGTTCCAAGAATGCTCTATCGTTTTGGCTTTACACTCATGCCTGTGAGAGAGTGGGATCTACAAGCTCGAATTGATGTGGATTATTAAGCGTGTCTGACCCCCAATAATCAAGGGGTCCAGTGGTTCTGGTAAGCGGTACCTTTACATTTCACTGGGTGATCGTGTGGAGGTGAAGGCTGTTCTAAGAATCACTCCTATCAAGTCTATGTTTCTAATATTGGCTGTTTGTTTAACCCAATCGATTTGGACATTAGAGACTTTATTTCTTTGCACGATTTTTGCACATTGGAATTTAATTGTGATTTATATCTAATTGTTGAGGGCTACAATTTTTCACTTTCTTCCATTTTTTTTTGTTTCACTTTAAGCATCACTAAAAATCACTGCTCCTTTAAAAACAATAGTTTTTAATAAAATAAAACATTTTGCATTGATACATGTCCCCCAGGGCAGTACCCAGGTCCCCATACATTTTTATAGCAATAACTTGCATAAAAGCCTTTAAATTGAGGCCTTTTGATTTTTCATGTTTGTGTCCCAAAGACTTAAATTACATTTTTCCCTGTTCGAAATGTTCTGGTGCGAACTGAACAGAGGGGTGTTCAGCCCATCCCTAGTGCCCACTACTCTTGTTTGCTTGAAAAGTACTTAAAGCGACCTTGTGAAATTCTAAATTAAAGCACCTAGAATTTTCTTCTGGAGCATTTATTTTTTTATTTTTCGCACAATGGAATCTGCATTTTTGGATAGACGGTGTATCTAAAACTTTTTGCCAATGCTTTAACATATATGCAATGTTTAATACCCCTAAAATCATGAATACCATAATTTCAATGGATGTACATACCTTGATATTGCTCATTATTCACTTGTTGCCTAACCAATGTGTAATATGTGGAGGGAGCACGTTCTCTGTGTCTAATGTCACTGTAGTGTGCTGTTGCCTTTTTGCCCATGTCCACACAGAGCCGATTGGTGCTCTGGCGGTCACATGATTGAATAAAAAAAAAAAAGATCTAAATATATATATATATATATATATATAGAATAATAATAACAAAATACCCTAGAAGTAAAGCTTTTTGCTTTTAGTAGCCAGTAGAGCTATCTTTTGGTAGTAATTAATCATACTAATGAATTTAAGTCCACACAAACACAACCTGTTCTCCATTTTTTTGAGGAGAAAAACAGGAGTTAGTGTTCAGAGTGAATATATACCAGACATGTCCAGCATCAAAACTGCGTGTGCCTGTGAAACAAAAATGAAAGTACCCAAAATTGTCAGTCAGAGATGCTTTCAATTCCTTTACAGTGCATCTATTTAGAGTTACCAATAAATGAGGGGTTTTGCTCACCCTTTTGAAGCCCTATGTTGTGATCCTGGAATTTGGAAGGTATGGGAGAGCCATGAGCTTATTTTAAAGTGTTACTAAACTCATGACTCTGCATTCACTATATCTGGTCTCCAACAGTACACGTAACATGGAAATGCAATTACTTTAGGAAATATAAATTGTACAATTTATTGATAACAAAAATGTATTAAAAGAATTGTATCCAATATACATATAGAATATTAAAACCAATATTAGTGTTGATAGATCATTGTGTACATATCATACAACAGATGTAACTGCTGGTAACATAAGTCCTCATATACTGACGTGCTTTCCCAGATTCTGCTTCATCAGGGCCTAGGAAGACATTACAGCTTTCCTCTATGAAAAGACAGTAACATTTTATACAGTATCCTTACATATCCATGTCATATCAATATTAAATTCATTCTTGTGTTCAAAACATGGATGCAAGTATACAAGTAGTATACTCACCTGGTGGCCCATGTCTCCTGCGGGAAGTAGGCTCTCACCAATGTCTTTAGCATTTTTGGACTCTTGGATGTTTGAATCTCCTGTGGTGTTGTGAAGTTCCCTACATCACTACTCAGTACTGTAAGATTGGAGGATAGAACTACAGTGAGTATACCACCTCTTCTTGTACAAGGAACTGTCAGATGTAGAGTTGAGCGGACACCTGGATGTCCGTGTTCGTGGGGGGTTTGGCCGAACTTGAAAAAAAAGTCCGTGTCCGTGTCCCGGACTTTTTCCGAACTTTACCCAGACACCGAACCCCATGGAAGTTAATGGGGACCCGAACTTTCAGGCACTCAAATGGCTCTAAAACACCAATGGAAAGGGCTAGAGTGCTGAAAATGGCAGCAAAACGTAGTTCAGAGCATGGCGAGTGCTCTGCAAACAAATGTGGATAGGGAAATAATTTAAAACAACAAAAAAAAAACAGAAAAATAAAACAATGTTCTTCATCTGTGAAGGACGAGGCCCATATGGAGTAGGAGGGAGGTTGAGGTGGTGGTGGATGTGGCGGTGTCATAGGCGTGCGCACAGGGTGTGCCGGGTGTGCTTGGGCACACCCTAATCACCTAGGGCACATTAGCATTATCGCTCTGTTTGCCAGTGAGGAGATGGGAAAGATCTCCCTCGGACCTGCTCTGCCATAAGAGAAGTGCCACACACTTCTATTTCACTTTGCCAGCAGGGAGAGTAATGTACCGGAGCCATATACATGTAGGCAAACACATGCATGTGTATTTAAACTTTGGGGTGCACACCCTAATGCAATAGGCTGCGCACACCTATGGGCGGTGTAGGTGGAAGCGGCGGTGGAGGAGGACAAGTAGCCAACGCTGCTTTTTTTCAGTCATTTTAAATGAGGGTACACCCCAAAAGAGTGAGAAAGATCAAAAATAGAACAATGGCTGGGTAAGGTCGGTATCCATCTCTATTCTGCACAAGGTAAGGAAAAGTCCTGTGGGATCCATGCCTGATTCATTTTAATGAACGTGAGCTTGTCCACATTGTCTCTGGACAGGCGGCTGCGCTTGTCTGTGATAACGCCTCCAGCCGTGCTAAATACACATTCAGATAATACACTGGCTGCAGGGCACGCCAGCACCTCCAAGGCGTAAAGGGCAAGCTCAGGCCATGTGCCCAATTTGGAGACCCAGAAGTTGAAGGGGGCAGACCCGTCATTCACTACATGTAGGCGTGTGCACACATACTGCTCCACCATGTTGGTGAAATGCTGCCTCCTGCTAAGACGTTCCATATGAGCTGCTGGTGCTGCTGTTTGTTGTGGCGTGCTGACAAAGCTTTTCCACATTTCGGCCATGCTAACCCTGCCTTCTGAGGTGCTGGCGGTGCCCTGGTTGCGTTGGCGACCTCTTCCTCCTCCTCTGCCTTGGCCTTGTGCTTCCACTGTGGCCCCGCTGTCAGGTGGGAATG
Source organism: Pelophylax lessonae (assembly GCF_965119305.1). NCBI lineage: Eukaryota > Metazoa > Chordata > Amphibia > Anura > Ranidae > Pelophylax > Pelophylax lessonae. Next base: position 113,020,004 of record NC_138775.1, on the reverse strand, counting down.
CCAGCAGCATCGCGTCTACCAGCGTGCGCTTGTACTCGCGCATCTTGCGATCGCGCTCCAGTGAGTGAATTAAGGACGGTACGTTGTCCTTGTAACGGGGATCCAGCAGCGTGGCCACCCAGTAATCAGCACAAGTTAGAATGTGGGCAACTCGGCGGTCGTTGTGGAGACACTGCAGCATGTAATCACTCATGTGTGCCAGGCTGCCCAGAGGCAACGAAAGGCTGTCCTCTGTGGGAGGTGTATCGTCTGTGTCCTCTGTATCCCCCCAGCCACGCACCAGTGATGGCCATGAGCTGGCCTGGGTGCCACCCTGCTGTGAACATGGTTCCATCTCCTCCATCTCCTCCTACTCATCCTCCTCATCCTCCAGAACTGTGCCCCTGCTGGACAATTGTGTCCCTGGCGTTTGTGGGTGCAGGAACCCACCCTCAGAGCCACTTGCGAATGACTGCCCTGAAAGCCTTGGAAATGTTACCTCTTCATCCTCCTCCTCCTCCTCCTCATCCTGTGCCACACCCTCTTCTATCATCGCCCGAATCGTTTTTTGAAGGAGGCATAGAAGTGGGATAGTTAAGCTGACAACGGCGTCATCGGCACTGGCCATGTTGGTGGAGTACTCAAAACAGCGCAACAAGGCACACAGGTCTCGCATGGAGGCCCAGTTATTGGTGGTGAAGTGGTGCTGTTCCGCAGAGCGACTCACACGTGCGTGCTGCAGCTGAAACTCCACTATGGCCTGCTGCTGCTCGCACAGTCTTTCCAGCATCTGCAAGGTGGAGTTCCACCTTGTGGGCACGTCACATATGAGGCGGTGAGCGGGAAGGCCGAAGTTACGCTGCAGCGCTGACAGGCGAGCAGCAGCAGGGTGAGAATGCCGAAAGTGCGCACAGACGGCCGGCACTTTCTGCAGCAGCTCTGACATATCGGGGTAATTTTTAAGGAACCTCTGCACCACCAAATTCAGCACATGCGCCAGGCAAGGGATGTGCGTCAAACCGGCCAGGCCCAGAGCTGCTATTAGATTTCGCCCATTATCGCACACCACCAGGCCGGGCTTGAGGCTCGCTGGCAGCAACCACTCATTTGTCTGCTGTTCCATGCTCCTCCACAACTCCTACGCGGTGTGAGGTTTTTCCCCCAAACAGGCAAGTTTTAAAACTGCCTTCTGTTGTTTACCCCTGGCTGTGCTGAAGTTGGTGGTGAAGATGTTACGCTGACCGGATGAGGAGGCGGTAGAGGATGAGGAAGCGGAGTGGGAGGAGTTAGGAACAGGAGGCAAACTGAAGCGCCCTGCAATCCTCGGTGGTGGAAGGACATGCGCCAAATTGCTATCCGCCTCAGGCCCATCCGCCACTGCATTTACCCAGTGTGCCGTTAGGGAGATATAACGCCCCTGACCGTGCTTACTGGTCCACGTATCGATAGTTAGGTGGACCTTGCCACAGATGGCGTTGCGCAGTGCACACCTGATTTTTTCCCCTTGGTTGTGCAGGGAAGGGATGGCTTGCTTGGAAAAGTAGTGGCGGCTGGGCACGACGTACTGTGGGACAGCCACCGACATAAGGCTTTTAAAACTGTGCGTCTCCACCAGACGGAATGACAGCATTTCAAAGGCCAAGAATTTTGAAATGCTGGCATTCAGGGCCAGGGATCGCGGGTGGGTAGGGGGGTACTTCCTCTTCCTCTGAAGTGTTTAGGAGATGGAAAGCTGAACGCTTCCACGGGACATTGTGGAGATGGTTGGTGACCCAGGTGGTGGTGTTGCTGACAGATCGTCTGTTTGCGGGGTGGCAGGTGCCGGTATCACTACAGATGTGGATGGAGAGGCCGAGAATGCAGCAGAAGAGGAAGCAGGAGGAGCCAGAGACCTTTCTTGGTTTTGAAGGTGTCTACTCCACTGCAGCTCGTGCTTTGCACTTAGATGCCTGATCATGCAGGTTGTGCTCAGGTTGAGAAGGTTTATGCCTCGCTTCAGGCTCTGATTGCACAGGGTGCAAACCACTCGTGTCCTGTCTTCAGCACATTTTCTGAAGAACTTCCACGCTAGAGAACTCCTTTGAGCTTGCTTTGGTGCGCTCGTTTCCTTGCTGCGTTGGGCAGTAGCAGGCGTAGTGTCTAGGGCACGGCCGCTCCGCTTCTGCACCCTGCTCCCTCTTCTGCTGTGCTGGTGGCTCTGTGTGACCACCGCCTCTTCCTCCAAACTACTCAGGTCACTTGCATGACCTTCATTCCATGTGGGGTCGAGGACCTCATCGTCCTCCACATCATCTTCCACCCAGTCTTCACCCCTGCCCTCCTTGTCGGTCTCCACAATTCTGAATGCCGTAGCAGTTGGCACCTGCGTTTCGTCATCATCTGAGACGTGCTGCGATGGTCCTTCCATGTACTCATCTTGAGAAATAAGTGGTTGGGCATCGCTGCACTCAATCTCTTCCACTTCTGGGGCAGGGCTAGGTGGATGGCCCTGGGAAACCCTGCTGACAGAGTCATCAAAAAGAAGAAGAGACTGCTGCATGACTTGGGGGCTCAGACTGCTTGCCTGATTTGCAAGGGGGTGAGGTGAAAGACGGTTGGACATTGGCTGCAGGTACCAAATCTGACCTTTCTGCAGTAGACTGGGTGGGAGACAATGTGAAGGAACTGGAGGCACTGTCAGCAACCCAATCTACTATCGCCTGTACTTCTTCTGGCCTCATCACTTCTAGAGGCGCATGATGCCCTACCAAATACTGCTGCAGGTTCTGTCGCCTACTCACACTTGAGGAAGGTGTTTCACTTGTGCGTGTAGCTGGCACAGATCGACCACATCCTCTCCTTGCAACAGGAGCTCTACCAGCAGCACCACGACCCAGGCCACTGCCCCTATTTGACGGTCTCCTCATATTTCTTTAATTTATGATCTTGCCCTAGAAAGGTGTTTATTGAATAGCGGAACAAAACAACAACAGTATCGCACGGGTGTATCTCACAGTCAAATATGCAAACTATGCCGCGATTTAATTTTTTTTACCCCAAAAGGGTGTATATTGAATAGCGGAATAGAAAAAAGGATAAAAAACTGTGTATCTCACACGTACAAACACAGACTAGGCCCCGATTAAAATTTTTTGTACCCTAAAGGGAGGATGAGGAAGAGGAGTAGGAGGAGTTCGGAACAGGAGGCAAACTGAAGCGCTCTGCAATCCTTGGCGGTGGAAGGAGATGCGCCAAACAAATTTAAAAGGTGTATCTCACACGTACCGATACAGACTATGCCGTAATTTTATTTTTTACACTCCAAAAGGGTGTATATTGAATAGCGGAATAGGAAAAATTTTATAATACGGTGTATCTCACACGTACAAACACAGACTAGGCCCCGATTACAATTTTTTGTACCCTAAAGGCAGGATGAGGAAGAGGAGTAGGAGGAGTTCGGAACAGGAGGCAAACTGAAACGCCCTGCAATCCTCAGCGGTGGAAGGAGATGCACCAAACAAATTTAAAAAGGTGTATCTCACATGTACCGATACAGACTATGCCGTAATTAAATTTTTTACACTCAAACAGGGTGTATATTGAATAGCGGAATAGGAAAAATTTTACAAAACGGTGGTGTATCTCACACGTACAAACACAGACTAGGCCCTGATTACAATTTTTTGTACCCTAAAGGCAGGATGAGGATGAGGAGTAGGAGGAGGTCCGAACAGGAGGCAAAATGAAGCACCCTGCAATCCTCGGCGGTATGAGATGCGCCCCAAAAATTGGAAAGGTGTATCTCACGCGTACCGATACAGACTATCCCGCAATTTAATTGTTTTTACCCCAAGGGTGTAGATTGAATAGCGGAATAGAAAATATGATATCAAAAGGTGTATGTATCTCACACGTACAGACCCAGACTAGGCCCCGATTACTATTTTTTGTACCCCCAAAGGCAGGATGAGGAGTAGGAGGAGTTCCGAACAGGAGGCAAACTGAAGCACCCTGCAATCCTCGGCGGTATGAGATGCGCCCCAAAAATTTAAAAGGTGTATCTCACACGTACCGATACAGACTATCCCGCAATTTAATTGTTTAAAAATTGGTGATTTTTCAATAGCACATGTGAACAGCAGTGTCTTATATCAGTCGGCTCTGCTGCAGGCTATGGAGGGAAAAAAAAAAGAAAATTCCCCTTTTAAGTTTGTAATTTTTAAATAGATTAGTACAGACTATGCCACAATTTAATTTTTTTAACTCAAAAGGGTGTATATTGAATAGTGGAATAGAAAAAAGTGTATAAATTTTGAAATCACTCAATAATAGCACAGTCAGCAGCACTGAAGGAAAAATACTGCACACAACTGACTGATAAAAAATACTTTTTTCTCCCTCCTCCTCAGCGGGCAAAAAGATTGTGTTCACACCACCCCACACACAGCAAAATCGATGTGGACCACTGACCCTGCCTATCTCCAGCCTCGCCCTAAAATGATCGATAAGATCGGTCACTGCTGGCACTGCAAACCCCCCACACAGCAAAATCGATTGTAGAACACTGACCCTGCCTATCTCCAGCCTCGCCCTAAAATGCCCTAACAACTCGCCCTGCCTGCAGCACTCCGACCTGTCCCTGATTCTGAATTATTTTCGGACGCAATATAATTTATGACTGTCTGTCCCTAATCGGCAGCCAGCACGTATGATGTGTGCTCTGTCCCTGTACTACAGCAGAATGACGCAGCGGCGCTCGGTCTCAAACTTATAAAGACTTGGTCACATGCTTCAGATGGCCAATCACAGCTACTAATACATTTATAGGCATGACTGGGATGGCTTAAGGCACACCAGTTAAACGCTTGTTGATTGGCTGTTGAAAGCCCGCCATTAAAAGCGCGCCAATATATACAAACCCGGAAATAAAATGACCGAACACGGATTTTAAACCCGAACATACAGTAAAGTTTTCGGGTCCGTGTTCGTGTAACAAAAATCCAATTATTCGGTACGAACACGAATAATACAGTCCGTGTTCGCTCAACACTAGTCAGATGCATTTTTTAGAACCTAACAGTGTTACTTTAAAGCAGATGAAAATCCTAACTAAACTACATCTATTTTGCAATTTTTTGTATTGAATACTTACGTTCACATTATTTCCATCCTTTGTTGCACCTTGGTACTGCTAATTTTCTACAGCTTCTTTGTAGCCACTTCCTGTCTATAACGATAAACTTTAGCAATGGCTGTAATTATGTCCTAGGGTGACAACACTGTTCCTTCATAGGTACAGTACAGTAAGTGGCATTGGCACCCTAAGACAGAAAGTGTTACTTTTTCACTGAAACTAGGTGACAATAAAGGAGAAGCATGGAAAAAGAAAACTGAAGCAGCCACTACATCTAAGGAGTGGTTAGCTGCAATCTATTATAATTTTTTATGATATTATATTTATTTTCGTACATCACGGGACACAGAGCCATACATCATAACATATGGGTTATATATGCATACTTAAGGCTCAGATTTATCCTAAGTCTGGTGAGTGGATCCCCAAAAGGGTCTCTTTGGAAGCACTTGGCACTTGTGTGGAGCACTTCAAGCACTGTATTAAGCACTTTATTTGAGTGGACTGTATATATATTTTTTGGACTGCACCGGATTTAGCACTTTGGCACTCATTGCACATTTTTGCACTTTAGAACATTTATTGTCATTTAGATTTTTTTGGCACCTTACAATATTTATTGTTATTAATATGATTGTATGGTATTAGATTTCTGTCACTGGTGCACTTTATTACTATTATCAGTATTACTGAATGGTCTAGATTTTTGTCACTAGTGCACTTTATTATATTATGGATTTGTAATTCATGTTTACTTATTATTTTCATGTTTATTTATTTATTATTTTCACACGCCTGGTAGCGCTGTTTTATAATATTTTATATGGGTTATATAGCCACCTACAGGTGAAGGACACTGGCAAACAATCAGAAAGGATGCCCCCTATATAACCCCTCCCACACAGGAAGTACCTCCGTTTTTTTAGCCAGTGTCTAAAGGTGATGGTCACAGTGGAGAGTCTCTCCACATTTTTCATCAAGAAAAAGAAGATATGCTATATACCCCAATCAAAGATCACTGAATCTAAGGGGTTAGCTATCAGATCTATCTAAAACAGTCAATGGACTAAAAAGACAGTACCTGAGCCTCGGGAAGCAGATACAAGGTTTAGCCTGTAATGCTGTCCTTTTTAGGCACTGGACCCTGGGATCCGGACCTTTGGAATACCAAACCCCAAAGGCGCTCCATGCAGGGTGCTCTACATGTCCAAGGCCGTGGCCCCTCTAAAACAAGGCAACCCATTCCTTGAAGGTCGCCAAGATAAAGCTCGCCGTGAAGGGTGAAGATTGGATTGCTGTTTCAAACAGAATCCTACGGCAGGACTGGTAAGTCCAATTTAAAATATTTACACATACAGCAAGACCATGGATGTTAAGCCTAGGCAAAATACATCTTGTTAAGCATTATTTCTTTGCTTGTTTTTCTGACACACTGTGTTCACCCTGTGCTGATCACCTGAGTGGTATCAGCTGTGACAAACCAATGTGTGCATGGGACAATGGATGTTAAGCTATGCAAAATAAATCTTGTTGAAAGCTCCGGCCTTTCCTCAGGGAATAAATGTGCCAATTGTATCAATTGTGATTATATGAGCTTGTGCAGTTGTGAGATTGATGCAAAGTTTGTTTAAACATTTATTTGCCTATTGTTATCACACTGGTTTTTTTTTTTTTTTTTTGCCCTGGGCTGATCACCTGAAAGGTATTAGCTGTGACAAACAAAATTCAGCCTAAGCTGCTCTCACCCCATGTGGTTGCTGTTTTTGCCTTGGTGCATAGGCGCCTGCATGTTGGTCTCATCCCTTGATAGCGTGTCTGTGGCGAAGGCCTATTCACAAGCATGAGAATCTTTGCCTTTTAATGCAGGCGTACGCCGCATGAAGGGCATGTTTGAACGCGATGGGCATGCATGTGGATGCCACATAGCACGCCACGCATGCGCCGTACAGCATAAATGGGTGCAATTTAAAATGAACTGTTTCCAATGCGCTAGCCTCTGCTGAGGCTGAAGGGGACACAGAGCAGCAGCAGCTGAGTTGCGTGAGTCACTGTGGGTGTATGTTACTGGCGCAAACAGATCCTGTATCTTGGGATAATCAGTGCTGTGTGTGATAAGCTGTATAAGCTTCGCACAAGCCTTGGGTACACTGAAGTTAGTACCTCAAGTTTGTCTTGCTATAAAACAATGTCTGCCCCGAAGAAGGCTGGAGGGGGCACAGTTGGAAGGGGCACTGTGATGCCACCACCAGGTCTTTAAGGTTCTAGCCGTGCTTCCTTTGTGTCTACTCACCCTGAAGAGCCAGAGGCGACTACCCAATCTGAGCCATTATTGCTGTCAGGCATAGTAGCTACTCCAGGTGCTTCTGCCCCAATCTACGTCACTAAGGACGATTTGGCGTCGACATTAGCCAGCATTGAGGGTAAGATTGCTGGCATTATTGCAGCATCACAAGGAGGGAGTAAATGTGATAGATCCCCCTTACCTGAGCCACACCCTGAATTCTGTTCAGGATTGGGCGGAGGATGTGGAATAAGTAGCTTATGATGACCCTATAGAAGGTCAAGCTGGGGTTTCCACTTCTGGGGAGTCAGGATCAGAGGAGTCTGTGTCAGCCTCTCAAACCCAGAGATTGTTGGTTCAGTCTCTTACTGAAATAGTCCGGTATGGACACCAGTTTCCTCCCTTACAGATAGCTGAAGTCTATTTTTCCTCTCTAGGCTCATTGCCCTCTTCATAGTCCTCAGACGTTTCTCATACATCTGCTCTTGGAGCAAGGAATGTATAATGATTCCTGATAGGATTTGTGTTCCTCCTAAAAGGTTTTCACTATTGTATCCTATGGAGGAAAAGTTTACTAAGAAATGGAATATGCCCACTGTGGATGCTGCCATTTCTTTTGTTAACAAGAGTTTAACCTGCACTGTGGATAATGCCCAGATTTTTTATAGACCCAGCAGATAAGAGGTTGGAATCTTTATTGGAAGCCTCCATTGCGGTTGCAGAATCTGTGATACAACCAGCAGTAGTGGCCATAGGAGTGTGTCAGTCTTTAAAAGACCGTATGAAGCAAGTGTCCAAGACAGTTCCTTTTCAAGGAGAGTCTGTGAAAGATCTGTCAGATCTGCCTCGCATTTTGTTTCGCAGTGCTCTTATGGACTCCATAAGGCAAATGTCATGAGTTGCTCTGATGACAGTGCATATGCACAGAATCCTTTGGTGAAAGAGCTGGTCTGCGGAATTACCATGTAAAAGGTTACTCGCTAGCTTCCCTTTTCAGGGAAAATGCCTTTTTGATGATGATCTGGATAAGTATATCCAAAAGATCTATGACTTCTGGGGCTCTGTTTCCCAAAATCTGGCGGAATATACCCTGGACAGAGGGGATCAGGTCAGGGGCTCTAGTAGCTTCAGGGAGGCCCCTATTACGGATGTTCTGGCGCCTGTCCCTGTTCTCATAATCATCAAGCTGGTCCATAAGCGTATTAAGGACAGTGTCATGTGTAAAGGCAGTCTCTTGAAAGGAGGAGAGGGAATGCAAAAGGTCATCTTGGCCACTTTCCAGAGAGGCCACCCTGTGACCTAAGGCCTCAGTATCAGCCCGCAGCCCCTCCAAAGCCTGAGTAACCAATTGTTCCACTGTAGTGTTAATCAGATGAATGATCTCCGTCTTAGTCGGCAAGGCTTTAATGTGGGCCTTCCGGTCCCAGTCCTCCTCAGTGTCCCCAGAGTCAGTGGAATGGGGTGAAACCGCAGCATACGGCAAGAAGGGGTTGGGGCTGCGCCCCTGTACCTGAGACAGCGACAATCCAGAGGAGGAAGGCGGTCCTGGGAGCAGCGTGGAGGTCGGAGAAGAACGGGGCGCCGCCATCTTGGCCGCCTCGCGGCGGCTCCGAGGTGTCGCTGAAAAGAGGTCGCAGAGGTCAGTGGAGCAAGCGGAAAGCCCTCCGGGAGGTTGGGAGGATGGTCGCTTCTTCGGTGGCATCGCCCGTGGGTAAGTGAGCAAAATTCGGCCGCTGCAGGTCAAGTGCTGGGCTCAGGAAAGCAGGAGCTCACACGAGATGCGTCCTCACACCATCGCAGTCAGGCCATGCCCCCCATGGTGTCCGCATTCTAGGCAGTTCCCTATGCTCAAATCCATGCCAGACCCTTACAGAACAACATTCTGTCTACATGATCCAGAAGGGTTTAGTCTCTGGACTGGTCCATGTCTCTGGTACCAAAAGTACGTCAGAGTCTGATTTGGTGGTTGATGGTCAGAAATCTGGAGAAGGGGAAATACTTTCTTCCAGTAAGCTGAAAGATGTCAGTCTCTCCAGCTGGGGAGCAGTTCTGGAGGAAGTCACTGTCCAGGGGAAATGGTCTTGGGTAGAGAGAGGTCTCCCCATCAACATTCTGAAAATCAGAGCAGTCAGTCGGGCTTTGAAATACTGGACACCCAGACTTCGGGGACACCATGCCAGAGTGCAATCTGACAATGCCACGGCCGTGACTTTTATTAACCATCAAGGAGGCACAAGGAGTCAGTCAGCCCAGAAAGAGGGGGATTTCATCCTATCCTGGGACGAGAAGTTTGTGCCATGCCTGACAGCAGTTTTTATTCCAGGAATAGAGAACTAGCAGGCAGATTTTCTGGGCCGTCAACAGATGTTCCCGGGGAAATGGTCATTACATCCCAAGATTTTTCAATCAATCTGTCTACACTGAGGGGGTCCCAGACAAAGATCTTTTGGCATTCAGGTTCAACTACAAGTTGAAGAGATTTGTGTCCAGGACCAGGGATCCACTCACAGTTGGAGTGGATGCTTTAGTAACTCCTGGGGAGGAGTATTCCCTGATTTATACCTTTCCTCCGCTGCAGCTGATAACACGTCTGTTGCGCAGGATCCATCTAGAGGGGAAACCAGTAATCCTGGGAGCTCGGCATGGCCGAGGAGGGTTTGGTATGCACAAATCCAAAGGTTGGCAGTGACAAGGCCTTGAGCCCTTCCACTGCGTCCGGAACTACTCTCTCAAGGTTTGATGTTCCACCCTGCTGTACAGTCTCTAAATTTGACAGCTTGGCTATTGAAGCCTTATTCTTGAGGGAGTGGGGTGTATCTGGCCTGCAGTATATAGCCTGATAAATGCTAGGAATCCAGTCTGTAGAAACATTTATTACAGGGTCTGGAAATCCAACAATACGTGGTGTGAAGCCAGGAAATGGCATCCCTGCAAATATATCATCAGGAGAATTCTAGCTTTTCTTCAAGCAGGGGTGGAAATGAAATTAACCTTGAGCACTATATTAAAGGGCAAATTTCAGCCTTATTGGTTTTCTTCCAAGAACCAATCACTTCCCATTTGTTGGTTCAGACCTTCGTCCAGGGAATGTTACGTTTGCTTCCACCTGTGGGGCCACCATTATGTCCTTGGGATTTTTAATTTGGTGCTATAGGGTGATTCTCCATCACAGGTTTTTTGCCAAGATGGTGTCCGCCTTTCATTTGCATCAGGACATTATACTACCTTCCTTTTTACCAGATCCTCAGTCAGAGGAGGAAAAGTTATTACATTCTCTTGATGTAATGCGTGCACTTAAGTTTTACTTGGAGAGTTCAGCTTGGATTCGTAAGACTGAGAGCTGCCAGAAGGGCACAGGAAGGGGTTGGCCGCATCTAAATCTATGATTTCTCATTGGATTCACCAGGTTATTACCCAGGCATATGATTTAGAAGGGAAGGTTCCACCTTGACATGGAATTGCAATAATGTTTGGCAGCTTACCTGTTCCTTCATGTCTGTATTAGAGGGCAGACTTCACTTCTGGTTCCCTTTTATCATCTCTCCTTCCTGTTACTGCCTCACCCCAGGTCATCACAGGAAGTCTATATTAACCAGTGCACTGCAAGTCTGCTTTGCTGTTCAACAGTGTTTGTTTCTTTTTTCCTGTCTGCCGTGTGCTTCATCTACCTTTCTGTGTACCGACTTTGGCTTGTCTCTGACTATTCCTGTTTGCCTGTTACCCTGACCTTTGGCCTGTCCCTTGGTTACCCTCGTCTGCCTGTTACTCCGACCTCGGCTTACCCATCACCATTCCGTATGTCCTGAGTGGCTGCTTCCCTTCTCTCCCTACGGAGCGTGGCCCGGGGGACCCCAGGGGTCATGACCTGGGCCCAGCTGCAGCCAAGTCCATCCTCACCACTAGAGGCTCTGGTGAACACCTGCTGGGTCTTAGACTCAGCGCCCTGGGGAATCTTGGGTTCACGTTCCGGTCCATACGCAGCAGTCTGTTATCGGGTTAACTACCTTGTGCTACACCCCTGCCTCCAACAGGGTGCAGTTGTCACCTGGCCACAGGTGACCTGACACACCTTTTCCTGTAAAGGCACATTTTACCAAAGGAGTAGGTGCCTCTTGGGCACATTGCAATCAAGCCTCTATGGCTGAGATTTGCAAGGCCACGACCTGGTCGTCGGTGCATACGTTCACTCATTTCTAAGGAGTGGATGTTGGGACCCAGGAGGAATCTGCATTTGGCCGCAGTGTTCTGCAGGCAGAGGTGTAATCCTTTTTGTGGTCGGATGGCTGTATTTTTTTGGTGTCCCCCTCCCCTTAGATGCATTGCTTTGGGACATCCCATATGTTATGATTTATGGCTCTGTGTCCCGTGATGTACAGAAAGAAAAATTTATTTTTTAATACAGACTTACCTGTAAAATGTATTTCTTGAACTACATCATGGGACGCAGAGCTCCCTCCCCTCTTTTATGGGGCCTTTATGGCTTGCTACAAAACGGAGGTACTTCCTGTGTGGCAGGGGTTATATAGAGGGACATCCTTTCTGATTGGTTGCCAGTGTCCTTATGTAGGTGGCTATAAAACCCATATGTTATGATTTATGGCTCGGTGTCCCATGAAATACTTCAAGAAATGGATTTTACAAGTAAGTCTGTATTAAAAAAAAATCAATTTTTTGGGGGTTTAGATACATTCAAAGGAAGGATTTTTTGCGAAGTGCAAAGTAATTGTGGCAAGTCCTTACTATGTTCCTAACCTATTTTTTTCTGTCAATGATATCAGGTATTTGATGACTTCATATTTATTTTCTTCGCAATGGAGATGGTGGTGAAGATGGTTGCCTTGGGGATTTTTGGGAAAAAATGTTATCTTGGAGATACATGGAACAGATTGGATTTCTTCATTGTAATGGCTGGGTAAGTCAGAGTTTGCATGCTTTGTAATGAGCAGATTAAAACAGAGTGGAATTCATTAAGCCATGTTGGAGATTAAAGAAATGAGAGCTTTGTGGTGACAGCTTCATTCAAATACTAAAGAAGTAAACAAATTACTGGAGAGATAGCGACTATAGTGTTGGAATGTAGAAGATATAAATCATGCTTTCATTATTATTACTATTAGCATGCTTTACAATTTCATGGTACTATTCAGACTGTTAGAAACAGATAGATATTAACAATAGCAAAAAAAAAGGCTAAAAACTTAAAAAAAAGCACTTTCAAGCTTATTTTATTTAACAGTGCTGAATGCATTGGTGGTGTGCAAAATACAGTTAGCTATAGGAAACTGAGGCTTACAGCACTTTACATGGCTGCAGTAAAACTATTACTGTGGGTTACTGCACAGTGCACATTTGACTTAAATGGTTAAATAACTCTGTAACCATGTTAAAAAAATAAATAAAACAAGACCAGGCTGCAAAGAAAATCCCTAAAACAAATCTATCCCTTCTCCCAACCCCACCGGATTGTTGTATTCTAATGCAAGGGATGCTTTTAGATTTATCCATACAGTGCCCCCCTCCCCCACACTGCATTAAAATACAAGTTTGGCTACAGGGAAAGGAACAGGTACAAATTGTCCTATTTTTCAAAACTTCTTTAATTATTGGCTTTTTTTTGCAGAACTACACTTCCAGCTCTCTTGGGAGTTGTGAACGCTTGGAGAATACTGTTTTTAGGCATACAGGGTCAATTTCAATGTGAGGAATAGGCTGTAGTAGAAGTTCTGGGAGCAGTACGTCTACACAGCTAAACATATGCTCCTTACATCACAGAGAAAGAAAAAAAAGACTGGAGACTTTACAGTTTTTAGTTGAGTCAGTGGTGCTCCAGTTGAGCAGCAGAGACAAGAAGACAAAGAGAGATAAAAAGCCATGAGAGCGATCCTTGAAAAAATAGTGTTCAGTATTATGGGTACAGAAGGTATAGCAAAACGTGTGGAAAGCATATACCTACATTTATAAGGTTGCTGGATAGCAGTCTTAGAGTCAAGAAAACTAATTTAGCAAATGTGCCTCCATGTAGTATGTGGGGGGCCACACTTAATGCTAGTCATGGTCTTTCACTGTGCAAGACTGCGATCAGGTTCTGGTGAACAATTGTGGAAGAAATAAATAAATAGAAAGGTGTACAGTATGCTGAAAAAATAATACTTAAAAAATATAAATAAAGCCATTTTCAAAATGAATCCAAAGGGTGAAAGCTGTGTATATAAAAATCGCAATTAAAAAGTGGTAAGAACCCACTTTAGTTATATTGATTATGGGTAAAACTGTAAGGGATTTATGTAGTATATTGGGTGTTTCAGTAATCCACGTACGTTTCTTCTAATTTTAATGTTATTTTTATGGTACTATTACTGATAATGTCTGCATGTATATGGTGTGATTCCAGTGAAACATATATGTGTTGTGAGTACAAACAAAAGGAGGGGGTGAGGATTAAGTAAAATGCTTCTATTTTCTTTTGATAAATATTCAAAAGTGTAAGGATTACATTTAATTCACAATGGAGATGATTATGCCAAGGCCTCAATGTGTAAAAAGGTGAGTGTATATCAATAAAATAAATCAGTTAAAATTATGGTGGTTTTTAGTGTGGTGACTGATGTACTATATCTCAAATTATAAAAAGACAGGAAGGCAGGAGGGCAGCATAAGCAATATTTTAAGCTGTAATACCTACTGGTTATGTTTGTATGAGTATCATACTGTAGCAGCAAACAGTTTTTGGGGAACCAGGAATGAACGCAGATTTCAGGAAAACAAAAATTTTTATTCGCTAGCGACGAAGACCTAAAAAGACTCAAGTCAGATTGCCGAGTGCCCAAATAGGCATGTACATCACATATATATCAGCAGTTGTGTCACAGATACATATTTTCCTTTGTATAAGACCTTCAAACTAGTCTAGCAAGCAGCGTATATTTTTCTCTGTACAGATGTTTCCTGTAACATCTTATCTAGAGCAGTTGACATCCGCAGTTTCACACTTATCTGTATTCTAGTTAGATACAGGAAGACAGAGAGAGAGAGAGAGAGAGAGAGAGAGAGATAGAGAGAGAGAGAAGGGGGGTCTAACAGCTGCAGCTTGGCTGTTTTTGTCCTTGTAGTTCTACTGGGGTTTGTCAGAATCAACCATTTTGTTTTTACTAATTATGCTATCCACCATCTTAGAAGGCTTTCCAGCTGATGCCACATTCTCCCCTTTGACGCCATCATATTAAGAGTTTGAGCGGAGACTAAGCATCACATAGCATCATTACGAAGCACTGAATTCAGTCTTGGTCTGGCAGTGAGTTGTAATGCCATGGTTAGTGCAATTATTTCAGCTTTCTGAGCAGAGGTTCCCTGTGGTAAGCAGTGGCGGCTGGTAAAGTTTTAAGATGGGGGAGCGCAAGACCCTGCCCTTCTATTTTGACCCATCCCATTTCGCAGAAGCCCAACCCCTTATAGACTCCACCCATTTTGTCCCCTGTATTTTGCTTGCGTGAACAAATTCTCCCAATATATCACATATTAAGGGGTCCATCAGTACTAGTATATCCCATAATAGGGAGCAGGGGTCCTATTATGGGATATACTGTGAGAGATACCCTATTATGGGATACACTGACTGAGAGTGGCACAAACCCCACAGTACAGACCCCCTAGCACAAACCCTACAGTACAGGCCCCCGAGCACAAACCACACAGTACAGACCCCCTAGCACTAATCCCACAGTACAGACCCCCTAGCACAAACCCCACGGTACAGGCCCCCTAGCACAAACCCCACAGTACAGGCCCCCGAGCACAAACCACACAGTACAGACCCCCTAGCACTAATCCCACAGTACAGACCCCCTAGCACAAACCCCACAGTACAGCCCCCCTAGCACTAATCACACAGTACAGACCCCTAGCACAACCCCCACAGTACAGGCCCCCTAGCATAAACCCCACAGTACAGGCCCCCTAGCACTAATCCCACAGTACAGGCCCCCTAGCACTAATCCCACAGTACAGACCCCCTAGCACAAACCCCACAGTACAGGCCCCCTAGCACAAACCCCACAGTACAGACCCCCTAGCACTAATCCCACAGTACAGACCCCCTAGCACAAACCCCACAGTACAGGCCCCCTAGCACAAACCCCACAGTACAGGCCCCCTAGCACAAACCCCACAGTACAGACCCCCTAGCACAAATCCCACAGTACAGGCCCCCTTTCAATGCAGTGACAAGCGTACAGGCCCCCTTTCAATGCAGTGACAAGCGTACAAGCCCCTTTCATTGCAGTGACCAGTGTACATGCCCCCCTTTCAATGTAGTGACCAGCGTACATGCCCCCTTTCAATGTAGTGACCAGTATACATGCCCCCTTCAATGTAGTGACCAGCGTACATGCCCCCTTTCAATGTAGTGACCAGTATACATGCCCCCTTTCAATGCAGTGATCAGTATACATGCCCCTCAATGTAGTGACCAGCATACATGCCCCCTTTCAATGCAGAGACCAGCGTGCATGCCCCCTTCAAAGCAGACAGTACTGTACTGGGCTAGTGGGCTGGCAAGTGGCAATGGATGGAGGATGGTGCTGGATGGTAGAGTGCTGCAGTGGAGTCCGTCCAACTCCTCACGTGGCTCCCCTCTCTCTGTGCCGGCGGGCGGGAAGGGCGTGACGCCGGGGCAGTGCACCGCCCCATGTGTCACGTGACCACAGGACTGTCCCGGGATGTCCTCCTGTGATTGGTCCAGGCTGGAGTCCAATAAATTGGGGAGTGTCGGGGCGCATTGCTCTGCACCCCGATGACCCGAAGAAGGCTGCCAATCGGCGCCTCTGTTCGGCTCACGTGGGGTCAAAATCCCCACCCCCCATACCCACCACTAGGTCCGGCGCCCCTAGTGGGCTGAAAATGCACATTTTTTTTAATCTCTTTTTTTCTTCCTTCTTTTTTTTTTGGGGGGGGGGCGGCGCCCCTGTGCCCCCTATGGGCCGGCCGCCACTGGTGGTAAGGCTCCTGCCTCTATCACTGTCTCCTGTGTAACCACTGCATAGCTGGCATAGCAGATCCCATACTTTAAAAAACTTCTGCCATCAGTGAAGTTCTCAACATCTGGCTTTTTCAAGGGGCTGTCTTTCAAGTCTGGCATAGACTTCCTCCATTACCTAAAGGCAGTCATGTGTCTGAGGTTCTGGTGAGGTGGGAATCAGAGTGGCTGGGTTTAGGGTATTAACAGTCTCTAGATAAATTTGAGGATTTTCACACAGCATGGCCTGGTATTTGACCATCCGGCTGTTAGTGAACCAGTGATTTCCTTTGTAATCCATCAAAGCCTGTACCTGGTGTGGGACTCGGAAATAGGATTCTTGACCTAGTGATAGCTTGTCAGCTTTGACCACCAAAGGGCTGTTGCTGCGATGGCCCTCAGGCAAGGTGGCCAACCCTGTGCTTGAGGTGTTACTCTTGCGCTATCAATATACATGTATAACAATAAACAAGTGATATGGCTGCTGCTAGCACTGCATAGCTTATCCACAGCTATTAAGCAAAGAGTAAACCCTGTGCTACAGTGTCCAGTTGTTTTGAGAGGTACGTCACAGGGCGTTGCCATGATCCCAGGTACTGTGTCAGGACTCCCACTGCTATTGTTCTTCCCATAGAAATGTCTCTCTCTCTCCCCCTTTGTGAATTTTTAGAGGAGCCTGGCTTTGGTGGCAAAGTCTAGTATCCAAATCCAGCAGAATTCTGCTTTTTTCCAGGTTGGGGTAGGGATCTGGAAAACAGCTTCTTTCCTGCCCTTTCCCAACTGTCTCTGGCCTTGTGGCACCCTGAACTCCAGGTATTTTACAGTCTCCTGGCACAATTGAGCTTTTCTTCTGGATACCCTATAACTTGCTTCTCACATTAGCTGAAAGTTAATTTGTTCTTCACATTGCTTTCTCCCTGTCTGAGTGTTCTCTGTATTTCCGCAACGTCCTCTTTCTTTCCTTTGATCCCTGTCTGCGTGTACTCTGCTTTTCTGAGTTTTTATTGTCAGTGCCTCTGCTAATATGTCAACTTTCTGTTTTATTCTACGGTCAGATTCTCTCTTAGTTTCCAAATCCCGATTGACGATTACCTTTTTGGCTATTTCAAATAATTGTGAAATATTCATGCCAGCAAAGCCTCCTTGTGTAACGCTCCGGCGTTTGTTTAGTGAACTGGATATGCAGCTGCAGAATTTCCACTCAGTAGTTGTGCAGAGATGTGTTGAATCACCATATCCAACTCTCCAGACTCATCATTGTGGCCCAGCCTGCAAATGATCAGCGGATGCACAGTACATGCAGAGATTTTGAGATTTTCTCCTAGCTCGTTCAACAGACAACAATGGTGGATGTATAATTCCTACCTCCATAGGAGTAGGGTTGGAGGACGAAAATCGAGAAGGATTGGGTAATGGTACTCCCATTTTCTCAGCCGAAAATCG
The DNA here is from genome assembly GCF_965119305.1 of Pelophylax lessonae. Taxonomy (NCBI): domain Eukaryota; kingdom Metazoa; phylum Chordata; class Amphibia; order Anura; family Ranidae; genus Pelophylax; species Pelophylax lessonae. The sequence continues at coordinate 113,002,175 of NC_138775.1, read as the reverse complement.
AGAAGGATTGGGTAATGGTAATCCCATTTTCTCAGTCTTCCTTTCTCGTAACCGTCTGTCGATATTGATGCTGAGTTGTATTAAGGCATCCAAAGTGCCAGGTAAATCCGCTCGGGCGAGCTCGTCTTGTACGGCTTCGGATAACCCGAGCCTGAACAGGGTTCGTAGAGATGCGTCAATCCACCCTGAATCTAGGGTCCATCTCTTGAACTCTGCTACAAAGTTTTCTACAGGTCTCCTTCCCTGTTTTAAAGCCCTCAATTAGGTGTGAGCAGTACTCTGCCTGTTTGGGTCTTCATACAGGCTAGAAAGTTCTGCTAGGAACGCAGGATAGGAGTTGAGAAGAGGGTAGTTTTTCTCAAAGAAGGAGTCTGCCCAAGCCCGTGGATCACCTGACATATATGATATAGTGGTACAGACTTTAATTTGGTCTGTATTGTAAGTACGAGGTTTTAAAATAAAAAGCAATTGACATGCGTTTTTAAATTCACAAAATTTTTTCCGATCACCTGTAAACACTTGTGGAGGGTTTATTTTGGGCTCACGGGGTTGAGCAGCAGTGAGCTGTGATACACGGGCTATCTGCTGTCTCAAAATCTGATTTTCTTTTTGCACTTCGGTAAGAGAAACAAGTAATACATCTACCTTTTGTGTTAGGTGCATCACATGAGTGGCTAATTCTGCTGAATCCATTTTTTTTCTGGTTCGTACAATCTGTAACGCTCCGGCATTTGTTTAGTGAACTGGATATGCAGCTGCAGAATTTCCACTCAGTAGTCGTGCAGAGATGTGTTGAATCACCATATCCAACTCTCCAGACTCATCATTGTGGCCCAGCCTGCCTCAGCATGCAAATATATAGGCACTCAGTTAAGATGTTCCTGGAGTGATAGGTTGTATACGATAGTATAGAGGTGATGTGCTGAAAGGACAGGCGTAAGTAGTGATAGCAATGATAGGCACTCAATAGTAATGTTCAGGAGTGTTAGCAGATGGTGATAGATAGTATGCAGATAGGTTAGCAATCATGTACAATTAACAGGTGGTAGGGGACAGCAGATGAAGTGTACAGGAATTGCTAACTCAGTGCAAGGATATAGATGGTAGTAGACTCAAGAGCTAGCAATCTATGTAACAGTGCAGATGATAGAAATAGTAATGCATAGATAGCAACAGTCTTTAGTATACAAGAGTAGATAGTGCAAGTTGATAGGAAGGAATCCCCTGCGGGGTACTTATCACTAGTTGGTTTTAGAGAGATGAGGGGTCCGGTAATGAGGAGAAGGATCGGTAGCGAGATACAGGATCCGTAGCGAGATACAGGAAATAGCTGGAGGCTTCGGCAGCGTCAGACAAGGCTGTGTAACAAGCGGTTTGTACGAACACCTTGTGAGTGAAAACCGGCGATTGAAATAGCTGCTCAGAGCGGCGCCTAGTGATGACGTCACGAGATTTAAAGGGACAGGTAGCTATATGCGGAAGAATTGGGCTGGAAGGGTACCGAAGGTACCAGAATCCTACACCTTGCTTCTGCAATTTTCTCTTAATATCCCTTCCAGAATGACTGACAAAAGCTGTATTTATCAGGGTCTGATTATCCTTTATCTCAGGATCAAAGCGGGTTTACAGTCTGAAAGCTTCACAAAGTCTCTCATAAAACTGTCCTGTACTTTCATTGGGCTGTTGAAGGACCACTGCGGTTTTGCTAAGGTTAGCAGGTTTTTTTCCCACTAACTTCATCCCCTCTATAATAGCTGTCCGATAAAGTTGCAGTTTTCCCTTGTGTTTGGATTCCAAAAAGGGTATGTTTTTGGATAGTCTTATGTAACCCACCCAATGGGGTCACTGTCTTTTCCTAGCTCTTCAACAAAACTTTAAACCTGCTTGGATTATTCTGTGTACAAAAAAGTGGATACTGCCCTCACCTGTAACTGGTCACTGCAGCAAAGAGCATTGGAAAAACAATGCATATGAAAAAAAAAAAAACAAAGACATTTCCAATAAAATTTTTGGAAAAAAAACAAAAAAAAACAAAGAGATTTCCAAGCTCAACTTACCAACCAGTCTGCGACCAACCGAATTGACCTGTCCAACAGTATGCGTTAAAAACAGGGGTTTAGTTGCACAAATTTGGAAATACATTCCTAAGCCACAGAGCCCCGGCAAGGCACCCCATTTGCTATGGACCTAACTCTAATTTCTGTGCACATGCATTTAAATGGACAGGTGTAGGGCAGATGAAACTGAAGGGAGCCCATCCCTTCTTAAAGGTACAGGGGCACACTGAACACCCGGCCCATGGCAGCAAAGATGTCAGTGCGTTGCCTGGCCAATATATTTGATAGTACAAAAAAGTGGGTTATTCTGTGTCTCTCCTCTGTATTGAAAAGAGTCAGTAGGAGCTGCTGGCAGTCCCCCCTAGAGGGATTATGAGTCTGAATTTTTGAGCGGAATAACTCTGTCATAGCTTGGGGCTTCTCACTGTATGAGGGGTTGTGTGTTTTCCAGTTTAGCAAATCAGTTGTGGTAAAATGTGTATAACCCTCCTCTTATGTTAGAATTCCGTTACTATCCATGATGTTTAGGGTCAGTTTTGACCCGTGTTTTAAATCAGCCATAAAATACCCTCTGAATAATTATTTATCATCAAATTTGTTTCTTACCTCTTGGTTACCTTGTTAGGCTTCTTTATCCTTGAAAATATTGGTTTTAATATTTTTGGTGTGACCCCTAGACCTTTCTTTTGATAGCATACCTCTCATTTTCAAATTTAAAAAATGGTAAAATAAAGTCAGCAACTCTGAAATGAATTTGTCCTATGTTTCTTCACTTTATTTAGAGAAGCAGACAAGCAGGAAAAGAGATAGGCCCCTCCCTAACTACAGCTCACAGGGTTGAGAGGGGATTGGCTGTCACTGTTACTAAGCAGAGAGAGTGTTTATGATTTCAGTTTTGGCACTTATTAGTGTCCTAAAATCCTATATTATAACTGGGTCAGAATTGACCCTAACACCATGAACGTCTTAATTTTCACCACAGTATTTTATAATTTAGTGAAAAGGATTATTTTTCTATTACATTGTTTAAATAGAGGTTCCTGACAAAGTAAAAAAAATCTTGATGCAATAAACAAATTTATGTGATACTTATAGACATTCAAAACCTGAAAACGGGTCAGTTCTGACCCTAACACAAGAGGAGGGATAAATTAGTCCGATGTCCATCTACAGCTGGTTCCTTCAGGGGTATTTGCATAGCTGAGTTAAAAGATGGGGCAAGAGTCTGGTAACCAGGAGTCTTTGGGGTGGAAGTGGACATTTGACCTGTGTGCCCATTGGTCACTTCTGTGGCCATTTTCATCCTACTTATGCTGAGGGTGTCACGCCGGGGGGTACAATTCGGGGTATATACACAGCGACTAAAGACTGGTAGAGTCTGGTCATCTTCCTATGCAGCATAATGACTTAATCTTGATTCCCCCAGTCTACAGGGTGGGGCATCGGTACTTGCTGTCTGCTCATACCCGCCCGTGACATGTCCCTCTATGTATTGGGAAGGCTGCTCTTCAGCCTCAGAATGGACAAATATTTGTTTGGTACTCTTAGTTGTTGGTTTTACTTTTGTCATAATCATAATCCTGCACTGTTCCTTCCTTTCGTTTTGTATCCATTTTGGGTCAACCTCTATTACACTCTTCCAACAGTCTATGTATGAGATTTGGTCGTGTTTTTGTGAGTCAGTGCTAACATGTGCTAACAGTCGGTTAACGGTCTTCAGGTCAAATGTTCCCTGTTGCAATAATAATGCAAAAAAATGAAAACGTATGCAAATCGTGTAAAACAAAAAATGTCCAGAAGGTGACTAGTGATACACCAATGTGCAATAAACGTCCATATTATAAGTCCATAAATAAAGTGCAAAAAATGGTGACAAAAAATTCCAGCTTGGGGAAAGGTGAACTGTGATTGGAAGGTGCAAAGTCCCACCACCAGCTTGGCCTCTTACCAGAAGTTAAACGTTAAGGGCATATATGAATATGACCGCTCCAAAGGTCATGCAGCCAGGTAGAAAAGTTCCCAGAAATACAGAAGGCACTCTGACACACTCGTGCTCCCTAGACTCTTACCGGACAAAAGCCAAACAAGAAGCCTGGTTCTATGGTGATGAGTGGTCCTGCCGGGGGTTACTGGACTCTAGGATGGCTGATGTAGTTGCTTGTGTCCAAGAGGAACAGACCCAGTCAGAAAGCCTGACGAAAGAAGATCCTGCCAAAGGTGGCTAGACTCTGATTGGCTGCTGTAACTCCTTAGTCTGGTCGACCTCAATAATAGGGGACACAACAGAGGGGACCGCAATGGTGCATTACCAACAGTAGATTTTTATTAAAACAAATGGTTGCACTTACAGTTGTGAAGACAATAATAGCGAGTTCCCTCACGGAGGAGCTGTATGGCGGGGTCCGCCTGCAGTGCGGACCGCTGCCTGGTCTAGATGTGATGACGCGGCGCCTCCTCTCTGACGCGTTTCTCCCGATAGGGCATCCACTTAGATAGGAGGTAGAGCCAGCGCCATCACTACCGCCATTATATATGCCCTGTAGCAAGTACTTCCGGGGTTCGGGACCCTCCCCCTTCTTACCTGTAGACTGGCCACTTATCATACTCTTTAATAGCAAAGTCCAAATCAACCAAAAGGGGATAAGGGGACTCTTGGGCATCACCAAATATTGTTATGATGTGTGGTTACAGTCTGGAAGGTCGGGATGTCCACTGGAAGTACTTGCTTTGTTTACTTCCTGTCGTCTCATATCTATGATGCTGCTTCCTGTTTCCTTTTTTTTGCATTATTATTGCATTTTTGGTTTATTTGTTTACATCATTTTGTATGTTGCACATATGCACTAGGGCAGCGCACCTGATTTCTTTACCTATTCTACAACATACACTCTAAGGTAGCAGCACACCCTATATTGAATCAGCGCACTTTCCTACCCACCACAAATGTTCCCTGTTGGGGCCACCGCATTCCGTAGCGGTGCCAGTGTTTCTCGCACAGTGTTTCTAGTCTTTTAGGACTCAGTTTCAGTTTATAACCTTTACAGAATCTCTTCCTGAAATTTTTGATCATACACTCTGTAGCGGTGCTCCATATGCCTAAAAGATGACTGTTTGACATTTGAGAGGAACTCGGCTCCATCTAGTGGCCAAACGACACATTGCAGCTGCTCTGGAATTTCCTGTGATGTGATGTGATTTTCCTGTCAGGAAGTTTAGCAGACTACATCGTCCATAGTGCTTTGGGAGTACCAGGGTGCACTGCCTCACCGCACAGCCTTCTGGGGGAGGCTTGATAAAGGAAGGGAGAAGCCAGGCTCGGCCCTTCTGGACTGGACTCCGAGCCAAGCAAGAAGCCAGCGCTGTGGATTGATGCTGTATGTTAGGCCAAAGCTTCTGGGCCTGAAGTGACTAAGTTGAAACGTTCCATCTTCAGCAGAAGACCCTTCCCGGAGGTCCTATCGATGCTTGCAGAGACCGGAGTCGTCCACCACAAACACCTAGCGCTGCTGGTGACAGAGATCAGAGACTAAGTCAGCAGTGGAGAGTTCCAGAAGGAAAAATCCTGTTGGTGAGAGGGCACTTGCCCAAAACTGACTTTATTTACCAAAAGAAGTAGCTTTATCCAGAGACAACCATAGTATAACAGAAGGCAGTAAACCCCGGGTGGCTCAGTATACCATTTCAGGAGATTCATAGACAAACATTAGTACCTGTATAAGAGCCGTCCGAGGACTATCTCTTACACAGAAGTTTTACCGCCAAATTACACAGGTGCCCCGCGGCGACTATCAACTGTTAGCTGCCATTCTCTCTCTCTCTCTCTCCTGATCATCCATCTCTAGTGGGGAATCCAAAAAGGCCTGTGCACCAGCATTGCATGCGAAGATCTTGAGAAGAAAGAAGAGAACTGTGTGAAGGGACTCAGATAGGCCTACCTGTCTGGTACTGTGTCTAGCATTTATTATACTAGAGTGTGGGGGTATTTTTATCTTTCTAAGTTGGTACAAGTAACTTCTTAAAGAGCCATATTTCATTGTATCTCACTTGTTCATTCTGATACATAGTAAATTAAGCCTTAATTTAGCGCAATCCTGTGTGTTGTCCCATTGTGTCATCCAGAAGGACTGCAATTGGAGAAAGGTAACAAGTCATTATTACTTGCTAAAGTGTAATATTTTAAGTTGTGTTCTCTTGTAGTCATTTGGTGTTCCAGTCCTATTCTGGGTCAGTTGTGCCTAGGGAGGGTTCGAGCCAATTCTGTGGGTTGTTAGGCAGGGTGTAGACCCAATAACATAATCAGCAGCTCCTGCGGGGGTGGTGCTACACGTGGGGGCAGTACGGGATCTCTACAGTCCTGCAACACAACCCTCTCAGCCACAGAATCCCCCTCAACGCAGAAATGGATCCTACCGCTGCAGCCGAGTGGTGCAGGGAAGAGAATATATATATATATAAATAAAGCTGCGCTAACAATTGAAACAGTCCATGTGAATGTCCATAGATGAAAGGGAAAAATGATGACCCTTGTGCAGGTACCGCTTACCAGATTCCAATCATTAAAGAGCCAAGAAATTAAAGGCAGAGTCTTCAAATATGGAACACAGCAAGCTTCATAGGGCTCCAATGTGAATCTCCTCAGTGGTATATGAATAGAAGGAGAAAAACAACACCATAGTGTAAACCAGTAACAAAAATGGGTAAAAATGCGTTGTGACTTGTGCGGGTACCGCTTACCAGAAGTAGCAGATACTGTAGCCAAAATGATGGGAACCGAATCCGCAGACCTCAGAAGGCAGCAACCCGTACCGTGGTGATGCAGATGTCCAGGGATACGTTTAAATGAGGAAAAAAAAGGCAAACGCCATAGCGTAAAACCATAAACAAACGATGATAACACCCAAATAGTGGTAACTAAAAATCCAATATTGGTGAATAGTGACAGCCACCACCGAAGAGGGTAGGTTCCCTTATTGACTGTACCAAGAAGTTTAAACAAGTAGTGAGATAAACCGCTTACCAGATGGACTAGAAGATAGACATATAATAGAACCTAGAGGGCACCAGTGAGAATGGGTACTCTTACCAGCTCCAGATATTACATGAGCGGGGGTTCAAAGTGACGCTGGACAACACTCCTGATAGCGCTCATCAACCAGACTCAGGGAGGGATGCAGGTTACCCAAGAAATGAGGAGGAGAGAGCCATAGCATAAAATCCAACGACTATTTATTGACACAAAAAATGTATTGCACTTACAAATATCAGACGACAAAGAACGTAGATGAGAGGGGTTGGAGGGAGGTAACAGCCGCCGGCCGGACGGCACCGCTCGCCCGTCCTTTACAACAAGTAGGTGGGTGTGACGTCAGCACGCCGTGACCTGACTAGTTTCATCAAAGATGATTTTTTCAAAGGTACGGGCGGCGTGCTGACGCCACCTATAAATATAGTTGAATCGATGACCGGAAGTTCCTTTTCGGCCATTTTCGTTATGGTAATAAAAGACCGGAAATACACGTCATAAACCGGAAGAGGATACGACGTATGTTGCCCAAATGTAAACAAATAGTAAAAGTGGAGCTCCGCATCCAAGGGATCAGAAATTGTATCAACACAGACCTGAGGTCCACTACGAGATCCGGGCCTTAGCGCCGAGACTCCAAAACAGCCCCAGATGGCAGATTTGTCAAAAATGCCATCTCATCGGCCAACAGAAAATTAAATTAGTATAAAATAATATTATAACTGAATAATTAAAATAGGATATTCCGGTCATGGATTCCTAAATACAATACAATACAAATAAAAAACTAAAATCACTAAATTAATTGAAAAATAAATGCATTGCAACATATTAGAAAAGTACCTAAAAAATGCATAAAAAGCACCTATACAGAACGTATTGTCCCCTAAAAAGAAACTAAAAATTCACCAACCAAAAAGGTAATTATTAGATATTCTTTGAAAATCCTAATCAACTCAAGAGTTATCAATGAATGCGTTGATCTCTGTATCAACATTCAAGCCAAAAGGTGTGTATGTTTTGACCCTATATATCCAGGCCATCTCAAGGCGGGAGATACCCCTCTTATGAGGTTCAGTCAAGTGCAGTCTTCGAGTGGCAAAAGAAATTGTTGGGTGACCAAGAGCAACCTGATGATGCAATGGAAGTTTCAACTAACCCCCCAAGAGTTGCTTTTAATGGCCCACCTCAAACCAATAATAATGGTCCCAAAACAAACAAAAAGGGACCTCGGCCTAATGGTCGACGTCTCTCATACAAATCACCACATAGGGGCCCCAATGTGGCTAATAACAAACCCACTGGGAACCAATCTAAACCTAATAATCATTTTTCTGGACAGGGTCAACAAGGTGACTGGCAACGCGGTAGAGACCGCAACCAGCATGGAGGGTATGGCTATCCCAACTATCCCCATACTCCTCAATGGAGGAGAGGACCAGACAACTTTGCGGAATCAGGATATTATTATCCTAATCCCCAATGTCCAGAACCTGACCAATATAGACCACCACACTGGCGGCAGTATTACAGTCCCCCTAGATCCCAACCATATTGGTATGATCCAGGTTACAATCGTCCACCAGGGCCTGCAAGGGAACCTCAGAATTCTAGAAGAGATCATCCTCCCCCTAGACAAGAGGGCTATCAGTATAATGTACCGGTTAATAACCGATTCTACCCGCTTAAGGACAATGAGGCCCCTGAAGAAGTGGAAACATCTCAACCACTCAATAGTACACATACAGTAAGAGAGGTGGCCTTGGAGAACCCTAACTCTGAGACCCTAGTAGGTCAAAGTTATCCTGGTTGGGGTTTTCCCAAGGCCAATCAAGGCATCAAGCGCCCAGCCGAACCTCAAGAGGATGTCGGGGAGGCAGGCGCATTAAATCAAAAAAAATCCAAAACGTAGAGGGTGCAGGTATCTTTAATCTCAGCAAGGTCACCCTTAGCAGTGCTGAGATTCAAATTTTAGATAAAGGCCTTAAATTCGCACCCCCACAACGCCTTAATAAATTCCAAACTTACATGGATGTACACAAGTTTGTGAGGAAAATGAGTGTAAAAAGATACATGATGAGTAATCCAATTAGCCAACAAACGAATGTACCCCGGCAATATCAGCATTCCGGGTTATCAAATGCATCTGTTTTTAACCCGCCAGGATCATTAGCACCATCTCTGAAAGTTTTCAGGGATGTGGTGCTTAGAGATCTGGATCGCATTCAAGTGCATAAAACTTCTCTACCCACTAATTTACAGACTGGATTAGATTCCCTATTTAATAATAAAAACTTGGTGATCAGGCCTGCCGACAAAGGCGGTGGGATAGCAGTCCTGGATAGGGACGACTATATGGCAGAAATGTATAGACTATTGAGTGATGGTCAGACTTATGTCACACTGCCCTCCGACCCTAAGATCAAATACAAAAAGGAGTTGGTAAACATAGTTGAAGATGGTTACCAAAGAGGCATACTCAACAAAAAGGAGAAGGCTTATCTTGTCCCAAAATGTCCCCGGACTCCGGTGATATATTGCCTCCCTAAACTGCATAAGAGTCTGACTTCCCCCCCGGGTCGTCCCATCGTCAGTGGTATAGACTCTGTGACGTCCCGGGTGGGGAAGTACATTGACTCTTATCTGCAGCCTCTGGTCCAAAAGACCCCATCGTACATTAAGGACACTACACATGTCCTTAATTTACTATCTGGATTGACTCCCACTGCTGACCTATGGATGGTAACAGCGGACGTATCTTCACTGTATACCGTCATCCCACATCACTTGGGTCTTAATGCAGTGGGAATGTTTCTAGACAGAGACTCCTCTATACCTGACCAACAGATCTCACTCATTATGAGACTTTTGGAATTCGCCACCCATCACAACTACTTTTGGTTTGATGGGAGGTTCTATCGCCAGACGACAGGTGTGGCAATGGGGGCTAAGTATGCCCCCTCCCTTGCCAACTTGTTTATGGCACAGTGGGAGGAGGACGTCATCTATGCCCACCATAGGCCTCAGTTGAGGTTGTGGGCCAGGTACATAGATGATGTCCTCCTCCTCTGGGATGGTCATCATCGTGACCTGGTAGCTTTTATGGAGATGCTGAATTCCAACTCAAGAGGGATCCAACTTAATTATGAATGTAGTCAATCTACTATTAACTTTCTTGACATTACCATAACTGTGAGGGATAACTGTTTTTTCACCTCTACCTACTTTAAATCGACGGACAGAAATTCATACATTCCCGTCGACAGCTGTCACCATGACCCTTGGCTAAAGGCTGTGCCAAAGGGACAATATCTCCGCATCAGGAGGAATTGTTCCAGTCATCAGGTTTTTCTTTCTCAGTCTGAGGTTTTAACCAAGAGATTTCTTGAGAAGGGATATGATCATGAATTTCTCCAGAAAACACTCTTGGAGGTGCAGCAAAAAGACAGAGCTTCACTCTTGAAACCACGGGAAGTGGAAGATAATACAGTTTCCAGTGTGCCCGCTGCTCCCTTTATTACCACCTTTTCCAGTCAACACATGGTCATTAAAAACTTAATACGCCGTCACTGGCATATTTTAAATAATGACCCTGTTCTAGGCACAACCCTACCTGAGAAACCTAGGGTTGTTTTTAAGGGTACACTATCCTTAAGACATAGTCTGGCCCCCAATGTGCTGGAACCCCCCAAACCTAGGAGTACTTTCCTAGACCAGCTCACTGGTTATTACAAATGTAATAGGTGCCAGATATGTTCTTTGAATTCAATACGGAAACGGAATACCAAATCTTTTACCTCACATAGTACTGGCAAGCCACATGACATTGAGCCTTTCATTTCGTGCACTACCAAGGGAGTTGTCTATCTGCTTCAATGCCCTTGTGGCTATCAATATATAGGTAGAACCAAACGCCCTATGAATGTCAGACTCAATGAACATGTGGCAAATATTCGAAAATCATTTCCGAAGCATTCGGTATCGAAACATTATGCCCAGGCCCATAATAGTGATCCCAAGAATACACTATTTCTGGGAATAGACAAGTTTACCCCACACTGGCGGGGTGAACCTCATAAGAGGGGTATCTCCCGCCTTGAGATGGCCTGGATATATAGGGTCAAAACATACACACCTTTTGGCTTGAATGTTGATACAGAGATCAACGCATTCATTGATAACTCTTGAGTTGATTAGGATTTTCAAAGAATATCTAATAATTACCTTTTTGGTTGGTGAATTTTTAGTTTCTTTTTAGGGGACAATACGTTCTGTATAGGTGCTTTTTATGCATTTTTTAGGTACTTTTCTAATATGTTGCAATGCATTTATTTTTCAATTAATTTAGTGATTTTAGTTTTTTATTTGTATTGTATTGTATTTAGGAATCCATGACCGGAATATCCTATTTTAATTATTCAGTTATAATATTATTTTATACTAATTTAATTTTCTGTTGGCCGATGAGATGGCATTTTTGACAAATCTGCCATCTGGGGCTGTTTTGGAGTCTCGGCGCTAAGGCCCGGATCTCGTAGTGGACCTCAGGTCTGTGTTGATACAATTTCTGATCCCTTGGATGCGGAGCTCCACTTTTACTATTTGTTTACATTTGGGCAACATACGTCGTATCCTCTTCCGGTTTATGACGTGTATTTCCGGTCTTTTATTACCATAACGAAAATGGCCGAAAAGGAACTTCCGGTCATCGATTCAACTATATTTATAGGTGGCGTCAGCACGCCGCCCGTACCTTTGAAAAAATCATCTTTGATGAAACTAGTCAGGTCACGGCGTGCTGACGTCACACCCACCTACTTGTTGTGAAGGACGGGCGAGCGGTGCCGTCCGGCCGGCGGCTGTTACCTCCCTCCAACCCCTCTCATCTACGTTCTTTGTCGTCTGATATTTGTAAGTGCAATACATTTTTTGTGTCAATAAATAGTCGTTGGATTTTATGCTATGGCTCTCTCCTCCTCATTTCTTGGGTAACCTGCATCCCTCCCTGAGTCTGGTTGATGAGCGCTATCAGGAGTGTTGTCCAGCGTCACTTTGAACCCCCGCTCATGTAATATCTGGAGCTGGTAAGAGTACCCATTCTCACTGGTGCCCTCTAGGTTCTATTATATGTCTATCTTCTAGTCCATCTGGTAAGCGGTTTATCTCACTACTTGTTTAAACTTCTTGGTACAGTCAATAAGGGAACCTACCCTCTTCGGTGGTGGCTGTCACTATTCACCAATATTGGATTTTTAGTTACCACTATTTGGGTGTTATCATCGTTTGTTTTATGGTTTTACGCTATGGCGTTTGCCTTTTTTTTCCTCATTTAAACGTATCCCTGGACATCTGCATCACCACGGTACGGGTTGCTGCCTTCTGAGGTCTGCGGATTCGGTTCCCATCATTTTGGCTACAGTATCTGCTACTTCTGGTAAGCGGTACCCGCACAAGTCACAACGCATTTTTACCCATTTTTGTTACTGGTTTACACTATGGTGTTGTTTTTCTCCTTCTATTCATATACCACTGAGGAGATTCACATTGGAGCCCTATGAAGCTTGCTGTGTTCCATATTTGAAGACTCTGCCTTTAATTTCTTGGCTCTTTAATGATTGGAATCTGGTAAGCGGTACCTGCACAAGGGTCATCATTTTTCCCTTTCATCTATGGACATTCACATGGACTGTTTCAATTGTTAGCGCAGCTTTATTTATATATTTTCTTCTTGGGGTGTCAGTCGCAGGGAAGAGAATGTCGTAGTGGAAAATGGCCTGGTGGTTGAAATCAAGGGAAAGGACTGGACTGAGGAAAAACTGCTCCCAGTTTTAAGGACACTGTCCACAGACAGGAAATTCTGGGTGACTGACATAAAGATAGACACCACTGTTCCACACACGTATGCATTGTGTGAGTGGAGGAAGGGGGTCCCTGATTACTTTAAGGGGACCAGTGTAAAGACTACTGACCAAACAGAACTTTTCTTAATACATCCAGAAGACCTTACTGAAGGTCCCTCATCCACCACTCCTGGGGGATCCAGTAAAGAAAAAGGTGTCCAAGAAGGGAGTCCAGAGTCACCACCTTTGTCTACCTTTAGCTCAGAACTGTGTGCTGTTCTCGGGGAAATCGTAGCAAAATGTAGTAAGGACTCCCCAAACTATCTGATGACTGGATATAGGAAGCTCAGGACATTCTCTGGGAAACAGCCTGTGCCTTCAACAGAAGATGGGTTTGAAGAGTGGTTAGATACTGCTACTCAGGCTTTGGAAGAGTGGGAGGTACCAGAACAGCACAAGAAACAGAGAATCACAGAAAGTTTAAGGGAACCTGCACTAGAGGCCGTACGTAATCGCAAGCTAAGCAAAAAGAACTGTACTGCACAGGATTATCTAGACATTCTACAAGATGTGTTTGGTCGGATGGAGAATGTGGCTGAACTTCTTTACCAGTTAGACCACTGTTACCAAGAAGAGGAAGAGAAGTTTTCCGAATTTATTAGACGCCTGGATAAGATCATCCATCAAATCCTGTTAAAGAAAGGGATAGACCCCCGGAAGGTAGATGAGACTCGTGCACGGCAGGTGCTGAGAGGGGCTTAACCTTTACATCCCATTGCCATACTGTTGCGAACTCGTCAAGATGGTGGCATTCTAGAATACCCTGACCTGATTCGAATGGTTAGAGAAGAAGAGGTCATGTTGGACAACAAAAAGAAGAGTCGACAGTTTGACTCAACTGCTCGAGTCAGAGTGATAAGTGTAGAAGAAGGCGACTCGCAAGTTGAACTCCTAAAGACCCAGGTGTCCCAGTTGATAGAAATGGTGTCTATCCTGACTAGTCAGGCATCCACTCTACCTAATGGGAACATGTCAGAGAAGCCGGATGAACCTCCTAACTTTAGAGTAGATGTGGAACCGAGACCTATAAGATTGTTAACTTGTTTCAACTGTGGGGGAGTTGGACATGTTAGAGGAGTATGTCCCAGCCCAGGGAAGGTTGCCTCAAAACCTTGCAAGCCAGCGGAAAACTTCAGAGGGCCCGGTGAAGGAGTCGACCGGGTGCCCGCCAGTTTCAAGGGACTCCAAGAGACTCACTGATTCAGGGAATCTGTGTCGGGGAGTCAGACCTAGGTACAACGCCCCTAGTTCTATACTCCAGGCTACTGGAGAGAGGAAAATCAATGCACACCGGGCCCAGAGGGGACTGAAACCCAGGAACAAGAAAAGGAAGGAAAGAGCTTGGGTGCAGAGGACTGAATCAGACAACAAGGCCACTTCAAGAGAATTCCCAACTAACTTGGTCGGGCCTTCCCCTGTAGTTCCCGTCCAGGTAGAAGGAATTTACACAAGAGCCCTCCTTGACACTGGGGCCCAAGTGACTCTTCTGTATAGAGACTTCTATGATAAACACCTTACCCATCTACCTCTGCAGAAGTTGGAAGATCTGGAGATATGGGGTATCGGGAATCAAAGTTTTCCCTATGACGGGTATCTGCCAATCAAGTTGACCTTTGACCCATCAGTGGCTGGTGAAGCTGAAACCTTCGACACCCTAGCGGTCTTCTGTCCTCGTCCGCCAGGGGCCAGCAAAAGCTCTCTCATTGTAGGGACCAACACTGACCTAGTAAGGCGTCTTCTGACACAGCTGGTACAGGGACATGATGCTCCAACGCTAAGGATTCACCCCATGCTACGGCAGGCCTATCAACGACTAGAATTGGAGCAAAAGACCCCTGCAGAAGGAGTTGGAAGACTCTGGAAGTTGGATCGAATGGAAAAGGTCTTGCAGCCAGGAGAGGTGGCTTGTCTGAAAGCTTCGGTTAAACTCACATGGAAACAGTCGGGCCCTTTTATGATCTTTGAATCTACAAGTCTACAGGAAGAGGAAAGAGGGATAGAAGTAATCCCCAAAGTGATTCCTTTGAAGGTGTTACAGAAAAACCGTGGAAGGGTTTTAGTGAGTGTCAGAAACACCTCTACTACACCGGTGAAGGTACCGGCCAGAGTGCTGTTGGGCCAAGTTAGCCCGGCTACCCCAGTCGTCCCAACAGATCTTAAAGAGGAGAAAAGGGGTGAAGTTGTCATAGAAGAGCTCTGCTCTGGAAACACTGCCCTCCCACCGGAATGGGTGAAGAGGGCCAAGGCACAACTTGCTCGATGGCGAGGAATATTTTCTAAGGATGAGTTTAACGTGGGATGCGCCAGGAATGCCACTCATAAGATCCGCCTGAGTGAGGACAAACCTTTCCGAGAAAGAGTCAGGCGAATTCCCTTAGGGGACTTAGAAGATCTATGTCAGCAGCTGGCGGAACTCAAGAAGACTGGGGTTATTCGAGAATCCAGGAGCCCATATGCTTCTCCGATAGTGGTAGTCCGGAAGAAAAACGGATCTTTGAGGCTTTGTATCGACTACCGAACACTGAACAGAAGAACCATCCCAGACCAGTATACCACTCCTCGAATTGAAGACGCCCTACAGAGCCTGTCAGGGGCGAAGTGGTTCAGTGTGATGGACTTAAAGAGTGGGTACTATCAGATCCCCATGCACCCTGAAGACCGGGAGAAGACAGCCTTCATAACCCCCGTGGGGTTCTTTGAGTTCAATCGCATGCCTCAGGGGTTGTCAGGAGCCCCTGCTACTTTCCAGAGGCTGATGGAAAGGACCGTTGGGGATATGAATTTGATAGAGGTACTGGTATACTTGGATGATGTTATCGTGTTTGGCAGGACTTTGGAAGAACACGAGGAGAGGTTGGAAAAGGTCCTGAAGAGGCTACATGAAGAAGGCCTGAAGCTTTCTCCTGAGATGTGTCAGTTCTATCAATCCTCGGTCCATTACCTGGGTCACATCGTGTCTGCAGAAGGGGTGGCCACCGACCCGGACAAGCTGGATGCTGTCGCCTCCTGGCCTGAGACCTACAAATGTGACTGAACTTCGGTCGTTCCTGGGCTTTTGCTCCTATTACAGGAGGTTTTTGGAGGGGTTTGCCAAGATTGCCCAACCCCTTAATGAGCTACTAAAGAGCGAGGAAGATGACGTTCCTTAACTGGTCAAGCCGGTGAAGTCCACCATGGGACCCTGGAAGGCTAAGGAATCCATCCAGGATCAGTGGACCCCAGAATGTGAAGGGGCTTTCATTCAGCTGAAAAAGAATCTAACCACTGCCCCTGTGTTGGCCTACGCAGACCCCATGAAACCATATGAACTACATGTCGATGCCAGCCGAGATAGGGTGGGTGGGGTACTCTACCAGGAACATGAGGGCCACTTGCGACCTGTCGCCTACGTGAGCAGGAGTCTACTACCTGCTGAAAAGAATTATCCTACCCACAAACTTGAATTCTTGGCCTTAAAGTGGGCAGTGGTCGACAAACTGAAAGATTACCTGTACGGAGCTGAATTCATTGTCAAGACGGATAATAATCCCCTTACCTATCTGTTGACTACAGCCAAGCTGGATGCCACAGGACACAGATGGTTGTCTGCCCTCTCTAGCTTCAACTTCAGCCTGAAGTATCGTCCAGGAATCAGGAACAGGGATGCAGATGCCCTATCCAGAAGGTTGCATGCACCACACGAACCTGATGAAGAATGGACCCATTTGGCTCCAGAAGGGGTGCGTGCCCTATATCAGGGAACTGAACTTCGATCCAGAGGAGGATCAAGAGCCAAAGAGATTGGGGTTTCGGCTGTCGGAGTACCAAAATACTATTGCAGGGTGACCCAAGTTGAAAGGGAAGATTTAACCCGGTTGTCCAAAAGGGACTTGAGGAAGGAGCAGCTGGAAGACCCTCTGGGGAAACTTCTTTTGGAAGCATTGGAGATCCAGCGCCCTGAGTTACTTCTAACAGACTCTCCTCAAGGGGCCCGTCTTTTGCATAGAGAGTGGACCCGGCTACAGATCCGAGAAGGGGTGGTCTACCGAAGAGGTCCATCCGAAGATCTGGAGGAGAAGTGGAAACTGTTCTTACCAGCTAAATACAGGGAGATAGTTCTGGCTGCTCTTCATGACAATCATGGCCATCTGGGACCTGAAAGAACTTTTCAGCTTGTCAGAGACAGGTTCTACTGGCCCTGTATGAGGGCCAAAGTTGAAGGATACAGTCATTCTTGTGTCCGATGCATACAGGAAGACTCTGCCACGTCAAGCAGCCCCAATGGGCCATCTGCAAAGCCAGGGACCCGTGGAACTGGTGTGCATTGATTTCCTTTGCCTAGAGCCTGATCTGAGTGGTCAAGGGAATGTCCTTGTGGTAACAGACCATTTTACCAGATACGCCCAAACATTCCCAACAAATGATCAGAAGGCCTCAACGGTAGCCAAAGTTCTTGTAGAGAAGTTCTTTGTACACTATGGGTTACCACAACGCCTCCATTCAGATCAGGGAATGGACTTTAAAAGCAGATTGATCAAGAGACTGTTAGATCTGTTAGGCATTCAAAAGACTAGAACTACTCCATACTATCCACAAGGGGATGCCCAGCCTGATCGATTTAACAGGACTCTTTTGGACATGTTAGGGACTTTGAGCTCAGAGAAGAAACAGCATTGGGGCAAACATGTAGCTGCCATTGTGCATGCTTACAACGGTACTGTCAGTGATGTTACTGGATATTCCCCTTATCGTCTAATGTTTGGACGAGAGGCTCGGTTGCCAGTGGATTTGGCCTTTGGCATCTCGCCCGATCACACCTTTTCAGCATCGCACAAGGGATATGTGGACCGACTGAGGAAGAGTCTGAAATCGGCCTATGATAAAGCTCAGGCAACATCTGATCAACGTGGACTGAGGAATAAAAGGAATTTTGACTTAAAAGTTCGGATCCAAGACTTGCAGCCCGGGGACAGGGTATTGTTGAGGAACTTGGGTGTCCCTGGAAAACACAAGTTGGCAGACCGCTGGAAGTCCCAACCTTATGTTATCTGCAAGCAACTACCAAACCTCCCTGTGTATCAAATTCGGCCTGAAGGAAGTGTGGGTCCATTAAAGACTTGGCATAGGAACCATCTACTGCCTCTCTCTGAAGCAGTTCGCATGCCTCCTGTCGTAGATTTGCCAGAGACCCCTTCGACCTCTCGCCTGTCCAGACCAGTCACCAGATCTCAGTCGACACTCCCAGATGTGAGGGAGGGAAATTCTCTATCTGAAGATCTGGAAGATAAAGAGGAGGTACCTGACTGGATGTGGTCATCTTAGTTACCAGAACCCACACCTGCCTCCCTGTCTTCATCCGAATTGGCTGACAGACGAACCCTTCGGGCAGAAGTCCCTGAATTCATACCTTTCCACATGCTTCCAGAAGAAGTAGTTGATGATGAAGATCCTGAGGAGGAGGTTGCACCTTTGTCTGAAGGAGAACTGACCGCTCTTGAAACATCAGATTCCTGTGTGTTGGAACATGAGGAGGAGGACATTGAAGAATCCCCAGAAGTGGCTGGTCCTAGTACCTCTGAGATCCTGCCTCCCAAAGAACAGAGGGAAAGAAGAGTCATATACCCACCCAAAAGACTGACCTATGACCAATTGGGTGAATGCTCGGAAGAAGCTATCTTTACTTCCAAATGAACTCTTGATCAGCCTAGTTCTTCCACCGCAGATTTTGTGGAGGACAACCCTAGCTCACCCCCAGGCACATCTGTACAAGCCACTCAAGTATCAGGGGTCTGTGAACAGAATTACCTTCCCTCCCCCGACAATTGGTGGGAGGTTCCTATGTCGAACCTGTGTTGTAATATGCAGTTGTTAGATTTGAATTCTGCTTTTGAAAAGGAAGATAATTCCCTGTTATGCATATATTAATGTTTTTGTTGTGTACTGCCAACATATGCACTGGAGTACATGCTGTTGTCCTCTTTGGGGACCAAAGTTTCTTAAGTGGGGGGAGTGTGTAGCGGTGCTCCATATGCCTAAAAGATGACTGTTTGACATTTGAGAGGAACTCGGCTCCATCTAGTGGCCAAAACGACACATTGCAGCTGCTCTGGAATTTCCTGTGATGTGATTTTCCTGTCAGGAAGTTTAGCAGACTACATCGTCCATAGTGCTTTAGGAGTACCAGGGTGCACTGCCTCACCGCACAGCCTTCTGGGGGAAGCTTGATAAAGGAAGGGAGGAGCCAGGATCGGCCCTTCTGGACTGGACTCCGAGCCAAGCAAGAAGCCAGCGCTGTGGATTGATGCTGTATGTTAGGCCAAAGCTTCTGGGCCTGAAGTGACTAAGTTGAAACGTTCCATCTTCAGCAGAAGACCCTTCCCGGAGGTCCTATTGATGCTTGCAGAGACCGGAGTCGTCCACCACAAACACCTAGCGTGGCTGGTGACAGAGATCAGAGACTAAGTCAGCAGTGGAGAGTTCCAGAGGGAAAAATCCTGTTGGTGAGAGGGCACTTGCCCAAAACTGACTTTATTTACCAAAAGAAGTAGCTTTATCCAGAGACAACCGTAGTATAACAGAAGGCAATAAACCCCGGGTGGCTCAGTATACCACCTCAGGAGATTCATAGACAAACATCAGTACCTGTATAAGAGCCGTCTGAGGCCTATCTCTTCCACAGAAGTTTTACCGCCAAATTACACAGACTCCCCACGCTGACTATCAACTGTTAGCTGCCATTCTCTCTCTCTCTCTCCTGATCATCCATCTCTAGTGTGGAATACAAAAAGGCCTGTGCACCAGCATTGCATGCAAAGATCTTGAGAAGAAAGAAGAGAACTGTGTGAAGGGACTCAGATAGGCCTACCTGTCTGGTACTGTGTCTAGCATTTATTATACAAGAGTGTGGGGGTATTTTTATCTTTCTAAGTTGGTACAAGTAACTTCTTAAAGAGCCATATTTCATTGTATCTCACTTGTTCATTCTGATACATAGTAAATTAAGCCTTAATTTAACGCAATTCTGTGTGTTTTCCCATTGTGTTATCCAGAAGGACTGCAATTGGAGAAAGGTAACCAGTCATTATTACTTGCTGAAGTGTAATATTTTAAGTTGTGTTCTCTTGTAGTCATTTGGTGTTCCAGTCCTATTCTGGGTCAGTTGTGCCTAGGGAGGGTTCGAGCCGATTCTGTGGGTTGTTAGGCAGGGTGTAGACCCAATAACATAATCAGCAGCTCCTGCGGGGGTGGTGCTACAACTCTAAGGGGGATAGGACTGATTGGTTCCCACCCATTTTGTAACTTACCCATTTTGTAACCTAGAGAGGTCAAGACAGGCACAGACGGTAGGGTAAGGTTTTCAGAATCCGGTAAGAGGTCCAAGACTCTTGACACAACAGGGTTAATTAGTCGACAGTAAATTCCCCCTATTAGCAACTCAGACACGGTCGCTTGCCTGAGAATTGTGCTTACATGGGGTCCACTATTGCTGCATTGCCAGGCAACATCTCATGCTCACAATTCACACTGACCTTTGCCATCCGGGCTAACTAACTGACTGAGGTCTGCCCAGGATGCACAATTATCCAACTTGGGGTTTTCTCGAGAGGTGATCAGGCTCCCCTTCCCTCGAATACAGTTGAGAGGTCCTGTCTGACTGTTATCCCAACCAAAAGGCAAAGAGCTCATCTGGTCCTTAAGTGGAGCTCCAACTGTTTGTTTGGTTCCTGAGTCCGGGTTGAAGATGTCGTCAGGGTGGCTTCAGAGCAGGCGGCCAGCATGTAGTAGAGTCTCTCAGGCAATTTGTCCAGTGGCACCTGGGATGTAGGCGTGATCCAAGGGGCCAGCTCTGGACCGATCCCCATGAGTCATGGTGGAATAGCCACCTGTCTCGGTTTTTCCACCTGGTTTCCAGGCCAATGCACCAAGAAATGTAGCAGCAAACAGTTTTTGGGGAAACCAGGAATGGATTCCGGACGCAAACTTCAGGAAAACAAACCTTTTCATTCACTAGCAAAGAAGATTTTTCAAGATTCAATTCAGATTGGTGAGTGCCCAAATAGGCGTGTACATCGCATATATATCAGCAGTTTCAAACTAGTCTAGCAAGCAGAATATATTTTTCTCTGTACAGATGTTTCCTGTAACATCTTATCTAGAGCAGTTGACATTTGCGGTTTCACACTTATCTGTATTCTTGGTAGTTACAGGAAGACAGAGTGAGAGAGGGAGAGAAGGGGGGGGGGGGGTCTAACAGCTGCAGCTTGGCTGTTTTTGTCCTTGTAGTTATACTGGGGTTTGTCAGAATCAACCGTTTTGTTTTTACTAATTATGCTATCCACCATCTTAGAAGGTGGACAGAGATTATATAAATAGATGGAAATTTGTTTGGAGATTAAAAAAGAAAAAAAAAAAAAAGGGGGGGACGACTATAAAGGCCAAACACGGAGGTACAAAGTTAAATATAAAATCATCAAATTTTATTGCACAACAACATTAAAAAAGTTCATACAGTACAGATGTGTCTAAATGAATAAAAACAATTGTAGAATGGTGCCTTATAGGATCAGTTGTATATATTCATACACCGATCAGTTTTGCTCTGCTGTACATGTAACAGTGCTGATAGAGAAGTCTTCAAGTGTCAACGCATTTCCCCAATATAGCTTCATCAGGTATCATGAATCCTTACAGCAGTTGTCTAAGAAGAAACAATAAAATTTAAATACATCTATATACATTATTAT
Organism: Pelophylax lessonae; assembly: GCF_965119305.1. Lineage (NCBI taxonomy): Eukaryota > Metazoa > Chordata > Amphibia > Anura > Ranidae > Pelophylax > Pelophylax lessonae. The sequence goes on along the minus strand of NC_138775.1, from coordinate 112,980,472 downwards.
ATAGTGTATTGGTGTGTCTGCTGCACAGGACATACCTCAGCGCCAAGAGCACCAACATGCAAAAAAACAGCCCCCTGGGCGGGCATCAGAGTATCAAGCGGAACCCAATCGGACTCAGGAAGACCCAAGGTGAGTCACAAGGTATCCATAACAAAAAAGGTTATATAGTAGCATACAACCTCACACTCCATATTTGTAAATGACTTAGCAGGGATACGAGAAAGTTGAATACCTATTTGGGTTCAATTATGTAGGTAGCTAAGTGCTAGCAGCATTATTACTTTGGACTAATGTAATACCTCAAATGGGCCAACTGTCAGCTCAAAAAGGTCACGTTTATTCACAGGGAGAGTAAGATATCCAACTTCAGGCAGAAAAAGCTGAAAAGCCCAAAGGTCACAGATAATAATTATATCTGCATTAAGGGGTATATATACATATACGTGTATACATAAGCAGCTGACTAGCATGGCCAAATGAAAGTAGATAATCTAAACTAAAAAAACACACTTACTTCTTGCCTAGAAGTAACAAACTGAAACTTATTACCAAGAGGATGAACTTACTAAATAGTGAGAAGTCCTTTAAATCCCAAGTATGACACAGCTATTTTCATGCACGCATAAGTCCAACAGGGCATATCAGCAATGCAATTACATAGAACATTTACATCTTCCACAAAGTAGCATAATAAAGCAAACAATTAGGCCCCAAGGGACTGTGGCATATACCGCAAAACATCCAATGCCCTGGGCATCCAGGTGGCCCGATATCACACCAGCGTCAGACACGCTGCTTCCCCTCAAATATTCCACGCCTAGTGCCAACTGGCATGTGACGCGACAGGACCAGATGGCGTGGCCAACATCACAGGGCATGGAGGTTTGTTTGACATCGCTGGGCATGTCCAAAAGGCTCGGGCATGCACAGAACACTGGACAGTCCAGGTCACCATGGCCCAGCCCACTGGCGTAGGGAATACACAGGGGGGAGGAGCCAAGCTGACATGGAGATAGACCAAGCCAGGTAACTTAGGACGGGTAGGTGGGTATCAGCTTTGGTGAGTTGAAGCTCCAAGAGAAGGTCACTGAGCAACTTCAGAATGCCAAATATTTTTGGGAAGGTTTCCACATTTTTTAACAAAGCATCCCAATAGCTTCTGGGCTGCCAAAGCTACACTTAGGTCTGTCCCAAGCAATGTTAAGACCTGCAGCAGGGTTGTTTGTGTGAACATTTTTGGGTCTTTTGATACATTTAGCAGATTGAGCACCTAGCCACCTGATAATCAGATCTAACTCTTCTGTAGTTGTGACATCTACATCACTAACTGTGGCTTTGAAGGTAGATTTCTAGTCTCTGTAGTGCTCAGGTTTGTCATCTAACTTGGTGAGACCTGTCTTGTTTAGCTATTTGCGAATCATGTATTAACTGGACTTTGACATGTCCATGTTTTTGAACTTTGGATCCACAGCTGCGTGTGAAACAAAGTCAGTTATATTGGTTGGTGTACTGAGATTAGGCGACTTTGGAAAGAATGGTGGTGCAAAGGCATTTATACCCGGCACTGACTCAGTTTTGATTACCGTATTAGTTTGCAGCTGTGGAGCAGTGTACTTGGTAGGAGAGAGTTGCTAGCCTTTTGGTAAAATGCATTGTCTATTATCTGCAAGTACCAGCATCTACAGTCTGCTGCAGTGCAAAAGCCTGGTGTACTGAGGGATAGAGATGGCCTTGCGGTTCGCCCGGCAGTCGGTTCACGGCGAACTTTGCTTGTTCGCTACCCGCCAAATTTTTGGACACATGGCGTTGTTCACGCGGCCATATTTGTTTACATTGGGGAGAACTTTGACCCATGACACAGCCGTCAGGTGGAATGGGACAGCCAATTGAAACATTCCAGCACATGGACAGTCCCCCTACCCTATAAATAGACCTGACCTTTCGGCCATTTCACATTCCGTTTTCTGCTAGTGTAGGGAGAGGTCTGCTGTGCTCATTACTAATGAGTCATTAGGGAGAGTTTGCTAGACACATATAGCGCTGTGAAGATCCACAAAAGTCCTTTCCAGGGCTGGTATTTCGGTATAGGCCTTCTACAGTCTCTTTTCAGGTTAGGGGCAGGTATCCTGTGGTTGCTTTAGGGGCAATTAGAGATCGGCTGCAGTCACAAATCTCTCTGTCAATGTCCACAAAAGGCCTTCTCAGGGCTGGTATTTCGGTACAGGGTTAGTATCTTTTGAGCTTAAGGAGAGGTATCCTGTGGTTGCTGTAGGGGCAGTTAGAGATCGGCTGCAGTCTCACAGAAAATCGCTTTGTCAATGTCCACAAAAGTCATTTAAAATGCTCCAATGTAGTTTTAGGGTCTATTACAGTCTCTTTAACATGAGGGCCAGGTATCCTGTGGTTGCTTTAGGGACAGTTAGATATTGGCTGCAGTCGCACAGAAATCGCTTTGTCAATGTCCACAAAAGTCATTTAAAATGCTCCAATGTCGTTTTAGGGTCTATTACAGTCTCTTTAACATTAGGGCCATGTATCCTGCGGTTGCTTTAGGGACAGTTAGATATCGGCTGCAGTCGCACAGAAATCGCTTGGTCAATGTCCACAAAAGTCATTTAAAATGCTCCAATGTCGTTTTAGGGTCTATTGCAGTCTCTTTAACATTAGGGCCAGGTATCCTGTGGTTGCTATAGGCGCAGTTAGATATTGGCTGCAGTCGCACAGAAATCGCTTTGTCAATGTCCACAAAAGTCATTTAAAATGCTCCAATGTCGTTTTAGGGTCTATTACAGTCTCTTTAACATTAGGGCCATGTATCCTGCGGTTGCTTTAGGGACAGTTAGATATCGGCTGCAGTCACACAGAAATCGCTTGGTCAATGTCCACAAAAGTCATTTAAAATGCTCCAATGTCGTTTTAGGGTCTATTACAGTCTCTTTAACATTAGGGCCAGGTATCCTGTGGTTGCTTTAGGGACAGTTAGATATCGGCTGCAGTCGCACAGAAATCGCTTTGTCAATGTCCACAAATGTCATTTAAAATGCTCCAATGTCGTTTTAGGGTCTATTACAGTCTCTTTAACATTAGGGCCAGGTATCCTGTGGTTGCTTTAGGGGCAGTTAGATATTGGCTGCATTCACACAGAAATCACTTTGTCAATGTCCACAAAAGTCATTTAAAATGCTCCAATGTCGTTTTAGGGTCTATTACAGTCTCTTTAACATGAGGGCCAGGTATCCTGTGGTTGCTTTAGGGACAGTTAGATATCGGCTGCATTCGCACAGAATTTGCTTGGTCAATGTCCACAAAAGTCATTTAAAATGCTCCAATGTCGTTTTAGGGTCTATTGCAGTCTCTTTAACATTAGGGCCAGGTATCCTGTGGTTGCTATAGGCACAGTTAGATATCGGCTGCAGTCGCACAGAAATCGCTTTGTCAATGTCCACAAAAGTCATGTAAAGGGCTGCAAATTTTTTGGTATTGCTGTGCAGTGCACTAAAAAGGGGGGGGGGGGGTAGGGGGGTAATCCACAGTATAATATACTTTGTAGAAAGCATATTATAGTGGATTAGTACTATTATTGTGCACTGTGCAGCATTGTGACAGGTGTGGTGGTGAGACTGAGTGTTTCTGCAGCAACACTACACACAGTGACAAAAGCACTTATAATGTATTATAACTGGTGTGATAGACCAATTGCCCCCCCCCCCCCATGCCACATATTGAAGTGGGGTGTTATCTGAGTAAACTTTTTCAAGTGTATTTGTCTCATGCAACAATATTGCCTAGTTTGCAGAGTGAAGTCTGGTACACACTGCGCCAAACTCACTGGCCAATTTTTTGAACTGGTGTGCTACACCAATGCTCCCCCCCCCCCAATGCCACATATTGAAGTGGGGTGTTCTCTGAGTAAGCTTTTTCAAGTGTATTTGTGTCATGCAACAATATTGCCTAGTTTGCTGACTGAAGTCTGGTACACACAGCGCCTAATTCACTGGCCAATTTTTTGAACTGGTGTGCTAATGCTCCCCCCCAATGCCACATATTAAAGTGGGTTGTTGTCGGAGTAAACTTTTTCAAGTGTATTTGTGTCATGCAACAATATTACCTAGTTTGCTGAGTGAAGTCTGGTACACACTGCGCCAAACTCACTGGCCAATTTTTTGAACTGGTGTGCTACACCAATGCTCCCCCCCCCATGCCACATATTGAAGTGGGGTGTTCTCTGAGTAAGCTTTTTCAAGTGTATTTGTGTCATGCAACAATATTGCCTAGTTTGCTGAGTGAAGTCTGGTATGCACAGCGCCAAACTCACTGGCCAATTTTTTTAACTGGTGTGCTACACCAATGCTCCCCCCCATGCCACATATTGAAGTGGGGTGTTATTTAATAGTATAAATTTCCAAGAGTGTATTTTAGTCCTGCAAACATTTGGCCTCTTTTGCTGTGTTAACTCTACTACACACAGTGACAACAGTTACTGGCCAATTATTTGTAGAACTTTTGTAATAAACCTGTGTCCCCCCCCCCCCCAATGCCACATATTGAATTGAGGTGTTATTTAACAGTATACTTTTCTCATTTCTCTTTTTCGTTGCTGACACCAGTGTTGCCATCTGCAGCCTTTGCAGTCAACGCATAAGTCGCGGTGAGCCCAACACTCACCTAGGGACAGCCGCCTTAAGAAGGCACCTGAAATCCCATCACCAAGCCCAGTGGGAGCAAAACTGGGAGAGCCCACAAAGCCACACTCCATGCTCTCACCGTCCAGCCTCTTCTCCTTCTCCTGTCTCCTCACAGTTGTCCAACACTCCACCTTCCATGATGCCGTCGTCATATTTTTCTGGAAAAAGGCAGGCTTCTGTGGCTCAAATGTTGGAGCGTAAAAAAGGTGTCAGTTCAACACATGTGAGCTCAGGTTTGCGGCCTAAACAGCTCGCCACCAACTTGTGTATACTGTGAACGCCTACTGTACCTCTAGCAATCATATACTACGTTCTTTACTGTCAGTTTAACCCATGTGAGCTCATGTTTGCGGCCTAAACAGCCCGCCACCAACTTGTGTATACTGTGAACACCTACTGTACCTCTAGCCATCATATACTACGTTTTTTGCTGTCAGTTAAACCCATGTGAGCTCATGTTTGCGGCCTAAACAGCCCGCCACCAACTTGTGTATTCTGTGAATGCCTACTGTACCTCTAGCCATCATATACTATGTTCTTTGCTGTCAGTTCAACCTATGTAAGCTCATGTTTGCGGCCTAAACAGCCCGCCACCAACTTCTGTATAGTGTTGAGCGAACACGGACTGTATTATTCGTGTTCGTACCGAATAATTGGATTTTTTGTACCCGAACACGGACACGGACACTTTACTGTATGTTCGGGTAAAAATCCGTGTTCGGTCGTTTTATTTCCGGGTTTTGCATGCTTTGGCGCTCTTTTCATGGCGGGCTTTCAACAGCCAATCAACAATCGTTTAACTGGTGTGCCTTAAGCCATCCCAGCCATGCCTGCAAATGTCTCAGTAGCTGTGATTGGCCGTCTGAAGCATGTGACCAAGTCTTTATAAGTTCGAGGCAGCCGCAGCGGCGTCATTATGCTGCTTAGATTCAGGGACAGAGCACACATCAACGTGCTGGCTGCTGATTAGGGAAAGATAGGCAGGAAAAAACCATTTGTGTCCGGATAGAATTGAGGGACAGGTCGGAGTGTTTAGGCAGGGCGAGTTGTAGGCATTTTAGGGATAGAGTCTGCTGAATTATAGGGTCAGTGTCTTCTACAAACTACAATCGATATTGCTGTGTGGGGGGTGGGGTGAATCTGCACTCAATCCTGATCTACGATCTCTTCTCAATCCTGTTAGGGACAGAGTCTGCTGAATTTTAGGGAAACTGTGTTCTACAAACTACAATCGATATTGCTGTGTGGTGTGGGATTGGAGATAGGCAGGTGTCAGTGATCCACATCCATTTTTCTGTGTGTGAGCTGCAGTGAACACAATCTTTTTGGGCTGCAGTGAACACAATCTTTTTGGGCTGCAGTGAACACAATCTTTTTGGGCTGCAGTGAACACAATCTTTTTGGGCTGCAGTGAACACAATCTTTTTGGGGTGCAGTGAACAAAATCTTTTTGGGGTGCAGTGAACACAATCCTTTTTGGTGTGCAGTGAACACAATCTTTGTGGGGTGCAGTGAACAAAATCCTTTGTGGGGTGCAGTGAACACAATCTTTTTGGGGTGCAGTGAACAAAATCCTTTTTGGGGTGCAGTGAACAACATCCTTTTTGGGGTGCAGTGAACACAATCTTTTTGGGGTGCAGTGAACAAAATCCTTTGTGGGGTGCAGTGAACACAATCTTTTTGGGGTGGAGTGAACAACATCCTTTTTGGGGTGCAGTGAACAAAATCCTTTTTGGGGTGCAGTGAACAAAATCATTTTTGGGGTGCAGTGAACACAATCTTTTTGGGGTGCAGTGAACACAATCTTTGTGGGGTGCAGTGAACACAATCTTTTTGGGGTGGAGTGAACAACATCCTTTTTGGGGTGCAGTGAACAACATCCTTTTTGGGGTGCAGTGAACACAATCTTTTTGGGGTGCAGTGAACACAATCTTTGTGGGGTACAGTGAACAGAATCTTTGTGGGGTGCAGTGAACACAATCTTTGGGGGGTACAGTGAACACAATCTTTGTGAGGTGCAGTGAACACAATCTTTGTGGGGTGCAGTGAACACAATCATTGTGGGGTGCAGTGAACTCAATCTTTGTGGGGTACAGTGAACACAATCTCATACTTCTGAAGGTTTGAGGGTGCTGCCTGTTCCATACTCCCCCTACTCCTCATCTAGCCTTTTAGGGGTACAAACAATAGTAATTGGGGCCTAGTGTGGTTGTGTACGTGTGATATACATACACTTTTTTGGGATCATATTTTCTATTCCGCTATTTAATCAAAAACCTTTGGGGATCAGTTAAATTGGGGGATAGTCTGTGTTGGTACGTGTGAGAGAGATCCACCTTTCCAAGTTGTTGGGGTTCATCTCATACTTCTGAAGGTTTGAGGGTGCTGCCTGTTCCATACTCCCCCTACTCCTAGCCTTTTAGGGGTACAAACAATAGTAATTGGGGCCTAGTGTGGTTGTGTACGTGTGATATACATACACTTTTTTGGGATCATATTTTCTATTCCGCTATTTAATCAAAAACCTTTGGGGATCAGTTAAATTGGGGGATAGTCTGTGTTGGTACGTGTGAGAGAGATCCACCTTTCCAAGTTGTTGGGGTTCATCTCATACTTCTGAAGGTTTGAGGGTGCTGCCTGTTCCATACTCCCCCTACTCCTAGCCTTTTAGGGGTACAAACAATAGTAATTGGGGCCTAGTGTGGTTGTGTACGTGTGATATACATACACTTTTTTGGGATCATATTTTCTATTCCGCTATTTAATCAAAAACCTTTGGGGATCAGTTAAATTGGGGGATAGTCTGTGTTGGTACGTGTGAGAGAGATCCACCTTTCCAAGTTGTTGGGGTTCATCTCATACTTCTGAAGGTTTGAGGGTGCTGCCTGTTCCATACTCCCCCCTACTCCTAGCCTTTTAGGGGTACAAACAATAGTAATTGGGGCCTAGTGTGGTTGTGTACGTGTGATATACATACACTTTTTTGGGATCATATTTTCTATTCCGCTATTTAATCAAAAACCTTTGGGGATCAGTTAAATTGGGGGATAGTCTGTGTTGGTACGTGTGAGAGAGATCCACCTTTCCAAGTTGTTGGAGTTCATCTCATACTTCTGAAGGTTTGAGGGTGCTGCCTGTTCCATACTCCCCCTACTCCTAGCCTTTTAGGGGTACAAACAATAGTAATTGGGGCCTAGTGTGGTTGTGTACGTGTGATATACATACACTTTTTTGGGATCATATTTTCTATTCCGCTATTTAATCAAAAACCTTTGGGGATCAGTTAAATTGGGGGATAGTCTGTGTTGGTACGTGTGAGAGAGATCCACCTTTCCAAGTTGTTGGGGTTCATCTCATACTTCTGAAGGTTTGAGGGTGCTGCCTGTTCCATACTCCCCCTACTCCTAGCCTTTTAGGGGTACAAACAATAGTAATTGGGGCCTAGTGTGGTTGTGTACGTGTGATATACATACACTTTTTTGGGATCATATTTTCTATTCCGCTATTTAATCAAAAACCTTTGGGGATCAGTTAAATTGGGGGATAGTCTGTGTTGGTACGTGTGAGAGAGATCCACCTTTCCAAGTTGTTGGGGTTCATCTCATACTTCTGAAGGTTTGAGGGTGCTGCCTGTTCCATACTCCCCCTACTCCTAGCCTTTTAGGGGTACAAACAATAGTAATTGGGGCCTAGTGTGGTTGTGTACGTGTGATATACATACACTTTTTTGGGATCATATTTTCTATTCCGCTATTTAATCAAAAACCTTTGGGGATCAGTTAAATTGGGGGATAGTCTGTGTTGGTACGTGTGAGAGAGATCCACCTTTCCAAGTTGTTGGGGTTCATCTCATACTTCTGAAGGTTTGAGGGTGCTGCCTGTTCCATACTCCCCCTACTCCTAGCCTTTTAGGGGTACAAACAATAGTAATTGGGGCCTAGTGTGGTTGTGTACGTGTGATATACATACACTTTTTTGGGATCATATTTTCTATTCCGCTATTTAATCAAAAACCTTTGGGGATCAGTTAAATTGGGGGATAGTCTGTGTTGGTACGTGTGAGAGAGATCCACCTTTCCAAGTTGTTGGGGTTCATCTCATACTTCTGAAGGTTTGAGGGTGCTGCCTGTTCCATACTCCCCCTACTCCTAGCCTTTTAGGGGTACAAACAATAGTAATTGGGGCCTAGTGTGGTTGTGTACGTGTGATATACATACACTTTTTTGGGATCATATTTTCTATTCCGCTATTTAATCAAAAACCTTTGGGGATCAGTTAAATTGGGGGATAGTCTGTGTTGGTACGTGTGAGAGAGATCCACCTTTCCAAGTTGTTGGGGTTCATCTCATACTTCTGAAGGTTTGAGGGTGCTGCCTGTTCCATACTCCCCCTACTCCTAGCCTTTTAGGGGTACAAACAATAGTAATTGGGGCCTAGTGTGGTTGTGTACGTGTGATATACATACACTTTTTTGGGATCATATTTTCTATTCCGCTATTTAATCAAAAACCTTTGGGGATCAGTTAAATTGGGGGATAGTCTGTGTTGGTACGTGTGAGAGAGATCCACCTTTCCAAGTTGTTGGGGTTCATCTCATACTTCTGAAGGTTTGAGGGTGCTGCCTGTTCCATACTCCCCCTACTCCTAGCCTTTTAGGGGTACAAACAATAGTAATTGGGGCCTAGTGTGGTTGTGTACGTGTGATATACATACACTTTTTTGGGATCATATTTTCTATTCCGCTATTTAATCAAAAACCTTTGGGGATCAGTTAAATTGGGGGATAGTCTGTGTCGGTACGTGTGAGAGAGATCCACCTTTCCAAGTTGTTGGGGTTCATCTCATACTTCTGAAGGTTTGAGGGTGCTGCCTGTTCCATACCCCCCCTACTCCTCATCTAGCCTTTTAGGGGTACAAACAATAGTAATTGGGGCCTAGTGTGGTTGTGTACGTGCGAGATACATACACTTTTTTTGATCATATTTCCTATTCCGCTATTCAATAAAAACCTTTGAGGATCAATTGAATTGCGGGATAGTCTGTGTCGGTACGTGTGAGAGAGATCCACCTTTCCAAGTTGTTGGGGTTCATCTCATACTTCTGAAGGTTTGAGGGTGCTGCCTGTTCCATACTCCCCCTACTCCTCATCTAGCCTTTTAGGGGTACAAACAATAGTAATTGGGGCCCAGTGTGGTTGTGTACGTGTGATATACATACACTTTTTTTGGATCATATTTTCTATTCCGCTATTTAATCAAAAACCTTTGGGGATCAGTTAAATTGGGGGATAGTCTGTGTCGGTACGTGTGAGAGAGATCCACCTTTCCAAGTTGTTGGGGTTCATCTCATACTTCTGAAGGTTTGAGGGTGCTGCCTGTTCCATACCCCCCCTACTCCTCATCTAGCCTTTTAGGGGTACAAACAATAGTAATTGGGGCCTAGTGTGGTTGTGTACGTGCGAGATACATACACTTTTTTTGATCATATTTCCTATTCCGCTATTCAATAAAAACCTTTGAGGATCAATTGAATTGCGGGATAGTCTGTGTCGGTACGTGTGAGAGAGATCCACCTTTCCAAGTTGTTGGGGTTCATCTCATACTTCTGAAGGTTTGAGGGTGCTGCCTGTTCCATACTCCCCCTACTCCTCATCTAGCCTTTTAGGGGTACAAACAATAGTAATTGGGGCCTAGTGTGGTTGTGTACGTGTGATATACATACACTTTTTTTGGATCATATTTTCTATTCCGCTATTTAATCAAAAACCTTTGGGGATCAGTTAAATTGGGGGATAGTCTGTGTTGGTACGTGTGAGAGAGATCCACCTTTCCAAGTTGTTGGGGTTCATCTCATACTTCTGAAGGTTTGAGGGTGCTGCCTGTTCCATACTCCCCCTACTCCTCATCTAGCCTTTTAGGGGTACAAACAATAGTAATTGGGGCCCAGTGTGGTTGTGTACGTGTGATATACATACACTTTTTTGGGATCATATTTTCTATTCCGCTATTTAATCAAAAACCTTTGGGGATCAGTTAAATTGGGGGATAGTCTGTGTCGGTACGTGTGAGAGAGATCCACCTTTACAAGTTGTTGGGGTTCATCTCATACTTCTGAAGGTTTGAGGGTGCTGCCTGTTCCATACCCCCCCTACTCCTCATCTAGCCTTTTAGGGGTACAAACAATAGTAATTGGGGCCTAGTGTGGTTGTGTACGTGCGAGATACATACACTTTTTTTGATCATATTTCCTATTCCGCTATTCAATAAAAACCTTTGAGGATCAATTGAATTGCGGGATAGTCTGTGTCGGTACGTGTGAGAGAGATCCACCTTTCCAAGTTGTTGGGGTTCATCTCATACTTCTGAAGGTTTGAGGGTGCTGCCTGTTCCATACTCCCCCTACTCCTCATCTAGCCTTTTAGGGGTACAAACAATAGTAATTGGGGCCTAGTGTGGTTGTGTACGTGTGATATACATACACTTTTTTTGGATCATATTTTCTATTCCGCTATTTAATCAAAAACCTTTGGGGATCAGTTAAATTGGGGGATAGTCTGTGTTGGTACGTGTGAGAGAGATCCACCTTTCCAAGTTGTTGGGGTTCATCTCATACTTCTGAAGGTTTGAGGGTGCTGCCTGTTCCATACTCCCCCTACTCCTCATCTAGCCTTTTAGGGGTACAAACAATAGTAATTGGGGCCCAGTGTGGTTGTGTACGTGTGATATACATACACTTTTTTGGGATCATATTTTCTATTCCGCTATTTAATCAAAAACCTTTGGGGATCAGTTAAATTGGGGGATAGTCTGTGTCGGTACGTGTGAGAGAGATCCACCTTTCCAAGTTGTTGGGGTTCATCTCATACTTCTGAAGGTTTGAGGGTGCTGCCTGTTCCATACCCCCCCTACTCCTCATCTAGCCTTTTAGGGGTACAAACAATAGTAATTGGGGCCTAGTGTGGTTGTGTACGTGCGAGATACATACACTTTTTTTGATCATATTTCCTATTCCGCTATTCAATAAAAACCTTTGAGGATCAATTGAATTGCGGGATAGTCTGTGTCGGTACGTGTGAGAGAGATCCACCTTTCCAAGTTGTTGGGGTTCATCTCATACTTCTGAAGGTTTGAGGGTGCTGCCTGTTCCATACTCCCCCTACTCCTCATCTAGCCTTTTAGGGGTACAAACAATAGTAATTGGGGCCCAGTGTGGTTGTGTACGTGTGATATACATACACTTTTTTTGGATCATATTTTCTATTCCGCTATTTAATTTAACTGGGCCTCCATGCGAGACCTGTGTGCCTTGTTGCGCTGTTTTGAGTACTCCACCAACATGGCCAGTGGCAATGACGCCGTTCTCAGCTTAACTATCCCACTTCTATGCCTCCTTGAAAAAACAATTCGGGCGATGATGGAAGAGGATGTGGCACAGGATGAGGAGGAGGAGGAGGATGAAGAGGTAACATTTCCAAGGCTTTCAGGGCAGTCATTCGCAAGGGGCTCCGAGGGTGGGTTCCTGCACACGCAAACGCCAGGGACGCAATTGTCCAGCAGGGGCACAGTTCTGGAGGATGAGGAGGATGAGGAGGAGGAGGAGCTGGAGGAGGAGATGGAACCATGTTCACAGCAGGGTGGCACCCAGGCCAGCTCATGGCCATCACTGGTGCGTGGCTGGGGGGATACAGAGGACACGGACGATACACCTCCCACAGAGGACAGCCTTTCGTCGCCTCTGGGCAGCCTGGCACACATGAGCGATTACATGCTGCAGTGTCTCCACAACGACCGCCGAGTTGCCCACATTCTAACTTGTGCTGATTACTGGGTGGCCACGCTGCTGGATCCCCGTTACAAGGACAACGTACCGTCCTTAATTCACTCACTGGAGCGCGATCGCAAGATGCGCGAGTACAAGCGCACGCTGGTAGACGCCATGCTGCTGGCATTCCCATCTGACAGCGGGGCCACAGTGGAAGCACAAGGCAGAGGAGGAGGAGGAGGAGGTCGCCAACGCAACCAGGGCACCGCCAGCACCTCAGAAGGCAGGGTTAGCATGGCCGAAATGTGGAAAAGCTTTGTCAGCACGCCACAACAAACAGCAGCACCAGCAGCTCAGATGGAACGTCTTAGCAGGAGGCAGCATTTTACCAACATGGTGGAGCAGTATGTGTGCACACGCCTACATGTAGTGAATGACGGGTCTGCCCCCTTCAACTTCTGGGTCTCCAAATTGGGCACATGGCTTGAGCTTGCCCTTTACGCCTTGGAGGTGCTGGCGTGCCCTGCAGCCAGTGTATTATCTGAACGGGTATTTAGCACGGCTGGGGGCGTTATAACAGACAAGCGCAGCCGCCTGTCCAGAGACAATGTGGACAAGCTCACGTTCATTAAAATGAACCAGGCATGGATCCCACGGGACTTTTCCGTACCTTATGCAGAATAGCAATGGATACCGACCTTACCCACCCATTGTTCCATTTTTGCTCTTTCTCACTCTTTTGGGGTGTACCCTCATTTAAAATTTTTGAAAAGAAGCAGTGTTGGCTACCTCGTCCTCCTCCTCAGGGCCAGATTAATGTAGGGGCTATTGGAGCTGCAGCTCCAGGCCCCTACCTTTTATATAGGCCCCGGGTTGGCCATATTCACTGTTACCGCTCTTCTGTCACTTGTAAACACAGAAGTCTGGCTTCTATGCTCGCTTCCCCAGGCAGCACCCTCAGAACCTCCCCACACAGCGTGAAGGCCGGACAAGGAGGGACAGTTGGCGATGCATGGATGTGTTTATGGGCTTCAGAGACAGCATCCCATGTTGAATTAGGCATGCATGGCTGCACCCTTCCTCCTCTGGGTGCATGGCAAGGCACGGCCCTTAAGGCCCTTCAAAATCCTCAGCACCAAGCCCATGATGCTGTTAATCCGGCCCTGGTCCTCCTCCACCGCCGCTTCCACCTACACCGCCCATAGGTGTGCGCAGCCTATTGCATTAAGGTGTGCACCCCAAAGTTGAAATACACATGCATGTGTTTGCCAGCAGGGAGAGTAATGTATCGGGGCCATGTACCTGTAGGCAAGGAGAAATAGAGCAGAGCAGGTCCCAGGGAGATCTTTCCCATCTCCTCACTGGCAATGCTATGTGCCCTAGGTGATTAGGGTGTGCCCAGGCACACCCAGCACACCCTGTGCGCACGCCTATGTCACCGCCACATCCACCACCACCTCAACCTCCCTCCTACTCCATATGGGCCTCGTCCTTCAGAGATGAAGAAGAACATTGTTTTATTTTTCTGTTTTTTTTTTGTTGTTTTAAGTTATTTCCCTATCCACATTTGTTTGCAGAGCACTTGCCATGCTCTTAATTACGTTTTGCTGCCATTTGCAGCACTCTAGCCCTTTCCTTTGGTGTTTTAGAGCCATTTTAGTGCCTTAAAGTTCGGGTCCCCATTGACTTCAATGGGGTTCGGTGTCCGGGAAAAGTTCGGTAAAAGTCCGGGACACGGACCCGGACTTTTTTTTAAAGTTCGGCCGAACCCGTCGAACACGGACATCTAGGTGTTCGCTCAACCCTACTTCTGTATACTGTGAACACCTACTGTACCTCTAGCCATCATATACTACGTTCTTTGCTGTCAGTTCAACCCATGTGAGGTCATTTTTGCGGCCTAAACAGCCTGCCACCAACTTGTGTATACTGTGAACGCCTACTGTACCTCTAGCCATCAAAAACTAAGTTTTTTGCTGTCAGCTCAAACCATGTGAGCTAATATTTGGAGCCTATCTGAGTATACTTTTACAAGTGTATTTGTGTCAATATTGCCTCTTTTGCTGAGTGACGTCTGATACACACAGTGCCAAACTCACTGGCCAATTTTTTGAACAACTGGTGTGATAAACCAGTGGCCCCCCAACTACACATATTGAAGTGGGGTGTTATCTGAGTATACTTTTACAAGTGTATTTGTGTCCTGCAACAATATTGCCTCTTCTGCTGAGTTAAGGCTGGTACACACAGTGCCAAACTCACTGGCCAATTTTTTGAACAACTGGTGTGATAAACCAGTGGCCCCCCAATACCACATATTGAAGTGGGGTGTTATCTGAGTATACTTTTACAAGTGTATTTGTGTCCTGCAACAATATTGCCTCTTCTGCTGAGTTAAGTCTGATACACACAGTGCCAAACTCAGTGGCCAATTTTTTGAACAACTGGTGTGATAAACTAAAGGCCCCCCAATAGCACATATTGAAGCGGGGTGTTATTTAACAGTATACTTTTCTAAGATTGTATTTTAGTCCTGCAAAAATTTGGCCTCTTTTGCTGTGTTAACTGTGCTACACACATTGACAACAGATACTGGCCAATTATTTGTAGAACTGTTGTAATAAACCTGTGCCCCCCCCCCCCCCCCCAATGCCACATATTGAATTGAGGTGTTATTTAACAGTATACTTTTCTCATTTCTCGTTTTCGTTGCTAGCACCAGTGTTGCCATCTGCAGCCTTTGCAGTCAACGCATAAGTTGCGGTAAGCCCAACACTCACCTAGGGACAACTGCCTTAAGAAGGCACCTGAAATCCCATTACCAAGCCCAGTGGGAGCAAAACTGTCAGAGCCCACAAAGCCAAACTCCATGCTCTCACCGTCCAGCCTCTTCTCCTTCTCCTCCCCCTTCTCCTTCTCCTGTCTCCTCACAGTTGTCCAAACTCCACCTTCCATGATGCCGTCGTCACGTTTTTCTGGAAAAAGGCAGGCTTCTGTGGCTCAAATGTTTGAGCGTAAAAAAAGGTGTCAGTTCAACACATGTGAGCTCAGGTTTGCGGCCTAAACAGCCCGCCACCAACTTGTGTATACTGTGAACGCCTACTGTACCTCTAGCAATCATATGCTACATTCTTTACTGTCAGTTTAACCTATGTGAGCTCATGTTTGCGGCCTAAACAGCCCGCCACCAACTTGTGTATACTGTGAACACCTACTGTACCTCTAGCCATCATATACTACATTCTTTGCTGTCAGTTCAAACCATGTGAGCTCATGTTTGCGGCCTAAACAGCCCGCCACCAACTTGTGTATACTGTGAACGCCTACTGTACCTCTAGCCATCATATACTATGTTCTTTGCTGTCAGTTCAACCTATGTGAGCTCATGTTTGCGGCCTAAACAGCCCGCCACCAACTTGTGTATACTGTGAACGCCTACTGTACCTCTAGCCATCATATACTACGTTCTTTGCTGTCAGTTCAACCCATGTGAGGTAATTTTTGCGGCCTAAACAGCCCGGCCACTAACTTGTGTATACTGTGAACACCTACTGTACCTCTAGCCATCAAAAACTAAGTTTTTTGCTGTCAGTTCAAACCATGTGAGCTAATATTTGGAGCCTATCTGAGTATACTTTTACAAGTGTATTTGTGTCCTGCAACAATATTGCCTCTTTTGCTGAGTGACGTCTGATACACACAGTGCCAAACTCACTGGCCAATTTTTTGAACAACTGGTGTGATAAACCAGTTGCCCCCCAATTACACATATTGAAGTGGGGTGTTATCTGAGTATACTTTTACAAGTGTATTTGTGTCCTGCAACAATATTGCCTCTTCTGCTGAGTTAAGGCTGGTACACACAGTGCCAAACTCACTGGCCAATTTTTTGAACAACTGGTGTGATAAACCAGTGGCCCCCCAATACCAAATATTGAAGTGGGGTGTTCTCTGAGTATACTTTTACAAGTGTATTTGTGTCCTGCAACAATATTGCCTCTTCTGCTGAGTTAAGGCTGGTACACACAGTGCCAAACTCACTGGCCAATTTTTTGAACAACTGGTGTGATAAACCAGTGGCCCCCCAATACCAAATATTGAAGTGGGGTATTATCTGAGTATACTTTTACAAGTGTATTTGTGTCCTGCAACAATATTGCCTCTTCTGCTGAGTTAAGTCTGATACACACAGTGCCAAACTCAGTGGCCAATTTTTTGAACAACTGGTATGATAAACCAAAGGCCCCCCAATAGCACATATTGAAGCGGGGTGTTATTTAACAGTATAGGCAGAAAGAGGCCAAGCAAGTTATAAGAACTTCTAAAGCGCAGGCAGAAGAAAAACTAGCTCAGTCTATGAAAAAGGGGGATAAGACATTCTTCAGATATATAAATGAAAAAGGAAATTAAAACAAGGAATAACTAAATTAAAAACAAAGGACGGAAGGTATGTAGAAGAGAATAAAGGGCTAGCCGACTACCTTAATGAATACTTCTGTTCAGTTTTTACAGAAGAAAAAGGAGAAGGACCTCCACTTGAAAGGATGACTAATGAATCGTTTGATGCATGTGTCTTTACAGAGGAAGACGTTCTAAGATTGCTGTCTAAAGTGAAGACAAATAAGTCACAGGGTCCTGATGAGATACACCCAAAATTATTAAAAGAGCCTAGTGGTGAGCTGACAAAACCATTAACAGATTTATTTAACCAATCATTAGTAACAGGAGTCGTCCCGGAAGATTGGAAATTGGCAAATGTCGTGCCCATTCACAAGAAAGGTAGTAGGGAGGAATCGAGCAACTATAGACCAGTGAGTCTGACATCAATAGTAGGCAAATTAATGGAAACCCTATTAAAGGATAGGATTGTGGAACATCTTAAATCCCATGGATTGCAAGATGAAAAACAACATGGGTTTACTTCAGGGAGATCATGTCAAACAAATCTTATAGATTTTTTTGACTGGGTGACTAAAATAATAGACGGTGGAGGTGCAGTAGACATTGCATATCTAGATTTTAGTAAGGCTTTTGACACTTTCCCACATAGAAGACTTATCAATAAACTGCAGTCATTGAGCATGGACTCCCATATTGTTGAGTGGATTAGGCAGTGGCTGAGTGACAGACAACAGAGGGTTGTAGTCAATGGAGAACATTCAGAACAAGGTCATGTTACCAGTGGGGTACCTCAGGGATCTGTACTGGGACCAATTTTGTTTAATATCTTCATAAGTGATATTGCAAAAGGCCTCAATGGTAAGGTTTGTCTTTTTGCTGATGACACAAAGATATGTAACAGGGTTGTTGTTCCTGGAGGGAAACGCCAAATGGAAAAGGATTTAGGAAAACTAGAAGAATGGTCAGAACTCTGGCAACTGAAATTTAATGTGGATAAGTGCAAGATAATGCACCTGGGGCGTAAAAACCCAAGGGCAGAATATAGAATATTTGACACAGTCCTGACCTCAGTATCTGAGGAAAGGGATTTAGGAGTAATTATTTCAGAAGACTTAAAGGTGGGAAGACAATGTAATAGAGCAGCACGAAATGCCAGCAGAATGCTTGGATGTATAGGGAGAGGTATAAGCAGTAGAAAGAGAGAAGTGCTTATGCCGCTGTACAGAACACTGGTGAGACCTCACTTGGAGTATTGTGTGCAGTACTGGAGGCCATATCTCCAGAAGGATATAGATACTCTAGAGAGAGTTCAGAGAAGAGCTACTAAACTAGTACATGGATTGCAGGAAAAAACTTACCAGGAAAGGTTAAAGGACCTTAACATGTATAGCTTGGAAGAAAGAAGAGACAGAGGGGATATGATAGAAACTTTTAAATACATAAAGGGAATCAACTCGGTAAAGGAGGAGAGCATATTTAAAAGAAGAAAAACTACCACAAGAGGACACAGTTTTAAATTAGAGGGGCAAAGGTTTAAAAGTAATACGAGGAAGTATTACTTTACTGAGAGAGTAGTGGATGCATGGAATAACCTTCCTGCAGAAGTGGTAGCTGCAAATACAGTGAAGGAGTTTAAGCATGCATGGGATAGGCATAAGGCTATCCTTCATATAAGATAGGGCCAGGGACTATTCATAGGATTCAGATATATTGGGCAGACTAGATGGGCCAAATGGTTCTTATCTGCCGACACATTCTATGTTTCTATACTTTTCTAAGATTGTATTTTAGTCCTGCAAAAATTTGGCCTCTTTTGCTGTGTTAACTGTGCTACACACATTGACAACAGATACTGGCCAATTATTTGTAGAACTGTTGTAATAAACCTGTGCCCCCCCCAATGCCACATATTGAATTAAGGTGTTATTTAACAGTATGCTTTTCTCATTTCTCGTTTTCGTTGCTGACACCAGTGTTGCCATCTGCAGCCTTTGCAGTCAACGCATAAGTCGCGGTAAGCTACTGGCCAATTATTTGTAGAACTGGTGCGATAAACCTGTGGCAGCCCAATACCACAGATTGAAGCGGGGTGTTATCTACACAGACACATGGTCTAGCAAACACGGGCAGGGAAGGTATATCACTTTTACTGCCCACTGGGTGAACCTTCTGGCAGCCGTTAAGCATGCAACCCGTGGCACCCGTGTAGATTTAGTTGTACCGCCACAGATTGCAAGCAGGCCTGCCTCTTCTTCTCCTCCATCCTCCCACTCCTCGGCTGACTCCTCCTCTTCCACTGCTACCGTCTCTTCTCCTGCGCCACCCAAGATCCCCAGGAAATATGCCACATGCCAGGTTAGACGTTGCTTGCCATGCTGTGCTGTGTCTGTTGTGCCTGGAAGCCAAGAGCCACACTGGTCCTGCACTCCTTTCAGCTTTGCGTTCACAGGCAGATCAGTGGCTGACACCGCTGAATTTGTCAGTTGGTAAAGTGGTGTGCGACAACGGTGCCAATCTGCTGAGCGCGCTGAAAGAGGGCAAAATAACACACGTGCCATGCATGGCACACGTCCTGAACTTGGTGGTGCAGCGATTCTTTGCCAAATACCCTGGGGTCCAGGACGTCTTGCTTCAGACAAAAAAGAATGACCGCACTTCTGATGGATTTTCAAGGAAAGGAGTATCTTTATTCCACATCAATCAAATGGCAGGTACAGGTACACACTGTGATTGCAGGACAATCGGTTGTCCTGCAATCACAGTGTGTACCTGTACCTGCCATTTGATTGATGTGGAATAAAGATACTCCTTTCCTTGAAAATCCATCAGAAGTGCGGTCATTCTTTTTTGTCTGAAGCTATCCTGGATTGCGGATCCGACCGGCACCTGATCCTAGCCTCACCTGGAGCGGTCTACCCTGTTTGGACTTTGCCTATTCTTCCAGGACGTCTTGCGGCAGGCCAGGAAAATCTCGGGCCATTTCCGAAGATCTTACACAGCCATGGCTCGCCTTGCTGAGATTCAGCGGCGACACAACCTGCCCCTCAGGCGTCTTATTTGTGACTGCCCGTCGCGATGGAACTCAATGTTGCATATGCTCGATAGGCTGCTCCAGCAGAAACGTGCAGTTAATGACTAACTGTTCCATCTCGGAGGCAGGACAGGTTCTGGGGAGCTTGGGTTTTTTTCACCTCGCCAGTGGCTGCTCATGTGGGACGCATGCAGACTTCTGTGGCCATTCAATGAGATCACCAAACTGGTCAGTCACAGCCAGTGTGCCATAAGTGACATCATACCTTACGCCTTCTTTCTGGAGCGTGCATTGCGTCATGTCATTGATCAAGCCATCGAGGAGCAGGAGCAGGAAGATCAGGAAGTCGCAATGTTGAATGAATTCCCAGGGGGTGCTACTCCATCTGAGACAAATCAACAGCAGGAGTCTGAAGAGGAGTCAGAGTAGGAGGAGGATGGTGCTGGGGGGATGAGGAGGAGCAAGAAGAGCATGCTTTAAACCTTTCTGGGATCCCTTGTGTTATCCGTGGATGGAGGGAGGAGAACGAGGATGACATTATCCTGGATGATGAGCTGGAAGCAGGCCACTATACCGCTTCCAGTTTAGTGGGAATGGGGGCCTACATGCTGCAGTGTTTTAAGGGGGACCCCCGTATAAAATGCATAAAGGCCAAGGATGCATAAAGGGTAGTGGGTGGCAACATACTAAGACCCCCGGTACAAACACAAAATGGCGGAAATGTTACCACAATCACAGAGGGTGGTCAGAATGCAGCACTTCCAGGCCTTGCTGCGGGAAATGCTGCATTCTGCTTTTCCGTGCGCTGGCAGAGGAATTTCCAGTCACAGAGAGACAGTTGCGGGTAGCAATCCAACAGCGCTTGCAAGAAGAGGGCGGTTGGAAGATGTTTTGGTCACTTCAGATATGAGATCCTTCTTTCAGCCGAACCATCGACAGCTGTACTCCCGAACCAGCATGAGGGAACGCCTACACCGACAGGTGTCCGACTACATCGGGTTAACGGCCGATGTGGACGCTCTGAGGAGTGATGAACCCGTGGACTACTGGATGGGCAGGCTTGACCTCTGGCCAGAGCTTGCACAATTTGCAATGGAAATGTTGGCTTGCCCCCCATCCAGTGTCCTGTCCGAAAGGATGTTCAGCGCAGCAGGGGGGATCGTGACCAATAAGCGCACTCGCCTAGCTCATGACAGTGTAGACAACCTCATATTTAAAAAAATTAATGAAGCATGGATCTCTGAGGAATTCAACACATGTGACCAGTAGACCAGGTTTCCTCTAAATTCCTCCACCCACAACAATTCCTGGTCCTTGGTTTCGCTACATACAGCGGCATAAAAGGCATTTCATGTCCATTGAATGGCAAATTTTTGGGGCCTTTCAGGGCCGACAATTATTTTTGTGAATGCCTAATGTACCTCCAGCCACCAAATACTAAGTTCTTTGCTGTCAGTTAAAACCATGTGAGCTAATTTTTGGAGCCTATACAGGCCGACACTTACGGTTCTGTGTACTGTGGACGCCTACCATACCTCTAGCCATCAAAAACTAAGTTTTTTGCTGTCAGTTCAAACCATGTGAGCTAATTTTTGGAGCCTATACAGGCCGACACTTACTTCTGCATACTGTGTGAATGCCTAATGTACCTTCAGCCACAGAATACTACATTTTTAGCTGTCAGGTAAACCCATGTGGGCTAATTTTTGGGGCCAATACTGGCCGACACTTACTTCTGTTACCTGTGAATGCCTAATGTACCTTCAGCCACAGAATACTACGTTCTTAGCTGTCAGGTAAACGCATGTGGGCTAATTTTTGGTGCCTGGAATGGTCGACACTTACTTCTTTATCCTGTGAATGCCTAATTTTTCAGACTGGAAATGAAAAACAATGGGTCTTTAAAGGTTCCGCCAAATTGTGGAATGGATGCGGACCCATTTTACAGATGTGTGAATGGACCCTATATGTATTAGACAATGTATTTACCGGCTGCTGTCAGTTCTGGCTGATTTATGAAAGAAAATATATATTTTTTGGCTGTAAAAAAAAATGAATAAAAAAATTTAGGGCAACTTTTTCAATTGCAATAATTCTGTTGTGACATTGTCCATGTTACATAGTTACATAGTTACATAGTTACATAGTTAGTAAGGTTGAAAAAAGACATCAGTCCATCCAGTTCAACCTATGATGTGTGTGTGTGTGTCTACTGTTAACCACACATTGTATACCCCTGTATGTTGTGGTCTTTAAGGTGCCCATCTAATAGTTTTTTGAAACTATCAATGCTCCCTGCTGATACGACTGTTTGCGGAAGAGAATTCCACTTTCTTACTGCTCTTACAGTGAAGAACCCCCTGCGTATTTTAAGGTTAAACCGCCTTTCCTCTAGTTTTAGTGAGCGGCCATGTGTCTTATTGTATTTCCTTTCTCTGAATAGGTTTTTCCATATGCTAGGGTTTCCAGTACAATATTTGTACATTGATATCATATCCCCCCTCAATCGTCTCTTCTCCAGAGAGAATAAGTTCAGTGCTTGTAGTCGTTCCTCATAGCTGATGTCCTCCATTCCCCTAATTATTTTGTTGCCCTTCTCTGGACTTTCTCCAGTTCCAGCACATCCTTCCTGAGGGCCGGTGCCCAGAACTGGACAGCATACTCCAGCTGTGGCCGGACCAGAGTCTTGTAGAGTGGAAGAATAATCTCTTTATTTCTGGAATGAATCCCCTTTTTTATACATCCCAGTATTCTGTTGGCTTTGCTTGCAGTGGCTTGGCATTGCATGCCACTGCCAAGCCTGTTGTCTACCAGTACCCCCAGGTCCTTTTCCATCCTAGACTCACCCAGAGGTTCCCCCCCAGTGAGTAGCTTGCTTTCTGGTTTCTGGCACCCAGGTGCATTACTTTACATTTTTCAACATTGAACCTCATCTGCCATGTAGTTGCCCACCCCATAATTTTGTTCAGGTCCGCTTGTAAGGTTTCCACATCCTGCCCAGAAGATATTGGCATGCTTAGTTTAGTATCATCTGCAAATACTGAGATTTTGCTCGATATCCCCTCCTCTAGATCATTTATGAATAAATTAAACAGGATTGGCCCCAGGACAGAACCCTGGGGGACCCCACTTTCCACAACCGCCCAATCTGAGTACTCCCCATTAATCACCACCCTTTGCAACCTTCCCTGGAGACAGTTCTCTATCCAGGTACTCACCTTATGGTCCATACCTACCTTCCTTAGTTTGAACAGTAAGTGTTTGTGGGGAACGGTGTCAAAGGCCTTTGCGAAGTCCAGGTACACCACATCCACAGGCTTACCTTTATCTAGGTGGCAGCTCACTTCATCATAGAAGGTTAAAAGATTGGCTTGGCAAGAACGATTTTTCATGAATCCATGCTGATTACTACTAATAATACCATTTTCATTACTAAAGTATGGTATGTGGTCCCTTAACATCCCCTCCAAAATCTTGCAGACTACTGATGTTAGGCTGACCGGCCTATAGTTACCCGGGATATATCTCGGACCCTTTTTAAATATTGGTACCACGTTGGCTTTTTTCCAATCAGCTGGCACCATACCCGTCTGTAAACTATCCTTAAAGATCAAGAATAATGGTCTGGCAATCACCTGGCTGAGCTCTTTAAGAACCCTCGGGTGCAAGCCATCCTGCCTGGTGATTTATTTATGTTAAGTTTCTCTAGTTTAGTTCTAAGTCTATCTTCTGTTAGCCATGGCGGTATTTCCTGAGGTGTGTTGTGTAGTTTGGCCTTACAGGCTGGGTTAGTGTAGCCCCCCGATTTTTTTGTGAAGACTGAAGAGAAGAATTTATTTAACACTACCACTTTTTCCCTGTCCTCTGTGGCCAAAACTCCCTTATCGTCTTTTATGGGGCCAATGTGTTCTGGCCTCGCTTTCTTACTGTTTATATACTTAAAGAATTTCTTGGGGTTCTTTTTACTCTCTTCCGCTATATGTCTCTCGTGTTCTATTTTAGCTGCCCTGATTTCGTCTTTACATTTCTTATTACACTCTTTGTAATGCTTGAATGCTGCCAATGACCCCTCAGTCTTGTATTTTTTGAAGGCCTTTCCTTTAGCATTAATATGCATTTTTATGTTGGAGTTTAGCCACCCAGGGTTTAGTTTTGCTATTTTAAATGTATTTCCCTTTGGGATGCACTGGTCAATCCCTTTAAGTATGCTTTTGAAGCACTCCCATTTTTCCTCTGTGTTCTTTGTTCCCAGGGTTCTATCCCATTTGATATTTTCTAGCAGAGAGCACAGTTTTGGGAAATTGGCTCTTTTGAAATTCAGTGTCCTTATATTGCCCTTGTGTTTCCTATTACTGTAATTAATACTGAAACGAATTGACCTATGGTCACTGTTTCCTAAGTTGTCCCGTATTTCTATATCCGTGAGCAGGTTTGTATTGTTGGTAATCAGTAGGTCAAGAACCGCATTGTTTCTTGTCGGTGCAATCGCCATCTGACCCATGAAATTGTCCTGCAATACATTTAGGAACTGCCGAGCCTTGGCTGAATGCGCGGTTCCTTCTGCCCAGTCTATATCTGGATAATTAAAGTCCCCCATTATAATGACATTTCCCATCCTTGCTGCCAATCCTATTTGTAAAAGGAGGTCCGCCTCCCCCTCCTCCCTCAGGTTGGGGGGCCTATAGCATACGCCCAATATTACTTTCCCCACAGTGCCTTCCCTTTGAAGTTCTACCCATAGGGATTCTGCCTCGTCCTGTGCTGGGACAATTTGTGCACAGCTAGTACGTCTTTTGTGGCTGCAAATATGACCTGAAGGTTTTTAAAGTTCGACTCCCATTAAAGTCAATAGGGCCCGCCGCAAACTCGTGGTTCGCGAAATTTTGAGAAAATTTGCGGCTGGCGTTCGTGAACTGCCCCAGCCGATGTTCGTCCATCACTACTGAGGGACAAGTAGACAGTCTGATTTGAGAAGTAGTAGGTGCAGTGTAATAACCTTAGGAGATAAAGCTGCTGTGGATGGGAGCTGATGTTTTGGGAGAGAGTGTGAGGAATATGATGCATACTATGCAACCGGGTGTCTGTTGCTGTTACCTCCTTCACTTTCCCAAGCAGCTTGTTCATACATAGTTGGTAAGGTTGAATAAAGACACCAGTCCACCCAGTTCAACCTGTGGTGTGTGTGCATGTGTTTATGTCAATAGTAAATCGCATATCCCTGTATGTTGTGATCATTAGGATGCCCATCTAATAGTTTTTTGAAACTATAGTATCCTCCATCATAATACTACTGCTTAAGAGAATATGTTTAATGCTTGTAGTCTTTCCCCAAAACTGGGGTCCTCCATTCCCTTTATTAGCTTTGAACTCTTTCCAGTTCCAGCCCATCTTTCTTGAGGACTGGTGTCCAGAACTGGACAGCATACTTAACCGATTGCCGACCGCCTCAAGTAGATATACTGCGACGGTCAGCTCCGGCCAGGCAAAGTGACGTATATATACGTCACTAGCCTGTGACCGGTTTGTGAGCCAATAGCCCCCCCCCCCCGGCTCGTTCACTGAAGAGTCCGCGCGTGTGACCTGCGGACCCGATGTCCGCCGGTCACACTATGATCGTCGGTAGAGCGGGAGAAAGGCGGGCGGCTTATGTAAACAAGCCGCCTGTCAATCTCCCCTGTGTAAAAATGGAGATCAGACGGTTCTACTATGAACCATTGATCTCTGTTTTTACAATAGTAGACATGTCCCACTACAGTTAGAAACACGCCCCTAGGACACACTTAACCCCTCCCTCTCCAATACAGTTAACCCCTTCCCTGCCAGTGTCATTTTTACAGTAACAGTGCATATGTATAGCACTGATTACTGCAGTAATGTCACTGGTAACCCCAAAAGTGTCAAAAATGTCAGTCAAGGGTCCGATCTGTCCGCCGCAATGTCGCAGTACCACAAAAAAAATCGCAGATCGCTCCATTACTCGTTAAAAAAAACACCAAAAATGACAAAAATCTTTCCCTTTGTTAGTAAACGCGATAACTTTTGCGCAAACCAATCAAAATACGCTTTTTTGCGATTTTTTTTACCAAACATATGTAGCATAAAACAAATTGGCCGAAAATGTTAAAAAATTTTGATTTTTACATTTTTTTGGGGGAATTTCATATTAAAAAATGTGAAAAATATTGTTATTTTTGCAAAATTTACGCTCTTTTTTTGTTTATAGCGCATGATCAAAAAATCGCACAGGTGATCAAATACCACCAAAAGAAAGCTCTGTTTGTGGGAAAAAAAGGACGTGAAATTCGTTTAGGTACAGCTTTGCACGACCGCGCAATTGTCCGTTAAAGTCACGCAGTAAAAAATCACAAAAAACCCCCTGGTCAGGAAGGGGGTAAAATCTTCCGGGGCTTAAGTGGTTAAGATGTGGCCAGACCAGAGTCTTGTATAGTGGGAGAATTATAGTTTTACCTCTGGAGTGAATCCCCTTTTTTGATGCAGGCTAATATTCTTTTGGCTTTGATTTCAGCAGCTTGGCATTGTGTACCATTGCTGAGCCTGTCATCTACTAGGATCTTTTTCCATCCTGGTTTCTCCCAGAGGTTCTCCTCCTAGCGAGTAACTAGCATTCGTATTTTTAGCACCTTACTTACTTTACATTTTTTAACATTAAACCTCATTTGCCATGTAGTTGTCCATTCCATTATTTTATTTAGGTTTACTTGTAAGGTTTCCACATCTTGTTGTGAAGTTATTGCCTTGCTAAGCTTTGTATCATTAGTAGGGTTGAGTGAACCCGGATTTTATTGTTCGTGTTCGTACTGGACTTTTGGGTATTCGGTACCCGGACACAAACCAGAACATTTCACTGTATGTTCGGGTATAGTGTTGAGCAAACACGGACTGTATTATTCGGATAATTGGATTTTTGCTACCCGGACACGGACCCGAAAACTTTACTGTATGTTCGGGTTTAAAATCCGTGTTCGGTAATTTTATTTCCTGTTTTGTATGTAATGGCGCGCTTTTAATGGCGGGCTTTCAACAGCCAATCAACAAGCGTTTAACTGGTGTGCCTTAAGCCATCCCAGCCATGCCTACTAATGTATTAGTAGCTGTGATTGGCCATCTGAAGCATGTGACCCATGTCTTCATAAGTTCGAGAGACACAGCGCGGTGCGTCATTCTGCTGTAGTGTAGGGAGAGAGCACACATCATACGTGCTGGCTGCTGATTAGGGACAGACAGTGAAAAATTGTGCCCGAAAAGAATGCAGGGACAGGTCGGATTGTAGGCAGGGATAGTTTTTTGAGCATTTTAGGGACAGGCTGGAGAGATTAGGCAGGGACAGAACAATTGTCCGTTAGCGATCTACATTGATTTTGCAGTGTGGGGGGTGGTGCAGTGAACAATCTTTTTGCCCTCACTTGAGCCCACTGAGGAGGAGGAGGTGGAGGGAGAAAAAAATATATTTTTTATCAGTCTGTTGTGTGCAGCGTTCAGCTATATTTTACTACAGATTGCTGTTCTAATCTGCTATTTAAAAATTACAAAGTTAAAGGGGAATTTTTTTTTTTCACTTCATAGCCTGCTTGCTGCTGAGCTGACCGTGACATAAGACACTGCTGTGTTCACATGTGCTATTGAGTGATTTTCAATTTTATATACTTTTTTCTATTCCACTATTCAATATACACCCTTTTGGGTTAAAAAAATTAAATTGTGGCATAGTCTGTACTAATCTGCTATTTAAAAATTACAAAGTTAAAGGGGAATTTTTTTTTCCCTTCATAGCCTGCTGCAGAGCTGACCATGACATAAGACACTGCTGTGTTCACATGTGCTATTGAGTGATTTTCAATTTTATATACACTTTTCTATTCCACTATTCAATATACACCCTTTTGGGTTAAAGAAAATTAAATTGTGGCATAGTCTATATTAATCTGCTATTTAAAAATTACAAAGTTAAAGGGAATTTTTATTTTTTTTTCCCTTCATAGCCTGCTGCTGAGCTGACCGTGACATAAAACATAAGACACTGCTGTTCACATGTGCTATTGAAAAATCACCAATTTTATATCATATTTTCTATTCCGCTATTCAATCTACACCCTTTTGGGGAAAAAAAACATTAAATTGCAGCATAGTCTGTATCGGTACGTGTGAGATACACCTTCCAAATTTTTGGGGCGCATCTTCCCCCGCCGAGGATTGCAGGGTGCTTCAGTTTGTCTCCTGTTCCGAACTCCTCCTACTCCACATCCTGCCTTTAGGGTACAAAAAATTGTAATCGGGGCCTAGTCTGGGTTTGTACGTGTGAGATACACCTTTTTATATCATATTTTCTATTCCGCTATTCAATCTACACCCTTTGGGGTAAAAAGAATTAAATTGCCGCATAGTCTGTATCGGTACGTGTGAGATACACCTTCCAAATTTTTGGGGCGCATCTTCCACCGCCGAGGATTGGATTGCAGGGTGCTTCAGTTTGCCTCCTGTTTCGAACTCCTCCTACTCCTCATCCTGCCTTTAGGGTACAAAAAATTGTAATCGGGGCCTAGTCTGGGTCTGTACGTGGGAGATACACTTTTTTATATCATATTTTCTATTCCGCTATTCAATCTACACCCTTTTGGGGTAAAAAAATTTAAATTGCGGCATAGTCTGTATCGGTACGTGTGAGATACACCTTCCAAATTTTTGGGGCGCATCTTCCACCGCTGAGGATTGCAGGGTGCTTCAGTTTGCCTCCTGTTCCGAACTCCTCCTACTCCTCATCCTGCCTTTAGGGTACAAAAAATTGTAATCGGGGCCTAGTCTGGGTCTGTACGTGTGAGATACACCTTTTTATATCATATTTTCTATTCCGCTATTCAATCTACACCCTTTGGGGTAAAAAGAATTAAATTGCGGCATAGTCTGTATCGGTACGTGTGAGATACACCTTCCAAATTTTTGGGGCGCATCTTCCACCGCAGAGGATTGCAGGGTGCTTTAGTTTGCCTCCTGTTCCGAACTCCTCCTACTCCTCATCCTGCCTTTAGGGTACAAAAAATTGTAATCGGGGCTTAGTCTGGGTCTGTACGTGTGAGATACACCTTTTTATATCATATTTTCTATTCCGCTATTCAATTTACACCCTTTGGGGTAAAAAGAATTAAATTGCGGCATAGTCTGTATCGGTACGTGTGAGATACACCTTCCAAATGTTTGGGGCGCATCTCCCACCGCCGAGGATTGCAGGGTGCTTCAGTTTGCCTCCTGTTCCGAACTCCTCCTACTCCTCATCCTGCCTTTAGGGTACAAAAAATTGTAATCGGGGCCTAGTCTGTGTTTGTACGTGTGAGATACACCGTTTTATAAATTTTTTTCTGTTCCGCTATTCAATATACACCCTTTTGGAGTGTAAAAAATGAAATTACGGCATAGTCTGTATCGGTACGTGTGAGATACACCTTTTTAAAATTGTTTGGCGCATCTCCTTCCACCGCCGAGGATTGCAGGGCGCTTCAGTTTGCCTCCTGTCCTGAACTCCTCCTACTCCTCTTCCTCATCCTGCCTTTAGGGTACAAAAAATTGTAATCGGGGCCTAGTCTGTGTTTTTACGTGTGAGATACACCGTTTTATAAAATTTTTTCTATTCCGCTATTCAATATACACCCTTTTGGAGTGTAAAAAATTAAATTACGGCATAGTCTGTATCGGTACGTGTGAGATACACCTTTTAAATTTGTTTGGCGCATCTCCTTCCACCGCCGAGGATTGCAGGGCGCTTCAGTTTGCCTCCTGTTCCGAACTCCTCCTACTCCTCTTCCTCATCCTCCCTTTAGGGTACAAAAAATTGTAATCGGGGCCTAGTCTGTGTTTGTACGTGTGAGATACACCGTTTTATATCCTTTTTTCTATTCCGCTATTCAATATACACCCTTTTGGGGTGAAAAAAATTAAATTGCGGCATAGTTTGCATATTTGACTGTGAGATATACCCGTGCGATACTGTTGTTGTTTTGTTCCGCTATTCAATAAACACCTTTCTAGGGCAAGATCATAAATTACAGAAATATGAGGATACCGTCAAATAGGGGCCGTGGCCTGGGTCGTGGTGCTGCTGGTAGAGCTCCTGTTGCAAGGAGAGGGCGTGGTCGATCTGTGCCAGCTACACGCACAAGTGAAACACCTTCCTCAAGTGTGAGTAGGCGACAGAACCTGCAGCAGTATTTGGTAGGGCATCATGCGCCTCTACAAGTGTTGAGGCCAGAACAAGTAGAGGCGATAGTAGATTGGTTTGCTTCTGACAGTGCCTCCAGTTCCTTCACATTGTCTCCCACCCAGTCTACTGCAGAAAGGTCAGAGTTGGCACCTGCAGCCGATGTCCAACCGTCTTTCACCTCACCCCCTTGCAAATCAGGCAAGCTGTCTGAGCCCAAAGTCATGCAGCAGTCTCTTCTTCTTTTTGATGACTCTGTCAGCAGTGTTTCCCAGGGCCATCCACCTAGCCCTGCTCCAGAAGTGGAAGAGATTGAGTGCGGCAATGCCCACCCACTTATTTCTTAAGATGAGTACATGGAAGGACGATCGCAGCACGTCTCCGATGATGATGAAACGCAGGTGCCAACTGCTGCGGCACTCAGAATTATGGAGACTGACAAGGAGGGCAGGGGTGAAGACTGGGTGGAAGATGATGTGGAGGACGATGAGGTCCTCGACAGCACATGGAATGAAGGTCATGCAGGTGACCTGAGTAGTTTGGAGGAAGAGGCGGTGGTCGCACAGAGCCACCAGCACAGCAGAAGAGGGAGCAGGGTGCAGAAGCGGAGCGGCCGTTCCCTAGACACTACGCCTGCTACCCAACGCAGCAAGGGACCGAGCGCACCATGGCCATCACTGGTGCGTGGCTGGGGGGATACAGAGGACACAGACGATACACCTCCCACAGAGGACAGCCTTTCGTTGCCTCTGGGCAGCCTGGCACACATGAGTGATTACATGCTGCAGTGTCTCCACAACGACCGCCGAGTTGCCCACATTCTAATTTGTGCTGATTACTGGGTGGCCACGCTGCTGGATCCCCGTTACAAGGACAACGTACCGTCCTTAATTCACTCACTGGAGCGCGATCGCAAGATGCGCGAGTACAAGCGCACGCTGGTAGATGCGATGCTGCTGGCATTCCCACCTGACAGCGGGGCCACAGTGGAAGCTCAAGGCCAAGGCAGAGGAGGAGGAGGAAGAGGTCGCC
Organism: Pelophylax lessonae; assembly: GCF_965119305.1. NCBI lineage: Eukaryota > Metazoa > Chordata > Amphibia > Anura > Ranidae > Pelophylax > Pelophylax lessonae. Next base: position 112,949,355 of record NC_138775.1, on the reverse strand, counting down.
AACGCAACCAGGGCACCGCCAGCACCTCAGAAGGCAGGGTTAGCATGGCGAAATGTGGAAAAGCTTTGTCAGCATGCCACAACAAACAGCAGCACCAGCAGCTCATATGGAACGTCTTAGCAGGAGGCAGCATTTCACCAACATGGTGGAGCAGTATGTGTGCACACGCCTACATGTAGGGAATGACGGGTCTGCCCCCTTCAACTTCTGGGTCTCCAAATTGGGCACATGGCCTGAGCTTGCCCTTTACGCCTTGGAGGTGCTGGCGTGCCCTGCAGCCAGTGTATTATCTGAACGTGTATTTAGCATGGCTGGGGGCGTTATCACAGACAAGCGCAGCCGCCTGTCCAGAGACAATGTGGACAAGCTCACGTTCATTAAAATGAACCAGGCATGGATCCCACAGGTTTTTTCCGTACCTTGTGCAGAATAGAGATGGATACCGACCTTACCCAGCCATTGTTCTATTTTTGATCTTTCTCACTCTTTTGGGGTGTACCCTCAATTTAAATGACTGAAAAAAAGCAGTGCTGGCTACCTCGTCCTCCTCCACCGCCGCTTCCACCTACACCGCCCATAGGTGTGCGCAGCCTATTGCATTAGGGTGTGCACCCCAAAGTTTAAATACACATGCATGTGTTTGCCTACATGTATATGGCCCCGGTACATTACTCTCCCTGCTGGCAAAGTGAAATGGAAGTGTGTGGCACTTCTCTTATGGCAGAGCAGGTCCGAGGGAGATCTTTTCCATCTCCTCACTGGCAAAAAGAGCGATAATGCTAATGTGCCCTAGGTGATTAGGGTGTGCCCAGGCACACCCGGCACACCCTGTGCGCACGCCTATGACACCGCCACATCCACCACCACCTCAACCTCCCTCCTACTCCATATGGGCCTCGTCCTTCACAGATGCAGAACATTGTTTTATTTTTCTGTTTTTTTTTGTTGTTTTAAGTTATTTCTCTATCCACATTTGTTTGCAGAGCACTTGCCATGCTCTTAACTATGTTTTGCTGCCATTTGCAGCACTCTAGCCCTTTCCATTGTTGTTTTAGAGCCATTTTAGTGCCTGAAAGTTCGGGTCCCCATTGACTTCAATGGGGTTCGGTGTCCGGGTAAAGTTCGGAAAAAGTCCGGGATACGGACCCGGACTTTTTTTTCAAGTTCGGCCGAACCCGCCGAACACGGACATCCAGGTGTCCGCTCAACTCTATCTCTGGGAATAGTATTGATTAGGTTGATTAGATGTTTGCTGTCCTTTAGATGTGAAGGGTATTGGTTGACCAAAGGCTGTAGATATGTGTCAATGTATTCCCCAATCCTAGAGAAAAGGGTGTCTATCCCACTAATGATCGGCCTCCCTGGTGGTTTAGTGGGATTTTTGTGAATTTTTGGTAGTTGATATATTATAGGTGATCGAGGTGCTTCTGGTAAAAGATACTTGTATTCTTTCTTATTTAAAATTCCGTTCTTATGTGCTCTTTTTAATAATTTCTTGCATTTTTTCCTATATTGTATTAGGGGTTTCCTTTCAATTTTTGATAGGTGTCCTTGTCTTGTACAAGTTTATTAAATTCTTCGTAATAGTCTTCAGTTTTTATATGACTATCCCCCCCCCCCCCTTTATCCGCCGGTCGGATGGCGATATTTTTCTTTTTTTCTAATTCCTTAATTCCTGTCAAGATATCTTCTTTTGATTTGTGCCATTTCTTCTTTAGTTTGAGTAAGTCTTGATCCAGGAGGGATTTGAATGAGTCTAAAAAATGGTTAGTTCCGCATTTGGGGTTGAACGTAGAGGAGTTTCTAAGTCCAATATGTTGATACTTGGTTTCAGTTGGAATCTGATTGGTGTTATTTTTGGTTAAAAAGTGCTTCTTAATATTAATTTTTCTAATAAATTTTTGTATGTCAATAAAAACATTAAAAGGGGGGGGCGTGTCCGGCCGGCGATCGTGATGGCCGCATGAACTGAGTGCTCCGGCATCCACCAGACCAAAGCAACTCACAGCGGCTGACGACTTCCACTACGAACACAGTGAACGGCTGTGGAGACTCCCTACACTACCGGGCTACGATGTCCAAGCGCAGAAAGGCGAAGAAACCGCCACAACGGCTGACCGACTTCTTCCCGGCGGCGCCGGCTCGGGGTAAGCAAAATGGCGCCGGGCCCGGCGCAGCTCCCGGGCATCAGCGATACAGCGGTGGAGGTGATCCCCTTATGGAGGACATAGCAGACATGGGGACGCTGGAGGAAAGCTCTCCACCCTCCTCTCCCACAACATCCAGCCCTGCTAAATCGAAGCAACGCCGTGTAAGAATATTTAATAATAAATATCTTGCGCTCGTACTTATGTCAGAATATTTATACTGCTCTGAATATAGCAGTGTATTTATTTATGGTTAATAAGCAAAGATCTGTGAAAAAGGAGAGTCTTCACCTATTGCCATAAATCAATGTCGAGAATTCTTTTTAATTGATTAATTTCTTTTTAAAAGCATATACCAATCTTAGTGAGTACAGTCTACAGTGTGGAATATATATAAAAATATTTATTCTCAAGACATGCAAACACAATATATGATCAAACAAGAAGTGACACAAAAATAACTCTACATAAAAATACTAACTTCAAATAATCAATGCAATGTGATGTTTAGCTCCATAATGAAAGTGAAACTAAAACAAAGTGAAAGTGAAACCAAGTGAAAGTGAAACCAAAGTAAAATGAAAGCAAGATTACCATTTCTTCCCAGGTATAGTATAAGCCATAAATTAATGTTCTATATAAACAGACTACAATGGTCTGCGAATCACAGGGCCCAAAGTCATTCCACTGCAGAAGGAATGAGAATAAGCCATGCAAAACGGAAGACTTAAAATTGCAAATAATGCACTTAATCTGATATTAATAAAAATGTATAAAAACAAAAATCAGCTTTTTAGAGAAAAATCTACCATGGTTTATACGGCTGGGATTGTAATCTCATTACCCTTAAATATGCAATATAAAACATATAAGGAAGGAATAAACAATTGTTGAATAAAATCAAATAACATAGCAAGGCATATTTACCACACTTATGGCTGCTAGCTTCAAATCGTTACCAGAGTCCTAAGATGGATGCCTTTCTTAAGATGGTGGCTTCCCTTCAAGTTTCAGATGAATGATAGACCAGGGAGTATGTCTGGATGAGTCTTTCGAAAGATGTAATAGCGTGTGTGGTGTAAGTGTGAGGTGTGTTGTCAGTAGTGTAATGTGTGTGTGTCATCTCTCATCTGGGTTGGTCTTTTATATGGTAAGAACAAAGAGCTATAAAAATTACCATAAGTAAAACCCAGAGGGATGAAACATTATCCCTATTGGTCGGGATATTCTATACCTAAACTGATGAGGTCAGAGACACACCCCTTTTTATAATTAACCCCATATTTGGTCTAATAAAATTAAGGATGATTTCTCTATATGTGAGATTAATCATATAACACAACATAAAACTTTCTCCAGACTCCCAGTACATACATAAATGTCCACCTGTATTTCCATTATTCATCTTGGCAAGTAATGCCATTTCAATAATTATATTATTTAACACAATATAATATTTTTATATTGGAATATCTCAAATTATCTCAAGACTGCACCTGGTATTTCGTCTCCAGAGGGCAGTATTGTACCGTTCATTAGATTTTGTATTTAATATAATTAAAACAATTTGTTATCTGATGACCTATTGACCTGTCGGCTAGTGAAAAGCAATTACTTATTTGACCATGCCAAAGGGCTGTCAGATATAGTCTAGGTTTGGGAATATTTACGACACCTTGAGCACTAAACCAGTCCAAAGCAATCCTTATATAAACACTCCTACCACATGCCTTAACATGAAGTAATTTGTTTTTAAGACGCACAAGTCCTTACACATCATAGAAAAGTATACTTATATATATATTATATATCTAATATTATATAAGTATCAAGTTCACACTTCTATATTAATAAGAATACAATGTATTATCGTTAATATACATCTTACATATGATGATGTTTTCTATAAAAACTTATATGGTTCATCTTTAAATGTCTGCTAGAATATACTGGGGTATTGTCCATTGTTATATACTTATAGACAGACTGACACTACCATCCCCTTAACATCTGTTATCTGATAGAGATGTCAATGTATAAGCTTATTTATGACAAAAGAAAATATAAATGTCTGCTGAAAGTATAGGACCCTATTGTAAGCCTGTAAGAGACATTTTGTTTAACAAGTACATATGAACTTTGTTTGACCTTAAAAACAAGATGGAAGCCATTCAGAATCTCTTATGCATTATATGAATACATGGCTTTTAAATCATTTTTCTTTTTACCTATTATTATTTTAATCAACCCCCAATAACCCCGACATATCCCCCCCCCTTTCTTCCCAGTAGACAAGTGAGCAACTTAGGCCTATCTGGAAGGAAAGCTTTTTAAGGAGTAGTAAAAGAAAAAAAAAATGTCTTGTTCTCTTTTTGTAAGAGAATAGTTCATATTGGGAATTGTTCATAACTCTTAAGTACAGCGGTAAAAAAAATTTGAGAAAAAAAAAAAAAAATCAGTTCAAAATGTCAGTTCGTAGCGACTTTGCTGGTGTTAGCTATGTCACAAACTGTTCCTTATTAGTCTCTTTGAATTCTGATCTCCTGGTAAAGAAACTCAAATGTTCCTTGAAATCTGCAACATCAGCTTGTAAAGTCTTGACTGAGACATAAATTAACTGCTGCAATGGCATTGGCAACTACCATTCAAAGCGCAGTAAAACAATGTTGGCAATCAGGGATCAGAGAAATCTGTTTGGACGTTCAACCTTGGATATTGGTTGGATAATGAATGGTTTCAGCATGGTCTAGAGTGTCATACACCTAGACTGAGGTTTGCTCACATGTGCAATGCACCATTCTCACATCTCCTTCAATTGAAAACAGGAGGTAGTGCGATTTCTCTCAATGGATTTCCTCGGATCAAATGCACAAAGATCTGTAGAAACAAATCTTCCTCTCCGTCAACAAGAATCTGGGGCGTCTCGCAGCTTGATTCCTAAAGAGGGATCCGATTCAATGAGGGGTTCCATCCAGAACTGGACTCTAAGGAGAGATGACCCATCCAATCGCTGTGTCTTTGGCAAACATCATCGTCTGTACCAATCAACGACCTGGCATGGAAAGTTAATCTCTTCCTATTGGATGAAACATATAGTATGAATATACATTCTTATCAATTGACATTTCAATGCGATGTTGGTACCCTAAGCTTTCTCAGAGTTCTCCTTTAATCCACCGTGTGATCAGTCCTAATATGACACCAGGGAAGGTGAGACTATATATGCGACCTTTCCTTGGGCGACTGACTTCTGGGGCTTATTAACATGGGGATGTATCCATCGCCATGGATACTACACATTGGACAATAATACAATGATACAATATGTTGTTAAAATTTACCTACTACTTAGGAGAAAAAAAATATAATATCTACCCCTTTGGGGCATCAATGCAATTTATTGTAGGCAACAAAACTACCTGGCATTGAGGATTCCTTCTTGGTTACCGTATACAACCTTTAACCTCTTGACTTCATTACGTCATTAGGGTTTGATCCTCCTTGGTATCACCGTCATTGGCGATTTTTCAAAATGTGCTCGCTTTAAGCGACCTGTTTGAGTCAGAGGGATGAAGTGACCACTGAAAAATAGGAGGGTAGTTAGTATCTAACAACCAAGATCCCCTCTGGCAGGGATTCCAGGATCCTCAATGCTGTGATCTGGGAATAAAATGGTGTTAGAACCTCTGCATCCTATGCCTCTATTCAGTGTATCCCTTCTGATTCCTTACCACTTGGGCATTTAAGGATTTTATAGCCTTTGGCTGGCCACAGGATTTGTTCCTAAAGATGGCTTATTTTAGTTCTGGGCTACAGTGCCCTGAGTGAACCAAGTGATCAGCTGATCAATTTGGCATCTATTCTGTTGAAAACTTTTACAAAATTGAATTATTGGCTCCGCCTCCTGCGGTGCCTTTGTCTCTCGGGATCAGACAGATGGAACAGATCCCCATCAGAACCATTTATTCGGTTTTGGAGTGAGGTCTGGGCCTTAATGTCACTCTAACTTCCCGAGGATATTGGGGAACCCTAAGATGGGGCAAATCCCTATTTAATTGTGGGTGTCCCCCCCCCCCTTGTTAATGGGATGTCCGGTGTCCTCCTTAAGGTATCCGGTGTCCCCTTTTGGGGCCTAGGTGGCATATCTTGCTCCTTTGCCAAACTTATTTTTATGCACATGGGCAATGCCTCAAAGCACAGGGATTTAAATTCCGGGTGGTTGTACTCAGCTCCTTTATTGAAGGGTGTTAAGCACTTTTGAGTACAACAGAAAAATTCAATGGGGCTTTGGTGCTGTGTACATTTTAAATTGTATATAACAGCTCTAGCAGCAGTAAGGTTTTTGTATGGGCTGACTTTTAAATTACATCCTGCAGGCACAACACAGACAGTTGTTTTCATAGGCCTCAAGATGATCAATAATGTTTAAGGACCTTTTCATGACAAAAATCAGGACAGTACTCTTTTTAAAACTTTTTAAATTCTTTTTCTGGAGGTGTATGGTGTCTTTTTAGGGGTGCTAGTCTTTTTGCAGTGACCTGATATGACTCATTCCTATTTATGCATGGCTGCCCAATTTCTGCCCTCCTATATTAGGAATATGGCTGGGGTAGGATATGGACTCTTTGCCTGACTCCCCCCCCTTGTCTGGGTCATAACCAACAGACTGGGAGTCATATCTGGGTCTATGAATAATTACTTCATATTTAAAATGCAGGACTAATAAAGCATTGCCCTGTTGTATGGACACCATGACCTTATGGAACTCTGCTACGTATTTACTTATGAGTTCCTGTCATGAATTGAACTGTTACATTTTTATTTATTTATTTTTTTCCACTGCTGGTTACTCGGCAACTTTTTGCTAGAAACATTTTTCCTTGCTCAAAACTTCCTAATTATTGCATTAATCATTTACATTTCACTTTCACATGATTACTTCCATTACAGTTTCCTTGATAAAACTTCTGCCACAGTTCTACTTCATTTTGCAGTTTCATGCTACATTCTCTTAACTGATGTGTCCCAATAGAGGTTACTTTCACCTGCTCAAGGAGGTTCCTAATCTCATACTCTCATTTATTTGGAGTGGAGATTGAAACTTTACTTAACTCCTTTTTTGCTGAGCCTTCTGGTGCAGTTCCTCATAAAGATACAGTAAGATTGGCCATGACTCAAAAAGTATGTGATCACACTTCCTGACGTCTTTTGGTGTTAGATAAGCTATTGGTGAGTTCATACATACAGGTTGTCCTCTACCCATGTCAGATGCCCTTTATTGGCCCGACTTTCTGAGGATTTTGATATATGACTCTAACCAGCATTTACATATTACACCATTTCAGACTCAGAGAGGTGTTTCCACACATTTATGATCTGTGCCAAATCTACTGGAGTTGTGGCATTACCACTAGGGACTGACACCTTGCCAGAGTTGGCAGCGTGAACATTACCTGCTATAAACATTTTTTAATGCATTTCTATCAACATTCACAATTAATAAAAAAAAATTCCAAAAAAATTTTTTTTTTTTTTTCAAAGTTATTGATTATGTCACCTGATCAATATTTATGATTGGCATATGTAAGAAATCAATAATTATCTCGCTGGGGCCTCCATTATATGTAAGAATATTTAATAATAAATATCTTGCGCTCGTACTTATGTCAGAATATTTATACTGCTCTGAATATAGCAGTGTATTTATTTATGGTTAATAAGCAAAGATCTGTGAAAAAGGAGAGTCTTCACCTATTGCCATAAATCAATGTCGAGAATTCTTTTTAATTGATTAATTTCTTTTTAAAAGCATATACCAATCTTAGTGAGTACAGTCTACAGTGTGGAATATATATAAAAATATTTATTCTCAAGACATGCAAACACAATATATGATCAAACAAGAAGTGACACAAAAATAACTCTACATAAAAATACTAACTTCAAATAATCAATGCAATGTGATGTTTAGCTCCATAATGAAAGTGAAACTAAAACAAAGTGAAAGTGAAACCAAGTGAAAGTGAAACCAAAGTAAAATGAAAGCAAGATTACCATTTCTTCCCAGGTATAGTATAAGCCATAAATTAATGTTCTATATAAACAGACTACAATGGTCTGCGAATCACAGGGCCCAAAGTCATTCCACTGCAGAAGGAATGAGAATAAGCCATGCAAAACGGAAGACTTAAAATTGCAAATAATGCACTTAATCTGATATTAATAAAAATGTATAAAAACAAAAATCAGCTTTTTAGAGAAAAATCTACCATGGTTTATACGGCTGGGATTGTAATCTCATTACCCTTAAATATGCAATATAAAACATATAAGGAAGGAATAAACAATTGTTGAATAAAATCAAATAACATAGCAAGGCATATTTACCACACTTATGGCTGCTAGCTTCAAATCGTTACCAGAGTCCTAAGATGGATGCCTTTCTTAAGATGGTGGCTTCCCTTCAAGTTTCAGATGAATGATAGACCAGGGAGTATGTCTGGATGAGTCTTTCGAAAGATGTAATAGCGTGTGTGGTGTAAGTGTGAGGTGTGTTGTCAGTAGTGTAATGTGTGTGTGTCATCTCTCATCTGGGTTGGTCTTTTATATGGTAAGAACAAAGAGCTATAAAAATTACCATAAGTAAAACCCAGAGGGATGAAACATTATCCCTATTGGTCGGGATATTCTATACCTAAACTGATGAGGTCAGAGACACACCCCTTTTTATAATTAACCCCATATTTGGTCTAATAAAATTAAGGATGATTTCTCTATATGTGAGATTAATCATATAACACAACATAAAACTTTCTCCAGACTCCCAGTACATACATAAATGTCCACCTGTATTTCCATTATTCATCTTGGCAAGTAATGCCATTTCAATAATTATATTATTTAACACAATATAATATTTTTATATTGGAATATCTCAAATTATCTCAAGACTGCACCTGGTATTTCGTCTCCAGAGGGCAGTATTGTACCGTTCATTAGATTTTGTATTTAATATAATTAAAACAATTTGTTATCTGATGACCTATTGACCTGTCGGCTAGTGAAAAGCAATTACTTATTTGACCATGCCAAAGGGCTGTCAGATATAGTCTAGGTTTGGGAATATTTACGACACCTTGAGCACTAAACCAGTCCAAAGCAATCCTTATATAAACACTCCTACCACATGCCTTAACATGAAGTAATTTGTTTTTAAGACGCACAAGTCCTTACACATCATAGAAAAGTATACTTATATATATATTATATATCTAATATTATATAAGTATCAAGTTCACACTTCTATATTAATAAGAATACAATGTATTATCGTTAATATACATCTTACATATGATGATGTTTTCTATAAAAACGTATATGGTTCATCTTTAAATGTCTGCTAGAATATACTGGGGTATTGTCCATTGTTATATACTTATAGACAGACTGACACTACCATCCCCTTAACATCTGTTATCTGATAGAGATGTCAATGTATAAGTTTATTTATGACAAAAGAAAATATAAATGTCTGCTGAAAGTATAGGACCCTATTGTAAGCCTGTAAGAGACATTTTGTTTAACAAGTACATATGAACTTTGTTTGACCTTAAAAACAAGATGGAAGCCATTCAGAATCTCTTATGCATTATATGAATACATGGCTTTTAAATCATTTTTCTTTTTACCTATTATTATTTTAATCAACCCCCAATAACCCCGACAGCCGCAATAGTGGGGATACTTCCCCCTTCACACAGCGCACCTCAGACAAGGCCCAGAGGCCTCATAGATCCCCAGACCTCTCTATTGACTCGTTCCCTGCCTCAGACCAGCCCATATGCGAAGCGACTATGAAGCGGATGTTTCTGTTCTTCAGGAGCACACTCCATGCGGACTTTGATGACATGTTTCATGAAATTAAAGGCAATGTACAGACCAATGAACATAGAATTCATCATTTAGAGACTAAGATGGCGGACCTCTACAACGCGCACAACGACCTTGTAGATGCCTACACTGACCAGGAGACAGAAGTTCAGCGACTTCAAACTAAAATTGCCGACTTAGAAGATCGCTCACGTCGGAATAACATTAAGTTTTGGGGGATCCCTGAAACTGTCCCTCACAGTGAGCTGACCTGCTATGTGCAACGCTTGATGAAGGCACTCCTTCCCGCCCTGAGCGACATTGAGCTGTGCGTGGACAGGGCCCACCGAATTCCGAAGCCTAAGTTTCTTCCTGACACAACTCCTAGGGACACCTTGGCCCGCATCCATTATTACCATGTGAAGGAGCGTGTTATGTTGGCAGCAAAGCAGAGCCCTGCAGTGCCCGAGGAATTCATGGGCATCTCCCTCTATACAGATATCTCGCAGCAAACTGCACTTAACCGTAAGAAGCTAGCACCCCTCACTAAGATGCTTCGCAATAATAAAGTGATCTACAAGTGGGGCTTCCCCACGAAGCTGCTGGTCACCTGGAATGGCAAGACATACCCTATCTACAGTGTGGAGAAAGAAATAAAGCTTTTTAAGCAGTGGCACCTTCTACCTGACGAGACCCCGGTACCTACTGTCCCTCCATTGGAACGCCAGCAGAATGAATGGACATGATTCTCTACAGTCCTCTTCTTCCTGCATGAGTCAGATTTTCCAACTATCTGGAGGAATGCCGTGAGCTTCACCGTTTGCTATTTTTGCTGTTTTACTTTTTATTTTTGCTCTTGAAGGTTTTTTTTTTTCTTTTCACTGCACTGACACCAGACTATTTTCCTCCCTGGTGCGTTCTACAAATACTCTGTGACAGCTCAGCATGTTGCTGAGCGTTTGTAGACCCCCCTCAGTCGCAGTGGCTTTTTTGGCTGCCCATCAAGCCTGCTTTTTTAGTCAGGCCTTTCTTATCTTTGTGTTGTCTGTCTTGTCTGTCTTGTCGTCCCCCCTTTTTCTTACAGCCTCTGCAAACCTACTCACCACCAGCCTACATCCACATCATCCCTGGTGCGCCCTGATACCCCAAGTATCTGCTGGATCCGGATATCCCTCCTGCACCTCATCCATCTGGCTGCACGCCACCCTGGTGCTTTCCTGTCTACAAACTCTTTTAGTAAGGTACTGGTCACCACACATAGTGAGACCTATTCTTGGTAGGTCCCTCACTAATCATACATATCCTACCATGTCACCATGACTCTGAAAGTTCTCTCGTTGAACACGAAAGGGCTCAATAGTCCTTATAAGAGATCGGCACTGATTAGAGAAGCCAAACTTCACAAAGCTGACGTTCTTTTTGTCCAGGAATCCCACCTTGCAGCCCATAAGTGTCCTATAGTGTCTCTCCCCCATTTCCCCCACGTCTATTTGGCCAATGCTCCGAAAAAGAAGTGTGGTGTTTTTATAGCTGTCAGAGACTCAGTAGCATTTAAGTATATTGACTCTATTGCTGATCCTGAAGGAAGGTTTATTGTGCTGATATGCCAACTGAACAACACTGTATTTACCCTACTTAACCTCTATGCCCCAAATACACAGCAAAGGAAGTTTTTGTCCCCGCTGCTCTCTGTGGCGATGAAAATGTTGCAAGGCACCCTCTTGATTGGAGGGGATTTCAATACGGTCCTGGACCCTGCCATGGACTCCACCTCACAAACCAGGAGGCCAACACAATCTATTGTGTCTTTACTGCAGTCTCATGATTTATATGATGTCTGGCGCTGTTTTAATGGCTCTGAAAGGGATTATACCTTTATGTCCGCACCCCATTCCTCATACTCACGCATAGACCTCTTTCTCACTACGAAGGGATCCTTGCAGAGTGTGACTAATGCTCGCATTGGCACAATTTCTTGGTCTGACCACGCACCGCTAGTTCTGGAGTTCGATGACAAGTTGCGCAACTCCCCTCCCCCGGTGTGGAGACTGAACTCTGAGTTGCTGGCAGATGAGAAGCTGCGCCAATCGATACTGCAAGAACATAACAATTTCTTTGAATGGAACGATGGCCCTGACGTTAACAGGTTCACTTTATGGAGCACATATAAGGCATACATGCGAGGTGTGTTGATCAAAATGTCTTCTTATTTACGGAAGCAGAGGAGGAAACAAGTTGAGGACTTGCTGAAGTCCATCAATCTCAAAGAGCAAGAAAATAAACTCAATCCCTCCCCTGGTCTTACACAACTTATCGTTTCTGAAAGAGAGAAACTAAGGTCTCTCCTCCTGTACAAATATGAAAATCACCTTAAGTACATGAAGGCTCAATTCTATGCACTTAATAACAGAGCAGGGGCTTCGTTGGCTCGGAGGGTCAAATCCAAGCGACTTAAACAGAAAACTCTAGCCTTGACCTATCCGACTACAGCTGACCTCCTGACCAACCCCAAAAACATAGCAGACGCATTCGCGTCTTATTACCAGAAACTATATGACCTCCGCTCTGACAATTCAACACCCCAACCTTCTCCGGAGGGCATTGCCGAATTTCTCTCCAAAACAAAATTGCCTGCCCTCTCTCCGGAGCTGCTCCAATCTATATCACAACCCATTACCTCACATGAAATCTGCTCCGTTATTGCTAAACTCCCTAACAATAAATCACCTGGAGAAGACGGTTTTTCCAACGACTATTATAAATGCTTTGCTCCAGAGATTGCCCCTCGATTACGGGACGTCTTCTCTCTTGCCTCCTCCACTGCTTCCTTTCCTCCTGATATGTTACGTGCTGTAATAGTTACCATTCCGAAACCGAATAAGGATCCTTCTCTGCCTGCAAATTATAGACCTATATCACTGCTAAATGTAGATATAAAAATCTATGCCAAGATATTAGCTCTGAGGTTACAGAGGGTACTTCCTCTCCTGATACACCCAGATCAGGTGGGATTTGTCCCTGGCCGCCAGGCCCCTGATGCCACTCGACGTCTTATTGACCTAATATCCCACCTGGGGACCCCTCAAACGCCTTCTCTGCTCCTGTCCTTGGACGCGGAGAAGGCGTTTGACAGGGTCCACTGGGGCTATCTACAACAAGTCCTCGACAAGTTTGGCATTCACAATTGGTTGCGATCTGCCATTTTATCCCTCTATTCTAATCCCTCTGCGGTAGCCCTTACTTCGGGAATCAAGTCCGAACCCCTGCACATTACCAATGGAACCAGACAAGGCTGCCCCCTTTCGCCCATCATTTTTACACTACTTATGGAACCCCTAGCTCAAAGAATCCGTGACTCCCCTTTTATCTCAGGCCCCAAGATTGCTCATTCTGAGCACAAGATAAGTCTGTTCGCGGACGATGTTTTGCTCATTTTGACCAATCCAGCCAAATCTCTCCCTGCAGTGTATGATTTATTAAATGAATTTAGCGCAGTCTCCTATTATAAACTGAATGCTAGCAAATCCCAAATTCTTGCTTTACACTTGCCCCCGGCCCTACGTCAGTTACTATCTCATGATCTACCCTTCACTTGGGTCACAGACTCCTTAGGTTTCCTGGGTATCCAGCTCACCCCAAATCCCTCCAGACTTTATGCCTACAATTTTAAACCCTTACTGGACTCTTTACCACGTACTCTGGCGTCCCTTAAAACGCAGGAACTATCCGTCATGGGTAGAATAGCCACATTTAAGATGATAGTCCTGCCTAAAATTCTGTACTTTCTTCGCACACTGATAATTCCCCTCCCACGCTCTTTCTTTACAGCCCTTCAAAGTATGGTTACCAAATTTATCTGGGACCGCAAACCCTCGAGATGCTCGCTGTCTATTATGTCCAGGCACAGGTCCCTAGGGGGGATGGGAGTCCCCAACCTTTATTCATATTATAAAGCATGTGTTCTCGACCAACTCAAGTACTGGTGGACTCCCTCCTCCAACAAATCCTGGTCGCAGATGGAAGGCGATTTAATGCCTCATAAGAGCTTCCAACTGCTATTACTTGCTACTCGAATAGGTGCCAAACCCCCACAATCCACAATCCCGTCGATCCTTTGTTCGGTCCGATTATGGAAAGAACTTCCTATTACCCTATCGCCTACGGATGGTGGCCAAAAAATTATGCTCCCGCTGAAAGCTTTAGCCTATCTCATTCCCAACCTAGATCTCACATTGTGGCTGCCTAAGGATGCCCAACCGAGATACGTAAGAGACCTTTTTCAAGGCACCTCACTTTCTACATACACGGACCTAGTGACAAAATTTAACCTCCCGTTGAAGACCTTTCACACTTATCTCCAAATAAGATCCTATTTACGCTCAGAACCCATACCACACTTCGTTACACTGCCTACTTCCATTCATGAATACCTTCAGGATCTTCCTGGCTCCTCCAAGGGCATAACCCTTTTTTACAAAACACTCACTCAACCAGACCACTTCTCCAAAACACACACCATGATCAAATGGGAACAGACCCTACAGAAAGCATTTCCTAACTCCTACTGGTTGAAGGCCTTCTCATCCACGTACTCGGCCACTAAATGCGTTACACACTGGGAACAGCATGTTAAACTAACCCATCAATGGTATCTAACGCCATATCGGCTTTCCAAAATCTACCCTTCCCACTCGCCCTCGTGTTGGAGGGAATGTGGGGAGTGTGGTACCCTGTTTCACACTATGTGGGCCTGCCTGTCTCTTAGGTCATTCTGGAATAAAATTTTCTGCCTGATATCTGAATTATGTGACCAGCAGGTGTCCCCTGAACCGGAGTTAGCTCTCTTACACATCCGTATACAGGAATTACGGCCTGCCTCCAGGCAAGTGGTGATTCATCTTCTCTTAGCAGCCAAACTCACCATCACTAGACTGTGGAAGTCCACCACAGCCCCCTTGATAGGAGACACCATTGACACCTTGAACCAACAGTGTGATATGGAACGTATTCTTTCCCGCATTTACCTGAACACCAAAGCATTCCACAGGAAATGGGATATTTGGCTCCAGCACCCTAAATGCACAGTTAACATCTAATGAAATATTGATTGATGTAACATAAGGTGGATTTCATGACCCTGCCCCCTCCACTACCTACCCAACTTCTTAACCCGCTTTATGTACACCCCTCCCCCCCTTTCGTGTCTTCCCCATCCTCCCCCCACGCTCACCAACGCCTTTGCCCCTCACCATTGGCAGTTTTTTTCGGCAAGTTCACTTTAGTAGGCAAATTATTTACTGTTTATTTGTACTCCAAGGTGGACATCCCCCCTGTGTCACAGGTTGTTCCCATCGGGGTGCCAGGGGTGGAGAGGTCCTCCGTTTCATTGGGCAAGAGTTTTAACACCTTTACTTAAGCTCCATGTGAACGTGTACTGATAGCTGTACTGCATGCCTCATATCTGCATTTTTGACATTGCTATGTACATTTTCTTTGTTGTAATGGAGGCACTGTATGTAAACTGCTTGTTTTGAAGCTTCTGTTTTTTTCTGTTTAAATCAATAAAAATCTATTGAAACTAAAAACATTAAAAGGATCTAATAAAACATCAGGGGCAAAGTTTAAGCCTAAATCTAAAACTGCTAATTCTGTCTCTGAAAAAGTTTTGCCACTAAGATTAAAAATGCCTTGGCCTATTGATCTCTTTTTCTTTTGGATCCTGCTCCCTCTGCAGCCTCTCCGCCTCTTTCCCCCTCTCTTCCTTGTTGGGGTGCTGGGGGGTAGGGTCTGTAATGTTGTGGTGGTGGGGGAGGTTGTTGCCAATAGCCCCCTCTTCCCCCTCTCCCCCTCCCATAGTAAGGGCGATCCCAGTTTCTGTTTCCCCTGTATGGGCGATGATAGTATGGTTCCCTGTATTGGTGGTAGTTCCCTGATGGGGGTTCTCTGGGTTCCCATCTTGGAAAATCCCAATTGGGGCGTGGTCTGAGGATGGCGCAGTGAGGAGGATCACAGCGGAGCTCCGTGACCCGTAGGAAGGCATCCGCCCGCAGCAGCCAGTGAACGGCCTCCCTGACGAGTGAGCGGCCGAAGCTAAGGGGAACGAATTCCATGACTTGAAGACAGGACAGCTATGCCTGACTTTCGCTGCGCTCCCCCTGGCGTGAGTCTGCAATAGAGCAGCCCTAGATGGATACGCAATGATACAGCAGCAGTCAGTGAGCGGTATCCCCACCTCCCATGATCGCGAGTGAGCAGCCGAAATCAAGGGGACCGAGAGCCGGGAGTCGGAGCCAGGATATCTCAACTTATTTTTTCCGGTGCTCCCCTCGGCGGGAGTCAGCAGTGGATCAGTCTAAGATGGCGCCGACACGATCTGTTACAGCAGGTCCCATAACGGCAAAGAAAGACGGAAAGAGCAGCAGCAGCAATAAGGAAGCCCAAGAACAACTCATCGAAAACATGCACGACCAGATATCAATTCAGAGAAGCGAGCAGACAGTGTCTCAACTTTCCCTACCTCAAACACTGCAATCTCAACCACCTGAATGGAAGGAGATTCTATCCATTATGCCTGCAAAGCAAGATTTTACCGCAATGGCGGCAACCATAGTAAGTACTTTGACACATGAATTAAATTCACTGAAGGGTCAAATTAATCATATGGATAGCAGGATAGAGGTGGTGGAAAGAGGGCATAGTCAGATAACAGACAGAGTCCTGGATCTTGAGGCTTTCCAGAGGACTTTTTCTAAACAACTAATTATGCTCCAGCTCCAGCAGGATGATGGAGAAAATAGGATTCGGCGAAACAATATACTCCTCCGGGGCCTATCTGAGACAGTCCAAGGCCCAGACCTAAAGGACAAAATAACTGTTATATTAAATGAGCTTCTGGAATGGCCCCATTCAGAGTTTATTGAGATAGATAGGGCCCATAGAGTGCAGGCCCCACGCAGCATGGGAGCAGACTTCCCACGAAACGTACTGGCAAGGATTCATTTTTTTTCCTTAAAAGAAAAAATTATGAGGAAGGCATGGAATAGGGGTCCCTTTGATTTTGAAGGATCACTAATATGCCTGCTACTTGATCTGTCTAGAAATACCTTGAAGATGCGAGCGATGGTGAAGCCATTATTGGAAGAAATCCGGAAGGCTGGGGCAACTTACCACTGGGGACACCCATTCCATCTAATAGTAATGAAGGGGGATTTATCCTACACATTGCGCTGGCCCGAACAGCTACCCGGCCTATTCTCCTTTCTGGAATCACAACCAGTATGGGTTCCACATTGGTTGGGAACCCAAGGGCAACAGAACATCCCAGGAGTGTCATCACATGGAAATTAATATCCTAAGGGACAGTAGAGGAGGGTACTAGGGTGCCGCATTGAAATCTGCTGTTCCTAGAGAGGAAGTATAAATATATGCTCTCAAAGGAGAACTGTGGTGGGAAGTTGTGGGGGGAAGTGGGGGGGGGGGCTTTGGGTATGGATATATTATAGTGGGAGGGAGGGATGCCATATACAATGAACTTGGGGCAAACGGGGGGAAATTATTAAATAAAGGAGCTTAATAGAGGGAGTCATTA
Source organism: Pelophylax lessonae (assembly GCF_965119305.1). NCBI lineage: Eukaryota > Metazoa > Chordata > Amphibia > Anura > Ranidae > Pelophylax > Pelophylax lessonae. Next base: position 112,931,751 of record NC_138775.1, on the reverse strand, counting down.
TGAAATATACAGTATATAAATGCAGCGGGTTGGAATGTTTGCAGTTGAGAGTCTATAGAACATAGATGCTTTATTTCTCTTTTTCTTCTTCTCAGTAAAAGAGATCACGTTCTCCCCCATATTTGCTCCTCACAGTGTAACTTAACAGGGCGGCTGCCCAAAGGATCACGGATCCGCATAGGATTTAGGTTGTCATTTTTTCTTGTGTTTTTGCTCTTGTTTTATATAGCTAATTTTTCTCTCTGATCATCTAAATTTCCTGCTCATGGCGGGAATCCTCTCGCTGCCCTTCCATAATAGGACGCGTCAAGTTACGCAAGGTCAAGTGTTGACCACATATAGTTAAATACACTGATATACTTGTGGGGGTTTTGACAGAACAGACTTCTCGGTTTCCCTCCCCTCTTTTCCTCTTCTCCCCGCGAGCGGAGGACCTAGGCAACTGGGAGGAGCCTGAGTGGCACTTTGGCTCGAAACGGGTTGGGAGATACCGGGGTTAAAATGACGGAAACCAAAATTACATTGTTAAACACCAGAAAAGCGGTCACGCTTACTATCAACTATGAGACGAAGCCATACTCAGATAGCTTTTTTCCAGGAAACGTACTTTAAATGTGATTCAATACCAAAACTACATAATAAGAACTTCCCATGGGCATATCATGCTCCCTCCCCTGTCCAAGGGAGTTAGCATTATCATAGCTAAAGAAGTACCTTGGACCTTTGTAGAGTAACGTGTTGATCCACAGGGAAGATACTTGATGATAAAAGGAAATGTAGGAAATAAGTTGGTAACTTTGGTAAATGTATATTTTCCCAATTATAACCATTTATCTTTTCTACAGCTTTTGACACCACGAATACTGGATTTTCAAGAGGGCTCCCTAATAGTAGGAGGGGATTTTAATTATGCTGCAGAACCTCTGATAGATACCTCTCGCGGTTCGTCACACCTCTCATATGCACGATTAAAGGGACTTAGTGGGGAGCTCTCCCTCCTCAATCTAATTGATCCATGGCGAATTATGCACCCAGGTGAGAAAGATTACACGTACTTCTCCACAACTCATAACACATACTCGAGAATAGACCGTATCTTGATTTCCCAAGGGGACCTGCCCAGAGTCTCATCATCACAGATCGATTCTTTCTCCATGTCGGATCATTCTCCTATCCATATATCATTCAATCTAGATTCAGGGCCCTTAAAGCCGCCGACGTGGAGATTGAATGAATCTTTAGTGCAATCCCCAGAGGCAAGGGTGGAGATAGAGACAGAATAAACAAGGTTTTTTCAGGAAAACACAGATCACCAAGTGTCCCCCTCGAGTATTTGGGAGGCCCATAAGTGTGTCATTAGAGGGGTACTGATCCGGATGGGCTCGAGACGCAAACGAGCGAAAGAAAGAGAGGTATCTGAACTATTAACACAGATATCATCTTTTAGCTTTACACATAAAAAATCTTTGGCAATAGAACATCTGCTACCCCTTACTAGGGCAAGGGAAGAGCTTAATAGCCTTTTATATCAGAAATCTATTAGAAGTCTAGTGTCACAGAAGAGACATTACTATGAATTTTCTGATAAACCCGGAGTCATGCTGGCTCGAGCTTTACGGGGACCTCAGAAACGCACAGTAATTGCTCATATACAGTCAGCAGATGGTCACAAGAAATATGGAACGGCGGAGATTGCAGAGGGGTTCAGCAGTTTCTATCAATCTTTATATGGTATTGCCCCCTAGGGTTCAGCTATAGGGGCAAATGCTGGTCCCGATGGGGCGATTAAATATATTAGATCATCAGGAATGATCTCTTTAGATAAAGATCAGGCCCCAGCATTGGAAGGTAAAATCTCAGAAGAGGAACTAAAATTAGCTTTATCACAGTCAAAACCACATAAGGCTCCGGGCCCTGATGGTTTCACATTGATATATTATCAACAGTTTCTATCAAGTTTAAAGACCCCTCTATAGTCACACTTAAACAATATCGGGGAGGGAGGAAATATGCCGGTAGATTCTCTACGGCATATATTACCCTTATTCATAAAGAGGGGAAAGATCCAGCATCATGTGGGAGTTATCACCCTATTTACTTGCTTAACATAGACACTAAGCTTTTCGCTAAAGTCATTGCGAATCGACTCCTACCACATATCCCTCAATTAATACATTACGGTCAAGTAGGCTTTGTTCCTACCAGAGAAGCAAGGGACAATACAAATCGTGCAGTAGATCTGATATATAGCGCTCGCTTGTCGAGAGTTCCAATGATGCTCCTCTCCATAGATGCCGAAAAGTCTTTTGACAAGGTGACCTGGAGTTTCATCAGGGCCACCCTGTCACATATTGGGTTGGGATTCCACACCTACAGCAGCAGTACGGATAAATGGATGGAGATCCAATTTTTTCCAGATTAAAAATGGCACCTGACAAGGGTGCCCATTATCGCCGTTGATTTTCATTTTGGCATTAGAACCCTTGCTTTGCAAGATACGCAAAAATATTGAAATATTGGGGCCCCAAGTGGCAGAGGCCCAACATAAAGTGGCTGCGTATGCAGATGATTTGCTCTTCTTTGTGACGGAACCCGAAAGATCGCTTCCACAAATACTGAGTGCCATTAGGGAATATGAAGAGGTCTCTTATTTTAAAATAAACCTAACAAAATCTACGGCACTAAATGTCTCTATACCGTTGAGTAAATGGAAAACTCTGCAATCTTCCTTCCCTTTTCAGTGGAATAGCAATTTTATAGTATATCTGGGGATACATATTACAGCAGATCCAAAGGACCTCTATGAGGTAAATTATCTCCCACTTTTAGGGATTTTTAGATCAGATATTCACAAATGGCAGACACTTACATTGTCCTGGTTTGGGCGATGCAATGCATTGAAAATGAATGTACTGCCATGATTACTGTACGTCTTACAGGCCCTGCCAATAGCGGTACCAATGACATTTTTTGTACAAGTAAGGGCGATGTTTCGACTGTTCATATGGGCCAAAAAGTCCCCTCGAATAGGGATGCAGATCCTATCCCTTCCCAAGGCAAAAGGGGCGGTAGGTTTACCAGATTTGTTACGTTATTATAGGGCCTCTCATCTAATGCGAGTTCTTGATTGGCACTGTAATGTGGCTACCAAACAATGGGTAGCCATGGAGAGGAGGCTCATGAACACCCCATTTCCAATGGCTCCTTGGACACCCATTTTGAAATCTGACATAATATACTCTCACCCGACGATTGGAACTACGTTACGTGAATCTCAGAAAGCACAAAATCACACATTAGTTGCACCCGCAATCTCTCCCATGATCTCCCCAGGGTGCACTAATGCTAAAATAATAAACTTAGCTCAATGGAGTAGAGCACGTCTCATTGATATTTGGAAACAGAAAGAACCACCGACCATGACGGAGATGATGTCTTGGCCTGAAGCAAAGGTAGATCTATTTAGTGCTCTCCAAATCAGACATTATCTCCTTCAATTACAGAGTATGGGATACTCCCCCTGCCCCTTATCCCCATTTGAGACCCTGTGTAGAGGGAAAGAACGAATTCCACATACATTATCGTATCTCTATTCATTATTGGGAGAAACTCAGGAAATGCGACCACTGAGTTATTTACAAAAATGGGAACGAGATTTAGAGGTTTCCTTTAATCAACAACAAATCAATAAAATACTGAGACTTGTGCATAGGGCCTCAATAGCAAGCAGATATCAAGAGATTAGCTATAAAATTCTCTCTAGGTGGTATAGAGTCCCGGCGATACTACACAAAATGGACCGAAAACATCCTGATAGATGTTGGAGGTGTGGAGAAGAGGGTGGAACGATGATGCACATTTTTTGGACATGTCCAGCTGTTGGGGATTTCTGGAAAGAGGTGGGAGACAATCCAGCACTGTGTCTATTACACTGTACGAGGAACTCAGTCAGGAAGTACAGGAACTCAATCTTGATACACCTACTAAACGCGGCAAAAGCAGTCATTCCAGCTTTATGGAGGCAGACGAACCCTCCTACATTACAACCATGGTTTGGTAAAATAAAACAATTCCAACGAATGGAAATATTAACAGCTGCTTGTACGAACACAGAAGAGCGATCAAGGACTCGCTGGCAGCCATGGTCGCACTTAACGTGTACGGTAGATTACCTACAGACAATAAGCAAGACATGAAAGCAAGGGTGTCAGAGGATGAGGAATGGGACGTAGTATCATAATGATGAGATGGGGGGGGGAGACCGGGATGGTCCTATGTCACTTTTTAGATAAAGGTTCTGCCGTAAGGGGGGGTTTCTCCCTTTTTTTTTGGGGGGGGGGGTTGTGGTGTGGAACTACTATGGTTAGAGTGAAGTATATATCACAGTATATCTCAGTATATCAGTGGAAGTCTCTACGAGACAATTTGACAAACATGATAGGAGGGCTTTTGGGATTATGGGGGAAGTACTTAGGAGATGCCCCAGAAAACACTTAGCAAATTATGTATTACTCCCTTTCCCCTTCCTTTTTTTTTTTTTCTGTCTCTTCTCGTGTTCTTTTTCTCTTTTTTCCTACTCCCTCTCTATAATACTCACATTTTGGGGGAGGTCTTAAGGTAGAGGGGATATATTTTAAAAGATATCACTTTTGAGTTTACTCACAAATATGAAAGGAAACAACAAAGGTTATTGAGGTTATTTACGCATTTTTTCACATGGTATTGAAGGGGGTATAGCATAAAATACACTACGGAAATTATTCATAAACAGGAGTGGAGGAGACATGGATGGGACATTTAATTTGGAAATTTTTATGATGTTTTGGAATTGTGCACATAATCTGTGAGGGAGGGGGGTAGAGGGAGATATGTCTAAACTAAATAACTTTCGAACTTAGCCATAAACTATAGGGATCATTTTGGATCTTTATTAATATTTCACATATCAACGTGGGGGATAAAATGGAAAGAAATCACTATTGAGGGAAGAAAGGGGAAAGAAAGGGAAAAGGAAATATTCCATTTTTTTTTTCCGTGTGTTTTGTTGTTTCCTGGCAGTCTCCATGGCAGCCTACGTGTGGGTTAACCCCGCCTCCACTCCAAGGGTATAGGACCTCCCTCCCATAAATTTCAGCTCTCAGGTACAGCAGGTGTTCCTTTTTGTCCTCCTCCAAGGACCTACAATTCTGATGTCTTGTTTTGTCCGGCTTACCTCAGGATACTTTGGATGGTGTCTGCATGTCCAGGGCCCAGCCATGGGCCGGTGAGTGACATTTAAAATTTCCCAGCTCTCTGCAGTTGACTGAAGCTTGGCCGGCATTCCCTGACAGGGTCTGAAGATTCTCATTACAGCTCTTCATGTCAGCGGTATTTGTGACTTATGTTTACTTTGTATGCGTCTTTCTCTATCGCTGAGCGGCGTTTGTTTGTAGCCCCAATGGCGCTGGAACGCTTCCTGCGTTCCAGCAATCCTTCCTCTTCCTCCTCTGCTGTCTGTGGCCAATCGGTGGATGCTTCTTGGTCCCGCACATGCACAGTGTGTCGCGAACGAAGCCGAGGGTTGGTTCGCGCATGCGCACTAGCGGTCGCGGCCGCATCACCGCTGACGTCATTCTGGCGGGGGATTTAAGCAGCTGTCAGTTCCCCTGTACTTTGGGAAGTACTGTGTGTGCGTTGCGGAAGCTTCCCTGTGTCTCTGGATTCCTTGCTACAGGTATGTGCAACTGGCTTGACTTGCAGAGGGGGGGATGGATTGTTGCTGTCTTACACTATATCACTATATTGTACTGGTGTCTGATGTATATTACCTTTCTTTATCAGTCTGGTTGTTTGGCCTGAAGTATGGATCCTGCGTCACCGCCCTCCTGTGGACAGCCCTCTCATAACAGGTGGCTGCTGGCATTTTCAGGGGGGGGGGGGCTAGCTGGTCCCTGTTTCATGGCTAAATCCAGTGTCTCCCCGACTTTCTCTTTTTCCATCAGCTCTTCCAGGCCTGGTTTATCTCAAGAAAGAGACCCTGTCAGACCACGTGGGAGTTCATCCTCCAGATCAAAGCGCCATGACTCTCCATCAGGGAGTAGGCAGCAGGGGAGACGCTCTAATTCCTCCCCCAGACACCATAAACAACGTCAGAGTCACCACACACACCAGAAAACTTGTTGGGGTTGTGGGGCGCATGTCCCGGAGGACAAGTCCCTATGTGAGCCATGTTTTGCTCAGGCAGCTGGTGAGAGGGAGCCCGAGGACCACAGATTGGAATCCCTGGTAAAGAGGATAGTGCAACAGTCCCTGAAAGAATGGGGTACAGTCCCAGCACCTGGTCCCACTACATCTAGTTCTCCAGCTGAAGCGCCGGAAGATCAAGGCCCCTCTCAACTGAGCATTACTTCTGCAAAATCATCTGACAGTGATTCAGAAGAAGAAGGGGCAGTAGGCGGCTTTGAGTTTGCCCTGGTTTCACCCCTGATCAGAGCCATTAAGGAAGCTCTAAAATGGGAGGATCCTGTGTCTCCCCAGAAAAAAACAGCGGAAGTTCTTCAAGCACCTTGGCAAGGAGCGTATTATTCACATATGTCACACGTCAAGAATTGGGTGTGACACTATAATGAGTGACCAACCAACCTCTGTAGTGTGTACCTGAGTTGATGTGCACTAAGAGGGTATATGGTGTTACCACATACCCTGGTGCTAGCAAATGATAAGTGATGGATGAAGTAATGGTATATCAATGTGATAATATCAACATAATCAAATGGTGCTTCACAAATAATTCAAAATAAAGTCCAGTACTCCAGTGTGAACCACCTAAAGTGTATATAAACCCCTGGGGGGTACACAAGTCCCAAATTCCCACACAAATGATGATACAATCCACAAAGGTGTATTAAGTGAAACTGTGAGGGTGCAATGGTTCCACCACCTTGATGGGGATTAGCCTCTTACCATAGGAAAGAGGTCAAGGGCGGATAGTCAACCCAGTGATGTCCTAGGGGTCCCGGGGATCACCATGGGATGTGCAGACAAAATTAGCCTCTTACCAGATCACTCAGAGTGTGGGCAAGTTGTCTCACTCTTGGTAATATGTCCCAAACCCGGTCCTCTATCTTCCTGGGAGTTCTCTCTATTATCCCGGATGGAGGCTTCAACTTGTGGCTCACCAAAGTCGGACCTGTCTCGTGAGGAACCTCACGGGATAATAGAGAGAACTCCCAGGAAGATAGAGGACCGGGATTGGGACATATTACCAAGAGTGAGACAACTTGCCCACACTCTGAGTGATCTGGTAAGAGGCTAATTTTGTCTGCACATCCCATGGTAATCCCCGGGACCCCTAGGACATCACTGGGTTGACTATCCGCCCTTGACCTCTTTCCTATGGTAAGAGGCTAATCCCCATCAAGGTGGTGGAACCATTGCACCCTCACAGTTTCACTTAATACACCTTTGTGGATTGTATCATCATTTGTGTGGGAATTTGGGACTTGTGTACCCCCCAGGGGTTTATATACACTTTAGGTGGTTCACACTGGAGTACTGGACTTTATTTTGAATTATTTGTGAAGCACCATTTGATTATGTTGATATTATCACATTGATATACCATTACTTCATCCATCACTTATCATTTGCTAGCACCAGGGTATGTGGTAACACCATATACCCTCTTAGTGCACATCAACTCAGGTACACACTACAGAGGTTGGTTGGTCACTCATTATAGTGTCACACCCAATTCTTGACGTGTGACATATGTGAATTTAGCGCACCTGATTTTCTTTTTCATTTCATATCACCTATTGGTTCTAAGGTTGCTGCTTTTTCACTTACTTCATCCAGCGCACTTTTTCTTTATACACAAGGAGCGTATTAACTTCCCTTCCCTCTCTGAATTACAAGAGGTGATTACTGAGGAATGGAGTAAAGGGGATGGTAAGTCTTCCCTATCCTCCAAACTAGGGAAACTATATCCCTTCAAACCTGAAGATGTTGCTCGCCTGGAGTCTGCTCCCCTTGTGGATGCTGCAGTCACAAGATTGGCAAAGCATGTTACTCTGCCCCTGGATAATGCGGTTTCCTTCAGAGATCCCTTGGACAGGAAAATAGATTTAGACCTGAAGAGAATCTATGTTACGGCCAGAGCGGCCTGCAAACCTGTTATGGCATTAGCAATGATGTCTAAAACCATGGAAGTCTGGGTGTCTGATATTGAGACCAAACTTGGGAGCATCTCGGAAGAAGCTGTAGAGAGCCCTCCTATTCATGAACTCAAGTTGGCTTCTGTGTTTCTAGGAGAAACATCCATTGATGCTCTGCGCCTTTTGTCCAGATCAATGTTATCATCAGTGATGGCAAAAAGGGCCTTGTGGCTCCGCCCCTGGCTTGCTGATCCAGCCTCCAAACAGGCATGGTGTAAGATCCCTTTTGAGGGTACTTCCCTTTTCAGAAATAAATTGGACAGCGCCATTGCAAAGGCCACTGGCAGAAAGTCGGGTTTCCTTCCGCAAGATAAACGCCTATTTGGCCAGAAGAAGCCTCAACCTAGGAGGCAATACACTGAGAGATCAAGAGATGCTCGCTCTTACAAACCTACTAGAGACTTTCGGAGAAATTGGAGAGGAGGCCAATCTTCTCGAAGATCATCCAAGAATCCAGCTCCTGCTGGACAAGAACCCACTAAATCTTTTTGAGATTGGGCCCGTTCAGACATGCCAGGTGGGGGCACGTCTTCTCCATTTTCAGCGTGTGTGGACGGCCTCAATCACGGACCGTCAGGATGGTCTCTATAGGCCACAAATGGTCTTTTCTGGCAGATCCGGTTCCACGGTTCATTCCAACTCACTTGCCCTGTCTAGAAGAGAGAAGAGAAGTCTTGCTCGCCTATGTAGACGCTTTGGTGGCTCAAGGAGCAGTAGTTCTGGTTCCAGAGCAGGAAAAATTTCAGGGTGTTTACTCACCCCTCTTCTTGGTCCAGAAGAAGAACGGAGCTTGGAGGCCCGTTATAGACCTCACATACCTGAACAGGTTCATAAAGAACGAAAAATTCAAAATGGAAACACTCTCCACCATTCAGAAGGCAGTACTGCCAGGGGACTGGCTCGCCTCAATAGATCTGAAAGATGCGTACTTTCATGTACCTGTGGCAGTCGACTTTCACAAATATCTCCGCTTCTGTGTTCTGAACCGACATCTTCAATTCATTTGTCTACCTTTCGGCCTCTCTACCTGGCCCAGAGTGTTCTTCAAAGTTCTCCTGGCTGTAGTGGCCCTCATAAGGTTAAAATGAATACGTCTACATCATTACCTAGATGATCTTCTGCTGCTGTCTCAAGACAAAGATCAGTTATTGGCACACAGAGATCAGGTCATATTGACCCTCAAATAATTTGGCTGGCTGTTGAACTTACAAAAGAGCCAGCTGGAGCCCACTCAGCGCCTAGTCTATCTTGGGGCGCAATTCAACACCATCGAGAATTCAATCTCTCTCCCGTTAGAGAAGATACCAGTGGTGCGGGAGAGAATCCTTCCAGCCCTTTCTTCCTCCCAGTTGAAAGCCTCTCAGTGCCTCAAAATCATTGGCACCATGGTGTCCACGGCTCCGATGGTCAAATGGGCTCTTTGGCGTATGAGGCCTTTCCAGAAAGGGTTCCTACAACAGTGGAACCCGAAAGAGGGGGGAGCAATACATTCACATCTCCTCCAGCATGAGATTCAGTCTTTGGTGGCTGCAACGCAAGAATCTGCTCAACTGACACTCTCTGATTCCAGTCTCATGGACCATAATCACAACAGATGCCAGCAACTCAGGTTGGGGGGCTCATTGTCTGTCGGAAATGGCCCAAGGAAAATGGTCTTCTCAGAGACATACGCCAGTCTCCAATATACTGGAGCTCCGGGCAGCATATCAGGCTCTTCCTTCCTTTCAACACCTGGTGGAAGGGAAATCGGTCATGATTCGGATGGACGACACCACGGCAGTGTCTTATGTGAAGAGACAAGGTGGGACACGGAGTCTCTCTCTACTACGAGAATTAGACCAAATTATGTCTTGGGCTCAGGCTCATCTAGTTGATATCTCAGCAGTCTACATTCCAGGTCCTCAGAATGTTCAAGCAGATTTCCTGTCCAGGGTCCAGTTGAACCACAACAAGTGGTCTCTCCATGTGGAGTCGTTCAAATGGATCCTGTCATTGGGAGTGTCTCCCGAAGTCGACCTGTTCGCCTCTCCTTGCAACCACAAGTTGGAGAAGTATGTCACGAGAGGCAGGTGCCATCAGGCCTACGGGACGGATGCGCTAACCGACAGGTGGGAGTTCAACAAGGCATATGCCTTTCCTCCGGTACCCATCATTCTCAAATTCCTACAGAGACTTCAAGCGAAAGATGTCAGTGATGGTGGCGCCTTTCTGGCCGAACAGGCCATGGTTTCCGCTAATCCTACAGCTAAGTTACCGGGACCCGGTCCCTCTTCCCCTCAGACCAGACCTGCTCCTACAGGGAACATCAGTATGCCCCTGTCCTGCAATACTCCGGTTGACGGTCTGGTTCTTGAGAGGGAAAGGTTGGAATCGTTCGGCTGCCCACCAACAGCCATTTCCACCTTAATGAATGCTAGACGACCGAGTACAAATAAGGTATACTGCAGAATCTGGTCAAGATTCATGAAGTCTGCATATCCAGAAGGTATGTCTTCCTCAGTTCCTGGGATTCAAGAAATACTAAGATTTCTTCAGGCTGGCTTAGATATGCCCCTTTCAGTAGCAGCTCTAAGAGTCCAAGTATCGGCATTATCTGCCTTCTCTGGGATCATGTGGGCTCAACACCCACTTATTTAACAGTTCTTTAAAGGAGCAGCTAGGCTCAAACCTCAAAGAAAACCTAGGTTTCCGAAATGGGACCTTCCTCTTGTCCTAAATGCCTTCTCGAAAATAGGCATAGAATCTTCTTCTTCAATCAAGGATCTGACCATCCGGACTGTCTTCCTGGTAGCCATCACTTCGGCTAAAAGGGTCTCTGAAATAAGTTCCCTCGGCTATAGAGAACCATTCCTGACTTTCTTCCCAGATCGGGTAGTGCTGATACCCATGCTGAATTCAAATCCGAAAGTCACCTTGGTGTTTCACCAGAACCAGGAGATCGTCCTGCCTACTTTTCGGTCTTCTGATGAGTTTAATCCTCATCCGTTGGATGTAGGAGAATCCTTAAAAGTTTATCTTCAAGCAAATGCACCATTGCGCAACGCTTACGGGGGAGGAGCCTGCACGTCATCACGTCAATTCCCGGAGACCACAGGCAGCGTTTGATGCTATGATAAGTCCGCACTGCTGAAGTGCTTTGAAATGTACCGTATATACTCGAGTATAAGCCGACCCGAGTATAAGCCGAGACCCCTACTTTTACCACAAAAAGATGGGAAAAATCATTGACTCGAGTATAAGCCTAGGGTGAGAATGCAGGGCGGCGGGCATGGTGCAGGAGAATGCAGGGTGACTGGCATGGTGCAGGAGAATGCAGGGTACTGGCATGGTGCAGGAGAATGCAGGGTACTGGCATGGTGCAGGAGAATGCAGGGTACTGGCATGGTGCAGGAGAATGCAGGGTGACTGGCATGGTGCAGGAGAATGCAGGGTGACTGGCATGGTGCAGGAGAATGCAGGGTGACTGGCATAGTGCAGGAGAATGCAGGGTACTGGCATGGTGCAGGAGAATGCAGGGTGACTGGCATGGTGCAGGAGATTGCAGGGTGACTGGCATGGTGCAGGAGATTGCAGGGTACTGGCATGGTGCAGGCAGGAGATTGCAGGGTACTGGCATGGTGCAGGAGATTGCAGGGTACTGGCATGGTACTAGAGGATCCGGGGTTGTGGGCATACTACAGGAGATGCAGTGCTGTGGACATGGTACATGTGGACCATGCCCGCAGCACTGCATCCCTCGTAGTGTGCCCGCAGCCCATGGCAGGTAGTGAAGCTGTTTCACTTACCTGTTCCAGAGGCGCCTTCATTTTAAAAATGGCGCCGCCCGGCGCCGACACGTCATTGCGCACGCGCCGCCGCCGCTCGTATACTTTCGGCTATTCCCGGCCTCTCCCGAGCGGCGCCGGGAATAGCCGAAATTACACGAGCGGCGGCGGCGCGTGCGCGGTAACATGTATGCGACGGGCGGCGCCATTTTTAAACCTTAAACCCGTCGGAGAGGACATTTTTTTCCTTGACTCGAGTATAAGCCGAGGGGGACGTTTTCAGCACAAAAAAATGTGCTGAAAAACTCGGCTTATACTCGAGTATATACGGTAAGTGCGATTTCACCATTTATGATTTAATAAATAGCCTTAAAATCAGAGAGCACTAGATCTTGCTTTTATTTTTCCACATCTATGCCATATAAACCTGGAGGGACTATCAGGAGGCGGTGATGGGAAAGCAAACCAGACTGCAGTGATTATCCCAGAGTGTGTATTGACTCTCAGGAGTCTGTTCCTAAGGAGGCGGTGATGGGAAGTCAAACCAGACTGCAGTGATTATCCCAGAGTGTGTATTGACTCTCAGTAGTCTGTTCCTAAGGTGAGCTGCTAATCTGTCACTAGTCACTAGGAGCACATGGAGTGAAGCATGCAGCACTTTTGATCACGTTTGTGGATGAAGATTTTTTGATTTTCTTTCAGTCACTATTTTCACTGAGGGTTGGGACTATTAATATTATTGATTTTATAATCACGGCTCAGAAATTGATTTATCACTTTAGTATCACAGTTGATGGACTGATTTAGAGTTATTGTGATAACATTTTGTACACCAAACATATTTATTTATTTATTAATCTCCAATGAAAGACTTGGCGCAGCAATATTATTTTCTTTATATATGGACATTAACTGTTTCATATCAAATCCCTAATATGATATAATTTATATTTATATGATTTTAATAAATCCATTCCCTCTCTCCTCTTATCTAATTTTTAAACTAAGAAATCCCCCCATAAGATTAAAAACCTATTAAAAACCTTTTAAAAATAAATAATCCATACACAAATTATCCACTATTTATTAATATCACTATTGATTTTTATATAATATTTTTATATTTATTTTACTACCACCATACACTGTAATTACACCTGTATCAATTTAAACACGATTAAAATAATATATTATATATTTTAGTTTATACACAAATTAATAAAAACTATTTTTAAGTATTATACACATTATTATTTATCACCTTTATATGTATTGTTCACACATCATGGAATTATTTGGAATTTTTTAAAATGTTTTATTTTATTGTATTTATTTCTAATATGGGGTACATTGGACTAATACATCTGTATAATAATGCATTTTGGGCAACCTTACTGCTAATTTATTTGAATTTTTATCTAAATTTGCCTAATATTGGTAATTTAATATACATGAATTTTGAAGTTCTTTTAACCTTGTTTTTTTAGCTTTTTTTTTTTTTTAAGAAAATTTTTATTTGTATTTCAAAAGTTAACAACTGTGCACAAAACATCATGCAGTTACAGAAACTCAAAAAAATTCAAACAAACGTAACAAAACCATCAGGTGTCTCTGACGTTCCGTAAAGCATTATGAAATAAGTATGTAATAACAGTGAAAAGTGGGTCGTGAGGGGGGGGGGGGAGGGGGGGTAGGGTATTCGCAAGGATGCACTAGGGCATCTCCTTCTGGTATCAGATCGTCAGAGGTGCTGCGCCCCCCCACGATGTGGGGAGTGGGATTTGAATAGGAATATTGGGAGCAAGAGAGTAGGTAAAGATAGGGGAGGGGGAAAGGGGAGGAGGAGTAGGGAGGCAGGAAGAGAGAGATTAGGAGGGCCGAGTGTGCAGAGAGCGAGAAGAGGAGCAGCCTAATAATAAAGCTAAAACATTAAGTATACATCTAAATTATAGACACACATCTAAAATTGTAGACATTGGATGCAAGCTGAGTAGTGACTCTAATATCTGGACAAGACTGGGGCGCTGTTGAGGGGATGATTAGAGGTGGGTGGAATGTGGGGGGGGGGGGGAGGATAGCCTCCCAGCTGTGGCATCAGGGGAAGTTCCATTCGGGCTGCGTGGGAGATGAGTAGGGTGTAATTCCATGTACGCAGACCATTTTCTCCAAAACCTATCAGGGACGGTTTTGTTTAGGACCAAGTCCAGGTATTCCCTTTGAAGGAGAGCAGTAAGGTCCGACCTGACTTCTCCCACTCGGGGAGGCGTGGGAGACACCCAATGGTGGAGTAAGACCCTCCTGGATACCATATAGCAGGTGACTAGCCAGGGTTTGTGTTTACAGAGAATGTTTGCCCGTTGTCGAGAGTTCATCCCTGTAACGGTCTTGGGTGTCCCATCCAAGTATCCGAATAAAAGGGGGAGAGGGTCTCTGGAAGGTCGGAGGGATGTGACTCTAAGGGTCATGTGTTCCACTTGGTCCCAAAACTTAGAGATGTGAGGGCATGACCATAGCTTGTGTAGCAGTGTGGGGCGAGGGGACAAACACCAGGAACATGCTTGGTAAGGGGAGTCGAGTCGGGAGGAGGAGAAGGGAGAATAGGCATGGTGCAATATTTTGAGTTGTTGCTCTCTCCAAAAGGCATTGCAGATATAGGTGCAAGTGGTGTTGAATCCAGCTAACAGAGGAGGTTTTGTGGCCTTGAGCGATAAGGCTTTGTCCCAAGAGGAAGAGAGGTAGTCTTTGGCCTTGGTTTCCAATGCAAACTGAAGCGGTCGGTATATCTGTGATAGCTTCAAGGGGGGTTCCAGGTTCAAAGATTCCAGAGGATCAAGGGTAAAACGTCCAAACGGTTTAGAGCAAAGGGAGTTGACAAAGCTATGTAGCTGGTGCACGTAAAGGTATTGAATAGCGGGTATTCCAAAAGAAGATTGGAGGGTAGAGAAGGAAAGTGGAGATCCAGAAACAGGGTCATAGAGTTGGTGAAGGAATTTCAGGCCACGGTGTGCCCAAGTAGAGTAGATCCGTTCCAGGTTGAGGTGGAAGAGAGCAGGATGGCCTCCAATGTGCAGACATCTAGATAAAAACTTAGGACAACCAAGTTTCTTGCGTACTTCCTTCCACGCAGCCCCAGTGTCTCTGAGCAGGACATGTTGTCTTAAATGCACAGGTAAGTCACCCATCTTGCAATGTAAGATAGCGCTAAGGTTGAATAGTTGTGCAATTTGTGATTCCAGCGAAAAGTTGGAGACAGTGGAGGTGCCATGAATCCAGTCTAGACCTACCCTAACGAGACTACACAGATTATATAACCTGATGTCGGGAAGGTTCATGCCGCCTCTGATTCTCGGGGGGTATAATTTGTGCAAGGCAATGCGGGGTTTCTTAGAGGACCATAAAAAGGCAGTGAGGGATTTGTGAAAGGTCGTCAGATCTTTGTGTTTTATCAGAAGGGGTAGGGTCTGTATCACATAGAGCAATTTGGGGAAGGAAACCATTTTATATAGGCGACATCTCCCAATGAGGGATATGGGAAGCTTGGACCACCCGGATATTTCTTTGGTGATTTTCTGGAGGAGTGGGGTATAATTCAGGTTGTATAGGGCCGATGGGGTCCTGCCAATGTGGATCCCCAGGTATTTAATGTGGGACTTTGCTAATGGGAAAGGGGAGGACTGCGACCATGGAGGTGAGTGCGTGTATTTCAGGGATAAAATCTCACTCTTGGCATAATTTATGCGGAGTCCAGAGCACAATCTAAACCTATCAAATATGGATTTCACCCTTCTCGCATCTTGTGCCGGGTTGGAAGAGAATAGCAGTATATCGTCTGCGAACAGTACCGAGCGTAGCTCCATATTGCCAACCTGGACTCCGGATAGATTTGCATGGTTAGCGAGATAGCAGGATAAGGGCTCTAGAGCCAAGTTGAAAAGGAGGGGCAATAGGGGGCAGCCTTGGCGGGTACCCTTGTGGAGGGATATGTTGTCAGACAAGACATTTGAGGTGACCACTTTCGCAGTTGGTGATGCGTACATGGTGGTGATGAGGTGTAAAAACGGGCCCGCAAAGCCAAATTTTTGGAGGACTAGGTGTAACCATTGAAAGCTGACGTTGTCAAACGCCTTTTCGGCATCAAGTGTGAGTATGGCGATATCCGAATGCAGGTTAATCTGTTGTTGGGACAAGACGGCTAATACTTTACGAATGTTGGCTGTAGCAGATCGACCTTTGGTAAATCCTGATTGAGAGGGATGGAGGATCGTGGGCATTATGGTTGCTAGTCTGCGGGCTATTATTTTGGAAAGTAGTTTGGCGTCAAGATTGATCAAAGAGATGGGACGGTACGACCCAGGTTCGGACGGGTCCTTACCCGGTTTAGGGATCAATTTTATGTGGGCTTGGGACCCTGTGGGGATGTAGGGTCCACCATCTAAAATTAATTGAAAGAGGGACAATAAAGAGGGAGATAGGGCCTGTGTCATTAATTTAAAAAATTCGGAGGAGAAGCCGTCAGGGCCAGGGGCTTTGCCAGGTGACAAGGAAGAGATGGCTTCAAGGATCTCTGAGATGTCAATGGGTGCATTGAGTTGCAAGAGTTGGGAAGCAGAGATCGTGGGCAGAGATACTTCCCGAAGGAAGGAGGAAGCCTCGGTCTCGTCTATGGGGTTTTACCATACAGTGAGGCATAGAATCTTTCCATGACCAAATTTATGTCTTTGGGGGACGAGACCAGGGAGCCTGTGTGATCCCTCAGTGACTTAATTGGTATGACTGTGTGCGGACCTTTGCAGAGACGTGCAAGGAGTTTGCCCGACTTGTTTCCAAATTTATGAAACTGTAAATCGTGTACCGACTTATGGAATTGTTCCTGAGCCAGTGCCCATTTATCAAAATCTTGCTTAGCTTCCTTCCACTGTGTTACGTGTAGGGATATATGTTGCTGCTGGAGACGAGCGTGCGCAGCCTGGAGCGCCGCACTGGCCTTACGATAGCCAGCCGTCACTTTCCTATATACATATATACATATATTTATATACACACCTAGACATATATAGGTGTGATAGTAGCACAAATATATTACTGTAAATGATTTCATTAGCGCAAGCATATATTTCTGCTACTATCACACCTATATATGTCTAGGATGTGTGTATATACACCACTATACACAAGTTCAGATGTTTTGCCTGCCTCTAAAGAACCCAAAAAAATGCCAAAAAAAATGCTAGCGTCAAAAAAAAATGCCCAGGTGTGTTTATGCTGGCATTTTTTGGGGGTTTTTGGAGGCAGGCAAAACATCAGAACTTGTGCACAGTACCACTATACACAAGTTCAGATTTTTTTCCTGACTGCAAAGAACCCAAAAAAATGCCTTCTATTAAACCGGCAAGGTGTGGTAACCGAGAAGCCATATTGTAGATCTGAAAGTTTTCTAATACAAACAATCTTTTTTTTTTATGGTGGTTCTGGACATGCTACAGAGCTGAAACTTCACATGTACACCTTTTAGACCCCCCAGATCTGAAATCCAAAGTAAAAATCAAAAAATCTCTTTTTTTAAAAAAATTTTCAATAATTGGCGTTTTTTATCAAAAATGACAATTTTTAAGAACTTTTTTTGTGTGATTTTGTGTCTGGGGGGTCTAAAAGGTGTACCTGTGAAGTTTCAGCTCTGTAGCATGTCCAGAACCAGAAAAAAAAAGGATTGTATGTGTTAGAAAACTTTCAGCTCAGGGGGTTAGCTTCTCTCCTCGGTTTTCACACCTTGCCGGTTTCAAAGCAGGCATTTTTTTGGGTTCTTTGCAGTCAGGAAAAACATCTGAACTTGTGTATAGTGGTACTGTGCACAAGTTCAGATGTTTTGCCTGCCTCCAAAACCCCCCAAAAAATGCCAGCAAAAACACACCTGGGCATTTTTTTTTTTTTGACGCTAGCGTTTTTTTGGCATTTTTTTTGGGTTCTTTTGAGGCAGGCAAAACATCTGAACTTGTGTATAGTGGTATATATACACACATACATATATTTATATACACACCTAGACATATATAGGTGTGATAGTAGCAGAAATATATTACTGTAAATGATTTCATTAGCGCAAGCATATATTTCTGCTACTATCACACCTATATATGTCTATGTGTGTATATAAATATATGGATGTGTGTATATAACCACTATACACAAGTTCAGATGTTTTGCCTGCCTCTAAAGAACCCAAAAAAATGCCAAAAAAAATGCTAGCGTCAAAAAAAAATGCCCAGGTGTGTTTATGCTGGCATTTTTTGGGGGTTTTTGGAGGCAGGCAAAACATCAGAACTTGTGCACAGTACCACTATACACAAGTTCAGATTTTTTTCCTGACTGCAAAGAACCCAAAAAAATGCCTTTTATTAAACCGGCAAGGTGTGGTAACCGAGAAGCCATATTGTAGATCTGAAAGTTTTCTAATACAAACAATCTTTTTTTTTTATGGTGGTTCTGGACATGCTACAGAGCTGAAACTTCACATGTACACCTTTTAGACCCCCCAGATCTGAAATCCAAAGTAAAAATCAAAAAATCTCTTTTTTTTAAAAATTTTTCAATAATTGGCGTTTTTTATCAAAAATGACAATTTTTAAGAACTTTTTTTGTGTGATTTTGTGTCTGGGGGGTCTAAAAGGTGTACCTGTGAAGTTTCAGCTCTGTAGCATGTCCAGAACCAGAAAAAAAAAGGATTGTATGTGTTAGAAAACTTTCAGCTCAGGGGGTTAGCTTCTCTCCTCGGTTTTCACACCTTGCTGGTTTCAAAGCAGGCATTTTTTTGGGTTCTTTGCAGTCAGGAAAAACATCTGAACTTGTGTATAGTGGTACTGTGCACAAGTTCAGATGTTTTGCCTGCCTCCAAAACCCCCCAAAAAATGCCAGCAAAAACACACCTGGGCATTTTTTTTTTTGACGCTAGCGTTTTTTTGGCATTTTTTTGGGTTCTTTTGAGGCAGGCAAAACATCTGAACTTGTGTATAGTGGTATATATACACACATACATATATTTATATACACACCTAGACATATATAGGTGTGATAGTAGCAGAAATATATTACTGTAAATGATTTCATTAGCGCAAGCATATATTTCTGCTACTATCACACCTATATATGTCTATGTGTGTATATAAATATATGGATGTGTGTATATACACCACTATACACAAGTTCAGATGTTTTGCCTGCCTCCAAAACCCCCCAAAAAATGCCAGCAAAAACACACCTGGGCATTTTTTTTTACGCTAGCGTTTTTTTGGCATTTTTTTGGGTTCTTTTGAGGCAGGCAAATCATCTGAACATGTGTATAGGGGGTATATATACACATATATGTCTGAATATATACCCCTAGACATATATAGGTGTGATAGTAGCAGAAATATATTACTGTAAATGATTTCATTAGCGCAAGCATATATTTCTGCTACTATCACACCTATATATGTCTAGGTGTGTATATAAATATATGGATGTGTGTATATACACCACTATACACAAGTTCAGATGTTTTGCCTGCCTCCAAAACCCCCCAAAAAATGCCAGCAAAAACACACCTGGGCATTTTTTTTTTGACGCTAGCGTTTTTTTGGCCTTTTTTTTGGGTTCTTTTGAGGCAGGCAAAACATCTGAACATGTGTATAGGGGGTATATATACACATATATGTCTGAATATATACCCCTAGACATATATAGGTGTGATAGTAGCAGAAATATATTACTGTAAATGATTTCATTAGCGCAAGCATTTATTTCTGCTACTATCACACCTATATATGTCTAGGGGTATATATTCAGACATATATGTGTATATATACCCCCTATACACATGTTCAGATGTCATGTCTGACATCAAACATGTCCTCAAAAAAGCACTGGCAGTGGCAGCCCCTGCAGCATAAAAAATGCTTGGCTGGTGAGCCATATGGGTGTACCGAAGCAATTCAGAGAAATGATCATTTCTCTATAGCGGTCACCCTGCTATGGAAGGGTTTTGTCACCTTGCCATAGCAGTCACTGCCAGTTAACCCTACACTACACTACGGTCCCCTTACACTTAACACTTTACCTACAGAAACTAAATTTTTGAAGCTAACTTAAGTGTAAAGGAGCACTCTAACTACACTAGATATCCCTTTCCTCACACTAAAAATAGCTAAATGACACTTTTAAAGTAAAATTAACAGAACTGCTTCCACTCTCTTCCATGTCCAGTATAACAATGCTAGGAATATGGCGGGGGCGATCTTATATACTGGGGAGCGTATTCACTAATGATTGGTCTAGGGACCCCCTAGTCACTCCAATCACATTCCTAGCATTCTCCTGCCCCCTCAATTGGCTTTTGCTAATGGTTCTGGTCCAATCACGGGCTTTTAAAGCCCATTTCCTGAAGCATTGCATTTTGGGCGGTTCTGGTTCCCGAATTCCAAACTTTTTGGGCAAAAAGTTCTTAATTCGGCTGAACCTCGAACACCCAATGTTCGGGCTGAACCGATGGTCGACCCGAACCGTTCGATCACCCCTAGTTGTGTATTGCTATAGAGTTTTTTCTTTTCTTGGAATCAAGCACAGTCGAGGCAGAGGGTCAGGGGCCTTGAAACCTGATAGGACAATCATGGGAGTAATGAAAACGTATCCTACAAGCTTTTAGCACACACTGATAGAAATCACAAGACTGCTATATACTGCTGATGAGAAAAGGTACTGTATTTAGCAGTTTCTATTTACTAAAACCAATGCATTTCCATGTTTTGTATACTGTGGAAGACCAGATATAGCGAATGCAGGTTCTGGGTTTAGTAAGGGCTCTTTCACACGGAGCGGGCTGCATTGCGATCCGCCCTGGCACTTTTTTTTTTCACGGAGCGGATGACACTTGTGTCATCCGCTCCTTATGTCCGCATATCATCCCATCCGTTTGCAGATGATATACAGACATAATGTATGTCTATGGGCGTTGCGGATGTCAGCGGGTGACACCGCTGACATCCGATTTTGCATCCGTTCCATTTTTTAAACGGAACAAAAATAGGGTTCTGTTCCATTCCAAAAAACGGAACAGAACTGAAAGGAAGAAAATCGTATGTCAGCGGATGGTCATCCGCTGACATCGGCAATGCCATTGACATACATTATGTCCGTATATCATCCGCAAAAAAATAGGATGATTTACGGACATGCGGAACGCCCGTGTGAAAGGGCCCTAACACTTTATGTTCATCAAATCCCTTTAATTTGTCCCGTGAACCCTCAATGTTGTACTGCTTTAGGAGGTTAGTATATTTACCCACTTCGCTCTCACTCCTGTTTACCCACTATGGACCAGACCAAATTTTCACAATTCAAGTTATTCATGAGTCTATAACTTTGTAATTCCTTATATTACATAATTGACACATTTTTTTTTTTTTTTTTTTGGACAAACAGGGCTTTTTTTTTATAAGGTCCTCTGAGAATTTTTTAAAGAGAAAAAATGAATAAAATTGTGAAAAAAAAATATATTTTGTTAAGTTTGATAAGTAATATTTTGAACACAAGTACCATTACTGTGGGAAAAAAACATATACATTTTATTATGCTGCTTGTGTAGAACAAGCAGCATATTACTGCAACATTAAAATTGCATTTTTGATACAAAGCATGTAAAAGTTCTTTACAAAAGAAATCATGTTTTTTTTCCCATATGTTTCATTTTTTTTTTTTCCTATAATGCATCAATAATTTAACTACTTAAGCCCCGGAGGATTTGGCTGCTAAAAGACCAGGGGGTTTTTTGCGATTTTTTACTGCGTGACTTTAACGGACACTTGCGCGGTCGTGCAACGCTGTACCTAAACGAATTTGACGTCCTTTTTTCCCACAAACAGAGCTTTCTTTTGGTGGTATTTGATCACCTGTGCGATTTTTTGATCATGCGCTATAAACAAAAAAAGAGCGTCAATTTTGCAAAAATAACAATATTTTTCACATTTTTATATATGAAATTCCCCCCCAAAAAAATGTAAAAATCAAAATTTTTTTAACATTTTCGGCCAATTTGTTTTATGCTACATATGTTTGGTAAAAAAAATCGCAAAAAGCGTATTTTGATTGGTTTGTGCAAAAGTTATCGCGTTTACTAACAAAGGGAAAGATTTTTGTCATTTTTGGTGTTTTTTTTTAACGTGTAATGGCGGCGATCTGCGATTTTTTTTTTGGTACTGCGACATTGCGGCGGACAGATCGGACCCTTGACTGACATTTTTGACACTTTTGGGGTTACCAGTGACATTACTGCAGTAATCAGTGCTATACATATGCACTGTTACTGCAAAAATGACACTGGCAGGGAAGGGGTTAACTGTATTGGAGAGGGAGGGGTTAAGTGTGTCCTAGGGGCGTGATTCTAACTGTATAGGGACATGGCTATTGGTGTAAAAACAAAGATCAACGGTCCTACATAGTAGAACCGTCTGATCTTCATTTTTACACCAGGGAGAATGACGGGCGGCTTGTTTACACAAGCCGCTCCGCCTTTCTCCCTTCACCGGAGCGATTGTAGTGTGACCGGCGGACATCGGGTCCGTCGGTCACACGCACTGACTTGTCAGTGAACGAGCCGCGGCCCGCCCGCAATTGGCTCTCGAGTCAGTGTCAGGCGAGTGACGTACCCATACGTCACTCTGCCTGGCCGGGGCTGACCGCCGCAGTATATAGTCGTGCGGCGGTCGGCAACCGGTTAACATTCTTACTGATTTAAAATAAAA
The DNA here is from genome assembly GCF_965119305.1 of Pelophylax lessonae. NCBI lineage: Eukaryota > Metazoa > Chordata > Amphibia > Anura > Ranidae > Pelophylax > Pelophylax lessonae. Next base: position 112,909,020 of record NC_138775.1, on the reverse strand, counting down.
CAGATATACCCTAAACCACATATTTTTTAAACAGTAAACTTTAAAAATAACAATGTACAGCATATATATATATATATATATATATATACTGTATAATATTTTACCCTAACAAATAATTTCAAATAGAAACATGGAACAGGAGATTAAACGAATAATAAATGCTTATACAGGGTGATCCACTGAAATCAGTAGGTTAAGTAGTAAAATAAGGTCATGTCCTTGTTAATTAAGAGTTAACTAATTCCCTATGCACACAATAAACATTCTTCTGTATTACCTGTAGCTCTCTCACTCACAGATTTCTGCCTGTCAGGAAATTGAGGAGATACCACAGCTATTGTTACTTTTATTATTGTTTACAAAGTGATCATTCAAAGAGGCTCCCAATCGTAGGTTTGGGAGCTCATTTTTCTACAGACACTGGGTCAAGGGAGGCAGCAGGGGAGATAAGAAACTGCAGGCAGTCTCCTGGACACATCTTGTGTACAGAGGAGGAGATTTTATGGATGTTTGTAACATGCCAAAGGTAGGCAGTTGTTGTGGTTCTATAGTCTTAACATTTTTTACCTTCCTTGCACTAAAGTGTTATTAAACCCAGATCCTGCATTCACTATATCTGGTCCCCTACAGTACATAGAACATGGAAATGCTATTATTTTAGTAAATATAAACTGATAAATACCTCTTTTCATCAGCTGTATATAGCAGTTTGAGCAATTTTGTGACTTGTATGAGTGAGTGCTGATAGCTTGTGGGAGGAGTTTCCATTTCTCCCACGATTGTCCTATCAGGCTTCAACACCCTTGATTCTCTGTCTGAACATGTCTGGACAGTGTTGATTAGCCCTGTGCTAATCACATGCACCCTCCCAGGAAAAAAAAAACTCTCTAGCAATACACACCAAACTGAGCAGCCTGAGTCTATAGGCTCTGTAAAAATTAGAAGGGGGGGGGGGGATCAGAGAAGGCAGGATCAAACAGACTTTTTTACACAATGCAGAGGATTAACCCCTTAGAATCCACACTAAGGGGAATAACAAGCATGCTTTACTGCATATACAGACTGATTTTCCAGTTGTGGGATTAGTAACACTTAATCATTTAACTGGGGTGGCATCGTTTTAGACCACGTTCCCCGCCACCACACATTTGGAGGGTAGAGACCCTTGTCCTCTCAACATTCGAATAAGCTGCTTTCTCAATGCAGGTATTTGGAAGCTGGCAGTGAGTTAAAGGGGGGATGAGGATGACAGAGGGGGTAGTGTATTAGGAAGGTTGCAGTGGGGTGCCAGGTGTGATAAGGATGACAAGGTGTACGTTGTTAGCAAGGTTGCAGTGGGGAGCCAGGTGTGATGAGGATGACAGGGGCGCGTGTTGTCAAGGTTGCAGTGGAGTGCCAGGTGTGATGAAGATGAGCAGGATGATGGCGGGGGGTGGGGTGTTAGTGAGGCATTAGTGGGTTGCCATTTGTGATGAGGATGACAGGGGTGGGGTGTTGGCAAGGTTGCAGTGGAGTGCTAGGTGTGATGAAGATGAGCAGGAGGATGGCAGGGGGTGGGGTGTTAGTGAGGCATCAGTGGGTTGCCAGGTGTGATGAGGATGATAGGGGGTGGGGTGTTAGCAAGGTATCAGTGGGTTGCCAGGTGTGATGAAGATAAGGAGGAAGAGAGGGGGTGGGGTGTTAGTGAGGTATCAGTGGGCTGCCAGTGGTGATGAAGATGAGGAGGGGGATGACAGGGGGTGGGGTGTTAGTGAGGTATCAGTGGGTTGTTAGCTGTGATGAGGATGAGGATGAAAGGAAGTGGGGTGTTAGCAAGGTATCAGTGGGTTGCCAGGTGTGATGAGGATGACAGAGGGTGGGCTATTAGCAAGGTATCAGTGGGTTGCCAGGTGTGATAAACATTAGGATGACAGTGGTTGGGGTTTTAGCAAGGTTGCAGTGGGCTGTCAGGTGTGATGAGGATGAGGATGACAGGGGGCGGGTTGTTAGCAAGGTTGCAGTGGGATGCCAGGTGTGATGAAGATGGGGAGGAGAATGGCAGGTGGTGGGGTGTTAGTGAGGCATCAGTGGGTTGCCAAGTGTGATGAAGATGAGGATGACAGGGGGTGGAGTGTTATCAAGGTATCAGTGGGTTGCCAGGTGTAATAAAGATGAGGAGGAGGATAACAGGGGGTGGGGTGCTAGTTGGTGTATCAGTGGGTTGCCAGGTGTGATGAGGATGACAGTGGGTGGGGTGTTAGCAAGCTATCAGTGGGTTGCCAGGTGTGATGAAAATGAAGAGGGGTGACAACGGGTGGGGTGTTAGTGAGGTATCAGTGGGTTGTCAGGTGTGATAAGGATGACAGGGAGTGGGGTGCTAGCAAGGTATCAGTGGGTTGCCAGGTGTGATGAGGTGGAGGATGACTGGGGGTGGGGTGTTAGTAAGGTATCAGTGGGTTGCCAGGTGTGATGAAGAGGAGGATGAAGATGACAGGGGTGGGGTGTTAGTAAGGTATCAGTTGGTTGCCAGGTGTGATGAAGATGAGGAGGGGGATTACAGGGGGTGGGGTGTTAGTGAGGTAATAGTGGGTTCCAACAAAAAAAGGGAAAGAAAAAGATGGGGCTTTGCAGGCCAATGGGAGTAGAAGGATCAGACTAGAGACCAGTTTATAAAACCAAACAGCATTTTATTGGTATATCGGATAAAAAACATAAAACACCATGCATAATGAATGCAATTGGACTGACATGCAATATAAAATCAAGTAAAGTGAGTCATTTGCAACATAGAAATACGTCCCAAAAGGGGGAACAGAATCAAAAAGCCTGTATAGGATGGAGAATAGGTCTCACGATGGAATCGGTCAGTGTAGGTCCCCAGCAAGCTGACGCGTTTCGCTCAAGGCTTCCTCAGGGCCTGAGAGACCAAGACAGACCGGTATTTCCTTATTGATAATGACTCAAAATAGATGACAAGGTTGTGGCGACACAGCTGCTGAATAGGGCTTACTGCTTCCGTATTCAGAACATACGTTTCCTTTTGGCGTATACATACATTCAATTTGTGCTGAATTCACACATTTTTTTTTTTTTGGACCCTTATAGTCTCCACTGTTGGAAGTATCCTGGCAATCTCGACTATCCGCACACTCTCCCTAATATATTCAGGATTATAGATGCTCACCATTAGGTGTAGGGGGATCTATTATGGTGTAAGGGTAGCCTCAGGCAAGTAGTAGTAGTCACATCTTATGTAGTCAGATACGACGTCATGCTCCAGACCTATTTTTACGTACAGGAATGACTCCAGGCAGGGAAGGATATGCATATATGTCTCACTGTTTTAAATAGGAGGGACAATAGGTCCCGAGCTCCATAAGCCCTCAGAAGCTCTATTCCGTCAGCAACCTGCCCCTAGTGGGTTGCCAGGTGTGATGAGGATGAGGATGGCAGGGGTGGGGTGTTAGGAAGGTATCAGTGGTTTGCCAGGTGTGATGAGGATGAGGATAATAGGGGGTGGTGTTTTTTTAAGGCATCAGTGGGTTGCCAGGTGTGATGAAAATGAGGATGAGGATGATAGGGGGTGGGGTGTTAGTAAAGTATCAGTGAGTTGCCAGGTGTGAGGAGGATGGCAGGGGTGGGGTGTTAGCAAGGTATCAGTGGGTTGCCAGGTGTAAAGAAGAGGGATGGATGGGGTGTTAGTAAGGTATCAGTGGTGGGTTGCCAGGTGTGATGAGGATTACAGGGGGTGGGGTGTTAGTAAGGTATCAGTGAGTTGCCAGGTGTGATAAGGATGACAGGGGGTGGGGTGTTAGTAAGGTATCAGTGGGTTGCCAGGTGTGAGAAGGATGACAGGAGTTGGGGTGTTAGTAAGGTATCAGTGGATTGCCAGGTGTGATGAAGATGAAGATGACAGGGGGTAGGGTGTTAGTAAGGTATCAGTGGGTAGCCAGGTGTGATGAGGGTGAGGATGACAGGGGGTGGGGTGTCAGCAAGGTTGCAGTGGGTTTCCAGGTGTGATGAAGATGAGGATGAGGATAGCATGGGCTGGGGTGTTAGCAAGGTATCAGTTGGTTGTATAGTTACTGAGATTGAAAAAAGACACCAGTTCATCCAGGTCAACCTATGATGAGTGTGTATATAAGCGTTTATGGCAATAGTACATTGTATACCCCTGTATGGTATGGTCGTTAAGGTGCCCGTCTAATAGTTTTTTGAAACTATCGATGCTCCACCACTGCTTGTGGAAGAGAATTCCATATCCTTACCACTCTGACGGTATAGAACCCTTTATGCAATTTAAGGTTAAACCTCTTTTCTCCTAATTTTAGCAAATGGCCGCTTGTCCTTTTATATTCCCTTTCACTGAAACATTTGCCAGGTGTGATGAAGATGAGGATGAGGATGACAGGTGGTGAGGTGTTAGTTGCCAGGGGGGATGAGGATGACAGGGGGGAGAGAGAGAGAGAGAGTGAAAAAAAAAGGAAAGGCACAAAAAGAAAGCATAACACATTTTTGGCATTATCAGTATTATCTATGAATTTAGAAATTGGTAAATATAAATTTATTTTTAAAAGTTTTGAAATATCTATGACCTCAAAATGCACGTCTGCAGGCTGCAAGTGATGCTGTTCAGCAGTCAAAAAAGAACATTGCAAATACATGTTCAGTGGTGTTATCTCATTTATGGAATAACTGCCTCTTGAAAGGGTTGTCAATGCCAGAATTCTTCTTTAGTTCCACAGAATGGCCAGAATGACCTTCCCTTTGAGGCTAGCATTTCCCTTACAATCCCCTCTTTGATCATATGAAATTGTAAATTTCATGAGAATGATTCCTGATACCAGTTGTCTTGTTTCAACATGGCCATTTTGTAGGCCTCCTCATCTTTCTTCTTACCCGGCTTAGACACTGTGTTTGGTGACATCCTTCCCATGGTTTTTTGCACTCCCCAAATAGCGAACTTAATGACACAGTATATCATCATCAGAAACACTATAGTCATCAAGATTACTATTCCTGCCCTCTTGAAGAAATCAAATATACCCGAAAATAATCCCCCAAACCACCCTCCTGTGGAATCAAATGGATTCCAGGCATTGAGAAGATTATGCAGTTCTCCCTGAAGTCTCTCTCTCTCTAGTTGGTGGCCATTAATAATGTCATAATAGTCTGGTACTTGAACATCTTTAGTTTCTTTGGTGAAGTTGTGGAAGTATATACAACATATCTGTTTGTTTTGTGTTTGATCGCACAGACCTGTTACCGCCATCATAAGTCTTTCCTGTCGCTGTCTAATCACTTCCTGTTCCATCCTGATTTTTTCTCATTTCTTCATTGATTAATCCTATATCCTTTGTTGTTGTGTTGATCCATTTCTCCATGATGTCGGCAAATGTATCAAGCCTATTAAGAGCCATGGCTGTACCACCTGGTAGGATGCTCATATAGAATTTTTCCCATGAACTAGTCAGTGCCCTTCTATATCTTCCCTGATCGTGAAATGTGAGTACTCCTGAGGATGGCCCCATGCTCACGTGCCCTCCTGATTCAGTACTCATGTAGGGGAACAATCTAACTATGGTGCACCACCCAGCTTATTCTTCTCCCTTGGGGAAAGGAATGGTAGTGTGACACCATAACCCAGAGCAAACTACCCATCCCTCTGATAGCTTTGGGGCAGATATCATCTCCTGAGTAGTCAGACCTGTTCGCATTCCTATTAAACATAACCATTCAGCTATGTGTATTAACTTGACCTTATTGTCAAGTACCAATGTTTCATTCACCAAATGTAACCATTTATATATTTCTGACTTGTTATAGGTTAGTTCAGATGTAGGGCATGAAGAAATATCATACATTGACTAGTTTCTCATCCTTTCATTTATGTCAGCAGTGGCATCAGTGTTTAGGCCTATGATGCCTATTAAGTTTAATGCTTTATATTTTTCCATGTTTAGTAATGTAAAATTAACATCTGTGTTGTAAGAAAACATTAGCATAAGTACTTGTTTCAGTATTTAGTGGATATCCATTCAGAAAACAAAATTCTGGTGGTTGTGTGTATCCCTGAATCAGAAATGGCCTATTGTCTGGTTTTGCCTGTCCAGTGAACACGTATGTCTCATTCATCAGCTGAGATAATGATAATGGTTTTGCTATCATTGGGAATATATTTTCTCCTGAATGCATATGAGAACAAACCCAGCAATCTCCTTTTCCCTGCGACTGTTGTATACCATATTCATGCATCAGAAAATGATGGTGAATTCTATTCATATCTTGGAAACCTTGAGGATGTACATTCCCTAGAATCGATGGTAAGGGATCTATGAACTCCTGTATTGCTAAGTTCAAATGTTTTGCTACTTGTTCTGTCTCTCTAAAGTTTGGTTTGGGGAGAATATCTTTCTTATCAGACTGAAGAATTAATCGCTTAAGCTCCTGTACCTTCCTTATGATGGCTATATCAGTTGGGTTGGGTGTCAGACACAAGGAGATATTCTGGGGCAAGGCCCTAATGATCAATGATATGGCTGCTATTTTACATGGCCCTCCTAGTTTCTGCTCATGCCATCCTATGACCTTATTCAACATTGTCTTCCCCAACCTATTTCCAGCTCTTGTATAGCAAGCAAAATTGGGTCTTTCAAAAATAGAAGTGGACCTCTTATGTCTACTAGCGCGTGGGAGGTTGCGTGTTGCATTAGTCAGTGTGCTTTCGGGACTACACAAAGTATTACAACACCTATTATAACAAATATAATAACAATGATAATTCCTAGCCGCACTAGGGTTTGTTTTCAAGTATTAAACCATCCAAAATACTTATCCCAAGGGTTGTCAATGCCAGAATTCTTCTTTAGTTCCACAGAATGGCCAGAATGACCTTCCCTTTGGGGCCAGTATTGTCAGGAGTGTAAGTACAGCATCCATCTACTTTATCAATATATATACAGGTACCACCTTTTCCTGCGTGGATCATATCCAGAGCCATTTTGTTCTGGAATGTCATCTGGAAAGTGGCTTCTAGTTGTTCTGCTATGCCCTTTAGGGCATTCCTTGTATAGTTAACACATCTCTGCTGATTATAATAGATATAATTTATCCAATCTACATTTTTATTTATGGTGACAAGGGGAGATATAAAGGACTCAAAACTGGCTTCAACCTGATCTCTTTCCTTGAACTCATTAGGGACCCCTCTTGGGACCCCGATGGCATCTATATATATATATGTGGGTCAAAACTTCCTATGGGAGTCTCTCTCTCTTTTGTTTCCCTGTAGTTCCAGTGTTCCCCTTAAGTAGATTTGCACTCCCAATTGTCTCCCGTGTTCCAACCCACTGATCCCCAATAGTCACAATTGTCTCACCAATATTTGTCCATGACACATATAAATACAGTTCCTGGGCCTAATCTCCTATCATTATACCGTATGGTATCATCACTACCAGGGAGTATCGCTTCATAAGGCACTAGAAAAGTAGCTACTTTTGTGGTAGAGGAATTCTACTAAAATTGTGTCATGCCATTTGTTTGTATGATGGCTATCTGGGAGGGTGAACTATGGAACAGGGCTCTTTTATTCTTTTCCTGAGGTGTCTCTGATACTATGTCTGGGCTGGTGGCGTTAGGGGTCCCACAAATTCCTCCAAGGTGCCCCAGATCCGCTAGTTGATATATACAGTTAGTTATGATCCAGGTTGGGATGAACACTAAAAATACTAGTGCCCCCAACAAAATCCACAGCTTTCCAAAGTTCCTTGTTATGAGTACAGTCATTTTGCAACTTTTCAGAGACTATAACACCTGCTTCACTCGCTCTTCGAGGATTTTCAACACTTGTTTCACCTCCTTTATCTGTGTCTTGCTTCCACCTTGACCTTTTACTCGACTGGCATGGATCCGGGCTTGTTGGTTTTCCACAAGGACAGCGATTCTGGTCACTGCGACTACCTTTGTCTTTTGGTCCAAAACGAAATCCAGCCTTGGTCCTGTGATGTGGCGGCAGCTTGATCACTACTTCATCTCCCTCCTTCAAGGGATGGCAGGGAATCTGTGAAGAGAAAGAGAAAGGTGCAAGCAACCTTTTTGTTCCACTTGAGTTTCAATTACCCTTTTTTTTTCCCCAACTCATCTTTGATTGTCCTATTTATCCTTTCCACTATGCCTGAACTCTGTGGATGACAATCTATTTTCAGGATTTTAACTAGTTCCTGGCATCCTTTTTGATATGAAAGCTGAACCATTATTAGAACTAATTCAAAGCAGGCATCCCCATCCAGGAATAATCTCCCGATTGAGAATGTGTGCCACCGTGTGGGCATCTCCCTTTTGTGGTCCTAAAAGCTTCTACTCATCTGCTGAACACATCTACTATTGACTAAAAATAACTCTGGTTTCTTCCCTGCTTTTGGTCTATATGTAAAATCTATTTGTAGATTTATAAATGGGGTTGATGGGTATTGGAAATGCTCATGTTTGGCCTTATGTGGAATGTCTGTATTGTTCCTAGTAGGTGATGCATCTGGCAACATATGCTTTCACTAATTTAGGTGGGCCTGTAAATGCAAAAAAAAACTTCAGTAATACTTCATATGTTCTTTTCCGCCCCCTGTGTCCTATTCCATGACACTAGGCGATAAACAGTGGGGCGCTAGCTGCGGGGATACAAGATCTCCTCTCTTTTAGAAAAAGGCTATTCTCAACTTTTTCTAAACCATCACCCATTTCCTTAAAACCTGTTCTGTAGCATGCGTTTGTAGTTTTAACAATGTGTGATCTTTTGGCCTGGAGCAGGAATCATCTACAAAAACATCCTCTGCTCCCTCTATGGCTGCCTATATAACATGTTGTGGTGTAACACACCCTTTAATACCAGTAGCCCATTTAAAACTGGGGCCTACCTAGGGCAAATGATGTGGCCATCCCTATTACCATCTCACAAGATGCTATGTTTGGAGTCACTTCAGGCATGCCTTTAGACCTGGACTGAGACCATCTTTGGACAAAAACTATAGGGCAAAGTTTACCACCATACTCCTGGGCAAGTACACCTGTCATGGTCTTACAATTGTCCCTTGTATAAACACAAAACATTTTTCCATAATTTGGGAGGCCCAGTGCAGGCGCTACAACCATAGCATTTTCAGATAAATAAACACATTCAACATTTCTTGTGACATTTCTGGACCTGTGGCTTGTCTCAAAATGTTATCATAAATAGGAGCAGTCGGATCCATTGCAATCAATGATCCTGGTTTGTGGGCGGGCAAGACCCACTGTGGGCTGGCAAGACCCACTAGAGCTGCAGCTCTTATGTGACTGACTCTACTATCCCCCTCTGTGAGAACAAAACCATGGTAAACAACACTTTCCTGACACCATTGTCATTATTCCTGTGAAACTTTGTGTCCACGTACATGTACATTTCTCAATGAACTCATTCGCTCTGACTGGACTCCACAGAGTGACTACATATGTCATCCACATATTGTAGCGGGACTGACCCATGAGAAGGTGTCCATCCCCTCTTGCGTGGTCTGGAGAACTATAGAGCAGACAACTGAACTGTCTACTTAGCCCTAAGGCATTTCTACACCAGGTCAGTTACCTGGACTGAAAAACAAGAAACAAAGATGGCTGTGCCTCCTCGTCCACTAGGACGCTAAAAAAAACCCGCATTACTTAAACTAATCACTGTAAAGTGGGTAGCATCGGATGGTATGGCTGTCAGTAGAGATGGCACATCAGGTACCACTTGCATGTTATAATTAGATAAAAAACTAAAAACCTTTTTTTTTTTTCGTGCCAATTTTACAAAAATCTGGCCAGAGGCTCCCCTCCTTCAATAAAGGACACCCCTAAAATATTGCTCAAAAACTGTAATCAGATAAAAAGTTAATCTGATTTGAAACTTTTGGCTCGGTGCCAACAGGGTCCAATGGTCACACTAATTGCGGTAACCCTTTCTGTCCAAAAATAAATTCCATAACTATAACAGGAACAAAGATATTTACGTTTAAACCCTTTCTTGGCAAGTAGGCAATTTTCAAAATTTTGCACCAGAGCTCCCTTTTACATAGGGACCCGTTTGCAAAATGTAATTTCTCATTATCTATAATTCTATAAAAAATAACCTCAAAGTATCTTGCCAACTATGGCGAACTACGTTTTGCCTGATAAAAACTGTTTTTTTATTCACTATTATTACTCTTCCCAGAGGTTCCTATGCTTTATACACAAATATATAAATGGCAAAACTCCAAAAATTCCATAAAAAAAAAAAAATTAATTACTTTGTGTGGGAATGCTGGGACCCATAGTCCTACAAGCTCCATGCAAGAAGTGACCCCCTCCCTAGGAATGTGTCAACTTCAAGGTCAACATCGCAGCTTCAAACAATTATGTATGTCTAGTTTGGAAAATGAATAGAGTTGAGCGGACACCTGGATGTCCGTGTTCGGCGGGTTCGGCCGAACTTGAAAAGAAAGTCCGGGTCCGTGTCCCGGACTTTTTCCGATCTTTACTCGGACACCGAACCCCATTGAAGTCAATGGGGACCCGAACTTTCAGGCACTAAAATGGCTCTAAAACACCAATGGAAAGGGCTAGAGTGCTGCAAATGGCAGCAAAACGTAGTTAAGAGCATGGCAAGTGCTCTGCAAACAAATGTGGATAGGGAAATAACTTAAAACAACAAAAAAAAAAAAACAGAAAAATAAAAATGTTTTTCATCTGTGAAAGACGAGGCCCATATGGAGTAGGAGGGAGGTTGAGGTGGTGGTGGATGTGGCGGTGTCATAGGCGTGCGCACAGGGTGTGCCTGGGCACACCCTAATCACCTAGGGCACATAAGCATTATCGCTCTGTTTGCCAGTGAGGAGATGGGAAAGTGCCACACACTTCTATTTCACTTTGCCAGCAGGGAGAGTAATGTACCGGGGCCATATACATGTAGGCAAACACATGCATGTGTATTTAAACTTTGGGGTGCACACCCTAATTCAATAGGCTGCGCACACCTATGGGCGGTGTAGGTGGAAGCGGCGGTGGAGGGGGACGAGGTAGCCAACACTGCTTTTTTTCAGTCATTTTAAATGAGGGTACACCCCAAAAGAGTGAGAAAGATCAAAAATAGAACAATGGCTGGGTAAGGTCGTCTATTCTGCACAAGGTACGGAAAAGTCCTGTGGGATCCATGCCTGGTTCATTTTAATGAACATGAGCTTGTCCACATTGTCTCTGGACAGGCGGCTGCGCTTGTCTGTGATAACGCCCCCAGCCGTGCTAAATACACGTTTTTTCCCACGGAAAAGTCCTGTGGGATCCATCCGTGCTAAATACACGTTTTTTCCCACGGAAAAGTCCTGTGGGATCCATGCCTGGTTCATTTTAATGAACGTGAGCTTGTCCACATTGTCTCTGGACAGGCGGCTGCGCTTGTCTGTGATAACGCCCCCAGCCGTGCTAAATACACGTTCAGATAATACACTGGCTGCAGGGCACGCCAGCACCTCCAAGGTGTAAAGGGCAAGCTCAGGCTATGTGCCCAATTTGGAGACCCAGAAGTTGAAGGGGGCAGACCCGTCATTCACTACATGTAGGCGTGTGCACACATACTGCTCCACCATGTTGGTGAAATGCTGCCTCCTGCTAAGACGTTCCATATGAGCTGCTGGTGCTGCTGTTTGTTGTGGCGTGCTGACAAAGCTTTTCCACATTTCGGCCATGCTAACCCTGCCTTCTGAGGTGCTGGCGGTGCCCTGGTTGCGTTGGCGACCTCTTCCTCCTCCTCTGCCTTGGCCTTGTGCTTCCACTGTGGCCCCGCTATCAGGTGGAAATGCCAGCAGCATTGCGTCTACCAGCGTGCACTTGTACTCGCGCATCTTGCGATCGCGCTCCAGTGAGTGAATTAAGGACGGTACGTTGTCCTTGTAATGGGGATCCAGCAGCGTGGCCACCCAGTAATCAGCACAATGTATATGAATAGAATGTGGGCAACTCGTCGGTCGTTGTGGAGACACTGCAGCATGTAATCGCTCATGTGTGCCAGGCTGCCCAGAGGCAACGAAAGGCTGTCCTCTGTGGGAGATGTATTGTCTGTGTCTGCTGTGAACATGGTTCCATCTCCTCCTCCATCTCCTCCTGCTGGACAATTGTGTCCTTGGCGTTTGTGGGTGCAGGAACCCACCCTCGGAGCCACTTGCGAATGACTGCCCTGAAAGCCTTGGAAATGTTACCTCTTCATCCTCCTCCACCTCCTCCTCCTCATCCTGTGCCACATCCTCTTCCATCATTGCCCAAATCGTTTTTTTGAAGGAGGCATAGAAGTGGGATAGTTAAGCTGACAACGGCATCATCGGCACTGGCCATGTTGGTGGAGTACTCAAAACAGCGCAACAAGGCACACAGGTCTCGCATGGAGGCCCAGTTATTGGTGGTGAAGTGGTGCTGTTCCGCAGAGCGACTCACGCGTGCGTGCTGCAGCTGAAACTCAACTATGGCCTGCTGCTGCTCGCACAGTCTTTCCAGCATGTGCAAGGTGGAGTTCCACCTTGTGGTGCACGTCACATATGAGGCGGTGAGCGGGAAGGCCGAAGTTACGCTGCAGAGCTGACAGGTGAGCAGCAGCAGGGTGAGAACGCCGAAAGTGCGCACAGACGGCCCGCACTTTCTGCAGCAGCTCTGACATATCGGGGTAATTTTTAAGGAACCTCTGCACTACCAAATTCAGCACATGCGCCAGGCAAGGGATGTGCGTCAAACCGGCTAGGCCCAGAGCTGCTATGAGATTTCGCCCGTTATCGCACACCACCAGGCCGGGCTTGAGGCTCGCTGGCAGCAACCACTCATTTGTCTGCTGTTCCATGCTCCTCCCCAAACAGGCAAGTTTTAAAACTGTCTGCTGTCGTTTACCCCTGGCTGTGCTGAAGTTGGTGGTGAAGGTGTTACGCTGACCGGATGAGGAGGCGGTAGAGGATGAGGAAGCGGAGTAGGAGGAGTTAGGAACAGGAGGCAAACTGAAGCGCCCTGCAATCCTCGGTGGTGGAAGGACATGCGCCAAATTGCTATCCGCCTCAGGCCCATCCGCCACTGCATTTACCCAGTGTGCCGTTAGGGAGATATAACGCCTCTGACCGTGCTTACTGGTCCACGTATCGGTAGTTAGGGTGGACCTTGGCACAGATGGTGTTGCGCAGTGCACACCTGATTTTTTCCCCCACTTGGTTGTGCAGGGAAGGGATGGCTTGCCTGGAAAAGTAGTGGCGGCTGGGCACGACGTACTGTGGGACAGCCACCGACATAAGGCTTTTAAAACTGTGCATCTCCACCAGACGGAATGACAGCATTTCAAAGGCCAAGAATTTTGAAATGCTGGCATTGAGGGCCAGGGATCGCGGGTGGGTAGGGGGGTACTTCCTCTTCCTCTGAAGTGTTTGGGAGATGGAAAGCTGAACGCTTCCACGGGACATTGTGGAGATGGTTGGTGACCCAGGTGGTGGTGTTGCTGACAGATCGTCTGTTTGCGGGGTGGCAGGTGCCGGTATCACTACAGAGGTGGATGGAGAGGCCGAGACTGCAGCAGAAGAGGAAGCAGGAGGAGCCAGAGACCTTTCTTGGTTTTGAAGGTGTCTACTCCACTGCAGCTCGTGCTTTGCACTTAGATGCCTGATCATGCAGGTTGTGCTCAGGTTGAGAAGGTTTATGCCTCGCTTCAGGCTCTGATTGCACAGGGTGCAAACAACTCGTGTCCTGTCATCAGCACATTTTCTGAAGAACTCCTTTGAGCTGGCTTTGGTGCGCTCGTTCCCTTGCTGCGTTGGGCAGTAGCAGGCGTAGTGTCTAGGGCACGGCCGCTCCGCTTCTGCACCCTGCTCCCTCTTCTGCTGTGCTGGTGGCTCTGTGCAACCACCGCCTCTTCCTCCAAACTACTCAGGTCACCTGCACGACCTTCATTCCATGTGGGGTCGAGGACCTCATCGTCCTCCACATCATCTTCCACCCAGTCTTCACCCCTGCCCTCCTTGTCGGTCTCCACAATTCTGAGTGCCGCAGCAGTTGGCACCTGCGTTTCGTCATCATCGGAGAAGTGCTGCGATGGTCCTTCCATGTACTCATCTTGAGAAATAAGTGGTTGGGCATCGCTGCACTCAATCTCTTCCACTTCTGGGGCAGGGCTAGGTGGAAGGCCCTGGGAAACCCTGCTGACAGAGTCATCAAAAAGAAGAAGAGACTGCTGCATGACTTGGGGCTCAGACTGCTTGCCTGATTTGCAAGGAGGTGAGGTGAAAGACGGTTGGACATTGGCTGCAGGTGCCAACTCTGACCTTTCTGCAGTAGACTGGGTGGGATACAATGTGAAGAAACTGGAGGCACTGTCAGCAGCAAACCAATCTACTATCGCCTCTACTTGTTCTGGCCTCATCACTTCTAGAGGCGCATGATGCCCTACCAAATACTGCTGCAGGTTCTGTCGCCTACTCACACTTGAGGAAGGTGTTTCACTTGTGCGTGTAGCTGGCACAGATCGACCACGTCCTCTCCTTGCAACAGGAGCTCTACCAGCAGCCCGACGACCCAGGCCACGGCCCCTATTTGACGGTCTCCTCATATTTCTGTAATTTATGATCTTGCCCTAGAAAGGTGTTTATTGAATAGCGGAACAAAACAACAACAGTATCACACGGGTGTATCTCACAGTCAAATATGCAAACTATGCCGCAATTTAATTTTTTTACCCCAAAAGGGTGTTTATTAAATAGCGGAATAGAAAAACAGTATACAAATACAACGGGTGTATCTCACAGTCAAATATGCAAAGTATGACGCAAATTTATTTATTTTTTCACCCCAAAAGGGTGTATATTGAATAGCGGAATATAAAAAAGGATATAAAACGGTGTATGTCACACGTACAAACACAGACAAGGCCCCGATTACAATTTTTTGTACCCTAATGGGAGGATGAGGAAGAGGAGTAGGAGGAGTTCGGAACAGGAGGCAAACTTAAGCGCCCTGCAATCCTTGGCGGTGGAAGGAGATGCGCCAAACAAATTTAAAAGGTGTATCTCACACGTACCGATACAGACTATGCCGTAATTTAATTTTTTACACTCCAAAAGGGTGTATATTGAATAGCGGAATAGGAAAAATTTGATAAAACGGTGTATCTCACACGTACAAACACAGACTAGGCCCCGATTACAATTTTTTGTACCCTAAAGGCAGGATGAGGATGAGGAAGAGGAGTAGGAGGAGTTCGGAACAGGAGGCAAACTGAAGCGCCCTGCAATCCTCGGCGGTGGAAGGAGATGCTCCAAACAAATTGAAAGGTGTATCTCACATGTACCGATACAGACTATGCCGTAATTACATTTTTTACACTCAAACAGGGTGTATATTGAATAGCGGAATAGAAATTTTTTTTTACAAAACGGTGTATCTCACACGTACAAACACAGACTAGGCCCCGGTTTCAATTTTTTGTCCCCTAAAGGCAGGATGAGGAGTAGGAGGAGGTCCGAACAGGAGGCAAACTGAAGCACCCTGCAATCCTCAGCGGTGGAAGATGTGCCCCAAAAATTTGGAAGGTGTATCTCACACGTACCGATACAGACTATCCCGCAATTTAATTGTTTTTATCCCAAGGGTGTAGATTGAATAGCGGAATAGAAAATATGATATCAAAAGGTGTATGTATCTCACACGTACAGACCCAGACTAGGCCCCGATTACTATTGATTGCCTCTGTTGCTGCTGGGAGGTGTTCGTTTCTCCCCCCTCTCTCTTTTGTTCCTTTTTTTTTTTTGTTAATTTTCCCTCCCTTTTTTATTGGTGACACCTGAGGTTTGTCCAATCCTCAGCAGTGCAATTGCTTCTCAGGATTATAAATACTTTCTATGGTGGAGGGGTGGGCTTGCCTGATGAAGGAGGAGGTCCTCTGAAACGAAGTTGCAGCCCGCCCTCCACTCTCGGTTCAGTGTACGTTCCTGTCGGCTTCCGTGGAGGAACCGACAGACTTGTCCTTCTATTTCCGGTTCCGGGTTATTACCTTCCTGCTGTACGGCAGACAGCGGTGAGGCTGCCCAGCCAGGGAGCCCACGCCATTTGCAGCATCACCCAGCATTTCCGGTATTCAGGACTTCCTTCACCACTACACAGGACCCGCCACACAGGACCCAGATGTGACTGTCAATTTGCATCTTCCATCGGATCTACTGTGGGGACTGTCCTTTTACACCATGCATGCTGTTTCATTGGAATACCTGTTTTTAACATGTAAGTTACTATATTAAATTACACAGCTGTTCATCTACCTTTATGACTTGGCGCCCTTGTTTCTTTTCTCTGTCCCAGACTAGGCCCCGATTACTATTTTTTGTACCCCAAAGGCAGGATGAGGAGTAGGAGGAGTTCGGTAAAGGCAGGAGGCAAACTGAAGCACCCTGCAATCCTCGGCGGTATGAGATGCGTCCCAAAAATTGGAAAGGTGTATCTCACACGTACCGATACAGACTATCCCGCAATTTAATTGTTTTTACCCCAAGGGTGTAGATTGAATAGCGGAATAGAAAATATGATATCAAAAGGTGTATGTATCTCACACGTACAGACCCAGACTAGGCCCCGATTACTATTTTTTGTACCCCAAAGGCAGGATGAGGAGTAGGAGGAGTTCGGAACAGGCAGGAGGCAAACTGAAGCACCCTGCAATCCTCGGCGGTATGAGATGCGCCCCAAAAATTGGAAAGGTGTATCTCACACGTACTTATACAGACTATCCCGCAATTTAATTGTTTTACCCCAAGGGTGTAGATTGAATAGCGGAATAGAAAATATGATATCAAAAGGTCTATGTATCTCACACGTACAGACCCAGACTAGGCCCCGATTACTATTTTTTGTACCCCAAAGGCAGGATGAGGAGTAGGAGGAGTTCGGAACAGGCAGGAGGCAAACTGAAGCACCCTGCAATCCTCGGCGGTATGAGATACGCCCCAAAAATTGGAAAGGTGTATCTCACACGTACTGATACAGACTATACCGCAATTTAATTATTTTTACCCCAAAGGGTGTAGATTGAATAGCGGAATAGAAAATTTGATATAAAATTGGTGATTTTTCAATAGCACATGTGAACACAGCAGTGTCTTATATCAGTCAGGTCTGCTGCTGGCTATGAAGGGAAAAAAAAGAAAATTCCCCTTTAAGTTTGTAATTTTTAAATAGATTAGTACAGACTATGCCACAATTAAATTTTTTTACCCAAAAGGGTGTATATTGAATAGTGGAATAGAAAAAAGTGTATAAATTTTAAAATCACTCAATAATAGCACATGTGAACACAGCAGTGTATTATCACAGTCAGCAGCACTGAAGGAAAAACGCTGCACACAACTGACTGATAAAAAAAGATTTTTTTCTCCCTCCTCCTCAGCGGGCAAAAAGATTGTGTTCACTGCACCACCCCACACACAGCAAAATCGATGTAGAACACTGACCCTGCCTATTCTCCAGACTCGCCCTAAAATGATCGATAAGATCGGTCACTGGCACTGCAAACCCCCCACACAGCAAAATCGATGTAGAACACTGACCCTGCCTATTCTCCAGCCTCACCCTAAAATGCCCTAATAACTCGCCCTGCCTGCACTTCGACCTGACCCTGAATTCTTTTCGGACACAATATAATTTTTCACTGTCTGTCCCTAATCAGCAGCCAGCACGTATGATGTGTGCTCTCTCCCTAAACTACAGCAGAACGAAGCAGCGCGCTGTGGCTCTCGAACTTATAAAGACATGGTCACATGCTTCAGATGGCCAATCACAGCTACTAATACATTAGTAGGCATGGCTGGGATGGCTTAAGGCACACCAGTTAAACGCTTGTTGATTGGCTGTTGAAAGCCCGCCATTAAAAGCGCGCCATTACATACAAACCCGGAAATAAAATGACCGAACACGGATTTTAAACCCGAACATACAGTAAAGTTTTCGGGTCCGTGTTCAGGTAACAAAAATCCAATTATTCGGTACGAACACGAATAATACAGTCCGTGTTCGCTCAACACTAAAAATGAATACTGTATTCAGAACAAGAAAAAACAGGGGCGTAGTGTTATCTTGTGAGGTAATACTATTTTAAATGTACCTTCGGCCAAGAATCTATATAATGTATGCCTGATTCAATCCTCCCTCCAAAGGGGGACATGGAATCAATCCTACATCCAGGGGACTTATAGCCCATACCCCTGGATCCCGATGTCACTGTAAATACACTCACTGTTGTGATGTTGTTGTGAGGCTGTTGTGAAGTTGTTCAATTGTGGGGGGGGGGAACCTAGTTTGAAAATTTCCTACTTTGTCTCTGAATTCCCCCTCTCTTCTGCTTCTCTGATAATGCCCTTGGAAATGCGCGCTGACAGGCTGTTTTCCTTTCAGCAGATCAAAAACACCCAGCAGCATTTTTTCCTATTATGGCTCTATGCTTATGGAATATCTAGACCATCCACCTCCATATCTCCTTCCATATTTCTGTCTATATTCTTAAGTCCTTTATCCCATTTCTTACAACATTACATCATATACATTTCATAACAGGCACCCGGGGGGATAATTGTATTTTGGGTAAAGCCCCACCATTTTTTTAACCTCCGCCCAGTCCCCTTCATTGTGAGGACCTATAGCGCTGAGCCGCGTAATTCCCAATTGCGGACCGCGCTCATATGTTCGCCCAAAAATCAGTAACTGTTATCCCACTGGTGCCTGATACAAAGAGTAACGGTGTGGGTCTGGTCTCCGGCTCACCATCCGGATCCTTTCCCAAATCGTTACCCATGACTTTTCAATAAAATCTAAAATAAGTTCTATATGTTCCTTCAAACAATAGCACAATGCGGATTATAAATAGCAGCAGTTGTATAATTAGTGTTATGTTAGTGATAAGCTTCAGCAAGCACAATGACATAAATCCTTTGAAATACTCTTACAGTACATCTAGAATTTTTTCTTTTTTCTTTTTTTTTGACAATGTGGGCACCATAATCTATGGGTTTGATAAGAAGTATTTACAAATACCACTACTTGTACCATTCAATCAATACAATGATGTTTCACAATTGATTCAATCCACAGACAATCCAAGTAAGTTGGTAACAAATATATACTTTTCGATATATTAGTTTCACTTACTGTGCGTATATTCCTTTTCCCTTTATTATCTTATACCTTATTTAACCTTTTCCTTGTACTTCACATAGATTCCTTGAGTGATCCTTTAACTCAATAAGCCCTGCCAACGTCAAACAAGACAAGCTCTACTTTTGAAAATTCCCTGCCAACGCTCAAACGAGACTAATTCTGTGTTTGAAAAATTCCCTGCCAACGCTCAAACAAGACTAATTCTCTGTTTGAAAAATACCTGCCAACGTATGTCGTGTGTTACTATAAAACACCGTCCCCTGCCAGCCACGCTGCGTGATCTCCGGGAGTACCCCCCTTCAGGGAACCTACAGAACACAGAGTACTATCCTGTGTCTGTCACAGCCATGCAAAAACTAAACTACCCTGCCAACAACTAATAGTACTCTAGTACTGGGCTCTACTGTATCCAGGAAAGCAACATTTCAACCAGCATAAAAAAATGGGAGAAATTATTACTTACCCGGATAGTCAGTACCCCACGACTTCTGGTACCATCTGTAAGGATTCCGAGTTTGGGTGCACCCTTGGTTTGTCCTGTGGATAAACCTTCAGCTAGCCGGACAATCAATGAAAACCATACACAATAGCTTGGTTCTAATGATTGCATTTATTTCTATACATCGTTGAAAATATATAGCTTCAAACCACAATATTTCCCTATACCTCCCATTAATTTATTATCCTCCCCTTACCCTATTATCCAATCAATTAACGTGTTTACTTAATCTACCCAGTTACATGAAAAAAAAAGGTTCAAATAAAGTACTAAAAGTTCATATGAAAGCATGTCATATTTGTGACACAAATAGCAGATGAGACATAACAACACATTCACCACAGTGTTAGTACATTGTTCACAAAATATACTAAATATACACTTGTGGTCACATAGCGTCTGCAAAATCATCTCATTACTGAAAGAGACTATATACTATTCACTCATCTATTATATCAATTATATCAAATATATTATCAATTATTGATGAAAAACTTATTCAAGCTATATCAATGTAAATATATGTTATGCATTATACAGTGGAACCTTGGTTTACGAGTACCTTTGTTTACGAGCATTTTGAAAGACGAGCAACATTTTTTTTTAAAATCTGTCTTGGTTTACGAGCACTGTCTTGATATACGAGCAGTTTTATCCACTAAAAGCATGCCATCCCCTCTGTTAATGCCCCTCTGTCACATAACATTATGTGTCCCAGTGCTTCTACTGTATATAAAGATGCCTATATACTGTTTTAGAGTGTTTCCCTGCACTTACTTTGTACGAAACCTGTCCCTCTGTCACTCTCTGCTCTCCGTCCTCTCTGTTCTCCCCAGCGGGAGGGGCCAATCTCTCCTCCTGACGTCATCGGAGGAGGAGGGGGAGGAGAGCAACAGAGCAGGGCTGATGAGTCACACAGAGCCAGACAAGCTCTAATACACTATAAATTGGCTGTTATATACAATACAGACACAGGGGCACATAATGTTATCTAACAGAGGATATGGCATACTTATACTGTACAGTTATGTACTTTATATATAATACAGCATATCTTTTTATTTATAACATTAAATGCTTGTGGAACGAATCATCTGAGTTTCAATGCTTTCCTATGGGAAAACTTGCTTTGATATACGAGTGTTTTGGATTACAAGCAAGCTGCTGGAACCAATTATACTCGTAAACCAAGGTTCCACTGTATTATAAAATATATATGGGATGTATTGGCAGTATTCTATCAATATATGTATAAGACATTGCTTATAACTTTGCATGTCTTCATGTCTTTAACTTGCAAACAGACTTGCAGAACATCCTGTCTTTGATGCTCTAACCGCAAGCTAATGTCCGGCATAACAAGTGCAGCTGTGAAATGATAGCAAAATTTATAATCTGAAACACTAAGCAAAGATACATTCAAGAAATATAAAGGGATACTCTATCCTTCTAATATACACTGAGATGACTTATGCTAAGCTGAACACTACAAAATGGCATTCCAAGATGCACATTTCCCTTACATAATACACAGAGCGCTGGGTACAGGAATACATAATACACAGAGCGGTGGGCACAGGACTACATAATACACAGAGCACTGGGTTCAGGACTACATAATACACAGAGCGTTGGGCACAGGACTACATAATACACAGAGTGCTGGGTACAGGACTACATAATACACAGAGCGCTGGGCACAGGACTGCATAATACATGGAGCACTGGGCACAGGACTACATAATACACAGAGCGCTGGGCACAGGACTGCATAATACATGGAGCCCTGGGCACAGGACTACATAATACACAGAGCGCTGGGCACAGGACTACACAATACACAGAGTGCTGGGCTCAGGACCACATAATATACAGGAGGGTGTTAGGCATAGAGTACAGGGTTCAGAGGTTTGCTATGCACAGAGGACACTTCTGCCCCCATATCCATAGCTCACCTCTGCACCCTTCTGTCACAGATTATCTCTGCAGCCACCTCTTAGCCATTCCCCCACAACAGCTAAATTCTCCACCTCTCCATGCAGCTGCATCAGCTCTGACCCCTGCTCCCCCACTGCCCCCACCTGTGTACAAACAGCCCCCCCCCCAATCTGTTCATCTTCCCTTCTTAGCCCTCCACACAGTCAATTTTTGGCTCTGCCTCTCCTCTGCTGTGAGATTGTCCAGCAGGGGGCGTCTACATCTGAGCCACCAGACTGTTTCTCAGCCAGCATGGGATACCCTGTCTACATTATTTCGGCCCTGAATCCGGGGACAAAACCAGGACAGACTTGGACCAGGGACAGTGTCCTCAATCCGGGGAATGTCCTCAGAAACCGGGGACGTCTGGTCACCCTACTGTACAGGCTTGAGTGAAAATGGCTGCACTGTCATAAGCTGCTGTATATAACAGTGTGTTTCAAGAGCAATAGATTTTTTTTTTTTTTTGACTGGAACTAGACATTTTTATTTGCCTGGCCCTAAATGATTTTTTGACTGTTCTGCATCCACATTCTAAGTATTATCTTGATACCTGATCCAATTGTGGTGAGATAGCTTAACTTACAGTCTCAGTAGCTTTGCAGTGACAGTGACTTTATCCAAATGACATCCTGCAGATCCTAGAATGCTTTAGTCCAAAAGTCTGTGCAGATTATAACAGCTGAACATCAGACAGGTGAAAAAATCATAATGTGTCTAACTCCAGCAGGTACATGTGATGAATGGATACTAATGAGCTTTACAAAGAAGGGTATAGGCAGGGCCAGACTGGCCAATCGGGATACCGGGAAATTTCCCGGTGGGCCGCCGGCCCTGGAGCCGCTTTCAGATGGAGCCCCTTTAAGATGCGGCCGCTTTGAGCATTGGGACCGCTTGCAAGTCGCTGTGATGGCCGCTGCAGCCCCGGCCCACGCTGCGCTCCAGTGACAGTCCCAGATACACTCTCCTACGTCAGCCGCTATGAGCGGCATGACGTCACATCCGACGGGAGCGGCTGCGCAGCGGTGGATCATCTGACTGCAAGACTGACCGTCCCACACAGATGCCACACCAGCAGTAGCATGCATAATCGCAGGTCACACTGCCTGAGAAGAGAGCCAGGCAAGAGTAAATGGGCTGGGGGGGAACCTCGTCCTCTTGCATTTGGGGGGTAGAATCAGCATATTAAGGCCCCTACTACAATGCTAACCTGCCCCCTCATACAATGCTTATCTGCCACCCCCCTGGGGCCCCCTCCCCCTAATACAATGCTGCCCCCCCAAATTTAGGGGGGAGGGGGGAAGCATTGTATTAGGGGGAGGGGGGTTAGCATTGTATTAGAAGGGGGCTGGGGGGGAACAGCATTGTATTAGGAGAAGGGGGCTGGGGGGGGGAACAGCATTGTATTAGGGGGAGGGGGATCAGCATTGTATTAGGGGGAGGGGGCCAGGGGGGTCAGCAGTGTGTTAGGAGGAGGGGGAGTCAGCATTGTATTAGGGACAGTGGGGCGGGGGGATCAGCATTGTATTGGGGGGGGGGGGGGTCAGGTATATTAGGGGGTGGGAGGGGGATCAGAAGTGCATTAGGGGGAAGGGGCCGGTGAGAACAGCATTGTATTAGGGGGAGAGTGCCGGGGGGGTCAGCATTATATTAGGGGGAGAGGGCCGGGGGGGACTGCATTGTATTAGGGGGAGGGGGGATCAGCATTGTATTAGGGCCCCTAATACAATGCTGACCCCCCCCCTGGCACTCTCCCCCTAATACAGGGGTGTGGAACCTGCGGGCCACATCGTGCGGGCCAGATCGTTGAACGTCCACCCCCGCCCCCCCCCCCCCCCCCCGTGCCGCTGAGCCTGTGTAGCTGTCATGAGCCGATGGCTCCGTCCTGACAGTGTGAGCCACAGAGAAGCTTCAGAAAAGGGTGGACCACCCATTTGTGTGACAATAGCGAATGAAAATTCGCTACTGTCACGCGGATCCTCCTCCTGGCCAATCAGGAAGCGGGTCCGAGACCCGCTCCCTGATTGGCCGAAAGGCGAACTCATGCCATTGGTCGAGGAGGAGACGGGAGGACTCGAGGAGAACCGCTGCGGATAAGTGCACTGGCTTTCTGCATTAAAAGGGGGCATGCTGTGGTCAGTCTGCATTAAAAAGGGGCACGCTGTGGTCTCTCTGCATTAAAAGGGGGCATGCTGTGGTCAGTCTGCATTGAAAGGGGGCACGCTGTGGTCTCTCTGCATTGAAGGGGGGCACGCTGTGGTCACTCTGCATTGAAAGGGGCACGCTGTGGTCACTCTGCATTGAAAGGGGGCACGCTGTGGTCACTCTGCATTGAAAGGGGGCATGCTGTGGTCACTCTGCATTGAAAGGGGGCATGCTGTGGTCAGTCTGCATTGAAAGGGGGCACGCAGTGGTCAGTCTGCATTGAAAGGGGGCACGCAGTGGTCAGTCTGCATTGAAAGGGGGCACGCAGTGGTCAGTCTGCATTGAAAGGGGGCACACTGTGGTCAGTCTGCATTGAAAGGGGGCACGCTGTGGTCAGTCTGCATTGAAAGGGGGCACGCTGTGGTCAGTCTGCATTGACAGGGGGCACGCAATGCATGATTTTACCTTTTATGAACAAGAAATCAACGTTGTGCTGGTATGACGATGCAATGCTATGGGGCTGGTATGTAATTTTTTCCAGGGCTGGTTTTCATACCCAGTCCGGCCCTGGGTATAGGGTAGGACTAACTACAAAGAGTGAGGAAAGGACTAAATTATTTAAAGAAAAACAAACAACAATACATGTGTAACATGATAGCCTGACTCTATTGAGGCATGCATGTATGCTTCTTTCTGGTTGATTGATAACATCCAGTCACCCATCAGTTAGAACTAGGAAAATGTCTGTGCTCAAATCACAATAGACAAATAGCATATTAATTTCTAATTATAGAGCAAACAAGCAAGGGCACACATTTAAGTAAAGGTAATCTCCATTAGAACTGAGGAAATGTCTGACAGAGAGTGTGAGAGAGGAATAATTTGTAAAACCTTTCAAGATATTTCTTCTAGTTTTCTCTCCGGCGTGCCTCTCTTCCCTTACATACTGCGTCTCCCTCCCTACCACAGTGCTGTGCATCTAGTGATTAATTCCCTGCGAAGGCAACCTATGGCCATGCTCAGCCCATGACATCACAAGTCAGTCAGGCAGCTCTAAAAAATGTCAGCATTCATATTCACTCTTAGGTTTCTGTGTGAGCTGTGTATATATATATATACTATATGTGCTAGCTGGGCCCAATCCCCAATGTGTCCTGTTGGGGATCACTGTTTGCTGATAGCAGTGAAGATAAGGAAGGCTGTGTGTCTGGCTTCCCCCTGTTTTCTATATTTTTCTCCAGCCTGCCTCTCTCCCCCACATACTGCAGCAGCTCCCTCTCGCCCACAGCACTGTGTAATCCTCTCCCTGCTCAGTACAAGCAATATCCCAGCCTGTGACATCAGCTGTCAGTCAAGCAACTGCAGCAGAATTCCAGTGTTTGCTTCTCTCTGGCTGTGGTTTGTGCTGCCTGTGTATTGTGTGTGCTGGCCAGACCTACCCCCCTGCTGATCCCATGGGCCCAATAATGGTACCCCCCCACCCCTTCCCCTTTTTTAGTGGCCTGCCATTAGCTGTTAATCTCATATCATTTCATATTGCTTTGGTTGTGTCAACTGTTTTTTTCAGGCTGCTACATTCTACTCAAGCAGTTCAGAAATGTAGTCATTGAACGCCACTGCTAACCATTTATTATTAGCAATTTTTCTAACATAATTGAGAACTAAAAATCATGCTTTCTAGTATTTTCTTTTTGTCTAGTTCTCAGAACATTCCTATTCAGGGTAGTAGTTAGTTCCCCTTTTTGACATTATTGTCAGGCCTACACAGCTATTGTGCGTGTCTGGAATATGTTGGAGATACAAGAGGGGTTGGAACCCTTGCTACTTGGAATTGGAGTCATTAAGCACTCTTTATTTGATTCTAATCTTTGCAACTTATACAGAATGTGCATGTGCAGACAGATGTAGGCAGAGGGAAACTTAAAAAAACTACATATAAACAGAATGACACTGAAATGAATCATAAAATAAAGTGACCAGATTTTTAAAATGAAATCCGGGGACATATGGCCCAGGACTGCGTAATGCACAGGACTACATAATATACAGGAGGGTGTTAGGTATAGAGTACAGGGTTCAGAGGTTTGCTATGCACAGAGGACACTTCTGCCCCCCCATCCATAGCTCACCTCTGCACCTTTCTCTGACAGATTATCTCTGCAGCCATCTCTTAGCCCTTCCCTCACAACAGCTAAACGTTCTATCTCTCCATGCATCTGCATCAGCTCTGACCCCTGCTCCCCCACTGCCCCCACCTGTGTACAAACAGACCCCCCTCTATCTGCTCATCTCCCATTCTTAGCCCTCCACACAGTCAATTTTTGGCTCTGCAGGGGGCGTCTGCATCTGAGCCACCAGACTGTTTCTAAGCCAGCATGGGATGCCCTGTCTACATTAATGCGACCCTGAATCCGGGGACAAAACCGGGGACAGTGTCCTCAATCCGGGGACTGTCCCTGAAAACCGGGGATGTCTGGTCACCCTATCTTAAAAAAGACTTTGTACTAAATCCTTCAGAGTGGAGTGCAGAGGGGACATTCTATGCAAAAAAAAAAAAGAGAAATGGGAAGATAGGCTTCTTTGCCAGGTTTAAGAATAAAAATGATGAGAGCTTTGTTCATTATTTGGGGAAGTTTCCTGATTTCAGATGCCTCCTTTAGGATAAAATGAAGCTTGGGGAGATTAATAAAACCATATATTTTATATAAGTCTGCTGACAGGCCATCTGAACCATGTTTTTTTAGTTCTGTGTCAACTTTAGTAACTTTAGATTTTGCTGGGGTAGGGGTTTGTTGTAGTCTATAAACTGTATTTTTCTTTTCTTTGCGCTGCTATTTAATATGTACAGTAAACTTTTGCCCTTGCAGGGGTTGGTGTGATGAGGGTTGTAGGTCAGTATTCTGTGGGTTTTTTTTTTTCTTTCTTTTATTAGCAATAGGCTGTGGTAATAATCAATGCCCGAAACTAGAGCATTGCATTTTGGCTGAGAAACAAGACAGGGCTGTACAACAAATAGCCAGGAGGAAGACTTTTTTTTATTGTATGTGTTGAATAACTCTTGCAAAGGTGAAACTTTTTGTGACTCTGCTTTATAGATGGATAAGAGGGGTTAGAATTGGAGTCTGTAAGCTCTCTTTATTTGGTTCTAATCTTTGTAACTTATACAGAACGTGCATGTTCAGACAGATGTAGGCAGAGAGACATACAAAAACTACATACAGTATACCAACTTAAGCCCCGTACACGCGTACCGATCGTCGTCGGCCGTAAATATTCGGTGCCGAACGATCGGCCGATTGTAGGCTTGTTAGTATGATGCTTCTGACAGCCGACAGCGCATTTTCGGCCGAACAGAATCTGTCGTGCAGACTTTAAAATATTTGTTGGCCGTCACCAGAACGGCCGATTGTTCGCCAGTCAGTACAGATTTCGGCCGATAGACAGCAGATTAGCAAGACTGGGCAATTTCAGAAAAGAAAAAAAGACAAGGAAAGTAAACCATCACATGACATCACTTCTGCAGTCGGCTGTTGTTGGCCGATAAAATTCGTGTGCAGTCTTTTGCAGTTTTCAACAGACACGACAGCCCTGGACAAAAGACGGCCGATCATTCGGCCGACGATCAGTACGTGTGTACGGGGCTTTAAGGACCGAGTCTATTTTTGACACATTTTGTTCACTAGTTAAAATCAGTATTTTTTGCTAGAAAACTACTTGGAACCCCCAAACATTATATATATTTTTTAGCAAAGACTCTGGAGAATAAAATGGTGGTCATTGCAATATTTTTTGTCACACGGTATTTGTGCAGCAGTCTTTCAAACACCATTTTTTTGGAAAAATTACAAAAAATTACATTTCACTGCATTTAAAATAACTAAACAGTAAACTTAGCCCATTTTTTTTGTATATTGCGAAAGAAGATGTCACATTGAGTAAATAGATACCCAACATGTTACGGTTACACACCCGCTGAATGGCGACAAACTACGGTCATTAAAAATCTCCATAGGCGACACTTTAAAATTTTTTAACGGTTACCATTTTAGAGTTAGCGAGAAACTCTTTTTTTTAAATTATTGCTCATGCTCTGGCGATCGCAGCGATACCTCACATGTGTGGTTTAAACAGCGATTTCATTTGCGGGCCTGACTCCCGTATACATTTTTTTTCGTGCGACGGGGGCAGCTAAAAATATATACTTTTTTTCCTATTTATTTTATTTCTTTTTTTAATTTTACCCCAGGTTTTTAAAAAAAAAAAAATCTGATCACTTTTATTGCTGTCACAAGCAATGTAAACATCCCTTGTGACAGCAATAGGCAGTGACAGGTCAAATATATGGTAATACAGTGTCACCACAAGATGGCCATTGTGGACACTACTTTTAAAAAACGTGCCACATCCTATTAAATATGAAAAAAGGAAATTGCTATTGCATTGAGCATGGACTTTCCCGGCACCACAACATGACAATAATGTCGTAAAAAATTATATTTTATTTAGGAAAACGGTTAAAAGTTTTTTAACATCATAACAAGTAAGTATGAATACAAACAAAACATTATTTAAAAATTAGATCATAAGTATACCATCATTGTACTAGAATAAGGGTAACCATCAATCACCACTTAAGTGTACAGATACAGTAGATACCTGTCACTCATAAGAAGGTCATAGTATATATGGTAGTAGTGGGTATCCGGTGATGAGGGGACCACTGAGCAATTGATTTTCTCTACATGTTTCGTGTTTTTACACAACGCTTCTTCAGGAGAATATTATGAAATATAGTATCAAGACAAGATCTGGAAAGAACAAGGGGACAGTGCATGAGTTACATACAATATACATCCTTGATTCTTATACATCGTGCAGTATATTAGGTATGTATTTAAAGACAGATATGTCTATACCAATGTATATCAAAGGATATAATCAAAAATACATAAAGAGTTCTTACCAATTTACCATTTGAACTGCAGTAGAGGGTAGCTGAGTGCTCAGGCTATGTACAGATAGAGGTGGGAGGATATTTAGGAAGAAATTTTTTCTCTCGTTCTTCAAACCTATAGATATAAAGTATATGTAGTCATAGGGTTGCTCATAACACTGAACAGAGCCATATAGTGTATACAATAAGGGTGATATATCTGATTATTAGATGTCAATAGGGTGGGAGGAAAGAAAGATAATATATAGGAGTAGAAATCTCCATATCCTTACCCGAAGTGTACTTTTGAGGGAGTAGGGCGTACCAAATAGGGTTTGATATACACGTTCTGATAGTTGTCTGAAGAGTGTCATAATATATTTAGCACCTCCATATTCAGCAAGGTCAGGTCCTATAGAGAGGACACAACATACTGTCTATGTGGAGATTGTATATTATAGCCCTATAGGGAATGTGTATAGGTAATAAATGGTGGTTATATATATGGGACCGTACGCCCAAAAAGAGAACAAGTACAAAAAGGGTACCCCCAATGGTTTGGGACTTTGAATGCCACTATAACACTGAAAAATTAGTCAAAGGTGTTTACAAATTCACTTTTATTACATAAAGAACACAAACAATAATTACATACATAATTGTATATACCCAGCAATCAGCTGGATATACATAGAATTAAAATTGCATGCAAAGACAGACCAGTTTTCCGTACAGAAGACTCCTAGGTACCATTGGTGCAGAGAACCGGACCTGGACCCTAAGCATTTCGGGTATAAAACCCTTCTTCAGGGGTCAACCAAAGTCCAATACACTAATTATACCTATATAAACAAATTTGCATTTAGTATAATACAGGTAAGAACATATTCAAAAAGAGTACCATTTCTATAAGAAGTAACATCATCTTCTAGTGAGGGTACCTACCAAGGAAAGTCCTCCTATAGAGATCACTGGGCTGTCAATTAAAACGGTATTCACTGAAAGAGGAGTGCCAAGTCTCCCAAAAACATGGTTCGCTGGGAAAGAGAGCAGTATGAAGAATGG
Organism: Pelophylax lessonae; assembly: GCF_965119305.1. Classification (NCBI taxonomy): domain Eukaryota; kingdom Metazoa; phylum Chordata; class Amphibia; order Anura; family Ranidae; genus Pelophylax; species Pelophylax lessonae. Next base: position 112,879,213 of record NC_138775.1, on the reverse strand, counting down.
CTGGTAAGTGGCAAGGACTGTGGGCGCCACAATGGTCCACAGTTAGTCCTGGATGGTCCTTAGTGGGCATATGGGCCGGTATAGAATACCTGAAATCAATCAATTGAACAGAGGAATATATGTATAATTGTATTCGGTAATTCAGCATCTAGGTAGCCGTAAAATAGGGAAGTGAGAATATTCATATCATACCTGCCATAAATAAGTATTTTTCATGGCTAGAGGTAAACAGGTATGAAAGGAGTATCAATCCATAACGTGGAATATTCCTGAAAGTGGAAGTCTAATATATGGAAAAAGAAAGGGGAAGGGAAGGGGAAAGGGAAAATGAGAATGAACAAGGTTTTATTGTCGTTCATAATAAGGTATGTCACTTGAGTATAAAAAATGCCAAGTGAAACAAAAAAGTAAGCATGCCTCATGCATGAAGGGAAAATAAATAAGTGCATGGTGAGAGGATGAAAGCGCAAAAATGGAGATGTATATAAATTCCGCTAACCCCTGTTGGCTAATGTCTCTAGGGCAATGCATATAAATGGTGAAAACCATGGCCCCCAAGTATTAGTGTCCCAAGTGGAACTCAAATTTGTATATTGTAGGCCCACTGGGGAGTGATAAGAGAATACATGTTGGTACAATGTGTCTATTATAATCCCTCTAAGGGATACTAAGAAAGGTGCACAATATCTTGACCAATAAATGTTATCCCCAGAGTCAGAGCCATCACAGGGTATAAGCGGCATTGCAACTAGTTGGAAGTTATTAGTGTCTACAAGACGTGCCCAAAAGGTGGGGGGGGGGGGGAGGCCTTAACATTCACAGGCTATAAATGAGTGAAGTTCAAGATGTTCAGGTGAAATTAAGGTGAGATAATAGTAATCAGATCCCTGAATCCGAGGATAGGATATTATAACCCAGCCACCGACAACATTAGTGCAATGACAAAGAAAATGGTGCAAATGTGGGAAAGTAAATACAATTGTGGCAGTGTACTAACCTGTATCTTGCCTGTGAGAGAGATGGCAGCCTCTGCACATGATTGCCTAGCATAGCCCAATATAAGGCGCATGCGCAGTAATGAGACAGTAATGAGGCAGTAATGAGACAGTCCCTTCACTTGCCCGGACCCGGACCAATCGGATCACTTGCCGTCAGAGCGCAGGGTCCGCCCTCACCCGGAAGGGGAAGCCGACGCTGCGCTCCAAAGGCACCAACGCGGGAAAAGGCGGTGCGTAACCTCGTCCGGAAGTCACTCGGATCTCCGGCCAGGTAGGCGCCTAAGCCGATGGGGACGTCTAGAATACTAGCGCCCCCTACCCGCGCCGGGGGAACCCACAAGTAGAGCCGAAGAGCAGCCAGAATAGCCATAAAGCGGCCATAGAATAGAAAAGACAAGGGGAGAGAAAAAAAGAAAAACAAAAGGAGAAATAACCAGGAGAAAGAAAACAAAAGAGAGGAGGACTGGCGATGAAGGGGGGAGAGAGAAAAGGGGAGGAAAAAGAGTTGAAGAGAGAGGATAAAAGGAGTACAAGAGAACGGGTAAAAAGAGAGAGCTTTATAGTGTCCTGATTCCTATCATTTCTTGGACTAGTTGTTAATCACAAAATTATGCCGGGTATTAAATATAGATTAAAAGGCAATATAAAATATCCAGCAATGCCCTAGGAGTCTTCGGCATAACAATGAAAGCGATTAAACAATACACATATATAGATGTAGGTAGATACACATGAACATCTGTATCAATAATTTCCAGAACAGGTCAGTTGTGCAGATTGAATGTATGGCCAGGGTTAATAACCAACTGGCCAAGTTTGTCCTAATATGGCAGTTCTCAGACCTATGAATAGTCCCAATAAAGTCAAGAATAGGACATCTTGGCTGTCGCCTATACCTAGGTATTATACATCATGTATTCAATAATCATCCCGGGCATCCATCACATCAGACTACTTGCCCGATATACCAGAAGTTTCCATCTCGTGTTATACCATAACAGATCTCCCCGTATATCAAAAACATATGGGGCTTCCATTCATTGTACACATGAGAATTGTTCAATTATTGTTCCCAGCCTCCAGAGGAAAATCCCTCTAGGAACGGTTTGAAGCTAACCATATCATTTAGCCCTGGGGGCTTGGTAGCCTCCAGGTCCAGTATCCATCGTGTCTCCCTTTATAATAGGATTTTGTTCCAATCCCCGCCCCGAGGGTTGGGGTGGACTCTATCCAATACAAAAAATCTAGGTCTGGGAAAACAACCTGCATGTTTATCGCGCCCATGTCTCCCCAAAGGGAGATCCGGATTGCATTTACGCATACTGGTAACATGTCTGTAGATACGTTTATGGAAGGGTAGCTTTGTTTTTCCAATATAAAAACTCCCACAGGGGCATGCAAGAAAATACACCACCCCTGTGGTTTTGCAATTTGCGAAATGAGGTTTAAACAATTTACCATTGGGAAGTTTGATGTTTTTAGAAATGTCTATAAACTGGCAATAGCTACATCCACCACAAGTAAAAGTGCCAAACCTTTTACATGGGTCACTTCTAAATTTGCCAACAAACTGGCTTTGTGTCTAATAATTTCTCAGGGATTTAGATTTCCTATAGGTTATGGCTGGTTTTTCCGTTACGTAGGGGCTGATGTTAGGATCTATTAGTAGTAAGTGCCAGTATTTCTGAATGGTTTTATAAATCAATTGATGTTCCGTATATTGCAGAATTATACGAGGGATGGTGGATTTTTGCTTTAACTTTTTTGGTATGGTTTTGCAACAAAAAAAGTAAGTCCTGTCGAGTATGAGAATTTGCACGGTTAAAGGCCTTCCTGAGGCAGGTTTTCGTATAGTAGGTTTTCGTATAGCCTCGGAGAAGAAGACGTTGTTTTAGATTTTCTGCTTCAACCTTAAATTGAGAATCCTCATAACAGTTCCTCCGAATGCGGAGGTACTGACTGTACGGTATTGAACGGATAAGTGGTAGGGGATGGGAGCTAGTGGCATGGAGGATGGTATTTGCTGATGTGGGCTTTCGATAGAGTGATGTTTGGATATTGCCAGAGGGTTCTTTGGTGATTGTTATATCTAGGAAGTTGACCGAATGCCAGTCGTATGTCATTGTAAATTTCAAGTTGAACGTATTGTTGTTCAAGTGTGTCATAAATTCGAGGAGTTGCTCACCCGAGCCGCTCCATATTACCAGGATATCGTCGATGTAGCGGTGCCATGACAATATGTGTCTAGTCCATGGGCTTAAAGAGTCATCTGCAAAAATATGACGTTCCCACTCCCCCAGGTACAGGTTGGCGTAGGATGGGGCACATGATGTCCCCATCGCTACTCCCTGTATCTGGAGGTAGTGGGAACCATCAAATGAAAAAATATTATGGGTGAGAATGAACTCCAAACTCCGAACAACAAAATTGTTCATGTTATCTTGGGTGAGATCAGATTGGGACAAAATATGATGGATTGTATGGATGCCCTGTTGGTGTGGTATCGAACTGTAGAGAGCCTCTACATCGATAGCCACCAACAGGGCATCCGGAGGGATGAATAGAGATTCCAAAATTTGGAGCAGGTGGATCGTGTCCTTAACATATGATGGTAAATTTTGTGCATACGGTCTCAGTTTAGAGTTCACCAGTTTGCTCAAATTTTCTGAAATACTTCTAGCAGCCCGACATTATAGGGCGGCCTGGGTTTTTTTTAGGGTTTTATGTATTTTGGGCAAACTGTAGAACATTGGAACCACTGGGTGTTGGTTATGCACAAAATTCCAAGTAGGTTTGTCTAAAACATTTTGTAGATAGGCATGGTCCACCAACGTATAGAATTCCAAATTAAATTTATTCACCACCTCTTTGGATATCGGTCTATACCATTCTTTATTCCGCAGAATCAGGTGACACATCTCCCTGTATTGCGTGTTGGTAAGAATAACAATATTGCCCCCTTTGTCTGATGCTTTCAGAGTGAGGTCATATTGTTTAATTAAAGATTTTAAAGCAATTTTCTCTGAGGGTGACAAATTAGACTTGGTTGGTGATAATCTAAGTTTCTGTGTCTCCTGAGCGGTTAGGGTGACACACGCTGCTAAATTAGGATTTAAGTTCAAGGAAGGAAATTTATCTGACTTTTTGTAAAAAGTTTGACTTTGATCGGAGGTAGGTAGATCTTTTGGTGTATCATCAAAATTCAACAGAGATTCCAAATCAATGTTGTCGATCAAATCGCCATTATCTTGTTCCTCCAATAGGGTCAGAAGATTGTCTAGTGCTTCATCTTGTTCAGATTTACGCATAGACGGTGGCGGGACTCCTGTTTTTTTTACCTTGGGCATGTTGCGATTGCAAAGAGATGTAGATCTTTGATGATTGAAAACCTGTCTGCTTTTTTGTGTGGACAGAAACTAAAGCCCTTAGATAGAAGGGACAGTTGGCTAGAAGTGATGGGGTAGTCTGTTAAATTAATTACGTCGCATGATGTCACAGGGTCAACTATTGATGAAATCTTGTCAACAGATAAATCTGTATCCCCCAATGCATGAGAGGAGATAACAGTATGAGAAGTCATATCTGTTACTCCTGGTCGGTTGGCTCTAAAAAATGTCCGAATCCTCATTATCCGATATTCCTGTATCCACTTGTGCTGATGTCGGATGTTTGGCGTTTAGTAAGTTTAGAAGTGTGTTCCGCCAAATTAGACATATTCCGAGTCTGTCGTGTATTATGTACATTGGTTGAGGATGTAGGAGGACGTGTGGATTGTACCCCCTCAGATGTTTTTTTCGGGGGGATTTTTCACGTTCGTATTTGGTGATGTGCGTTTAGTTTTTACAGATTTTCTGGGAATATCTTGTTTATAGGATGACGACGAAATAGAAGAAGAAGAGTTTGATACAAACTGATCTCCCGAGGGTCGTAGACCTCTCTGGGTTGAATATCCCTGTCTTTGTGACCATCTATATGCTTGATGGTACCGAAACGCCATTCTATCTCTGCATATTTTACGCTCTTTTTTGCTGATGTTTTCACTTATAGTTTTATCCAGCTGGATTTTTATATTAGTGTCATGGTCTTACCTTCTTGCTGTTCTCCTTCGTTTGACATGTGCTGGCGGCCATCTTGGTTTCTGGGTTTCTTGTAGCCTCCCACCCTGCGGCTCCTCCTTCCCACTGGGAGGAGCTGGATGCTTAGCTCATATATATAGGAGGTCTGTGGCTTCAGTTCCCTGCTTGGTCCTCCTGTGTTCACATGCTTCTAAGACTGCTGCTGCTGCTGGTTCCTGATCCTGGCTTCGTCTGACTACCCTGCTGGTTCCTGATCCTGGCTTCGTCTGACTACCCTGCTGGTTCCTGATCCCGGCTTCGTCTGACTACCCTCCTGGTTCCTGACCCCTGGCTTCGCAAAGACTCTGCTCGGTTTCTCCATCCGTTTGGACTTTTGCTTTATGCTTGTTTTTCAATAAAGCTTTCTTATTTTCACTTATCTGTTGTTGTACGTCTGGTTCATGGTTCCGTGACAATTAGTCTCTAAGTTTTTATATCTTGGGGATTCCTGAAAGGGTATAAATTTTTCGTATATTTTACCAATTTTTAGGTCGAGATTTTTGATACGCTTATGATACTCTTCAGTAAGTAGAGACATCATATTTTTAGAGCATATCTACAGATTAGATTCCCATCGTCTTTTGAACGCCTCGTCCAGATCTTCCATTGTGGGGAAGATTTGGATTCTTGTGTGGGTCAGGGGGTGTTGGTATGGGGCGCTACCACCTTGTACAACAAATTCAATGGTGTGTGTGGTCCCACCGCCCCAGATTACGTCGCACTGACGAAATGCGTAGAGCGGCAACCAGCGTCATACGTCACTTCCGGTGTGGTGGTTCTGGCCGGTGGAACGCGGAAGCGCCGCGCGGCCGAACGCCAGGAACACATTGAAGAGCTGACGGTGAACTTCTTATACAGTGAGTCGCTACATTTATTTCCCTAATACAATACTGTACTACGCCATAGAAGCCTGTTTTGGTTTTGTACACTGACTCCCTAGATGCGAGCATAACCCCTCCGGTGAATCACCTAAAAGGAAAAACACTGCAGGCATCATATTTGTCACATCATGTTGTACGTCTGGTTCATGGTTCCGTGACATTAGGACCAAGCCATGAATTCTGACGGTACAGGGCCATCCTCGCTACCCACGCTGGTTGCCAGACTTGATCAGCAGGATCACCTGTTGGGTCGGTTCGCCGTGGCGTTGCAAACCCTGCTTGAACGCACGGCACCACAGACCATGAATTCTGACGGTACAGGGCCATCCTCACTACCCACGCTGGTTGCCAGACTTGATCAGCAGGATCACCTGTTGGGTCAGTTCGCCGTGGCGTTGCAAACCCTGCTTGAACGCACGGCTCATTTCGCTCCCGTTGCCGATGGGTCGGTTGTCGCTCCTGGGCCCGCTCCTACTGCCGCTCCGGTTGTTGCGCCAGAGTCTACCCAGACACCTGTTGTTGCGCCTGCGGTGTTTCGGGGTATGTCCGGTTCTGCCCCCCTTCCACAGCGCTTTGGGGGAGAGCCAACTCAGTGCCGAGGTTTCCTTAACCAGGTGGGCATTTATTTTGAGTTGCTGCCACATGCCTTTCCTACTGAGAGATCAAAGGTGGGCTTCTTAATCTCGCTGCTCTCGGACAAGGCCTTGGCCTGGGCCAGCCCTTTATGGGAGAACAACAATCCGGTGGTTGCCGAGTTTTCCGGTTTTGTTGCTTCTCTTCGGAAGGTATTCGATGTGCCGGCTCGTGCTGCCTCTGCTGCGAAGCTCCTTATGTCCATCAGACAGGGTTCACGATCCGTAGCTGAATACGCATTGAGTTTCGTACCCTGGCAGCAGAGGTGGGCTGGAATAATGAGGCTCTGGTCGCTGCTTTCTCTCATGGTCTCTCGGATGCCTTGAAGGATGAGGTTGCAGCTAAGGACCTACCAGTGGAGCTCGAGTCTCTTATTTCTTTCCTGATTTTGATTGACACCAGACTCAGGGAGAGACCTTCCTTTAAGGAGAGTCTGCGGAGGCCTCCTAACAGATCGGCGCCTACCTTTGCTGTCCCACCCGTGCCTCCCTCTCCTCCCACGCCTCCTGGGGATGACTTGTCTGGGGGTGAACCCATGCAGCTGGGGTTTGCTCGCCTGTCCGAGGGGGAGAGGGTACTCCGGAGACGCGAGGGCCGATGCATGTACTGTGGTCTCGGTGGGCATTTTCGGTTGGCATGTCCGAACCGTCCGGGAAACGCTCGCACCTGAGATCCTGTCGGGGGCAGATCTTGGGTGGAGTCTCCTCGTCCCCGGTTTCCCGTGTTGACAAACCACTGATCACTGTTGTCCTCTCCTGGGTCGGGGGCTCGGTGACGACCCAGGCGTTGGTGGACTCTGGTGCTGGTGGTTTGTTCATTGATAGTGTGTTCGCTGCCGCCAATTCCATTCCTCTGCAGGCTCGAGGTTCTCCTCTGGCTCTTGAGGCGATAGACGGCAGACCCCTTCTGCCGCCACACGTGACTCATGAGACCCTTCCAGTGGGGTTAGCCATTGGTGCCGTCCACAGAGAGTCGGTCTGCTTCCAGGTTATTTCGTCTCCACACTACTCGGTGGTCTTGGGGTACCCCTGGCTCCAGAAGCATAATCCGATTTTCGATTGGAGATCGGCCGAGATCCTCTCGTGGTCACCGCAGTGTGGGGCTAGTTGCATCCATGGGCCTGTCAAGTTGCTGTGTACTTCCTCGGACTCTCTGTTGCTTCCTGAATATGAGGAGTACCGGGATGTATTTGATAAGGTGCGCGCGGTTGCCCTACCTCCGCACCGCCCATACGATTGTGCCATCGAGTTACAATCTGGTGCCGTTCCTCCTCGTGGCAAAGTCTATCCACTGTCGGTAGCGGAGAATGAGGCCATGGAGGAGTACGTGAGGGAGGCGCTTTCACGCGGACACATTCGCAAATCCTCGTCCCCGGCAGGGGCTGGATTTTTCTTTGTGAAAAAGAAGGGCGGTGAGTTGAGGCCTTGCATTGATTACAGGGGTCTCAATCGCATCACGATCAAGAACGCTTACCCGATACCCTTGATTTCCGAGCTGTTCGATCGCCTTAAAGGGGCCACGGTCTTTACCAAACTCGACCTGAGGGCGGCATATAACCTCGTAAGGATCAAGGCGGGCGATGAGTGGAAGACCGCGTTTAACACCAGGACCGGTCATTATGAATCCTTGGTTATGCCCTTTGGGCTGTGCAATGCGCCCGCAGTCTTTCAGGAATTCATCAACGATGTTTTCCGTGACCTGTTGCAGCGGTGTGTGGTGGTCTATTTGGATGACATCTTGGTATATTCTGAGTCCATGGAGACCCACATTCTGGATGTCAGACGAGTGTTGCAACGGTTACGAGAGAACAAGCTGTTCGGTAAGCTTGAGAAATGCGAATTTCACCGATCCCAGGTAACCTTCTTAGGTTACATCATTTCCGCTGAGGGGTTCTCCATGGATCCTGAGAAGGTTTCGGCTGTCTTACAGTGGCCCCAGCCCAGTGGTCTTCTGCAACCCTTAGCCACCGGGGAGCGCCCATGGTCACACCTGGGGATGGATTTCATTGTGGACCTCCCTGCATCCCGAGGCCATACGGTCATTCTCATGATTGTGGATCGGTTTTCCAAAATGTGCCACTGTGTTCCTCTCAAGAAGTTACCCTCTGCACAGGAGTTGGCCACGATTTTTGCCAGGGAGGTCTTCCGGTTGCACGGTTTGCCCAAGGAGATTGTGTCGGATCGGGGGAGTCAGTTTGTGTCCAGGTTCTGGCGCGCCTTTTGCTCCCAGTTGGGGATTCATCTCTCCTTCTCCTCGGCCTACCACCCTCAGTCCAATGGGGCCGCAGAACGATCCAATCAGGCCTTGGAGCAATTCCTTCGTTGCTATGTCTCCGATCACCAAGACAATTGGGTTGACCTCCTGCCTTGGGCTGAGTTTGCCAGGAACACGGCGGTGAACTCTTCCTCTGGGACGTCTCCCTTCATGGCCAACTATGGGTTCCAACCTGCCGTGTTACCGGAGGTATTCTCTCCCCAGGATATTCCGGCTGTGGAGGATCACCTTTCCGTCCTACGTGCTTCTTGGGTACAGATCCAGAAGTCCCTTGAGGTCTCTGCGCAGCGCCAGAGACTCCAGGCTGATCGCAGACGAGCGCCTGCTCCTTCCTACCAGGCCGGAGACCGTGTATGGTTGTCCACCCGCAACCTCAACCTTCGAGTGCCCACTGCCAAGCTGGCACCTCGCTTTGTTGGTCCCTTCCGAGTGCTTCGCAGGGTAAACCCGGTAGCCTATGCCCTTGCGCTTCCTCCTGGCATGCGGATCTCCAACGTGTTTCATGTCTCCCTGTTGAAGCCACTGGTGTGTAATCGTTTCACTTCCTCGGTTCCTCGGCCTCGTCCGGTCCAAGTGGGCAATCGTGAGGAGTATGAGGTGAGCAATATCCTGGACTCACGCCTGGTCCGCGGTCGGGTGCAGTTTTTGGTTCATTGGCGTGGTTATGGTCCAGAGGAGCGTTCCTGGGTTCCCTCCGCAGATGTCCATGCTCCTGCCTTGCTCCGAGCCTTCCACGCACGCTTCCCTCAGAAACCGTTCTTTACTCCGCTGAGGAGGGGCCCTTGAGGGGGAGGTACTGTCATGGTCTTACCTTCTTGCTGTTCTCCTTCGTTTGACATGTGCTGGCGGCCATCTTGGTTTCTGGGTTTCTTGTAGCCTCCCACCCTGCGGCTCCTCCTTCCCACTGGGAGGAGCTGGATGCTTAGCTCATATATATAGGAGGTCTGTGGCTTCAGTTCCCTGCTTGGTCCTCCTGTGTTCACATGCTTCTAAGACTGCTGCTGCTGCTGGTTCCTGATCCTGGCTTCGTCTGACTACCCTGCTGGTTCCTGATCCTGGCTTCGTCTGACTACCCTCCTGGTTCCTGACCCCTGGCTTCGCAAAGACTCTGCTCGGTTTCTCCATCCGTTTGGACTTTTGCTTTATGCTTGTTTTTCAATAAAGCTTTCTTATTTTCACTTATCTGTTGTTGTACGTCTGGTTCATGGTTCCGTGACAATTAGTCTCTAAGTTTTTATATCTTGGGGATTCCTGAAAGGGTATAAATTTTTCGTATATTTTACCAATTTTTAGGTCGAGATTTTTGATACGCTTATGATACTCTTCAGTAAGTAGAGACATCATATTTTTAGAGCATATCTACAGATTAGATTCCCATCGTCTTTTGAACGCCTCGTCCAGATCTTCCATTGTGGGGAAGATTTGGATTCTTGTGTGGGTCAGGGGGTGTTGGTATGGGGCGCTACCACCTTGTACAACAAATTCAATGGTGTGTGTGGTCCCACCGCCCCAGATTACGTCGCACTGACGAAACGCGTAGAGCGGCAACCAGCGTCATACGTCACTTCCGGTGTGGTGGTTCTGGCCGGTGGAACGCGGAAGCGCCGCGCGGCCGAACGCCAGGAACACATTGAAGAGCTGACGGTGAACTTCTTATACAGTGAGTCGCTACATTTATTTCCCTAATACAATACTGTACTACGCCATAGAAGCCTGTTTTGGTTTTGTACACTGACTCCCTAGATGCGAGCATAACCCCTCCGGTGAATCACCTAAAAGGAAAAACACTGCAGGCATCATATTAAAGGGAGAAACAACCAACCAGGCCGAGCGTGGAGTAAAGGGAGAGTACTTGGTAAGTGCTTTACCTCCGGTATCAAGCACTTCTCACTTCCAGCACGCGCTTTAATAGCGCAACTCACCTACCACTCCATTGTATCACCACTGGCTTACCAACCACGGATGTTAGTCCCCTCCGCAAGGGGATGTCACATAAAAAGCTTTTTTTTATCTTAAGTTTATTCACTTACCTTGCACTTTGGCACTGACCACCGGCTGATGGTCACAATTTCAATATATACCCGTTAATTTGCACATAGACAGTACAATACACTCGTTAATATGTACCGTGGATAGTATTATATTACTATTTGTTTTTTGCACTGTTTGCACCTTGTACCTGTTGTTTTAAAGCACACAGCACCTTATATACCATATAAACACGGTTTTAGCACATATATATTTGAGAGACAAATAGCGGAGGATAGTAAAAAAAACCCAAAGAAATTCTTTAAATATATCAACAGCAAAAAAACTAGGGCAGAGCATATTGCACACATAATTAGCGATGATGGGGGGATGGTTACAGAGGACACTGAAAAAGCAACCGTGCTGAATGCTTTTTTCTCGTCAGTCTTTACACAGGAAACGGAGGGGTACACTGACCATGACTGTATGGTTAGTAGTAATACACAGGATTTGCCACTATGGCTAACAGAGGGTGAAATCAGGGAAAGGCTGGATAAACTTAACACAAACAAATCACCAGGCCCGGATGGCGTACATCCGAGAGTACTCAAGGAACTCAGTAAGGTTATATCTAGACCACTGTTCCTGATCTTTGCTGACAGTATTAGGACAGGAGATGTACCAGGGGATTGGAAGAAAGCTAACGTGATTCCGATATTCAAAAAGGGCCAGAGGCATATCCCGGGAAATTATAGGCCTGTCAGTTTGACATCAATAGTATGTAAACTTCTGGAGGGGATGATAAGGGACTATATCGTAGAATTTGCTAAAGACAACAACATCATCAGCAGTAATCAGCACGGGTTTACAAATGGGCGTTCTTGTCAAACCAATCTCTTAGCATTCTACGAGGAGGTAAGCTGTGAGCTAGATAGGGGCAGACCAGTGGATGTGGTGTACTTGGATTTCGCTAAGGCGTTTGATACAGTTCCCCACAAGCGCTTAATTTATAAAATAAGGTCTGCAGGTATCGACAGCAGAGTTTGCTCTTGGATACGGAATTGGCTTAAAGGGCGTGTCCAAAGGGTGGTAATAAACAGCGCATACTCAGACTGGTCTGAGGTTGTAAGCGGGGTGCCCCAGGGCTCAGTCCTGGGACCAACCTTGTTCAATTTATTCATAAACAGCATTGAGGACGGGATCAGTAGTGCGTTATCAGTTTTTGCAGATGACACAAAATTGGCCAGGGCAATAACTGCACAGCATGAAGCAGATATCCTACAGAATGACCTGGACAAAATTACAGAGTGGGCAACGACATGGCAAATGAGGTTTAACGTGGAGAAGTGTAAGGTTTTGCACTTGGGGACTAAAAACATAAAAACACAATACACGTTAGGAGGGGAACCCTTGGGGGTATCAAAAATGGAGAAGGATCTGGGAGTCTTGGTTGATGATAGATTAGGCAAAAGCATGCAATGTCAAGCGGCAGCTGCCAAAGCCAGCAGAATATTAGCATGCATAAAGAAAGGGATGTATTCCAGAGATAAGACTATAATCCTTCCACTTTATAAAACTCTGGTCCGACCGCATCTGGAGTATTCTGTCCAGTTCTGGTCGCCAGTCCTCAGGAGGGATGTGTTGGAGCTGGAGAGAGTCCAGAGAAGGGCAACTAAACTAATTAGGGGATTGGAGGACCTTGACTATGAAGAGCGTCTACAATCGCTCGATTTATTCTCCCTGGAGAAGAGACGTCTGAGGGGGGACATGATAGCAATTTATAAATATCTTAATGGGGATCCCAGCTTAGAAAAAAAGCTGTTCATTCGAAGGGATTGCATGAGGACTCGGGGGCATACAATGCGATTAGAGGAGAAGCGTTTTAACCACAGGCAACGTGGGGGGTTCTTTACTGTTAGGGCTACAAGATTGTGGAATTCTCTACCACAAGAGGTGGTTTCTGCGGGTAGTATGGTGGCTTTCAAAAGACTCTTAGACTTACATCTCAAGGATCAGAACATTCAGGGGTATGTGAGATGAGTACAGCCACACACACCTACACAGGTTGAACTGGATGGACTATTGTCTTTATTCAACCTCACCTACTATGTAACTATGTAATATGGATATCATATGAGCACAATGCACTTTCTTTTGTGGGACCACACACACCATTGAATTTGTTGTACAAGGTGGTGGCGCCCCATACCAACACCCCCTGACCCACACAACATTTTTTACCCTTGCGGTAAGTTGGAGGCAGCATAACCATCTGGTCCCCTCGGTTACTGTACCGTTTCAAACAGTCAAACAAGTTTAGTATTTGAGGTACTATCCATAGCGCGGGTGCACCCCAATTTTATTCTTACCAAGATTTGGATTCTTAACCCAAAGGGGTTTATATCCTCTTTAATGTACTGCTCAAAGTTCTCGATATGCAGATGTAAGTTAGTCTTTTTTTCTACCGACTTTTTAAGCTGAAAAAACAGAGTCCATTTCGGACTCATGGGCCTCTTTTTTACCTTGTTCTCTATAAGAAGAGAGAATAAAATCAAAGTTCTTACCCTTGAACATGTTGGTAAGACCAAAGCAAGTAAACACTACTAATAATTGAAAAAGAAAAATATAGCGTCTTCAAAATGAAAATTAATTTGAGTACCAACGTTATAATAAATTAAATGGTAGTAGGTGATAGGATAAATAGTGGGGGATGGGTGTCTTCCACCCTAAATACGGCAAAGATTGTTCAATCCTATCACTTAGTACCCAGTGTTAGTGGCCATCATCCCGATAAACAGATACAAAAAGGGTACCCCCAATGGTTTGGGACTTTGAATGCCACTATAACACTGAAAAATTAGTCAAAGGTGTTTAAAAATTCACTTTTATTACATAAAGAACACAAACAATAATTACATACATAGTTGAATATACCCAGCAATCAGCTGGATATACATAGAATTAAAATTGCATGCAAAGACAGACCAGTTTTCCGTACAGAAGACTCCTAGGTACCATTGGTGGAGAGAACCGGACCTGGACCCTACGCGTTTCGGGTATAAAACCCTTCTTCAGGGGTCAACCAAAGTTCAATACACTAATTATACCTATATAAACAAATTTGCATTTAGTATAATACAGGTAAGAACATATTCAAAAAGAGTACCATTTCTATAAGAAGTAACATCATCTTCTAGTGAGGGTACCTACCAAGGAAAGTCCTCCTATAGAGATCACTGGGCTGTCAATTAAAACGGTATTCACCGAAAGAGGAGTGCCAAGTCTCCCAAAAACATGGTTCGCTGGGAAAGAGAGCAGTATGAAGAATGGCTGGTAAGCGGCAAGGACTGTGGGCGCCACAATGATCCACAGTTAGTCCTGGAGTGGGCCTTAGTGGGCATATGGGCCGGTATAGAATACCTGAAATCAATCAATTGAACAGAGGAATATATGTATAATTGTATTCGGTAATTCGGCATCTAGGTAGACGTAAAATAGGGAAGTGAGAATATTCATATCATACCTGCCATAAATAAGTATTTTTCATGGCTAGAGGTAAACAGGTATGAAAGGAGTATCAATCCATAACGTGGAATATTCCTGAAAGTGGAAGTCTAATATATGGAAAAAGAAAGGGGAAGGGAAGGGGAAGGGGAAAATGAGAATGAACAAGGTTTTATTGTCGTTCATAATAAAGGTATGTCACTTGAGTATAAAAAATGCCAAGTGAAACAAAAAAGTAAGCATGCCTCATGCATGAAGGGAAAAGAAATAAGTGCATGGTGAGAGGATGAAAGTGCAAAAAGGAGATGTATATAAATTCCGCTAACCCCTGTTGGCTAATGTCTCTAGGGCAATGCATATAAATGGTGAAAACCATGGACCCCAAGTACTAGTGTCCCAAGTGGAACTCCTCAAATTTGTATATTGTAGGCCCACTGGGGAGTGATAAGAGAATACATATTGGTATAATTTGTCTATTATAATCCCTCTAAGGGATACTAAGAAAGGTGCACAATATCTTGACCAATAAATGTTATCCCCAGAGTCAGAGCCATCACAGGGTATAAGCGGCATTGCAACTAGTTGGAAGTTATTAGTGTCTACAAGACGTGCCCAAAAGGGGGGGGGGGGAGGCCTTAACATTCACAGGCTATAAATGAGTGAAGTTCAAGATGTTCAGGTGAAATTAAGGTGAGATAATAGTAATCAGATCCCTGAATCCGAGGATAGGATATTATAACCCAGCCACCGACAACATTAGTGCAATGACAAAGAAAATGGTGCAAATGTGGGAAAGTAAATACAATTGTGGCAGTGTACTAACCTGAATCTTGCCTGTGAGAGAGATGGCAGCCTCTGCACAGGATTGCCCAGCATAGCCCAATATAAGGCGTCCCGTGGCACGCCGGCGCATGCGCAGTAATGAGACAGTCCCTTCACTTGCCCGGACCCGGACCAATCGGATCACTTGCCGTCAGAGCGCAGGGTCCGACCCCACCCGGAAGGGGAAGCCGACACTGTGCTCCAAAGGCACAGACGCGGAAAAAGGCGGCGCGTCACCTCGCCCGGAAGTCACTCGGATCTCCGGCCAGGTAGGCGCCTAAGCAATAACAAGGGGGGGAAAAAAGGGAATTACCCATAAATATAAATACTCCACATACCCGTCCAAAAACGTAGTGCTGGCCTTTAAAGGACCTGGATGAGCATGCTAAGTGCTGAACGGTTTCTAGGTGTTTACATTTTGTAATGGGTGTGCCTTATTATGCATAGGTGCGGGGAGGGTGAGACGGAGGTAAGGCAACACCTGATTGCTGAAACAGCAAATAATAGCAATACTAGTCAGTGGGCACAGAAGATCACTGTATATCTGTAAATCAATATGTGAAAGACACACAGGGAGCAAAGAGGACATTCATCTAGCCACTAGGTGGCGAACGTCAGTGTGTACTCCATGTCAATGTGTCTTACCTTATATATGACTCTCCGATAGTAGTATCTCTCCGATAGTATCTTCCCTAGGGACACAGGGCAGGAAATATTCCTATTGATAGCCAGGCAGACAATGGCGTCTGTCTGGCTGATTAAATATCCTCCACCTATCCATACTGCGCTGGTAAGCGTGCTGATGTCACTCAGCCCGGCTTAGTAGTGTCTCCCGTCCATCCGCCGCAACCGCGCATATGCAGTTACATGGGGATGGTGCGAAGACATGTCTGGGGGTGGAGAGACAATGGAAAAGTGTCCGCCCCAATGTAAATACCCAAAACGCGCTGCCCACCTGACCCCGGGGAGAACAAATGCGGTGGTGTCACCGCATTTGCTCATGCCCATCCCAGGGGACGAGCGGCACAACTCCCCACGTAGAAGGAATCCAGCCATTCGTACCCATGTGAGAGAGGCTCTCTAGGGAATGAATTGGCGGCGCCACCAGCCTCACCTCACTGCAAAAAGAAGCCCGAGCACACAGTAACCATCACTGCAGGGAAAATGTCATTGTATACAAAACTGATTTTCATTAAGTGTCGGTTCACATTCTAGCGCACTGCTCCTTCATTACATGCGATCGGCTGTGTGGTGCGAATTCAGCCATACACTTTGTATGGCTAAATTCGCACTGCACCCGCAGCAAAGTCGCACAGGACCCTTTTTTTCAGCCGCATCAGGATCGGATCGCACAGTGGTTCACACTTGTGCGATCCGATCCTGTGCGAACTGTAAAGATCGCACTGCGATATGCGATCAAACTGGGGGTGTCGTTAACATTTCATTGACACCCCCAGCATATCGCATATGGCAGTGTGAACTGCCAGGGGTGCGTTTGCGATGCGGGAACAGGCTGCAAATTCGCAGCCTTCCCGCATCGCATAAGTGTGACCCGGCACTTAGTGGAATTTGACACATGGGTGCAGTAGTAGGACAAACATATATTAAACAAAGAAAAACTGAAAACAAAAAACGAAAAACAAACAACAAAAACTCAATCCACAAAGCCACATACAAACATGTTTCCAAATCGGACGACGACATGCTGGCTATATCTAGATAGTTGTAAGATATATGAAATCTCACATCCCAGATGGATAATGTAGGTAACTATAAGAACGATTTGTAAGAAATCAACTCATTGAGGCCCGCAGGGTGTACTGTGTTCAGGCGCTCTATCCAGAGGGATTCCTTTTGAAGGATCATTTGATCCCAATTACCACCTCTGGGATCAGGTGGGACCACTGCCAGTGCAATAAACGAAATGCAAGAGGTCTCAAATTTATGGTACAGGTCAACATGGTGGCTAATGGGTGTGATCATCTTTCCATTGCCTGACAATAAATATGGTCATTTATTCTTTGCTTGAACATCCTTTTTGTCTTGTCAACATAATATGCACCGCAATGACAGGTACTCTTTATGGAGGGATCGGGGGTCTAAAAGACCCTAGACCCCTCCACTACACGTCCATGTATTCAAAACTCCAAAAACTGCATTTTTGAACACACTCACTTTTTAAATTTGGCAGCTTTAGCAGTCGAGTAGCACAGACGTGACTTCATTGACGCCGCCTCTGGGTTACGTCATCAGAGCCGTTCATGTGCAGCCGTTCTTAGGGGTACACTATGGCCCCTTACATTTTTCTTTTATAGTGCTATATTGGCTGCGGTGGCTCCCCACTTACTATTTGAGACTATTTGGACTTCCAATAGGTCTCTTGACGGTTTTGTGCCCAGCATATATAGGGCACATTAGTCTCTTATTTGGGTGCTCCCCCCTTTTTACATCATCGGAGACCCGATCGAGCTTTGATCGTGTCACGGAACCATGAACCAGACGTACAACAACAGATAAGTGAAAATAAGAAAGCTTTATTGAAAAACAAGCTGTAAAGCAAAAGTCCAAACGGATGGCGAAACTGATGCAGAGTCTTTGCGAAGCCAGGGGTCAGGAACCAACAGGGTAGTCAGACGAAGCCAGGATCAGGAACCAACAGGGTAGTCAGACGAAGCCAGGATCAGGAACCAACAGGGTAGTCAGACGAAGCCAGGATCAGGAACCAGCAGGGTAGTCAGACGAAGCCAGGAACAGGAACCAGAAGCAGCAGCAGTCTTAGAAGCATGTGAACACAGGAGGACCAAGCAGGGAACTGAAGCCACAGATCTCCTATATATATGAGCTAGGCATCCAGCTCCTCCCAGTGGGAAGGAGGAGCCGCAGGGTGGGAGGCTACAAGAAACCCAGAAACCAAGATGGCCGCCAGCACATGTCAAACGAAGGAGAAACAGCAAGAAGGTAAGACCATGACAGTACCTCCCCCTCAAGGGCCCCTCCTCCGCGGAGCAAAGAACGGTTTCTGAGGGAAGCGTGCGTGGAAGGCTCGGAGCAAGGCAGGAGCATGGACATCTGCGGAGGGAACCCAGGAACGCTCCTCTGGACCATAACCACGCCAATGAACCAAAAACTGCACCCGACCGCGGACCAGGCGTGAGTCCAGGATATTGCTCACCTCATACTCCTCACGATTGCCCACTCGGACCGGACGAGGCCGAGGAACCGAGGAAGTGAAACGATTACACACCAGTGGCTTCAACAGGGAGACATGAAACACGTTGGAGATCCGCATGCCAGGAGGAAGCGCAAGGGCATAGGCTACCGGGTTTACCCTGCGAAGCACTCGGAAGGGACCAACAAAGCGAGGCGCCAGCTTGGGAGTGGGCACTCGAAGGTTGAGGTTGCGGGTGGACAACCATACACGGTCTCCGGCCTGGTAGGAAGGAGCAGGCGCTCGTCTGCGATCAGCCTGGAGTCTCTGGCGCTGCGCAGAGACCTCAAGGGACCTCTGGATCTGTACCCAAGAAGCACGTAGGACAGAAAGGTGATCCTCCACAGCCGGAATATCCTGGGGAGAGAACACCTCCGGTAACACGGCAGGTTGGAACCCATAGTTGGCCATGAAGGGAGACGTCCCAGAGGAAGAGTTCACCGCCGTGTTCCTGGCAAACTCAGCCCAAGGCAGGAGGTCAACCCAATTGTCTTGGTGATCGGAGACATAGCAACGAAGGAATTGCTCCAAGGCCTGATTGGATCGTTCTGCGGCCCCATTGGACTGAGGGTGGTAGGCCGAGGAGAAGGAGAGATGAATCCCCAACTGGGAGCAAAAGGCGCGCCAGAACCTGGACACAAACTGACTCCCCCGATCCGACACAATCTCCTTGGGCAAACCGTGCAACCGGAAGACCTCCCTGGCAAAAATCGTGGCCAACTACTGTGCAGAGGGTAACTTCTTGAGAGGAACACAGTGGCACATTTTGGAAAACCGATCCACAATCATGAGAATGACCGTATGGCCTCGGGATGCAGGGAGGTCCACAATGAAATCCATCCCCAGGTGTGACCATGGGCGCTCCCCGGTGGCTAAGGGTTGCAGAAGGCCCAACGGAAGGTGCCGAGGAGACTTACTCTGGGCACAAACGGAGCATGCCGCTACATATGCGGCGATGTCGGAACGTAGGGAAGGCCACCAGAACAGACGTGAAAAAGCCCAGGACAGCTGATTCTTTCCAGGATGCCCCGCGGTCTTGGAGTTATGGTAGGTTCGCAACAACCGAGTGCGCAACTCCTCAGGCACAAAACATCTGCCGTTGGGTCTCCCAGAGGGAGCACCAGATTGAGCCGCCAAAATCTGCTCACCCAGGGGAGAGGTCAGGCTGGTGCGAATGGCGGCCAGGATCTGATTCGGAGGTATGACCGAAGTCGGAATAGACTCCTCCCTGGACAGGGCGGAGTACTGCCGTGATAAGGCATCCGCCCTGATGTTCTTGGAACCGGGTAGGTAGGAGACCACGTAATTAAAACGTGACAAGAACAGAGCCCATCTGGCCTGACGTGGTGTCAATCTCTTGGCCTCAGAGAGGTAGGTCAGATTCTTGTGGTCCGTCAGGATGAGGACCGGAACCACCGAACCCTCGAGCAAGTGCCTCCATTCTTTAAGAGCCTGCACGATGGCCAATAACTCCCTGTCACCAATCTGGTAGTTGCACTCCGCGGAAGACAGTTTCCGGGAGTAAAACCCACAAGGAAGCAGAGAACCCTCTGGTGTTCTACGCTGAGACAGAAGGGCGCCTACTCCCGTCTCAGACGCGTCCACCTCGAGGACAAAGGGCAACCCAGGGTTGGGATGCGACAGAATCGGAGCTGACACAAAGGCGGACTTTAGAGCCTCAAAAGCTTGGATGGCCTCGGGCGGCCAGACCTGGGAATTACTGCCCTTCCTGGTCAGATCCGTGAGAGGCTTGGCTAGCACGGAAAAGTCCCTGATGAACTTCCGATAATAATTGGCGAAGCCCAAAAAGCGCTGCAGGGAGCGAAGACCACTGGGCTGGGGCCACTGTAAGACAGCCGAAACCTTCTCAGGATCCATGGAGAACCCCTCAGCGGAAATGATGTAACCTAAGAAGGTTACCTGGGATCGGTGAAATTCGCATTTCTCAAGCTTACCGAACAGCTTGTTCTCTCGTAACCGTTGCAACACTCGTTTGACATCCAGAATGTGGGTCTCCATGGACTCAGAATATACCAAGATGTCATCCAAATAGACCACCACACACTGCTGCAACAGGTCACGGAAAACATCGTTGATGAATTCCTGAAAGACTGCGGGCGCATTGCACAGCCCAAAGGGCATAACCAAGGATTCATAATGACCGGTCCTGGTGTTAAACGCGGTCTTCCACTCATCGCCCGCCTTGATCCTTACGAGGTTATATGCCGCCCTCAGGTCGAGTTTGGTAAAGACCGTGGCCCCTTTAAGGCGATCGAACAGCTCGGAAATCAAGGGTATCGGGTAAGCGTTCTTGATCGTGATGCGATTGAGACCCCTGTAATCGATGCAAGGCCTCAACTCACCGCCCTTCTTTTTCACAAAGAAAAATCCAGCCCCTGCCGGGGACGAGGATTTGCGAATGTGTCCGCGTGAAAGCGCCTCCTTCACGTACTCCTCCATGGCCTCATTCTCCGCTACCGACAGTGGATAGACTTTGCCACGAGGAGGAACGGCACCAGATTGTAACTCGATGGCACAATCGTATGGGCGGTGCGGAGGTAGGGCAACCGCGCGCACCTTATCGAATACATCCCGGTACTCCTCGTATTCAGGAGGCAACAGAGAGTCCGAGGAAGTACACAGCAACTTGACAGGCCCATGGATGCAACTAGCCCCACACTGCGGTGACCACGTGAGGATCTCGGCCGATCTCCAATCGAAAATCGGATTATGCTTCTGGAGCCAGGGGTACCCCAAGACCACCGAGTAGTGTGGAGACGAAATAACCTGGAAGCAGACCGACTCTCTGTGGACTGCACCAATGGCTAACCCCACTGGAAGGGTCTCATGAGTCACGTGTGGCGGCAGAAGGGGTCTGCCGTCTATCGCCTCAAGAGCCAGAGGAGAACCTCGAGCCTGCAGAGGAATGGAATTGGAGGCAGCGAACACACTATCAATGAACAAACCACCAGCACCAGAGTCCACCAACGCCTGGGTCGTCACCGAGCCCCCGACCCAGGAGAGGACAACAGTGATCAGTGGTTTGTCAACACGGGAAACCGGGGACGAGGAGACTCCACCCAAGATCTGCCCCCGACAGGATCTCAGGTGCGAGCGTTTCCCGGACGGTTCGGACATGCCAACCGAAAATGCCCACCGAGACCACAGTACATGCATCGGCCCTCGCGTCTCCGGAGTACCCTCTCCCCCTCGGACAGGCGAGCAAACCCCAGCTGCATGGGTTCACCCCCAGACAAGTCATCCCCAGGAGGCGTGGGAGGAGAGGGAGGCACGGGTGGGACAACAAAGGTAGGCGCCAATCTGTTAGGAGGCCTCCGCAGACTCTCCTTAAAGGAAGGTCTCTCCCTGAGTCTGGTGTCAATCAAAATCAGGAAAGAAATAAGAGACTCGAGCTCCACTGGTAGGTCCTTAGCTGCAACCTCATCCTTCAAGGCATCCGAGAGACCATGAGAGAAAGCAGCGACCAGAGCCTCATTATTCCAGCCCACCTCTGCTGCCAGGGTACGAAACTCAATGGCGTATTCAGCTACGGATCGTGAACCCTGTCTGATGGACATAAGGAGCTTCGCAGCAGAGGCAGCACGAGCCGGCACATCAAATACCTTCCGAAGAGAAGCAACAAAACCGGAAAACTCGGCAACCACCGGATTGTTGTTCTCCCATAAAGGGCTGGCCCAGGCCAAGGCCTTGTCCGAGAGCAGCGAGATTAAGAAGCCCACCTTTGATCTCTCAGTAGGAAAGGCATGTGGCAGCAACTCGAAATAAATGCCCACCTGGTTAAGGAAACCTCGGCACTGAGTTGGCTCTCCCCCAAAGCGCTGTGGAAGGGGGGCAGAACCGGACATACCCCGAAACACCGCAGGCGCAACAACAGGTGTCGGGGTGGACTCTGGCGCAACAACCGGAGCGGCAGTAGGAGCGGGCCCAGGAGCGACAACCGACCCATCAGCTACGGGAGCGAAATGAGCCGTGCGTTCAAGCAGGGTTTGCAACGCCACGGCGAACTGACCCAACAGGTGATCCTGCTGATCAAGTCTGGCAACCAGCGTGGGTAGCGAGGATGACCCTGTACCGTCAGAATTCATGGCTTGGTCCTAATGTCACGGAACCATGAACCAGACGTACAACAACAGATAAGTGAAAATAAGAAAGCTTTATTGAAAAACAAGCTGTAAAGCAAAAGTCCAAACGGATGGCGAAACTGATGCAGAGTCTTTGCGAAGCCAGGGGTCAGGAACCAACAGGGTAGTCAGACGAAGCCAGGATCAGGAACCAACAGGGTAGTCAGACGAAGCCAGGATCGATAGGTACGAGGGAAAGCGCCAGGGCTTGAAGGTAGATTTCGGGGCGGAGAGGGTAAGCGTGAGCAATAAAGGGGAGTGATCAGATATGACCATGTCTGTGATCTCCGGAGAATGCAGCGAAGGGAGTATAGTTGTGGCCCCAAAGAAATAATCAATCCGAGAGAACAAATCATGTGGGGGGGAGTAGTATGTATATGTCTTGTCGATGGGATTAGCTTGGCGCCAGACGTCAACAAGGTTTAAACTAGCAGCAAAGTCTGGGAGGTGAGGGGGGGGGTGTAGAAGGAGACGTGTGGGGATTGGGCGCACGTAGCGATCTATCCATAAGTGGGTCCATCACAGCGTTAAAGTCGCCACCAATGAGCAATGGTAAATGTATATGAGGGGCTAGTAGACCAGCTAGTTTTTGGAAAAAGGGGGCCGAAGAAGGAGTAGGAGCATATACGTTAGCTAAAATGAAAGAGTCTGTGTGGGTGTGCAAATGAAGTATAAGCAATCTGCCATCATCATCCGAATAAAGGGGAGAAATGTCCAAAGTGACTATTTTATGGACTAGTATGAGAACACCGGCCTTGTGCTTGGTGGAGGCCGAGCCAAAGACACGGCCCTCCCACAGTTTTTTCATACGTTCCATATCAGTCTTGGTAAGGTGAGATTCCTGAAGGAGCGCTATATCAGTGTCTAAGCGCTGAAGGTGACGGAGTACCGCCATCCGTTTATGGGGGGATCGGAGACCCTTCACATTCCATGTTACTATGTTTAAGTCAAGGAAGCTTAAGGAGGTGGATGATAAGCCTGTCGAGAATCGCAATTAGGGCATGTCTGTAGTCATGTACTCGGAGGATGCAAATGGGGGAACAGGGGGGAGACCTAGGGACGGCATGAAGGGGGGTAAAGAGACAAGGGTACATGTCACACCGTCCACATTCCAGAAAACCTAGAATATGGAGGGGCGAGAACAAAATGAAAATAAACATATAAACAAAATATAACATAGCAATTGGAGACTTCTCTTTTTTCCGCATGGAACCAAACCTCCGACAGCGTTACCAGGTGGTGGCCGGTTCCACTCGCTCAAGACTCCGGGTTATTATGCAGCATAAGAAACCCAGTGAGCATTAGTAGGCAAATCACCAGTCCCAAGTTGAGATGTGATTAGGGAGCCAGACACCTTGGCAAGGCCGCACAAAAATAACCCCAAAAGGGCAGGCATAACATTGTGATGACATAATGCAGTGCAGAGAGAAGTAAAAAAAAGAAGAAAAAAAATAACACTAACAATACGAAAGAACCAAAGAATTGTGCGGCACAAAAAAACATAGATCCCTGTAAGGCACAAACAAGAGAACAGGAAGCAATATTAATAAAGATAGTTACGTCCATCTACAAAGCTGGTTAATCGTAGTCCGGGCTAATAGATCAGGGACGGCCCAGGAAGGAAGTACTGTACAGGAGGTGCAGGTGCCGGCTTCATCTGAGCTTGTACCTGTAAGATGCTGTTGCGGAGAAGCGACCCCGCTTAGGCGATTCCTTGCGTGGACTGCGGAGGTCCCTGTGAGAAGAAGAGACGGAGGGTCCGGCAGGGGGGTGTGTGTCCATGGATAAATGGAGGTGGGTTTGAATATAATCCAAGGCTTCCTCTGGATGGGTGAATGCTTTAGGCTCGCCAAACTGATCCGTGAATCGAAGAGTTGCTGGATAAGCTAGGGTAAATTTGAGACCCTTCTGAAACAGGGCGTTGCAGGCGGGCTGAAAGGCCTTGGCCTGCGGGCCACTTCCTGGGAATAATCCGCGAAAAGAACCAGTTTACTGCCGTCCAGGACCAGCGATTTTGCATTTTTAAAAGACTTTAGGATGGCCAGTCTATCTGCATAGTTCAGGTAGCGGATTATACCTGGACGGGGGGTTTTGCGATCATTCGACGGTGCTCCCAGGCGGTGAGCCCTCTCAACGGTACACGGTGTGGTTATACCAAGGGCTTGTGGGATGCGCACTGAGCACACATCAGGAAGGAGACCTGCGTTAAAAGATTCAGGCAAACCTATAAGTCTCAAGTTGTTTCTTCTGGATCGATTTTCAAGGTCATCGATCTTTTCCAGCAGATATTGCTGCGTTTGTGATGATTTAGCTTCATTAGTGAAGGAGGCTTGCATTTCATCCTCCAAATCAGACACTCTAGTTTCCACCGCAGTAATCCTTGAGGCATGTTCTCCCAGTTCCTTGCGCAGCTGGGAGATCCCTGCCGTGACCGCCCGCTCCACCGCCTCAGTGATGGTGGGCGAGAAAATAGCAGCCACTGCCTATGCCATCAGTTGGTATTGGGGGTCAGCCACTGAGTTGTGTGCAGGGGAGGCGGGGGTCAGCGCCGCGCCGTCTGCGGAGGACGCGGCCGCCATATTGCCTGGAGGGACTGCCTGAGGGGAGACATCCTGCTGCAGCAGCGCGGGATTCCCGGTGGCTCCGTGAACAATAAAGTGGTCCATCACTGCCTGACCGTGCGGGGAGACTCACCGGGCAGTAAGGAGCCGTTGGCGGAACTCGGCGAGCGGGGTGTAAGGATCTTTTATGCAGGGTGAGTCGGAGCCGCTGCGTCTCACTCCCTCACCATACGGCGCATGGTGCATGTCATCAGCACAAGACCAATCAGCGCTCTCCAGACAGAGGGTCAGGGGTCATGCAGCCCCATAGGACACTCAGTATAGCAGAGGCGTAACTAGAAACTTCAGGTGCCCGGTGCAAGAAACCATGAAGGCCCCCCCGGACCCCTTGCCGGGGCCCTTCCCTTCAAGCCTGAGGCTCTTCCCACTGATCCTGGGGACTTAACTCTCGTTGCGGGACCCTTTCACAAGTTCTACAGTGGGCTCCAGGAATTGTGATGGGGGGGAATAGCGGCTGATTAGACCTGGCTGATAAACATTTTTGGCACCTCCCCCAAAAAACAGAAATTGTGTGTAAAGGGTGAGGGTTTGTGCAGATCTGCAAACCAATTGGTGCAGACGAGCTCAAGCCCAGGGGGTTTAAATGTGCCACAGATACGATAAGATAACCTCCGCACTTCCAAAAAAGATTGTAAACGGAATAAAAATATAGATTTTATTTATTTTACAAAATTATAAAACAGTTTATACATACATATACAAGAAAGACATGTTATAAGAGGTACATCAGGTGCATTTACAGATAATGTAGTGAGCTCTAATAAGGGACTATATGGTCAAAACAGATGCTGGAACTACGCGTTTCGCAGAAAAATGCTTCTTCAGGCTCCAGCAAGTTAAAGAAATTAATGTTTCTAAAAGATAGATAGCAAGTACATTAATATTCACAGAAATCTTACACTGTCATCAAACTTGAACAGTATATTAGTTAGGCTCTACAAAGATTACAAAGATATTATGTTTGGTTTTATTTTAAAATAGAAACTATTATTTATATCTACCGATTTATATATATAAATTTGTGCCGTTTGTACCCAGTATGGGTATCAAATAAAATATAATCCAACATTAATCCATGTATTTATGTGATGTTTCATTATTACAACACAATAACCTTATTAGTATTGCCTTTATGGCAATAAAGTCAGTATGGAAGCAAAAAAGGAAGGAAGGAACGAAGAGAAGGGGGAAAGAAAAACAGGAAAATGGAAGAGGAGTGGGAATTGGTTGTATAGAGAGTAGACAGTCAGGAGAGCTTAAGGGGGGCGTTATTGGTCCGATCCTTAGTCACGGCGAGGCAAATGTCACCGGCGTGGCTAAGGGGAGGGGCCAAGAGGGGAAAGGCGGGATATTCAGGCAAAAGACCAATGACTGTCTTGTCTAAGTTAAATAGTAATGATTATATTATTCATTCTTTCTTATTTCTACTTTCTATGTTGCCTATAACAAAAAGCAAACAATATAGTGATAGTCCTCGCGAGTAATAAAGAGATAGCTTACCTATTGTTTTTTGTCGTAAATTCTTACTGTACAAAACTGTATGATCTGATAGTTGTATACATGTCTTAATAATAGAACATGGACAGTAGGTAACAAGATGGAAAATGTAAAGGAGAGAAAGGGAAAGGGGAGGAGGGAAGGGGAGGGAAAGGGAGGGAGGAGGGTTAGGGAATGGGGGGGGGGGAGACAGGAAGGGAAAGGAAGGGAAAGAGGGAGGGTAGAAAAAGAGGGGGGATGGGCTTCGGAGGGTAATTTGTTTGACCTGAAACAAAAAGAGATAATGGCAGAGTATATTATTGAATTACTTAGCAAGGACCCAGTGGGCTCCCTTCCTGCCATCTTGGGGCCTCCCCGCAGTGGTGGAATGCAGGGCCCGGTTGCAAGTGTGACCTTTGCAATCCTGGAAGTTCACCCACTGGTGTCTAGTTTTTATTGTTTGGTATTTTAATTGTATTATTTTTTAGCATTTTTTTTTTTTTTTTTTACAATGTCACTGACTATGACTCTGTCAATTCAGAAAAGGAAGGAGCTGTTAAATTACATATTTACTGACCCCTTACCGGTTCTCTATTGTGGACACATCCCCTCCTGCAGCCGGCAGGAGATGAAGGGAGCACATAGGAGCCCACAGACAGCAGAAAACAAGTGAACTGAATAGGAGGAGTGGCAGGGGCAGCATACAGAGGAACCAATCTCCTCCATTTTCCTCCTGAAGCTACAGGAGGAAAAAGGAGGACAGTGATTTCTCTACATGCTGCTCCCCCCCCCCTCCTATCCAGGTGTACAGGAGAGCCGAACAGGCCCCCTGGAGCATGGGGCCCGGTTGCAATTGCAACCCCTGTAGTTACGCCCCTGCAGTATAGAATGAAAACTCCTCCAACAAGCTTTAACCAGACACTAATAGAAGCCACAAGACTTCTATATACTGCTAATAAGAAAAGGGTATTTAGCAGTTTATATTTACTAAAACAATTACATTTCCATGTTCTGTGTACTGTGGGAGACCAGACATAGTGAATACAGTGTCCTGGGTTTGATAACAATTTAAATGTGCCACTAACATTAATTAAATAACTACTTCAAGGGTTTTTTCTGAAATTTTTTGACATTGTTTTTCAAAATTTTTAGGTTAAAAAAAAATCACAAGCATGCAGGATGTGATAGGCTTTTGTGAGATTTCTCACCACTCCCTTGTCTATTTTAGTGGCACAAGACAGATCAGGAAGTAAGGAGAAATCAAGCAAAGAGGGACACTCTTCTGAAATAAAAAAAGGAATTTTGGTGTACCTGTAGATTCTATAGTTACATAGTTAGTGAGGTTGAAAAAAGAGACCAGTCAATCGAGTTCAACCTATGAAGTGTGTGTGTTTGCTGTTAACCGTACATTGTATACCCCTCTATGTTGTGGTATTTAAGGTGCCCATCTAATAGTTTTTTGAAACTATTAATGCTCCCTGCTGATACGACTGTTTGCGGAAGAGAATTCCACATCCTTACTGCTCTCACAGTGAAGAACCCCCTGCGTATTTTAAGGTTAAACCGCCTTTCCTCTAGTTTTAGTGAGTGGCCATGTGTCGTATTGTATTTCCTTTCACTAAATAGGTTTTTCCATATGCTAGGGTTGCCAGTACAAGATTTGTACATTGATATCATATCCCCCCTCAATCGTCTCTTCTCCAGAGAGAATAAGTTCAGTGCTTGTAGTCTTTCCTCATAGGTGATGTCCTCCATTCCCCTAATTATTTTTGTTGCCCTTCTCTGGACTTTCTCCAGTTCCAGCACATCCTTCCTGAGAACCGGTGCCCAGAACTGGACAGCATAC
The DNA here is from genome assembly GCF_965119305.1 of Pelophylax lessonae. NCBI lineage: Eukaryota > Metazoa > Chordata > Amphibia > Anura > Ranidae > Pelophylax > Pelophylax lessonae. Next base: position 112,850,725 of record NC_138775.1, on the reverse strand, counting down.
TCCAGATGTGGCCGGACCAGAGTCTTGCAGTGTGGGAGAATAATCTCTTTATTTCTGGACTGAATCCCCTTTTTTATACATCCCAGTATTCTGTTGGCTTTGCTTGCAGCGGCTTGGCATTGCATGCCACTGCCAAGCCTGTTGTCAACCAGTACCCCAGGTCCTTTTCCATCCTAGACTCACCCAGGAGGTCCCCCCCCCCCCAGTGATTAGCTTGTTTTCTGGTTTCTGGCACCCAGGTGCATTACTTTACATTTTTCAACATTAAAAATTCATCTGCCATGTAGTTGCCCACCCCATAATTTTGTTCAGGTCCGCTTATAAGGCTTCCACATCCTGCCCAGAAGATATTGGCATGCTTAGTTTAGTATCATCCGCAAATACTGAGATTTTACTCGATATCCCCTCCTCTAGATCATTTATGAATAAATTAAACAGGATTGGCCCCAGGACAGAACCCTGGGGGACCCCGCTTTCCACACCTGCCCAATCTGAGTACTCCCCATTAAATCACCACCCTTTGCAACCTCCCCTGTAAGCCAGGTACTCACCTTATGGTCCATACCTACCTTCCTTATTTTGAACAGTAAGCGTTTGTGGGGAACGGTGTCAAAGGCCTTTGTGAAGTCCAGGTACACCACATCCACAGGCTTACCTTTATCTAGGTGGCAGCTCACTTCATCATAGAAGGTTAATAGATTGGTTTGGCAAGAACGATTTTTCATGAATCCATGCTAATTACTACTAATAATTAGGGATGATCGAACTTTTGAAAAGTTCGGTTCGACCAGAACACCCGAATTTCCCGAAAGTTCGGTTCGGATTCCAGAACCCCATTGATATCAATGGGACCTTAACTTCTGGAATCAAAAAACATCATTTTGAAGCCCTAAAACCCAATAAATGCCCCTAAAAAGTGCCTAGGGTTCTGGGTCATGCCCCAGGGACTATTAATCACACAAAAAAAAGTTCTTAAAAATTGTCGTTTTTGATAGAGAGCCAATTATTGAAAAAAAAATGAGATTTCTTTGGATTTAGTGTCTGGGGGGTCTAAAAAGTGTACCCGTGAAGTTTCAGCTCTGTAGCATGTCCAGAACCAGAAGAAAAAAAAAAAAGATACTTTTTCTTAGAATTTGTGCGTTTTTGTTTCAGGCGTTTATTGGGCGTTTTCTGGGCGTCTTTGGAGGCAGGCATGACATCTGAACTTCTGTATAGGCGTATATATATATATATATATATATATATATATATATATATATATATATATATGTGTATGTGTGTGTGTATATATATATATATATATATATATATATATATATAAATATATGTGTGTATGTATATATATATATACATAGAATATATATATATATATGGAATCAAAAAACACAATTTTGAAGCCCTAAAACCCAATAAATGCCCCTAAAAAGTGCCTAGGGTTCTGGGTCATGCCCCATGGACTATTAATCACACAAAAAAAAGGTTTTAAAAATGGTCGTTTTTGATAGAGAGCCAATTATTGAAAAAATTATTGAAAAAAAAAAAAAAAGAGATTTCTTTGGATTTAGTGTCTGTATATATAAATATATATACCCCTATACAGAAGTTCAGATGTCATGCCTGCCTCCAAAGACACCCAATAAACGCCTTAAACAAAAACGCCCAGGTGTGAAAGGAGGGTAACATCATCCCTGCGCTACTGAAATTCTAAGAAAAATTATCTTTTTTTTCTTGTTCTGGGCATGCTACAGAGCTGAAACTTCACAGGTACACTTTTTTAGCCCCCACAGACACTAAATCCAAAGAAATCTCTTTTTTTTTTTTTTAAAAAAATATTTTTTTCAAAAATTGTCTCTCTATCAAAAACAACAATTTTTAAGAACTTTTTTTGTGTGATTAATAGAGATGTCGCGAACCTAAAATTTGCCGTTCGCGAACGGCGAACGCGAACCTCCGCAAATGTTCGCGAACGGGCGAACCGCCATAGACTTCAATAGGCAGGCGAATTTTAAAACCCACAGGGACTCTTTCTGGCCACAATAGTGATGGAAAAGTTGTTTCAAGGGGACTAACACCTGGACTGTGGCATGCCGGAGGGGGATCCAGGGCAAAACTCCATGGAAAATTCCGTAGTTGACGCAGAGTCGTGTTTTAATCCATAAAGGGCATAAATCACCTAACATGCCTAAATTGTTTGGAATAACGTGCATTAAAACATCCAGTGTGTGTATACGATCAGGTATGATGTTGTATCGATCAGGTAGTGTAAGGGTTACGCCCGCTTCACAGTGACAGACCAAACTCTGACAGCCCAAACTCCCCATTTAACAGTCAGTCAGTCAGTCCATTTGCACAACCGCAAACTCCCCATTTGCACAAGGTTGGATACCAAGCTAGCCATGTCCCGTTCCTTGTCCTCTCTGACGTCATTGAAGGTCTCTTCCTCCACCCAGCCACGTACAACACCAAGGGTCCCTGAAAGGTGACAACAAGCCCCCTGGGACGCCTGCTGTGGTTGGTCTTCAACCTCTTCAAAGCCACCTTCCTCCTCTGACTTCTCTTCTTCAGACTCCTCTCTCTGCGTTGCCACAGGTCCAGCAATCGACAACGACAAGGCTGCTTCTGGTGGTGATGGGGACCACAACTCTTCCTCTTCATGCTCATCTACGGCCTGATCCAGCACTCTTCGCAGGGCACGCTCCAGAAAAAACGCATATGGGATGAGGTTGATGATGTTGCCTTGGGTTTGACTGACCAGGTTTGTCACCTCCGCAAAAGGACGCATGAGCCTACAGCCATTGTGCATGAGCATTCAGTAACGCGGCCAAAAAATACCCAGCTCCGCAGAGGCTGTCCTCTTTTTTTTAAATTAAAAAAATCTGTTCTTATCAGTTTAATCCCTGTTACGTTACGTCCCCTATCAGGGGCCGGTGTATGGAATAGATTTTAGGAACCGGGAGATGGAAAAAGATGGTTGGTCTGTCCTCTTACTTCCAATTTTGGGAACTGCGCGTGCACCGTGCAATGTACTGTGCCATCCTATATGAGTGGTGTGTTAAGTAGTACTATTCTTATCAGTTTAATCCCTGTTACGTCCCCTATTAGGGGACGTGTATCGAATAGATTTTAGGAACCGGGAGATGGAAAAAGATGGTTGGTCTGTCCTCTTACTTTCAATTTTGGGCACGGCGCGTGCGCCGTGCAATGTACTGTGCCATCCTATATGAGTGGTGTGTTAAGTAGTACTATTCTTATCAATTTAATCCCTGTTACGTTACGTCCCCGATCAGGGGCCGGTGTATGGAATAGATTTTAGGAACCGGGAGATGGCAAAAGATGGTTGGTCTGTCCTCTTACTTCCAATTTTGGGCACTGCGCGTGCACCGTGCAATGTACTGTGCCATCCTATATGAGTGGTGTGTTAAGTAGTACTATTCTTATCAATTTAATCCCTGTTACGTTACGTCCCCTATCAGGGGCCAGTGAATGGAATAGATTTTAGGAACCGGGAGATGGAAAAAGATGGTTGGTCTGTCCTCTTACTTCCAATTTTGGGCACTGCGCGTGCACCGTGCAATGTACTGTGCCATACTATATGAGTGGTGTTTTAAGTAGTACTGTAGCGGCCGCCCCCATAGAAAGAAGGGTTTCGCCGCCAGAGATGTTCTCTTCCCCCTAGTGTGAGGGATGCTGTAGAGTAGAGCAGGAATCGCTCTCACCATAGCTAGTGATTGAGCGATCCAAGCAGAAGGGAGATAGAGCTGGTATAGCCTTCTCCCACAAACATGAGATGACACTCTATGCTGTGAATCTAAGCAAGAACTGTTTATTACATTCACACAAACACATTATATACACTATCAGGTAATGTGAGTCTGATTGCATTAGCATATGCAGATAGATTTGTAAACAGGCACAAAATAACCCTAATCTAATTATCTAGCCACCTGGCCAGAACAATGCAAGGTCATTAGCATGTAAGAATGGAACAGGAATACTTAGCACAATACACATTCCATCTCAAAACACAGACAGTATTAACATATTTAACAATGTCTGGACGACAAGTGGCTGAGCCGAAGACATTAGCAGTCTAGAACAGTCTAAGTCTCCCAGTGTAGGATAAAAAACCTTCCCATCTCTATATGAAGACATGGCTGACATTGCAGTACAATACACGTTAGCATCACTTGTAAATACAGACCCCATTTAAAACAGTCCAAACCTCCAAGTATCTGATTTTTGAAATCATAGTGACGGTTAGTACCGTCACATCTCTTCCCCCCAAAAGGTAGACTAATCCAGGTACCAGACCTCCAACTGGTCTGTGCCTGAGTTAGTCGGGTAACAAGTCCCAAAGAGTCAATCCAGGGAGTTCCAAGTAAATCTGCCATGGCCCTCCCCTCCCAAACCAAAACCTATCCCATATGACCGCACTCCATCCAAACATTCAAGCGTCTGGACCTCAGAATGTAAGTAGGTCTCGGTGATATGGGCCCGGGATCTGGACCGGCAGGAACGCTGGAGGTCAAGTGGCCTAGGTCGTTCCCCAGTAAGACATTGGTGGGGAGCTCCTGTATCAACCCCACATCAATCAGACCTGACCCTGCACCCCAATTCAAGTGGACCCTCACAGTGGGTATCTGGTGCACCCCTCCCCCTGCTACCCGTACTACTACTGAACCTCCAGTTCGGGCGGCATCTGGGACCAAATGTCGCTTGACCAAAGTGAGAGTGGCTCCCGTTTCTCGGAGACCTCGCACAGGCTTTCCGTTTAACTGGACAGATTGGCAATGGTGCTGGCGGTTCTCTGTAGCGGCTTTCACTGGGTCAGCTTCATGAAGGGTACCCAATTGCACCTCGGTGGGTTTGAATATTGGTATGACTGGGGAAGCCTCTGCATGATAGTAGGGGACCGTTGTCTTTACTGGAGGGGGTGACCCTGGTCGGATCCATGCAGCTTGGTCCCTGCTCTGGGTACAGTCTCGTTGGTAGTGCCCAACCTGCTTGCACCTGTAGCACTGTACCCCACTGCGGGATTGGTATCTGCGTGCCTGCGAGTTGGAGGAGTTCCCCCCTCTCTGTGGTAGGGGTGGTCCAAGATGGTAATCCAGGGCTTGAGCATTGGTCTGAGGCTAGGTTGTTGCTGCCTGTGGCCATGGTAGTAGTGGACGGCTGTCCGTGCTGGGGAAGGTGGTCCTGCTCGAAGCCATGAATCATGGTTCCTTCTCTGGTCACAGTTTCTTTGGTAGTGTCCGAACTGTTTGCACCGATGGCACTGTACCTGGCTTTGCTGTTGGAAGCGTTGTGGTGGGCAATTGCAGGTACCTGGGCTTCGGGTTGGTGCCACTGGTCCGGGAGCAGGTCTTACGGAGGGTTGCTCCGTTTTCCTGGAGTCAATATACTCATCAGCCAGACGAGCTGCTTCGGGTAAGGTGAGCGGTCGCCGATCCCGAATCCATACCTGTATCTCTGGCTGCAGGGTGTTGAAAAAATGTTCCAATAGAAACAGCTGTAACACATCCTCTCCTGATATGGCTTGACAACTGGTAATCCAGAGGGAGGCTGTTCTGTAAAGACAGCAGGCCCACTCGTGTAGGAATCCTCGCTGTGCTTTTTGGACTCCCGGAACCGTCTCCTATACGCCTCGGTGGTGACTGAGTACCGAGCAAGCAAAGCCTCCTTGACTGCTGGGTAGAGGTGAATTTCCTCATCAGGTATAGCTCTAAAGGCTTCGGCAGCTCTACCTGTTAACTTCCAGGCCAGGATGGTGACCCATTCATCTGTGGGTACTTTGTGTAAGGCACATTGTCTCTCAAAGTCGGCTAAGTAGCCATCTATTTCCCCCTCCGATTCCTGGAAGCTCTTAAAGGCTGCGAATGGTATCTTTTTCCGTTTTGTTGGGGCTGGAGCATTCTCCACAGTTGGGCTCATTGGTCTCTGGATCTCCGCCATGCGCAACTGGTATTGTCGTTTCTCCCGGTTCTCATCGATAGCGGCGTTCATCACCTGGGAAATGATGTCTGCAGGAGGATTGGGTCCATACAACGCCAACCGCATACGCACAGTCCGCATCCACTCATCCTCCAGGTTCGGGGCTACTGCTTCAGTTACACCGTCGTTTCGGTCCATTTCCATCAGCTCGGCCAGTAGTTCCTTTTTGGTACGGTTATTTGTTGGTCAGCCACGGTTCTCCAACAAATCTTTCAAGGTTGACCTCTTCAAGCTTCCGTAGCGATTCTCCATCTGCTCATTCCATTCTTGGAACCAGTTGTAGCATCTCCTCTAGGGGAAAAGAACCATCCCACCGCTTGCCACCAGTTGTAGCGGTCGCCCCCATGGAAAGAGGGATTTTCGCCGCCAGAGATGTTCTCTTCCCCCTAGTGTGAGGGATGCTTTAGAGTGGAGGAGGAATCGCTCTCACCATAGCTAGTGATTGAGCGATCCAAGCAGAAGGGAGATAGAGCTGGTATAGCCTTCTCCCACAAACATGAGATGACACTCTATGCTGTGAATCTAAGCAAGAACTGTTTATTACATCCACACAAACACATTATATACACACTATCAGGTAATGTGAGTCTGATTGCATTAGCATATGCAGATAGATTTGTAAACAGGCACAAAATAACCCTAAACTAATTATCTAGCCACCTGGCCAGAACAATGCAAGGTCATTAGCATGTAAGAATGGAACAGGAATACTTAGCACAATACACATTCCATCTCAAAACACAGACAGTATTAACATATTTAACAATGTCTGGACGACAAGTGGCTGAGCCGAAGACATTAGCAGTCTAGAACAGTCTAAGTCTCCCAGTGTAGGATAAAAAACCTTCCCATCTCTATATGAAGACATGGCTGTTATTGCAGTACAATACACATTAGCATCACTTGTAAATACAGGCCCCATTTTAAACAGTCCAAACCTCCAAATATCTGATTTTTTAAATCATAGTGACGGTTAGTACCGTCACAAGTACTATTCTTATCAGTTTAATCCCTGTTACGTCCCCTATCAGGGGCCGGTGTATGGAATAGATTTTAGGAAATGGGAGATGGAAAAAGATGGTTGGTCTGTCCTCTTACTTCCAATTTTGGGCACTGCGCGTGTGCCGTGCAATGTACTGTGCCATCCTATATGAGTGGTGTGTTAAGTAGTACTATTCTTATCAGTTTAATCCCTGTTACGTCCCCTATCAGGGGACGTGTATCGAATAGATTTTAGACAACCGCAAAGAGTTGTCAATAGTTGACACACTCATGACATAAATTTTATTCCTCTATGCGTCAATCTTGCTGTAGTGAGGACTGTGCTCATGCGCACGTTTGGGAGATTGCAGGCGATGGCGGTTTTTCAAAGCCTATGGTTGTGCTGAGGTAGTTCAGTGACAATTAAGTGATCCAGAAAACAATGATTCTGCAGTGTGGGCCCATTGTTGGCCTAGTAGGCTTTTGATCTGTTCACAATGAAGCAACGACCTTATCATCTGGGGTGTGCCAACATTGCCAACACACTCCTAGAGGTGATCGCTTCATTGTGATACTCAAGCCCCTTCACCACAACAAGGTAACGATCACGAAGGGGAATTGACACATGTATGTGCCTTTTTTTTTGTGTTTTGTTTTTTGCAGCCACAGTGTAGCACCAGAGGCCAGAAAAATTAGGCATGTACACATGCCTGAAAAAGCAGGTATTGTTGCAGCCGCTGCTGTAGCAGCGGCCAGAAAAATTTAGGTTTTCCAGGCAGAAAGTGCACTAAAACATTGCGGCTTGAACCCTAGTTGGTGGCGGAGAAGTCACGTAAGTCATCCGGCATGCAGAGATTAAATACAGCTGCGTGTGGACCATTTTTAGCCCAAGGCATCTCATTAGGCCTTTTTTAGTCAAATGCATCCCCCACTGTCAGTCCCTTCGGGATCCATGCCTCATTCATCTTAATAAAAGGCGAGGTAATCTAGACTTTTTTGACCTAGGCGACTTCTCTTCTCAGTGACAATACCTCTTGCTGTGCTGAAGGTCCTTTCTGACAGGACACTTGAAGCGGGGCAGGCCAGAAGTTCTATCGCAAATTCGGATAGCTCAGGCCCAGGTCAAGCCTGCACACCCAGTAGTCAAGGGGTTCATTGCTCCTCAGAGTGTCGATATCTGCAGTTAGGGCAAGGTAGTCTGCTACCTGACGGTCTAGTCGTTCTCTGAGGGTGGACCCCGAAGGGCTGTGGTGATGCGTAGGACGTAAAAAGCTCTGCATGTCCTCCATCAACAACACGTCTGTAAAGCGTCCTGTCCTTGCTGGCGTGGTCGTGGTAGGAGGAGGATTACTTTCACCTCTTCCCCTGTTAGATTCCCGTTGTGCTGTGACATCACCCTTATACGCTGTGTAAAGCATACTTTTTAACTTGTTTTGTAACTGCTGCATCCTTTCCGACTGCCGGTAATTCGGTAACATTTCAGACACTTTCTGCTTATACCGGGGGTCTAGTAGCGTGGCCACCCAGTACAGGTCATTCTCCTTCAGCCTTTTTATACGAGGATCCCTCAACAGGCATGACAGCATGAAAGACCCCATTTGTACAAGGTTGGATGCCAAACTACTCATGTCCAATTCCTCGTCCTTACTGATCTCATTGAATGTCTGTTCTTCCCCCCCCCAGCCACGTACAACACCACGGGTACCAGATAGGTGACAACGAGCACCCTGGGATGCCTGCTGTGGTTGATGTTCCTCCTCCTCAAAGCCACATTCCTCCTCTTCCTCAGACTGCTCTTCCAGCGTTGCCGCAGGTCCAGCAGGCGATGATAAGGCTGTTTCTGGTGGTGATGGTGACCACAACTCTTCCTCTTCACGCTCATCTACGGCCTGATCCAGCACTCTTCGCAGGGCATGCTCCAGGAAGAAAACAAATGGGATGATGTCGCTGATGGTGCCTTCGGTGCGACTGACTAGGTTTGTCACCTCCTCAAAAGGACGCATGAGCCTACAGGCATTGCGCATGAGCGTCCAGTAATGAGGCAAAAAAATACCCAGCTCCGCAGAGGCTGTCCTAGTACCCCGGTCATAAAAATACTCGTTGACTACTTTTTCTTGTTGGAGCAGGCGGTCGAACATTAGGAGTGTTGAATTCCAACGTGTCGGGCTGTCGCAAATCAAGCGCCTCACTGGCATGTTGTTTCGCCGCTGAATATCTGAAAAGAGCGCCATGGCCGTGTAGGAACGCCTGAAATGGCCACACACGCCCTGTAAGCCAGGGTACTTATGCACAAAACGTTGTACAATCAGATTCAACACATGTGCCATGCACAGCACATGTGTCAACTTGCCCAAATTCAATGCCACCAACAAATTTCTTCCGTTGTCACACACCACTTTGCTGATCTCCAGTTGGTGCGGGGTCAGCCACTGATCCACCTGTGCGTTCAGGGCGGACAGGAGTGCTGGTCCGGTGTGACTCTCTGCTGTCAGGCAAGTCAACCCCAAGACGGCGTGACACTGTCGTATCCGGCATGTGGAATAGCCCCTGGGGAGCTGGGGGGTGCAGTTGGTGTGTAGCAAGACGCAACGGCCCAAGAGGTTAGCGAAGAGGATGGAGTAGGAGGAGTAGAGGAGGTGGCAGCAGGCCTGCCTGCAAGTCGTGGCGGTGTCACCAACTCCTCTGCAGAGCCACGCATTCCATGCTTGGCAGCCGCCAGCAGGTTTACCCAATGCGCAGTGTAAGTGATATACCTGCCCTGACCGTGCTTTGCAGACCAGGTATCAGTGGTCAGATGGACCCTTGCCCCAACACTGTGTGCCAGACATGACATGACTTCCTTTTTCACAATAGAGTACAGGTTGGGGATTGCCTTTTGTGAAAAAAAAATTTGGCGGGGTACCTTCCACTGTGGTGTCCCAATAGTTACAAATTTTTTGAAGGCCTCAGACTCCACCAGCTTGTATGGTAAAAGCTGGCGGGCTAAGAGTTCCGACAAGCCAGCTGTCAGACGCTGGGCAAGGGGGTGACTCTGACATTGACTTCTTACGCTCAAACATTTCCTTGACAGACACCTGACTGTGGGCAGATGAGCAGGAACTGCTGAAGGTGAGAGGCAGAGTGGCGGGTTGTTTATAGGGGGCAAGGAGGACAGCAGTGGTTGACATGGCTGAAGATGCTGGACCAGGAGGAGGATGGTGGCTTTGAGTTTGTGTGCTGCTTGTACTCATGTATTGATCCCATAGGTGTTTGTGATGTGAGATCATGTGCCTTCGCAAAGCAGTTGTACCTAGGTGGGTGTTGGACTTCCCACAACTCAGTTTCTTTTGGCACAGGTTGCAAATGGCATCATTGTTATCAGAGGCAGACACACAAAAAAAATGCCACACTGCTGAGCTTTGCAATGATGGCATTCTGGTGGTGGCAACAGCTTGCGTTGATTGGCATGCTGTCTGGCTGACCCCAGGTGCCGATACATGCTGTCTGACTGTGCCACTAGCTCCTTGCGATGACCTCCCCCTGCTTCCAACTCATCTCCTCCTCCTCTCTGTCTCCCCATCTGAACTTTCCCCCTCTTCTTCTTCTCTTCGAGCAGGCACCCAGGTGACATCCACGGACACATCGTCATCATCAGCCGCTTCACTTGACAACTCAGCAAAGGCAGCAGCAGCAGGAACAACATCATCATCATCATCACAATGTACATCTATGTGTATAATGCTGCCTGACTGAGACATATCCCCGTTATCTACATCCTCTGGCACTAATGGTTGTGCATCACTTATTTCTTCCAACTGATGTGTAAATAACTCCTCTGACAGATCAAGTGAAGCGGCTGTGGTGCTAGTGTTGGTGGTGGTGCCGGCGGGCGGGCGAGTGGTAAATTGAGAGGTGCCCGAAGCTGAGCTGGAGGAGGATGGTGCATCAAGGTTCCAAGCGGAAGCTGTAGAAGATTGGGTGTCCTGTGTAAGCCAGTCAACTATGTCCTCAGAATTTTGAGTTCAGGGTACGTGGCTTCTGAACACTGGGCATTATTCTAGGGCCAAAGGAAATCACAGCACCACGACCACGACGGCCCCTGCGGGGTGGCCTGCCTCTGCCTGTCATTTTTTTTTTAGATTTGTGGTACTATGTGTGCAAGGTGCTGTGCCACCCTATGTGAGTGTTGGGCAGTGGGTACAGTACAGTCTGTGGACCTGACACTCACTGGCACGCAACTGCATTTATAAAAAATATATTTTTTTTAATTTGCAAGGTGCTTTGCCACCGTATATATGAGTGGTGGGCACTGCAGTGGGCACAGTACAGTCTGTAGATCTGACACTCACTGGCAGGCCAGGCAACTGCAATTATAAAAAATACTTTTTTTTTTTAATTTGCAAGGTGCTGTGCCACCGTATATATGAAAGGTGGGCACTGCAGTGGGCACAGTACACTCTATGGACCTGACACTCACTGGCAGGCCAGGCAACTGCAATTATAAAAAATACATTTTTTTTAATTTGCAAGGTGCTGTGCCACCGTATATATGAGTGGTGGGCACTGCAGTGGGCACAGTACACTCTATGGACCTGACATTCACTGGCAGGCCAGGCAACTGCAATTATAAAAAATATATATATTTTTTAATTTTCAAGGTGCTGTGCCACCGTATATATGAGTGGTGGGCACTGCAGTGGGCACAGTACAGTCTGTGGACCTGACACTCACTGGCAGGCCAGGCAACTGCAATTATAAAAAATATATTTTTTTTAATTTGCAAGGTGCTGTGCCACCGTATATATGAGTGGTGGGCACTGCAGTGGGCACAGTACACTCTGTGGACCTGACACTCACTGGCAGGCCAGGCAACTGCAATTATAAAAAATATTTTTCTCTTATGTCCTCCGACAGTCGCCGCCACCTCTAAGTCATCACTAATGGGTATTGACTTCCACTCCGCAGGAGTAGCTAGGCATAAAAGACTTAGTCAAAAGAACAAAGACATGTGCAAACATGCATATACACACCCATGGGGGCTGTCCCACTGGTCAATACCCCCCTGCAGTGAACACTCCCAACTCAGTTTGTTTCTGCCTAGCGTCAGGAGTAGTTAGGCTTTCCCTGTGCTGGGGCTCCGGTCTCAGCCTTCTGATCTTTTTTATTTGATTTTCTTTCAAAAATGTCAGTTTTTTCTTTGTTATACTAGCTGTTTCTTTTGTCAGCTTTAGTTTTTAGTCGACTCTTCGGATGAAGATGGATTCATGCGGAGCTGGGAATCGGACTGGCTGCCCTGGTTCTCCAGGGCAGAGGGTCAGAGGGACCCCCAGCCCGCCATCGAGCGTTCAGCCATGGTTCGTCCTGGCATTATGAACAACCCATCCCTGCTCGCAGCAGGGATGCAGCTGTGAGGTGGCTACCTCACTGGACGCATCTGCGATATTGCAGTGTAATGTCCTTGGCAAAACAGCATTCCCTTTCAGATGAGGACAGCGGCTTTCCGTTCTTAGAGGCACCCCACGCCATCTGGTACAGGTAAGTACTTCTGTGTGGGGCCTCTGTCTGGGGTGGCAGTCCTGTGTTGCTGTGTGTCCCCCATGTCTGTGCCGGTGTGGGGCTCACTGTTGCGATCCCTGTGGGTGTTTTCTCTATACATGTGCTGCGGTGCGGTGTATATATTTGGGGGGCCCTTCCCCTGTGTCACTTCTGTGTGTGTTTGGGGGTGCAGACGTTGTGTGTGTGGCGGCCGCAGCGGGGAAAAACCGTGCGGTCCGCCATCTTTACTTTGGGCAAGCATGTTGGCTTCACTGTGGGCTGTTTTACATGCTGTTTTGGCGCCATCCGGCGCCATCTTGCGTGTGGCAGAACGATCGTTCCATGCACATGTCAGCGGCCATTTTCCCGAAGTCTCCCATTCAGTCCTATGGGCAGCCATTTTCCCTGGGTCATTTGCAGCTTATAGTTCAGCCTCTCATGGCCTCACTTCCTTTTCCTCTGAAGCAGCGATCTAGGTGGTAACACTCTGTTGGGCTCTGCAGACTGTCTCTCCATAACCTTCTGTTTTGTCATTTCTGGCTCAGTTTTCTTCTCCTATTGGGGGTCTTTGGTCACTGTATATATAGCGGTGGGCTGCGCACTCCGCAGCGGTTTTAACCACTTGCCTACAGTGCACTTTCACCCCCTTCCTGCCCAGACCGATTTTCAGCTTTCAGCGCTCTCACACTTTGACTGAGAATTACTCAGTCATGCAACACTGTACCCATACAAAAATTGTGTCCTTTTTTTCACACAAATAGAGCTTTATTTTGATGGTATTTGATCAATACTGGGTTTTTTATTTTTTGTGCTATAAATAAAAAAAGACTGAAAATATCGTGAAAAAACGCATTTTTCTTTGTTTCTGTCATAAAATTTTGCAAATTAGTCATTTTTCTTCACAAATTTTGGCCAAAATTTATACTGCTACTTATCGTTGGTAAAAAAAACCCAAATAAGTGTATATTATTTGGTCTTTGTGAAAGTTATAGAGTCCACAAGTTATGGTGCTATTCATTGAAAATTGATCACACTTGATCACACCTGATGTACTGAAGGCCTATCATTTCTTGAGACACTAAAAGGTCAGGAAAGTACAAATACCCCCCAAATGACCCCTTTTTGGAAAGTAGACATTCCAAGGTATTTAATAAGGGGCATGATGAGTTTTTTGAAGTTTTAATTTTTTCCCACAATGCTTTGCAAAATGAAGATTTTTATTTTTTATTTTTTACAAATTGCCGTATTAACAGGTTATTTCTCTCACACAGCACATGTATACTTGCAACTACACCCTAAAACACATTCTACTACTCCTCCTGAGTATGGCGATACCACATGTGTGAGACTTTTTCACAGCCTGGCCACATACAGAGGCCTAACATCCGAGTAGCAGCGTCCGGCATTCTAGGAGCACAAATTACACATATCATTTCCTGACAACCTATCGCACTTTTGAAGGCCCTGGAGCACCAGGACAATGGAAACCCCCATAAAATGACCCCATTTTGGAAAGCAAACAGCCCAACGTATAATTTTTGAGGCATAATGAGTCTTTTGAATATGTCATTTTTTCCACAAGTTTTTGGAAAATTTGGAAAGAAAATGAAAACACATTTTTTTTACACAAAGCTGTCCATTTATGCAATATTTCTAACACATCGCATGTACATAGCAAAACTTGCACCCCAAAATACATTCTGCTAATTCTCCTGAGTATGGCGATACCACATGTGTAACACTTTTTCACAGCCTGGCCACATACATAGGCCTCACATCCAAGTAGCGCTTTACACAAAGTTGTCCATTTATCCACTTTAAGACTGGGCCTATTTTTGACACTTGGTGTTTACAAGCTAAAATCATTTTTTTTGCTAGAAAACTACTTTGAACCCCCAAACATTATATATTTTTTTTTAGCAGAGACCCTAGAGAATAAAATGGAGATCGTTGCAATATTTTTTATCACACCATATTTGCGCAGCAGTCTTCCAAATGCGATTTTTTTGAAAAAAATTCACTTTTTTGAACTAAAAAATAAGAAAACAGTAAATTTAGCCCAATTTTTTTCCATAATGTGAAAGATAATGTTACGCTGAGTAATTAGATACCCAACATGTCATGCTTCAAAATTGCGCATGCTCACAGAATGGCGCCAAACATTGGTACTTAAAAATCCCCATAGGCAACATTTTAAAAATTTCTGCAGGTTACTAGCTTACAGAGGAGGTCTGGGGCTCAAATTATTGCACTCGCTCTAACGATCGCGGTGATACCTCACATGTATGGTTTGAACACCGTTTACATATGTGGGCGGGACTTGCGTATGCGTTTGCTTCTGCGCGCGAGCTAACGGGGACAGGGCGCTTTAATTTTTTTTTTTTTTCCTATTTATTTTATTTATTATTTTTTTATTTTTACACAGTTTAAAAAAAAAATGTTTTGATCATTTTTATTCCTATTACAAGGAATGTAAACATCCCTTGTAATAGAAATAGGCATGACAGGTCCTCTTTATTGTGAGATCTGGGGTCAAAAAGACCTCACACCTCACAACTACACTAAAAAAGAAAAAAAAAAAAAAAAATTGTTGAAAGAGGAAAAAAAAAAAGCAAAAAAAAAAGCGGCCCTTTAAACCGGTTGCTAGGAACGTCTTTTGACGTAGCTCCGGTCCTCCAAGACCATAGAGTTGAGTGAGGGCCATCTTGCCCTCACTCGACTTCCTGTCTCTGAGGATCCAGGACCGGATAGTTTTCCCCGCTGCCGGCGGGTCCGGTAAGCTGGGAAAACGTCTGGGACGCGGCAGGAGGGGGGGGGGCACCTCTTCCCCTGCACCATAAGGGTAATTCTGCGGCGAATCCGCCACTGGGACCACCCTTATCTGAAAGCCGACCGCCCGCCGTTTCAAAAAATACCGGGGTTATGGGGGCTATCTGCTGCCATAACCCCAGTATTTAGCTTTTAATGGCTGACGCATATAGTCGTTAAGCGGTCAGTAAGTGATTGCATGTATATGGCAAACAGGTGACGATGACTGATGGGGTGACAGGTGACGATGACTGATGGGGTGACAGGTGACGATGACTGATGGGGTGACAGGTGACGATGATTGATGAGGTGACAGGTGATGATGATTGATGAGGTGACAGGTGACGATGATTGATGGGGTAACAGGTGACGATGATTGATGGGGTGACAGATGACAGTCACTGACAGGGTGACATATGACGATGATTGATAGGGTGACAAGTGACGATCACTGATGGGGTGTCAAGTGACGATGACTGATGGGGTGACAGGTGACGATGACTGATGGGGTGACAGGTGACGATGACTGATGGGGTGACAGGTGACGATGATTGATGAGGTGACAGGTGATGATGATTGATGAGGTGACAGGTGACGATGATTGATGGGGTGACAGGTGACGATGATTGATGGGGTGACAGGTGACAGTCACTGACGGGGTGACATATGACGATGATTGATGGGGTGACAAGTGACGATCACTGATGGGGTGTCAAGTGACGATGACTGATGGGGTGACAGGTGACGATGACTGATGGGGTGACAGGTGACGGTGATTGATGGGGTGACAGGTGACGGGCGATGGTCACTGATAGGTGACAGGTGACGGGCGATGGTCACTGATGGGTGACAGGTGACGGCAATGGTGCACGGCGGTACTGATGGCAGTCTCTGGTGACCGGTGAACTTTAGGCTATGTTCACATGTGAGCGTAGCGATCACGGGCAGAATCACTGCGATTCTGCCCGTGATCCAGAAATCATTGCAAATTGTGGGGCGCCTGTGCGTTGCCCGTGATTTGCAATAGCACCCCAAATGCTGTGCGATGTTGCTGCGATTTCCGCCTGCCGAATCGCGGTAACATCGCGCAAACAACGCATAACGCTCCAAAGAAACTCTTGTACCTTTTTTGGGCATCATGCGATGTTTGCGCGATGTTACTGCGATTCGGCAGGCGGAAATGGCGGCAACATCGCACAGCGTTTGGGGTGCTATTGCAAATCAGGGGCAACGCACAGGCGTCCCGCGATTTGCAATGATTTCCGGATCGCGGGCAGAATCGCAGTGATTCTGCCTGCGATCGCTGCGCTCACATGTGAACGTTATGGGTGTCAATTTCTGGGCACTGATGAGGTGACTGTTGGGTGACAGGTGACATTGGGGGGGGGCTGAGGACTGTGTGGGGACCTTTATTAGTGTGATTTTTACTTTGTGACGTGTACAGATCAGTAACTCACTATTTCTAGCTCTTCTCCCCTCATACTGGAAACTGTTTGAGGAGAGAAGAGCTAGTAACACTGAGTTACTGCTCTTTGTTTACATTTTGTGATCGGCTGTGAATGGATTCACAGCCGATCACATAGTAAACAGTCACTGTCAGTGACTGTTTACTACCGCCGGTGACAGCTGTGTTCCTACGGAACACAGTGCCACCGACATGACCGCGCTGCGCGCTCCCGATCGCGCATGCGCGGTCATCTGGTGGGCGCCTTCATTGTGATCGGCTGTGTCATTGGAACACAGCCGATCACGTGGGAAACAGCCACGCCCATTGGCTGTTTCCCCCCTGCCGGCGACGGGGGGTGTCCCGGGGACACCCCGACACCGGCAGTGCAGGGCGGAGCGCACGCGATCGCACGCCTGCCCTGCTTAAAGTGCCGCCGTCATATGACGGCGGCCCAGGATAATGGTCGCTCCGCTCCGCCGTCATATGACGGCGGGCGGGCGGCAAGCGGTTAAAGGGACAGTACCCTTTTATTGCACTGTTATTGGGCATTGGAATCTCAGGACAGCAAATTCCCTCCAGCCCTGGTGGGGGACCCCAGTCCTGCTGTGGGTCCTGTTATGCCTGATTTGGCCGCTGTAGTGGCATCTTTAGTGTCCAAAATGGAGGTGCTGATGGCTGAACCTGCTTCTAGGAAGAGGCCCAGATTATCTCTCTCCTCTGATTCAGATGGTGATATGGCTGCTGCGGCGGGTGTGCCCTTTTCAGGGTCTCGCTCATCCTTAGACCTGCTGGGGTCTGAGGGGGAGGCGGAGGTGGAGGGGGTTGATGTTTATCCCCCGGGGTCGCCTGAAGAACGCGCGACCATGGATGAGTTGATTGTTTCTGTGAAAGAAACACTACATTTGGAGGATGAGCCCAGTCCTCCAGGCATTGTGTCCTCTTTTGGTACTCACAGGACCCACAAGTCGGCGCAGGTTTTTCCTTGCCCCGCTGAGTTTCATTACACTGTAATTGAACTGTGGCGCACTTTAAAACGTCCATTCATGGCACCTAGTCGGTTTAAGTTACTTTATCCCTTTGCACCAGCTAAGGAATCGCAATGTTGTGTGCCTCCACAGGGGGATCACACCGTGGCAGTATTGAACAAGGCTACCTTGATTCCTACTGAGGAGACCCCGGTTTTTCGGGATCCCACGGACAGGAGGTTGGAGTCTCTTGCCCGCCATTCCTGCACGGTGGCGGGTTCCTTGCTCAAACCTGTTTTCGCATCCGTTCTGGTGGCTCAGGCGGTGGCTGATTGGACTAAGGTGCTTAGGAGCAACCTCGTGTCTGATTCTGTCCCACCTGCCAGGCTGGATATGGTGGATGAAATTCACCAAGGAGTCATGTATTTGTGCGATGTGGCCTTAAATGAGGCCCCTTTGGTAGCACGTCTATCTAGTGTCGCGGTGCTTAACCGTCGACTGATCTGGCTGAAGAGCTGGTTGGCTGACCAGACATCACGGAAAACAGTTGCTGATTTTCCCTATGCTGGTTCTCGCCTTTTTGGCGAGGCATTGGATACCTTGGTGAAAGGCGTCATGGGGGGCAAGAGCACCATGCTGCCCCAGAACCCGAAGCACAAGTCCTTTCGTGGCAAGCGGGGTTCCGCCTCTCGACCCAACCAGGGGTCCTTTCGTGCCTTTCGGAATCAAAACAAGGGCAAGCCCTTCAAGGGCCAAGGTAGCCAGAAGAAGCCCTGGTCAGGCAAACAGAAGTCCGGCAGTGCCGGTGCGGCGGGTCAATCCGCCTCTGCCTGAAGGGGCGCCCTCACCCGTTTCAGGGGTGGGGGGACGTTTGCGTGGTTTCCTCCAACCTTGGCTGCTCCGAATTCCGGACAGCTGGGTTCAGGAAATCAAATCTTTTTTCCCTCAAATCTTCATTTGACCCCAGGGCACCTGCAGGACCTGCATCAAGCGGTGCAGGACCTCCTTGTCCAGGGGGTGATTGTCCCGGTGCCTCATCGGGACAGGTTTCGTGGGTTTTCTTCCAATCTGTTCACTGTGCCCAGAAAGGAGGGCAAGGTGCGTCCTATTATGGACCTGAAAGCTCTGAACCGCTTCGTGCGCGTTCAAAAGTTCCGTATGGAATCTCTCTGCTCGGTGGTGGCCTCCCTGAGTCCAGGGGAATTAATTCCTGAGCTCTATAGACCTGAAGGATGCGTACCTACACATCCCCATTTTTGAGGGTCACCAGAGGTTGGCGCCTGTTCTAGGCCTGCTGAGGACTCAGGGCATTGCGGTCTTGGGATATCTGGACGATCTCCTCTTAAGATCGAGTGTCCGCCAGGACCTACTGCGCGATCTGTCCACCATGGTACAGACGCTCCAGGAGTTCAGATGGACCATCAACGTACAGAAGTCGGCCTTGTCTCCATCGGTTCGTCTTCCCTATCTGGGAATGGTTCTGGACTCTGCTCAAGCAAAAGTGTTCTTGCCGGAGGACAAGCTCCGGACCTCACAGGACGAGATCAGGTCCCTCAGGGACAAGCCATCCTCATCACTCAGGACCTGCATGCGGTCCCTAGGGTTGATGGTATCGGCCTTCGAGGCGATACCCTTTGCCCAGTTTCACACACGGTCTCTTCAAGCGGAGATCCTGGCCAGGTGGGACAGACTACATCAGTCCTTGGATCTGAGTGTCTCATTGAGTCGCCGGACCAGAATGGATCTTCTGTGGTGGCTCCAGTCCCCGGCTGTGTGATAAGGAAAATCCTTCCGTTACTGTGGACGGTGATTACCACAGATGCCAGCCTGTCGGGCTGGGGTGGAGTCCTGGGCAACCTGTCTGCCCAGGGCATTTGGTCAGGGGAGGAATCCTCCCTTCCGATCAATGTGTTGGAATTGAGAGCGATAAAACTCTGTCTCTTCCAGTGGTCGGAACGACTTTGGGGCCGTCCTGTTCGGGTACAGACGAACAATGCTACTGCGGTGGCTTACATCAACCACCAAGGGGGCACCAGGAGTGCCCGGGTGGCCCATGAGGTGACAGACATTCTGTCTTGGGCCGAGACTCATGTCCCGGCGATTTCGGCTGTTCACATTCCGGGTGTGGAGAATTGGCAGGCCGACTATCTGAGCCGCCAGACCCTGGACCAGGGGGAATGGTCCCTACACCCGGAGGTCTTCCAAATGCTGTGTGCAAAGTGGGGATCCCCGGACATGGATCTGTTCGCGTCTCGGTTAAACCACAAGGTGGAAAGGTTCGTGGCAAGAACGCACGATCCTCTGGCAGACGCCTCGGATGCGTTGGTGGCCCCTTGGCATCAGTATCGTCTGATGTATGCCTTTCCTCAGATTCAGTTGTTGTCCAGGTTCCTTCGCAGGTTAGCCTCGGAGCCGCACCTGGTGATTCTGGTATGCCGACGTTGTTCACCTGGCAGTGTCGCCTCCTTGGCGGCTGCCAATGCGGGAAGATCTACTGTCTCAGGAACCGATCTTCCATCCTGCTTTACAGTCGCTGGCTTTAATGGCCTGGCTGTTGAGACCCAGGTCCTGAGAGACAGGGGTCTCTCCCCTGAGGTCATTCCTACTCTGATCAAGGCTAGGAAAACCTCATCTGGTAAAATCTATTACCGTACCTGGAAAGCTTATTTCGCCTGGTGTGAGTCCAGGGGGTTCTCCCCTCGCTCGTACTCGGTGTCGAGAGTGTTGGCTTTCCTCCAGTCGGGGGTGGACCAGCGCCTGGTGCTGGCCACAATAAAAGGGCCAGGTGTCTGCACTGGCTATTCTTTTCCAACGCCCTGTGGCGTCTCATTCCTTGATTCGCACCTTCATTCAAGGTGTGCGACATTTGGCTCCTCCCAGGAGGGAGCCTTTACCTCCATGGGACTTGAAATTGGTTCTGTCCGTATTACAGCGTTCTCCCTTTGAGAACATCCAGGAGATATCGTTGCCTCTGCTGTCTAAGAAGGTTGCCTTTTTAGTGGCGATGGCGGCGTTGTCTTGCCGCTCTCCTTACTTGGTAATTCACAAGGATAAGGTGGTCTTGCGACCGCACCCATCTTTTCTTCCTAAGGTGGTCTCTGAGTTCCACCTTAATGAGGACATTGTCCTGCCTTCGCTTTGTGCGAAGCCCAAGCATCCCAAGGAGGTTGCATTGCATTCCTTGGATGTTGTCAGGGCGATCAGGGTTTACCTGTCGTCCACTGAATCCTTTCCGCAGACGGATTTCCTCTTTGTCTTTCCTGAGGGACCTCGGAAGGGCATGGCTGCGTCTGCAGCAACCATTGCCAAATGGATCAGACAAACCATTGAACAGGCCTATGCTTTAAAAGGAACGGGTTCCACCCTTCCCTGTTAATGTGCATTCTACCAGATCTTTGAGTGCGTCCTGGGCCTACTGGCATCGAGCCTCGGTGGCCCAGGTGTGCAAGGCTGCGACTTGGTCGTCAGTGCACACCTTTTCAAAATTCTATAAGGTGGATGTTCTAGCATCAGCTGATGCCTCCTTTGGCCGCAAAGTTCTCAGTGCGGCAGTGTCATGAGGGACCCTTGTTTTGTTGTGGGTCCCTGACGTTTGGGGTTGTTTATCCCCTGGGTTATTTGCTTTCCTGGGCTGTTGCTCCTGTTGAGCCTTTTCTGTTGCCCAGAAGGTTCTCTTACTGTGCGTGTAAGGTTCCTTTCTCTGATGTGGATACTGCGTTGCCTTTTCTACGGTTTGCGTCTCCCACCCCTCATGTCTACACTGTTTGGGACATCTCATTAGTGATGACTTAGAGGTGGCGGCAACTGTCGGAGGACGTAAGAGAAAACAGAATTTTTGTAAAATCTTACCTGTAAAATTCCTTTCTCTGAGTCCTCCGACAGTCGCCGCCCCCGCTCCCTCTTTTGGGGGTTTTTCTTGTACACTTACTGCTATGCTACCAAACTGAGTTGGGAGTGTTAACTGCAGGGGGGTATTGACCAGTGGGACAGCCCCCATGGGTGTGTATATGCAAATGTCTTTGTTCTTTTGACTAAGTCTTATGCCTAGCTACTCCTGCGGAGCGGAAGTCAATACCCATTAGTGATGACTTAGAGGTGGTGGCGACTGTCAGAGGACTCAGAGAAAGGAATTTTACAGGTAATATTTTACAAAAATTCTGTTTTTTGTTTTCATTTGCAAGATGCTGTGCCACCATATATATGAGTGGTGGGCACTGCAGTGGGCACAGTACAGTCTGTGGACCTGACACTCACTGGCAGGCCAGGCAACTGCAATTATAAAAAAAATATAATTTTTTAATTTGCAAGGTGCTGTGCCACCGTATATGTGAGTGGTGGGCACTGCAGTGGGCACAGTACACTCTGTGGACCTGACACTCACTGGCAGCCGGAAGGCAACTGCAATTATGACAGAGGAAAAAATAAATAATTTTTTTAACTGCAAGGTACTGTGCCACCCGATATGAGTGTGGTGTGCACACAGTACAGTCTGTGGTGGATCTGTGGCCTCTCTCACACGGCAGGCAGGCAACTGCACAATAGATATATATATACAGTATATATAAAAAAAAAAGCTGATTGAAATACCAACCCTAAAAAGGGCTTTTTGGGGTGCTGTCAGGACGCTGTCCTTACAGCAGGAGTGGACACAGAACACTAGCTAACAATGTCCCTATTAACAGCAGCAGCAGCAGCACTCTCCCTGCTCTCACTAACACAGCAGCTTCAGAATGAATCTAAGATGGATGCCCTTGCTTTTTTATAGTAGGTGGGAGGGTATGGGAGGGAGGGTATGCTGATTGGCTGGAATGTGTCTGCTGACTGAGGTACAGGGTCAAAGTTTGCCTCAATGATGAAGTATAGGGGGCGGACGCGAACAAGCGATGTTCGCCGGGAAATAGTTCGGGACATCTCTAGTGATAGTCCCTGGGGCATGACCCAGAACCCTAGGCACTTTTTAGCGGCATTTATTGGGTTTTAGGGCTTCAAAATGGTGTTTTTTGATTCCATATATATATATATATATATATATATATATATATATTATATATATATACACACACATACATATTTATATATATATATATATCTCTATCAAAAACGACAATTTTTAAGAACTTTTTTTGTGTGATTAATAGTCCCTGGGGCATGACCCAGAACCCTAGGCACTTTTTAGGGGCATTTATTGGGTTTTAGGGCTTCAAAATGGTGTTTTTTGATTCCGTATATATATATATATATATATATATATATATATATATATATATCTACATTACGGTCACCCTGACATGGAAGAGTTCGGTCACCCTGGCATAGCAGAGTCAGTTCACCCTAAACTACATTACGGTCACCCTGACATGAAAGAGTTACGTCACCCTGGCATAGCAGAGTCAGTTCACCCTAAACTACATTACGGTCACCCTGACATGGAAGAGTTCGGTCACCCTGGAATAGCAGAGTCAGTTCACCTTAAACTACATTACAGTCACCCTGACATGGAAGAGTTCGGTAAACCCTGAAATAGCAGAGTCAGTTCACCCTAAACTACACTACGGTCACCCTGACACTTAAAGCTTTCCCTACAAAAACTAGATTATTGAATCTAACTATAGTGGTATATAGTACCCTAACTACACTGCATATCCCTTTCCTCACACTAATAATTGCAAAATGACACTGGAGCAGCAGGAGTAACAGAAATGCTTCCACTCTATTCCACAGCCTCTCTATTACAGTGCTAGAGATTTGGCGGGGCTATGTTATATACTGGGGGGCGTATTCACTCCTGATTGGCCTCTGGACCCCCTAGTCACTCCAATCGGCTTTTACTGATGTTTCTGGGCCAATCACAGGCTTTTAAAGCCCAGTTCCTGTCCCATTGCATTTTGGGCGGTTCTGGTGGCTGAATTCCGAACGTTTACCGCAAAAAGTTCTGAATTTGGCCGAATTTTGAACAGCCAATGTTCGGGTCGAACCGATGGTCGACCCGAACCGTTCGATCGTCCCTACTAATAATACCGTTTTCATTATTAAAATCTTGTATGTGGTCCCTTAACATCCCCTCCAAAATCTTGCAGATTACTGATGTTAGGCTGACCGGCCTATAGTTACCCCGGGATATATCTCGGCCCCTTTTTAAATATTGGTACCACGTTGGTTTTTTTCCAATCAGCTGGCACCATACCCATCTGTACACTATCCTTAAAGATCAAGAATAATGGTCTGGCAATCACCTAGCTGAGCTCTTTAAGAACCCTCGGGTGCAAGCCATCCGGTCCCGGTGATTTATTTATGTGAAGTTTCTCTAGTTTAGTTCTAAGTCTATCTTCTGTTAGCCATGGCGGTACTTCCTGAGGTGTGTTGTTTAGTTTGGCCTTGCAAGCTGGGTTAGTGTAACCCCCCAATTCTTTTGTGAAGACTGAAGAGAAGAAATGATTTAACACTACCGCCTTTTACCTGTCCTCTGTGGCCAAAACTCCTTTATCGTCTTTTATGGGGCCAATGTGTTCCGGCCTCGCTTTCTTACTGTTTATATACTTAAAGAATTTCTTGGGGTTCTTTTTACTCTCTTCCGCTATATGTTTTGTCTTTACATTTCTTATTACACTCTTTGTAATGCTTGAATGCTGCCAATGACCCCTCAGTCTTGTATTTTTTGAAGGCCTTTCCTTTAGCATTAATATGCATTTTTATGTTGGAGTTTAGCCACCCAGGGTTTAGTTTTGCTCTGTTAAATTTATTTCCCTTTGGAATGCACTGGTCAATCCCTTTGTTAAGTATGCTTTTGAAGCACTCCCATTTTTCCTCCGTGTTCTTTGTTCCCAGGGTTCTATCCCATTTGATATTTTCTAGCAGAGAGCGCAGTTTTGGGAAATTGGCACTTTTGAAATTCATTGTCCTTATATTGCCCTTGTGTTTACTATTACTATAATTAAATACTGAAACGAATTGACCTATGGTCACTGTTTCCTAAGTTGTCACGTATTTCTATATCCATGAGCAGGTCTGTATTGTTGGTAATCAGTAGGTCAAGTACCGCATTGTTTCTTGTCAATTCATTCACCATCTGACCCATGAAATTGTCCTGCAAAACATTTAGGAACTGCCGAGCCTTGGCTGAATGCGCACTTCCTTCTGCCCAGTCTATATCTGGATAATTAAAGTCCCCCATTATAATGACATTTCCCATCCTTGCTGCCAATCCTATCTGTAAAAGGAGGTCCGCCTCCCCCTCCCCCTCCTCCCTCAGGTTGGGGGGCCTATAGCATACGCCCAATATTACCTTCCCCACAGTGCCTTCCCTTTGAAGTTCTACTTATAGGGATTCTGCCTTGTGCATAGCTCCATTATTAATATCCTCCCTCATATTTACCTGTACACTGTTCTTAATATACAGACATACCCCTCCATCTCTGCGATAAAGGGAATACCCCTGAATGGTCGCCATCCAGTCATGAGAGCTGTCAAACCAAGTCTCAGTTATCCCCACAAAATCTAAGTCTTCCTCAAACATCAGCAGCTCCAGCTCTCCCATCTTGTTAGCCAGGCTTCTGGCATTGGTATACAAGCCTCGTAATTTTGACCGGTTACATATATCCTCATATGATGTTTTTAGGCTGCTTTCTTAATTTTCCCCCATACCCCCCCCCCCCCTGGGTTTAGGAGCTCCAAACACCCTACCGCTAAAGTCCCCATTTCTGCCCTCTGAAACTTGCTTTTCACTGGCTAATTCTACATCTGTACCCTACCCCCATCACCTAGTTTAAAAGCCCCTCTAACTTTTCGGCCATCTTCTTACCCAGTACGGTTGCACCCTCCCCATTTAGGTGCAATCCGTCCCTACCAAAGAGCCGGTGGCCAACTGAAAAGTCAGCCCAGTTCTCCAGGAACCCGAAACCCTCCTTACTACACCAGCTCCTCAGCCACTTGTTAACTTCCCTAATCTCCCGCTGCCTCTCTGGTGTGGCTCTAGGTACAGGTAGTATTTATGAAAATACTACCTGGGAGGTCCTAGTCCTCAACTTAGCTCCTTAGCTCCTAAGTCTCTGAAATCGTTTAGGACTCTCCATCTTCCTCTGCCTATGTCATTGGTACGCACGTGTACCATGACAGCTGGGTCTTCCCCAGCCCCACCCAGTAATTTGTCCACCCGATCCGCGATGTGCCGAACCCGAGCGCCCGGTAAACAACAGACTGTTCGGCGCACACGGTCTTTGTGGCAGATTGCACTGTCTGTCCTTCTAATAATTGAGTCCCCTATCACCAGCACCTGTCTTTCCTTTCCCTTTCTCCCGGCCTCACTGGAGGAGTTATTCCCCTGGCAGCTAGGGGCATCGCTCTGCTCCAGCAGTGCTGGTCCCTGACTGGTATCCTCAACATCACGCAATGGGGCGTATCTATTGGGGGGCTCCAGCCCAGGATCAGCCTCCTTGCCTTGTCCCCTTCTACCCCTCCTAACTGTCACCCCTCTACTCTGCTTGGATGCCTGCTCCTCCATTACTCCGCCCACCTCTGTGCAGGCCCCTGCCTGTGCCTGACTGGTACGATCCCAGCTCTCCTTCGGTATGGACATTCGGCTCAGTGTTGCCAGCTGCCTCATTAGATTCAGGACCTGAGCTTCCAGGGAAGCAACGTGCTTACATTTTGTGCATTTGTATTCGCCCTTGATCGCATGACCGAGGAACGCATACATATCACAAGATGTACACCGAGTCGCATCTCCACTCCCGCCGGGCATTGTACCTACTAATCTAATCTAATGGGGATATAGTAATTAAAGTCTGTCCTCTGTGGCTGTTTCCTAGCTTCCTAACTCTACCTTCTCACCCTCTGGTACTCCGCTACACTCACTTGACACTTAAGTACATCTTGAAGTACAATACAGAATGAATTGATTCCTAAACCATAGGTTACATGTCACTACCTTCAAATTATTGTAGGGAACCCATCCCCATAGTACCTTTACAACCCTGCCCACTCTGAAAGCTTCCAACTTTTTAACAATCAGTAAAGGGATCAGATGGGAAGGAATTGTGGGCAAAAAATTACAGCAGGGGTGCCAAGAGAGGTCACCCCTAGAATAGGTTGCTAAAAGGCTAAACTCAGGTTAAGAATGGCAAAAAACCTTTTTAGAAAAAGGTCATTTAAATGACAAACTGTGTACCAATGCTAAAAAATCTACAGCCACTAGGCAAACAACTCAGTGGACTTGCTGCTGCAGAATTCCCACACTCACTCGCATGCACACATGTTGGGGTCCCAACAAAAACCACCCTACACCCATGATACCCTGCCCAGACATACATCCTAAAGAAACCATCTGCAGATAATGATGTCTCAAGATCATTTAGCCATGCATGGTACAATAGATGAGGGCAGTTGAGCTCAGTTTCTGACAGGTATCAAGAGCTGACCATTATAGCTAGGAAAGATCAAACGGGCTGTAATCCCGTGTAACAACTTGGGCCTCATAAATCTGCCTGTAGTCACCTAGATGGCAGATGATCTGTGCTGATGTCATATAGTGTGAAAAGCTTGAGTCCATCAGTGCTGTAAGTCCTTAGCATTTAGTGGGCTTGTATCGGATCGACCAAATGATTGGCCTGATTACTATAGTTGGTCAGACAGCCTATAGGGAACGCACTCAAACTCAAGTGAAACACTGTATTCCCATCTGTAGATATCATATGAATGACAGATAAAATCTGCAAATGGCCCTGAATAAAGATACCTCCTGCATGGTCCTCAGTCAGTTCTCAAAGATGACATTTGTATATTGTGCGGTCAAATAGGGTCACGTGTTGGACAAACAGCAGACACATCAGCAGACACAGGTAGACATGAGTCCTATATGAGAATACTCCTGTATACATCGGTATAGATAGCACTTCATATGGTGGGATAGGTATGGCTGAATTAATCAGAGTATCTCAATTGGGATGAAGCCGATTAGGCCTCTAATCCTTCTTACCACTCCCCTGGGATCCAGCCATGCTTGCTCCGAAACAGGATGGACGAGTCACTTTCCATTCAAAGGATGGCTGTGACGCCAATCAAGGGAAGCTTGTGGGTTCGTCAGATCCGTTCCCATGTGAGAAGTCCCAGTCGCTGTCTCACGTCCCTCTCACGTGACCCCAGTACCCAGGTGACCATTCGCAGGCATCAGAAGGAGGCTTGGGGCACAGAGGTGACAAGGCGGACCAAATGCGTGACGTCAACATGCCCCCCCCAAAGCACCCATCCCCCCAATGTTGAGTACATGTGGCCTGATATGATTCAGGAGAGGGAGCGCTTGCTTGTTCTCCCTCTATCCTGACCTGCCAGGCTGCATGCCTGGATAAGGGCCTGGTATGGACTGGGGGGACCCCATGCTGTTTTAAAAACATTTTTTATTCAGCTGTCAGCTGCCTTAACACAAATGCCTAGATTTAGGGTGTTCACACTCTGGATTGAGGAGCAACAGAGACACATTTGGGCATCTGTATTGTCTACCTGGGGAGAGGGTAGTGTTTAGATGCTTTAACAGATTTAAATGGACTTGACTAGTAAATTAAAGGTGAACTTCTGCCAACAATTTTCAGTTGCAGCAACAGTTCTTTTCCTTTTTAGATATAGGTTTTACAGAAATGAATAAAACCTGACCATTGTAAGCACTTCAAACAGTGTTAAATTGTTTGTCTCAACTGCCACTTTTGCTGGACAGCTTGATCCGTTAACAAAAGTTGGAAATACCAGACTTACTGGCCAGATCAACAGGTGAAAACAAAAGGAAAAAAAAAACAACTTATAGGTCACCACATTGAATGGTTTGTAAGCTGAGAAATATAATAAAGTTTTGTTTTTAGATTTAATGCCACACTAACTCAATACCAATCCCAGGCTTGTCCTCTCCCTCTGTTTGATCCTTATAGTTAGGTATTGAATCCAAAAAAGGTATTGGTGCTAGAATGTAGCAGTCACTAACTGAATGCTACTGAATGTATCTTCATGCCAAGTCACACAATTCTACATATTTTTTTATTGTTGTTTTGATTATTTTGAGCTAGCCATACACTGATCAAAATTTGGCTGGTTTAGCAGGGACCGGGTAAATTTTGACCAGTGTGTGTCCCCCCCGCTTAACAGAAGTCGGTCCTAAGATTAACTTCTCTTCAAGGGAGAAGAAGCTGAAAAACTTTTCTTGATTAGCAGCTACAGTGAATTGACTGCAGCTGCTAATCAGCTGCACTCGCAGTTTTCAGAATATAATGTTCTGAAAGGGGGAGATTCCTCCATTCATCCTAGGCTGCACTGACAATGATTTAGAAGCAGTAAAAAACTGTATGCAGGATATTTATAGTGCTTAGGTTTGCTTTAAGCACAGGTACAATTTAAGCAGGCAAAAGCCCAGGTATCCGAGGAGATGATTAAATGCAAAAAAAAGACAGAACCACAGAATCAACATGTCTTACAGAGAGGTAGAGGGAAGCTCCCTTCCTCCTTCCACTCCACGCATTTTGACGCTTATCGTTTTTGTGACTAAAAATATTTTGGTTGCCATGGAAACATCTCTGCCAGCATCATCACCTAGTGCTGCAGGCAGGAGATGAAACCCAAGTTTGAATTAATTAACAATTTTATTTATTTTTATTTCTCTTGACACAGAACTTGGAGGTTAGCGCATACAGGGTCTTAACCTTCAGGACATAAAACTCTAGAAAATCAACCAGTTTTTGCTGATACTATGGAGTTCCTGCTTTATCACAGTCAGTCTCTTTTCTTTCCAGCCCCATACATTCTACTTTCCCTGTCACTGATTTCGGCTAATTGGAGTTTCAAAGTATGAGCTTATTGGCTTGAAAAATGCTAATTCCCCTAATGATTGTTTGTAAAATTGGACCAGGGACATTTCCAGATGAAAGTCTATGGTCTCTTGTACTAGAGGGAAAGATGTCAGATGTAAAAATCATCCATACTGCTTGTGTTAGCAAGACATATGACAAGAGTAGGGTCATCTTCTAGTGAGGTATAGAAATACACTTCAAATGATTAAACTATGTTGAATTTTTTATTTCTAAATGGCATCTTAAAATAACTGAATAATGACAAATAGTAACGATTTACATTGCTTTCATGCTTTCTTTGTTCATTCTGAAAACACCACTTTGTATATTTTGATCAATAACAATTACGTTGCTTTAACTGTTGAACTAATGTACCTCTGATCATCCATAGCATGTCATTAAAATTAGGAGTGCTGGCTCAAAAGCTTCCTGCTATTGC
The DNA here is from genome assembly GCF_965119305.1 of Pelophylax lessonae. NCBI lineage: Eukaryota > Metazoa > Chordata > Amphibia > Anura > Ranidae > Pelophylax > Pelophylax lessonae. The sequence goes on along the minus strand of NC_138775.1, from coordinate 112,820,758 downwards.
TTCATATGATATTGACAGGGGTAACTAATAGTGAGCTGCAGATACCTGGTGCAAAATCTGAAAGGAGATTTCCCACACTGTATTCTTTTCTTGTTAATTAACATCAGGCTAAAAAAGCAATACAAATATTTAGAAAGGTAAGTTTATTTTTTTATTCTGTAAATTATGTAACATAAGCCCACAGTAATAGGAGGAAATATGTTATTCTCGGCTCGATGATCTCATATGTTTGCTATATTTAATACATTTCTTTGCACATATTTGACTTGCTGTTTTCAAAGGAGCCTGATTTGACAGGAATACACCATTTGTATTGAAAGCAATAGAGTCCTTTTTTAATACCGATTGTACATTAGTAAATGTATACTGCCCTAATAGATGACCTTCCCTTTTCCTGAAGAGGGTTCTTCTTAATACAGTGGAGGTCTTCAGAGAAGGGAAGCCAATAGTGACAGGAGACCTTAATTTTGTCTTTGATCCAACTCTGGACACACAACACACAACAGCAAATAGTAGATGCATGGAGAACTATATATCCCAAAGGAAAAGACTTTACATATTAGAATTACATTATTAATATTCAAGAATAGATTACATTATTTTAGTTTATCAGTTTCTAGAAGGGCTGTTAAATGTATAAATAAAATCAATAACTCCCTCAGACCATGCTTCTGTACTGGTTTCCTAGATTTGAAGATTTGAAGTACTATTACCTGCAGCTTCGGCATGCATTACGGGCTCAGCCTTCCTTGTCCCATTCCAGTTTGTCCTCCACACCGGTATTTTTCCTTATGGAGCAATATACTTCTACTAAAGGTTTTATATCAGCCTGTTACGCAGCCTTGTTGGGTTTATATCTGGACAGGTATCCATGCAAGGCGTGTGACCAGTGGAGTGGAGATGTGGGGGAGATACCTGCTGAGCAGTGGGAGGAGGCCTTGGAGTCAGTTAGAAAATGTTCGCTCAATGTTTCCCATCAGGTGTCCCAGCTGTATATCCTCCTGTGAGTACATCACACCCCGGCGAAATTACATGTTATGGGTATCCGTCCGGACAATGTGTGCAATAGATGTGAGAGGGATGCGGGGATCTAATACACTTGATATGGAGATGCCCGAAACTGCATAGATACTGGACCTCTGTGACTTCCACTATAAACAGAGTTCTGGGCTTGGCGATCCTTTTGCATCCCAAGCACTGCCTCTTGGGTATACTAGATCACATTATAGACGACAGATATCTATGTGAGGCTGCTGCGCAAGCTCTTTTTCAGGCTCGGCTGCTTATTCTTAGACACTGGATTGATCGGGATCCTCCCACGTGTAGGATGTGGCTTGAGCAGCTGGGCACCACCCTTCGCATGGAAAAATATATTTCTCTGCATAGGGGTGCTCCGGCTAAGTTCCAGAAAGTCTGGCTGGGTTCTCCGGGGATGGCTCCTACGGAAAACAACAATCTCTCGCCTGCGCTCGAGTGGTATGAGGAAAGGTGAATGTTCTAGGTGGTTTTATGACACAAAGTGGTCTTGCTGCCCCCCTCAGGACCAAGGGTATCCAAAAGGCACTACAAGAAAACAAGAGAAGGGCGCACCGACCTTGTGCATTACCACTTAAAAGTTTAATAAAATCAAAAAAGGGTAGCGTACAATATACTCACAAACGTAGCATATGAACAAGCATATAGGAAATGGGCACTGCTCGCTTCCAGGACACTTCTCTACTGCTGGATAGCGTGATGGCATCCTCAAAACCTGATGTGGCTTACGCGTTTCGAGGGAGTGGAGAGCCGAGTGGCGATTTTGGCTCTGAGGAATAGGGTCCTCCCTCAAAACACGTAAGCCTGATGGCTCCTATGAACCTGATCCTCGACCGTCTGTTGCTTTAGTTGCTGGGGGTGGGGTGGGCCTCCGGTAGTCTGATTTGGGGAAGCTGCTTTGCTCTTTGATGCATGACTGTTCCCTAGTGTTGCAATTTTAGGTTCAGACTGCTTTCTGTTTTATGCTGTATACTGGTTCGGTGGCTGAGATCTGTAAACCATTCTGTGCCTTACCTTTTTGCTGCTTTTTGTTTCCTGTTGCACTGTTTGTTTATGTGTGCGATTTTTCAATAAACTTTTCTCTTGATTTAAAAAAAATGGGACCCTGTTTGTTCTTTATAATGGAACACGTCAGGGATGCCCACTTTTTATTTTGCTCTGTGTGTTGTCTCTAGAACTCCTCTTAGCAGCTATTCAGGCTAATTAGTAAATAGAGGGTGTAGAAGTTGCCGGGCATGATCAAAAGATGTCTGCATTTGCAGATATAATTATGCTTTATGTATTGAAGACAGACACTCCCAAACATCTTGAAAATATATGGGGAAATCTCATATTTTAAGGTCAACGTAGAGAAAACTAACATACTAAACATCTCTGTTCCCCAAGGGGATCTTAGAGCCCTTAGATCACTATATCTATTTCAATAGAAGCAAAAGGGCTTGAAATATTTAGGCATATATCACAAATGGATTTATATCAAGAGAACTATCTACATCTTCTTAGGAAAATCAAAATTTATTTGAATGGATATCCTGTCGGCAAGTTATCCAGGCTGGCCAGGTTAAATGTGATTAAATGGTGACTTTTCCAAAAGCTCTTTATATTTTTGCTGAATCTAAGTCAAATGGACACATAGTGCCCCTTATTAGAACTGGGTTCAATTGGAAGAAAGTATAAGTGAATCATCTTTAGGCCAGATTATCTGGTTTCCAAGGCAATACAGAGGTTTATCTAAGGACTTAGCATTCATTACAGTAGAAAGTTTAAGAGCTTGGAATAATCTCTATAAAAATATGAATTGACAGTATAACAGCCCAATAGTGCCTCTTTTAGGTACAAACTACTTCCTGCCGGGGAAGGAGAATAAGATGTATTTGAAATGGACATCCTCAGATTGGTAGAGATTAAAGGACGTTCTGAATGGGAATGCCATTTGCTCACTATTAGAACTATGAGACAGGTTAAATTTGTGAGCTCAATCCATTGGAGAGATTTCTAGATTAAGGGGGATAAATAGACATAGTATTTCTGATATATACAAGACACTGATATCATGCCCAGACCCTGGGTCCTTGTGCCTTTTGAGGGGTTGGGAACTCCAATTGAATCAACCCATTCCAGAAGTCTTAAAACATAAAGTTATAGATTTTGTACACTCCACCCCAATAGATATGAGGATAAAAGAAATGAACTACATACTGCTAAGTGGTACTATGTCCCATCAACATTTTATTTTTTTTATCAATAAGAGTTTATTGGTAACAAGATACATCAAAACAGTGTTATATAAATATTACATGTTACAACGTACAAACATGAGAAGAGTAGAAATTTAAAAGGATGTTTAAAGTAAACTGCGCTAATATCGCATAAGCATATGTATGTCAATAACTTGGTAATAGCGTGTTCGTTACTATGAAGAGGTTTAAACGGTTATATAAATCCACAGAAGTTAGTTGCATTATTAGGTGATAAAGAAACATAAACAGTAAAAGGCTATGGAAAGCTCTAAGTACAATAAGTCAGGAAGAAGGGGGCAATTGGAGCAAAAGGGGAGATAGTTATAGCAGAAAGTGATAGAGAATTAGAATGTAGACCTTATTGGAAAAAAGAGGAGGTGTGATAAGATGTCTTGTTGCTCCGGGTAGACAGGAGTGTCCGGAGAAACCAGGAAGAAAGATTATCATGACGACATTAGGTTAGTGAATTCGGAGGAGGAGCTAAACAGGAACCATGGGTCCCAACATCCAATGAAATGAGAGACCCTATCATGTGCTACAGCACTTGCTTTTTCCATTTCAAAAATGTAATTTATCTTTCTCAACCATTCCTTAACAGAGGGCACAGAGGTGGACTTCCAATATAGTGGAATAAGAGCTTTGGCTGCGTTCAGTAGGTGTTTGAGTAGAGATGTTTGTATCTTCAGTGGTCTGGAAGTGATATGTAGTAAACAAAGTTCAGGAGGGAGGTGGAGTTCAGAGGCCAGTATTGTAGAGCTTAGTGTTTTAATTTGATCCCAAAATGGAGCGATAAGAGGACATGTCCACCAAATGTGGGACATTGTGACTCAAGCTTGCCCATAGCGCCAATAATGGCACTTTTCCACTGCAAGTACCGGCTCGGCTCTACTCAGCCCTGCTTGGTTTTCCACTGCATGGTACCACATGGTACGGTGTTGGAACGGTTCGGTACAGTTTGGTATGGTTTGCTTTTTCACTAAAGTAGTACTAAAGTAAGTCGGTGGGATAACAACGATTCTCTGACCAATCAGTGGCTAGTAGTGACTGCATGCAAAGGATTGTGGGATATGGAACCACAATCGAGGTGGTACTGTTTTTGAGAGCCGCATCGTTCGCTTCCATGTAGTGGAAAAGCGCCCCCGTACCGTACCGAACCGTTCCTACACCATACCATGCGGTACCAGCAGTGGAAAAGCCCCATAAGTGTCTCAGAGGTTTGGGGGAAACCACCTTTTCAGTTTGTCTGGAATAGCGTACCATTGCGTAAGGACTTTGTAGGCAGTTTCCCGTGTTCTGGTGCTCAAGGAGCATTTGTGTGCTAGTATACATGCCTTACTCCATTGTGGTTCAGAAATAGGAATGGCCATTGAAGAAGCCCATCTCTCTCCCAGAACCTATCAGGTCTCTGGTCTGTAGATTGTTGTAGCCATGAGTATGCTAGAGAAATAGTTCTGTCTACTCATTTTCCTTTGAGGCAGAGAGTCTCAATGGCAGTCAGTGGTCTGTTATATAGATGTCTTGTCCTGTGTGCAGTGAGGAAATGACATGTTTGGAGGTATGTACAGTAAAGCCAGAGACGGCAGTGTGGAGAGTCAGTGAAAGCGGTTTTAGGTTTGAATGTCCCTTTGTCAAAGCAAAGAGGGTGGTGGCTGGTTTCTTGAAGAAGCATGGGCTATCAATGCCCAGTAAAAAATCTGGATTATTCGCTAAAGGTGTGAGGGGTCCCGGTACAGAGGAAAGGTTCCCCTTTAATATGACGTGCTGGAAGGTTCGGAGTGTGGGTCCTATCAGTGGATCTTTCTACAGTTATCCAGTTTTTAGTGTCCGCATGGCAATTACAGTCTATCACTCTGGCGACTTGTATTGCTTGGTAATATTGTTTAAAATCGGGAAGTCCCATACCACCCGCTGATTTTGATTTAGTCATGAGATCAAAATGTATACGCATTTGTTTGTAGTTCCAAACAAACCATATCTGGATGGATCTTAAGTGTTTAAAGAAGGTGATTGGAATGGCAATCGGCAGGGCATGCATAATATAAAGTATCCTGGGGAGGTCATCTTTATGATAGATGCGCATCCGAACCAAGAGAAGTTTTTGGCCGTCCACGTTTTAAGGTCCCGTTCCATGTCAGCTAGCAGGGGTAGAAAGTTGAGTTCATAAAGACGACTTGGGTGTTGAATAATCATATTGATAGCTGTAGGGTCCCATTTGAATGGACAGGATTGCTAAATAGCAGATACTTCAGTAGGCGTAAGGGTTAGATTAAGGGCTTCCGATTTGTGATAATTAATTTTCATATTGGATACGTAACGATATTTGGTAAAGGTAGCTAAAAGGTTTGGTATTGTGGTAAGTGGTTGTGTAATAAAGAAAAGCAGGTCATCAGCATATGCCGCTGTTTTGTATTCCCTATCAGCTATCGATAAGCCTTTGATGGAGGGGTCTAGATTCACATGATGTATGAAGCCTTCCAGGGACAAAATAAATAATAGGGGTGACAACGGGCTGCCCTGACGAGTGCCATTCCGTATGTGAACGGTTCCTGATTTGAGCATATGATCTCCTAGCCCTACGTATTTACAGGTAGCAAACAAATATGAAATCCCATGCCACTCTGTCAAAGGCCTTCTCCACGTCCGTGGACAAGAGAAGGCCCCTGACCCTGTCTGTGTGGAACTTGTGTACCATGCTCACGGTTTTCAGCATGTTATCCCGTGCTTCCCGTCCGGGCATAAAGCCCACTTGTTCTGGGCCTACTAATTTCGCAAGCAATTGTCTGAGACGGTTAGCTAGGATTTTCACCAGTAATTTGAGATCCAGGTTAAGAAGTGAAATGGGTCTGTAACTGGAACATGTGTTCTTGTTCGGTTTAGGGATCACTGTAATGTGAGCTTGAGTAAAAGAGTCAGGTATGTCATGCGTGGAGATCAGGGAATTAAAGGTTGTAAGAAGCGAGGATTTCGATTGTTGGGCGAAGGTTTTATAATAATGGCCAGTTAAGCCGTCAGGTCCTGGGCTTTTATTGGGTTTTAAGGTTAATAGCCAGTAGCACTTCCTCTTCTGTAATAGGGTGCTCCAATGAAGCTGCGTCAGATGCAGTAATGTGTGGGAGCTTGCTGTCATGTAGGAAGTCTTGTATGATGGAGGCCCTATTGCCTGTTAATGAGGCTGGTTTATGCTGTGCCAGGAGATTGTAGAGATTAGAGTAGTATGTTTGGAAATGTTGAGCAATGAGATGTGTGTCATGGTCCATTTTACCCTCATGATTTTTAATGCCATGGATGTTGGCGGCTAGTTGCGTCTCTTTCAAGGCTCTAGCAAGGTATTTTCCGGTTTTGTCCCCATGTTCATAGTTAATATGTTTGCGGTAGAACAGTAATTGTTTGGCTTTGACCTCTAGTATGTGTTGGAGCGATTGCCGGGTGTTCAGGAGTGCGTGTAAATGGCTAAGGAACATTTATGCAGTGTTTCTAGCGAGGTAATTAGCCCTATCAATTTATTTATTTTTTCTTCTGTTTTTTTACGTCTGGATCCCCATTTGATAAATTCGCCCCGAAGTGTGCATTTGTGTGCCTCCCAAACCTTAATGGGGGGGGTGTCTGTCGTCTCATTGGTCTTAAAGAAACGGAATATTTCAGATGCAATGTGATTGCATATAGTAGGGTCTGTTAAGAGTGAGGGGTTTAAAGCGCCAATTGAAGAAAGTCTTCGCTTTGCGTGAGGAAATGTCAAGTGTCATAGAGGTGGGGGAATGGTCCAAGAGGGTTTGGTTCCCTTTGTTTGCTGCCAAGACATTGGATAAGTCACATTGGGTTATGAAAATGTAATCTATCCAAGAGTACTTGTCATGTACTGTTGAGTAATAGGTATAATCCTTATCCGAAGGATGTAGAGTCCTCCAGGGCCGGCCTTAGGTGTTCAGGCGCCCTGTGGGAGCTAATCCTGTGGCGCCCCCCCTCGGCGCGCACATTTTCCTGCACCTTTTTTGCACTTTGACTTTTCTTTTTTATGATCACTAATAACTTAGCCCCCCCTTACATCAGAGACCCACCACACAGAGCCCCCCTTACATCATAGACCCCCCACACAAAGCCCCCCTACATCAGAGAGCCCCCCCACACAGCCCCCCTCTCATCAGAGACCCCCACACAGAGCCCCCCTCACATCAGAGACCCCCCCACACAGAGCCCCCCTCACATCAGAGACCCCCACACAGAGGTCCCCTCACATCAGAGAACCCCCACACAGAGCCCCCCTCACATCAGAGACCCCCCACACAGAGCCCCCTTACATCAGAGACCCCCCACTCAAAGCCCCCCTCACATCAGAGACCCCACACACAGAGCCCCCCTCACATCAAACCCCCCCCACACACAGAGACCCCTTACACAAAGCCCCCCTAACAGAGACCCCCCCAGAGAGCCCCCCTCACATCAGAGACCCCCCCACACATCAGAGACCCCCCACACAGAGCCCCCCTAACATCAGAGACCCCCTACACACACAAAGCCCCCTTACATCAGAGACCCCCTACACACACAAAGCCCCCTTACATCAGAGACCCCCCACACAAAGCCCCCCCTTATATCAGAGACCCCCCACACAAAGCCCCCCCTTACATCAGAGACCCCCCACATCAGAGAGCCCCCCTTACATCACAGACCCCTCACACAAAGCCCCCTTACATCAGTGCCCCACCCCACACAGAGCTCCCCTTACATCAGAGAGCCCCCCACACAAAGCCTCCCTTACATCAGAGACCCCCCATCAGAGACCCCCACATCAGAGCCCCCTCCACATTAGAGAGCCCCCCTTACATAATAGACCCCCCACACATAGCCCCCTTACATCAGAGCCCCCCCACACAGAGCCCCCCTTACATCACAGACCCCCCACACAAAGCCCCCTTACATCAGAGCCCCTCCACATCAGAGAGCCCCCCTTACATCATAGACCCCCCACACAAAACCCCTTACATCAGAGAGCCCCCCTTACATCAAAGACACCACACACAAATCCCCCTTACATCTGAGACCCCCCTTGTTGTTTTGAAGGAGAGAGACCTCACTTACCTCACACTGTCTGCGGCTTTTTTTTTTCTTTAAACTTCCTGCTCACACATCCCCGGGGAGTGTGGGCGGGGCTGGAGGAGGAAGAGAAGGGGCAGGAGGAGGAGGAGCTGACGATCTCTCCTCTGGCGTCCCTGCAGGGAGGAGGGATCTGTCAGCGTAGATCGGAGGCTGAGCTGTGTTTGATACACAGCTGGCCTCAGACTGCAGCTAGGAGACCGAGTCACAGCCGCACAGCGGGAGGTAAGCGGCGGCCGCGGCCTGTGTTAACCCTGTCCAGGCCAACCCTGTCCAGGCCGCGGTCGCCTCTTACCTCCCGCTGTGCGGTCCGTTCTTCTGCGAGCTGTGATGGCCGCACGGCGCCCTTGTTGCCCATGGCGCCCTGTGCGGCCGCACAACTCGCACACCCCAAAAGGCCGGCCCTGGAGTCCTCCATGTGTCAACTAAAGTAAGCGAGCATAGGAGCTCTTTGATTCTCTTTAGGGCTCTAAGAGGCATGTTGAAGTCTCCACCCAGTACAATGCATCCATCTGTGAACCATTTCAGTTCTTCAATTACATGCTTGCAGAAAGTAATGTGCACAGAATTTGGGAAGTAGACATTGGCTAATGTTATTGGTCTATCTGCCATAGTGCCCTTAAGGACTAAATAGCGACCTTCTGGGTCAATCAGTTGTTGTTTAAGTTCAAACGATGCCTCTTTACTGATCAGGATGGAGACCTCTTTGGACTTCTTTAGTAGGGACATAGCATGGAAAGCCTTAGTGAAGAGAGTGTTCGTCAGATTGGGTATATTTTGAGTCTGGAAATTAGTCTCCTGGATGAATACTATGTGTGGTTTAGTTCGTTGCAGGTCCCGCAAAACGGACGACCTTTTTTTAGGCGTGTTAAGAGCGTCACGATTGTAGATATCTGCATGTAAGGTGTGTGGAAGCCAAATTTGTACTCACTGTAGAACAGGCAGATGGAATGCAACCGACCTTGTTAGTGGATGTTGAGGTTCTTAACCATAGACTCACTGACTCCGTCAGGTGTAAGCGCGGATCTGGATGGATAAGGGTATCTTGTGGTTGCTCGGAGAGAGAAAATTAGAAAGGCAACATAAGGGGTGAAAGAGATAGGGAGGGAAAATAGTAAGATGAAAGAAGCCGACAAATTGAAGGATTCAAAACTGCATAGTGTAGTAACAAGATAGTTGGTGCACTTTTCGTGGTCAACTGATGTTAATCGGTATCAACGCCTATCGATGCTTAGCACCAAAGGCGAAAAAGTATCATAATTTATATAAAGGCTATGTGAAGCCGATGATAGAACAACAAAAAGAAACTACTATCTGTTGGGGTACATGGGAGGAGCAGTCAAGGTAGTCCCCCAATAGTAGTAAAAAAACTAGAAAAGACAAAAATAGGGTCGAGGACCAGAACCCTAGGCCCAAAAAATAGTAAGCAAACTGAGAGCATGCAGTGAAAGGTCTCCCCCAAAAATGGCACAGAGCAGGAAGACCAAACAGTGAGAAAAAAAAAAAAGGGGGGGGGGGTTACTGCAGCATATCATAGTTTTCAACGGGTAGAATATATTCATTCTAATGATCTTGTCTCCAGCCTAGGGAAAGGTGAGTTGAGATTAGAGATGTCGCAAACCAAAAATTTGCCGTTCGCGAACGGGAACCTCCGCAAATGTTCGCGAACCGGCGAACCGCCATAGACTTCAATAGGCAGGCGAATTTTAAAACCCACAGGGACTCTTTCTGGCCACAGTAGTGATGGAAAAGTTTTTTCAAGGGGACTAACACCTGGTTTGTGGCATGCCGGAAGGGGATCCATGGCAAAACTCCCATGGAAAATTACGTAGTTGACGCAGAGTCGGGTTTTAATCCATAAAGGGCATAAATCACCTAACATTCCTAAATTGTTTGGAATAACGTGCTTTAAAACATCCAGTGTGTGTATACGATCAGGTATGATGTTGTATCGATCAGGTAGTGTAAGGGTTACGCACGCTTCACAGTGACAGACCAAACTCTGACAGACCAAACTCCCCATTGTCATGGACATGCAATAATGTCTGGTAGTTTACCTGTTCCTCATGTCTGCATTAAGGGCCAGACTCTTCCTTCTGGCTGCTTTTATCATCTCTCTTCCCTGTTTGGCTCCACCCCAGGAAGTCTATATTAACCAGTGCACTGCAGATCTGCTTTGCTGCTCAACAGTGCTAGTTTCCTGTTTCCTGTGTGCTTGATCTACTGTTCTGTGTACCGACTTTGGCTTGTCTCTGACTATTCCTGTTTGCCTGTTACCCTGACCTTTGGCCTGTCCCGTGGCTACCCTTTTCTGCCTGTTACCCCGACCTCGGCTTACCCATCACCATTCCGTGTGTCCTGAGTGGCTGCTTCCCTTCTCTCCCTTCGGAGCGTGACTTTGGGGACCCCAGGGGCCACGACCTGGGCCCAGCTGCAGCCAAGTCCATCCTCACCACTAGAGGCTCTGGTGAACACCTGCTGGGTCTTAGACTCCGTGCCCTGGGGAATCTTGGGCTCACGTTCCGGTCCATCCGCAGCAGTCTGCTATCGGGTTCACTACCTTGCGCTGCGCCCCTGCCTCCAACAGGGTGCAGTTGAAACCTGGCCACAGGTGACCTGACACCCATTTAACAGTCAGTCAGTCCATTTTCACACTCCCCATTTGCACAAGGTTGGATACCAAGCTAGCCATGTCCCGTTCCTTGTCCTCACTGACGTCATTGAAGGTCTCTTCCTCCACCCAGCCACGTACAACACCAAGGGTCCCCGAAAGGTGACAACAAGCCCCCTGGGACGCCTGCTGTGGTTGGTCTTCCACCTCCTCAAAGCCACCTTCCTCCTCTGACTTCTCTTCTTCAGACTTCCCTCTCTGCGTTGCCACAGGTCCAGCAATCGACAACGACAAGGCTACTTCTGGTGGTGATGGGGACCACAACTCTTCCTCTTCATGCTCATCTACGGCCTGATCCATCACTCTTTGCAGGGCACGGTCCAGAAAAAACTCATATGGGATGAGGTCGATGATATTGAAAAAATGCAAAAAAGTTGGACCCGGCGCTACCACTTTGAATCGTGCATGTGCAAATTAGAAAAGTGCATAAAGTGCTACAGTGCACCCAATAAAATATAAAATATAAAATATATGTATAGTATATAAAGTGCTACGTGCTATTTATGGGCTGTGCTTAGTGTGCCACATTGTAAACATCATATGTTGTACATATAAAGTGCCGAGTGCTGATAAAGCCAAGAACCACGTGTAGTGATTAAGGAGACAAATAAACAAGCAAAGTTATGGCGTTGGTGGATGCCCCACCAAAACACCGCTGCTTACCGCACACTCTCGGCCAATGCCTCGACACTTCCTGGTCACTAGAATAAAGGATAAACCTCCATTGCGTAGCATATGTTATGTCAACCAAAATAACGTAGCATCCACTCACAGTTAGGGAGTTCACTTTCAGCTTGAGAGGTGTTCGCCGGACCGCTTCCGCGTTCCACCGGCTCAAACCACCGTTCCCGGAAGTGACGTATTGACGTACACAAACCACGCCCTACGCGTTTCGTCATACGACGTCATCTGGAGCGCTCCAGATGACGTCGTATGACGAAACGCGTAGGGCGTGGTTTGTGTACGTCAATACGTCACTTCCGGGAACGGTGGTTTGAGCCGGTGGAACGCGGAAGCGGTCCGGCGAACACCTCTCAAGCTGAAAGTGAACTCCCTAACTGTGAGTGGATGCTACGTTATTTTGGTTGACATAACATATGCTACGCAATGGAGGTTTATCCTTTATTCTAGTGACCAGGAAGTGTCGAGGCATTGGCCGAGAGTGTGCGGTAAGCAGCGGTGTTTTGGTGGGGCATCCACCAACGCCATAACTTTGCTTGTTTATTTGTCTCCTTAATCACTACACGTGGTTCTTGGCTTTATCAGCACTCGGCACTTTATATGTACAACATATGATGTTTACAATGTGGCACACTAAGCACAGCCCATAAATAGCACGTAGCACTTTATATACTATACATATATTTTATATTTTATATTTTATTGGGTGCACTGTAGCACTTTATGCACTTTTCTAATTTGCACATGCACGATTCAAAGTGGTAGCGCCGGGTCCAACTTTTTTGCATTTTTTCTATTTTACTGCCTCAGAGGTAGGTTGGAGGCAGCTTACACCACCATTTGAGCCTGATTCAGTACAACTCCATAGCGCTGGTATACAATCCCTTTTATTTATAGGTCGATGATATTGCCTTGGGTTTGACTGACCAGGTTTGTCACCTCCGCAAAAGGACGCATGAGCTTACAGCTATTGTGCATGAGCATTCAGTAACGCGGCCAAAAAATACCCAGCTCCGCAGAGGCTGTCCTCTTTTTTTTTTAAATTAAAAAAAGCTGTTCTTATCAGTTTAATCCCCGTTACGTTACGTCCCCTATCAGGGGCCGGTGTATGGAATAGATTTTAGGAACCGGGAGATGGAAAAAGATGGTTGGTCTGTCCTCTTACTTCCAATTTTGGGCACTGCGTGCGCGCCGTGCAATGTACTTTGCCATCCTATATGAGTGGTGTGTTAAGTAGTACTATTCTTATCAGTTTGATCCTTGTTACGTCCCCTATCAGGGGACGTGTATCGAATAGATTTTAGACAACCGCAAAGAGTTCTCAATAGTTGACACACTAATGACAAATTTTATTCCTCTATGCGTCAATCTTGCTGTAATGATGACTGTGCTCATACGCACGTTTGGGAGATTGCAGGCGATGGCTGTTTTTCAAAGCCTATGGTCATGCTGAGGTAGTTCAGTGACAATTAAGTGACCCAGAAAACAATGATTCTGCAGTGTGGGCCCATTGTTGGCCTAGTAGGCTTTAATGATCACCCAAGATGATCATAAAGAAAATTAATGTTTTTTCTATGAAAAATTATCCAGCGGATCGCTTTTGACAATGAAGCAACAATGAAGCAACGACCTTATCATCTGGGGTGTGCCAACATTGCCAACACACTCCTAGAGGTGTTAGCTTCATTGTGATACGCAAGCCCCTTCACCACAACAAGGTAACGAAGGGGAATTGACACATGTATGTGCCTTTTTTTTGTGTTTTGTTTTTTGCAGCCACAGTGTAGCACCAGAGGCCAGAAAAATTAGGCATGTACACATGCCTGAAAAAGTAGGTATTGTTGCAGCCGCTGCTGTAGCAGCAGCCGGAAAAATTGAGGTTTTCCAGGCAAAAAGTGCACTAAAACATTGCGGCTTGAACCGTAGTTGGTGGCGGAGAAGTCACGTAAGTCATCCGGCATGCAGAGATTAAATACAGCAGTGTGTGGACCATTTTTAGCCCAAGGCATCTCATCAGGCCTTTTTTAGTCAAGTGCATCCCCCACTGTCAGTCCCTTTGGGATCCATGCCTCATTCATCTTAATAAAAGGTGAGGTAATCTAGACTTTTTTGACCTAGACGACTTCTCTTCTCAGTGACAATACCTCCTGCTGCGCTGAAGGTCCTTTCTGACAGGACACTTGAAGCGGGGCAGGCCAGAAGTTCTATCGCAAATTGGGATAGCTCAGGCCACAGGTCAAGCCTGCACACCCAGTAGTCAAGGGGTTCATCGCTCCTCAGAGTGTCGATATCTGCAGTTAAGGCAAGGTAGTCTGCTACTTGCCGGTCGAGTCGTTCTCCGAGGGTGGACCCCGAAGGGCTATGGCGATGCGTAGGACTTAAAAAGCTCTGCATGTCCTCCATCAACAACACGTCTGTAAAGGGTCCTGTCCTTGCCGGTGTGGTCATGGTAGGAGGAGGATTACTTTCACCTCTTCCCCTGTTAGATTCCCGTTGTGCTGTGACATCACCCTTATACGCTGTGTAAAGCATACTTTTTAACTTGTTTTGTAACTGCTGTATCCTTTGCGACTGCCAGTAATTCGGTAACATATCAGACACTTTCTGCTTATACCGGGGGTCTAGTAGCGTGGCCACCCAGTACAGGTCGTTCTCCTTCAGCCTTTCTATACGAGGGTCTCTCAACTGGCATGACAGCATGAAAGACCCCATTTGCATAAGGTTGGATGCCAAGCTACTCATGTCCAATTCCTCGTCCTCACTGATCTCATTGAAGGTCTGTTCTTCCCCCCAGCCACGTTCAACACCACGGGTACCAGATAGGTGACAACGAGCACCCTGGGATGCCTGCTGTGGTTGGTGTTCCTCCTCCTCAAAGCCAAATTCCTCCTCTGACTCCTCTTCCTCAGACTCCTCTTCCAGCGTTGCCGCAGGTCCAGCAAGCGATGATAAGGCTGTTTCTGGTGGTGATGGTGACCACAACTCTTCCTCTTCACGCTCATCTATGGCCTGATCCAGCACTCTTCGCAGGGCACACTCCAGGAAGAAAACATATGGGATGATGTCGCTGATGGTGCCTTCGGTGCGACTGACTAGGTTTGTCACCTCCTCAAAAGGACGCATGAGCCTACAGGCATTGCGCATGAGCGTCCAGTAACGTGGCAAAAAAATACCCAGCTCTGCAGAGGCTGTCCTAGCACCCCGGTCATACAAAAACTCGTTGACTGCTTTTTCTTGTTGGAGCAGGCGGTCAAACATTAGGAGTGTTGAATTCCAACGTGTCGGGCTGTCGCAAATCAAGCGCCTCACTGGCATGTTTCGCCGCTGAATATCTGAAACGTGCGCCATGGCCGTGTAGGAACGCCTGAAATGGCCACACACCTTCCTGGCCTGCTTGAGGACGTCCTGTAAGCCTGGGTACTTATGCACAAAGCGTTGTACAATCAGATTCAACACATGTGCCATGCACGACACATGTGTCAACTTGCCCAAATTCAATGCCGCCAACAAATTGCTTCCGTTGTCACACACCACTTTGCCAATCTCCAGTTGGTGCGGGGTCAGCCACTGATCCACCTGTGCGTTCAGGGCGGACAGTAGTGCTGGTCCGGTGTGACTCTCTGCTTTCAGGCAAGTCAACCCCAAGACGGCGTGACACTGTCGTATCCGGCATGTGGAATAGCCCCTTGGGAGCTGAGGGGTGCAGTTGGTGTGGAGCAAGACGCAACAGCAGAAGAGGACTTAGCCGAGGAGGTTAGCAAAGAGGATGGAGTAGGAGGAGTAGAGGAGGTAGCAGCAGGCCTGCCTGCAAGTCGTGGCGGTGTCACCAACTTCTCTGCAGAACCACACATTCCATGCTTGGCAGCCGCCAGCAGGTTTGCCCAAATGCGCAGTGTAAGTGATATACCTGTCCTGACCGTGCTTTGCAGACCAGGTATCATATATAGTTACATAGTTACATAGTAGGTGAGGTTGAATAAAGACAATAGTCCATCCAGTTCAACCTGTGTAGGCATGTGTGGCTGTAATCATCTCCCATACCCCTGAATGTTCTGATCCTTGAGATGTAAGTCTAAGAGTCTTTTGAAAGCCACCATACTACCCGCAGAAACCACCTCTTGTGGTAGAGAATTCCACAATCTTGTTGCCCTAACAGTAAAGAACCCCCCGCGTTGCCTGAGGTTAAAACGCTTCTCCTCTAATCGCATTGTATGCCCTCGAGTCCTCATGCAATCCCTTCGAATGAACAGCTTTTTTTCTAAGCTGGGATCCCCATTAAGATATTTATAAATTGCTATCATGTCCCCCCTTAGACGTCTCTTCTCCAGGGAGAATAAATCGAGCGATTGTAGACGCTCTTCATAGTCAAGGTCCTCCAATCCCCTAATTAGTTTAGTTGCCCTTCTCTGGACTCTCTCCAGCTCCAACACATCCCTCCTGAGGACTGGCGACCAGAACTGGACGGAATACTCCAGATGCGGTCGGACCAGAGTTTTATAAAGTGGAAGGATTATAGTCTTATCTCTGGAATGCATCCCTTTCTTTATGCATGCTAATATTCTGTTGGCTTTGGAAGCTGCCGCTTGACATTGCATGCTGTTTCCTAATCTATCATCAACCAATACTCCCAGATCCTTCTCCATTTTTGATTCCCCCAAGGGCTCCCCTCCTAACGTGTATTGTGATTTTATGTTTTTAGTCCCCAAGTGCAAAACCTTACACTTCTCCACGTTAAACCTCATTTGCCATGTCGTTGCCCACTCTGTTATTTTGTCCAGGTCATTCTGCAGGATATCTGCTTCATGTTGTGAAGTTATTGCCCTGCCCAATTTTGTGTCATCTGCAAAAACTGATATCGAACTACTGATCCCGACCTCAATGTTGTTTATGAATAAATTGAACAAGGTTGGTCCCAGGACTGAGCCTTGGGGGACCCCGCTTACCACCTCAGACCAGTCTGAGTATGCGCTGTTTATTACTACCCTTTGGACCCGCCTTTTTAGCCAGTTCCGTATCCAAGAGCAAACCCTGCTATCGATACCTGCAGACCTTATTTTATAAATTAAGCGCTTGTGGGGAACTGTATCAAACGCCTTAGCGAAATCCAAGTACACCACATCCACTGGTCTCAGTGGTCAGATGGACCCTTGCCCCAACACTGTGTGCCAGACATGACATGACTTCCTTTTCCACAATAGAGTACAGGTTGGGGATTGCCTTTTGTGAAAAATAATTTTGGCCGGGTACCTTCCACTGCGGTGTCCCAATAACTACAAATTTTTTGAAGGCCTCAGACTCCACCAGCTTGTATGGTAAAAGCTGGTGGGCTAAGAGTTCCGACAAGCCAGCTGTCAAAAGCCGGGCAAGGGGGTGACTCTGACATTGGCTTCTTACACTTAAACATTTCCTTGACAGACACCTGACTGTGGACAGATGAGCAGGAACTGCTGAAGGTGAGAGGCGGAGTGGCGGGTTGTTGATAGGGGGCAAGGAGGACAGCAGTGGTTGACATGGCTGAAGATGCTGGACCAGGAGGAGGATGGTGGCTTTGAGTTTGTGTGCTGCTTGTACTCATGTGTTGATCCCATAGGCGTTTGTGACGTGAGATCATGTGCCTTCGCAAAGCAGTTGTACCTAGGTGTGTGTTGGACTTCCCACGACTCAGTTTCTTTTGGCACAGGTTGCAAATGGCATCACTGTTATCAGAGGCAGACACACAAAAAAAATGCCACACTGCTGAGCTTTGCAATGATGGCATTCTGGTGGTAGCAACAGCTTGCGTTGATTGGCGTGCTGTCTGGCTGACCCCGGGTGCCGATACAGGCTGTCTGACTGTGCCACTAGCTCCTTGTGATGACCTCCCCCTGCTTCCAACTCGTCTCCTCCTCCTCTCTGTCTCCCCATCTGAACTTTCCCACTCTTCTTCTTCTCTTCGAGCAGGCACCCAGGTGACATCCACGGACACATCGTCATCATCAGCCGCTTCACTTGACAACTCAGCAAAGGCAGCAGCAGCAGGTACAACATCATCATCATCATCACAATGTACGTCCATGTGTATAATGCTGCCTGACTGAGACATATCCCTGTCATCTACATCCTCTGGCACTAATGGTTGCGCATCACTTATTTCTTCCAACTGATGTGTAAATAACTCCTCTGACAGATCAAGTGAAGCGGCTGTGGTGCTAGTGTTGGTGGTGGTGCCGGCGGGCGGGCGAGTGGTAAATTGAGATGTGCCCGAAGCTGAGCTGGAGGAGGATGGTGCATCAAGGTTCCGAGCGGAAGCTGTAGAAGATTGGGTGTCCTGTGTAAGCCAGTCAACTATTTCCTCAGAATTTTTTGAGTTCAGGGTACGTGGCTTCTGAACACTGGGCATTATTCTAGGGCCAAAGGAAATCACAGCACCATGGCCTGCCTCTGCCTGTCATTTTTTTTAGATTTGTGGTACTATGCGTGCAAGGTGCTGTGCCACCCTATATGAGTGTTGGGCAGTGGGTACAGTACAGTCTGTGGACCTGACACTCACTAGCAAGCAACTATAAAAAATATATATTTTTTTAATTTGCAAGGTGCTGTGCCACCGTATATATATATATGAGTGGTGGGCACTGCAGTGGGCACAGTACACTCTGTGGACCTGACACTCACTGGCAGGCCAGGCAACTGCAATTATAAAAAATATATATTTTTTTAATTTGCAAGGTGTTGTGCCACCGTATATATGAGTGGTGGGCACTGCAGTGGGCACAGTACAGTCTGTGGACCTGACACTCACTGGCAGCCGGCAGGCAACTGCAGTTATGACAGAGGAAAAAATATATATTTTTTAAACTGCAAGGTACTGTGCCACCCGATATGAGTGTGGTGTGCACACAGTACAGTCTGTGGTGGGTCTGTGGCCTCTCACACACGGCGGGCAGGCAACTGCACAATAGATATATATATATATATATATATATATATATATATATATATATATATATATATATATATATATATATATATATCTCAAAAAAAATTGACTGAAATAGCAGCCCTAAAAAGGGCTTTTTGGGGTGCTGTCAGGATGCTGTCCTTACAGCAGGAGTGGACCGAGAACACTATCTAACAACTGTCCCTATAACAGCAGCAGCACTCTCCCTGCTCTCACTAACACACTGCATCAGAATGATCCAAGATGGTTGCTGCCCTTGCTTTTTTATATAGGAGGTGGGAGGGTGTGGGAGGGAGGGTATGCTGATTGGCTGGAATGTGTCTGCTGACTGTGAGGTACAGGGTCAAAGTTTGCCTCAATGATGAAGTATAGGGGGCGGACCGAACATCGCATATGTTCGCCCGCAGCGGCGGACGCGAACAAGCGATGTTCGCCGGCGAATAGTTCGGGACATCTCTAGTTGAGATCAAGTTTGACACCAATTAGGCAAGGGGTCCAAGGTGGGTTCGGATTCTAGTAGTCAGTGTTCAGAAGATGTCTCTGGGTCCAGGAGTTTTGGGGGTCCTGGGGTGAGCGGAAGGGTGCCCCCGGGGTGCTTCCAGGGTATTTGTTCATCTTCAATTTCTTGCTGCTTGGTTTGATCGGTACAGAGAAAGGAGATGGTAAGGGGCTATCTGGCAAATCCGGTTGCTTGAAGTCAGCATACCACTCTGGGACTTCGGTCAGCGGGATCTGGAGAGCCTCACAAAATGATGGAAGGTCTGTCACAGTACGCAGCAGGTGGGGTTTGCCAAGGTAAGTGACACTCAGGGCAAACGGAAACTTCCATCTGTATGCATGTCCTTTAATTCTCAAAGCTTCCAGCAGGGGTTGCAGGACTCTCCTATTTTGTATTGTAATAGGAGACAAGTCCTGGTATACAGTCAGGTCCATAAATATTGGGACATCTACACAATTCTAATCTTTTTGGCTCTATACACCACCACAATGGATTTGAAATGAAACAAACAAGATGTGCTTTAACTGCAGACTTTCAGCTTTAATTTGAGAGTATTTACATCCAAATCAGGTTAACGGTGTAGGAATTTCAACAGTTTGCATATGTGCCTCCCACTTTTTAAGGGACCAAAAGTAATGGGACAGATTAACAATCATAAATCTGTAGGGGATCAGACTCAAGGCAGGGACACGCTCACAGTTTCTTTAGAAAATGACAGGTTTAATGCACTCTCAAAAGTTCATAACAAAAGAAACTGGCTCCTGGCCAAACAAACTAAATAAACTTCCGCTCAACTGAGCCTTACTGTGTTTGTAGTCCTTTTAAAGTCCTTGTTCAGGTAAGTGTCCTTTCTGGAACAAACGATAATATCCCAGGTTTCAGAGACAAGCAGCCATGCTCCCATTTGCTTCCTGTAATGGAGATCCACACTCTCCATGAGATCCAGGTCCAGCTGCCTTAATCAAGGCCTAGCCAGAGACCAACAAACTGTGGTCCACGGAATTGGGAATCTGTCCCACCCAGAGCACTATCAGATTCCCAGTAAAACCAGCCCCGGAACAGACCTTACTAATAAAGGGTAAAGACTAGCACTCTTTACCATAATGTCTTTGCTGATTTTACCTTAGATTGAAAAATCTAAGAAAACGTGGAGGAACATAGATCCCATCAACCACTTCCCCAGCCATTTGGAGCTGTTTTACCAGCACCCTGCTACAAATCAAACTTTAGTTTTTAATACTTTGTTGCAAATCTTTTGCAGTCAATTACATCCTGAAGTCTGGAATGCATAGACATCACCAGACGCTGGGTTCCATCCCTGGTGATGCTCTGACAGGTCTCTACTGCAACTGTCTTCAGTTCCTGCTTGTTCTAGGGACATTTTCCCTTCAGTTTTGTCTTCAGCAAGTGAAATGCATGCTCAATCAGATTCAGGTCAGGTGATTGACTTGGCCATTGCATAACATTCCACTTCTTTCCCTTAAAAAACTCTTTGGTTGCTTTCGCAGTATGCTTCGGGTGATTGTCCATCTGCACTGTGAAGCGCCGTCCAATGAGTTCTGAAGCATTTGGCTGAATATGAGCAGATAATATTGCACGAAACACTTCAGAATTCATCCTGCTGCTTTTGTCAGCAGTCACATCATCAATAAATACAAGAGAACCAGTTCCATTGGCAGCCATACATGCCCACGCCATGACACTACCACCACCATGCTTCACTGATGAGGTGGTATGCTTTGGATCATGAGCAGTTCCTTTCTTTCTCTTTCTCTTCTCTTCCCATCACTCTGGTTCAAGTTGATCTTGGTCTCATCTGTCCATAGGATGTTGTTCCAGAACTGTGAAGGCTTTTTTAGATCTTGTTTGGCAAACTCTAATCTTGCCTTCCTGTTTTTGAGGCTCACCAATGGTTTACATCTTGTGGTGAACCCTCTGTATTCACTCTGGTGAAGTATTCTCTTGATTGTTGACTTTGACACACATACACCTACCTCCTGGAGAGTGTTCTTGATCTGGCCAACTGTTATGAAGGGTGTTTTCTTCACCAGGGAAATAATTTTTCGGTCATCTACCACAGTTGTTTTCTGTGGTCTTCCGGGTCTTTTGGTGTTGCTGAGCTCACCGGTGCGTTCTTTCTTTTTAAGGATGTTCCAAACAGTTGATTTGGCCACACCTAATGTTTTTGCTATCTCTCTGATGGGTTTGTTTTGTTTTTTCATCCTAATGATGGCTTGCTTCACTGATAGTGACAGCTCTTTGGCTCTCATATTGAGAGTGGACATCAACAGATTCCAAATGCAAATAGCACACTTGAAATTAACTCTGGACCTTTTATCTGCTCCTTGTAAATGGGATAATGAGGAAATAACACACACCTGGCCATGGGACAGCTGAGCAGCCAATTGTCCCATTACTTTTGGTCCCTTTAAAAGTGGCAGGCACATATACAAACTGTTGTTTGGAAAAAAAATGGAAAAAAACCAAAACAAACTGATGTAATTCCTACACCTTTCACCTGATTTGGATGTACCCTCAAATTTAAGCTGAAAGTCTGCAGTTAAAGCACATCTTGTTTGTCTCATTTCAAACCCATTATACAGCCAAAAAGATTAGAATTGTGTAGATGTCCCAATATTTATGAACCTGACTGTATGTCCCAGAACACAGACCATATGCTCCATAATACAGACCAAACATGTGCCACAAACAAAGCATGCAGCTGAAATTATGCCATGTGTCCCATAATACAGACCAAACATGTGCCACAAACAAAGCATGAAGCTGAAATGATGCCATGCGTCCCAGAAGTAAATAGAACCATGTGCTACAAACAAAACATGAAAGTGCATAACTGCAAAGACAAAAAAGGGGATATTGAAAGTAAAGTGCTTTACCATGTGCTCCACCACATCCAGGATGTTGGGCTTTTCTTCTGCTGAACTCTCCTCCACCATCGCTTACTGCTGCCAAGGCCCTGAGAAGTGTGTGTGCACCAGAATTTAAGTGCCTCCCTGCAGGATATGATGACAAATGCGGTAAATTACCAAGCAATTTCAGGCCTGAAACATTGCACAGTACGACAAATACTGTGTGCAGTATTTAAGATGCATTTTTGTGAATACCGAAAACATTTTTGAAAAACAGTGATCAGTAATTTGCCTCATTGCTTCAAGCAGTGGATACCGCTTTGTGAATGGAGCCCAGCGTCTCCTTCTCCATATTGCCGTAGCCCAGCATTTGGCTACAGTTACAGTATATACAGTACTGTAGATAAGGTTGGAAATGACACTAGTCCATCCAATCCAACCTGTGTGTTGTATGCTGTGCTCATCAAGTTTTTTTCATTCATCAATACTCCCAGCTGATACTGCTGCTTGGGGAACGAGTTCCACTTTTTTGCTACTCTGACTATAGATACGTATCCATCTTTGCAATTTCAGTTTAAACTTCTTTCCTCCACTCCTACATAATGACCGTGTTACATAGTAGTTGAGGTTGAATAAAGACAATAGTCCATCCAGTTCAACCTGTGTAGGTGTGTGTGGCCGTAATCATCTCGCATACACCTTAATGTTCTCATCCTTGAGCTGTACGTCCAAGAGTCTTTTGAAAGTAGCCCTACTTCCCGCAGAAACTACCTCTTGTAGTAGAGAATTCCACAATCTTGTAGCCCTAACAGTAAAGAACCCCCTGCGTTGCCTGAGGTTAAAACGCTTTTCTAATCGCATTGTATGTCCTCACGTCCTCATGCAATCCTTGCGACTGAATAGCTTTATTCCATGCTGAGATCACCATTGAGGTATTTGTAAATTGCTATCATGTCCCCTCTCAGGCATCTCTTCTCCAGGGAGAATAAATTAAGTGACTGGCGACCAGAACTGGACAGAATACTCCAGATGCGGTCGGACCAGAGTTTTATAAAGTGGTAGGATTATAGTTTTATCTCTGGAATACATCCCCTTCTTTATGCATGCTAATATTCTGCCAGCTTTGGCAGCTGCCACTTGACATTGCATGAAATTGCCTAGTCTATCCTCTACCAAGACTCCCTGATCTTTCAGCATTTTTGATTCCTCCAAAGGTTCCCCCCCCCCTAAAGTGTATTGTGCTTTTATGTTTTTAGTCCCCAAGTGCAAAACCTTACACTTCTCCACATTAAACCTCATTTGCCATGTTGTTGCCCACTCTGTTATTTTGTTCAGGTCATTCTGTAAGATATCTGCCTCATGCTGTGCAGTTATTGCCCTGCCCAATTTTGTGTCATCTGCAAAAACTGATATAGAACTAATGATCCCGTCCTCAATTCTGTTTATGAATAAATTGAACAAGGTTGGTCCCAGGACTAAGCCTTGGGGGACCCCACTTACCACCCCAGACCAGTCAGATTATGCGCTATTTATTACCACCCTTTGGACACGCCCTTTTAGCCAGTTCCGTATCCAAGAGCAAACCTTGTGGCCGATGCCTGCAGACCTTATTTTAAAAATTAAACGCTTGTGGGGAACTGTATCAAATGCCTTAGCAAAATCCAGGTACACCACATCCACTGGTCTCCCCCTATCTAGCTCACAGCTCACCTCCTCATAGAATTTTAACAGATTGGTTTAACATGAACGCCCATTTGTAAACATGTGCTGATTACTGCTGATGATGTTGTTGTCTTTAGCAAACTCTACGATATAGTCCCTTATCATCCCCTCCAGAAGCTTACATACTATCAATGTCAGGCTGACCGGCCTATAATTTCCCGGGACATGCCTCTGCCCTTTTTTGAATATCGATATCATGTTAGCATTCCTCCAATCCCCTGGTACATTTCCTGTCATAATACTGTCAGCAAAGATCAGGAACAGTGGTCTAGATATAGTTTTACTAAGTTCTTTGAGTACTGTTGGATGTATGCCATCTGGGCCTGGTGATTTATTTGTGTAAATTTTATCCAGCCTTTCCCTGATTTCACCCTCTGTTAGCCATAGCGGCAAGTCCTGTAAATTACTGCTAACCATACAGTCATGGTCAGTGTACGCCTCCTTTTCCTGTATAAAGACTGAGGAGAAAAAAGCATTAACCACAGTTGCCTTTTCAGTGTCCTCTGTAACCATCCTCCCTTCATCGTTAATTATGAGTGCAATATGCTCTACCCTAATTTTTTTGCTGTTGATATATTTAAAGAATTTCTTAGGGTTCTTTTTTACTATCCTCTGCTATTTGTCTCTCAAAATAGATTTTAGCCATTTTGATTTCGTATTTACTTTTCTTATTTGCCTCCTTGTATTGCTGGAAAACCGATAATGTACCCTCGGATTTATATTTCTTGAAGGCCATTTTCTTCCCCTAATACGTTTTTTAACATCATGGTTTAGCCAGCCAGGTTTGGCTTTGTCTCTTCTAAATTTATTTCCCATAGGAATGTACAGCGAGATGCATTTTTTTTAATATATTCCTAAAGCATTCTCATTTATCCTCCGTGGTCAGTGTTCCTAGGGTTTGGTCCCAGTTTACCTTTTCCATCATTGAGCACAATTTGGGAAAGTTTGCCCTTCTGAAGTTTAGGGTTCTTATGTTCCCCTCTTGCCTTATTATATTGTTATTTACGCTAAATGTGATCATCCTGTGATTGCTAGAGCCCAGGTTGTCCTGGAAACCTACATCTGAGATTAGGTCAGGGTCATTAGTGATCATTAGTGATCAATAGATCCAGCACTGCATTTTCTCTAATAGGAGAATCCACCAACTGAGACATGTAGTTGTCCTGTAAGGTTTCCATGAAGAGACGGGCCTTCTGTGAGTGTGTAGTCCCCTCTTCCTAGTCAATGTCGGGATAATTGAAGTTCCCTAATATGATGACTGATCCCAGCTTTGCCACTTTACCCAACAGTGACATAAATTCCAGCTTTACCTTCTCCCTTTGGTTGGGTGGCCTATAACAAACCCCCACAATTACTTTTCCCTTTACTTCTTCCCTATGGAGTTCTACCCACACGGATTCTAACTCCATACTCATCCCTTCGATAATATCACTCCTCTCTATCACTCTTACATTATTCTTGACATAAAGACATACCGCTCCCCCTCTTTTTCCTACCCTGTCCTTCCGGTACACATGTGTTGTTACTGATGTAGCACCCTCCTAGGTAGGTGCTAGGAAAAATAATAGTTTGCTCTGCCTGCTTTACAGTGGAGCCTGATCAGGAGTTAGGCCTGTTGCATGTGTCCATGTGTGATTCATCTGGTCTGAGGGAGTGTCCCCACTGTATCCAATAGGGGAGCCTGTTGGACATTGGAGGAAACCCAGCCAGTGACACACAGGCTTTTATGACTATCCCAGTGGGTAGGCACAACAGTGATGCATCCTGGGATATGTTATAAAATCCACGGGCACATGTGACAGGGTGTCTTTGAGCAGGAAACCAGGTCCCGGGAGGAGGGTGACGGCTGTCTCTCCTCCTGTTGCTGAGGAAAGTGGTCACAGGCAGTCAGCCTTGTGGACCAGAAGTGTAGTGCTGAGCCAGGAGGTCCAGTAGATGCTGACAAGGGAGTTGGAGGCAGAGCGACCCAGGGTAAAACAGTGTCCGTGAGTACTGGGAAGCTTGCCAGGGGTTTGCACAGGAAGGTGACCACTCCAGTAGGGTATCAGTGGACAGGAGTAGGGATGATTGAACGGTTCGGGTCGACCATCGGTTCGACCCGAACATTGGCTTTTCGAGGTTCGGCCGAATTTAGAACTTTTTGCCCAAAAAGTTCGGAATTCGGCAACCAGAACTGACCAAAATGCAATGGGACAGGAAATGGGCTTTAAAAGCCCATGATTGGACCAGAACCATTAGCGAAAGACAATTGAGGGGGCAGGAGAATGCTAGGAATGTGATTGGAGTGACTAGGGGGTCCATAGGCCAATCATTAGTAAATACGCCCCCCAGTATATAAGATAGCCCCCACCAAATTTCTAGCATTGTTATACAGGGACATGGAAGAGAGTGGAAGCAGTTCGTGGACTTCTGCTACAAAGTGTCATTTAGCATTTATTAGTGTGAGGAAAGGGATATCTAGTGTAGTTAGGGTGCTCTTTTACACTTTAGTTAGCTTTAATTATTCAGTTTCTGTAGGGAAAGTGTTAAGTGCCAGGGTGACCGTAGTGTAGTATAGGGTTAACTGACAGTGACTGCTATGGCAGGGTGACCAAACCCTTCCATATCAGGGTGACCGCTATAGAGAAAAGCTAGTTTCTCTGAAGTCACTTTCGCTGCAGTAATATGGCTTCGCCCCCGTCAGCATTCTTTTTGGCTGCAGGCGTCTATAGGGATTTTTTGAGCACATGTTTGGAGTCAGGCATGACATCTGAACATGTGTATAGGGGGTATATATACACACCCATGTATGTATATATACACCTGCACATATATAGGTGTGAAAGGAGCAGAAAACACTACTTGATAATGAAATAATTAACACCAATATAGTTACGCTCCTATCACACCTAAATATGTCTAAGTGTAAAATACATATAAGTATGTGTGTATATATACCACTATACACAAGTTCAGATGTTTTGCCTGCCTCCAAAGAACCCAAAAAAATGCCCAAAAAAATGCTAGCGCCAAAAAAAAAAAAAAAAAAAAAAACGCCCAGGTGTGTTGTTGCAGGCATTTTTTTGGGGGTTTTGGGAGGCAGGCAAAACATCTGAACTTGTGTTTAGTGGTATATATACACACATACTTATATGTATTTTACACTTAGACATATATAGGTGTGATAGGAGCGTAACTATATTGGTGTTAATTATTTCATTAGCGCAAGCATATATTTCTGCTACTATCACACCTATGTATGTCTAGGTGTATATATACATATAACTATGTGTGTATATATACCCGTATACACAAGTTCAGATGTTTTGCCTGCCTCCAAAGACCCCAAAAAATGCCTAAAAAACGCTTGCTACTAAACCGGCAAGGTGTGAAAAGAGAGAAGCCACTAACCTGTTCCATAAGTGCCAAAATACAAACAATCTTTTTTTTTATGGTTCTGGACATGCTACAGAGCTTAAACTTCACAGGTACACTTTTTAGACCCCCCCCCCAGATACTAAATCCAAAGAAATTTATTTTTTATTTTTTTTATTTTTATTTTTTTTATTTTTTTCAATAATTGGCTCTCTATCAAAAATGACAATTTTTAAGAATTTTTTTTTTGTGTGATTAATAGTCCCTGGGGTATGACCCAGAACCCTAGGCACTTTTTAGGGGCATTCATTGGGTTTTAGGGCTTCAAAATTGTGTTTTTTGATTACCGAAGTTAGGGTCCCATTGATTTCAATGGGGTTCTGAAATCCGGGCCGAACTTTTGGGAGGTTCGAGTGTTCTGGTCGAACCGAACTTTTCAAAAGTTCGATCATCCCTAGACAGGAGGTCAGGGCACACAGTGAGTGAGAAATGGGGTGCCAAGTTAGACCCTGAAGAGGAATCTAAACGAGAGTACATATTCTTTATCTTGACTTCAGTGGTAAGGTAAAGCAGTGGCCTTGCTGCATTCTACAGTCAGTTGTCCTCAGGAATTGTGCATAGTTCAAGTTGGAGTTCCACTCACTCTCCCATCCAAGTTCCAATAAAAACACAAAAAAAACAAATCCCCTGGACTGTTCAATGTCTGAGCCAAGAACTTTTAATGCCATGTATCTGCTGTCAGTTGCTAATGGTAACCCAGGGGAACCCAAGAAGTGTAATTCTCAGCAACTCCCTAGGGGGCAGTGCAGGTAAAAAATTGTGCACACATTATTTTTTGTTGCAGGAGCTTGGAAAGAATTGCCCCAGCGATCAGGTGATTGCTGATGCCATGCAGGTCTCCTTCACACTGTCAGTATGGGTAAGCTGATACTCCATGACAGAAAGGCTCAATGAACTACCACAGTTTATAGTGTATAGAGAACTACAAGCCGACAGCCGCTAAGGATGTCGGGGCTTGTAGTTCATTCAGACACACAGAGCTCTGTGTCTGAATGACGCGGCCACGCTCCCCGTACTGCTGCCACAGGTAGGAGGGGCAGCGGGCAGCGGCTGCAGCATTGGGAACCTGTTACATGTTCATGCCTAAAGTGGGTGGAACATGTAACACGTTCCCAAAGCTAAAACTTATCTTTTAAGCACCTCCTCTCTAACTTAAGTAGAACTTAAGTTTGAATTTTTTTAAAGACAGAAGGCCCGTCCAAGGAACATGTTTTTTCTCAGAATAACAATCGATTCAGTGGCCATGGAATGCAGATTGCCTATGGATAAATTGTTGGCTCTGTGAACGGAAGTGGGACAAGCATGCGGACAACGGAGAATTAATTTGCGGGAGCTACAATCTCTGCTAGGTAAGTTTAATTATGCTTTCAGAATTATTCCCATGGGCTCGATTTTCTGCAGGCGTTTGTTGGCTGCTTCATCGGCCATTATGTGCGACTTTCCATGGGACTCAGGGCTGATCTGCGTATTTGGGATAGTTTTCTTGAATCTTTTAATGAACATTCTTTATGGCTGGAGGGTCTGGTCAGCAATGCGGATCTGGTCCTGTTCACAGATGCAGCGCGTTCAGCAGGACATGGGGCTTATTTTCAGGGGCATTGGAGTGCTTAGCCATTGCCTGAGGAGTGACACGCCACTGAATTTTTTGAGGAACCTGGTGTTACCTAGGCTATTTCCCATTGTAGTAGAACTGTGGGGAGGCTTTTCAGAACGATAAAGTGTGATTCAATTGTGAAAATATGGGCATGGTTTTAGCAATTAATAACATCCCAGCCTCTTCCCCATTGGTGGTTGGGCTCTTGCGTTACTTTTTTGAGTTGTTTTTGATTGAATAGGTTTTATTATGCTGTTCACATCTCGGGAGCTACCAACAAATTAGCAGGCGTTTTGTCTCATTTTCAGCGGGACAAGTTTTACGTGTTGGCTCCAGAGGCGGGGCAACATGGGGTACCGTGTTCTCAGCGTCTATGGAGGATTGCACTGGAGTCGCCGCTGGACTAATACAGGACTCGCTCAGCGTGGCAACATCAGTGTCCTAGTCCAAAGCGTGGAAGGAATGGTTCTCTTTATGAGCGGAGGTAGGTGGGGAGGATTTTGGGGTGGATCTGTCATTTTTAGTGCTATATTTCGTTTGCTATAATCCTACACAGGGTACCTCAGGGTCCATGGTGGATCGAAAATTGTCGGAATTTACGTTTTTTATTTAAGTTGGCAGGTATCACAGAATTCACCAAGTCTTTTGTGTTGCATCAGGAGCTTAAGGATTACCGGAGGGGAAGGCGTAGTTGTGATTCTAGGTGACCAGTTTCCTTTTTCAGTACTGAGTTCAGTGCTGGACCATTTGTTATGGTTTGTTCATCACCTTATGAGGTGACTTTGTTTTGGGACGCTTTTTAGTTGCTTTTCAGATTAGCGAGTTGGTTAGCCCATCCAGGAGAGTTCTGGGGGGAATGTTGGTGGGGGATGCTAAGTGTTCTGCCTCGTTGGTAAAGCTCTGGATTAGGCGATCCAAGACTAAACAGAAAGGGATTGCAGGTTGACTTGTTTAGGAGCAATAGCACTCAGCTTTGTCCAGTCTTAGCAATGGAACAATTTCTGAATGTGCGGCCCAGAGAGGAGGGTGCCTTGTTCATTCACTCAGATGGTTCATTACTGTCCAGGTTTCAATTCCTCACAGTTTTCCGTAAGTGTTTATTGGAGGCGGGGTTGATTGATGGAGATTGTTCCTCTCATTCTTTCCACATAGGGGCAGTCTCTGAGGCATCACGGTGGGGTCTTAATAAGGGATGGTGAAACAAATAGGCAGGTGGGAGTCCAAGAGATACAAAATGTATGTTCAGCCTCACCTGTGGTAGTCTGCCTCACCTGTGGTAGTCTATCAGTGATGGGTGGTGTGTTTCCTCCTGTCTGTTTTTCCTGTCCTTCTTTGTATTATTTATGTTGCTTGTTGCCGGAAATTCTGGTACAGTTGGTGCATGGTCATCTTTATGTCTTTACAGATTTTCCCCGATGTCTCATCTGGATTCTGGGGCATGCTTATGTGTTCTGGGGGCAAAGAGGGCGGAGGTTAGGCCCAATGGACAGCAGTTGGGAGTTTCAAGAGAGGAGGGCAATGTTAGATGGATTGGGGTGCCAGGGATTCTCTGGCAGTGGTTCTTAGCTGAGGTTCACCGATTTAACAAAAAACTATCAGCGCGAACCCAAATATGTGATATAACACTCAAAATAGGTAAAAACACTGTGCGTGAATAATGTACTGAAAAAGTGCTTGAATATCACTGTGCATAAAACATGTATAGCCGGCAGCATACACCAATCGTGTTCACATGTCCACACGAGCGTATGGCTCCAACGTCTTCCTCGGTTGGAGCCATACGCTCGTCGTAACGCGTATAGGGGGGCGGGGCTTGCGTGACCGGCGCCAAACATCTCTCGAGTGACACACGCTATTATTGCCATAACAGCAGGCACGGTGAAGTGCCCTGTACATGTGAGTAAACTTCTATTTACCTCAATAAAGCCTGATTGTTGAAACGGAGAGCACTATATTTTCCCTTTTATATTTTGCATCGCATGTCCCGTGTCTTGAGACCTCCGGAGGTGAGAGGCTGGAGTGTCTTTCCAGGAGTCTGATATCCTCAGTATATGCTTTTGCTGGCCCGTCTGGGTCTTTTTTGGAGGTGAGAGGCCAATCTATCAGGTGGAGGGATTTCACAGATTGGTGTGCACTTTTCACCAGATTGCATTTCTGATTTGGACAGTTGGACACTAATGCACATTTATTGGATTTTGAGCACAATCACAGCTTGTATGGACTTCAGATATTGTTTATATTAACATCATTTATGTTTATTGGTGCACGTCTGGCGCAGCACATTTTTTGTATTTATGAGGTTCACCGATTTGCCCGGCTTGACAGACCACCAGATGTTTTGGTCTTTCATGCTGGTGAGAACAACTTAATTCTACATTTTCTGAGGGAACTGATTAGGAATGTGAAACTGAATTTCCTGCAACTTAGGTCTTCCTTCCCTGACATGATCAAAGTATGGTCAGATATTGTGGCCTGCACTGCATAGAGAGGAGAAGTTGAATAATGCCCGGATAAAGGTAGATAAGGAGGTGGGCAGGTTCATTGCTAGGAATGGTGGATTAGTGGTTAGACATTTGGAGCTGGAGACGGACACATTGTTGTACCTGAGAGGGGATGGAGTGCATCTCAATGCAGTGGGTATTTACCTGTGGGCCTTGGGATTACAGGATGGTATCCAGAGGGCTTCCGGGTGTGGCGGGAGGCACAAGTGTAAGGTTTCCCAGTTGTGCTGCTGTGGCGGTTGGGGTCCTTGACGAGGGTCCAAAACATGGTGTCGAACAAGAAAATGGTGGGACCCATCTCAGGTATGGAGTCCTATGGTTGGTCTGGTTCAATAGACCAACCGGGTAGTGTAAGGTGGTAGGGGTCTGTGGTCAGTTAGGATAGTCCTTGAGGCAGTGTTTTGGCGGCTGGGGACAGAACCTAACTTAATGGTACCACAGACTCCAAAGTTGTGGGAGATGGTATCGTCAAGGATCTGCAACCATTCTTTGATCTGGATTGCTTTGACTGTTTTATGTTTTCTGTTATTTATGGATTTGTTTAATAAAAGGCCGAACTGTCCATTTAATCCCAATGCTGAGATACCGGTCATTCTGTCCCTAGTGCTCATCGCCATCCTTCAACCAAGGGTGCAACCAAGGGTCCCTAGGGTAAGAAAGGGAAAAGGGGAGGGAAACCACAGGCTCAGGCCCACTCATCCATAAAAAAAAAAAAACCCTGAATATATCAGTGTATTTTAACTACGTGTGGTTAAAACTCAACCTTGTGCAAATTGGCGCGTCCTATTGCAGAGGAGTGGTAAAAAGGCACCACAATGAGGAAGAAATTAGCAAAATTAATAGAAAAAACAAAAGCATATACGGGTCCATGACCCTTGGGCATCTGCCCTATTTGAGTAAATTGACTAGAGAGGTAGACAGGGGGAGGGGAGGATATTTTAGGAGAAAAATTTTCCACATCCTAAAATCTCACAGCAAGAGCAAACAAAACAGAGCTAAATCCATATACTTATATAATACATTTCTCCTATAGTCTCCTTTATAGAATATCATCCCCCATATCTATTTATTTGAGGCATCCTTCCAACACTTAAATAGACCCATTACCCATAAGCCACCCACTTCCCACCAGAGGCCCCTTCTTATTCTTATCCCCTTCTACAGCTAAACTCTAAAGAAGTACACATTGTCCATTTCTATTTTTCTATAGGGGCAACGGGTTCCTGTGTAACGCCATGGGTGGTTAGTCTGACATGATGTCCCCTTGGGTATTGTTGTCCTTGCGACGATGCCCTTGGATCCCCAGCCAGTCAGGGACCAACATGGGTTGGATTTCCAGAAAGGAAAATAGTCCAGGTAATTGATCGGGCCAACGTAATGCATAGGAAGAGTCCCCTTTTAATACTATTAGATGAAAAGGGTGTCCCCAATAATAGGTCGCCCCCACATTGCGTATTTCCTCTAATAGCGGTTTCAACAGAGCTCTCATCTTTAAGGTATGTCGAGACAAATCTGGGAGCAAGCGTATTGTAGAACCTTCAAAATCAAAGGGGCCCCTAGTCCAGGCTTTCCTCATAATTTTTTCTTTAATAGAGAAAAAATGAATCCTTGCCAGTACATCTTGTGGAAAGTCTGCTCCCATGCTACGCGGGGCCTGAAATCTGTGAACCCTATCTATCTCAATATCCCCTGACAGGGGTAGTTCCAGGAGCTCATTTAATAAGGCAGTTAATTCATCCTTCAGGTAAGGACCTTGTACTGTCTCTTGTAACCCCCGCAGGCGTATATTGTTCCGCCGGCTTCTATTTTCTCCATCATCCTGGTGGAGTTGTAGCATGGTTATATTTTTAAGAAATGCTTTTTGGGATAATTCCAGATCAGAGACTCTAGATGTCAGCAGGCTATGACCTGTCTCCACAACCTCTATCCTATTATCCATATAGTCAATTTGCCCCTTTAGGGAATTTATTTCCTGAGTAAGGGTACTTACTATGGATGTCGCCATTGTGGTGAAGTCTTGCTTTGTAGGCATGATAGAGAGGATCTCCCTCCATTCTGATACTTGAGGTTGCTGCAATTGTGCCATATGAGGTGCGGAGGTCTGAGCCACTGATGTCACGGATCCCTGAATTATTGTCTGTTGGGGTGAACTTTCATGGGCAGGTTCTTGTGTTTCCATTTGGCTACTATTGCTTTTCCCATTTTTCTTTGTTGCAGCGGGACCTGCTGTGCCCGATCGTGTCGGCGCCATCTTGGGCTGCTCCACTGTGCTCTCCCGCAGAGGGGAGCGCTGGAGGAAGTAAGCAGAGATGTCCGCACCCCGGCTCACAGCTCTCGGTCCCTTCGGCTTCAGCTTCTCGCTGTAGATAATGGGAGGGAGGGATACCACACACGCTGGCTGCTCAGGGCGGATGTTTCCCTACGGGTCACGGAGCTCCGTTGTGAGCCTCCACACGGTGCCATTTCCAGACCACTCCAAATCTAAGGTTATTTGTAAACATTTTACTAGATGCTACAGCCAACGCTTTTGGGTGGCAGGACTTTAGCTGAACTGTGGGCACAAAAATGTTCATTTAAATGTATTCCTTAGCAGCCACAAAGGATACAAATCCACTTTGTGTGCACTAAATGTCTGTTCAAACTCAGATATTACCTTGTAAAAGTGTCAGTAAAATCATTGCTGTGCTGTATACACTAATCAGCCATAGTGATGGACGAACATCGGCCGGGGCGGTTCGCGAACGCCAGCCGCAAATTTTCTCAAAAGTCCGCGAACTGCGAGTTTGCGGCGGGCCCCATTGACTTTAATGGGAGGTGAACTTTAAAAACCTTTAGGTCATATTTGCAGCCACAAAAGACGTACTAGCTGTGCACAAATAGTCCCAGCACATGGACAATGTCATAACAGAAGTATTGCAATTGAAAAAGTTGCCCTAAATTTTTTATTTTTTTTTTACAGCAAAATATATTTTGTTCTTTTTTCATAAATCAGCCAGAACTGACAGCAGCCGGTAAATACATTGTCTAATACATATTGGGTCCATTCCCACATCTGTAAAATGGGTCCGCATCCATTCCACAATTTGGCGGAACCTTTACAGACCCATTGTTTTTCATTTCCAGTCTGAAAAATTAGGCATTCACAGGATATAATGGGGGACTTTAATTATCCAGATATAGACTGGGCAGAAGAAACCGCGCATTCAGCCAAGGCTCGGCAGTTCCTAAATGTTTTGCAGGACAATTTCATGGGTCAGATGGTGAATGCATTGACAAGAAACAATGCGGTACTTGACCTACTGATTACCAACAATACAGACCTGCTCACGGATATAGAAATACGTGACAACTTAGGAAACAGTGACCATAGGTCAATTAGTTTCACTATTAATTATAGTAATAGTAAACACAAGGGCAATATAAGGACACTGAATTTCAAAAGAGCCAATTTCCCAAAACTGCGCTCTCTGCTAGAAAATATCAAATGGGATAGAACCCTGGGAACAAAGAACACGGAGGAAAAATGGGAGTGCTTCAAAAGCATACTTAACAAAGGGATTGACCAGTGCATTCCAAAGGGAAATAAATGTAAAAGAGCAAAACTAAACCCTGGGTGGCTAAACTCCAACATAAAAATGCATATTAATGCTAAAGGAAAGGCCTTCAAAAAATACAAGGGGTCATTGGCAGCATTCAAGCATTACAAAGAGTGTAATAAGAAATGTAAAGGGCGGCTAAAATAGAACACGAGAGACATATAGCGGAAGAGAGTAAAAAGAACCCCAAGAAATTCTTTAAGTATATAAACAGTAAGAAAGCGAGGCCAGAACACATTGGCCCCATAAAAGACGATAAAGGAGTTTTGGCCACAGAGGACAGGGTTAAAGGCGGTAGTGTTAAATCATTTCTTCTCTTCAGTCTTCACAAAAGAATTGGGGGGCTACACTAACCCAGCTTGTAAGGCCAAACTAAACAACACACCTCAGGAAGTACCGCCATGGCTAACAGAAGATAGACTTAGAACTAAACTAGAGAAACTTCACATAAATAAATCACCGGGACCGGATGGCTTGCACCCGAGGGTTCTTAAAGAGCTCAGCCAGGTGATTGCCAGACCATTATTTTTTGATCTTTAAGGATAGTTTACAGACGGGTATGGTGCCAGCTGATTGGAAAAAGGCCAACGTGGTACCAATATTTAAAAAGGGGCTGAGATATATCCTGGGTAACTATAGGCCGGTCAGCCTAACATCAGTAGTCTGCAAGATTTTGGAGGGGATGTTAAGGGACCACATACAAGATTTTTAGTAGTAATCAGCATGGATTCATGAAAAATCGTTCTTGCCAGACCAATCTATTAACCTTCTATGATGAAGTGAGCTGCCACCTAGATAAAGGTAAGCCTGTGGATGTGGTGTAGCTGGACTTCGCAAAGGCCTTTGACACCGTTCCCCACAAAAGCTTACTGTTCAAACTAAGGAAGGTAGGTATGGATCATAAGGTGAGTAGCTGGATAGAGAACTGGCTCCAGGGGAGGTTGCAAAGGGTGGTGATTAATGGGGAGTACTCAGATTGGGCGGGTGTGGAAAGCGGGGTCCCCCAGGGTTCTGTCCTGGGGCCAATCCTGTTTAATTTATTCATAAATGATCTAGAGGAGGGGATATCAAGTAAAATCTCAGTATTTGCGGATGATATTAAACTAAGCAGGCCAATATCTTCTGGGCAGGATGTGGAAACCTTACAAGCGGACCTGAACAAAATGATGGGGTGGGCAACTACATGGCAGATGAGGTTTAATGTTAAAAATGTAAAGTAATGCACCTGGGTGCCAGAAAGCAAGCTACTCACTAGGGGGGGAACCTCTGGGTGAGTCTAGGATGGAAAAGGATCTGGGGGTACTGGTAGACAACAGGCTTGGCAGTGGCATGCAATGCCAAGCCGCTGCAAGCAAAGCCAACAGAATACTGGGATGTATAAAAAAGGGGATTCACTCCAGAAATCAAGAGATTATTCTCCCACTCTACAAGACTCTGGTCTGGCCACATCTGGAGTATGCTGTCCAGTTCTGGGCACCGGTTCTCAGGAAGGATGTGCTGGAACTGGAGAAAGTCCAGATAAGGGCAACAAAAATAATTAGGGGAATGGAGGGCATCAGCTATGAGGAAAGACTACAAGCACTGAACTTATTTTCTCTGGAGAAGAGACGATTGAGGGGGGGGGGGGGGTATGATATCAATGTACAAATATTTTACTGGCAACCCTAGCAAATGGAAAAACCTATTCAGAGAAAGGAAATACAATAAGACATGTGGCCACTCACTAAAACTAGAGGAAAGGCGGTTTAACCTTAAAATACGCAGGGGGTTCTTCACTGTGAGAGCAGTAAGGATGTGGAATTCTCTTCCGCACACAGTCGTATCAGCAGGGAGCATTGATAGTTTCAAAAAACTATTAGATGGGCACTTTAAAGACCACAACATAGAGGGGCAGGGCCGGCGCCACCACTAGGCGAACTAGGCAGCTGCCTAGGGCGCGCTGCCACCTAGGGGGCGCAGCCACGGGCCCATGGAGCTGCAGGACACCGCACAAGGGCCCCATGGTGGAAGGGCCCTGTCCAGGGACAGCAGGTGAGAGGAGTGGGACAACGAAGGTGGCAAAGTATGGGCAGGATCCTGGATGACACGCTGGCTTCAGCTACTCACTGAGCTACCGTCCTGACAGTGCAAGCCGCAGCCAGTCCAGAAGACAGAGACCACAGGAGAGCAGTGAGGCTGGGCAGGGCAAGCACTGATAGCCCGGGAGAGAGAATACCTCTGAAGATGCGCCCCTGGACTCCTTCAACCTCCTCTCCGCTCCCAGGCCTGAAGGACAGGCTGACTGGGTGGAGCAGAGATTAAGGGTGGGCGGGAGGTGCAGGCAGCCAGGGAGCGCTCCACCTCACAGAGCAGTGCACCTCCATTACCAATAAAACAGGTCCTGCCTGCTGCTGGTCATCCTGCTGAAAGGTACTGTACTCACCATCACACACACCTTCCAGACAGGGACTGGTACATGGGGGGACAGGTGAGACTGCAGACAGGGTTAGGGGGGTCTCTCTGTTACCCCCCCTCTGTCACTCCCCCTCTCTCTCTTTGTCACCCCCTCTCTCTCTCTGTCACCCCTCTCTCTCTCTATCGTCCCCCCCTCTATCTCTCTCTATCACCCCTCTCCCTTCTGTCACCCCAGCTTTCTTTCAGTCACCCCTTCGCTTTCAGACACCCCCCTCTCTCTCTCAGTCACCCCCTCCGTCACCCCCTCCTCTCTCTTTGTCACCCCCTGCTTTCTTTCAGTCACCCCCCTCTCTTTCTGTCACCTCCTCTTTCTGTCACCCCCCCTCTCTCTCGGTCACCTCCCCCCCTCTCGTTCTGTCACCCCCTCTCTCTCTCTCTGTTACCCCCTCTGTCACCCCCTCTCTTTCTGTCACCCCCCGCTTTCTTTCAGTCATACCTCTCTTTCTGTCACCCCCCCTCTCTTTCTGCTCTTTCTGTCACTCCCCTCTCTCTGTCACCTTCCTCCTCTCTCTCACTGTCATCCCCTGTCTCTTTCTGTCACCCCCTCTCTCTTTCTGTCACCCTTTCTCTCTTTCTGTCAACCCCATCTCTCTGTCACCCTCTCTCTTTCTGTCATCCCCCTCTCTCTGTCACCCCTTCTCTCTTTCTGTCACCCCTTCTCTCTTTCTGTCACCCCCTCTCTCTGTCACCCCCCTCTCTCTTTCTGTCACCCCCCACAGGGGTATACAATGTACGGTTAACAGCAAACACACACACACATTATAGGTTGAACTGGATGGACTGGTGTCTTTTTTAAACCTCACTAACTATGTAACTATGTAACTATGATAAAGAAGTATGTGTCGGCCATTCCAGGCCCCAAAAATTAGCCCAAATGAGTTTACTCACAGAATGTAGTATTCTGTGGCTGAAGGTACATTAGGCATTCACAGGATACAGAAGTAAGTGTCGGCCAGTATTGGCCCCAAAAATTAGCCCACATGGGTTTACCCACAGAATGTAGTATTCTGTGGCTGAAGGTACATTAGGCATTCACAGGATACAGAAGTAAGTGTCGGCCAGTATTGGCCCCAAAAATTAGCCCACATGGGTTTACCTGACAGCTAAGAATGTAGTATTCTGTGGCTGAAGGTACATTAGGCATTCACAGGATACAGAAGTAAGCGTCGGCCAGTATTGGCCCCAAAAATTAGCCCACATGGGTTTACCTGAAAGCTAAGAATGTAGTATTCTGTGGCTTAAGGTACATTAGGCATTCACATGGATACAGAAGTAAGTGGCGGCCTGTATATGCTCCAAAAATTAGCTCACATGGTTTGAACTGACAGCAAAGAAGGTAGTATATGATGGCTAGAGATACGGTAGGCATTCACAGTACACAGAACCGTAAGTGTCGGCCTGTATAGGCTCCAAAAATTAGCTCACACGGTTTGAACTGACAGCAAAGAATGTAGTATATGATGGCTAGAGGTACGGTAGGCGTTCACAGTACACAGAACCGTAAGTGTCAGCCTGTATAGGCTCTAAAAATTAGCTCACATGGTTTGAACTGACAGCAAAGAACGTAGTATTTGGTGGCTGGAGGTACATTAGGCATTCACAGAAAAAATAATTGTCGGCCCTGAAAGGCCCCTAAAATTTGCCATTCAATGGACATGAAATGCCTTTTATGCCGCTGTATGTAGCGAAGCCAAGGACCAGGAATTGTTGTGGGTGGAGGAATTTCAATGAAACCTGGTCTACTGGTCACATGTGTTGAATTCCTCAGAGATCCATGCCTCATTCATTTTTATAAATGTGAGGTAGTCTACACTGTCATGAGCTAGGCGAGTGCGCTTATCGGTCACGATCCCCCTCTGCTGCGCTGAACGTCCTTTCGGACAGGACACTGGATGGGAGGCAAGCCAACATTTCCATTGCAAACTGTTAGAGATCAAGCCTGCCCACCCAGTAGTCCAGGGGTTCATCACTCCTCAGAGCGTCCACATCGGCCGTTAACCCGATGTAGTCAGACACCTGGCGGTGTAGGCGTTCCCTCATGCTGGATCCGGAGTACAGCTGTCGATGGTTCGGCTTAAAGAAGGATCTCAAATCTGAAGTGACCAAGACATCTTCCAACCGCCCTCTTCTTGCAGGCGCTGTTGGATTGCTACCCGCAACTGTCTCTCTGTGACTGGACATTCCTCTGCCAGTGCACGGAAAAGCAGAATGCAGCATTTCCCTCAGCAAGGCCTGGAAGTGCTGCATTCCGACCGCCCTCTGTGATTGTGGTAACATTTCCGCCATTTTGTGTTTGTACCGGGGGTCTAAGTACGTTGCCACCCAGTACTGGTCCTTGGCCTTTATGCGTTTCATACAGGGGTCCCCCTTAAAACACTGCAGCATGTAGGCCCCTATTCCCAC
This sequence comes from Pelophylax lessonae, assembly GCF_965119305.1. Lineage (NCBI taxonomy): Eukaryota > Metazoa > Chordata > Amphibia > Anura > Ranidae > Pelophylax > Pelophylax lessonae. The sequence continues at coordinate 112,781,050 of NC_138775.1, read as the reverse complement.
TAAACTGGAAGCGGTATAGCGGCCTGCTTCCAGCTCATCATCCAGGCTAATGTCGCCCTCGTTCTCCTCCCCCCTCCCCCCATCCACGGATAACACCAGGGATCCCAGAAAGGTTTAAAGCATGCTCTTCTTGCTCCTCCTCATCCCCCCCCCCAGCACCATCCTCCTCCTCTGACTCCTCTTCAGACTCCTGCTGTTGATTTGTCTCAGATGGAGTAGCACCCCCTGGGAATTCATCCAACATTGCGACTTCCTGATCTTCGTGCTCCTGCTCTTCGATGGCTTGATCAATGACACGACGCAATGCACGCTCGAGAAAGAAGGCGTAAGGTATGATGTCACTTATGGCGCCCTGGCCGTGACTGACCAGTTTGGTGATCTCATCGAATGGCCGCAGAAGTCTGCATACGTCCCGCATGAGCAGCCACTGGTCAGGTGAAAAATACCCAAGCTCCCCACAACCTGTCCTGCCACGGAGTTCGAACAGGTAGTCATTAACTGCACATTTCTGCTGGAGCAGCCTATCGAGCATATGCAACCTTGAGTTCCATTGCATCGGGCAGTCACAAATAACACGCCTGAGGGGCAGGTTGTGTTGCCGCTGAATTTCAGCAAGGCGAGCCATGGCTGTGTAAGATCTTCAGAAATGGCCCGAGATTTTCCTGGCCTGCCGCAAGACGTCCTGGACCCCAGGGTATTTGGCAACGAATCACTGCACCACCAAGTTCAGGACCTGTGCCATGCATGGCATGTGAGTTATTTTGCCCTGTTTCAGCGGGCTCAGCAGATTGGCACAGTTGTCGCACACCACTTTACCAACTGACAAATTCAGCGGTGTCAGCCACTGATCTGCCTGTGAACGCAAAGCTGAAAGGAGTGCAGGACCAGTGTGGCTCTTGGCTTCCAGGCACAACAGACGCAGCACAGCATGGCAACGTCTCACCTGGCATGTGGAATAGGTTCTGGGGATGTTGGGCTGCGCAGGAGAAGAGACGGTAGCAGCGGAAGAGGAGGAGTCAGCCGAGGAGGAGAGGGAGGATGGAGGAGGAGGAGAAGAAGAAGCAGGCCTGCTTGCAATCGTGGCTGTACAACTAAATCTACACGGGTGCCACGGGTTACATGGGAAGGTTCACCCAGTGGGCAGTAAAAGTGATATACCTTCCCTGCCCGTGTTTGCTAGACCATGTGTCTGTGGTCAGATGTATCTTGGCACCAACACTGTGTGCCAGAGATATATTCACTTGCCACTTAACATGGTAATACAGCTCTGGAATGCCTTTTTGCGAGAAGTATTTCCTGCCTGGGACCTTCCATTGTGGTGTTCCAATGGCCACAAATTTACAAAAGGCCTCCGAGTCCACCAGTTGATATGGCAGTAGTTGGCGGGCTATCAGTTTCGACAAGCCAGCAGTCAAACGTGTGGCAAGAGAGTTTTCCGGCGTCATCATTTTTTTCCGCTCCAACATTTGGACCACAGAAGCCTGCCTTTTTCCAGTACAACGTGACGACGGCATCATGGAAGGTGGAGTGGAGGGCAAATGTGAGGAGAGAGGAGAAGGAGAAGCAAAAGGAGAAGGGGCTGGATGGTGAGAGCCTGGAGTGTGTCTTTGTGGGTTCAACTTCTGACGGTGTTGCTCCTACTGGGCTCGGTGATGGGAGTTTAGGTGCCTTCTTAAGGCGGTTGTCCCTAGGTGAGTGTTGGGCTTATCGCGACTTATGCGTTTACTGCAAAGGCTGCAGATTGCAATACTGTTGTCAGCAACGGACACATTAAAAAAAGCCCACACTGCGGAGCCATGTGCCGGCATCCTGGGAGCGCCAGATGTGACTGTACATGGTTGATGGCTCGCTCCTGATACATTTGCAGTCTGCTTTCTACCTCTTGTGCAATGCAAGTTCTGCTTGCCTCTCCTCCCTATCTGCCGGTCCGTCTCTCCCTCTGAACTCCCTTCCTCTTCCTCTCTTGTGGAATCCCATGTGATGTCCATAGACTCGTCATCATCCACGTCATCTTCCCCACCACTAACATTAGAGATCTCGGAGTAGGCAGCAACAGCGGGGACCAACCTCCATGGGCTGATCTGGGTACTGTCGTCAGACTGCTGAGTGGCGGCTGATGCTACCTCCTCTTTCTGATCCAATGCCAACAATGGCTGTGCATCGCAAACGTCTTGTGATGGATCGGAAAATAATTCCAGTGACTCAAGTGGAGGGTATGTGGTGGTGGTGTCTTTGGGGGTGCACATAGCAGAGCGTGAAGAGGGTGCAGATAGAAAGGATGAGGAGGGTGCAGAAGAGGAAGGCTGAGTGACCCACTCAACCAAGTCTGGTGCGTCCTTTGTCGTAATTGCACGCGGCTTTTGAAACTTCACACTTAGGCTCCGGCCTACTGCTCCTGCCCTACCCCTGCGTAAGTCTCTTCCTCTTCCTCTCCCTGTCATGTTTTTTAATTACCCTGTGACAAAAGTCTCTAGAGAATCGCAGTATATCTGGAAAAAGGTAGATAACACCCCGCTTCAATCTGTGGTATTGGGGGGCCACAGGTTTTTCACACCAGTTCTACAACTAATTGGCCAGTAACTGTTGTCACTGTATGTAGCACAGGCAACACAACAAGAGAGGCCAAATTTTTGCAGGACTAAAATACACTCTTAGAAAAATATACTGTTAGATAACACCCTGCTTCAATATGTGCTATTGGGGGGCTACTGGTTTATCACACCAGTTGTTGAAAAAATTGGCCAGGGAGTTTGGCGCTGTGTGTATCAGACTTCACACAGCAACAGAGGCAATGTTGTTGCAGGACACAAAATACACTTGTAAAGGTATACTCGGATAACACCCCGCTTCAATATGTGCTATTGGGGGGCCACTGGTCTATCACACCAGTTCTACAAATAATTGGCCAGGGAGTTTGCCACTGTGTGTAGTGTTGCTGCAGAAACTCCCAGTCTCACCACCACACCTGTCACAATGCTGCACAGTGCACAATAATAATAATAGTACTTGTGACGGTGTTCACCGTCACTGGAATTAAGGACAGATGGGTGATGGTTTGAATTGCTTCATATTTGTCAGCAAGGTCATTTGTTCCCATTTACCATGAGGTCTCTGACCAGGAGGGTGGTGAACACTGAAAATATGGTTTGGACTACTACAAATGGGACAGTCACATTCAGGAATAATGTCTCCCTTGTAAAATGACGATGTTATTCCCTGTATAGTATGAGGTCTCTGGACAGGAAGTACCACTCCTAATATGGTCATTCCAGGAAGTTCAATGAGGAGACAGACTGTCTGTGGTGGCTCTCCATTCACCTATTGTCGGGTGTGCTAATGAACTTGCCTGCTGTCTGCTAAGAGATGTATTGACACTCAGAGTAATGTGTATTGAGGGCTCGTTAGGGAACCATTGTTCTGTGTCTGGCTATTGTGTACATTGATTGCCCCCTGGGGCTTCTGTCTCCTTGCACATGGCAGTCCTTCTGGTCAAGCTATCTGACCAATCACTGCTGACTCATTTTCAAGCCCTCATTTGCATGGCTGGATAGGACCTTATGGGGAACTGCGGGTACTGTGCAATTGACCAATGGGAAAGCGGTTGTTGGGGGAAGGATGTTCCAAATTCTGTATAAAAGTGTGCTGTGTTTTTCCAATAAATTGTCTTCCTGTTTGAACTTACATACAGCCTGCCTGGTGTGTGTTCTAATGGATTCCGGACGGCACATAGCTGTAGTTCAGATCCCGGATCCTTGGTTGACCGAACCTTCAGACGTTGCGATCTGCAAGCTGACTCACTAGAAACAGAGGAGTGTCGGGAGAGCGGACAGAGCGAGCAAGGGTCTCGTCACATTGGTGGCAGCGGTGGGATTTGCTCTCCAGTTACCGGGACACTCCAAACCACCAGAGTAAATGACCAGCTATGCAGCATGCAGGAGAGCCACGCTGAAAGACTTACTTGAGAGCCGCGGAGGGACTGGTGGGACAAAGAACAAGGCCACCCTGATCAGTGAGCTAGCCAAGATGGATCAGAGGGATCGTGATGCAGGACCCCGGTCAGTTGAAGACTTTTTTCGTCAACGAGTTTGAGAGCGGTTGGCATTATATGGTGCTAACCCATCAGAGACCGCCATACAGAATGCCATTAGAGACATCCAGCTGCAGGATGAGCGACAAGAGAAAGAACGAGAACGGCAAGAGAGGGAACGAGAGCGGCAACATGAGCAGAGAATGGCAGAAATACGGCAATCGGAGAAAACGCCTAAAGATGCAGCGACTTTCCGTAAGTTGCCCTTTCGGGCGTTCAAACTATTTAAGGAAGGAGAGGAGGAAATTGACGCATTCCTGCAGGACTTTGAGAGACTATGCCAGATACATGAAGTACTGTCCCAAGCGGCGGATGCATATCGGGCCCTGGAGGACGAAGACGCTAAAGACTACGACGGGGTAAAAGAAGCTTTGCTAGCCCGATTTGCCATTACACCCGAAGCCAGCCGGATTAAGTTTCGAGAATCCCGGAAACAAACCAACACAACATACGTGGAGTGGGCACATCGTATGCAGCGGAACCTTAAGAGCTGGTTCCAGGGAAGCCACGCTCATACCATAGAGGACATCACCCAGCTAGTACTATTAGAACAGTTCTTTAACCACACCCCTTCGGTAGTGCGGGATTGGGTGCGAGATAAACAACCACAGACGGTACAGCAAGCGGCTACTCTGGCCGATGAATATCTGGACTCTCGAAGGTCTGGCGAAAAAGAGCACTATTTACTATCTCAGCCCAATTTACCAGCCTCTAAGCCGACTTCAGTACCTCAGTGGTCCGCCTCTAGACCCCCAGCCCGACCCAACCCTCCTACCGGACCTAAGTGCTATACCTGTAACCGAACTGGTCATCTGCAACAATATTGCCTTATCCAATCCACGAGGTATCGAGAGACTAATCATCCATCCAGACCAGCGGCTCATTGCTACCAGAATGAGCCCAACCATCGAGATGTTCAGGAAGAGTGGGGCGAACTTTTCGAAGCGGATCCTATCCAAGCTGCTGCCGGAGATAATCGGCAGCACCATCGCCAGGCAGTATGGGTTAATGGGCAGCCGGCCCAGGGATTCCGCAATTCCGGGGCTACGATTACCCTCATCCAGCCTCACATGATTCCCCAGTCAGCCCGGACCGGCCACACTGTTGCAGTCAGGGTAGCAGGGGGCAAGGTGCTACGTTTATCCACCGCCCAAGTCCTCTTGGATTGGGGCTCAGGGGAGCGATATGTGCGAGTGGGATTACTAGTTACCCGCAGAAGTACTTTTGGGGAATGATTTGGGCCATTTAACTTCCTCTTATGCCCCAGAGGCCGCCATGGCCGGGACCACCAGACGTCACAGCCACAGTCGCTCTCCCATGTCAAATCGAAAGCGGCATATAGGAAGTAGAGTAAGTCCGGCAAATCCTGATCCTAACTGATGTTTGGGCGTGTTTGGCCTAAGTCTTTACACAACGGAGCGAGATCTAAGAGAAGTATTTTCAAAATATGGTCCAATGGCTGATGTATCCATTGTGTATGATCGGCAGAGCGAGCAAGGGTCTCGTCACAGTACTAATCCACTATAATATGCTTTCTACAAAGTATATTATACTGTGGATTAACCTAAATGTTTCAATTGGCTGCACCGTTCCACCTGACAGCTGTGTCACGGGTCAAAGTTCTCCCCAATGTAAACAAATATGGCCGTCGCGAACGATGCCATGTGTCCGAAAATTTGGCGGGTAGCGAACAAGCAAAGTTCACCGCGAACCGACCGCCGGGCGAACCGCAAGGCCATCTCTAATCAGCCATAACATTTTGACCACCCACCTAATATTGAGTATGGCCCCCTTTTGCTAAAACAACCTTAACCCGTTGAAACATAGACATCAAAGTAACATCCACATGAATGGTAGGACCCAAGGTTTCCCAGCAGAACATTGCCCACATTGCCCAAAGCATCACACTGCCTCTGCCGACTAGCCTTCTTAGACCGCATCCTGGAGCCTGGAGCCTTGACACACACACACCTGGCCATCCACATAATGTAAAAGAAAACATTATTCATCAGAGCAGGGCACTTTCTTCCATTGCTCCGTAGTCCAGTTCTGATGTTCATGTGACCATTGTAGAAGCTTTTGGCTGTGGACATGGGTCACCATGGGCTTCACAGCCCCATGCACAACAAACTGTGATGCCCATTTTTTTCTGCTTTCACCACATAAACTTTATGGGCAACATGTTCACTTGCTACCTAAGATATACCACCAATTTTCAGATGCCATTGTAACTAGATATTCCCTTTACTTGTCGGTGGTCATAATGTTATGGCTGATCGGTGTATAGACTGTGCAGAGAGCAGAGCTGTTGGTCTCACTACAGGGTGCCTGCAGAACACTACAGAAGGGGGTTGATACAAGACCAATCACGAAGAAAGAGAGCAGCATTAACTGATCTTTATTATAGGAAGAACTTGCGCAGAGGCAAAGTTGTACACTGCATTACAGCACAGAAACATATAAAGCAGGGATATGCAAACTGTGGCGCTCCAGCTGTTGGCAACACTACAAGTCCCATCATGCCTCTGCCTCTGGGTGTCATGTTTGTGGCTGTCAGTCATGCTATGCCTCATGGGACTTGTAGTTATGCAACATCTGGAGGGCCACAATTTGCATACCCGTGATATAAAGCATACTAAGATTCAAGTACATTGTTACATAGTTACATAGTAGTTGAGGTTCAAAAAAGACAACAGTCCATCCAGTTCAACCTGTGCAGGTGTGTGTGTCAATGACGTATTCATTTCCCATAACCCTGAATGTTGTGATCTTTGAGATGCACGTCCAAGAGTCTTTTAAAAATAGCTATACTCCCTGCAGTTACCACCAATTGTGGAAGTTCCACAATCTTACCGCCCTTACAGTGAAAAACCCCTTAGATAGCTTAAGGTTAAACCGCCTCTCCTCTAATCTCATTGTGTGGCCATGTGTCGTCTTACACTCCTTGAGACAAAATAGTTTTTTTTCCTATGCTGAGATCACCATCGAGGTATTTGTAAATCACTAAAAACGTTGGCGAAGGCGCCTAGCTCTTTCTAAAGATATTAAAACCTGCTGCCCCTTTAATTGTTTAAAACAATAAATAGATATAAAAATGGGTAAAGAGGCGCTGGTGATCTTTTAGCTGGATATAAATATTAGTTGGTTACGTATTTTATAAAAATCATATATAAAAAATATATAGACAATATAGTATATGAGACACGTGCATTAAAAAGTATACTTATTAAGGTGCTTATTAATATTAATATTTATGTCCCAAATATTTGATAGTGTATAAATTATATAAATATGGTATTAGTATTTTAGGTGCAACAGACAAAAAAAATGTGCTTATAGTGCATAAACTTAATTAAAGTGCAAATGCTGACCTTGATTTTCCAATAAATTATTAAGTATTATAAAAAGTGCTTAATATCTCCACCAATAAGTTATATTCACATATAATAAATAAAGAAAAAAATTATTAGTGCTCAAAAATTTGTGAAGAAAGTCTCTATGATTCTGGATTTTTCATGCAACCAAATTGTGCGTTTTTTGTGATCTTTAATTCTTTCTTTAAAAAGTGCTCCAAGTGCTGGGGTGTGTCACACGTGGCCTCTTACCAGCTTTCCACAGGTCACAAGGACCTCCAGCGCATGTGATCCCTTTAAATTGGGTGGATCAAACCTCTCCCAGATACTTTGTATATCCTGCTCCTACGTTACTCGAGGTGGACAATATAGTCCGTACATATAAAGATAGGAAAAAAGCTTCCAATGGTGAAATATTGTTTATTTGGTAAAAAACACACACTAAGGATAACAATTTGCCTCTTACTCTTTGTTGTGCCCTCCTGGCACTGGGCAATTAAGCAGTATGGGTCACGGGTGTTGGGAAGATATCCTCAGGGGATCTGCAGCTCCCTCATGTATCTCTCTCCCTGTTCCGTTTATGCCGGTCGGCTTGCGTCCCAGCCACTGCCTCGAATGCCTCTGTTAGTTCCGGGTTTAGCATTAACCACAATGCATTTCGCTCATTGTGCGTCATCAGGCGGTTCCTGCTACCCGGAGTTTCCTGTACTAAATATCACTCTCATTCATTTGATTGGCTGATGTTCGATCTCTCCAACATCTCCATTTTATTATAATTTTGGGTGACACTGAAAAGGATCTTTCTTACCACTACCTTAGATCTTTAATTAATCCATTTATTAAAATAAGGTTTTGTTGCAGATCCTCTGGGTATCTTCCCACTACCCACATCGGTCATACAGCAATCTTTTCAAATCATTACACTTATCAAAACAATATTCCAAGGCATACATATATTTTAAATCAAACATAATATTCATAAACAATCTTTATTTAAAAACTATTATTTAAAATTCTATGTGTTACTATTTATTTTGCGTGCTATTTTTAATCCTAGCGCCATCTAGTGGATTTTTGTGAGAACATATGTTCCTATTTTCTTTTTTCCTTCTTTTCAGGATAGGGATGTATTCTCATTATATTAATTAGATTATATAAATATAGATATATATAAAACATTTAAAATTAATTTTAAAATTGTAATTTTTAATAATATACATTATATTGGAAAATAGACTGCAAGGGATATATTATATATATCTTTATTTTAAAAGACTATAAAAATCTATATAATTCTATAAAATCTTTTAAAATTCATATAATTCTATAAAATCTTTTTTAAAAATTATTCAGGTAGCAATTGAGGTCTATGTCGGCGTTTAACCCCATAGGTTTCAGAGTCTTTAATCTATGAATCCATACAGTTTCATTCTGTGATATCATTTTTCTCATGTCTGAACCTCTCCAATGATTCACTATTTTATCTATTCCACAAAACCAAAGTAGAGAGGGGTCCTGGTTGTGGTATATTCTGAAGTGGTTTGATAGGCTGTGCTTTCTGAAACCTTTTTTAATATTGTCGACATGTTCCCCAATTCTCTTCGCTAAGGTGCGAGTAGTGCGTCCAACATATTTTAGCCCGCAGGGGCAAATGCACATGTATGTAACGAATCTGGTGTCACATGTGATAAATTGTTTTATCTCAAATTCTCTGTTATCCGATGAGAAAAACTTGTGCTCGATCCTTTTCTTGAAATTGCTTGTCCTGCAGGCTTTGCATCTTCTGCACCTATAAAAGCAATTTTTCGCAAAGAACATCTGTTGTCTTTTAGGTGGATCTGGTACATTTTTTGCTAAAATATTGCGTAGTCCCGGGGCCCTTTTATAAATAAATTTCGGATTTTTTGGAAGGAGTGATTTTAGTGTATCATCTCTGAGGAGAATATGCCAGTTTTTCTTTAAACAGTATTCAACTTCCTTGTATTGTGTATTAAACCCCGTTATAAAGGCAAGTTCAAAGTTGGAATTTTCTTTTTTCTTCTTTTTCTTCTTGTTCCTTAGAAGGTCTTCTCTCTTCATTTCGGATATTTTCTTTTGGGTATTTTTTAGGTCTTTTTCTTTGTATCCTTTTTCTTTAAACCTTTCTATTAATTTATCTGTTTGTGTATTGTAGTCTATCAAGTTCGTACAATTCCTTCTTATCCGGGTGAATTGCCCTTTGGGTATGGCCTGTATCCACGCCGGATGGTGGCAACTTCTTTTAGAGATATATCCGTTTGTGTCCACTTTTTTGAAGAAGGTCCTTGTGTTTAAAGTGCTATTGTGCTTATATATCTCAAGGTCTAGAAATTGTACCGTATTCTTATCCATGTTTCCAGTAAATTTTATCTGGTATTTGTTGTTATTCATCCTTTTAAAGAATTGTTCCAGGGATTCTTGGGATCCTTCCCACACAACCAAGATGTCATCCAGATATCGACGGTAGTATTTCAACTGTTGTGGGAATTTTGCATAAATTTCTTCCTCTTCCCATTTGGCTAAAAATATGTTTGCTACGCTGGGAGCATAACGTGCTCCCATGGCTACACCCTTTATTTGCTTGTAGTATTCATTCTTGTACCAGAAATGGTGGTTTGACATAGCCATATTTAAGCCTTCCAGTAGAAATTCTCTTTGGGAATCTTTTAGGTTTGTGTACTTTTCTAAAGCCCATTTAGTAGCACTTAGTGCATCCTGCTGTTTGATGTTAGTATATAATGTCTCCACATCAATCGATGCCAGTATTGTATGTTCGGTGATATTTATATTCTCTAGTGAATTTATTGTTTCCTTGGTGTCCTTCAAAAAGGATCTTCCAATGGCAGCTATAGGCTGGAGAAATATATCCAAATATTCACCTATTCTAGCATATAGGGATTCAATGCCACTAATTATTGGTCTTCCCGGTGGTTGTAGAGAATATAAATATCACCGAACATACAATACTGACATCGATTGATGTGGAGACATTATATACTAACATCAAACAGCAGGATGCACTAAGTGCTACTAAATGGGCTTTAGAAAAGTACACAAACCTAAAAGATTCCCAAAGAGAATTTCTACTGGAAGGCTTAAATATGGCTATGTCAAACCACCATTTCTGGTACAAGAATGAATACTACAAGCAAATAAAGGGTGTAGCCATGGGAGCACGTTATGCTCCCAGCGTAGCAAACATATTTTTAGCCAAATGGGAAGAGGAAGAAATTTATGCAAAATTCCCACAACAGTTGAAATACTACCGTCGATATCTGGATGACATCTTGGTTGTGTGGGAAGGATCCCAAGAATCCCTGGAACAATTCTTTAAAAGGATGAATAACAACAAATACCAGATAAAATTTACTGGAAACATGGATAAGAATACGGTACAATTTCTAGACCTTGAGATATATAAGCACAATAGCACTTTAAACACAAGGACCTTCTTCAAAAAAGTGGACACAAGCGGATATATCTCTAAAAGAAGTTGCCACCATCCGGCGTGGATACAGGCCATACCCAAAGGGCAATTCACCCGGATAAGAAGGAATTGTACGAACTTCATAGACTACAATACACAAACAGATAAATTAATAGAAAGGTTTAAAGAAAAAGGATACAAAGAAAAAGACCTAAAAAATACCCAAAAGAAAATATCCGAAATGAAGAGAGAAGACCTTCTAAGGAACAAGAAGAAAAAGAAGAAAAAAAGAAAATTCCAACTTTGAACTTGCCTTTATAACGGGGTTTAATACACAATACAAGGAAGTTGAATACTGTTTAAAGAAAAACTGGCATATTCTCCTCAGAGATGATACACTAAAATCACTCCTTCCAAAAAATCTGAAATTTATTTATAAAAGGGCCCCGGGACTACGCAATATTTTAGCAAAAAATGTACCAGATCCACCTAAAAGACAACAGATGTTCTTTGCGAAAAATGGCTTTTATAGGTGCAGAAGATGCAAAGCCTGCAGGACAAGCAATTTCAAGAAAAGGATCGAGCACAAGTTTTTCTCATCGGATAACAGAGAATTTGAGATAAAACAATTTATCACATGTGACACCAGATTTGTTACATACATGTGCATTTGCCCCTGCGGGCTAAAATATATTGGACGCACTACTCGCACCTTAGCGAAGAGAATTGGGGAACATGTCGACAATATTAAAAAAGGTTTCAGAAAGCACAGCCTATCAAACCACTTCAGAATATACCACAACCATGACCCCTCTCTACTTTGGTTTTGTGGAATAGATAAAATAGTGAATCATTGGAGAGGTTCAGACATGAGAAAAATGATATCACAGAATGAAACTGTATGGATTCATAGATTAAAGACTCTGAAACCTATGGGGTTAAACGCCGACATAGACCTCAATTGCTACCTGAATAATTTTTAAAAAAGATTTTATAGAATTATATGAATTTTAAAAGATTTTATAGAATTATATAGATTTTTATAGTCTTTTAAAATAAAGATATATATAATATATCCCTTGCAGTCTATTTTCCAATATAATGTATATTATTAAAAATTACAATTTTAAAATTAATTTTAAATGTTTTATATATATCTATATTTATATAATCTAATTAATATAATGAGAATACATCCCTATCCTGAAAAGAAGGAAAAAAGAAAATAGGAACATATGTTCTCACAAAAATCCACTAGATGGCGCTAGGATTAAAAATAGCACGCAAAATAAATAGTAACACATAGAATTTTAAATAATAGTTTTTAAATAAAGATTGTTTATGAATATTATGTTTGATTTAAAATATATGTATGCCTTGGAATATTGTTTTGATAAGTGTAATGATTTGAAAAGATTGCTGTATGACCGATGTGGGTAGTGGGAAGATACCCAGAGGATCTGCAACAAAACCTTATTTTAATAAATGGATTAATTAAAGATCTAAGGTAGTGGTAAGAAAGATCCTTTTCAGTGTCACCCAAAATTATAATAAAATGGAGATGTTGGAGAGATCGAACATCAGCCAATCAAATGAATGAGAGTGATATTTAGTACAGGAAACTCCGGGTAGCAGGAACCGCCTGATGACGCACAATGAGCGAAATGCATTGTGGTTAATGCTAAACCCGGAACTAACAGAGGCATTCGAGGCAGTGGCTGGGACGCAAGCCGACCGGCATAAACGGAACAGGGAGAGAGATACATGAGGGAGCTGCAGATCCCCTGAGGATATCTTCCCAACACCCGTGACCCATACTGCTTAATTGCCCAGTGCCAGGAGGGCACAACAAAGAGTAAGAGGCAAATTGTTATCCTTAGTGTGTGTTTTTTACCAAATAAACAATATTTCACCATTGGAAGCTTTTTTCCTATCTTTATATGTACGGACTATATTGTCCACCTCGAGTAACGTAGGAGCAGGATATACAAAGTATCGAGGAGAGGTTTGATCCACCCAATTTAAAGGGATCACATGCGCTGGAGGTCCTTGTGACCTGTGGAAAGCTGGTAAGAGGCCACGTGTGACACACCCCAGCACTTGGAGCACTTTTTAAAGAAAGAATTAAAGATCACAAAAAACGCACAATTTGGTTGCATGAAAAATCCAGAATCATAGAGACTTTCTTCACAAATTTTTGAGCACTAATAATTTTTTTCTTTATTTATTATATGTGAATATAACTTATTGGTGGAGATATTAAGCACTTTTTATAATACTTAATAATTTATTGGAAAATCAAGGTCAGCATTTGCACTTTAATTAAGTTTATGCACTATAAGCACATTTTTTTTGTCTGTTGCACCTAAAATACTAATACCATATTTATATAATTTATACACTATCAAATATTTGGGACATAAATATTAATATTAATAAGCACCTTAATAAGTATACTTTTTAATGCACGTGTCTCATATACTATATTGTCTATATATTTTTTATATATGATTTTTATAAAATACGTAACCAACTAATATTTATATCCAGCTAAAAGATCACCAGCGCCTCTTTACCCATTTTTATATTTGTAAATCACTATCATGTCCCTTCTTAGTCGTCTCTTCTCCAGGGAGAATAAATTAGGCACTTGCAAACGCTCCTTATAACTAAGGCCCCCCAATCCCATAATTAGTTTAGTTGCCCTTCTTTGGACTCTCTCCAGTTCCAGCACAGCCCTTCTGAGGATTGGTAACCATGGTTTTATAAAGTGGTAGGATTATAGCTTTATCTCTGGAATATATCCCCTTCCTTATGCATGCTAATATTCTACCGGCTTTGGCAGCTGCAGCTTGACATTGCATGCTATTGCTTAGTCTATCTTCCACTAAGACCCCCAGATTTTTCTCCATTCTTGATTCCCCAGAGGTTCCCCCCCTAGAGCATATTTTGCATTTATATATTTTTTTTTTTTTTGCATTTATATTTTTAGCGAAGTGAAATACCTTACATTTCTCCACATTAAACCTCATATGCCATGTAGTTGCCCACTCTGTTATTTTCAGGTTCAGGTTATTCTGTAAGGTTTCTATATCTTGATGAGAAGTTATTGCCCTGCCTATTTTTGTGTCATCCGCAAAAATTGAGATTTGGCTAATGATCCCATCCTCAATGTTATTTATGAATAAATTGAACAAAATCGGTCTCAGGACTAAGCCTTGGGGTCCCCACTTACCGCTCCAGACCAGTCTGAGTATGCGTTATTTATCATTACCCTTTGGACACGCCCCTGTAACCAGTTTTCTATCCAAGAACAAACCTTGTGGTCGATGCCTGCATACTTTAGTTTGTAGATTAAGCGTTTGTGGGGAACTGTATTGAACACCTGAGCAAAATCCAGATACACCACATTCACAGGTCTCCCCCTATCTACAGCTCACCTCCTTGTAAAATGTTACAGATTGATTTGGCAAGAATGTCCTTTTGTAAACCCGTGCTGATTGCTGCTGATGATACTGTTGTCCTTAGCAAATTCTTGGATATAGTCCCTTATCATCCCTTCCAGTAATTTACATACTATTGATGTCAGGTTGACCGGCCTATACTTTCCCGTAATATGCCTCTGCCCTTTTTTGAATATTGGTATCACATTGGCTTTCCTCCAGTCACATGGTACAGTTCCTGTCAAAATACTGTCTGCAAAGATCAGGAACAACAGTCTAGATATAACCCTATTGAGTTCTTTGAGTACTCTCGGGTGCAAGCCATATGGTCCTGGTGATTTATTTGTGTTAATGTTATCTAGGCTTTCCTTAATTTTACCCTCTGTTAGCCACAGCGGCAAGTAAGAATATGCATGCCACTTGTTTGAATAGTATTTTCTTATCCAGTTTTATCCCATTCCAAAGTAATTACTGTGGGGTCTATAAAGGGTAGGACTTTTTTTTTTTCAGGGTAGTCTCCCCACTCACAGTGAGTGAATGTCTAGTCCTTGCTTCAAAGCAGGTTAAATTCTTTGCTTTAAAGGGGCTTGGAAGTGAGCTCAAGCATGAACATGCAGTTCAATCTTAATGAGGACAAGGCCTTTACCCCACAACCCTGGCCCAGTGGTTGAGGGGATCTGTGAGTGGGGCTTATTGGAATCAGGATTCCCAACAATAAAGGTGAATGGGCTGGTTACACCATGTAAGTGAATGGTTGGGGGTGCAAATTTTTAGATCAAACGCTCAGCTCATCCTGATTAAAGACTATTCAATAGTGCTCATCCTTAAATAGCCCATTTGTCATCACTTTAACAGTGCGCACAGAGACAAGTGGCCAGCTCCGTCTCCATGTACAGAATCACATGCATACATAGGTGTTTGTGACAATGCACAATTATGTAGGACAGTACAATCTTCCTTATGCAGGAGGTCAATCTGACACTGAATATGAAACCTCTAGCAACTTCTGGAAGAACCCTCATTGTAAAAGCTGCTTTATAAAAAAAAAAATATATATATATATATATATATATATATATATATATATATATATATATATATATATATATACAGGGCTCAAAATTTCAAGTCCTGAGCTACTAGCCAGGGCTTAAGGGTTACTCGCCACTACTTGCCCCACCTAACCCCTACCCTGCCCCGCCCCTAAATGCGCCCTCAAAAAATTATTTTATAAAATTACATTGTTAAATGTTTTTGCATGACTGCAGAAGTTGCACAAATAAATATTAATAACAACAGTGTGATTGTATGTGCGTTTTACCTGGATTTTAGGTGCCTTTCTATTGAATTCTATTACACGTTTTCTGAAGCCGCATCAAAGATGCAGCATGCAGGACTTTAAAGCGCTTTCATGAAAACGCACTTTGTAATAGAAATTCAATAGAAATGCACCTAAAATCCAGGTAAAACGCACATACAATTACACTGGCCAAACCACAGTTCACCAGTTATTAGGGATAAGAGAGTGAATAGGGGGGGCTGGGGGGTCTGGGTTGTAATAATATATGTTAATGAAGGGCTGTAGAGAAAGTGCTAAGGCTGTATTTTGGGACAGGACAGGGTCAGCTAAATGGCTGCTTGGAATGCTCAGAGCTGGGACCAGAGGCTGCAGGACATACAGTACAAATTTATGGAGAGGACAGCTGAAAGATAGAAGTATATGAAGGGTTAATGTGAACAGAGGACTTACGATTGTGCAGGGAAGATAAAGACAAGTGCGAGGAGACAGACAAAGTGAAAGTAACCTGGCCGAGTAGAACAAACCAACAGGGGAGGGGGGGGATAGCTTGGAAGGAGAGAAGTGATTAACGGCTGCAGGAGAGATAAGTGGCTGGAACGGAGGAGTCCAGAAATCATGCATTGTGCTGCTGCAATAACAGGAGGGAGAATGACATTCACTCCTGTCAGGCAGGTGAAGACAGAAGCTCCTAGTGCGCCCCCCCCCCTCATCACAGATATGGACACTGCCCACCCCTGCACGTCCAGACAGTGTTCTGTTTCTTCCTCTCCTTGCTCTCATTCAATCATTTTTCACTTGCAAAATGCGAGCAGGCGAGTGAAAAATTTGAGGGCTGCAGTATATATATATATATATATATATATATATATATATATACAGTGAGGATCGAAAGTTTGGGCACCCCAGGTAAAAATTTGTATTAATGTGCATAAAGAAGCCAAGGAAAGATGGACAAATCTCCAAAAGGCATCAAATTACAGATTAGACATTATTATAATATGTCAACAAAAGTTAGATTTTATTTCCATCACTGACACTTTCAAAATTACAGAAAACAAAAAAATAGCATCTGCAAAAGTTTGGACACCCTGCAGAATTTTGCACTGCCCCCTTTGCAAGGCTGAGACCTGCCAGTGTCATGGATTGTTCTCAATCATCGTCTGTCAAGACCAGGTGATGTCAATCTCAAAGGTTTTAAATGCCCAGACTCATCTGACCTTGCCCCAACAATCAGCACCATGGGATCTTCTAAGCAGTTGTCTAGAAAACTGAAACTGAAAATAGTTGACGCTCACAAAGCTGGAGAAGGCTATAAGAAGATAGGAAAGCATTTTCAGATGTCAATATCCTCTGTTCGGAATGTAATTAAGAAATGGCAGTCATCAGGAACAGTGGAAGTTAAAGCAAGATCTGGAAGACCAAGAAAAATATCAGACAGAACAGCTCGCAGGATTGTGAGAAAAACGATTCAAAACCCACGTTTGACTGCACGATCCCTCCAGAAAGATCTGGCAGACACTGGAGTTGTGGCTACAGCGGACGTCCATTCATTGTATACCATCATCTCCCATCAGCATGGTTATGGTGCGATTGAAGCTTTCTTGAACAGGGATGATTCTATTTTACCCATCCAGCAACAGTTTATTCTGTCTTTAATGCTGTTTGCCATGCAGCATAATTATTTTTGGTTTGGCGGCACCTATTTTTTACAAACTAGGGGCATCGCCATGGGCGCGAAATTTGCGCAAGCATGGCAGATTTGTTCATGGCCAAATGGGAGGAGGATGTCATCCATGCCTGCCGGAGGTCCCAATTGGTTCTCTGGCGGCGCCATATAGATGACGTCCTCCTCCTCTGGGATGGTGATAGAAAATCTTTGGATTTGTTCATGGAAGAGCTTAACTGCAACTCATTGGGCATAATATTACAACATGAGGCCAGTAACAAGAGTATCAACTTCCTAGACCTTAAGATAGAGATCAAGGAAGGCTCCATTGTTACCAGTACCTATTTTAAAAGTACTGATCGTAATGGCTTTATCAACCAGAGTAGTTGCCATCATCCCTCTTGGCTGGGTTCAGTTCCCAAGAGCCAGTTTTTAAGGCTACGCCGAAACTGTACCGAGAGGGAGGACTACTTGAAACAAGCACATATCTTGAAGAACAGATTGGTGGATAAAGGGTATAATGCATCTACCCTGGACTCTATTATCTATGATATTGGCCAACATGACATATCATCTCTATTGGAGGTTAAGGAAAAGGTCCTCATAGACTCGGATAAGTTTGGTTTTTCCTTCATTACTACTTTTTCGAGGCAATATCAGGATGTCAAGCGCATTTTTAAAAGGCATTGGGGTGTCCTCAGGAATGACGTGGTGTTGGGTCCCCGCTTACCTGAGGCCCCTCCTGTCGTTTTTAGGGGTCTTCCTCCCCTACGCTTGCAAATTGCCCCTAACGTTTTGGATAAACCCAATCGCGTTTCCTTTTTCCAAAACCTGAATGGCTTTTTCCCATGTCAAAAGTGTGCAGTATGCCAGGTTAATGTCCTACCTGGAAGGAGAATATGTGATTTTTAGGGATGATCGAACTTTTGAAAAGTTTGGTTCGACCAGAACACCCGAATTTCCTGAAAGTTCGGTTCGGATACCAGAACACCATTGAAATCAATGGGACCCGAACTTCTGGAATCAAAACACCATTTTGAAGCCCTAAAACCCAATAAATGTCCCTAAAAAGTGCCTAGGGTTCTGGGTCATGCCCCAGGGACTATTAATCACACAAAAAAAAGTTCTTAAAAATTGTCGTTTTTGATAGAGAGCCAATTAATGAAAAAATTATTGAAAAAAAAAATTAGATTTCTTTGGATTTAGTGTCTGGGGGTCTAAAAGGTGTACCTGTGAACTTTCAGCTCTGTAGCATGTCCAGAACCAGAATTATAGCATGCCAAACCTTCAAAAATGACTTTTTTGCTTAACCGCGCATTTATTTTGCTCATAATCAACTGCACAGCCATTGTGTATGATGGGGACATAATGCAGTGCACTGGGAACAAGATTAGAGTTTTTTTTTTGGAAAAAGGTGCTGTCTCTTTAAATGTGCATATAATTAACGGGTGTATTTTCACAATGGGGCTATTATTACCAAATGTTTTCAAGAAGTCAAAAGATGTATGCAGATGCACTTTATTTCATGTAAAATGGTGTTTGGTGCACTTTAACTTGAATTCTCACAAGAACAGACATACAGTATATGCACGGATACATTGAGGGTTAGGGTTAGGGGTAGGGGCCACAATGTAGTGCACAGTGAACAAGATTAGAGATGTTTTGGATGAATACTGTTGTCTCTTGAGTTTGAATAGAAGTAAAGGATGCTTACAAATTGGGCCTTTGGTGGTGCCGACGATGCTTGACACCATAACCCTATGAAAGTGCTGGTTGTGAAGGCAATAATTGCCTTTGTAAGAAACAAAATTGCAATGATATGCATCTGTGAAACAGGTGCGCAAAAATTGTTGTTTGGGTGTTGGCGGAGCCATACCACTGTAAACCCAAAGAGCTACTGTTGAAGAAGGTGTAAAAATTATGAAGGTGTGCACCTGTGGAACAGGTGCGCAAACATGGTATTTTGGTGTTGGCGGAGCCTCCCCACCGTAAGCCCAAAGAGCTGGTGTTGAAGAAGGCGTAAAAATTATGAATGTGTGCACCTGTGGAACAGGTGCGCAAATATGGTATTTTTGGTGTTGGCGGAGCCTCCCCACCATAAGTCCAAAGAGCTGGTGTTGAAGGAGGCCAAAAAATTATGTAGGTGTGCACCTGTGGAACAGGTGCGCAAACATGGTATTTTTTGTTTAGCGTAGCCTCCCCACAGTAAACCCAAATAGCTGGTGTTGAAGGAGGTCAAAAAATTATAAAGGTGTGCACCTGTGGAACAGGTGCGCAAACATGGTATTTTTTGTTTAGCGTAGCCTCCCCACCGTAAGCCCAAAGAGCTGGTGTTGAAGGAGGCCAAAAAATTATGAAGGTGTGCACCTGTGGAACAGGTGCGCAAACATGGTATTTTTTGTTTAGCGTAGCCTCCCCACCGTAAGCCCAAAGAGCTGGTGTTGAAGGAGGCCAAAAAATTATAAAGGTGTGCACCTGTTGAACAGGTGCGCAAACATGGTATTTTTTGTTTAGTGTAGCCTCCCCACCGTAAGCCTAAAGAGCAGGTGTTGAAGGAGGCCAAAAAATTCTAAAGGTGTGCACCTGTGGAACAGGTGCGCAAACATGGTATTTTTGGTATAACTAAAATGAGGTTCTGTGAACCTAAACAGAATGAGAGGAGGGTTTGAGGGTGGCACCATGGTCCAGGCTTAAACTGAGGCTCAGCAGCCACATCGCAACAATAGACTAGTCTACAAGGTCTGCATCAGGTGCATCAAAGCTTGATATCCACGACTGATTCATTTTAATGAATGTCAAACGGTCGACTGAGTCGGTGGAGAGTCTCGTTTGATGGTCTGTGACGAATCCTCCTGCTGCGCTGAATGCCCGTTTTGATAGGACACTGGAAGCAGGGCAGGCCAACAACTCCATGGCATAATGGGCCAGTTCTGGCCAGTGGTCTAATCTTAAGACCCAGTATGCCAGTGGATCTGATTCGTCACATGAAAAGCCCTCTGTGTCACTTTGTGCCCTGACGTAATCGTCCACCATGTGATGCAGACGCTGTGAGGACTAAAAAAAGACCGAAAGGCATCCGTCAACCGCAAGCCTTCTCCAACGCTCCTCTCGGGACCCGCAGTAGAGTCCATGGTAGGTTTTCCCCGCCCCTGCACCCTACGGGGGTCGGGGAACGTGTTCACCAGAATCCTCTTGAGACTGTCCTCAAGGGATTTGATCCTGTGGACTCTCTGGGTGGATGGGAAAAGCTCAGAGACTTTTAACTTGTACCGGTGGTCAAGTAGGGTGGCCAACCAATAGTGGTTAGTCTCTTTAATGGCCTTGATTCTGGGGTTCTTTCGCAGGCTCTGAAGCATGATGTTTGCCATGCGTTGCAAATTAGCAAAGGCCTCAGAAGCTGACTCCTCGGGGTCACTCAAAATGACATTATCTTGAACGTGCTCCTCCTCCTCCCAGCCACGTACTACTCCAAAGTGTCCCGAGGGAGTCAAACTAGGCCTTGCAGATTGCCGCATGTCTTCCTCCTCCTCCTCAAAGCCTGCAAAAGTTCCCGGAGAATCGTCCTCCTCCTCCTCCTCCTCTTCCACCCCTGGATCCTGCTCGGGCCTCTGGGAGCTAGGCATAATGGGGTCAGGATTTTCAGGATAAAGGGGGCCTTGAGAGGCAAGGAAGTCCTCCTCTTCCTCCTGCTGCTCTGCCTCCAGTGCCCTGTCCATAATGCCACGCAGAGTGTGCTCCAACAAAAACAGTACCGGTAGGGTGTCACTGATGCATGCGCTGTCCCGGCTGACCATCCTTGTGGCCTCCTCAAATGGCGAGAGGACAGCGCATGCATCCTTAATCAAAAGCCACTGCCGTGGCGAAAAGAAGCCCAGGCGCGCTGAGCCAGTGCTGGTGCCGTACTCGCAGAGATATTAATTGAGGGCCCTCTGCTGCCTGTACAGGCGCTGCAGCATAGCCAAGGTGGAGTTCCAGCGGGTGGGCATGTCACAGATGAGGCGGTGTATCGGCAGGTGAAACTGGCGCTGCACTTCGGCCAAACCTGCAGTGGCACTGTACGACCGCCTGAAGTGACTGCACACCCTTCTTGCCATTCTTAGCACATCTGCATTCCCGGGTACGGGTTCAAAAACTGCTGTACCACGAGATTCAGGACATGCGCCAGTCATGGCACATGGGTCAACTTTCCCTGCCGAAGGGCGACCAGGAGGTTTGACCCATTATCGTTAACCACCATTCCTGGCTGCAGCTGGCGTGGTGTCAACCACCTCTGGGCCTGTGCCTGCAGAGCCCCAAGAATCTCAGGGGCAGTGTGCTGCCTGTCCCCTAGACACACAAGCTGCAGCACTGCATGGCACCTTTTGGCCTGAGACATAGAATAGCCCTTTGAACGCTTACGTGGTACCTCATCATATTCAAAGGACCATGCTGCAGAGGAGGGCATGGAGGAGGATGAGGAGGAGGAACAGGAGGGGGTAGAAGTGATCGATCTACCCGGATCAGCGACACCACCAGCTGTTTGCAGACGTGGGGGCAATACTGGCTGCAGCACCGAGCTTTGGCTACAATCCCTTCCGTTGGCAAGCAGTGTCACCCAATGAGCAGTGACAGAAATGTACCGTCCCTGCCCATGTTTGCTTGACCAAGTGTCAGCCGTCAGGTGTATCTTACGGCTGACTGACTTGGCCAGGGACGACACTACATTGCCTTCCACATGTTGGTATAGGGATGGCAGGGCCTTACGGGCAAAGTAATGCCGACTTGGCACCTGCCACTGTGGAACTGCACATTTTGCAAAGTCGCGGAAGGGAGTAGATTCTACCAGGTTAAATGGTAACAGTTGCAGAGCCAGTAGATTTGCCAAACTACTGTTTAGATGCTGGGCATGTGGGTGGCGGGGAGTATACATTTCTTTTCATTCCAGCATGTGTGGAATCAAAATTTGGCATCTAGATGTTACAGCTGGTGGTGTGCTGGAGGTAGATGCGACTCTGCCTGCTATATCATCATCCCTGTCAGTGGAGGCTGCCAACAGGTGATGAGTGACTATTGCAGGGACAGACTGATGTGCAGGTGGAGCACGAGGAGGAGCGCGATGAAAGAGGACTAGGAGGCCGACTGACCGATCTTTGGCCCTTTTGTGGGTTCTTCAAATGCTCCTGCCAACGGGTCAAGTGGTGGGTTGTCAAATGCCTGTTTAGGCAGCTTGTACCCAGGTGGTTTACATTTTTGCCGTGTTTTATACCCGTCTGACAAATTTTGCAGATCGCAACTGTTCGGTCTGCATGAGATGTCTCAAAAAAGGCCCAGCAAGAAGAGGTGTGTATAGTGGCCCGGGAGACAACAGGTGCGGCCTTAGATGGAGCGGGCCGTCTGCTCTCCCCTCTTGCTTGCTCTGCCTCCTCCTCAACCTCAGACCCAACATCTGACTCCATAAAGGACTGAGCATCAGACGTGGCCCGGGAGACAACAGGTGCAGCCTTAGATGGAGCGGGCCGTCTGCTCTCCCCTCTTGCTTGCTCTGCCTCCTCCTCAACCTCAGACCCAACATCTGACTCCATAAACGACTGAGCATCAGACGTGGCCCCAGAGACAACAGGTGCGGCCTTGGATGGAGCGGACCATCTGCTCTCCCCTCTTGCTTGCTCTGCCTCCTCCTCAACCTCAGACCCAACATCAGACTCCATAAAGGACTGAGCATCAGGCTGGAGTAGATGGCCGACACTGTGGTCAAACAGCTCAGCTGACTCCTCTGCCATGTCTGAAGTTGGGTCTAAGGGTGGACGTGAGGTGGACGTGAGGTGGACATGGACTCATCTCTATTTGTTCTGCCAACTGCAGAAGACTGACCACTTTTCTCTGCCTGGGTCACTGTAGTTGCAGATGATGCCGATGATGAGGGTTTGGTAATATAGTCCACCACCTCCTGTACGTGCTGTGGACGTATAGCTTGGCCACTGCCGGAGAACAATCGAAATGGTGGCCTGGCTGAGGACTGACCACCACGTCCACCCCTGCCTCTAGACACCCTAGAAGCTGTGCCCCTTTCCGCAGCAGGGCCACGTATGCCTTTTCTTGGCCTACCTGGCATATTTGTCACTGAGGCGTTGGCAACTCTCTGTGGTGAAAAACGCACACTGCTATGCGACCCACAGTTGTCGCTGAATACAACACAGCAGATGCGTGTCACGCACAGTAGCAAAGCCTTTTGCACAGTGGACATAACGCTTTCAAGAACAGGCGTTAAGTTGTCACTGAGGCATTGGCAACTCTGTGCGGTGAAAAACGCACACTGCTATGCGACCCACAGTTGTCGCTGAATACAGCACAGCAGATGTGTGTCACGCACAGTAGCAAAGCCTTTTGCACAGTGGACCTAACGCTTTCAAGAACAGGCGTTAAGTTGTCACTGAGGCAATGTATTTTGCTGACTAGCAAGCACGTATACCTGCTGTAGATATATCAGCAGTGCAACCTGCTCACTACACAGAACCCTTACACTTTCACTTTCCCTACAGAAACTAGATTGTTGAATCTAACTACTGTGGTACAATGTTCCCTAACTACACTAGATATCCCTTTCCTCACACTAAAAGAACAGCTCCATACAGCAGAAGACTGACACTGTCCTTTTAATTTTTTTTTTTTTCTAACTAAAAAAAACAGCACAATCGCTGTATTTCTAACTACACTGACTGGCTGTAAACTCAATGCAATTCTGCTATATGGAGCTTTAGAAGCACTCGTCTATGCAGAAAACATAGTGTAGCAAAGCAGGAGTAAGAGAAATGCTTCCACTCTCTTCAACAGACTCTGTATCACTGTGCTAGGGGTTAGGCGGGGCTATCTTATATACTGTGGGGCGTATTCACTCCTGATTGGCCTCTGGTCCCCGTAGTCACTCCAATCACGTTCCTAGCAGACTCCTGCCCCCTCATTGGCTTTTGCTGACGTTTCTGGGCCAATCACGGGCTTTAAAAGCCCACTTCCTGTCCCATTGCATTTTGGGCGGTTCTGGTGACCGAATTCCGAACTTTTACCGCAAAAAGTTCGGAATTCAGCCGAATTTCGAACACCCAATGTTCGGGTCGAACCGATGGTCGACCCGAACCGTTCGATCATCCCTAGTGATTTTCAGTCTACTGCCACATCTAAAAGTTTTCAGATCAAACCCTTCATCGGTTGTTCTACTACTAACGTTGTTTATCTGCTGGAATGCCCATGCGTCCTACAATATATAGGCCGCACTATTAGAACTTTAGCGGTTCGCGTAAATGAACACTTAGGAAACATTAGAAGGGGTTTCCCTAAGCGTAGTGTCTCTAAGCACTATGCTAAACATCATGGGAAGAACCCCGCTGGTACCAAAATTTGGGGAATTGACAGGTTCATTCCCCACTGGATAGGGAGTAATGTTCGGCGGGAGATCTCCAGGCTTGAGACCCGCTGGATATTTGATATGAAAACATACTCTCCTTGGGGAATGAACATTGACTGGGATGTTAACTGTGATATCAACAACAGCTAAAAATAATTATTTTTACCCTTGGTTTGTGATGTATTTTAATATAGTATATTGTGCATATTATGGTGTTTAGAGAATGTGGGCCACCTTTTATGTCTTTATATATATTTGTGCATTTAAAATGTTTATGTTATTGTTTGTTTTAATATTACACATATTGTCAGCATTTTTAAGTTATCATGTATAACCTTTGGTTTCATTACCGATCGTTTGTTT
Source organism: Pelophylax lessonae (assembly GCF_965119305.1). NCBI lineage: Eukaryota > Metazoa > Chordata > Amphibia > Anura > Ranidae > Pelophylax > Pelophylax lessonae. Next base: position 112,756,015 of record NC_138775.1, on the reverse strand, counting down.
TTATTTATTTATTTCAAATGCCTGTTAGCTCTGCTCTATGTCTGTTTCCGGCGAGTTTGGAGACATGGGCAGAGAATTTTTCTGTCATTTCCTGTCCGCCTGGTTAAGACAATGCAATAGATGGAGTGCATGGTGTGACAGCTTCCGGTTGCGTCACTTCCTTTCGCTCGATCAGAATATTGCAGAGCGTGGAACACAAGAGGTGAACATTTCCTGTTGTGTCACTTCCGGGCGCCAGCTTATTTAATGCGTGCTCACACTGCTATACCACGCCTCTGATGATGTCATAGATGTTTGACGATACGCGTAAGGTGGACGTATCGGAGCTGAGAGCGCTACACACCGTGGTTTTATCTATTGATGCTGATATATGATGTCCATTATGTAAGTGCATTACTTTTTAATAAATGTATGTGCCCTGATGTACTTGGCACGATTGGCTGTCCCTCTGTCTTTTTCTGAGCCTGTATGTGAAAGACACTTCTATGGGGTCCTGTGAAGGCATTGCACATTGTGAATTGTGAAGTTTTCTCTCCCTGCTTAGGAATGTGAGGAATGGGACTAGGAACCATCATTTACGCCGAGCGCTGTTTGTCCTTATGCCTGTTTGACCACTCTGTGACAGGAGGGTCAAAAGTTCCGGTAAGAGGCTACGGGTGTCAGCACAGGGTGTAACTCATCTCTCTCACTATTCACTGGTGATTGGCTGATTGGATCGGGTCCTTTCTCTTTATCTGCAGTTCTACTCCATTAGATTGTTCATGGATTGTATTACTGTGATTGTATAATATATGTCTGGCGCAGCTCCTAATATACATCTACTAATTTATATGGACTGTGATCTTCCTATTGAGCTAGCTGCCTTGTGTACATATACTTTATATTTTTAGTTTTTTTTGTCTTAAGCACATATATCATCCTTTTTTTATTTGCTCTAATCATCGTCTGGGAAGACCAGGTGATGTCAATCTCAAAGGTTTTAAATGCCCAGACTCATCTGACCTTGCCCCAACAATCAGCACCATGGGATTTTCTAAGCAGTTGTCTAGAAAACTGAAACTGAAAATAGTTGACGCTCACAAAGCTGGAGAAGGCTATAAGAAGATAGCAAAGCGTTTTCAGATGTCAATATCCTCTGTTCGGAATGTAATTAAGAAATGGCAGTCATCAGGAACCGTGGAAGTTAAAGCAAGATCTGGAAGACCAAGAAAAATATCAGACAGAAAAGCTCGCAGGATTGTGAGAAAAACAATTCAAAACCCACGTTTGACTGCACGATTCCTCCAGAAAGATCTGGCAGACACTGGAGTTGTGGTACACTATTCCACTATAAAGAGATACTTGTACAAATATAGTCTTCATGGAAGAGTCATCAGAAGAAAACCTCTTCTACGTCCTCATCACAAAAATCAGTGTTTGAACTTTGCAAATGAACATATAGACAAGCCTGACGCATTTTGGAAACAGGTTCTGTGGACCGATGAGGTTAAAATTGAACTTTTTGACTGCAATGTGCAAAGATACGTTTGGAGAAGAAGGGGCACAGAATTTAATGAAAAGAACCTTTGTCCAACTGTTAAGCATGTGGGTGGATAAATCATGCTTTGGGGTTGTATTGCAGCCAGTGGCACAGGGAACATCTCACGAGTAGAAGGAAAAATGGATTCAATAAAATTTCAGCAAATTTTGCATGGTAACTTGATGCCATCTGTGAAAAAGCTGAAGTTAAAGAGAGGATGGCTTCTACAAATGGATAATGATCCTAAAAACACCTCGAAAATCCACTGGGGATAACATCAAGAGGCGTAAACTGAAGGTGTTGCCATGGCCTTCCCAATCTCCTGACCTCAACATTATAGAAAATCTATGGATAGACCTTAAAAGAGCAGGTCTGCCTATATAGAACAAGGCAGGCCGTCGTTTTGCCAGAGAGGAAAATGGAGATCTTGTGTTTCTGCTAAGCAGAAACAGGGATCTCTGTTTTCCTTTAATCAAAGCCCATTCCCCACACTTAGAAAGCATTCATAGGGAACACATTTAACCCTTTGATTGCCTGAGATGTTAATCCCTTCCCTGCCAGTATCATTTATACAGTGACAGTGCATTTTATTTAGCACTGGTCACTGTATTGGTGTCACTGTTCCCCAAAAGGTGTCACTTGGTGTCAGAGTTGTCCTCTGCAATGTCACCGTACCGCTAAAAATTGCTGATCGCCACCATTACTAGTAAAAGATATAGGTGTAGCATCCTCCTAGGTAGGTGCTAGTGAGAGAGTATAGTTTTGAGCTCTGTCTGCTTTCCAGAGGGGCTGCAGGTAAATCTATATTGCTCTCTACCTACCAGAGAGCAGGATCTGTTAGGGAGGTCTGCTCATTGTCCTCAGTATGAGATTCTTTCAGTCTAGAGAGTGTTTCATGTTGGTCCAAGAGGGAGGCATGTTGGACAGTGGGAGGAAACCTGACGAATGAGTGCATAGGCTTTTGATACAGTCCTGGTGATTGGCAGAGGGCAGGTCACCTCGGTGAATTCTGGGATACTGTATAAAAGCCAGTAGCACATGTGCTGCAGGGTCTTTGGCTGGAGAGCAGAGTCCTGGAGAGAGGGGGCGGCTGCCTCCTCCTCTGAAGAGGTGTCATGCAGACGCAGGAGGTCATACTGAGGGCCTAAGGAATAGATGAGAGGAGCTGAACCCAGAGGTCCAAGAGAGCTGAGTGAGAGGGGAAACACTGGAGACCCTGGGACCACAGTATCGTGAGTTTCAAGGGGCCTGACCTGAGGGGGGCCACCCCTAAGTGTAGGATAGTAAGTGGATGGGTGTCAGCAGTGGAGAAGAAAGAGGATGCTAGTGAGAGTAACCTGAAGATAATTGTCAGTTCACCAAGTCGTCTTAACAGAAAGAGACTCAATCCAAGTTCATCCATAGTGGCAGGGTGAATGAACAGCAGAGTTGTATAAAGTACTCGAAACCCATACTTGAGTAAAAGTACAAGTGCTCGATCAAAAAGTGACTTGAGTAGAAGTGGAAGTGCTCGATCAAAAAGTGACTTGAGTAGAAGTACTAAAGTATTCAACATTTTTTGTTCTTAAGTATTGCAAGTAGTTTGTTTTAAAAAAAATTTGCTACTCGAGTACTGAAAGTAAAAGTACCAGTAGTTTTGAAAAAAAAATTGCGCTGATAATACACATGTTTTGAGCTTCATGAAACCTGCCATCTACTGTTCTGGCAGTGGTAATTTTTATAATTGTAACGAGTAACTATGCAGCACAAAAAAAAAAAAAAATATCGGAGTAGAAGTATTGAAATCATTGAAAAAATGTAGTGCAGTAATAGTGGAAGTAGGAGAAAATAATTCTACTCTAGGAAAGTACAGATACCGCCTTTCGGTACTTAAGTACAGTAGTGAAGTAGTTCTACTTAGTTACTATACATCTCTGATGAACAGCCTGGCTGTATCGTAAGATAGGAGTCCTCAAGCATTGTCTATAGTTCAAATGGGAGTATCCCACTATTCCCTTCTCCTATCCCCATTTAAAATAAAAGAAAAACAACAACGAAATACCACATGGACTGATTACTGGAGCGAGCCAAGGAAGGAAAAAAGTAAGAACTTGAAACTGTCATTATTGCATGCTGGTAACTCAGGGGGACCTGTAAAGTGAAATCTGGCAGTCCTTACGGGGGCAGTGCTACATAAAAGAAAATAGAAAGCCCCTAAATCTATCCCATAGTTTATAGACTATATAACTTTTGCGCAAACCAGTCAATATACTGTATGCTTATTGGGACTTTTTTTAACAAAAATATGTACCAGAATACATATTGGACTAAATTGATTAGGAAATGTGATTTTTTAATTATTTTTTATTGGATGTGTTTTAGAGCAAAATAAAAAATTGTTTTTTTTTTTTCAAAATTGTCAGCCTTTTTTTGCTTATAGCGCACAAAATAAAAACCGGTATCAAATACCACCAAAAGAAAGCTCTATTTGTGGGGAAAAAGGAAATATTTTTTTTTTTATTTTGGGTACAGCATTGCACGACCGTGCAATTGCCAGTTAACGTAATGCAGTGCTGTATTGCAAAAAAATTGATTGGTCAGGAAGGGGGTAAAACCTTCCAGGGCTGAAGTCGTTAAATTGCTAAGAGCTATTCATTGTACTACTATATTTTAATACATTGTCATTTAGTCATAAACGCTGAAGATCTCATTGAAATATAACGGCCCTTTCAGCTTTGTTTTCCCCTGCTGCTGTTCATTAGCAGACACTTCTTTTGAAGTGAAAAGGCTGAAGCAAGATGTGAAGTAAGTAACTTTGACGTGAACTGCTGAGTTAGGCCCTCTAGATGTCAGAATTCATTTTACATGCATTGTCGTTAGAAAAATGCTAATTATTGAGAGCTTAAGACAAGTAGCTGAGCTCTTCCTGGAGGGAAAAATTTACAGTCATACTCTTGTTGTATATAGGGATATATACGGAAAAGTGTCGGTTTACAACTACCCAGGGTCTAGCAGTGAATCCTGTGTTTGTGGATTTGGTAAATTAATGTGGGAATTTATCATAGCAACCATATTGCATAGCTGGCTTTGAAGGGCCAATAAGGGAGATTTTGGATAAGCCAGTCCCCTCCCTATAAAAGGTAGGGTTCTTGGAGCCACATTAAGGTAAGCATAGGAAGTGCTGCTGAAAAGTGTATAGGGGGAGTTGATGTAGGGCTTGTAGGCCCTGGCAGGCCTGGTAAAGTAGATGTAAACCCTTACTGAATGTTATGTAGGTGACAATATCTGTGCATCCTGGAAAATTTGGTATTGGAATGGAAAGGTTTTTTACCTTTTTTTTCATCCTCTTACATCTCAATGCTGCTGATGTCCTGCAGCTTATTTGCTTGCTTTACTCATCACAAATATGAACACGGAAAGGCTGCAAAATTCGGTTCACTGGACATTCACTGAACACTTAAAAATTACAAACCCCATTGAAGTCTAATGTCAATCAACACATGTGATGTAGATCCATATCAGTCACCATGACCGTGCTGCCCACAGCTTTGTCCTTTTCAAAGCTCCTTTTCAAAAATGGGCACGAGTCCCCCTCAAATATCATAATGGACCTTTATACAGGCATGCAGCTTGACTGGCCAGAAAAGGGGAAGATAGCTTGCTCTCTCCCCATCTCCCAAACAATACCAGGACCCATGCCCAAAATATTGGGAGGGTACCTTGCAGGGGAGGGGACAAAAGTCACTCAGGATCCCCACCAGCTTGTTTTCAATTTGAAACAAACCAGCAGGAATCTTTCATTTAGAGGTGGTAGTGATACTGCCACTAAATGACAAACTTCCACATCATCAGCTTGAGGTTCGGATGGGCAGGCAAACTCTGGCCATTTTGTTCAGAGAACTGTGAACAGACAGTGTTTGGGTTGATTTCAAGGTTGCCAGCCCACATACTGTACACTAAGTCATACCAGGTTGAGTGTGTTTTTTCACACTCGCTTTCAATACAGTGGACTTGCATGGAAGGTCTGTCTTAAATAGTGACAGCAGTGGAATATGCCTGGCAATATACAGTACTGATATCAGCCAAGAAAATATGTTCCTTTGGGAGACCATGTGACAGAGTGATTAACAGGCAGGAGTTTGCGGGAGACCCCATAGCACATCCCATAACACAAAATGCTTAAACAAGGACTTTTAGAGCACGTTAGACAGTTCTTGCCGATGGTCTGTTCAAGAGCTGCCTTTTTTTGCAGCACCGCACTGCACTATACACTTAAAAAAAAACACAAACCCTTAACCTGCTGCATTCCCATATACTGAACCTAAAAAGTGTGTGATTACTTCTTCAGTAGGTTTACTGAAGGTCTACTGAAGACCCAATGAGTGGGCGACACGCATATAGGTGGGAGCAGCCGAGCCTGTGATGTCATGCAGCCACTGAGATCTGTGTGGAGTGGTGAGCAGATGAATGTGAATGTGATTACAAGAGCTTTTGATTTTATTTTTTGTAAGTGTTTTTTATTAGGGGCCTTTTAATAAGAGACACTTTTTAGTCTACCTTTGTACTTGTATGAGGTTCGCAGAGCAGTAAGAGGAGCTTGCAGAGCTGGATGCCAGGCAAGGAGACCATAGCAGGAGATATGTTTATATACATAGCTGATTGATTTAATCTGTGAGGTGAGCAGGTTTTCCAGCCGGTGGTGGTGTGCACTTTTTGGTGTCATTAAGTGATTGAAGAACACTGCGGTGGATCACTCTTTATATTGCATTTTTGGTTTACACATGGCCTTTGTTTTTTGGGGGGTAGGCTTATGTATTTTTGATTTAAAAGGACTTTAGTTGAAGACACACAGTTTTTTATTATTTTTTATTATATTTTTTTATTCTATTTCTTTTTTAGGTGATTTTTGGTTGCGCTGCTCTGTAAGAATATTTGTTTTTTAATAGATAGGAATAAGTAGTGGTTTTTAATTGGGGTAATTTCCCAGTTATGATAGGCGATTGTCCTATATTTCATTAAGTTAGGTAGTATTCATCAATACACAGGATGGAGGATAGGAAATGGTTTGTGTAACATTCCTAATATATTTTAGCCTACTATGACTATTTATTTTGTTCATGCATAATATGTTCGTTATCTATTTTATATGTCTGTGATTTTGTACACCTACAGTGCCTTGCGAAAGTATTCGGCCCCCTTGAACTTTGCAACCTTTTGCCACATTTCAGGCTTCAAACATAAAGATATAAAACTGTAATTTTTTGTGAAGAATCAACAACAAGTGGAACACAATCATGAAGTGGAATGAAATGTATTGGATATTTCAAACTTGTTTAACAAATAAAAAACTGAAAAATTGGGCGTGCAAAATTATTCAGCCCCCCTTAAGTTAATACTTTGTAGCGCCACCTTTTGCTGCGATTACAGCTGTAAGTCGCTTGGGGTATGTCTCTATCAGTTTTGCACATCGAGAGACTGAACTTTTTGCCCATTCCTCCTTGCAAAACAGCTCGAGCTCAGTGAGGTTGGATGGAGAGCGTTGGTGAACAGCAGTTTTCAGTTCTTTCCACAGATTCTCGATTGGATTCAGGTCTGGACTTTGACTTGGCCATTCTAACACCTGGATATGTTTATTTGTGAACCATTCCATTGTAGATTTTGCTTTATGTTTTGAATCATTGTCTTGTTGGAAGACAAATCTCCGTCCCAGGTTTAGGTCTTTTGCAGACTCCATCAGGTTTTCTTCCAGAATGGTCCTGTATTTGGCTCCATCCATCTTCCCATCAATTTTAACCATCTTCCCTGTCCCTGCTGAAGAAAAGCAGGCCCAAACCATGATGCTGCCACCACCATGTTTAACAGTGGGGATGGTGTGTTCAGGGTGATGAGCTGTGTTGCTTTTACGCCAAACATAATGTTTTGCATTGTTGCCAAAAAGTTTGATTTTGGTTTCATCTGACCAGAGCACCTTCTTTCACATGTTTGGTGTGTCTCCCAGGTGGCTTGTGGCAAACTTTAAACAACACTTTTTATGGATATCTTTAAGAAATGGCTTTCTTCTTGCCACTCTTCCATAAAGGCCAGATTTGTGCAGTATACGACTGATTGTTGTCCTATGGACAGAGTCTCCCACCTCAGCTGTAGATCTCTGCAGTTCATTTAGAGTGATCATGGGCCTCTTGGCTGCATCTTTGATCAGTCTTCTCCTTGTATGAGCTGAAAGTTTAGAGGGACGGCCAGGTCTTCGTAGATTTGCAGTGGTCTGATACTCCTTCCATTTCAATATTATCGCTTGCACAGTGCTCCTTGGGATGTTTAAAGCTTGGGAAATCTTTTTGTATCCAAATCCAGCTTTAAACTTCTCCACAACAGTATCTCGGACCTGTCTGGTGTGTTCCTTGTTCTTCATGATGCTCTCTGCGCTTTAAACGGACCTCTGAGACTATCACAGTGCAGGTGCATTTATACGGAGACTTGATTACACACAGGTGGATTCTATTTATCATCATTAGTCATTTAGGTAAACATTGGATCATTCAGAGATCCTCACTGAACTTCTGGAGAGAGTTTGCTGCACTGAAAGTAAAGGGGCTGAATAATTTTGCACGCCCCATTTTTTCAGTTTTTTATTTGTTAACAAAGTTTGAAATATCCAATAAATTTCGTTCCACTTCATGATTGTGTCCCACTTGTTGATTCTTTACAAAAAATTACAGTTTTATATCTTTATGTTTGAAGCCTGAAATGTGGCAAAAGGTCGCAAAGTTCAAGGGGGCCGAATACTTTCGCAAGGCACTGTATTTATGCATACTGTATATGTGGGTTATATTTTTTATACACATATACAGTATGTATGATTTTATATATACTTTTAGGTGGATGTGACACATTTATTGTATTGGAGTATATAGGTAGTGCATTAATTGCAATTATTGAAGTATGGAGTATTTGTTAATATTGGATTTTGAGTCTGATGTATACTTCTGCTGTCATTTATTTATTCACCCTGCATGTAGGGCTGGTGGCTCTCCAATTGAATTATGCATATAGTACTAAATATATTTATTGAGAGATTTATACTCTGCTACGGGGCTGTTGTTTTTTTATATACAGCAACTTGGGTGTGTTCATAAAGGGGTTAAAGAGAGGGATGGTTATTTGCCCGTAAGTTTTGGCATACGTTTAATATTCTACTTTATGCATGTGCCTCCACCAGATCCTAGGAAAGGGTTATGAATTTGCATATGTTTGAATGAGCGACAGCTTTTATTCCGTGGAGCCGGGCCCAGCAGCCACCCCCCTGTGACCAAGTCAGAAATGACAAAACCCATTGGGGCGTGACTGCACGGCATCCGGAAACAACTGAGGATCTCCAAAGGATCGTTTACCAGTGTGGACAGGGTATGATCTATAGGATATCCCGAGCACGGTCCTATAGGCAATTTTAACCTGTGGAAAATGTTAGTGTAAAAGAGTTGTTTTAAATAAATGTTGTGATTGTTAAAACATATCACTCTAGTGGAGGTTATTTCTTTGCATATACCTGCATTATCAACCCGGGGAGGAGGAGGTGAAAGAAGGATATTTTCCAAACATCTAGATGACCGGGATGAATTGTTGTAAATTGAATTTGCCTTGTCCATGAGAATGGAAGGCAATATGTTCTGATGAGTGGCCATCTCATTGGGAGTGGGATCACATACTGGTGGTGGAGTGTGAGGTGGTTTTCTTGTTTACATCAAGATACTATGGTCTGTTCTAAGTCAAGCTACATTGCCTTTTTATTGATGGACTATTTTTCACTTTATTGATGGTCTATTGCTCATGAACCATTCTGTGTAATTTATGTATTTTATGCATGTAATTCAGTGAGTGGTATGTTAGATTGCGCTACTGCAGTGTTGCATGTTGGATTTCTCTTTTTGCTTACATGTTATTAAAGTAGCAGCATTTTAGTATTTATTGTATTATTCTACCTAAGCGTAGGGGGTTATTCTATTTCATTTCAGAGGTATGTACAGTTTAGTGTTAGGCAGAAGCATGGTCATTTAGGGGAGGGCACTGGGTGCTGTCGTTGTAATGGAGGAACCGCATAATCATTAGGTATCTTGATCTTGGCATAATGGGTGAATAGACTGGCATGTGGTAGATGGACCAGTATGAGTATAATTCATTTTTTCCCATATTTAAAGTGAAACCCAAAAATATTCTACATTCCTCCACTGTTAAATCTCTGCACTCTATTGGACGGGCGTAATTTGAATCTGGGTTGCTTGATATGAAATGTTGGGCATAGGGGTTGCACTGGGCCACAATTGCAGACAAAAGGTCATTGGCAAATTTTTTTTTTAAAAAATCCATTGGGCAAAATTTTCTGTGTTCACCTGGATACCTGGCTGGGTGGTAAAAGGGGGGATTTTTGCTGCTCCTGAGTTAGGAGGAAGCCATAGTGGGTTTTGAAAGGCATAGGGAAAGGGTGGCATGGGTCCTAACCCTTTTGGGCTGAGATAACATCCCACTAGTGCTTGGCCTTTCTTGCAGTGGTACTCCATTTCTCGTCGATGCCACTGTGCTACTAGTGGATGGCACTGAGCTGCTGGTGGATACCACTGCTCTACTTTTGGTAACCTGCTCTTAGCCAGAAAGCCTTCATTTGGTAGGCACTAGAGTTGAGCACAGGTGGATTCTATTTATCATCATTAGTCATTTAGGTAAACATTGGATCATTCAGAGAGCCTCACTGAACTTCTGGAGAGAGTTTGCTGCACTGAAAGTAAAGGGGCTGAATAATTTTGCACGCCCCATTTTTTCAGTTTTTTATTTGTTAACAAAGTTTGAAATATCCAATAAATTTTGTTCCACTTCATGATTGTGTCCCACTTGTTGATTCTTTACAAAAAATTACAGTTTTATATCTTTATGTTTGAAGCCTGAAATGTGGCAAAAGGTCGCAAAGTTCAAGGGGGCCGAATACTTTCGCAAGGCACTGTATTTATGCATACTGTATATGTGAGTTATATTTTTTATACACATATACAGTATGTATGATTTTATATATACTTTTAGGTGGATGTGACACATTTATTGTATTGGAGTATATAGGTAGTGCATTAATTGCAATTATTGAAGTATGGAGTATTTGTTAATATTGGATTTTGAGTCTGATGTATACTTCTGCTGTCATTTATTTATTCACCCTGCATGTAGGGCTGGTGGCTCTCCAATTGAATTATGCATATAGTACTAAATATATTTATTGAGAGATTTATACTCTGCTACGGGGCTGTTGTTTTTTTATATACAGCAACTTGGGTGTGTTCATAAAGGGGTTAAAGAGAGGGATGGTTATTTGCCCGTAAGTTTTGGCATACGTTTAATATTCTACTTTATGCATGTGCCTCCACCAGATCCTAGGAAAGGGTTATGAATTTGCATATGTTTGAATGAGCGACAGCTTTTATTCCGTGGAGCCGGGCCCAGCAGCCACCCCCCTGTGACCAAGTCAGAAATGACAAAACCCATTGGGGCGTGACTGCACGGCATCCGGAAACAACTGAGTATCTCCAAAGGATCGTTTACCAGTGTGGACAGGCTATGATCTATAGGATATCCCGAGCACGGTCCTATAGGCAATTTTAACCTGTGGAAAATGTTAGTGTAAAAGAGTTGTTTTAAATAAATGTTGTGATTGTTAAAACATATCACTCTAGTGGAGGTTATTTCTTTGCATATACCTGCATTATCAACCCGGGGAGGAGGAGGTGAAAGAAGGATATTTTCCAAACATCTAGATGACCGGGATGAATTGTTGTAAATTGAATTTGCCTTGTCCATGAGAATGGAAGGCAATATGTTTTGGTGAGTGGCCATCTCATTGGGAGTGGGATCACATACTGGTGGTGGAGTGTGAGGTGGTTTTCTTGTTTACATCAAGATACTATGGTCTGTTCTAAGTCAAGCTACATTGCCTTTTTATTGATGGACCATTTTTCACTTTATTGATGAACTATTGCTCATGAACCATTCTGTGTAATTTATGTATTTTATGCATGTAATTCAGTGAGTGGTATGTTAGATTGCGCTACTGCAGTGTTGCATGTTGGATTTCTCTTTTTGCTTACATGTTATTAAAGTAGCAGCATTTTAGTATTTATTGTATTATTCTACCTAAGCGTAGGGGGTTATTCTATTTCATTTCAGAGGTATGTACAGTTTAGTGTTAGGCAGAAGCATGGTCATTTAGGGGAGGGCACTGGGTGCTGTCGTTGTAATGGAGGAACCGCATAATCATTAGGTATCTTGATCTTGGCATAATGGGTGAATAGACTGGCATGTGGTAGATGGACCAGTATGAGTATAATTCATTTTTTCCCATATTTAAAGTGAAACCCAAAAATATTCTACATTCCTCCACTGTTAAATCTCTGCACTCTATTGGACGGGCGTAATTTGAATCTGGGTTGCTTGATATGAAATGTTGGGCATAGGGGTTGCACTGGGCCACAATTGCAGACAAAAGGTCATTGGCAAAATTTTTTTAAAAAAAATCCATTGGGCAAAATTTTCTGTGTTCACCTGGATACCTGGCTGGGTGGTAAAAGGGGGGATTTTTGCTGCTCCTGAGTTAGGAGGAAGCCATAGTGGGTTTTGAAAGGCATAGGGAAAGGGTAGCATGGGTCCTAACCCTTTTGGGCTGAAATAACATCCCACTAGTGCTTGGCCTTTCTTGCAGTGGTACTCCATTTCTCATCGATGCCACTGTGCTACTAGTGGATGGCACTGAGCTGCTGGTGGATACCACTGCTCTACTTTTGGTAACCTGCTCTTCGCCAGAAAGCCTTCATTTGGTAGGCACTAGAGTTGAGCGAACCCGAACTGTATAGTTCGGGTCAGTACTGAATTTTGGGGTGTTAGGGACACTATAAAGGTTTAACCCCTTGATCTCCCCCAGTTAACCCCTTCACTGCCCCGTCACAGTGTTCACTATATACAGTGACACTGTATTAGTGTCACGGGTGACGCTATTTAGGCTAGTTAGCGTCAGGGTTCCACCACACCACTGTTGTTTAGAGTCAGTTAGAGTCAAGTACACTAACACAATGCACACACACACCTCCATTACTAGTATAGTGTTTGAACAGATCAATATCTGATCTGATCAGAACTATACTAGTGTCCCCATAGTTTAGTGTTCCCAAAACGTAGTGTTTGCACAATCAGCACTGATTCCTGCCAGCACCTGCGTTTAGCCCCTCCGCCCAGCCCACCCTACCCAGGCAAGGGCAGTAATCAATAGATTACTGTCACTTTCAAAAAACACAAATCACACAAAACTGCTGCGTTAGCAGAGTCAGGCCTGATCTCTGCTAGCACTAGCAGTTTTTTTTTTGTAGTGACCAAATAGTCCTTGACAACCAGGTGCTTTTTTACCTGTTAGTCACACTACTGTACCGGTAAATTTAGTTACTAAAATGACCAAACATTGGTACAGTAGTGCAGAGGCTTACAGTATACTGACCATGTCAGATGAGAGCGATGGGGAAGCCTCACTGGCAGAATCAGGGTCAGTATACGATCCTGATGACAGCAATGGCTCCCTGACAGATAGCTCCGGCGGCAGAGGGGTCCCTGCTAAGGTCCGGCGTACCCGACCCCATTCTGGAGTTGCTGAGATGCAAGAACCGGATGTTTCTCATATGCAGCAGAGTGCCAGTACTAGTGCCGCTCACACTTCTCGTGATCTGGCAAGCACGAGCGGCCTAGTACACCCTGGACCTAGTACAACCAGCACTGCAGTAAGACTTGGTGACGTGGCAAGTCCCATAAGTGCAGTTGAAGCTGGTGCGGTGGCTAGCACAAGTAGTGGCCCACAGCCACCGCGTATTCGAAGACAGGCCCGTAGAGCCCATAGTGCCCTCCCTGAAGCGCTGGCATATCCTAATTGGCAGCCCACAGATTCCACAGCACCAGTACTTCCCCCATTCACTGCCCAACCCAGAATTCGAGTGGAAACAGTTGGTTTTAATCCCATTAACTTTTTTGAGCTGTTTTTCACTGAAGATCTTTTCAGATCTATTGTGGATCAATCAAATTTTTACACACAACAATTCATTGCCGCCAGACCATTCTCCTGGAATCCTATAACGATTCCCGATTTTAAAAAAATTCTGGCCCTATCCTCCAACACGAGCATTACAAAAAAAGAATGAATTGCGGTTATATTGGTCCACTGACCCAATTCATCAAATGCACGTGTTCTCTGCTGCTATGTCCAGGGTTCGATACGAACAAATATTTCGGTTCATGCATTTCAGCGACAATGAACTCTGTCGTCCTCAGGGAGACCCTGAATATGATCGGCTCCACAAAATTCGGCCCCTCGTAGACTACTTCAATCAGCGGTTTGCAGCCTTGTTTACCCCCCAACAAGATTGTCTTCGTTGACGAGTCCCTGATAAAGTTTAATGGCCGCCTTGCTATGAAACAGTACCTCCCCAGCAAGCGTGCCAGATACGGGGTCAAACTGTACAAGCTCTGTGACAGGGCCACAGGCTATACAGTTAGTTTCCGTGTCTACGAGGGAAAAGATAGCTCTGTGGAGCCCCCCGACTGCCCAGACTACATAGGGAGCAGCGGTAAGGTAGTTTGGGACTTGGTGTCACCCTTATTCGGAAAGGGGTACCACTTGTACGTGGACAATTTTTATTCAAGCGTGCCACTTTTTAGACACCTCTTTCAATTGCAGATTGGCGGTTGTGGCACCATGCGATCTAATCGCCAGGGCTTCCCCCAACGGCTAGTAAATGCCCCACTGAGTCCAGGGGAGAGAGCCTGCTTGAGGTGCAATTAATTGCTTGCAGTGAAGTGGGACAAACTGAATGTTTTCGTTCTGTCCTCCATTCACCCAGACACGGCAGTCGAAATTACTACGATCGGTGTTGTTGTTGAGAAGCCCCTCTGTGTCCCCGAATATAATAGTAAAATGGGAGGGGTGGACTTCAACGACCAGATGATGGGACCATACTTAATTGCCAGTAAGGCCAGACGCTGGTACAAAAAAGTGTCTGTATACATTTTTCAATTGGCTATTTACAACGCTTTTGTCTTATGCAAAGCGTCTGCTGGAACATTATCCTTCTTTCAATTCCAAGAAGAGATAATCAGAGCCCTTCTGTATCCAGCCGGCTGCTCCTGCCCAACTTCCCCAACCAGATGCAGTGAGCTGGCTGCATGAGAGGCATTTTCCGGAATATCTCCCAAGTACCCCTACCCAATGATACCCCCAAAAAAGATGCCATGTCTGCAGCAAGCGCGGATTTAGGCATGACACCCGTAATTATTGTCCCGACTGTCCTGACCGACCTGGTCTTTGCCACGGTGACTGTTTCCGTCGCTACCACACACTAGTGGATTATTATCGTAGGGTGAAGCACTGCACAGTTTAGGGCACATTTACACAGGGTCTCAAAAGATGTTCGATGGCTATCGTCATTTTGAGAGACCCTAACCTGGAACCTGGAGCTCTAACGTTGAAGAAAAAAAGTGTAAAAAAAAAATACATAAAAACATAAAATAAAAAAGCCAAAAATAGTTGTCGTCTAAGTTATTTTTATGTTCTTCTACACTTCCTGCTGTACTTTTACTGTACTTTTGTTTTTCATTCTTTTGTTAACCTGTTTCTCTTGCAGGTACCCGAGATGTCGCGAACCTAAAATTTGCCGTTCGCGAACAGCGAATGCGTACCTCCGCAAATGTTCGCGAACGGGCGAACCGGGCGAACCGCCATAGACTTCAATAGGCAGGTGAATTTTAAAACCCACAGGGACTCTTTCTGGCCACAATAGTGATGGAAAAGTTGTTTCAAGGGGACTAACCCCTGGACTGTGGCATGCCAGAGGGGGATCCATGGCAAAACTACCATGGAAAATTACGTAGTTGACGCAGAGTCAGGTTTTAATCCATAAAGGGCATAAATCACCTAACATTCCTAAATTGTTTGGAATAACGTGCTTTAAAACATCCAGTGTGTGTATACGATCAGGTATGATGTTGTATCGATCAGGTAGTGTAAGGGTTGCGCCCGCTTCACAGTAACAGACAAAACTCTGACAGGCCAAACTCCCCATTGTCATGGACATCCAATAATGTCTGGTAGTTTACCTGTTCCTCATGTCTGCATTAAGGGCCAGACTCTTCCTTCTGGCTGCTTTTATCATCTCTCTTCCCTGTTTGGCTCCACCCCAGGCCTTTCCAGGAAGTCTATATTAACCAGTGCACTGCAGGTCTGCTTTGCTGCTCAACAGTGCTAGTTTCCTGTTTCCTGTGTGCTTGATCTACTGTTCTGTGTACCGACTTTGGCTTGTCTCTGACTATTCCTGTTTGCCTGTTACCCTGACCTTTGGCCTGTCCCGTGGTTACCCTTGTCTGCATTTTACCCCGACCTCGGCTTACCCATCACCATTCCGTGTGTCCTGAGTGGCTGCTTCCCTTCTCTTCCTATGGAGCGTGACCTGGGGGACCCCAGGGGCCGCGACTTGGGCCCAGCTGCAGCCAAGTCCATCCTCACCACTAGAGGCTCTGGTGAACACCTGCTGGGTCTTAGACTCCGTGCCCTGGGGAATCTTGGGCTCACGTTCCAGTCCATCTGCAGCAGTCTGCTATCGGGTTCACTACCTTGCGCTGCGCCCCTGCCTCCAACAGGGTGCAGTTGTCACCTGGCCACAGGTGACCTGACACCCATTTAACAGTCAGTCAGTCCATTTGCACAACCGCAAACTCCCCATTTGCACAAGGTTGGATACCAAGCTAGCCATGTCCCATTCCTTGTCCTCACTGACGTCATTGAAGGTCTCTTCCTCCACCCAGCCACGTACAACACCAAGGGTCCCCGAAAGGTGACAACAAGCCCCCTGGGACGCCTGCTGTGGTTGGTCTTCCACCTCCTCAAAGCCACCTTCCTCTTCTGACTTCTCTTCTTCAGACTCCTCTCTCTGCGTTGCCACAGGTCCAGCAATCGACAACGACAAGGCTGCTTCTGGTGGTGATGGGGACCACAACTCTTCCTCTTCATGCTCATCTACGGCCTGATCCAGCACTCTTCGCAGGGCACGCTCCAGAAAAAACGCATATGGGATGAGGTCGATGATGTTGCCTTGGGTTTGACTGACCAGGTTTGTCACCTCCGCAAAAGGACGCATGAGCCTACAGCCATTGTGCATGAGCATTCAGTAACGTGGCCAAAAAATACCCAGCCCCGCTGAGGCTGTCCTCTTTTTTTTTTTTTATTAAAAAAAATCTGTTTTTATCAGTTTAATCCCTGTTACGTTACATCCCCTATCAGGGGCCGGTGTATGGAATGGATTTTAGGAACCGGGAGATGGAAAAAGATGGTTGGTCTGTCCTCTTACTTCCAATTTTGGGCACTGCGCGTGACGCCGTGCAATGTACTGTGACATCCTATATGAGTGGTGTGTTAAGTAGTACTATTCTTATCAGTTTAATCCCTGTTACATCCCCTATCAGGGGACATGTATCGAATAGATTTTAGACAACCGCAAAGAGTTGTCAATAGTTGACACACTCATGACATAAATTTTATTCCTCTATGCGTCAATCTTGCTGTAGTGATGACTGTGGTCATGCGTACGTTTGGGAGATTGCAGGCGATGGTGGTTTTTCAAAGCCTATGGTCGTGCTGAGGTAGTTCAGTGACAATTAAGTGACCCAGAAAACAATGATTCTGCAATGTGGGCCCATTGTTGGCCTAGTAGGCTTTAATGATCACCCAAGATGATCATAAAGAAAATTAATGTTTTTTCTATGAAAAATTATCCAGCGGATTACTTTTGGTCTGTTCACAATGAAGCAACGACCTTATCATCTGGGGTGTGCCAACATTGCCAACACACTCCTAGAGGTGATCGCTTCATTGTGATACGCAAGCCCCTCATGAAGGGGAATTGACACATGTATGTGCCTTTTTTTTTGTGTTTTGTTTTTTGCAGTCACAGTGTAGCACCAGAGGCCAAAAAAATTAGGCATGTACACATGCCTGAAAAAGCAGGTATTGTTGCAGCCGCTGCTGTAGCAGCGGCCGGAAAAATTGAGGTTTCTCCAGGCAGAAAGTGCACTTAAACATTGCGGCTTGAACCGTAGTTGGTGGCGGAGAAGTCACGTAAGTCATCCGGCATGCAGAGATTAAATACAGCAGCGTGTGGACCATTTTTAGCCCAAGGCATCTCATCAGGCCTTTTTTAGTCAAATGCATCCCCCACTGTCAGTCCCTTCGGGATCCATGCCTCATTCATCTTAACCTCCCTGGCAGTATGATTCTGTCAGGAATTCTGTACCAAAAGCGGTACAATTTCTTTCATGGAAATTTGGCGTTATGTATTATAGGCCTACAATTCTTAGTAATTACTGACTTAAACCTGACCAAAACAAGACTCTAGTAGTCATCCCAGATGTGATAAATTTGAAACACAAACGCATGAATTATAATCAAATCAATAATATAATTTTATTATATAATATAATATATATATATACATATATATATATATTATATAGTAAAATTATATTATTGATTAGATTATAATTTATGCGTTATATTATATATATATATATATATATATATATATATATATATATATATATATATAGGTGTGTATATATATATATATATATATATATATATATATATATATATGTGTGTGTGTGTATATATACTGTGTGTATATATATATATATATATATATACATACGTGTATATGTGTGTGTGTGTATATATATATATATATATATATATATATGTGTGTGTGTGTGTGTGTGTGTGTATATATATATACATATATATATATACATACATATACATACATACATATATATATATATATATATATATATAATAATATAAATGTTATGTGTGTGTTTGTGTTTTGTGCAACGCTCAATGTTTGAATTTCCCTCCCTAGTTCCGCTCCCATGCAGCATTGCTGCTGCAGGGAACGGAACTAGGAAGTCATCACACCGACGGAGGACGGACGAGGGGCGGGGATCTCAGACGGCTGGCGATCTCAGCAATGGGAGATCATCGCTGGATCGCCAGGAGAAGGTAAGAGACCGCTGCACGCTCTGCCCATCCACCCCGAGCGTGACTCGGAGATACCGATCCTAGCACAGAAAATCCACCCAGAGTCATGCTCGGGGATACCGCTAGGAGGGTTAATAAAGGTGAGGTAATCTAGACTTTTTTGACCTAGGCGACTTCTCTTCTCAGTGACAATACCTCCTGCTGCGCTGAAGGTCCTTTCTGACAGGACACTTGAAGCGGGGCAGGCCAGAAGTTCTATCGCAAATTGGGATAGCTCAGGCCACAGGTCAAGCCTGCACACCCAGTAGTCAAGGGGTTCATCGCTCCTCAGAGTGTCGATATCTGCAGTTAAGGCAAGGTAGTCTGCTACCTGTCGGTCGAGTCGTTCTCTGAGGGTGGACCCCGAAGGGCTGTGGCGATGCGTAGGACTTAAAAAGCTCCGCATGTCAAACAAGAAAAATTGGCCCGCGGGACATTGTGTGAGGTGTGTTTGGAGGCTGGAGAGGAGTTAAGTACCCAATTAGTAAAATCAATATTTGTTTTATTGCAAAGTATGCACAGGTTGTAAAAATACAAATACATAACGTGCTCCATGGCACATGACGTAGCTCAAAGGCTATAGTTACAATATTGTACAACACAGGCAAAATTGAATCATATATTGGAAAACATCTTGATGTAACCACTCAAATTACAGATAAGACATAAATAATGTGCTGAGTTGACATAACAGTAAAAATAGTATATAGCATCGTGATCTGACGCGTTTCGGGAGTAACATCTCCCTTCCTCAGAGATCAATAATTCGAAGTATATCTATAAAAGAACACTGTTGTTAAAATATGCCATAGCATTGTAGTTTTAATTACAAAATTCAATCAAGTAGTGAAAACGTGACGGAGTATGGAATACTCACAACTCAATGGGACTTGAGTGGAGAAAATGGACTCCTGTGTTGCAGCGGTGTGCGTGTCTGGCCCGGGAGCTGAAGGGTCCCAATGTAGTGACAGCCAATGTAAGGGGTCCATGGTGGGTGAGTAATGAATGTGCAAATAACAAAAGCACCTTTCCATCTGTCATGTGTAAAAGTGTAAATAGTAGTGAGACGGTAGCAAATTGCAACCGATAAATTGCTAAACATAATGTGTATGAGATGGAGAGGGCCGGTGTAAAAAGGAATAGTGCTGCCAAGATAACCAAGAGTGAACAAGAAAAGAGAAGACATAATGGAAAAAAAAGAAAAAAAAAAAAAGAAAAGGTGGGTGACAGTGTGTCAGGTAAGTGCCGAGGTGGGGTGAGAGAGAGAGATGAGATCGTGAGTGGAGGGTATAGAAAAGCCGCCCTGAGAAAAGTGGATGCAAGGAGAAAGTAGTGCGGACAAGATAGTGAGAACAAGGCAACTGACCTACCATTTGGACCCGAGACTAGGAGCACAGGTGGGACCCTAGCGTCATGCAGCGGGTGTGCAGAGATCAATCAGACTAGCAGCGCCTGTGATCTCGTGGAGGAGAGGAGCGCTGGGGACGGACCTCTCCGACCCGTAGTTGTGTAGGCACGCACACAGCGCGGTGACGTCAGTGAGAACACTGACGCACCACGCTGGGGGTGCAGCATGACGCCGATGTACTGGTGGACCCGCTCCTCCCATGGAGGGGAGGGGCGGGGACAGCAAGGGAGACAGAGCCTCCCAATTCGTACATCGCAGCTCCCGGGACTAGAGCTAGCAACATCCAGCACACAGGGAATCAACATAAAGCAAAGACATTGGATGTAATAACCGTAACAGAGTAAGATCTCAATAGATGGTTGCATATGGCATATAAGGGAAATAGTTTGGATAAACCTATAAGAAAATGGAGAGGCACCAAGATGTGATTGTCCAGCCAAAGAGGGAGCCAGATCATTAAATGGGCACAGTGGGTGTCTTCCACCCTAATATAAATTCAACAAAAGGGCAATGATCTGGTTCCCACCAAAACACTCCTCCATCCCAAATTATACATACAAACAAGAAAAATTGGCCCGCGGGACTTTGTGTGAGGTGTGTTTGGAGGCTGGAGAGGAATTAAGTACACAATTAGTAAAAGCAATATTTGTTTTATTGCAAAGTATGCACAGGTTGTAAAAATACAAATACATAACGTGCTCCGTGGCACATGACGTAGCTCAAAGGCTATAGTTACAATATTGTACAACACAGGCAAAATTGAATCATATATTGGAAAACATCTTGATGTAACCACTCAAATTACAGATAAGACATAAATAATGTGCTGAGTTGACATAACAGTAAAAATAGTATATAGCATCGTGATCTGACGCGTTTCGGGAGTAACATCTCCCTTCCTCAGAGATCAATAATTCAAAGTATATCTATAAAAGAACACTGTTGTTAAAATATGCCATAGCATTGTAGTTTTAATTGCAAAATTCAATCAAGTAGTGTCCTCCATCAACAACATGTCTGAAAAGCGTCCTGTCCTTGCCGTCGTGGTAGGAGGAGGATTACTTTCACCTCTTCCCCTGTTAGATTCCCGTTGTGCTGTGACATCACCCTTATACGCTGTGCAAAGCATACTTTTTAACTTGTTTTGTAACTACTGCATCCTTTGCGACTGCCGGTAATTCGGTAACATATCAGACACCTTCTGCTTATACCGGTGGTCTAGTAGTGTGGCCACCCAGTACAGGTCGTTCTCCTTCAGCCTTTTTATAAGAGGGTCCCTCAACAGGCATGACAGCATGAAAGACCCCATTTGCACAAGGTTGGATGCCGAGCTACTCATGTCCAATTCCTCGTCCTCACTGATCTCATTGAAGGTCTGTTCTTCCCCCCAGCCACGTACAACACCACGGGTACCAGATAGGTGACAACGAGCACCCTGGGATGCCTGCTGTGGTTGGTGTTCCTCCTCCTCAAAGCCACATTCCTCTTCTGACTCCTCTTCCTCAGACTCTTCTTCCAGCGTTGCCGCAGGTCCAGCAAGCGATGATAAGGCTGTTTCTGGTGGTGATGGTGACCACAACTCTTCCTCTTCACGCTCATCTACGGCCTGATCCAGCACTCTCCGCAGGGCACGCTCCAGGAAGAAAACAAATGGGATGATGTCGCTGATGGTGCCTTCGGTGCGACTGACTAGGTTTGTTACCTCCTCAAAAGGACGCATGAGCCTACAGGCATTGCGCATGAGCGTCCAGTAACGTGGCAAAAAAAATACCCAGCTCCGCAGAGGCTGTCCTAGCACCCCGGTCATACAAATACTCGTTGACGGCTTTTCTTGTTGGAGCAGGCGGTCGAACATTAGGAGTGTTGAATTCTAACGTGTCGGGCTGTCGCAAATCAAGCGCCTCACTGGCATGTTGTTTCGCCGCTGAATATCTGAAAAGTGTGCCATGGGCGTGTAGGAACGCCTGAAATGGCCACACACCTTCCTGGCCTGCTTGAGGACGTCCTGTAAGCCTGGGTACTTATGCACAAAGCGTTGTACAATCAGATTCAACACATGTGCCATGCAAGGCACATGTGTCAACTTGCCCAAATTCAATGCCGCCAACAAATTGCTTCCGTTGTCACACACCACTTTGCCGATCTCCAGTTGGAGTCAGCCACTGATCCACCTGTGCGTTCAGGGCAGACAGTAGTGCTGGTCCGGTGTGACTCTCTGCTTTCAGGCAAGTCAACAGTCAAAAGCTGGCGGGCTAAGAGTTCAGACAAGCCAGCTGTCAGACGCCGGGCAAGGGGGTGACTCTGTGACATTGGCTTCTTACGCTCAAACATTTCCTTGACAGACACCTGACTGTGGGCAGATGAGCAGGAACTGCTGAAGGTGAGAGGCGGAGTGGCGGGTTGTTGATAGGGGGCAAGGAGGACAGTAGTGGTTGACGTGGCTGAAGATGCTGGACCAGGAGGAGGATGGTGGCTTTGAGTTTGTGTGCTGCTTGTACTCATGTGTTGATCCCATAGGCATTTGTGATGTGAGATCATGTGCCTTTGCAAAGCAGTTGTACCTAGGTGGGTGTTGGACTTCCCACGACTCAGTTTCTTTTGGCACAGGTTGCAAATGGCATCACTGTTAGCAGAGGCAGACACACAAAACAATGCCACACTGCTGATCTTTGCAATGACGGCATTCTGGTGGTGGCAACAGCTTGCGTTGATTGGTGTGCTGTCTGGCTGACCCCGGGTGCCGATACATGCTGTCTGACTGTGCCACTAGCTCCTTGCGATGACCTCCCCCTGCTTCCAACTCGTCTCCTCCTCCTCTCTGTCTCCCCATCTGAACTTTCCCCCTCTTCTTCTTCTCTTCGAGCAGGCACCCAGGTGACATCCACGGACACATCGTCATCATCAGCCGCTTCACTTGACAACTCAGCAAAGGCAGCAGCAGCAGGTACAACATCATCATCATCATCACAATGTACGTCCATGTGTATAATGCTGCCTGACTGAGACATATCCCCGTTATCTACATCCTCTGGCACTAATGGTTGCGCATCACTTATTTCTTCCAACTGATGTGTAAATAACTCCTCTGACAGATCAAGTGAAGCGGCTGTGGTGCTAGTTGTTATACCTGAAGGGTTTCACATGTACTGTCACTTTAAGGCTGGCTCCACCCAGGAGTGATGACAAGGGTCAAGGGGCAGAGTGGCCATCTTTAGACACATGTAGAGATGTATTGATATGCAGAGCTGTCCTGTAATGCTGTACAGTGAGTCCTGAATAAACAACCGTTGTTCCAGACCAGAGTCCTGTGTCTCTCACAACACGGAGAATATAACAGTGGCGACGAGGGTGGGATTTTCAAGGTTACTATCCGTGTGAGAAAGGAAAGGAAGAAAAAAAAAAACTCTGGATTGTCAGGAATACAAACACCCACAGAGCCCAGCAGGAAAATGTCATTGATCGGGACATTAAGTGAATTTGATGGCGAACAGACAACGTGGATTTCTTGGATTGAAAGATTAGAACAATATTTCTGTGCAAATGCCATCCCAGGCGACAGGCAAGTAGCAGTGTTTCTGACAGTGGTTGGTGCTAGGACATATGACACTCTTAGGGATCTCCTTTTCCCTGAAAAACCAGCAACTAAGACTTTGGCAGAGCTCCTGACACTGTTAGGGAATCACTTCCAGCCTAAACCACTAGAGATTGCAGAAAGATTCCGGTTCTATCAGCGGCAGCAGCAGCCAGGTGAAGATATTAAGGCTTATGTGCTCGCCCTTCGCAGACTAGCCTCAACTTGTTCTTTTGGGGAGTATTTACCAACTGCACTGAGGGATAAGTTTGTCATGGGACTGAATAGTGAGTCTAGCCAAAAGAGACTGTTAACAGAGAAAGACCTTACCCTTACAAAGGCAATTGAGATAGCTTCAGTGATGGAAATGGCTGTGAAAGATACAGAAGCTTTGAACCCCCAGAGCAGAAGGGGAGAGGTTAAAGAGGAAGTTTTCAGAACAGCAGTCAAGCAAACTGCAGCTAACGGTAAATATAGAACCTCACCAACCAGGACGTCAGCTTGCTACCGTTGTGGGAATACAGACCATGATCACAAAGTCTGCCGGTTTAAGGATCAGCTCTGTCATAATTGTGGTAAGGCAGGCCATCTGAAACGAGTCTGCCGTAGTAAGAAGGTGCGAAATAAACAACCTCTGAACACCAGGACAAAGGCATATATGGTGGGAAGATATACATCGTCATCTGAATCAGAGGATGAGGAAGTGCTCCACAGATTGGACATACATCATATGCATTCAGCACCCTCAGCAATGACTGTAGAGGTAACCGTGGAAGGAAAGAAACTCAAGATGGATGTAGACACAGGAGCAGCAGTTTCAGTTATCACCCAGAAACAATGGAGAAAACTTCTGATCCGAACAACTGTCCGTCCAACACCAATCAAACTGCAGACATACTCAAAGCAGATACTCCACCCACTGGGGTACGTGAAAGTACAGGTATCCTACAAGGGTCAGACAAAGAGAATGCCATTATATATCCTAGAACATGGGGGACCCCCTCTTTTTGGGAGAGACTGGATTGCTCACTTTGGCATGCCAGACATCGCCATTAACCCCTGCAACACCGTGACCATCCCATCAGGGGATGAAGAGGGATGGGTGAAGTCCCTGAAACAGCGATTCCCGCAAGTCTTTGATAACCATTTGGGAAAAATAAAGCATGACTGTGTGAGACTCAGGCTGAAACCCAACGCCCAGCCTAGGTTCTTCAAAGCTCGGACGGTACCTTTCGCACTCCGAGCAGGTGTGGAAGCTGAACTAAGCCGGCTGGAGGAACAAGGTGTCATCTCAAAGGTAGAGCACAGCGAGTGGGCATCACCAGTTGTACCAGTAAAGAAAGCGAATGGGGACTTACGCATTTGTGGCGATTTCCGCATGGCACTAAATTCTCAACTGGAGATAGACCAGTATCCCCTACCCAGAGTAGATGACATTTTTGCCTCTCTTGCAGGAGGTCAAAAGTTCACCAAGCTTGATCTCAGGCAAGCTTATTTACAGTTTGAGGTCCACCCTTCGTCCCGCAAGTTTCTAACCATCAACACTCACAAGGGACTGTATGAATACAATCGGATGGTGTTTGGGGTAGCCTCCGCCCCAGCCATTTGGCAACGCAAAATGGATGAGATTTTGGCGGACATTCCTTTCACACAGTGCCTGTTAGATGACATGCTCATCACGGGCCTGACGGACCAGGAACACAAGCGTAACGTGGAGCTTGTGTTGGCCAGACTCCAAGAGCAGGGTCTAAAAGTGAACTTAGCGAAATGCCAATTCATGGTACCTAAATTGGAGTTTTGTGGCCACCTTGTGGATGCAGAGGGTATACACACCACGGAAGCCAAAGTTGATGCTTTAGTAAAAGCTCCAGCCCCGACCAACGTCCAGCAGCTGCGATCATACCTGGGCTTGCTGAACTATTACCACAAATTCCTGCCGGATCTAGCACACACTTTGTTTCCATTAAACAAGCTTTTGGAGAAACACTCCAGATGGAACTGGTCGGCTGCATGCCAACGTGCTTTTGAAGTTTCTAAGCGAAAGCTGTTGGCGTCACGCATGCTCGTGCACTATGACCTCCAAAGGCCTCTCACCTTGGCTTGTGATGCCTCACCCTATGGTCTAGGGGCTGTACTATCTCACGTTTTACCAGATGGGTCAGAGAAACCTGTGGCATTCGCCTCCAGGTCCTTGACAAAAGCAGAAAGCAATTACTCTCACATTGACAAAGAGGCTCTGGCGCTCATATGGGCAATTAAGAAGTTTCATCTTTACCTGTATGGTAGGGAATTCACCATACTGACTGATCATAAACCACTCCTTCAGATCTTTAGCCCTGACAAAGGCATCTCCCAGACGACTGCAGCCCGTCTTCAACGCTATGCCCTATTCTTGGGAGCATATAGCTACAAAATCCAGTATCGCAGCCATGATGCCAACGCTAATGCAGACGCCATGTCCCGTCTGACAAGGACATTAACAGACTCTTCTCCACCTGTCAAGAGTTGTCGTTACACTAGCCTGTCCTTTCTGTCTTCCGGGGAAGTAGCAGCCCATACAGCCAAGGATACCTTCCTTAAGACAATACTCTCCTGGGTACGGTACGGTTGGCCTGCAACTGTCACACAGGATTACGAGCCTTACTTCCGTAGGCGTCTGGAATTAACTGTGTCTGGCAACTGTGTTTTATGGGGAGACCGAGTGATCATTCCACAGACCCTCCAGAGACACATTCTGGAATTGCTACATACTGGTCATCCCGGGGGCACACGTATGAAACAAAAGGCCCGAGGCTATGTGTGGTGGCCAAACCTCGACTCCGATATCACGACATATGTGAATGCGTGTGCTGGATGTGCACAAACTGCGAGAGACCCTCCTCGAGGGTGCGTCCAGCCCTGGACTTGGCCCACGGTTCCCTGGTTTCGCCTACACTTGGACTTTGCAGGCCCGATCAGAGGACACACCTTTTTGATCATTATTGATGCCCATTCAAAGTGGCCTGAGGTCGTTCCTGTTACTCAGCCAACGACTAAGGCGACGATTTCCATACTGTTACATCTCGCTGCTACGTTTGGATACCCCAGAGAAATTGTCACAGACAACGGTGCACAATTCACAAGCCAGGAGTTTCAGGGTTTCCTGACTGCCCACAACATCAAACACAAGTTGACCGCACCTTACCACCCGGCTACAAATGGTCAAGCAGAAAGGTTTGTACAGACCTTCAAACGCTATTTCAAAGCTACTGTGGCTACAAGTAAACAACAGTCCCTGTCACCCCAGCAGCTGGACTCCTTCCTTTCTGCTTACAGAACCACACCACATGCAACCACTGGGAAAACTCCAGCTGAACTTCTTTTGGGTCGGCAGCCATGGACTGTTTTGGATATGCTCCGCCCTCAAACGGTCCAGGAACATGTACGGCAGTCCCAAGACAAGAGGGTCGAACACGACGAGATTCCCCGGTTTACAGCCCAGCAAAAGGTATGGGCCCGATCTTATGGCGCTTCCAACACTCGTTGGCTTCCTGCTATCGTCGCAGAGACTTTGGGACCCAAAATGTATAGGGTCTGCCTGGAAGATGGTTCCATTTGCAGACGGCATGCGGACCAATTGCGTTCTCGTTCTCAGCTGCCCGAATCCCTGACATCGGCTGCACCTCCAGTGTCTCAAGGATCTGCTCCTACCGGATCAGGAGGCATTGAGACTGATGCTTGGGGAGACTCTGAACTTTTGAACTCAGCTCCAACAGAGCCCTCCAGCCCTGGTCCAGAGGTCTGCTCACCCTCTGAGCTAGGGAATCCCCTCTTGGCCCCGCCGGTGTCCATTCCGGCCAGCCCTGCTTCCTCCAGCCCCGAGTCGCTGGGTGCCCGTCCTCAACGACACTGTCGCCCTCCTGACCGGTTTCAAATGCAAGACCGGTTACGAGACTTTCGACGGGCCCGCCGAAAGTGATCCGCTGCCATTTTCTCCCCGGAGCTTCCCTGGAAGTTGTTCTCACATCCGGATGTGGAAGAAACCATGTAAATCTCCTGAGTTGGAGGACTGTATTGGACAATTATGAGTTACTGTTTTATGCCTGTTCTCGTTTTGTTGTTTTTTTTTTTTTGTTTTTTGTTTTTTTTTTTAGGTATGGATGGAAGGTGTTATACCTGAAGGGTTTCACATGTACTGTCACTTTAAGGCTGGCTCCACCCAGGAGTGATGACAAGGGTCAAGGGGCAGAGTGGCCATCTTTAGACACATGTAGAGATGTATTGATATGCAGAGCTGTCCTGTAATGCTGTACAGTGAGTCCTGAATAAACAACCGTTGTTCCAGACCAGAGTCCTGTGTCTCTCACAACACGGAGAATATAACACTAGTGTTGGTGGTGGTGCCGGCGGGCGGGCGAGTGGTAAATTGAGAGGTGCCCGAAGCTGAGCTGGAGGAGGATGGTGCATCAAGGTTCCGAGCGGAAGCTGTAGAAGATTGGGTGTCCTGTGTAAGCCAGTCAACTATGACCTCAGAATTTTTTGAGTTCAGGGTACGTGGCTTCTGAACACTGGGCATTATTCTAGGGCCAAAGGAAATCACAGCACCACAACCACGACGGCCCCTGCGGGGTGGCCGGCCTCTGCCTGTCATTTTTTTTTAGATTTGTGGTACCAATCGCGCAAGGTGCTGTGCCACCCTATATGAGTGTTGGGCAGTGGGTACAGTACAGTCTGTGGACCTGACACTCACTGGCAGGCAACTATAAAAAATATATATTTTTTTAATTTGCAAGGTGCTGTGCTACCGTATATATGAGTGGTGGGCACTGCAGTGGGCACAGTACACTCTGTGGACCTAACACTCACTGGCAGGCCAGGCAACTGCAATTATAAAAAATATATATTTTTTTAATTTGCAAGGTGCTGTGCCACCATATATATGAGTGGTGGGCACTGTAGTGGGCACAGTACACTCTGTGGACCTGACACTCACTGGCAGGCCAGGCAACTGCAATTATGACAGAGGAAAAAAAAATTATATTTTAAACTGCAAGTTACTGTGCCACCCGATATGAGTGTGGTGTGCACACAGTACAGTCTGTGGTGGGTCTGTGGCCTCTCACACACGGCGGGCAGGCAACTGCACAATATATATATATATATATATATATATATAAAAATTGACTGAAATACCAGCCCTAAAAAGGGCTTTTTGGGGTACTGTCAGGATGCTGTCCTTACAGCAGGAGTGGACCGAGAACACTATCTAACAACTGTTCCTATTAACAGCAGCAGCAGCACTCTCCCTGCTCTCACTAACACACTGCTTCAGAATGATCTAAGATGGATACTGCCCTTGCTTTTATATAGGAGGTGGGAGGGTGTGGGAAGGAGGGTATGCTGATTGGCTGGAATGTGTCTGCTGACTGTGAGGTACAGGGTCAAAGTTTGCCTCAATGATGAAGTATAGGGGGCGGACCGAACATCGCATATGTTCGCCCGCAGCGGCGGACGTGAACAATCAATGTTCGCCGGGAACTGTACGCCGGCGAATAGTTCGGGACATCTCTAGTACCCGTCAGTTGCCACACTGATTTTATATATTCTGACACGAACAGCGTTTGTGCTCAGCATATATGGATACCTCTGATGGCAGCAGCTGTGGTAGGTTGATTTCACCACTGCAGTTAAAATACCTTTAGGTATACGTGGAATATTGTCATGTATACCCACCATTAAATCAGTGGGTTTGGTTGTTGGGTGGTTAATGGTGTGTAATACTACACAATATTCCTGTGGTGTTTTCTGTTAGGTTCTCTTTTTTTTTGTTCAGCCCACAGGCTGCATGAAAAAAAAAAAAAGCCTACACTATATGCCAAACAAGGATCAGCAATGTACTGGTACGTTGCTGGACTTTGAGTGGCTATACCAGGATGATGCCTGCAGATTTAGGCATCATCTTGGTATCGTTTTTTACAGCCAGCCAGCCACATGTAAAAGCAATCCTCGCGGATAATTGGCCACTAGACTGTTCTTTACGTGCAGTGGGAGGGGACCCCCCCCCTCCTGCCGCCTTCCGCCGCCTTCCACGGTTTATCTCTGGCTCTCCTGTCCCACTGGTTAACCCGAGAGTGCAGTCGCTGGTTCAGTTATCTAACCATAGAGCTGATTGAAGATGAGAATGGCTCCAATCATCTCTA
Source organism: Pelophylax lessonae (assembly GCF_965119305.1). Lineage (NCBI taxonomy): Eukaryota > Metazoa > Chordata > Amphibia > Anura > Ranidae > Pelophylax > Pelophylax lessonae. The sequence goes on along the minus strand of NC_138775.1, from coordinate 112,726,228 downwards.
TGGCCTAAGATACCGGAAGCTACGAGCATTTCATGACTTCTGTTTCGCCAGAAATAAACAGCGCCATTGGGAAATTGGGAAAGCATTTTATCACACCAATTTTGGTGTGGTCAGATGCGTTAAGGTCAGAGGAGAGATCTAGAGTCTAAAAGACCCCAATTTTTTTTAAAAGGAGTACCTGTCACTACAGATTGCTATCATAGGGGAAATTTAAATTCACTGTGATAACAATAAAAATGATTAAAAAAAAATGAAAGAAAAGGTGTCAAAATAACATAAAAAAGCAAAATAAAAAAAAAATAAAAAAATCAAGCTCAAATGCGCACACAAGCGTTGGTCTAGTGTCATATGTAAACCGCAATTGCACCATGCATGTGCGGTATCGCCACGAACGCCAGGTCGAGTGCAGTAATTCTTGCAGTAGACCTCCTCTGTAAGTCCAAAGTGGTAACCTGTAAAGACTTTTAAAGGCTTTCAAAACAGTACGTAGTTTGTTGCCGCTGCACGGGCGTGCGCAATTTTTAAAGCATGTCATGTTTGGTGTCTATGTACTCGGCATAAGATCATATTTTAAATTTTACCAAACAATTAGGAATTATATAGTGTATTTCTGCATTAAATATAAAAAAGTGTTTTTTTACGCAAAAATTGCGTTTGGAAAATCTGTGCGCAAATATCATGTGACAAAAAAAATTGCAACATCCACCATTTCCTTCTGTAGGGCCTCTGCTTTAAAAAAATATATAATGTTTGGGGGTTCAAAGTAATTTTCTTGTAAAAAAAAATATTTTTTCATGTAAACAAAAAGTCACAGAAAAGGCTTGGTCTTCAAGTGGTTAGAAGGGTGGGTGATGTGTGGCTAAGATTGAGCATAAAATGCCAGGACTGTTCAAACACCCCCCAAATGACCCCTTTTTGAAAAGTAGACACCCAAAGCTATTTGCTGAGAGGCATATTGAGTCCATGGAGTATTTTACATTTTGCCCTAAGTTTCAGGAATATGACAATTTGTTTTTGTTTTTTTGTTTTTTTTTTTTACACAAAGATGTCACTAAATGATATATTGCTCACACATGACATGGGTATATGTGAAATGACACCCCAAAATACATTCTGCTGCTTCTCCTAAGTACAGGGATACCACATGTGTGAGACTTTTCAGGAGCCTAGCTGTGTACGGGACCCCGAAAACCAATCCCCAACTTCAGGTTTTCTAATGGCGTGAATTGTGTATTTTACCTCTGTGCTACCTGCCACAGTTTCAGAGGCCCTGAGATCTCAAGATAGCACAAACCCCCCCCCCCCCAAATGACCCAATTTTGCAAAGTAGACACTCTAAGCTATTTGCTGAGAGGAATGGTGAGTCCATGGAATAGTTTATATTTTGCCACAAGTTTTGGGAAAATTATTATTTCTTTTTTTTGTTTGTTTTTTATACACAAAGTTGTCACTAAATGATATATCGTTCACACATGCCATGGGTATATGTGAAATGACACCCCAAAATACATTCTGCTGCTTCTCCTGTGTGAGACTTTATGGCAGTCTAGCCACGTACAGGACCCCAAAAACCAATCCCCACCTTCAGGCTTTCTAAGGGCCTAAATTGTCGATTTCACTCCTTACTACCTCTCACACTTTTGAAGGCCATGAAATATCAAGATGGCACAACCCCCCCCCCCCCCCCAAATGACCCCATTATGCAAAGTAGACACTCCAAGCTATTTGCTGGGAGGCATGGTGAGTATTTTGCAGCTCTCATTTTTTTTTTGAAAATGAAGAAAAAACAGGAAAATGCATTTTTTTCCCTCTTTTTTTCAAATTCTAAAACTTTGTGACAAAAAGTGAGATCTGCAAAACACTCAACATGCCTCTCTGCAAATAGCTTAGGGTGTCTACTTTCTGAAAAGGGGTCATTTGGGGGGGGGGGGGTTGTGCTGTCTTGGCATTTCATGGCCTCCGAAACTGTGATAGGTAGTCAGGAGTGAAATCAACAATTTACGCCCTTGGAAAGCATGAAAGTGGTGATTGATTTTCAGGGTTCTGTACTCGGCTAGACTGCAAAAAAGTCTCACACATGGGTTATCCCTGTACTCAGGATAACCAGAAGAAAGTATTTTGGGGTGTCATTTCACATATACCCATGGCATGTGTAAGAATAATATCATTTAGCGACAACTTTGTTTAAAATAAAATAAAAATAATATATTTCCTGGAACTTGTGGCAAAATATAAAATATTCCATGGACTCACCATGCCTCTCAGCAAATAGCTTGTGGTGTCTACTTTGCAAAATTGGGTCATTTGGGGGGGGGGGGGGGTTTGTGCTATCTTGACATTTCAGGGCCTCCTAAACCGTTATAGGTAGTGAGAAAATGCAATGAAAAATGTACGCCCTTTGAAATTCTGATGGTGGGGATTGGTTTTCGGGGTCCCGTACACAGCTAGGCTCCCAAAAAGTCTCACATATGTGTTATCCCTGTACTCAGGAGAAGCAGCAGAATATATTTTGGGGTGTCATTCCACATATACCCATGGCATGTGTGAGAAATGTATATTTTAGTGAAAACTTTGTGTTAAAAAAAAAAACGAATTTTCCCAAAACTTGTGGCAAAATATAAAATATTCCATGGACTCACCATGCCTCTCAGCAAACAGCTTGGGGTGTCTACTTTCCAAAATGGGGTCATTTGGGTGGGGGGGGGGGGAGTTGTGGTATCTTGACATTTCAGGGACTCCTAAACCATTATAGGTAGTGAGAAAATGCAATGAAAAATGTACTCCCTTTGAAATTCTGATGGTGGGGATGGGTTTTTGGGGTCCCGTACACAGCTAGGCTCCCAAAAAGTCTCACATATGTGGTATCCCTTTACTCAGGAGAAGCAGCAGAATATATTTTGGGGTGTAATTAAAATACAAACTTCAACCAATAAATGCAATGTGATATTTAGCTCAATGATGAAAGCAAAAATAAAACAAAATTACCTTTTCCCCTAGGTATAGCATAAACCATAAGCAATCAGACCACAATTGTCTGCGAATGGCGTAGTCGACAGTCACTCCACTGCAGATGGAACGAAAATAAGCTATGCAAAACGGAAGACTAAATTGCAAATAATGCACTAAATCTGATATTAATAAAAATGTATAAAAACAAAAATCAGCTTTTCAGAGAAAAATCTACTATGGTTTATACGGCTGGGATTGTAATCTCATTAACCTTAAATATGCAATATAAAACATATAAGGAAGGAAATAAACAATATTGAATAAAATCAAATAACACACAAGGTATATTTACCAAACTTAAGATGGCTGCTAGCTTCAAATGGTCATCACCAGAGTTCTTAAGATGGATGCCTTCCCCAAGATGGTGGCCAGTGAGGGAGGAGTTTCGTTTGGCTTACCTCAAAGTTTCAGATAAATGATGGAGTAAGATGGAGTATGTCTGGATGAGTATATGGAGGGATGTAGTAGTGTGTATGTTGCAAGTGTAATGTGTGTTGTCAGTAGTGTGATGCTGATGTCCTATTACATAGTTACATAGTTACATAGTAGGTTAGGTTGAATAAAGACAATAGTCCATCCAGTTCAACCTGTGTAGGTGTGTGTGGCTGTAATCATCTAACATAGCCCTTAATGTCCTGATCCTTGAGATGTAAGTCTAATAGTTTTTTGAAAGTCTCCATACTACCCACAGAAACCACCTCTTGTGGTAGACAATTCCACAATCTTGTAGCCCTAACAGTAAAGAACCCTCCTCGTTGCCTGAGGTTAAAACGCTTCTCCTCTAATCGCATTGTATGTCCTCGAGTCCTCATGCAATTCCTTCGAATGAACAGCTTTTTTTCTAAGCTGAGATCCCCATTAAGATATTTATAAATTGCTATCATGTCCCCTCTCAGACGTCTCTTCTCCAGGGAAAATAAATCGAGCGATTGCAGCCGCTCTTCATAGTTAAGGCCCTCCAACCCCCTAATCAGTTTAGATGCCCTTCTCTGGACTCTCTCCAGCTCCAACACATCCCTCCTGAGGACTGGCGACCAGAACTGGACAGAATACTCCAGATGCGGTCGGACCAGAGTTTTATAAAGTGGAAGGATTATAGTCTTATCTCTGGAATACATCCCTTTCTTTATGCATGCTAATATTCTGTTGGCTTTGGAAGCTGCCGCTTGACATTGCATGCTGTTGCCTAATCTATCATCAACCAAGACTCCCAGATCTTTCTCCATTTTTGATTCCCCCAAGGGTTCCCCTCCTAACGTGTATTGTGTTTTTATGTTTTTAGTCCCCAAGTGCAAAACCTTACAGTTCTCCACGTTAAACCTCATTTGCCAAGTCGTTGCCCACTCCGTAATTTTGTCCAGGTCATTCTGTAGGATATCTGCTTCATGCTGTGAAATTATTGCCCTTGCCAATTTTGTGTCATCTGCAAAAATTGATAACGAACTACTGATCCCGTCCTCAATGCTGTTTATGAATAAATTGAACAAGGTTGGTCCCAGGACTGAGCCCTGGGGCACCCCCCGCTTACAACCTCCGACCAGTCTGAGTATGCGCTGTTTATTACCACCCTTTGGACACGGCCTTTTAGCCAGTTCCGTATCCAAGAGCAAACCCTGCTGTCAATACCTGCAGACCTTATTTTATAAATTAAGCGCTTGTGGGGAACTGTATCAAACGCCTTAGTGAAATCCAAGTACACCACATCCACTGGTCTGCCCCTATCTAGCTCACAGCTCACCTCCTCATAGAATGCTAAGAGATTGGTTTGACAAGAACGCCCATTTGTAAACCCGTGCTGGTTACTGCTGATGATGTTGTTGTCTTTAGCATATTCTACGATATAGTCCCTTATCATCCCCTCCAAAAGTTTACATATTATTGATGTCAAACTGACAGGCCTATAATTTCCCGGGATATGCCTCTGGCCCTTTTTGAATATCGGAATCACGTTAGCCTTCCTCCAATCCCCTGATACATCTCCTGTCCTAATACTGTCAGCAAAGATCAGGAACAGTGGTCTAGATATAACCTTACTGAGTTCCTTGAGTACTCTCGGATGTACTCCATCCGGACCTGGTGATTTGTTTGTGTTAAGTTTATCCAGTCTTTCCCTGATTTCACCCTCTGTTAGCCATAGTGGCAAGTCCTGTGTATTACTACTAACCATACAGTCATGGTCAGTGTACCCCTCCTTTTCCTGCGTAAAGACTGACGAGAAAAAAGCATTCAGCACGGTTGCTTTTTCAGTGTCCTCTGTAACCATCCTCCCGTCATCGTTAATTATGTGTGCAATATGCTCTGCCCTAGTTTTTTTGCTGTTGATATATTTAAAGAATTTCTTTGGGGTTTTTTTTACTATCCACCGCTATTTGTCTCTCAAAGTTGATTTTAGCCATCTTGATTTCTTGTTTACTTTTCTTATTTGCCTCCTTGTATTGCTGGAAGGCCGATATGTTGCCCTCTGATTTATATTTCTTGAAGGCCAATTTTTTCCCCTAATAAGTTTTTTAACGCTACGGTTTAGCCAGCCAGGTTTGGCTTTGTCTCTTCTAAATTTATTTCCCATAGGAATGCACTGCAAGATGCATTTGCTTAATATGTTCCTAAAGCATTCCCATTTTTCCTCTGTGGTCAGTGATCCCAGGGTTTGGTCTCAGTTTACCCTTTCCATCAATGAGTACAATTTTGGAAAGTTTGCCCGTCTGAAGTTTAGGGTTCTTATGTTCCCCACTTGCCTTTTTATATTGTTATTTATACTAAATGTGATCATCCTGTGATCGCTAGAGCCCAGGTTGTCCTGAACTCCTACCTCCGAGATTATGTCTGGGTCATTAGGGATCAATAGATCCAGGACTGCGTTTTCTCTGGTAGGGGAATCCACCAACTGTGACATGTAATTGTCCTGTAAGGTTTCTGTGAATAGACGGGCCTTCTGTGAGTGTGCAGTCCCCTTTTCCCAGTCAATGTCGGGATAATTGAAGTCCCCCAATATGATGACTGATCCCAGTTTTGACACTTTACCCATTAGTGCTAAAAATTCCAGCTCTACCTCCTCCCCTTGGTTAGGTGGCCTATAGCAAACCCCCACAACTACTTTTCCCTTATCTTCTTCCCTATCGAGTTCAACCCACACAGATTCTAAATCCATGCTCATCCCATCCGTAATGTCACTCTTTTCTATCACCTTTATATTGTTCTTGACATAGAGACATACCCCTCCCCCTCTTTTTCCTACCCTGTCCTTCTGGTACACCGAATACCCTTGGATATTGGCCAGCCAGTCATGTGAGGGGTCGAACTAAGTCTCTGTTATTCCCACAAGGTCTATGTCATCCTCATGTACTAACATTTCCAACTCATCCATTTTATTAGCTAGGCTCTTGGCATTAGCATATACCCCTCTTAGTTTTACGGAAGTTAAATGTGATTGGCGGTTATGTTTATTTCTGTTTGGTCTGCGGTTTTCCCGCACAGACCCGCCAATTGATGTTGTGGACCTACTGTCGCTGCTGACCCTACAACTGCCTTCAGTCCTTTGCTCCCTCCTGACTGATTCTACTTCTGAGCCCTCCCCCCCGTCTCCTAGTTTAAAAGCCCCTCCAACTTGGTGGCCATCTTTCTCCCCAAAAGAGATGTACCGTCCCCATTAAGGTGCAGCCCATCCTTACTAAAGAGCTGGTAGCCGACTGAGAAGTCAGCCCAGTTCTCCAGGAACCCAAACCCCTCCTTCCTACACCAGTTCCTCAGCCACTTGTTAAGTTCCCTAATCTCCTTCTGCCTCTCTTGTGTGGCTCGAGGTACAGGCAGTATTTCAGAGAAAACCACCTTGGAGGTCCTTTTCCTCAATCTATTACCTAAGTTCCTGAAATCGTTCTTAAGGATCCTCCACCTACCTTTTACTTTGTCATTAGTGCCCACATGCACCATGACCGCTGGGTCATCCCCAGCCCCACACAACAATCTGTCTGTCAGATCTGCGATGTGCCGAACGCGGGCGCCCGGTAAACAACATACTGTTCGGTTACCAAGATCTTTCTTACAGATTGCCCTCTCTGTCCTCTTGATAATTGAGTCCCCAACTACCACAACCTGTCTAACCTTTCCTGAGTTATGGCCCCCCTTCTTCCTGGAGCCGCCCCTCCCCTGGCAGCTGGGGGAGGGCGCATGCTCCAGCTCTGCCACCCCTGAGTTGATATCCCCCTCAACCTGCAACTCGGCAAATATGTTAGGGTGTACCAACTCAGGACTGGCCTCCTTGACACTCCTCCCACTAACATTCCTAACAGTCACCCAGCTGCGTACCTCTGCTGCTTGCGTCTCCTCTATTCCTCCGTCCTCTATGCTGGCCCCTGCCAGCGCCTGATGGGTAATGTCCAAGCTCCTTTCCAGGTTGTAGATGCCACGCAGTCTTACCACAGTGTTCAGATCCACGATGTGGGCTTCCAGAGCAACAAGTCGCTCACATCTTGCACAGCAGTATTCGTCCTCGATTGGTTCATCAAGGAACGCATACATGCAGCAAGAAGTGCACTGAGTGGCATCCCCAATCCTGTCGGACATTATTACCCACTACTCTATGGGGATAATATTAACGACCTGCTCTTCCTTACATCTGGGTTCTCCTTTTTATATGGTATTGAACAAAGGACTATTAAAATTACCATAAGTTTGTAACGCTCCTGCGTTTTCTGAAACAAGATGGATTTGCAGCTGCAGAAAAACTCCACTCAGCAGTCATGTAGAGATACGTTGAAATACCAATTCCAACTCCCAAGACTCATCACTGTGGTCTGTCTGATTCAGCATACAAATATACACACTCAATAAGATGTTCCTGGAGTGATAGATGTATATAGCAGTATAGTGGTGATGAGCTGAAGAGACAGGTATGAACAGTGACAATAGGTGAACCGCAGTTGAGAGAAATGTTCATGAGAGCATAGATGGTAACAGGTAGGATGCAGATAGGTTAGCAATCATGTATGTTAGTAGGTGGTAGGATAGCAGATGACATACAGGAGAGACTAACCCAGTGCAAGGATAGATGTTAGTAGGCTCAAGAGCTAGCAATCTAATTAGTGCAGATGATAGTAACAGTCCTTAATATGCAGAGCTAGATAGTGTAAGCTTAGTAGGAAGGTTATGGAGGATTCCCCTGCGGGGTACTTATCACTAATAGCAAGCAGTAGTAGAGAGGTTCGGTATGAGTGAGTGATCCGGTAGCGGGATACAGGGATCAGTAGCGAGGTTCCGACAGTGAGGTACGCTTGCAAGCATATGAGCTTCAAGGCAGGTCAGCAACAAGGCACATTGAACGAACATGTGAGTGAGAACGCCGGCGGTTGAAATAGCCGCTCTGCGGCGCTCAGTGATGACAGCATCGGTCTTAAAGGTGTATGCGCACCTACCAGAAGAGAATGGTGGGACGCATACACTGAAGTGGAAAGTGGAATAGGGGTACCAGAGGTACCAGAACATTACAGTACCCCCCCACCCTTAAGGCCGGCTCCGGAAGGCCTCTAGAACTGGTTTTTCCGGGTATTTCGCGTGAAAATTGCGAATCAGCCTAGGGGCATGTATATCAGAGGTATCCAGCCAGGTGTCGTCTTGGGGCCCATAGTTCTTCCATCGTACTAGATATTGGAGTCTTCTTCTGTGGATACGAGAATCCAGAATCTCCTTTATCTCATATTCTTCTCCGCCTTCAACTTGTATAGGAGGTGGAGGTGGGATGGTAGGCCTTATTCCTTGGTCAGGAACATGGGGCTTCAGTAGCGACACATGGAAGATGGGATATATCTTGAGGTCTGTTGGTAATGTGAGCTGTACTGCAGCCTTTCCAATAAGTTTCCTGATTGGGAAGGGTCCCAAGAACAGAGGCCCAAGCTTTTTGCTAGGGATCTTTAATCTTAAGTTTTTTGTTGATAGCCAAACGAGGTCCCCAATAGCATACTGAGGAGAAGGTCTTCTACGAAGGTCATAGTACTTTTTTTGTTGACTATGAGCTTGTGAGATGGTAGTATTAGGTAAACCCAGAGAGTCTTTTATTTGGGTAAGATAGTCTGAGGCTACTGGGTTACTTGATGGAAGGATGCGTGGTGGAAGAATAGTGGGATGAAACCCATAGTTCAAATAGAACGGACTCTGTTTGGTCGTACTGTGGGTTGCGTTGTTGTAGGCAAATTCTGCCAGAGGGAGGAGATCCACCCAATCATCCTGTAGGTATGATGTGTAGCAACGTAAATATTGCTCGATGCACTGGTTGACTCTTTCAGTCTGTCCGTTGGTCTGAGGATGGTAGGGAGAAGTGAGCTTTCGCTCAATTCGTAGTATGTGACATAGTTCTTGCCAAAACTTGGAGATGAATTGTGATCCACGGTCAGACAAAAGAGTTTTTGGAATTCCATGTAACTTAAAGACATGTTTCATCAGTAGTTCCGCTGTTTGTTTGGACGAAGGTAGTCTGCGAATAGCAACGAAATGTGCTATCTTTGTCAGATGGTCCACTGACACTAAAATGGTATTAAATCCTTTGGAAGGTGGTAGTTCTACTATAAAGTCCAAGGACATGACTTCCCATGGAGTCTGGGGTATTGGTAGACTGCATAGTAGACCGGATGGTTTTGTAGTGTCAATTTTGGACCTGGCACAGACGTTGCATGAAGAGACAAATTTTTGTATAGATGTCTTCATATCAGGCCACCAAAACTGCCTGGTAAGCAAATTAAGGGTCTTTGTCATACGCATATGTCCTGCCATAGGCACATCATGTGACAATTCCAAGATCTTGGTGCGCATAGTAGGGGGTATGTAGAGTTTGTCGTTGTAGTAGAGGAAGCCTTCTGCATCAGCACTTAGTTGTGGTGGAGGTGAATCCAAACCTATACTGTGTAGAATCTCTTCCTTCAAGGAACGGACAACCCCAATAATACGCTTGTAGGGTATTATAGGAACGGAAGGGATTTCGGAGCAATTATCTTCAGTTAATCGTGATAGCGCATCCTCTTTTTTATTCTTGTCTGCAGGTGTGTAAGAAGTGGAAGGTCTAATAAAACCTTTTGTCAAATTCTCATCCAAGTATTCCTTGAGATGGGAAAGTTCATCCTGTGAAAGAGGATAAACATGACCAAAAGGCAATTTACTATTTGGGAGTAGATCAATAGTGCAATCATAATCCCTATGGGGAGGCAGTACTTGAGCATTTTTCTCAAGAAAAACTTCGGACAGATCCTGATAGCATAGTGGTGTTACATAGTTGTGGTGCAATCTCATCTGACACCACAGACAGGATCTTTCCATAAGACGGGAGGTTACACGTACTCTCGCAATAGTAAGAGAGGAAGGTTAGGGTCCGTTTCTTCCAATCTATGGTTGGTTGATGTGTGTGTAACCAGGGAAGTCCCAAAACAATGGGAAAATGGGGCGAAGATAATAGGTCGAAGGTAGTGGTCTCCGTATGAGACTCGTTAGTGGTGATTAGGAGTGCTTGTGTCTGATTAGTGATTGGGCCAGAAGATAACGGAATACCGTTAATAAGACTCACAGAGACAGGCTTAGGTTTTGAAATAATAGGTACTTTATTTAAAGTAGCAAAACGTATATCGATATAATTTCCGCAAGATCCTGTGTCGATCATGGCTTTAGTGGTAATCCTAGTCTGGTCCCACTGCAATGTCAACCGAACAAAAAGATAAGGGTTAGTACATGAAGTTGTCAATCCCCCTAGGAGGACATGTGAACACTCACCCTCTTTTTTGCGGACAAGGGGACAGACGCTTATCATGTGATCCGGGATGCGCAGTACAAGCAAAGATTACTGGATCGTCTCCTGGCTCTTTCAGTAGTTGATAAAGGTGGGCGTATGGTTCCTACCTCCATAGGAGTAGGGTCAACGGCCGAAATCCAAGAAGGACTGGACAATGGCATTCCCATTTTTTCAGCCTTTCTTTCTCGCAGCCTCCTGTCTATGTTGATACTGAGTTGTATCAAAGCATCCAGGGTGTCCAGTAAATCCGCTCGGGCGAGCTCGTCTTTAACGGCTTCTGATAGGCCGAGTCTAAATTGAGTTCTCAGAGATGTATCATTCCACCCTGAGTCAAGGGTCCATCTTTTGAACTCTGCTACAAAGTCTTCTACAGGTCTCCTACCTTGTTTCAAGGACCTCAATTGAATATCGGCAGTACTCTGCCTATTGGGGTCATCATATAGACTAGCGAGTTCCGCTAGGAATAAAGCATAGGAGTTGAGAAGCTGATCATTTTTCTCAAAGAGAGAGACTGCCCAGGCCCGTGGATCACCCGTTAGGTATGAAATAATAGTACAGACTTTGATATGATCAGTAAGGTAGGTACGAGGTTTTAGCAAGAAAAGTAACTGACAGGCGTTTTTGAATTCACAAAATTTTTTGCGATCACCTGTAAACACTAGAGGAGGATTTATTTTGGGTTCAGGGGGCTGAGCAGCGGCAAGTTGTGATAGACGGGTTACCTGCTGCTTCAGAGCCTGATTGTCTTCTTTTAATTCAGTAAGAGCGTGTATTAACGCAGTCACTTGTTGTTTTAATTGTGTCACTTGAGTGGGTAAATCTGCTGAATCCATTTTAGGTTCGTTCAATCTGTAACGCTCCTGCGTTTTCTGAAAAAAGATGGATTTGCAGCTGCAGAAAAACTCCACTCAGCAGTCATGTAGAGATACGTTGAAATACCAATTCCAACTCCCAAGACTCATCACTGTGGTCTGTCTGATTCAGCATACAAATATACACACTCAATAAGATGTTCCTGGAGTGATAGATGTATATAGCAGTATAGTGGTGATGAGCTGAAGAGACAGGTATGAACAGTGACAATAGGTGAACAGCAGTTGAGAGAAATGTTCATGAGAGCATAGATGGTAACAGGTAGGATGCAGATAGGTTAGCAATCATGTATGTTAGTAGGTGGTAGGATAGCAGATGACATACAGGAGAGACTAACCCAGTGCAAGGATAGATGTTAGTAGGCTCAAGAGCTAGCAATCTAATTAGTGCAGATGATAGTAACAGTCCTTAATATGCAGAGCTAGATAGTGTAAGCTTAGTAGGAAGGTAATGGAGGATTCCCCTGCGGGGTACTTATCACTAATAGCAAGCAGTAGTAGAGAGGTTCGGTATGAGCGAGTGATCCGGTAGCGGGATACAGGGATCAGTAGCGAGGTTCCGACAGCGAGGTACGCTTGCAAGCATATGAGCTTCAAGGCAGGTCAGCAACAAGGCACATTGAACGAACATGTGAGTGAGAACGCCGGCGGTTGAAATAGCCGCTCTGCAGCGCTCAGTGATGACAGCATCGGTCTTAAAGGTGTATGCGCACCTACCAGAAGAGAATGGTGGGACGCATACACTGAAGTGGAAAGTGGAATAGGGGTACCAGAGGTACCAGAACATTGCAAAGTTAAACCCAGAGGGAGGAACATTATCCCCACTGGTTGGGATATTCTACCCATTAACTGGTGATGTCATAGTCACACCTCTTTAATAACCCAATATTAGATATTAAAGTTAAATGATGATTTCTTTATATTTAAGAGTAATCATAAAACACAACATATAAACTTGTCCATACTCTCAATACATACATAAATGTCCATCTATATCTCCATCACTCATCTTGGCAATTATTGGATCTGATAAGCCATTTATAATAATAATTATATTTTTAATACACTATATATATATTTATATTGGAAAATACTGAATTACCACAAGACTGCATTTGGTAGTATCTCCAAAGGGGGCAGTATTGTACTGTTCATTAGATTCAGCATATAAAATAATTAGAACATACAATAAGACCACTATTTAAAGATAACCTCTTGGCTAGTGAAAGTCCATTAATTATTTGAATTCTGACATTACTGTCAGCAGACATTTAGGCTAGGATTGGAAGATCTATAGTGGTCGTAAAAACTTAACCACAAACTTCTCTAAAATGAGGTAATTAGTTTTAAGACACATAAGTCCTTACACATAATAGAAAAGTATTCTAATATATATATATATATATATATATATATATATATATATATATATATATATATAACATCATATATATTCCACTATATCAATAATAGAATAAGACTTAATTGTTGATATACAGTTTACACACAATATAAGGTATCTATAACATTTATATAGTTAAATATCTGATAGAGTACACTGGGCTATTGTCCATTGTTGCAATACTTACAGACACACTGGCCCTACCATGATGTCTTATCTGATGAGATGTCCATGTACCACTTATTTATACCAAAAGAAAACAGAGATATCTGCTGAAATTATAAGAGCCTATTGTAAGAGAAATTGTGTTTAACAAGTACATATGAACTTTCATTCACCTCCAAACAAGATGAAAGCTGTGCTGTTCAAAATCCCTATAGACTACATGGCTTATTAAATCCATTTTTTTATATTTTATCTAATCCCCAATAATCCCGACATATGGCTTAATAAATATCTCTAGTGCAAAAAAAACAGCAAGAGATATCTCAATCTCAAAAACAGCTGGTAAGTAGGGATTATCGAACTTTTGAAAAGTTCGGTTCGACCAGAACACCCGAATTTCCTGAAAGTTCGGTTCTGATTCCAGAACCCCATTGAAATGAATGGGACCCGAACTTCTGGAATCAAAAAACACAATTTTGAAGCCCTAAAACCCAATAAATGCCCCTAAAAAGTGCCTAGGGTTCTGGGTCATGTCCCAGGGACTATTAATCACACAAAAAAAGTTCTTAAAAATTGTCATTTTTGATAGAAAGCCAATTATTGAAAAAATTATTGAAAAAAAAAAAAGAGATTTCTTTGGATTTAGTGTCTGGGGGGTCTAAAAAGTGTACCTGTGAAGTTTCAGCTCTGTAGCATGTCCAGAAGCAGAAAAAAAAGTTTGTTTGTATTAGAATTAATATAGAACAGGGATATGGCTCTGCTATTTTCACACCTTGCCGGTTTTGTAGCAAGCGTTTTTTTTGGGCATTTTTTGGGGGTCTTTGGAGGCAGGCATAACATCAGAACTTCTGTGTAGGGGTGTGAAAGTAGCAGAAACCTATGCTTGCGCTAATGAAATAATTAACACCCATATGGCTTCTCTGCTATAACACCTATATGTGTGTATGTGTATAAATACATATAAGTGTGTGTGTGTGTGTGTGTGTGTGTGTGTATATATATACCCCTATACAGAAGTTCAGATGTTTTGCCTGCCTCCAAAGACGCCAAAAAAATGCCCAAAAAAAATGCCTGCTGCAAAAACACACCTGGGCGTTTTTGTAGCTGGCATTTTTTGGGCATTTTTTTGGCGTCTTTGGAGGCAGGCATAACATCTGAACTTCTGTGTAGGGGTATATATACACACACACACATGTATGTATATATACACATACACACATATAGGTGTGAAAATAGCAGAAACCTATGCTTGCGCTAATGAAATAATTAACACCCATATGGCTTCTCTGCTATAACACCTATATATGTGTATGTGTATATATACATACATGTGTGTGTGTGTGTGTGTGTATACCCCTACACAGAAGTTCAGATGTCATGCCTGACTCCAAACATGTCCTCAAAAAAGCCCTATAAACGCCTGCAGCAAAAAGCAGGGTGACAGGGGCGAAGCCATATCGCTGATCTATAAGTGTCCTAAGAGAAACAATCTTTTATCTATAGCGGTCACCCTGACATGGAAGGGGTTTGTCACCCTGCCATAGCAGTCAGAGTCAGTTAACCCTACACTACACTACGGTCCCCTTACACTTAACACTTTCCCTACAGAAACTAGATTATTAAATCTAACTATAGTGGAAAATAGTACCCTAACTACACTAGATATCCCTTTCCTCACACTAAAAATTGCTAAATGACACTTTGAAGCAGAAGTAACAGAACTGCTTCCACTCTCTTCCACGTCCCTGTATTACAATGCTAGGAATTTGGTGGGGCTATCTTATATACTGGGGGGCGTATTCACTAATGGTTGGCCTCTGGACCCCCTAGTCACTCCAATCACATTCCTAGCATTCTCCTGCCCCCTCAATTAGCTTTTACTGATGGTTCTGATCCAATCACAGGCTTTTAAAGCCCATTTCCTGTCCCATTGCATTTTGGTCGGTTCTGGTTGCCGAATTCGGAACTTTTTCAGCAAAAAGTTCGGAATTCGGCCGAACCTCGAACAGTCAATGTTCGGGTCGAACTGATGGTCGACCCGAACCGTTCGATCATCTCTACTGGTAAGTATCCTGAGGCTTGATAGAGGAAATTAATTTCACCTTCACCTTCACTCCTTCACCCAGTGAGTGCAAGATTAGCTGCTTACCGGAACTATCGGACCCCTTGGTTATAGGGGGTCACATAAGCGGTATTCTCTTTCAGCTGATCAAACTGGAACGGTAATCCATCAATATTCCTTCATAATATTTAACACAATGGATATATTGGGTCACTCTCCTTAAAGATGTATATATATTATATTATATATATATATATATATATATATATATATATATATATATATATATATATACATATATACATATATACACTCCGTTTTAAAACAATGGGACCAAGAAGTATGTGGAGAGAAGAAAGATGGCTCTCATGTATGTAAAAGCCATTCAAAAGGAGATCGCGGTTGTCAGGGTATAAGAACGCCGCTTCCGCGTTCCATCTGCGTCCCACCTCAAACCGGAACTTCCGCTGTTACGATCTCACGTTCCCAACGTGTTTCGTCAGCACGTCGCCAACGTCATCAGGGGTCATCCTGGTCTTGTTTTACGTTGCAGCTCACAGTTGGAATTTTTCTTTATTCCACATACAGCATATAGCTCACATACAATTTAAATTCATTAATTTATGGCATATTCATTATCCATTAGCGCAGGTTGTTTGGTGTTTAACACCAATTTTTTCCACAAAAACATTAAAATGCCATAAAAAATGATCAAATGTAAACAACCTAACAAGGGAATGGATCCTTGCCATATTTACACATATAGCTGTACCAACCACTTGTATGAGACAATTCCATGGGATCGCCATCTTAAATTCTGCATCAATACGTTTTGCAGAAAGTACCGCTTCTTCAGGACAAAACCGTGGTTGAATGATACACGGTGCTAAATAGAATAATACCATAAATACCAAATAATTCCAATTTCATTCAAACATTTAACATCCAAAACCAAACAGAATGTAACATTATGCTTAAATGTAAGGATAGTATAATAGTATAATAGTATAATGACCATTAGGGATGAGCTTAGACTCGAACATTGGCTGTTCACTCGTTCGTCGAATGACGAACAAATGTGCTTCTTCGCGGGAAATTCGAGCACCCGCATCCATAATGCACTGAGCTCCTACACTCAAAAATAAAATTGCCCCCAGCAAATTACCAGAGCACAAGATTTCCCATCCCTTGAACCTTATTCCCCTCAAGGGAATGTACCCATGTCGAATAAAACTCTGCAAGACTTGTGACTTTTTTAATTATTGTCAAAAATCTTTCTCCCACAATGGTAATACCTACCCATTGGATCATTTTTTATAATTGTTCGACTGACCAGGTGGTGTACTGTCTCACCTGCCCCTGCAAGTTATTATATGTAGGTCGCACTATCTGTCCCCTCAGGCAACGCTTCAGAAAAACATTGCCGTTTCATAGAGGAGGGCTCTGACAAACATAGTGTTCCCAGGCATTTTTTAGAAGCCCACAATAGATCCACTGAGGGTCTGCACGTCTTTATTATAGAGGATATACCCAGTCATTTTTCAGTAGCTCTACACTTCTCCAAATTATGCCAATGCAAGACTTTCTAGATTTACACCCTTGATACTCTTAAGCCATATGGCCTCAATGAGGAGTTAGAGATCAGCACCATTCTCTAGGCATCTGCCTTATATCCCTATCATATCTCCTCTCCATTACTCTATTTCATAATATGCATTATATATATATATATATATTTTTTTTTTTATCTTCTTATATATATTTTCTCATATTATTATTTTTATTTTCATTTTTTTCTCATTTTTGTATTTATTTTTTATTTTTTTCTTCAATTTGTTCTAATTGCTCATACTATGTATTTTAACAGATTATGTATTTTAACAGATCGTTATGGTTATTTTTTATATGTTTTTATATATTCATAATTTTAGATGAACTAATGTCCATTTTCCAGAATATATGGTACTGTTTTATCCAAAGCCGATTATTATCTGCTTTAAACACTCCCATTACTTCTTTAATTGGCTGTAACGTAGATTGGCCATGCCCGTTTTCCTTCCCTGGTCTGTATAAATCAGGCTCCTTCCTTTCTTACCCATACTTACACTTGAGAAAAGAGTGCGCATGCCTGTTGAGAGCTTGGCGCGTGCTCTGAAACGCATCGTGTCACCTTCCCGGACCCGGTGATGTCACGCGGCGCACGCTGCATTCCAGCTTGGTTCCCGTAGACAGCCGAACCCAGAAGACGCACAGCCAGCCTCTCTGTCTTCCGGCTTCATCTCCTTGGCTGCTACCACTCTTACATCTCCTAACGCTGGATTCTACAGCCATCCCCGCGGACCACCAGACTGATACAGAGCCTAACATCATTTACCCGATGTGAGTTATGAATATTGTGTGCTTCCTTGGAATAAATCTAATACTGCACTTACTGCTCTGCATTTTTTTTTTCATATCCTTTTTCCCACAGAGCTGACTTCCTTGTGTTATGGAGCTAGCCCTTACTGCAGACTCATACAAGATTCCCACTGGCACACTGTTTCTTCCCTGGGACTTTTTTGTGGACTTGAATATCTCCCATGTTCACCCATGCATATGATTGTTTTATATTAAATAATATACATCAGATATTTTTAACTCATGATTTGATATACTGTCTGACTGCTGTGTATATATTGGTTACATCTGACCTCATACAGAGGTGCCCCAGAGTGCTTGCTTTCTTCCATTATATTCCTTTCCTCACAAGGCCCCCCTTTCTGCAGATATCATGCCTGCAGAGACACATAACACACAGAATAAAGAGGAGGACTGTGGTAGCATGGATGTGAAGGATAGCATACAGCAGTCTTCAAGGGATGGTTGTCATTCCCCAGAAACCCCAAGAGTTGTATGTGGTTGGGGAGAGGTTGTTCCTGACAATGTCCTCCTTAGTGACCCAGAGGACTCAGAATCTCATGGCTCCTCAAACTTTCATTGCATGGGCTCCCTGATTCTGCAAAGCCTGCGAAAGGACCTGATGATTATTGCTATCAAGGAGACGGATAATTACTGATTGGCAACCCTTCTTGATCCACGTTACAAGGGTAAAACTTTGCAGAGCTCATCCTGCCTTCGCAGAGGATGAAAGATCTTGAGGAGGCCTTAGTGTACTTAGTGTACCAGCTTTCTAGACACTGGGAGGTTAACATTCTCTGGACGTGTTTCTGAGGCATCGTTCAGCCAAAGGAGGAGCGGTGGAGAAGGTGGCCGGCTGACCGATGCCTTTAAACAGTTTTTTAATCCTCAGCAGCACCCAGGGCTGTTAGGTTTAAGCAACCATCGGCAGCATCTTCATCATATGGTGCAGGATTATCAAGGGGGAAGGGCAGACCTGGAGACCTTTTTTAAGTGGGCATCCACTGGGTTACTGGGTCTTGAGGATGGACCACTGGCCAGAACTTGCTCAATATGCAATGGAGCTACTGGCCTGTCCTGCTTCCAGTGTGCTTTCCGAACGGACGTTCAGTGCGGCTGGAGGTTTTGTGATGGACAAAAGAGTGCGTCTGTCCACAGACTCTGTTGACCACCTGACTTTTATCAAAATTAATCAGTCCTGTATCAACAGCAACTATCAAGCCCCTGATGCTGATGTAACTGTTTGAATTTGCTAGGAGTCTGCCATCCCTTGATAACTGAATATGCTGCCTATCCTATTCCTCAACCTTGATTCTGCTAGCTTCCAACAATGTTTTTGACTTAGGTCACCACCAACCCCCAAGGCATAATTTTTCTGCACTTGTATGACAGGTGCATACAATTAAATTTTGTATGTAATTTTTAACAGCAGGCCCTGTCCCTGTGCCCTGCGTCCAGCAAGAGTAACTGTGAGGGGTTACAGTGTTCAGGCACCACCAACACCAAAGGCCCAATTTTTGGCACCTGTATGATAAGTACATGTGATTTCAAATTTGTATGAAATTCTTACCAGAATGTCCTGTTCCTGCGCCCAGTAAGAGCAACTGTGAGGGGTTATGGTGTTCAGGCACCACCAACACCAAAGGCCCCATTTTTGGCACCTGTATGACAAGTACAACACCAAAAGGCCCAATTTCAGTTTCAGTTCCTGCCAAAACTATCCTTCCAGGTCCCCATCACTCCAGCAGATTTGCATAGCCGACACTCAACTTTGGCCAGGTCAGATGACAGCACAGCGCCCCCATTTGATCACTGATAAGAACACATAAAACACTTGAACTTTGCCAATTTCAAATTGGTATATCATTTTTACCAGCAGGGCCCATTCCTGAGCCCAGCAAGAGTAACTGCGAGGGGTTGCGGTGTTCATGCACTACCAACACCCAAGGCTCAATTTTTCAGCCCCTGTATGACAAGTACATGCGATTTCAAAATTTGTATGGTATTTTTACCAGCAGGGCCCGTTTCTGCGCCCAGCAAGAGTAACTGCAAGGGGTTGCCATGTTCAGGCATCACCAACAACCAAGGCCCAATTTTTCTGCACCTGCATGACAAGTACATGCAATTTCAAAATTGGTATGGAATTTTTAGCAGCAGGGCCCGTTCCTGCACCCAGCAAGAGTAACTGAGAGGGGTTGGGGTGTTCAGGCACCACCAACAACCAAGGCACATTTTTTCTGCACCTGTTTGACAAGTACATGCAATTTCAAAATTGGTATGGAATTTTTAGCAGCAGGGCCCGTTCCTGCACCCAGCAAGAGTAAATGCGAGGGGTTGGGGTGTTCAGGCACCACCAACAAACAAGGTCCAATTTTTCTGCACCTATATGACAAGTACAGTACATGCCATTTGAAATTTGTATGTATATTTGTATATGACATTTTTTCTGTTAGAAATCTCAGTATTGCTGCAAGCAGGCTACATACATTGTACATATGCACTACTTTACTGGCACATTAAGGGGACCCCCCAGGCACGATATTTGAAGGAATTTTTCATTTTTATAGTTTCACTTTAAGCTTCATTAAAATCAGTAAATCACTGCTCCTTTAAAAACGATTGTTTTTAAAAAAACTTTTTGCATTGCTACATGTTCCCCAGGTCAGTACCCGGACCCTCATACACTTTTTTGGGCAATAACTTGCATTTAAGCCTTCAAAATGAGGCCGTTTGATTTCTGACATTCGAGTCCCATAGACTTTAATGGAGTTTTTTTGTTCAAACAAACTTTTCCCCTGTTTTCGGTGTTCTGGTGTGAATCGAACAGAGGGGTGAATCGAACAAAGGGATATCTTCTAGCAAAACGCTTAGGTATTCCAACCATGCGTTTCGGGGAACCCCACTTACTAGTAACAATCTTGTCAAAATAGACAGGAAAGGAGGGGCGTGGCGACCGCTCAGCAAGATGGCCACTTTCTAATACTGCTCCGCCGTGCGCCCAGGGAATAATACATCTACGCCTACATCCAGCCCTGATCCGACCTATCTAACGACCACATCACCTGTGGGAACTGCCGCTCCGCCACCCACCATGAGAAGAACCCGGCCTGACCCGCTCCCGGTGAAGAAACTGGAGGCTTACTTCCATGCCTTGCCGCCGCCGCCGGGACTTCAACAAAATGGTGGCGGGAGACCGCCTACACCGCCGCCTCCTCTGCCTCTAGCGGCGGGCGGAATGCCGTCGATCTCCCCGCAAATGGAGGACAATGATGCAGCATCATACAGGTCGCTGGCCTCTAACCCAGATTCAGATTCAGGATCTAGCACCCCATTCACCCGCAGCCCCCTGAAATCCAAGCCGCGCATAGATGCTCTAGCCCGGAGGGGGATGATGGACACCGTTACACCAGACAGCATGCAGGTACAAGCGACAGCCTCGACCCCACAATCGGACCCCTTTGCACACTTCCCTTCTAGTGTCATGCGAAGTTGCTGCAACTGCTGCCGGACTTTTCCAAACATACCCTCCAACAACGCAGAGAGCTGGCCACCATAACCAAAGCTCTACGTAACCACAAAGTCGTGTACAAATGGAAGTACCCCGCTAAGCTCAGCCTCACCCACAACAGCTCCTCCCACCTGGTCACAACTAGGGATGATCGAACGGTTCGGGTCGACCATCGGTTGGACCCGAACATTGGCTGTTTGAAATTCGGCAACCAGAACTGCCCAAAATGCAACGGGACAGGAACTGGGCTTTAAAAGCCAGTGATTGGACCAGAAACGTCAGTAAAAGCCAATTGAGGGGGCA
Source organism: Pelophylax lessonae (assembly GCF_965119305.1). Lineage (NCBI taxonomy): Eukaryota > Metazoa > Chordata > Amphibia > Anura > Ranidae > Pelophylax > Pelophylax lessonae. Next base: position 112,704,745 of record NC_138775.1, on the reverse strand, counting down.
GGAGTCTGATAGGAATGTGATTGGAGTGACTAGGGGGTCCAGAGGCCAATCAGTAGTGAATACGCCCCCCAGTATATAACATAGCCCCGCCAAATCTCTAGCACTGTAATAGAGAGGCTGTGGAAGAGAGTGGAAGCATTTATGTTGCTCCAGTGTCATTTAGCAATTATTAGTGTGAGGAAAGGGATATGCAGTGTAGTTAGGGTACTATATACCACTATAGATTCAATAATCTAGTTTCTGTAGGGAAAGTGTTAAGTGTCAGGGTGACCGTAGTGTAGTTTAGGGTGAACTGACTCTGACTGCTATGCCAGGGTGGCCGAACTCTTCCATGTCAGGGTGACCGCCAGAAAAAAAAGATAATTTGTCTTAGAATTGCAGTAGCGCAGGGATGGGGCTCCGCTCCTTTCACACCTGGGCGTTTTTGTTGCAGGCGTTTATTGGGCTTTTTTTGGGCATCTTTGGAGGCAGGCATAACATCTGAACGTCTGTATAGGTGTATATATACACACACACCTATATATATATACTGTATATATCCACATATTTTTTCAATAATTTTTTCAATAATTGGCCCTCTATCAAAAACGACAATTTTTAAGAACTTTTTTTGTGTGATGAATAGTCCCTGGGGCATGACCCAGAACCCTAGGCATGTTTTAGGGGCATTTATTGGGTTTTAGGGCTTCAAAATGGTGTTTTTTGATTACTGAAGTTCGGGTCCCATTGATTTCAATGGGGTTCTGGAATCCGGACCCAAACTTTCGGGAAGTTCGGGTGTTCTGGCCGAACCAAACTTTTCAAAAGTTCGATCATCCCTAGTCACAACCGTCGACAACGGCATACGACTCCTGAAATAATGGGGGATAGTCCCCCAAGATGCGCCTCAGTTCCTGATTCCAGACCGCCAGTGTCCTGCTGCTGGCTTTGAGCACGTCTCACCTGACTGGCAGGTAGTCAGACCCCGATGACCACACAGATCAAAATGGAAATCTTAGGATGTCGACCACATACGGATATCCCATTAGCCTCCCTGGGCGCCCTCTCAGGTACCCTTTTTATTACCTGTCCCCTGCTTGAATAGGCAGCATGCGCTGCACGGCCTTCCCTGGTCCACCTTGTTTACCTGTTTGTTTTTGCTTTGTTGTTTCATGTTTGTTGCACAGCTCGCTCCTACCCATTCCTTTCCACAGTATCTGACCTCAAGAGCGCTCATTATGGCTCACAACCATGGACTTCCGAATTGCCCACATCTTCATTTCTACCCACATGTCTGCATCCACGTCCGCAAGCTATGTCTCCTGCTTTTTCCAGGCCCGCACCTGAGGGCCTACACAGCTTCGTTACTCATTGGAACTTTTCTGTCTTGGACCTCAATGCCCCAACACCCACCACTAGCTGGAGTACTTTCATTCCCCCACATCCTGATTTACTCAGCACAAACCAGGAAGGAGAAGATTCTTTCCGTTCGTCTACCCGCCTATCACTTTATCTGCTACCATGTCCTTATCCATTCTATCCATTAACGTCCGGGGCCTGAACCACCCCGCTAAACGGAGATCGCTGTGGAAGGATGCCAAACAATATTCAGCTGATGTGGTGGCGGCACAAGAGACCCACTTTCACAAGGACAAATCCCCACTGTGCACCCACAGAGACTTTCCGCATGTATTTCTGGCATCCCAGGCAAAGAAAAAAGGGGGAGTGCTGCTTGCAATCAGCAGTACCCTCCATTTTGAACTTCTTGAGTCAATCTCAGATGACAACGGGAGATACATAGTGGTAATATGTAAGTTGAATAATGTTCTTTATACCCTAGTTAATGCTTATGCCCCTAACTCGCACTAGACAAGGTTCTTGAAGCGGCTCTTCAAGCTCATCTCTCGAGTGAGACAGGGCAATGTTTTTCTTTGTGGAGACTTGAATACGGTGATTAATCCCGCATTGGACTTGTCCTCCCTGGGCAGGCAGAGATCAGCTCCGCTGAGTGGGCTATTGCTTGCTGAAGGGATGTATGACACCTGGCGATGCCTACATGCAGAGGACAGAACCTACACATATTATTCAGCCAGGCGCAACTCTTATTCCAGACTCTACAACATCCTGGTGGACAGGTTGTCACTCCAGAGGGTCTCCAAAACTGATATCCACGACATAACGGGGTCAGACCACGCAGCGGTTACGCTGACATTGACGACTGGTCCACAGGTTGGATGTACTCGCCTCTGGAGATGCGATAACTCTGTCCTCCAGGATGCTACTTGTAGGGACAACTTGACAAAATAACTGACACCATTTTTTGACCGGAACAACCCCAAGGACACCAACCCATTTGTAAACTGGAACGCCCATAAGGCTTTCATTAGAGGCTTGCTGATTCAGGCCTCAGCTCGAAAGAAAAGGCTTTTCCATAGGAGTTCTTTCCACCTAATACCCAGTGGATTACCAAATCAGCTACTCCCACATTACTTCAAGCCATACTCTTTGGGATGTGATTTGCCTACATTTACAATACAACGCCCCTTTTGGATCGCTCATTGGGATCCCCGTGGGAACTACTGGTGGAGTGCGGCAATTCTCGCTATAAAATGACATTTTGTCATTTATATAGCTTTTTTTGTCTAGCTGTACCCTTTATATTTATCCCTTTCTCTGACTGAGATATATTGGACCCTGTCAGGGCCACAGCAGTCCCCCTGGACGCAGATCTATCTCTGCTTGGTTTTAAATTTGTGGCTATACACATCCAATGGACTACCCCCTGTGTCTGATATTTATTTTCACTTGACCGTTGACAAAGGCAACTGTCCGAAACGCGTCTGGTCACCTTTGGAACTCTCAGTCACCTCAAGTCCAAGTGATGTAACCAATGGCCACATGCTTTTTAAATTTTCTGTGTTGTTTTCTCTTCTATATACTTTTCTATTTATATTTTGTATAACATGAATAAAATTTCATATTGATTTCACTACTCAAGGTTTGGTTATTGCCTACAAAGTCCCATATCCTAGGGGAATTTTTTCTATTTATTGAAAGAAAAGGCTACGTACTGAAAAACTTGAATCACTCCTGTCTGCAATCAAAGACCTAGACAACAGGAACCAAGCCCAACCCTCCCCGGCCTTGGCCTCTAGACTATCCCACTTGAGATGCCAACTCAGAGAACTCTTTTGCCACAAACATGATACATATATGAGATGCCTCAAACTTAACTATTATGCTAATCATAATAAAGCTGGAAATTTTCTAGCGAGACGGCTCAATACTCAACGCAATAAATCCACAATTCCTCACTAATTTCACCATGTCACAAAACAAAAAGTGGAAAACCCACAGACCATAGCTGACACATTCGCAAGTAATTACGGGTCACTCTATAACCTCCGCGACTACGCTAACACATCCACAACCCACAGAGCCCCTCATAAGTGAATTCCTGGCATCCCTTAAAATGCCTAAACTTTCCGACCACCAAATGTCCTACCTCAATGGAGACTTCACTTTTGAGGAGATCCAAAAAAACATTCTCACTCCAGGTCCCGATGGTCTTACAAATCATTCCAACCCATCCTCACACCCCATCTCCACACCTTATTTATGTCTGCTGCTTCCACTGGAGAATTTCCATTGGAAATACTCATAGCCCACATCATTACCCTACCCAAACCGGGCAAATCCCCTGATTCCCCACCCAACTTCCGTCCCATTTCGCTCTTGAACTCAGATATTAAAATTTATGCTAAGCTCTTAGCAAAACACCTCTACGAAGCCATCCCTAGTCTTGTTAAACCAGATCAGACAGGTTTTACCAAAGGCCGACAAGCCCCAGATGCCACTAGGCGTATCCTCAACATTATCCACCACGCCCGCAGCCACAAAACGCAAACCCATCTACTTTCTATCGATGCTGAAAAAGCGTTTGATGGAATACATTGGGGATACCTAAAAGCAACTCTCAACAAATTCGGGTTTGCAGGACCCATCATTTTGGCGATATTAGCACTGTACTCCAGACCTTCGGAGAGGGTCTTCACCTTGGGCTTCCTGTCAAAAGAATTCCTTATAAAAAATGGCACCAGGCAAGGATGCCCCCTTTCCCCAGCAATTTTCAACTTGATTATGGAACCCCTTGCCAAAGCAATCCGTTCTCACCCCATGATTACAGGCATAACGGCCAACCGAGTACACCATGTGATTAACCTCTTTACTGATGACGTGGTACTGATAGTAAACAACCCTATAACTTCATTGCCGTGTATCCACAAAATCTTAACCCGGTTCAGCACACTATCCTACTATAAGGTGAACTTCACCAAATCCCTGATGTTAGATCTAGGGGTAAACCATCACACAAAATCACATTTGCAGCAACAATTCCCCTATACATGGGCTACGGATTCAATCCCTTACTTGAGCATCCAATTAGCCGTCGACATCACTAAAATCATAGACCTGAATTTTAAACCCCTTACTGCCAAGATTAAACAGAATCTACGGCACCTAGCAAAAATAGAACTCTCTTGGATTGGCAGGATTGCTTCATTTAAAATGATGGAACTTCCCAAAATTCTTTATTTATTTAGGACTATCCCACTACCTATTCACAACAAACACCTAAAAGAGCTCAACACCGCCTTCAAGCAATTTGTCTGGCTGGGTAAAAAACCTAGGTGTTCTATGTCTCACCTGATCAAGCACAAATGAGTAGGTGGGATTTGTTGGCCCGTGTTGGAGGATTACCACACAGCATCACTTCTGTCACAGGCAGAAAAGTGGTTCCTCGACTCTCCAGAGGCACTTTGGGTGCAGCTAGAAGCGGTGATGTCGCAATCCTCGTCTCTACATTTGCTGCTCCTGGCAGACTCATGGAGACCTCTGAATCTCCACTCATTTTGCCCGACCATCCAGGCTACCCTAATGGCCTGGAGAAAAATGACTCCACCCTCCCTGCTTACACACACTCCTGCTAAGCTACGTATCCCCATCCAAACTCTGGAAATACTCATCCTATATTTCAAAACTCGCATGCTGGATGACCACGGCATCCACTGGGTAGACGTCTTGATGTCTAACCAGCTGATCGCTCCTTGGGCGGACCTTGTTGACAAATATGCACTACCCCAATCAGCAAGGTACGCTTATCTACAAATAAGTGCTTTTCTAAAGAAACACCCTCCGCTGACTATTCAAGTAGAAGACCGAATTCGATCCTTCTTCACATCCCCGTCAGATAAGAAGAAAGGCATATCCCTGTTTTATAACCTCCTTGGCAACAAGGATTAATTTACCAAAACCCCTCCAATGGTTCGCTGGGAACAAGATCTGGGCAGGCAGTTTTCACAAACTCAATGGACACAAGCATTCCAAGCGGACACGTCCACGTCACACTGTACGAACCACTGGGACCTCTCCCAGAAAATAATCGCACGGTGGTACAAAACCCCAGTTTTCTTGGCAAATTTTATTCTGACATGTTCTCCCCTGTGCTGGAGAAATTGCGGACAGGTGGCTAACATCTATCATGTGTTCTGGGCCTGCGTTGGCATCTCAAGTTTCTGGAAACATTTTTTCCAAATAATGGCAGAGATCACTGGCATACTTAAGAAACCACACTGCACTGAGGAAACGATGACCCGACACTGGCCCCCGCAGCCTCAGCACCGCATCAAACAACAGGAAAATGGCCGCCATTGGAACTCTATAGGGAAACCAAAAACATGGCCGCTAGACTACACAAACATGGCCGCTGAAGCGGGGAATACAGAATCTACGGCAAAATGGCGGCACCAAAAGGCACTGCACAGGACCCTGGACCTCACTGGACCCAGGGAAGCACAGACACCTCAGGATGGGACCTCCCAGGGGCTCCTCCACAGCACTGCAGGTACAGACACCCCCCACCAGGGGGCCAGTAGCTGCAACACCCACTACTTCCCCTGCCCAGCACCTTACAAGCCCCCTCAGTCAAAAGACACCCATGCCCCCCGAGGGGGCCAGGGGAGGGGATAGGGGGCAGATGAGGGCACCTACACAGGGGAACCCCACTAAGGAGAAGGGGGAAAAGTATAGGGGACACTACTCACCATACCACGGTCACCAGGCGGGCGCTACTCCCAGCAGTCCACCGCACCATCCTGGGAGGTACGCTGCGACTCTTATCGGGACTGTTGTTGTGACCAGGGCTATGCAACCTGGCAAGGTGTTTCTCTCGCCGGCCAGCCTCCGTCCAGTGGGGCTATGTCGCAGCCAACCTACCGCAGAGCTAATAGTTAGGTCGCGCTCGCAGGCCAGACTAGGAAGGCCATAAGGATCTACAATATCCAGTGTGTCGCCCAGTCCAGCTGTTGATTGTAGTTCACACAGGAACAGTTGATTGTAGTTCACACAGGAACAAAATAAGAAAAATTAAAAACTTCCATTTAAATAGGAAAAAATGCCAGGACCGCAGATCCCAGCAGAGAGCAGAGGTCCTTACTCCTGACTAGGCAGAAAAAACTGGCGTCCTACAGGAGGAAGTGATTGTATAACCTCTGGGACTGCCCCAGGGGTGTAACCAAAAAGGTTTCTGCCTAGTCCTTCTCCTAGGGAGAGAGAGCATAAAGCCCAATGGTCTGAAGACTTGATGCTGTGTCCGTCAGTGAATGAAAGAGAAATATTGTTGTTTTTTTTTTTTTTTTCAGAATTGTCGCTCTTTTTGTTTATAGTGTAAAAAATAAAAATCGCACAGGTGATCAAATACCACCAAAAGAAAGCTCTATTTGTGGAGAAAAAAGGACATCCATTTTTTAGGGTACAGCGTCGCACGACCGCGCAATTATCAGTTACTGTAACGCATTGCCGAATAGCAAAAAATTAAGGAGGCAAAACATTCCGGCCCAGAAGTGGTTAACGAAAAAACTGTTATAACTAAAAAAAATAAAGCACCACAAATAATAATAATATATAATATTAGATCAATTGTAGAATGTATAATATATTTTTACACCTCCAAATGGTACAAAAACAGCGCTAACCAACCGGCCTGGTTTCATGTTATTTGGCTGCTACAGTATAGGGGGTGACCTTTCATAACCTTTAATAAGCAATAAATAACTGAAAAACAAAAAGCAGTAGAACTGAGATTTAAACAGCACAAACCAGCACAAAGGCAGCACCAACCAGCCGGGTTTTGTGTCTTTTGTTTCTTGTAGCAGGGCCGGGTGAGCTTTGGGGACCTTTAATAAATCAATAATAGCTGAAAAACAGAAGTAGATAGAATGGATAGTAAAACGGCACAAATCAGCACTAACCAACCAGCCCGGTTTTATTTCTTTTTGCTGTGGTAGGGGGACTGGGTAGTCATTATCTGGAAAAAACAATTCCTACAAACCTAAAACACTAAAAAATGATATATTTGTTTTTAAGAATTATTAACATGGGGTGCAAAGTGGGTGGGGTTTGATTAAATAAAAAAAAAGCAGTGGGGCGTGGCCGGGATGTGAAGCTGAGCAGACGTGCGGTGCCGGAGCTCCGATCCTGATCTTATCCTTTTGATTCCCTGAGCTACCCGTCTATCCTTGGCACCCCCTTTCCCCACCCTGGCTCCCCCAAGAAGTCAAGCGGTACGCAGCGGGCCCCTCTGCTGTCCCCTGGGAGGCTCCGATCCTCGGCTGCGCCCGCTCCTTCTCCCTGTCCCCAGGGATGGCTGGTGACCATCTTGGACATGAGGCCCTCTCTCTCCAGCATGTCTGCCAGTACTCAGACGGAGGCGGGCTCCAGCCAGCAGCAGGATCCCTCTCCATCGGACATCCTGGAAGCGATAAAGGCATGTAAGGATACCCTGACTGTAAAAATTGATTATTTGGCAACAGATATCAGCCTTATTAGACATGACCTGGACAAGTTCCATTCACGGATGTCTGAGGCGGAGGACCGCATCTCCCGCTTGGAGGATGATACTAGGGAGGATTCATAGGATCTCCACGCTCTGCATCTACAAGTTAAGGTGCTCCAGGACAAAGAGATTGATACTGAAAACCGCCTGAGACGCAATAACATCCGCATCTTGGGGCTGCCGGAACGTGCAGAGGGTCCCAGGCCTGCTGAATTTGCGGAAGCCTTCTGTGACGGTGTTCACCGTCACTGGAATTTAAGGACGGATGGGTGATGGTTTGGATTGCTTCATATTTGTCAGCAAGGTCTCCATGTAGAAATATTGAGATTTGTTCCCATTTGCCATGAGGTCTCTGACCAGGAAGTACAACTCCTAATATGGTCATTCCAGGAAGTTCAATGAGGAGACTGACTGTCTAACAATTTTGCTTTTGTCTGAGGTGGCTTTCCATTCACCTATTGTTGGGTGTGCTAATGAACTCACCTGTTGTCTGCTAAGGGATGTATTGACACTCAGGGTAATGTGTATTGGGGGCTCTTTATGGAACCATTGTTCTGTGTCTGGCTATTGTGTACATTGATTGTCCCCTGGGGGCTTCTGTCTCATTACACATAACAGTACTTCTACTCAAGCTATCTGACCAATCCCTGCTGACTCATTTTCAAGTCCTCATTTGCATGGCTAAGGAGGACCTTAAGGAGAACGGCATTTACTGTGCAATTGACCAATGGGAAAGCGGTTGTTGGGGGCAGGATGTTCCAAATTCTGTATAAAAGTGTGCTGTGTGCTTCCAATAAAATGTCTTCCTGTTTGAACTTACATACAGCCTGCTTGGTGTTTGTTCTAATGGATTCTGAACGGCACATAGCTGTAGTTCGGATCCTGGAGCCTTGGTTGACCGAACCATCAGACGTTGAGATCTGCCAGCTGACACACTAGAAACAGAGGAGTGTCGGGAGAGCGGAAGCGAGCGAGCAAGGGTCTCGTTACACCTTCCTGCCAAATCCCTCCTACCTTTGTGGTGGAGAGGGCCCATAGGGTTCCCCCGGCTCCTCCGATTCCCAGGGCGCCCCCCCGGCCCTTCTTGCTGCGCCTTCTTAATTACCAGGACCAGGACCGTCTCCTGGCTGCGGCCCGCTCCAAGAAGGAACTCTGATATGAGGACGCCCGGATTATGTTGTTCCCGGATTACTCACCGGAGGTGCAACAGAAGCACCGCCAGTTCACTGAAATCCGCAAGCGCCTCCACAATCTGGGCATCAATTACAGCCTCCTCTACCCCAGCAGACTCCAGGGTAATCGACGGGGACCGCACCAGATTTTTTGATACCCCTGACCTGGCAGCCTCCTGGCTGCACGTTCGCTGATCCGGATTTCCTCCTGCGGACTGGCTAAGCAAGTATACTCTCTCTCCCTGCTGCCCCCTTCTGGCTCCGGTTACCCTCTTTTGACTCCCTGCCCAGCCCTTCTGCCATTTTCTCTTTTGATCCCCCCCTTCCCTGTTTGTGCCTCACTGGATGCCACAACTCATCTCTGACTGTTTCATGGTAGCTCACTGTTATGGAGCTGGACTGGATGCCGGGATGAACAGTGACACATAGGAGTTTTTGTTGGCCCCCCTTACTTTTCAGACCCTTCAACTGTGCTGCCTACCCCGGCCCCCCTACTCTGTCCCAGGTACTCAGCCTCCCCCCCCCCCTCAGCTGCACACGCAGTTCTCTAGCGGAGCTGGTGTCAGCCCCCCATCACTGCGGTCTATGTTGCAGATCTAGCGGGTGAGCTGTCCCTAGCCGTCCCTAGCTCCCCCTGGGGGGTTTTTTGTTCCCCCCCTGTTTTTTTGAGGGGGATGCTGGGGCTTGGCAGGATAGGCACCAAGTGCCTGGGTAATTTTGTTTTGTTTAATCGTGTATATGTGTTTACTGTTACAAGGTTGTGTTTGTGGTGCTCGGGTTCACCTGGTCTTGCTGCTCCCCAGATGCTGAAGATGGTTTCCGCGGGGTCTTCTCCCATTTTCTACCAGGATAGTCGTTATGGCCTCACGTGACCTGCAGTCCTTCTCTGTCATTTCTTGGAATGTTCGGGGCCTTAATTCTAAATTTAAACGGACGCTTATGTTTCAATATTTGAATTCCCACAAACCATCTATTGTGATATTACAGGAAACGCATCTGGTGGGTAGCAAGCTGTTGTCCCTCAAAAAAACGTGGGTACACAAGTCATTCCATGCTTCTTACTCCAGTTACGCTAGGGGGGTCTCGGTCTTAATCCGCAAATCCCTTCCCTGTGAGGTGGAGGCGGTCCATACGGATTCCATGGGTCGTTATGTTATCTTGGTCCTCACCTTGTGGCAACATAGATATGTGATAGTGGGCCTATACATACCCCCTCCCTTTAAATCTGAAGTGCTCTACTCCATATTGGACAAGGTATCCCCATATTGCCCTGCCAAGCTACTTTTGATGGGGGATTTCAACGCCATTCTCTCCCCGGCTCTGGCTGCCGGGGTGAAAGAGGTCTGGCGATGGAAGCACCCCGACCAGAAAGGTTAGTCATGTTTCTCCACTTCTTACAAAACCTCCTCCAGAATTGACCTAGCATTTGCCAACTCGATGGTGTTATCTGATGTGGTGACGATGCGGTATTTTCCAGCGGGTCTGTCTGATCACTGTCCCTTGGAGCTTACGTTGCGCTCTAACATGGCTCGCTGTGGCTCCATGTGGCGCTTGGGCTCTTAATGGGTGGAACAACCGGACGTCTCCTCTCAGATTCCACCAATTTTGCGGGAGTATTGGAAGAATAACGCTGAAACGTCCTCACCCGGTTTGGTGTGGGACGCCTTTAAGGCTTACACTAGAGGCCACTATATGTCCACCATTAAGGCGGTTAAGCTACAACAATCCGCTATGCTAACCCAACTGGAAGGGGAGATGGAGGGGGCCACTGCCACATATGGCCTGGACCCCTCTGTCTCCAGCTTTGAGGCATTGCAAGCAGCTAAATGGGATTTGCATTTGCACATGTCTGAGGTCACGAGGTTGTCAATGTACCACTCCCGGCAGTCCTTTTTTGAACAGGGTGACAGGAACGGTAGGTTTCTGGCGTGGATATCTCAACATGATACACCCCAGACGGTGGTTCCGGAGCTCACTTCTCCCACAGGGGGGGCCCTCACCTCCCCCGAGGATATACTAGAAGCCTTCAGGTCCTACTATAGTACACTCTACACTACTACTCTTCCCCCTGACTTTTGCCTGACTGACTTGCACTCCCTCCTGGACCCAGTGGCCCTGGGCTGGCTCTCGGTCCGGGAGAGAGAATGGCTTGTACGTCCAGTCACGTCTGACGAGGTTTTGGCCGTAATTTCGGCCATACCAGGGGGCAAGGCCCCGGGTCCGGACGGTCTACCCATAGAATTCTACAAGACACACTCAGGACTTCTGGCCCCACTGCTGGCCTCGACACTTACTAGGTGTCTTGAGGAGGGGTCTCTTCCCCCCTCGATGGCAGAAGCTCATGTCATTCTTATTTACAAACCCCCTAAGGACCCCAAGCTATGCGCCTCATACAGGCCCATTGCGTGACTTAACAACGACCTCAAAATCCTGACCAAGCTGCTAGCTACCCGACTCCAACCCTTGCTTCCCTCGGTGGTGGACCAGGACCAAACTGGCTTTATGGCTCATAGGTCCACGGACGTTAATCTTCGCAGGCTATATACCAACCCACAGGCACAACATCTTAACGTGGGCACTAGAGTGGTCGCCTCACTTGAAATTGGAGTGGCCCTTCCTGTGGGAGACTCTCCGGAGAATGGGGTTCCCCCTGCTTTTCATTAGGTGTTTACAAATCCTATATCATTCGCCAGAGGCTGCTATTCGTTTGGGTGGACAGCTGTCGTCTTGGTTTACATTGAACAGAGGCACGAGGCAAGGCTGCCCTCTCTCCCCGGCCTTATTTGCCATTGCCATGGAGCCGGTGGCGGAGGCCCTCCGCATTTCCCCGCATCTACGGGGCCTGCGGATTGGAGGAGAGGGTGGCCCTGTATGCGGACGACCTCCTGTTGTTCCTGAATGATGCCGACAACCCACTCAGGGGCACACTGTACATCCTGGAAACTTTTTCACGGGTGACCGGGTTGAAGGTCAACTGGTTTAAGTCACAGTTGTTGGCGATTGACCCGGGGGCCTGACACTCGGCACCGCCAGATATCTTCTTACAATTGGTGGATGACATGGTCCATCTGGGGGTGCGCGTCTCCAGGGACGTCGCAGACTTTATTACACTTAACTTAGACCTGGTGGTCGTGGCGGTTAGGGCCCGATTGAAGGCATGGGAGAACCTGCCCCTTTCCCTCTTGGGCTGCATTAACCTTGCTAAGATGAAGGTATTGCCTAAATTTACGTATCTCTCGCCACTCCCCGCAATGGATACCAAAGCCATTCTTCATAGCCCTGAATAGAATGTTTTCCTCCTTTTTGTGGGGGCCGCGCCCCCCTATGTATACATTTTCCATCCTAATGTGCCCCTCTCCCAGGTGGGCCGGCCTTCCCAGATTGCCACAAGTACTTCCCTGCGTCCCAATTGGTCTCTGCTGTTTGGTGGTTAAACCCGGATCTCTACAACTCAGCGGTTGCGGTGGAGGCAGCGGTGCTCGGCTCCGTGGAGGCACTTACTCACTTGCTTTTTAGGGGTTCCAAGGCCCCACGTGGGCTCGCTACCTCCATGATAATGGTGCTGCGAGCTTGGAAACGTGGTTTGCAGCTCGAGGGATACCCGGGCACGGCTGTCTCCCCCGGCGCGCCGCTGTGGCATAATCCCACCCTGCCGCATCTCTATTCTCTTCCTGACCCGGTGGTGTGGACTAAATATAAAGTCAAGAAGATTTCGGATGTATCTTCTGATCTCTCTTTTCCTCCCTTATCTCATTTTATTGACACCTTTAATGTCCCGCCATCCCTAGTGTTTAGATACCTACAGTTCTCTCATGCCTTCAGATCCCAGTTCCTGCCCGGTGGCTCACAAGTAGTGCAGCCGTATCTGGAGCGGGTTCTGCGACATGACTGTTCGGAACAGGCGGTGTCAATTCTCTACGCGCACCTCCTCCGGTTCCACTCTCCGGAGCTCTCTGGCCTCCATGCTCGCTGGGCCCGGGACGTTCCGGACTTGGACCCGGGGGACTGGATTTATGTGTGGGAACTCCCTTTCAAAATGCTGGTCTCTCTTAGAGATAGACTCATCCAGTTCAAAATAGCCCATCGAACCTACCTCACCCCACACAGGTTACCCAAGATACATGTCTCTCATTCCCCGGAGTGCTGGCGGTGTGGCCAGGTCCCGGGTGACTTCCTTCACATTTTCTGGACCTGCCCTCATTCATCTGCATTTTGGTCCGGGGTGCTCCAATTGATTGAAAAGGTCTCTCTTGTTAAACTTGATCCTTCTCCGAGGATATGTATACTGGGACTGCTAGATGACCTGGTACCTCGGGTGGCGGATCGGACGTTGCTGGGTCTTTTGCTCTTTTATGCCAGGGAAACCATTGTACTTCACTGGCGACGACGATCCCCACCCACGGTACTGCAGTGGAAACTCTTGGTGAACTCGGTCCTCCCTCTATATAAAGACACATATGCACATAGAGGCTGCCCAAAAAGTATGACAGAGTGTGGACCAAATGGCTTTCTGATCCCTCCACGGCTGCGAGTGGCTGAGGCGGGTCTCGCCCCTCGCCCTCGGGTGCCGGGCGACACTCGCATCGGCCTGCAATGAGGCTTCCCTCTATGTTCTGGGGTGCAAGCAATTCTTTAATGGCCCCCGGTGGATGACGTGTCCTATGAGGTATATGCAACTGCCCTTCATGCTGAATATGCTGCTACTGCTTCTCATTTGGACCCCTGCGCGGGTACCATGCCTTACTGTCTGCAATGTTGAGTAGTTTGGTTCAGTTGTGAACCTTTGCACCGTTGTTTGTTGTTGTTGTTTTTTTTTTTTCTTTGTTTAAAACTCAATAAAAAGATTTTCAAAAAATAAAAAAGCAGTTATAACTAAAAAACCATAACAGCACAAATAAAAATTTTAGCAGCACGAATGCAGCACTAACCAACAGGCCCATTTTCATTACTTTTGGCTGTTGTAGGGGGGCTGAGTGACCTTTGGTGACCTTTATGCAATCTTTAATAACGCAAAAATTAGAAAAGAGAGAATGGTGATTTAAATGGCACAAACCAGCACAAACGCGGCACTAACTAACCAGCCCAGTTTTGTGTTTTTTGGCTTTTGTAGGGAGGCTGGGTGATGTCATCATCTTGAAAATAAATCAATTGCTTAAATCTTAAAAATAAAAGCAGCACTAATGTAAATTTTTACGGCACAAAACAGCACAAACGTAGCACTAAAGAAACACACTTGAGGGGCTGAGTGACCTTTGTCCTTTGACCTTTATTAAATCTTAAATAACGCAAAAGCTATAAAAAGATAGAATGGAAATTTAAACAGCACAAACCAGCACAAACATAGTACTGATCAATGAGCCTGGTTTGGTCTATTTTGGCTGTTATAGGGGGACTGAATGACCTTTGGTGACCTTTAATAAATCATTAATAATGCAAAAATGATAAAAGATAGAACAGAGATGTAAATGGCACAAACCAGCACAAACACGGCACTAACCAACCAGCCCCGTTTCGTGTCCTTTTGCTGTTGTAGGCGGGCTGGGTGATGTCATAGTCTGGAAAAAACAATTGCTAATATTGTACAAATAAGCAGCACAAATATAAATTTTTATATCACAGAACATCACAAACGTAGCACTAAAGAAACACACTTTAGTTTTTATGTGCACTGATTGTAGAGGGGGGGGGGGGTTAATGAAAAAACAAAAACTGATAGAACTAAAAAACCATTACAGCAAAAATAAAAATTTAACAGCACAAATCAGCACGAACATAGCACTAACCAACAAGCCCAGTTGTGTCATTTGGCTGTTGTAGGGGGGGCTGAGTGACCTTTGGTGTCCTTTATTAAATGATTAATAACGCAAAAACGATAAAAGATAGAACAAAAATTTAAACAGCACAAAGCAACACAAACACAGCACTAACCAACAAACCTGGTTTTGTGTCTTTTGGGTGTTTTAGGGGGGAAGAGTGATCTTTGGTGACCTTTAATAAATAATTATTAATGCAAAAACGATAAAAGATAGAATGGAAATTTGAACCACACAAACCAGCACAAACATTGCACTAACCGACGAGACCAGTCTTGTGTCTTTTGGGTGTTGTAGGGGGGGCTGAGTGACTTTTAGTGACCTATAATAAATCATAATTAGTAATGCAAAAACGATAAAAGATAGAACAGAGATGTAAATGGCACAAACAAGCACAAACACGGCACTAACCAACCAGCCCAGTTTCGTGTCCTTTTGCTGTTGTAGGCGGGCTGGGTGATGTCATAGTCTGGAAAAAACAATTGCTAATATTGTAAAAATAAAAGCAGCACAAATGTAAATTTTTATGGCACAAAACATCACAAACGTAGCACTAAAGAAACATACTTGAGTTTTTAGAACTAACAAAACCATTACAGCACAAATAAAATTTTTAGCAGCACAAACCAGCACAAACATAGCACTAATCAACAGGCCTAGTTTTGTGTCTTTTGTCTGTTGTAGGGGGGCTGAGTGACCTTTGGTGCCCTTAATAAATCATTAATAAAGCAAAAACGATAGAAGATAGAACCGAAATTTAAATAGCACAAACCAGCACAAAGTGGCATTAACCAATGAGCCGGGTTTTGTGTCTTGTGGCTTTTGTAGGGGGTCTGGGTGATGCCATGGTCTGGAAAAATCAATTGCTAATATCTTAAAAATAAAAGCAGCACAAATGTAAGTTTTTTTACGCAACAAAACAGCACAAACGTGCACTAAAGAAACACGCTTGAGTTTTTATTTGTGCTTCGTTGAGATGGGAAATATAGGGACATTAGATGTGAAGGTCAATGTCCCATCTAAATTTAAGACTTTGGGTCATTCTGGTCTTAAGTAGAGATGTACCGAATGGTTCGCCGGCGAACGGTTCCCGGCGAACTTCGAACGTTCACGTTCGCCGCTGCGGGCGAACATATGCGATGTTCGGTCCGCCTCCTATACATCATCATTGAGGCAAACTTTGACCCTGAACATCACAGTCAGCAGACACATTCCAGGCCAATCAGCATACCTCCCTCCCACACCCTCCCACCTCCTATAAATAAGCAAGGGCAGCATCCATCTTAGATAATTTCTGTGTTACTGAGAGCAGGGAAAGTGCTGGTGCTGCTGCTGTTATAGCTGGGGACAGTTCCCGGTCTTGTTAGCCAGTGTTCTTGGTACACTCCTGCTGTAAGGACAGCACCCCAAAAAGCCCTTCCTAGGGCTGGTATTTGAGGTTTTTTTTGGATCTATATATATATATATATATATATATTGTCCCCAAAAGCCCCTTTGAGGGCTGGTATTTGAGTATTTTTTTAATATATATATATAAATATATATATATATATATATATATATATATATATGTAGCATGTCCAGAACCAGAAAAAAAAGATCATATAGGTGTAAAAGGGGTTCCCACCATCCCTGCTCTACTGAAAAATTATCTTTTTTTTCTGGTTCTGGACATGCTACAGAGCTGAAACTTCACAGGTACACTTTTTAGACCCCCTAGACACTAAATCACACAAAAAAGTTCTTAAAAATTGTCATTTTTGATAGAGAGCCAATTATTGGAAAACTTAAAAAAAAAAAAAAACTTAACAAAAAAAAAATTCTTTGGATTTATTGTTTGGGGGGTCTAAAAGGTGTACCTGTGAAGTTTCAGCTCTGCAGCATGTCCAGAACCAAGAAAAAAAGATCATATAGGTGTAAAAGGGGTTCCCACCATCCCTGCTCTACTGAAAAATTATCTTTTTTCTGGTTCTGGACATGCTACAGAGCTGAAACTTCACAAGTACACTTTTTAGACCCCCTAGACACTAAATCACACAAAAAAAAAGTTCTTAAAATTGTCATTTTTGATAGAGAGCCAATTATTGGAAAACTAAAAAAAAAAAAAAAAAAAAAAACTTAACAAAAAAAAAATTTCTTTGGATTTATTGTTTGGGGGGTCTAAAAGGTGTACCTGTGAAGTTTCAGCTCTGCAGCATGTCCAGAACCAGGAAAAAAAGATCATATAGGTGTAAAAGGGGTTCCCACCATCCCTGCTCTACTGAAAAATTATATTTTTTTCTGGTTCTGGACATGCTACAGAATCCTAACCCTAACCCTAACCCTAGCCCTAACCCTAACCCTAACCCTAACCCTAGCCCTAACCCTAGCCCTAACCCTAATTCGTAATTTTTTCTGGTTCCGGACATGCTACAGAGCTGAAACTTCACAGGTACACTTTTTAGACCCCCCAGATGCTAAATCCAAAGAAATTTTTTATTTTTATTTTTTTTTTAATTTTTCCAATAATTGGCTCTCTATCAAAAAATTACAATTTTTAAGAACTTTTTTTTGTGTGATCCCTCTCCGGCATGCCACAGTCCAGGTGTTTGTCCCCTTGAAACAACTTTTCCATTACTATTGTGGCCAGAAAGAGTCCCTGTGGGTTTTAAAATTCGCCTGCCTATTAAAGTCTATGGCGGTTCGCAATGTTCGCCGGTTCACGAACATTCGCTGATGTTCGCGTTCGCCGTTCGCGAACAGCGAATTTTATGTTCGCGACATCACTAGTCTTAAGCATGAAGATCCAAAGAGCTTCACTATCTTTGAAAGTACGCTATAGGTAACAACTGGTAGCAAGCAATGTTGAGTTGCCACTGTATCATATACAAAAATTTGAATTATTTAAATACTTCTTATTGTCACTATTGTGAGTTTATTTCTGTTAATGCATTTATGTGGAGTCTGGTCTGCAAGATTTAGTCCCAGCTTCCGAGAATCATACTGTATAAGAGTGGAGCAGTTATCCTGTGGGTAGATCTCTGAGTGCTGTTTGACCTTCTGTCTGTGTTTAGGGGTCAAAAGAGAGGATGAGCAGCTTTGGGTTTTGGCACTAGGTAGCATTATATAGATTGACATATTCACAGTGGTGGAAAAACAATGTGTTTTTTTTTGTACATTCATGTTTATGAACTGGTTTACTATATGGGAATTTGTCCTATTGAACCACTTTACCTCTAATACCTGTACACCCCCAATGGACCAGATCAAGTTTTATTATACTGCTATGGGACCTTTTTTTTCAGTAATAATTTTGTCATTACTAAAGGATAAATAAAGTAATATATATATATATATATAATTTTTAAGGACAAACAATGCTTTCCTTTCATTACAATGCTTTGCAAAAAAAAAAAATTTTCACAATCCTTAACCACTTGCATACAGTGCACTTTCACCCCCTTCCTGCCCAGGCCAATTTTCAGCTATCAGCGCTCTCACAATTTGAATGACAATTGTGTGGTCATGCTACACTGTACCCATATTCAATTTTTATCATTTTTTTTTCACATAAATAGAGCTTTCATTTGGTGGTATTTAATCACCTCTGGGTTTTTTATTTCTTACAAAAAAAAGAAAAAAGACAGAAAATTTTGAAAAAAAAATAATTTTTCTTATTTTCTGTGAGTAAATTTTGAAAATAAATACATTTTTCTCCTTCACTGATGTGCACTAATGAGGCGGCACTGATGGGCACTGATGAGGTGGCACTTATGGGCACTGATGACGTGGCACTGATGAGGAGGTACTAATATGCCGCACTGATGAGCACTGATAGGTGGCACTGATAGGCGGCACTGATGAGCATGGATAGGTGGCACTGATGGGCACTAAAAGGTGGCACTGGCGGGCACTGGGAGGTGGCACTGATGGGCACTGAGAGGCGGCACTGAGGGGGGCACTGACGGGCGGCACTGATGGGCACTGACAGGCGGCACTGATAGACACTGATGGGTGGCACTGATGGACACTGATGGGTGGCACTGATGCCTAGATGAGCAGACACTGATGGGCACTGACTGACAGCACTATGGGCACTGATGGTGGGCCCTGATGGCGGGCACTGTGGGCACTGATATGGCACTTTATTTCACGTTTGTACAATCAGGTCACTGGTGATCAGTAAGTGGTTAAACAAAGAAATAAAACAAAAAAAAAACGATGTGGGCTGCAATGAATGATTCAGATAAGCCCTTTAGTTTAGAATGATTAGAGGGTCATTAAGGAATGATTAGAACAAAATCTAAAAATATTATTTACAGTGAACTCTGAATAGAGCTAAGCAAATTATCAATGGAAAAAACAGGTAGGATTTGTTGGGCAACAGTGTCAATACACAGAAGGAATGACTGTCTGGCAAACCTAGATTCTTACAACATACCACCTTTTCCACTCAGTATGTATCTATTAAAGAAATTATTAAATGCAATTTGCCTGTTTTACATGGGGATTATCAGCTGCAACCATTTTACAAGAAGTTTGTAGCTTCTTTTTTTAGGAGGCATTCATCTAGGGACTACTTCTTTCAC
The DNA here is from genome assembly GCF_965119305.1 of Pelophylax lessonae. Taxonomy (NCBI): domain Eukaryota; kingdom Metazoa; phylum Chordata; class Amphibia; order Anura; family Ranidae; genus Pelophylax; species Pelophylax lessonae. The sequence goes on along the minus strand of NC_138775.1, from coordinate 112,685,319 downwards.
CCAGTCTTTTTAATACAAAAATTATATCTGATACTTGGCTGAAGATGAAGGGGTATTTCAAATGTTGGCTTGATAAATGTCACTATTGTAAGGTTCATGCAAAGACCAGTATGGTACAATCCATAATGACCAATAAGACCTTCTGCATTGATTATTGATTGCTTTTAATTCCTTGAGGTTATTGTAGTCGTATTAATGCACTTGCGACAGAAACAATTGAGTACTGTCCGTGATACTTTTTTTATTTGCACTAACATACTATTTTGCAGATCAAGCTTTTGGGGTGTCCCCCTTCTTCAAGGTCCAAGATAATGCCTAAATCTAGGCCTGGGCTTTCTTACTCATTATCCAACAGAGATGTTCTCACTTTAACACTCTGCTAAAACTTTATGTATTAAATGTTAAAGTGAGACAATCTCTGTTGGATAATGAGTAAGAAAGCCCAGGCCTAGATTTAGGCCATTATCTCGGACCTTGAAGAAGGGGGTACACCCCAAAAGCTTGACCTGCAAAATATGTTAGTGCAAATAAAAAAAGTATTACGAACAGCACTCAATTGTTTCTGTCACATATGCATTAATACGGCTACATTCACCTGAAGTCGATCGTTCTCCCTCTATGTCTTATCTCACTAACTATCCTAGTTTAATTACAATTGCTATGCACATTTTTTTTGTTTTGTTTCTCCTCAAATATTGCCTCACTTTAACATTCTGCTAAAACTTTGTGTATGAGTGCTGCTTGGAATGTGAAAAAAAGGGGTTCACCCCGAAAGCTTGTCCTGAAAAATTGTGTTATTGCAAATAAAAAAAATAGTATCATTAAGTAATTCAAGTAATTCCCACAGTACCAGAAAATCAGCACTTTAGTGAGGATCTGATGGCAGTGAGGAGAAGATTTCTACTCTATGCAGCAGCCACCTGAACATAGACCATTGTTCATCAAAGGTAATTTATATCCCTGGTGCTGTAAAGCAAAAAATAAAAAAAATAGGTTTCAGCTTTAAAGTAATAAAATGAAAGATATTTAAAAAGTAATGCTGTACCTATTTTAAGGTATCAACATTTCAACAAACCAACATTCCCACATTAAGCCTTTGTATAGAAAACACTTTTGGTTTTCTTGGCCTTACTTGTTATCCTCTATTCAGTGAATTGAAAGTTATCACGGCCACGTTACACAGAGCTTTACTAACAATGGCATCAAATTAAAGCCATGTTCTCCTTGCTTGGAAACAATTCCAGTCCTGGCAGCATTTCTATAGTCCCACTTAAGTTTTGTGTATTTATCGCCTTAAATGTAAGAAGGTTCATCAGCTATGTTTGATTCTGCAAAAGGGAGGTTGTCCCTTATGCAAGAAGAATATTCATCTTTGAATGTACAGCTATTTAGCCATTCACATTGTTAATGCCTTGAATGCTCAGCGCAACCCTTTATTCAGCATCTGAATAACTGGCACCAACTGCTACGGGGCTTGTAGAGGTTTATTTCACAATAAAATCTTGCTAAATCACAACCCAGCTTCTTCACTGCCTATTTTAGGAAATAATTACATTTGTCGGAGACTGCATTGTACTAAAGGAATAGCTTGACATGTTTTGATAAGGAAATACATTTTGCTTTGCAACCATTTTTTCTTAGTTAAAAGTGATCCCAATGTTGTAAAAGCACTAGAATAGATATTTTGTTTAAATTAAATAAAGGGTGGACAAGCAGAAAGGTTATTTATGTATAATGATTATACTGCATAATAAATAAGGGGACGTTCTAGAGAATTTATTAGTATCTTTAATTCAGATAGATAGATATATTTTGAGGAATTGGCTGGCAAGATTGTGGATGGCATGTTTGTGTGAGGGGCTCCAGGGTTTCTGTCTGCTATGGAGAGAACAAACTTTGTTTTCCCAGATGTTACCAAGTTCTGTTTGGGTCCTGGAGGTTTTGCAGAAATTTGGGTGGGATAAAACCTCCAGTCCTAGATCCACACTTTTGCCTGGCAGATCTGATTAGTTAGTGTCAGCTGTAGTCAGACCTTTTTTATTTGAGTTTACTGATGCTAGAGGCTCTCTCTTTCACTTTCTTTGTTGTGGGAGCCTGTTGCTGGGTGTAAAGGATCACTTCTTTTATTTTATTTTTTTTATTGATTGAACTAGATGGGCTTTTGTCTTTTTTAAACCATTGTCTTTTTTCTAACCATTTAACTTCTCACAAAACTCTAAAAGGTATAAAAGCTACCTGTTAGAGTTGCCTGCTATTGATTTAAGCAGATGTCTTGTTTTATTTTTTGCTATGGACTTGCTGTACAAAGCCTCCTGCATTGTTTACTTCCTTTTTCCTAGGAGGTTGTACATATGTATTTATACACAGAGATCATATTCCCCTGAAAATTTTCAATTAAGCTAATTTTTACTCATAGCTGAGATCCTCCATGCTTTGTAGGAGTTTGATTGCCCATCTCTAAACTTGTTCTAGTTCCCCAATATCCTTTTTGACCTGGTGCCTAACAGTGAACTGCATATTCCAGATGAGGTCTTACTAATGCTTTGTTCAGGGGAAGAATTCTGTTTCTGGAGTCCATACCTGTGTATACAGCATGCCGTTGCATGCTAATATTAAGTCTTTGGTCTACCAGAACAACCAGATCCTTCTCAGACATTTACCCCCCAGAATGTATGATGCATGCATGTTTTTAGCCCCCAGGGGCATAACTTTACATTTTTAAACATCAAATATAATTTGCCACATAGTTGTCCAAATGAACAGTGCATTGAGGTCTACTTATAAGTTGGAGACATCCTGCAAGTACATTATTCTACTGTATAGCTTGGTATGCTCTGCAAAGACAAAAATGGTACTTTTAATTCCAAACTCTACAGTGCTATTAAAAGTATTTTCCCCCTCCTGATTTTTTTTTTTTTTTGCATATTTGTCACACTTAAATGTTTCAGATCATCAAACTAATTTTAATATTGCACAAAGATAACCCGAGTAAATACAAAATGTAGTTTTTTACATAGTTACATAGTAGGTGAGGTTGAATAAAGACAATAGTCCATCCAGTTCAACCTGTGTAGGTGTGTGTGGCTGTACTCATCTCACATACCCCTGAATGTTCTGATCCTTGAGATGTAAGTCTAAGAGTCTTTTGAAAGCCACCATACTACCCGCAGAAACCACCTCTTGTGGTAGAGAATTCCACAATCTTGTAGCCCTAACAGTAAAGAACCCCCCACGTTGCCTGTGGTTAAAACGCTTCTCCTCTAATCGCATTGTATGCCCTCGAGTCCTCATGCAATCCCTTCGAATGAACAGCTTTTTTTCTAAGCTGGGATCCCCATTAAGATATTTATAAATTGCTATCATGTCCCCCCTCAGACGTCTCTTCTCCAGGGAGAATAAATCGAGCGATTGTAGACGCTCTTCATAGTCAAGGTCCTCCAATCCCCTAATTAGTTTAGTTGCCCTTCTCTGGACTCTCTCCAGCTCCAACACATCCCTCCTGAGGACTGGCGACCAGAACTGGACAGAATACTCCAGATGCGGTCGGACCAGAGTTTTATAAAGTGGAAGGATTATAGTCTTATCTCTGGAATACATCCCTTTCTTTATGCATGCTAATATTCTGCTGGCTTTGGCAGCTGCCGCTTGACATTGCATGCTGTTGCCTAATCTATCATCAACCAAGACTCCCAGATCCTTCTCCATTTTTGATTCCCCCAAGGGTTCCCCTCCTAACGTGTATTGTGTTTTTATGTTTTTAGTCCCCAAGTGCAAAACCTTACACTTCTCCACATTAAACCTCATTTGCCATGTCGTTGCCCACTCTGTAATTTTGTCCAGGTCATTCTGTAGGATATCTGCTTCATATATTGATGATTTAATTTATTAAGAAAAAAAAAGTGTTCAAACCTGTCACAGAATCATGAATGAACTGTGATTAACCACATTTTTGGAAAGCAGAGTTATATTTCACTTGCCACACCCAGGCCTGATTACAAGAACAGATGAGAAACAAAGCAGTTGGCATGTATCAGTCTGAAAAGGGTTACAAAGCCATTTGTAAGGCTTTGGGACTTGAGTGAACCACAGTGAAAGCCATTACTCACATATAGAGAAAGCTTAGAACAGAAGTGAACCTTTCCAGGGGTTGGTTAGCCTACCAAAATTACTCCAAGAGTACAACGACAACTCATCCAGGAAGTCATAAAAGAACCCAGAACAACATCTAAAGAACCGCAGGCCTCACTTGCCTCAGTCAAGGTCAGTGTCCATGATTCAACAATAAGAAAATAACTGGGCAACAATGTCATCAATAGGAGAGTTTCATGGTGAAAGCCAATGCTGAGACAGAAGTTGAACTTTTTGGAAGGCGTGCGTCCCGTTTCACGTAGCGTAAAACAAGCACAGCATTTTATAAAAAGAACATTATACCAACAGTCAAACATGGTGATGGTAGTGTGATGCTCTAGGGCTGCTTTGCAGCTTCAGCACCTGGACGACTTGCCATAATTGATGGAACCATGAATTCTGTGCTTTACCAGAAAATCTTGAAGGAGGATGTCCAGCCATCAGTTTGTGACCTCAGGCTCAAGCACATTTGGGTTATTCAAGCAGGAGAATGATCCAAAACACACAAGCATGATGGACCAAACACCCCCCTGTTTGGTTCGCAGCAGAACTCTCGAACAGGGGAAATGTTCTAATACATACGACGAACCCCTTTGAAGTCTATGGAAACCAAACAGGAAAAATCAAAAGTGCCCATTTTGAAATGTGCTTATATGCAAGTATTTGGCCATAAAAGGGATATGGGGGTCTGGGTACTGTCTAGGGGGACATGTATCAATTAAAAAAAAACAACAAAAAAAAGCAATTGTTTTTTCAGGAGCAGCGATTATAACTATGCCTAAATTGTAACAATAAAAATGAAAAGATTAATTTAAATATAGTGTCTGGGGGATCCCCTTAATGTGCCTATAAAGTGGCGCATCTGTACAATGCATAAAACATGCTACAGCAAAAATGGCATTTCTAAATGTAGCACTGCCCCCTAGAGGACTGCTGAGAATTGCACTTTCTGGATTCCCTGGGTTAACATTAGCAACTGATAGTAGACAAATAGCATTCAAAGTCCTTGGCTCAGTCAATAATCAGTCCAGGGAATGTTGTTTTTTTGTGTTTTATTTAGAACTGGGATAGGAGAAGGGATGAGTGGGATACTCCACCTACGAACTATGCACAATCTTGAGGCCAACTGGCTGCAGTGTGCGGCAAGGCCACTGCTTCACCTTGCCACAGAAGTGAAGATAGATAGTGTGATCCTATTTGAGCTATTCTTCAGAGTTCTAACTTGGCACCCCTTTTCTCACTTGCCGTGTGCACTGACACCTATCCACTGACTCTCCACTGGAGCGGTCCCCTTTCCTGGGCAGACCCCTGGCAAGCTTCCCGGTACTCACGGACACTGTTTTTCCCAAGGTTCCTCTGCCTCCAACTCCACTTGCCAGCTTCCTGGACCTCCTGACTCAGCACCACACTCTTGGCTCACTAGGCCGACCGCCTGTGACCACCTCCCATAACAGACAGCAGGAGAGACAGCCATCAACCTCCTCCTGGGACCTGATTTCCTACCCAAAGACACCCTGTCACATGTGCTCTTGGCTTTTATACCCTATCCCAGGATGCACCACTGTTTATGCCAACCCACTGGGATAGTCATAAAGTATATATATATATATATATATATATATATATATGTTTGTGTGCACACGCACACAGAGACATTTCTCTATAAAGAATAGCTTTCTCATTCCTGCATACATTGACCTTTTCTGACCTCACAGATGGTCCATTGTCGCAGGACCGTTGGCTACTCTTTTGTTAGAACTGGATAAAACCAGCTTATTGGTACCTTTTTCAATCATATGTACCATACACACTAGAGATTTATCATAACTTCTTCCAGGACATACCAGTGAATATGTGCCTGGACATAGCATAGACTGTAATTTCCAGAACTTTTTGATTGACTTCAGAAGTTGCGGAGTTCCCTGGATTGATTGAAACTGAAATTATCTGTATTATCATCTGTATTCCATCTTTAATCGAAGCTAAGTAAATCTTTTTATTACTTTTACTACTTGTGTGTGTTCTTAATTATTGTACTTTATCCACATATCTGAAAGGGTAAATATATTGAACCTGCTAATAAATGAATATATGTAATATGAAAATTAACCCTTTGTTACACTCCACTGTCCAACAGGCTCCCCTATTGAATACAGTGGGGACACTCCCTCAGCCCAGATGAATCACACCCTGAGCACATGTAACAGGCCTAACTATTGATCATGCTCCCTTGATAAGCAGATGGAGCAGACAATGATTTACCTGCTACTCCCCTGTTAAGCGGGCAGAGAAAATTATTCTTCCTGCCCAGCACCTATCTAGGACGGTGCTACATAAAGAAAAATCCCAATTAAAATGACTCACGGTTACAATTGCCGACACCCAAGCTGTTAAAAAATAAAGAAAAAACAGCGTAGGTTCCCCCCGCCAGTTCATACCAGGCCTTTCAGGTCTGGTATGGACTTTAATGGGAACCCCACGCCAAAATAAAAAAAAAACTGCCTGCCCCCCCCCCCCTAATCTATACCAGACCCCTATCCAGGCATACAGTCTGGCAGGTCAGGAGGAGGGGGGGCGAGCGAGTGCCTCCCTCCTGAACCATACCAGAACCACATGCCCTCAACATAGGGGGGTGGATGCTTGTTGATGGGGACAATGGCCTCTTCCTGACAACCCAGGGGTGTAATTGTCAGGGGTCTGCAGGCAGAGGGTTTATCGGAATGTGGAAGCCCCCTTTAACAAGGGGGCTCCCAGATCTTGTCCTCCTCCTATTTGAATTGGTATCAGGTAAAACATCAAGGGACATTTTTTTTTTGTTTTTAATAAAGGATTTGTCAAAAACTGTCTCATGTGAATATTACTTTTGTACACTTTTATGGTGAATAAGTAGAGGTACTATGTACCCAATACCTATTCACATAGGGGGGACAGGATCTGGATTCCGATAAGCAGCCTGCCTGCAGACCCCGACAACCACAGCCCAGGGTTGTCGGGAAGAGGCCCTAGTTCCCATCAACATGGGACAGCCCACCTGTCCCAAAGCACCCACACCCCCCTATGTTGAGGGCATGTGGCCTGGTTATGGTTCAGGAGGGGGAGCACTTGCCCATCCCTCCTCCCTTTCCTAACCTGCCAGTCTGCATGCCTGGATAAAGGTCTGGTATGAACTTTGGGGGGGACCCTACAACATTTTTTTTTTGTGTTGTGTTGTTCCCCTCCAAATCCATACTGACACTTTCTTTTTATTATTCAGCTGTCAGCAAGGAAACACATGAGAGCTGATGACTCTACAGTTGTTAAAGTGTTTGTTACCCCAGAAAAAAAATCATGCTCCTGTACCTTTAAGGCACGAGCTATTGCATAGTGCTTTTGGCTAGTCAATTGCCCCTTTGTATCTCCTACAGTACCTGGTTGATTCTGCCTGGTCCTGACTTCCCCCATGTGAGAAGACCACGTTTATCATGGCTGCTGAGCCATGAGATCTTGGTCAGGATACGTGTCTGTTATCTAGCTTATGTCCTGTGCATCTGTGTGTCTCTGCAGCTCCCCCTTCTCCTCCTCCTCTCTCCCTGTAAGCTCCGTAGTGTTCAGTGGGAACACAATCTCATACAGCCCCTCCCCTATCCTCTCCTCTCAGCACCTCCCCTCTCCTACAGCCTTCATTCACTGACTGAAGGGAATCTCTGACCCTCCTACTTGGCTCTCTTACATCAGGATACAGAGCAGAGAGAGGAGGTGACTACAAACGAGCACAAAAAAAAGGTATTTTTCGAATTGAAAAAAAAAAAAAAAAACACGCTGCACTGCTTAATGAACAAACACATGGAGGCTAGATCAATTTTAGCCATTTGAATTTACAACCACTTTAAGAACGCTGCGGCCGATTTCCCAGCTCTGCTTCTTAATAACCAGCTTACACTGTACCCTGATTGGGCAAAGCTTTGCCCACACAGGGCGCAGAATGCACTGTGCAGCACTCAGTGTATTGCAGGGTGTTCGTCGGGGCGAACATCCAGCGAACACCCTGCAAATTTGGGTGTTTTGCAAACGGCCGAACAGCCAAATGTTCGCCCCCATCCCTACACACAAGCAAGTCCACCTCTGAATGGCTTAAACAAAAAAAATAATTAAGTTTTGGAGTGGCCAATCAAAGCCTTGACTTAAATCTGATTGAGATGCGGGGGCATGACCTTAAACAGGCTATTCAGGTTAAAAATCCTTCTAATGTAGCTGAATGAAAACAATTCTGCAAAGATTAAGCAGTCAAAATTCATCCACAGCAGTGTGAACGACTCATTGCCAGTTACAGTATCACAAACGCTTGATTGCAGTTGCTGCCACCAAGGGTGGGCCAACCAGTTATTAAGTTTAGGGAAATTGCTTTTTCACGTAGGGCCAGGCAAGTTTGGACAGCTTTATTCCCTTAATAAATGAAATCATAATTTCAAAACTGCATTTTGTATTTACTCGGGTTATCTTTGTGTAATATTAAAATTTGATGATCTGAATCCTTTACTGTAAGTGTGAAAAATATGCAAAAAAAAACTTTCACAGCACTATATATCATTTAAAAATAGGTTATGGCTAGGGTTGAGCGAACACGGACTGTATAATTCCTGTTCGTACCGAATAATTGGTTTTTTGTTACCCGAACACGGACCCGAAAACTTTACTGTATATTCGGGTAAAAATCCGTATTCGGTCGTTTTATTTCCGGGTTTTGCATGCATTGGCGCGTTTTTCATGGCGGGCTTTCAACAGCCAATCAACAAGCGTTTAACTGGTGTGCCTTAAGCCATCCCAGCCATGCCTACAAATGTATTAGTAGCTGTGATATGCCATCTGAAGCATGTGACCAAGTCTTTATAAGTCCGAGGCAGCGCCGCTGTGTCATTCTGCTGTGTTAGTTCAGGGACAGAGCACACATCATACGTGCTGGCTGCTGATTAGGGACAGACAGGCAAAAAAAAACATTTGTGTCCGGATAGAATTGAGGGACAGGTCGGAGTGTGTTAGGCAGGGCGAGTTGTAGGCATTTTAGGGCGAGGCTGCTGATTTTTAGGGTCAGTTTTATACGATCTATTTTGCTGTGTGGGAGGGGCTTTCAGTGACCGATCTACGATCTTATCAATCCTTTTAGGGAGAGGCTGCTGCTGATTTTTAGGGTCAGTTTTCTACGATCGATTTTGCTGTGTGGGAGGGGTTTTCAGTGACCGATCTATGATCTTATCAATCCTTTTAGGGAGAGGCTGCTGCTGATTTTTAGGGTCAGTTTTCTACGATCGATTTTGCTGTGTGGGAGGGGTTTTCAGTGACCGATCTACGATCTTATCAATCCATTTAGGGAGAGGCTGGAGATAGGCAGGTGTCAGTGGTCCACATCGATTTTGCTGTGTGTGGAGTGCAGTGAACACTATTTTTTTTGCCCACTGTGGAGGAGGGAGAAAAGTATTTTTCTATCAGTCACTGTGTGCAGCGTTTGTCCTTCAGCTGTGCTGTGCTGACTGATCATACACTGCTGTGTTCAGTGTTCAGTTCACATGTGCTATTATTGAGTGGTTTCAAAAATCATACACTTTTTTCTATTCCACTATTCAATATACAGCCTTGGGTTAAAAAAATTTAATTGTGGCCTGCAGCAGAGCTGAATGATATTTGGGGTTCATCTCATACTTCTGAAGATTTGAGGGTGCTGCCTGTTCCAAACTCCTCCTACTTCTCATCCAGCCTTTTAGGGGTACAAACAATAGTAATTGGGGCCTAGTGTGGTTCTGTACGTGTGAGATACATACACTTTTTTTGATCATATTTTCTATTCCGCTATTCAATAAAAACCTTTGGGTATCAATTAAATTGCGGGATAGTCTGTGTTGGTACGTGTGAGATACACCTCTCCAAGTTTTTGGGGTTCATCTCATACTTCTGAAGATTTGAGGGTGCTGCCTGTTCCAAACTCCTCCTACTCCTCATCCTGCCTTTAGGGGTACAAACAATAGTAATTGGGGCCTAGTGTGGTTCTGTACGTGTGAGATACATACACTTTTTTTGATCATATTTTCTATTCCGCTATTCAATAAAAACCTTTGGGGAACAGTTAAATTGCGGGATAGTCTGTGTTGGTACGTGTGAGATCCACCTTTCCAAGTTTTTGGGGTTCATCTCATACTTCTGAAGATTTGAGGGTGCTGCCTGTTCCAAACTCCTCCTACTCCTCATCCAGCCTTTTAGGGGTAAAAACAATAGTAATTGGGGCCTAGTGTGGTTTTGTACGTGTGAGATACATACACTTTTTTTGATCATATTTTCTATTCCGCTATTCAATAAAAACCTTTGGGGAACGGTTAAATTGCGGGATAGTCTGTGTTGGTACGTGTGAGATACACCTTTCCAAGTTTTTGGGGTTCATCTCATACTTCTGAAGATTTGAGGGTGCTGCCTGTTCCAAACTCCTACTACTCCTCATCCAGCCTTTTAGGGGTACAAACAATAGTAATTGGGGCCTAGTGTGGTTTTGTACGTGTGAGATACATACACTTTTTTGATCATATTTTCTATTCCGCTATTCAATAAAAACCTTTGGGGAACAGTTAAATTGCGGGATAGTCTGTGTTGGTACGTGTGAGATCCACCTTTCCAAGTTTTTGGGGTTCATCTCATACTTCTGAAGATTTGAGGGTGCTGCCTGTTCCAAACTCCTCCTACTCCTCATCCTGCCTTTAGGGGTACAAACAGTAGTAATTGGGGCCTAGTGTGGTTCTGTACGTGTGAGATACATACACTTTTTTTGATCATATTTTCTATTCCGCTATTCAATAAAAACCTTTGGGGAACGGTTAAATTGCGGGATAGTCTGTGTTGGTACGTGTGAGATCCACCTTTCCAAGTTTTTGGGGTTCATCTCATACTTCTGAAGATTTGAGGGTGCTGTCTGTTCCAAACTCCTCCTACTCCTCATCCAGCCTTTTAGGGGTACAAACAATAGTAATTGGGGCCTAGTGTGGTTTTGTACGTGTGAGATACATACACTTTTTTGATCATATTTTCTATTCTGCTATTCAATAAAAACCTTTGGGGAACAGTTAAATTGCGGGATAGTCTGTGTTGGTACGTGTGAGATCCACCTTTCCAAGTTTTTGGGGTTAATCTCATACTTCTGAAGATTTGAGGGTGCTGCCTGTTCCAAACTCCTCCTACTCCTCATCCAGCCTTTTAGGGGTACAAACAATAGTAATTGGGGCCTAGTGGGGTTTTGCACGTGTGAGATACATACACTTTTTTTGATCATATTTTCTATTCCGATATTCAATAAAAACCTTTGGGGAACAGTTAAATTGCGGGATAGTCTGTGTTGGTACATGTGAGATCCACCTTTCCAAGTTTTTGGGGTTCATCTCATACTTCTGAAGATTTGAGGGTGCTGCCTGTTCCAAACTCCTCCTACTCCTCATCCAGCCTTTTAGGGGTACAAACAATAGTAATTGGGGCCTAGTGTGGTTTTGTACGTGTGAGTTACATACACTTTTTTTGATCATATTTTCTATTCCGCAATTCAATAAAAACCTTTGGGTATCAATTAAATTGTGGGATAGTCTGTGTTGGTACGTGTGAGATACACCTTTCCAAGTTTTTGGGGTTCATCTCATACTTCTGTTGATTTGAGGGTGCTGCCTGTTCCAAACTCCTCCTACTCCTCATCCTGCCTTTAGGGGTACAAACAATAGTAATTGGTGCCTAGTGTGGTTCTGTACGTGTGAGATACATACACTTTTTTTGATCATATTTTCTATTCCGCTATTCAATAAAAACCTTTGGGTATCAATTAAATTGCGGGATAGTCTGTGTTGGTACGTGTGAGATACATCTTTCCAAGTTTTTGGGGTTCATCTCATACTTCTGAAGATTTGAGGGTGCTGCCTGTTCCAAACTCATCCTACTCCTCATCCTGCCTTTAGGGGTACAAAAATTAGTAATTGGGGCCTAGTGTGGTTCTTTACGTGTGAGATACATACACTTTTTTCGATCATATTTTCTATTCTGCTATTTAATCAAAACCTTTGGGTATATACAATTAAATTGCGGGATAGTCTGTGTTGGTACGTGTGAGATACACCTTTCCAATTTTTGGGGCACATCTTATACTGCCGAGGATTTGAGGGTGCTTCAGTCTGCCTCCTGCCTGTTCCGAACTCCTCCTACTCCTCATCCTGCCTTTAGGGTACAAAAAATTGTAATCGGGGCCTAGATTGTGTTTGTACGTGTGAGATACACCGTTTTGTAAAATTTGTCCTATTCCGCTATTCAATATACACCCTGTTTGAGTGTAAAAAATTAAATTGCGGTATAGTCTGTATCGGTACGTGTGAGATACACCTTTTTAAATTTGTTTGGCGCATCTCCTTCTACCGCCGAGGATTGCAGGGTGCTTCAGTTTGCCTCCTGTTCCCAACTCCTCCTACTCCTCTTCCTCATCCTGCCTTTAGGGTACCAAAAATTGTAATCGGGGCCTAGTCTGTCTTTGTACGTGTGAGATACACCGTATTATAAAATTTTTCCTATTCCGCTATTCAATATACACCCTTTTGGAGTGTAAAAAAATTAAATTGCGGCATAGTCTGTATCGGTACGTGTGAGATACACCTTTTAAATTTGTTTGGCGCATCTCCTTCCCCCGCCAAGGATTGCAGGGCGCTTCAGTTTGCCTCCTGTTCCCAACTCCTCCTACTCCTCTTCCTCATCCTCCCTTTAGGGTACAAAAAATTGTAATTGGGGCCTAGTCTGTGTTTGTACTTGTGAGATACACCGTTTTTTATCCTATTCCGCTATTCAATATACACCCTTTTGGGGTAAAAAACATTAAATTGCGGCATAGTTTGCATATTTGACTGTGAGATACACCCGTGCGATACTGTTGTTGTTTTGTTCCGCTTTTCAATAAACACCTTTCTAGGGCAAGATCTTAAATTACAGAAATATGAGGAGACCTTTAAATAGGGGCCGTGGCCTGGGTCGTGGTGCTGCTGGTAGAGCTCCTGTTGCAAGGAGAGGACGTGGTCGATCCGTGCCAGCTACACGCACAAGTGAAACACCTTCCTCAAGTGTTAGTAGGCGACAGAACCTGCATCAGTATTTGGTAGGGCATGATACGCCTCTAGAAGTGATGAGGCCAGAACACAGAGAGGCGATAGTAGATTGGTTTGCTGCTGACAGTGCCTCCAGTTCCTTCACATTGTCTCCCACCCAGTCTACTGCAGAAAGGTCAGAGTTTGCACCTGCAGCCGATGTCCAACCGTCTTTCACCTCACCCCCTTGCAAATCAGGCAAGCAGTCTGAGCCCCAAGCCATACAGCAGTCTCTCCTTCTTTTTGAGGACTCTGTCAGCAGGGTTTCCCAGGGCCATCCACCTAGCCCTGCCCCAGAAGTGGAAGAGATTGAGTGCAGCGATGCCCAACCACTTATTTCTCAAGATGAGTACATACAAGGACCATCGCAGCACGTCTCCGATGATGACGAAACGCAGGTGCCAACTGCTGCGGCATTCAGAATTGTGGAGACCGACAAGGAGGGCAGGGGTGAAGACTGGGTGGAAGATGATGTGGAGGACGATGAGGTCCTCGACCCCACATGGAATGAACATCATGCAGGTGACCTGAGTAGTTTGGAGGAAGAGGCGGTGGTCGCACAGAGCCACCAGCACAGCAGAAGAGGGAGCAGGGTGCAGAAGCGGAGCGGCCGTGCCCTAGACACTACGCCTGCTACTGCCCAACGCAGCAAGGGAACGAGCGCACCAAAGTCAGCTCAAAGGAGTTCTCTAGCGTGGAAGTTCTTTAGAAAATGTGCTGATGACAGGACACGAGTGGTTTGCACCCTGTGCAATCAGAGCCTGAAGCGAGGCATAAACCTTCTCAGCCTGAGCACAACCTGCATGATCAGGCATCTAAGTGCAAAGCACGAGCTGCAGTGGAGTAGACACCTTCAAAACCAAGAAACGTCTCTGGCTCATCCTGCTTCCTCTTCTGCTGCTGTCTCGGCCGCTCCAGCCACATCTGTAGTGATACCGGCACCTGCCACCCCGCAAACAGAGGATCTGTCAGCAACACCACCATCTGGGTCACCAACCATCTCCACAATGTCCCGTGGAAGCGTTCAGCTTTCCATCTCCCAAACACTTGAGAGGAAGAGGAAGTACCCCCCTACCCACCCACAATCCCTGGCCCTGAATGCCAGCATTTCAAAATTCTTGGCCTTTGAAATGCTGTCATTCCGTCTGGTGGAGACGCACAGTTTTAAAAACCTTATGTCGGTGGCTGTCCCACAGTACGTCGTGCCCAGCCGCCACTACTTTTCCAGGCAAGCCATCCCTTCCCTGCACAACCAAGTGGGGGAAAAAATCAGGTGTGCACTGCGCAACGCCATCTGTGGCAAGGTCCACCTAACTACCGATACGTGGACCAGTAAGCACGGTCAGGGGCGTTATATCTCCCTAACGGCACACTGGGTAAATGCAGTGGCGGATGGGCCTGAGGCGGATAGCAATTTGGCGCATGTCCTTCCACCACCGAGGATTGCAGGGCGCTTCAGTTTGCCTCCTGTTCCTAACTCCTCCTACTCCGCTTCCTCATCTTCTACCGCCTCCTCATCCGGACAGCGTAACACCTTCACCACCAACTTCAGCACGGCCAGGGGTAAACGACAGCAGGTAGTTTTAAAACTTGCCTGTTTGGGGGAAAAACCACACACCGCGCAGGAGTTGTGGAGGAGCATGGAACAGCAGACAAATGAGTGGTTGCTGCCAGCGAGCCTCAAGCCCGGCCTGGTGGTGTGCGATAACGGGCGAAATCTCATAGCAGCTCTGGGCCTAGCCTGTTTGACGCACATCCCTTGCCTGGCGCATGTGCTGAATTTGGTGGTGCAGAGGTTCCTTAAAAACTACCCCGATATGTCAGAGCTGCTGCAGAAAGTGCGGGCCGTCTGTGCACACTTTCGGCGTTCTCACCCTGCTGCTGCTCGCCTGTCAGCGCTGCAGCGTAACTTCGGCCTTCCCGCTCACCGCCTCATATGTGACGTGCCCACAAGGTGGAACTCCACCTTGCACATGCTGCAAAGACTGTGCGAGCAGCAGCAGGTCATAGTGGAGTTTCAGCTGCAGCATGCGCGCGTGAGTCGCTCTGCGGAACAGCACCACTTCACCACCAATAACTGGGCCTCCATGCGAGACCTGTGTGCTTTGTTGCGCTGTTTTGGGTACTCCACCAACATGGCCAGTGCAGATGACGCCGTTGTCAGCTTAACTATCCCACTTCTATGCCTCCTTCAAAAAACAATTCGGGCGATGATGGAAGAGGATGTGGCACAGGATGAGGAGGAGGAGGAGAAGGATGAAGAGGTAACATTTCCAAGGCTTTCAGGGCAGTCATTCACAAGGGGCTCCGAGGGTGGGTTCCTGCACACACAAACGCCAGGGACACAATTGTCGAGCAGGGGCACAGTTCTGGAGCATGAGGAGGAGGAGCTGGAGGAGGAGATGGAACCATGTTCACAGCAGGGTGGCACCCAGGCCAGCTCATGGCCATCACTGGTGCGTGGCTGGGGGGATACAGAGGACACGGACGATACACCTCCCACAGAGGACAGCCTTTCATTGCCTCTGGGCAGCCTGGCACACATGATCGATTACATGCTGCAGTGTCTCCACAACGACCGCCGAGTTGCCCACATTCTAACTTGTGCTGATTACTGGGTGGCCACGCTGCTGGATCCCCGTTACAAGGACAACGTACCGTCCTTAATTCACTCACTGGAGCGCGATCGCAAGATGCGCGAGTACAAGCGCATGCTGGTAGACGCGATGCTGCTGGCATTCCCACCTGACAGCGGGGCCACAGTGGAAGCACAAGGCAGAGGAGGAGGAGGAGGAAGAGGTCGCCAACGCAACCAGTGCACCGCCAGCACCTCAGAAGGCAGGGTTAGCATGGCCGAAATGTGGAAAAGCTTTGTCAGCAAGCCACAACAAACAGCAGCACCAGCAGCTCATATGGAACGTCTTAGCAGGAGGCAGCATTTCACGAACATGGTGGAGCAGTATGTGTGCACACGCCTAGACGTACTGAATGAGGGGTCTGCCCCCTTCAACTTCTGGGTCTCCAAGTTGGGCACATGGCCTGAGCTTGCCCTTTACGCCTTGGAGGTGCTGGCGTGCCCTGCAGCCAGTGTATTATCTGAACGGGTATTTAGCACGGCTGGGGGGCGTTATCACAGACAAGCGCAGCCGCCTGTCCAGAGACAATGTGGACAAGCTCACGTTCATTAAAATGAACCAGGCATGGATCCCACGGGACTTTTCCGTACCTTGTGCAGAATAGCGATGGATACCGACCTTACCCAGCCATTGTTCTATTTTTGCTCTTTATCACTCTTTTGGGGTGTACACTCATTTAAAATTTCTGAAAAGAAGCAGTGTTGGCTACCTCGTCCTCCTCAGGGCCAGATTAACGTAGGGGCTATTGGAGCTGCAGCTCCAGGCCCCTACCTTTATATAGGCCCCGGGTTGGCCATATTCACTGTTACCGCTCTTCTGTCACTTGTAAACACAGAAGTCTGGCTTCTATGCTCGCTTCCCCAGGCAGCTCCCTCAGAACCTCCCCACACAGCACGAAGGCCGGACAAGGAGGGACAGTTGCCGATGCATGGATGTGTTTATGGGTTTCGGAGACAGCATCCCATGTTGAATTAGGCATGCATGGCTGCACCCTTCCTCCTCTGGGTGCATGCCAAGGCACGGCCCTTAAGGCCCTTCAAAATCCTCAGCACCAAGCCCATGATGCTCTTAATCTGGCCCTGGTCCTCCTCCACCGCCGCTTCCACCTACACCGCCCATAGGTGTGCGCAGCCTATTGCATTAGGGTGTGCACCCCAAAGTTGAAATACACATGCATGTGTTTGCCTACATGTACATGGCCCCGATACATTACTCTCCCTGCTGGCAAAGAGAAATAGAGCAGAGCAGGTCCGAGGGAGATCTTTCCCATCTCCTCACTGGCAAACAGAGCGATAATGCTATGTGACCTAGGTGATTAGGGTGTGCCCAGGCACATCCGGCACACCCTGTGCGCACGCCTATGAGACCGCCACATCCACCACCACCTCAACCTCCCTCCTACTCCATATGGGCCTCGTCCTTCAGAGATGAAGAACATTGTTTTATTTTTCTGTTTTTTTTTTGTTGTTTTAAGTTATTTCCCTATCCACATTTGTTTGCAGAGCACTTGTAATGCTCTTAACAACGTTTTGCTGCCATTTGCAGCACTCTAGCCCTTTCCATTGGTGTTTTAGAGCCATTTTAGTGCCTGAAAGTTCGGGTCCCCATTGACTTCAATTGGGTTCGGTGTCCGGGAAAAGTTCGGCAAAAGTCCGGGACCCGGACTTTTTTTTAAAGTTCGGCCGAACACGGACATCCAGGTGTCCGCTCAACTCTAGTTATGGCCCCTTTCACACCTGTGCTACCTAAAAGTCATGCGGTTTTACCGCAATCATGGAGTACGACTTGTCATGCGACTTTGCAGTCCCAAGTCACAGGACAAGTTGCGCAAGTGTGAAAGGGGCCTAAAACGTAAGAGTCCCAACACTGAACCCTGGGGTACACCACTAATAACCTTAGATCATTCAGTGTTTAAATGATTAATCACTCCTCTCTGAAGTTAGGCAGCTTTCTACTAATTTACAAATTGAATTGTATAAGTCTGTAGACTTTAAAGAAGAACTTGAGCCCCTTTGATCTAGTCTTTGCTGCTACCGGCATGGCTACTTTCAAATGTCTGGCGCATGCACAGATGCACCAAAAGACTTTGCCCAGACTTTGGAACCATGCAGAAACCTGCCAGGCTGTGCTTATGCATGTGCAGGGAAAGAGTTCCCAGACCTCCTTCAATGCACCATTCCTGCATGATTGCACATGGAAACCCATGCGTGCTTAGATGTGCCAAAGATCTCTGCTGGGTCCCAAAGCCCAGCAAAGCCCATTAGCACATTTGACACACAATGTCCACACAATTCTCTAGTCTAGGTCAATGTAGTATGCTTACTCAAAATCGTAGATCTCTGATTTATTCTGAGGCCTAATACTAATACCACTTAAAATATTATTATACTATATTTCTACACTGTACCTTCCACCACATATATGTAGTCTCCTCACTGTGGACCCCTAGTGTGTGGATGCACCAAAAAAAGCTTTAAACAAAAGGGGTATATCTTTTTGAAAAAAGAGCTCTACTATTATATATATTATTTCTGTGGGACTTTATATTTAGTGAAATTTGAGCACTGCGTAGATTTTTAATTTGCTGATTCCAATTTGCAACATTCCAATTTCTACTACTACTGTACTGTACTACTACTGTACTGTACTACTCTACTGTGTTTTTTTGTTGACACCATTCCCTCTCATTCTAAGATTGCCCATACATGGTTAGTTTTTTTTCGATCAGCCAGCTGCTTGAATGAAAAAACCCAACCAATTGCTCCATCCACACATTCAGTGTAAATGTGGTAATCTTCCTGCTGAGTCGTTGTATTCTGACAGCAGGAAGATTCTTCCACCCCCCGCAGTTATAATACACATATCAATGCTTCAGCCTATCGGCTGCAGCGCTAATTGAACTGTCATTTTCCAGCAGTACCGTTTGTGAAAAGTCGGTCGATAGATCGATATCCATACATGGATCTTGGTTAAATCTTGATGTCCTCAGCATAGTAAACTTGCTCTCTTCAAATTAGTTTTTTTTTATTTTCAGTATGTGCTTATTGTTTACAGCTTACACTAAATAAATTACTGTATGTCATTGCCATTGCTCTCTGGATGTTCCTTCCTTTGAACTTTAAAGGATATGACACACAAAGGAGTTTACCAACTGACCTCATTAGCGCATCCCCTGCATCATCCGCCCTCCTACTCCAGCACATCACTACCACCCGGAATTAGCTGCACATTTTTTCTTTGCAGTCAGTGCAGTCAGTGAATAACTAAATATACAGTCAAAGATTGTTAACTTGGCAGAGTGTGTGGGCCCTAGCAACCAGACAACAGCCTATGTGGATAAAGCTCTGAAACTGAAAAGAGGAGAAGTATGTCCTAGGTTCTGTAAAACTTACTATACACTATACAAGCTAATTGTAGAAAGGAAGAAGAAGCAAGCCTCCTCTAAGTGCAGTAACTCGGGTTTTATTTTGAAGTAAAAGATTAAAAGCACTTACAAAATTGCAAGCTGTAGCAAGTAAAAAAGAGCTGAGGTGATCTAAGATGCAATCCGGAATCTGAGGAGCCCCTGCTTGGATGAGCGGACATTCGGAACTCCGCTTCCTATGTGGGCGTTCTCTGTACAGCATACGGCATAGGGTTCCTAGCAGCTGTGGAGAGACGCAGGCGGCCGGTATCCGATGATGCGGGTGGATGTGCGGTTACATGCATGCGCGGCTCCTTCGTCAGACTTTTATACTTGCTACAGCTTGCAATTTTGTAAGTGCTTTTAATCTTTACCTTGAAATAAAACCCGAGTTACTGCACTTAGAGGCGCCTTGCTTCTTCTTCCATTTTTCATAGAGCAGCTTCTTCTCTCAAGCGCTGCCTAGGTGCAAAGACCCATATGCTGTTTGCCTAGATCCACGAAAGCGCCCACACACACCTACTCTCTACAAGCTAATTGTACAATCTCCTTTAGATCTACCATTAACTATGTAGAAAGCCAGCCGCTCCATTAACTACTTTGCCACATGTAGGACAGCCCACTGAAATCAAAGGGCTTCCCTGTGTGTGCCACAGGAAAAAACTTGCCAAAAAAGGTGTCTTCCTAATGATTTGTACAGGGGCAAAATTATATCTCTCTCTTTGTACCTCTCCTAATACAGTAAAATATGTGGCTCGCTTTGGAAACTGCTGCTTGGCATTGGGTGCCATTAATAAGCTGATGATCTACCAGAACTGCTAGATCATTCGCCACCATTGATTCCCCCAGTTAGACTCCCCCTAGTATGTATGATGCATGCATATTCTTAAACCCCAAGTGCATAATTTTACATTTATCAACATTAAAGTGGTTCTAAAGGCTAAATGTTTTTTATATTCATGCATTCTATGTATAAAAGTAAAAAGCTTTCTGTGTGCAGTGCCCCCCTCTCCCCCAACCCTAATTCTTTTTTTTCCATAATATGGCTTTGTTGAAAAGTAAATTGCAATTTACAGCGGATGCAAGCAATCAAACATCACAGTATGCCTTTAAAGGTTACTGTGTTCAAAGAAGATAAACAATAC
The DNA here is from genome assembly GCF_965119305.1 of Pelophylax lessonae. NCBI lineage: Eukaryota > Metazoa > Chordata > Amphibia > Anura > Ranidae > Pelophylax > Pelophylax lessonae. The sequence continues at coordinate 112,664,888 of NC_138775.1, read as the reverse complement.
AGTATCTTAACTGGAACAGAATGTGTTCGTTAACATGGTAACTAAAGTGGATTGAAGGAGCAGGACATTCTTGGTGACATTAATCTGCTTTCATCAATCATTTCCTAGAGAGTAGGTTGGTGTGAGAGTTGACCAGGCATGCGCCTAAGATTCTTGTCACCTAGCGAAGGAGGAAAGAGAGAAGGTGGAGAAGACAAACAAACAACAAAACAAAAAAAAAAACCAAAAAAAAAATTAAAACATTTAGGGGGGGGAGGGGGTGTCAGAGAGGGGAATTATAGTGGGGGGAGGGGGGCAGGATAAGAGAGAAATGGCCTATTGAGTCGGCCCTGGGTTTTTAGGCCTGCTTTAGCAAAGCCTTGTAGTGTCCAGAAGTCTTAAAGTGAGACCAGCAAGACCAGGTAATAGTGAATTTGTGCAGTCTTTCATGCGCAATGTTAATCACTTCTTCCATTTCCTTAATTCTGTTTAATCTTGTAAACCATTCTGTTATGTTTCGGAGAATGTGTAGAACGCCAGTGGACCGGTATACAAAGGCGAGCTGTATTGACCATATGCATCGCTAGAGATTTGGCATACTCCTTCTCAGAGAGAGAGGAGTAATGGAGAAGATATGGAGTCGGGGTAAAGTCTAGAGTATAAGAGGTGATTTCACATATGATGTCATGAACTGATTTCCAAAATGGTTGTAAGAGATCGCAGCTCCACCAGATGTGAAGCATGTTTACAACTGCACTGCCACATCTCCAACATAGGTTGGAAAATTTTGGGTAAAATTTGTTTATTAGATTTGTGGTTCTGTACCATCTGGACCTTATCTTGTATGTATTCTCTTGTATCGCTACATTGAAAAAGCATTTATGCACGTATTCATTTATAGTTTCCCAGTCCTCATCCGAGAAAGAAGACTGAAGTATATTGTGGAGATAAGATGGCTTTGATCTAGTGCAAAGAAAGTAGCGAGAGCTCTCACCGTCTGCTCATAACTGGGTGAAGACTTGAGAAAGTGTTTGATTTGCTGGTATGTCCACCATGAAAAGGAGCCTGTTTTGGAAATTGTTTTTAGTTGGGGGAGTGAGAGAGTGGCCATTCCTTTGAGAAAAATGTATGTGCTTTGATTGGTAAAAAAATCTGGGTTTTCTCTCAATGGGGTGAGTGGTCCTGGTACCCATGAGAAGATTCCAGATTTACAGGCAATTTGAAAGCATTTTAAGGAGGGTCCTATGATTGGATGTTCAATGAGTTGTTTTGGATAGTGTTGAGGCCTTATCCAAGGGAGTGTATGCAACAGGATGGGGGATTGGATTGCTTCTAGTGAGACCCAGGCTTTTCTTTGATGATGGACATTCCAGTCAGTGATGCGAGTAAGATGACATGCCACGTAGTATTTAAAAAGACTAGACCTACCAGTAGACCTAGACCCCCCTTTCTCGTAGATTGTGCAAGATGGGTACACTTTATTCTCGGGGGAGATTCTTTCCAGATTAATGTGGAGCAAGATTTTTTATATGCAGAAAAGAAGGTATTAGGTATCGAAATAGGTATGGCTTGAAACACGTACAGAATTCTGGGCAGAATGTTCATTTTGATAAGGGCTGTGCGTCCAAACCAAGAAACGTTAAGGTTCCTCCAGCTTTTTAGACCTTCCTGGACTTTTTTGATAAGGGGGGCATAGTTGCGGTCGCATATATATTACTAAGATGGGTGGGGATCTGGGTGCCTAAGTAGGTTATTGTATCCGGCGCCCAAGGGAAGGGAACATTATTCTGGCACTGAGAAGCTACCGTAGCCAGAAGGGAGATATTTAATGCTTACGATTTGGAGTAATTTATTTTTAGGTTCAATAAATATTCAAAATGCGATAGGCCTTTGAGTAGATTTGGGAGTGTTGTGAGTGGTTTAGACAAATAAAAGATTGTCTGCATAAGCTGCCACTTTATATTCAGTGTTGTTAATTGTAATCCCGGCAATATTGCTGTTTTTCCTTATCATGTTGAGAAAAGGTTCCAATGTTAGAATGTATATTAATGGGGAGAGGGGACATCCCTGACGAGTCCCGTTTCCTATAGTAAAAGCATTCGTCAGGTGGCCATTGACCCACACGCGTGCTGTAGGGTTAGAATAAAGTGCAAGAATACCCGCTAGTAGTGATGGACGAACATCGGCCGGGGCGGTTCGCGAACGCCAGCCGCAAATTTTCTCAAAAGTTTGCGGACCGCGAGTTCGCGGCGGGCCCCATTGACTTTAATGGGAGGTGAACTTTAAAAACCTTTAGGTTATATTTGCAGCCACAAAAGACGTACTAGCTGTGCACAAATAGTCCCAGCACATGGACAATGTCATAACAGAAGTATTGCAATTGAAAAAATTGCCCTAAATTAAATTTTTTTTTTTTTTACAGCAAAAAATTTATATATTTTTTCATAAATCAGCCAGAACTGACAGCAGCCGGTAAATACATTGTCTAATACATATAGGGTCCATTCACACATCTGTAAAATGGGTCCGCATCCATTCCACAATTTGGCGGAACCTTTACAGACCTATTGTTTTTCATTTCCAGTCTGAAAAATTAGGCATTCACAGGATAAAGAAGTAAGTGTCGGCCATTCCAGGCCCCAAAAACTAGCCCACGTGCGTTTACCTGACAGCTAAGAACGTAGTTTTCTGTGGCTGAAGGTACATTAGGCATTCACATGATATACAGAAGTAAGTGTCGGCTATAAAAGGCCCCGAATATTAGCCCACATGGGTTTAACTGACAGCAAAGAACTTCGTTTTTGATGGCTAGAGGTACAGTAGGCGTTCACAGGATACATAAGTAAGTGTCGGTCTGTATAGGCTCCAAAAATTAGCTCACATGGTTTGAACTGACAGCAAAGAACTTTGTTTTTGATGGCTAGAGGTACGGTAGGCGTTCACAGGATACAGTGGTAAGTGTCGGCCTATAAAGGCCGCAAAAAGTAGCTCACATAGTTTGAACAGACAGCAAAGAACTTCGTTTTTGATGGCTAGTGGCACAGTAGGCGTTCACAGTACACAGAATGGTAAGTGTCGGCCTGTGTAGGCTCCAAAAATAAGCTCACATGGTTTGAACTGACAGCAAAGAACTTCGTTTTTGATGGCTAGAGGTACGGTAGGCGTTCACAGTACACAGAACAGTAAGTGTCGGCCTGTATAAGCTCCAAAAATTAGCTCACATGGGTTGAACTGACAGAAAAGAACTTAATTTTTGATGGCTAGAGGTACGGTAGGTGTTCACGGTACACAGAACGGTAAGTGTCGGCCTGTATGGGCCGCAAAAAGTAGCTCACATGGTTTGAACTGACAGCAAAGAATTTTGTTTTTGATGGCTAGAGGTACGTTAGGCGTTCACAGTACACAGAACGGTAAGTGTCGGCCTCTATAGGCTCCAAAAATTAGCTCACATGGGTTGAACTGACAGCAAAGAACTTCATTTTTGATGGCTATAGGTACGGTAGGTGTTCACAGTACACAGAACGGTAAGTGTCGGCCTGTATAGGCTCCAAAAAATAGCTCACATGGGTTGAACTGACAGCAAAGAACTTTGTTTTTGATGGCTAGAGGTAGGGTAGGCGTTCACAGGATACAGAAGTAAGTGTCGGCCTGTATAGGCTCCAAAAATTAGCTCATATGGGTTGAACTGACAGCAAAGAACGTAGTATTTGATGGCTAGAGGTACGGTAGGCGTTCACAGGATACAGAAGTAAGTGTCGGCCTGTATAGGCTCCAAAAATTAGCTCACATGGTTTGAACTGACAGCAAAGAACTTCGTTTTTGATGGCTAGAGGTACGGTAGGCGTTCATAGTAAACAGAACGGTAAGTGTCGGCCTGTATAGGCTCCAAAAATTAGCTCACATGGGTTGAACTGACAGCAAAGAAATTTGTTTTTGATGGCTAGAGGTACGGTAGGCTTTCACAGTACACAGAACGGTAAGTGTCGGTCTGTATAGGCTCCAAAAATTAGCTCACATGGGTTGAACTGACAGCAAAAAACTTCGTTTTTGATGGCTAGAGGTACGGTAGGCGTTCACAGGATACAGAAGCAAGTGTCGGCCTGTATAGGCCGCAAAAAGTAGCTCACATGGTTTGAACTGACAGCAAAGAACTTCGTTTTTGATGGCTAGAGGTACGGTAGGCATTCACAGTACACAGAACGGTAAGTGTTGTCCTCTATAGGCTCCAAAAATTAGCTCACATGGGTTGAACTGACAGCAAAGAACTTCATTTTTGATGGCTATAGGTACGGTAGGTGTTCACAGTACACAGAACGGTAAGTGTCGGCCTGTATAGGCTCCAAAAATTAGCTCACATGGTTTCAACTGACAGCAAAGAACTTTGTTTTTGATGGCTAGAGGTACAGTAGGCGTTCACAGTATACAAAAATAAGTGTCGGCCTATATAGGCTGAAAAAATTAGCTCACATGGGTTGAACCAGGGGCGTAACTACAGGGGTTGCAATCGCTACCGGGCCCCATGCTCCAGAGGTACGGTAGGCGTTCACAGGATACAGAAGTAAGTGTCGGCCTGTATAGGCTCGAAAAATTAGCTCACATGGTTTGAACTGACAGCAAAGAACTTCGTTTTTGATGGCTAGAGGTACGGTAGGCGTTCATAGTAAACAGAACGGTAAGTGTCGGCCTGTATAGGCTCCAAAAATCAGCTCACATGGGTTGAACTGACAGCAAAGAAATTTGTTTTTGATGGCTAGAGGTACGGTAGGCTTTCACAGGATACAGAAGTAAGTGTCGGCCTGCATAGGCTCCAAAAATTATCTCACATGGTTTGAACTGACAGCAAAGATCTTCGTTTTTGATGGCTAGAGGTACGGTAGGCGTTCACAATACACAGAACGGTAAGTGTCGGCCTGTATAGGCTCCAAAAATTAGCTCACATGGGTTGAACTGAAAGCAAAGAACTTTGTTTTTGATGGCTAGAGGTACGGTAGGCGTTCACAGGATACAAAAGTAAGTGACGGCCTGTATAGGCTCCAAAAATTAGCTCACATGGGTTGAACTGACAGCAAAGAACGTAGTATATGATGGCGAGAGGTACAGTAGGCGTTCACAGTATACACAAGTGGCGACCTGTATAGGCGGAAAAAATTAGCTCACATGGGTTGAACTGACAGCAAAGAACTTTGTTTTTGATGGCTAGAGGTACAGTAGGCATTCACAGTACACAGAACGGTAAGTATTGGCCTTTATAGGCTGCAAAAATTAGCTCACATGGGTTGAACTGACAGAAAAGAACTTCGTTTTTGATGGCTAGAGGTACAGTAGGCGTTCACAGTATACACAAGTGGCGACCTGTATAGGCCGCAAAAATGAGCTCACATGGGTTGAACTAACAGCAAAGAACATAGTATATGATGGCTATAGGTACAGTAGGCATTCACAGTATACAGAAGTAAGTGTCGGCCTGTATAGACCCCAAAAATTAGCTCACATTGATTGAACTGACAGCAAAGAATGTAGTATTTGATGGCTGGAGGTACAGTAGGCATTCACAGTATACAGAAGTAAGTGTTGGCCTGTATATTCTCCAAAAATTAGCCCACATGGGTTTAACTGACAGCAAAGAACGTAGTGTATTTGATGGCTGGTGCTACCGTAGGCATTCACAGTATACAGAAGTAAGTGTCGGCCTGTATAGGCCCCAAAAATTAGCTCACATGGGTTTAACTGACAGCAAAGAACTTAGTATTTGATGGCTAGAGGTACAGTAGGCGTTCACAGGATACAGAAGTGTCAGCCTGTATAGTCCCCAAAAATTAGCTCACATGGGTTGAACTGACAGCAAAGAACTTAGTTTTTGATGGCTAGAGGTACATTAGGCATTCACACAGTATACAGAAGTAAGTGTCGGCCTGTATAGGCTCCAAAAATTAGCTCACATGGGTTTAACTGACAGCAAAGAACATAGTATTTGATGGCTAGAGGTACAGTAGGCGTTCACAGGATACAGAAGTGTGGGCCTGTACAGGCCCCAAAAATTAGCTCACATGGGTTGAACTGATAGCAAAGAACTTACTATTTGATGGCTCGAGGTACATAAGGCATTCACAGTACACAGAACAGTAAGTGTCGGCCTGTATAGGCTCCAAAAATTAGCCATTCAATGGACATAAAATGCCTTTTATGCCGCTGTATTTAGCGAAGACAAGGACCAGGAATTGTTATGGGTGGATAGCGGTCTGGCAGATATTTGTGGCCTGTGATGAGGAATTTCAATGAAACATGGTCTACTGGTCACATGTGTTGAATTCCTTAGAGATCCATGCCTCATTCATTTTTATAAATGTGAGGCAGTCTACACTGTCATGAGCTAGGCGAGTGCGCTTATTGGTCACGATCCCCCCTGCTGCGCTGAACGTCCTTTCGGACAGGACACTGGATGGGGGGCAAGCCAACAGTTCCATTGCAAATTGTGCAAGCTCTGGCCAGAGGTCAAGCCTGCCCACCCAGTAGTCCAGGGGTTCATCACCCCTCAGAGTGTCCACATCGGGCGTTAACCCGATGTAGTCGGACACCTTTCGGACACCTTTTTTTACGCTCCAACATTTAAGCCACAGAAGCCTGCCTTTTTCCAGAACAATGTGATAACGGCATCATGGAAGGTGGAGTGTTGGACAACTGTGAGGAGACAGGAGAAGGAGAAGAGGCTGGACGGTGAGAGCCTGGAGTGGGGCTTTGTGGGTTCTGACGGTTTTGCTCCCACTGGGCTCGGTGATGTAATTTCAGGTGCCTTCTTAAGGCGGTGGTCCCTAGGTGAGTGTTGGGCTTACTGCGACTTATGCGTTGACTGCAAAGGCTGCAGATGGCAACACTGTTGTCAGCAACGGACACATTAAAAAAAGCCCACACTGCGGAGCCATGTGACGGCGTCCTGGGAGCACCAGATGTGACTGTACATGGTTGATGGCTCGCTCCTGATACATTCGCAGTCTGCTTTGTACCTCTTGTGCAATGCAAGTTCTGCCTGCTGCCTGCCTCTCCTCCCTATCTGCCGGTCTGTCAGTCTGCCAGTTCTACAAATAATTGGCCAGTAACTGTTGTCACTGTGTGTAGCACAGTTAACACAGCAAAAGAGGCCAAATTTTTGCAGGACTAAAATACAATCTTAGAAAAGTATACTGTTAAATAACACCTCACTTCAATCTGTGGTATTGGGGGCCCACAGGTTTATCACACCAGTTCTACAAATAATTGTCCAGTAACTGTTGTCCCTGTGTGTAGCACAGTTAACACAGCAAAAGAGGCCACATTTTTGCAGGACTAAAATACAATCTTAGAAAATTATACTGTTAAATAACACCCCACTTCAATATGTGGTATTGGGGGCCATTGGTGTATCACACCAGTTCAAAAAATTTGCCAGTGAGTTTGGCACTGTGTGTACCAGACTTCACTCAGCAAACGAGGCAATATTGTTGAAGGACACAAAGTTTACTCAGATAACACCCCACTTCAATATGTGGTATTGGGGTGCCATTGGTGTATCACACCAGTTCAAAACGTTTGCCAGTGAGTTTGGCACTGTGTGTACCAGACTTCACTCAGCAAACGAGGCAATATTGTTGCAGGACACAAATACACTTGTTAAAGTTTACTCAGATAACACCCCACTTCAATATGTGGTATTGGGGGACATTGGTGTATCACACCAGTTCAAAAAATTGGGCAGTGAATTTGGCACTGTGTGTACCAGACTTCACTCAGCAAACGAGGCAATATTGTTGAAGGACACAAAGTTTACTCAGATAACACCCTACTTCAATATGTGGTATTGGGGTGCCACAGGTTTATTACACCAGTTCTACAAATAATTGGCCAGTAACTGTTGTCACTGTGTATAGCACTGTTTACACAGCAAGAGGCCAAATTTTTGCAGGACTAAAATACACTCTTAGAAAATTATACTGTTAAATAACACCCCACTTCAATATGTGGTATTGGGGGGCCATTGGTGTATCACACCAGTTCAAAAAATTGGCCAGTGAGTTTGGCACTGTGTATACCAGACTTCACTCAGCAAACGAGGCAATATTGTTGCAGGACACAAATACACTTGTAAAAGTTTACTCAGATAACACCCCACTTCAATATGTGGTATTGGGGGGCCACAGGTTTATTACACCAGTTCTACAAATAATTGGCCAGTAACTGTTGTCACTGTGTGTAGCACTGTTTACACAGCAGGAGGCCACATTTTTGCAGGACTAAAATACACTATTAGAAAATGTTACTGTTAAATAACACCCACTTCAATATGTGGTATTGGGGGGCCACTGGTCTATCACAGCAGTTAAAAAAAATGGCCAGTGAGTTTGGCACTGTGTGTATCAGACTTAACTCAGCAAAAGAGGCAATATTGTTGCAGGACACAAATAAACATTTAAAAGTATACTCAGATAACACCCCACTTCAATATGTGGTATTGGGATGGGGGGGGGGGGATTGGTCTATCACAACAATTATAATACATTATAAGTGCTTTTTTTACTGTGTGTAGTATTGCTGCAGAAACGCTCAGTCTCACCACCACACCTGTCACAATGCTGCACAGTGCACAATAATACTACTAATCCACTATAATATGCTTTCTACCAAGTATATTATACTGTGGATTACTCCCCTCCCCCACCCCCACCCCCCGTTTTAGTGCACTGAACAGCAATACCAAAAAATTTGCAGCCCTTTAAATTACTTTTGTGGACATTAACAGAGCGATTTGTGTCACTACTGACGATTTCTAACTGCCCCTACAGCACAGACTGGATACCTGTCCCTATACTGAAGAGACTGTAATAGACCCTATACCGACATTGCAGCTCTTTAAATGACTTTTGTGGACATTAACAGACCAATTTTTGTCACTGCTGACGATCTCTAACTGCCCCTACAGCACAGACTGGATACCTGTCCCTATACTGAAGAGACTGTAATAGACCCTATACCGACATTGCAGCCCTTTAAATGACTTTTGTGGACATTAACAGAGCGATTTGTGTTACTGCAGATGACGATCTCTAACTGCCCCTACAGCACAGACTGGATACCTGTCCCTATACTGAGAAGAGAGACTGGACCTATACCGAAATACCAGCCCTGAAAAGGACTTTTGTGGACATTAACAGAGCGATTTGTGTGACTGCAGCCGATCTCTAACTGCCCCTAAAGCAACGACTGGATACCTGTCCCTAAACTCAAAAGATGCTAGTAGACCTATACCGAAATACCAGCCCTGAAAAGGACTTTTGTGATCTTCACAGAGCTATTTGTTTCTAGCAAACTCTCCCTCATGAGCACAGCAGACCTCTCCCTACACTGGCAGAAAGCGGAATGTGAAATGGCCGACAGCTCAGGTCTATTTATAGGGTAGAAGGCATGTCCATGTGCTGAAAGGTTTCAATTGGCTGTCCCGTTCCACCTGACGGCTGTTTCATGGGTCAAAGTTCTCCCCAATGTAAACTAATATGGCCGCCGTGAAGGACGCCATGTGTTCGCAAATTTGGCGGGTAGCAAACAAGCAAAATTCGCCGCGAACCGACCGCCGGGGGAACCGTAAGGCCATCTCTATTCAGCAATATTATCTCCAGCTGTATTCCACATCCTAGGACAAGAAAAAATGCCATGCCCCAATTGTCCACATTCCTAGCATTGTATTGGATGATAATTTTTTCCCAGGGACCTTCCCTCCTGGTGATTTAGAAACACACAAGCATCTTTAGGTAGATGCACATATCCACTGTAGCTTCTGCTTTCCTTTTGCAATTTTTCTCCCATCACCATGGATGACAGCACTCTCCCAGCAGAGCTTTGCTGTCTCTCTCCAATACACTGTATCAGTTCCTCCTGAAGCCACTTGCCATGACCCTTGGCAGGTATACCCCATGGTACACAGACACCCAGACTGGCCTTCTCTGTGTTGCTACGGGCAACTGCTCTTGGTCCTGGCATCTGGTCAGCCTCTCTCCTTGCATATAGTGTGGGCTTCACTCTGCTGGACCCTGTCTCAAGCTGTAACACATTCACATTTTTCAGAACAGTTACTGGTTTAACTGCAGCAGCATTGTCAGGGGCAACAACATCCCTTTCCCCGGTATGGACATCCAACAAATCTCTCCTTGTACAGATGATTGGTTTTCTTTCCTCTTTACCTTGGCCCAATGCTGCCAGGTGCTACTTGCACCAGTCCACAGCAGATTCAAACACAGATGGGCTCTCTTTCTCTTGATGTCACACTGCAGTCACTTCACTGCACAAAGCAACAACAGGAGCACTGTTTCTTTAAGGGGCCTCCTTCTTCCACCTACAACACCTGCTGCACACACTGCAGAGCACAGGCAGTTTCTGGCAATATAAACAAAAAAACTATCAGCGCAAAACCGTGTAGGAAATTCACATAAAGTGCAATAGATATTGAAAAATCAATGTGCATACAAAATCAATGTGCATAAAAAAAATCAATGTGCATAAGAAATGGCCGGCAGCATACACTAATCGTGTCCACACCTCACAATCAAAGAAATATAAATGAAAACCGTGATGCGCCAGATGTGCACAAAATAATATTGCTAAATGTCCGTGTAAACAATAAAATTGTCCATATAAAACAGTTCCACTAATGCCGTGCTTAAAGTGTAATACAAATAGTGCTGTGCTCAAGTGTCCATATAGCACTAAAGGAGCCTTGATCCCTTGAGAAATTATATCAAACACCAATGTGTCAAATCCCTCCACCAGAAAGATTGGCCTCTCACCTCAGCTTAAGACCCAAACGGGCCAGCATTAACCTGTATACAGATATGGATTCCAGAGGATAACTCTCCAGCCTCTCACCTCCAGAGGTCGCCGGGACATGCAGTGAAAATATAAGGAAAAAATTTAGTGCTCTCTGCTTAGATATTTTGCAGGCTTTATTAGAAATATGAAATGTTACTCATATTTGTCAGGCACTAAGCTGTGCCTGCTTATATGGCATTCAATGTGTCGCGCTACCCGGAAGATGGTCGGCGTCATGCACGCAGGCTCCGCCCCTATACGCGTTACGTCAGAGCGTACAGCTACGTTGACTTCTTCGGTAGGGGTCCGCCCCCTATACGCGTTACGTCAGAGCGTACACATGGGATGTTACGCTGCCCTGGCTTTCAGGATCAAATGTCACCCATCAGTGTCCCAGAGCTTCCTTGAAAGCATCTTACTCCTCTTACGATCTCTTCAATTCTCCCCCCTCTCTCTAGCTGACTAAAACTTTATGCCACCTGAAGTGTGGGCGGGGATCTCATTACCATATAATTCCTACATCACTAAAGGGTATAATTCCTAATATTTAATACTCGGACCCAAAATTAAGCAATCACCAGAGGGCAGTGTTGTATTACTATTAGATTCGGGATATAGAATATAATTACATTATTTTCCCACAGATAACCCTTTGAACTTAGGCTGGTGAAGAGCTCTAAATTCCCAAAACTCTGTCAAATGGTTCAGACTTTATGGCGAGAGTAGAATATTTATAGTAACCATAAAAACTTACAGGACCTAACATAAACATACCTTAAAATAAAGTAATTAGTTCAACTTAAGTAAAATTAGTACTTAGCAATGATATGAAACAAAATATAATATACAAAGCATTCCTAAAAATGTGTATATATGTTATATATGCAGAGATGTATAGTAACTAAGTAGAACTACTTCACTACTGTACTTAAGTACCGAAAGGCGGTATCTGTACTTTCCTAGAGTAGAATATTTTTCTTCTACTTCCACTTTTACTTCACTACATTTTTTCAATGATTTCAATACTTCTACTCTGATATTGTTTTTTTGTGCTGCATAGTTACTCGTTACAATTATAAAAATTACCACTGCCAGAACAGTAGATGGCAGGTTTCATGAAGCTCAAAACATGTGTATTATCAGCGCATACGAAAATAAAATCTACTGTATGTATAAATAAAAGCTGTATTTGAAATAATAAAAAAAAATATGATGTTCAAACTTTTGACTTCTTTCTTTAATAACTATATAACACAGTACTTGTACTTTTACTTTCAGTACTTGAGTAGCAATTTTTTTTTCAAAACTACTGGTACTTTTACTTTCAGTACTTGAGTAGCAATTTTTTTTTCAAAACTACTGGTACTTTTACTTTCAGTACTTGAGTAGCAACATTTTTAAAAAAAAACTACTTGCAATACTTAAGTACAAAAAATGTTGAATACTTTAGTACTTCTACTCAAGTCACTTTTTTATCGAGCACTTCCACTTCTACTCAAGTCACTTTTTGATCGAGCATTGTACTTTTACTCAAGTATGGGTTTTGAGTACTTTATACAACTCTGTATATATGTATAATAATATGGTTACTAATATTTTCTCACACATAATGTTTCATTAAAACTTATTTTAAATGAGCCCTAACAGAATATACTGAACTATTGTTCATTGTTACATACAGATAAGATTATAACACTAACATTCATTAGTATCTGGTATAGCGTCAGACTGACTGACTCTTATCTAAAAAAGACGTCAGTGTTCTACTTATTTATGACTAAAGAAAACAGAATTTTCTGTTGAAACTATAAGACCCTCTGTAAGAGACATCTTGTTAAAAAAAATCTGAACTTTCATTCACCCCCAACAAAATGGATGCCAAGCTGCTCAAAATTTCTATATAGAACTGAATATATATGGCCTTTATATAATTCCATTTTTCTTTCATTTAATCTCCTCAATAATCCTGACAATGTATAGAGACTAGGGCTGTGCATCTTCACCTACCTCACGATTCAATTCGATTACGATTATTAGGGTCACGATTCCATACGATTCGATTCCGCGATGCATCACGATGCATCACGATTACTGCCCAATGCCCATGCCCAGCCCACTGCCCAATGGTTTTCAAAACTTTATCAAAAAAAACAAACAATCAAGCAGTCACAAATTAAAGAATCATTTTTATTTTCATTTGCTTTTAAAGGACACTTCCCTGGACCCTGGCATGGCCTGCAAGCCCTGCATAGTGCACTGCAAACATATAGGAGGTCTCCTCAGGGATGTGATAAATACATGGCGGTATATGGAGGTCTCCTCCATATACCGCCATGTGTGTGGAGACACAGCTAACAGGCCCCAATTCTTCTCTATCGGGGAATGGGATGGGACGAATAGGGTTTCCATCTGTCCGGTTTTGACGAATTGGATCGGATCTGAAGAGGGGGATGTTAAGATGCAGATTTAAATACACTAACAAACTGAAGCCAAAACTCTACCTAACACTTTATAAGCAGTTACAGCAATAGTTTTGTTACTTTTGCGATAAAAGTTTTACATCAATAAATTAAAGCTGACCATTGTAAGCACACCTGTCAGTGGTAAACAGTCTGCCCAAACCCCTAACTGCTACATCTGCAGGGCAGCTTGTTCAGTTGGGGGAAAAAAAAACACTTACTGGCAGGATCACCAGGTGAAAACTGAAAGCTGTAAAAATCAAAGAATAATAATGCAGCCACTTCATCTAAGAAATTGGTAAGATGGAATTTAATAAGTTTGCTTTTGGATTTATAATATTAAATACCACTTTAATATTTGCACAATAGTTCAATGTTAAATCAAGCCTGTACCTTGTCTATACTTGGCATATTGTAGGTTTGCTTTCTAAAAGGCAGTCTATATTTACTTTGCCCACGCTCCCCTGCTTTTTGACTTCCTGAAAGTGCAAACTTACATTGGGCTGCCGTGTGACAGCAATTGGGCCTATCGGCTGGCAGACCAGGAACCAGCCAGTAAGTAGAAGGCATTTTGCAGGGCTCTGGTGACAGTTTAGACTAGCAGGTGAGCAGCTTTCAGTGTACAGTAGTACAAGTTTGCTGTAAGGGTAGGAGTGATTTTCATGGACATTTCTATTTGTTTTATCAATATGGGTGTAGCAGCAATAAATACACAGAACACAAAATTGGAATACGGTACAGTGACATTGTGCTGCGACCATGCCGGATAGTTCGGCTCCCCCTGTCCGCCCCCTTACCTGGCTCTGCCGCTTCTCCTCCGACTCGGACGAGGCCTCCTCATCCTCCATCGTCCAATCTCCGGCCGGGAAGGCCGCGGCCGCCCCGAACTCTCCTGGGGCCAGAGCGCTGATAGCTCTGCTCTCCTTCTCTCCCGCGAGGAGCTCCGTGTTCCACAAGCCGGCCGCCGCCGCTGCCACTCTCATCAAGCCCCACCTCCGGAACTGACGTAATTAAAAATCGATTTTGCAGCCACCCCGAATCGATGCAGAATCGCGAAGGGTCGCATCGCGATGCATCGATTCGATTTATTTTTCCCAGGCCTAATAGAGACAATAGGAAGCCGAAATATAGTGTACAGTGATACCTTGGTTCACGAACGCTTCTGTTCACGAACAGAAAAGTTCATAAAAATATGCTCCGGTTCACGAACTCCGATTCGGTTCACGAACAGGAGCCGCGGCCATTTTAATGCTATTTCCAGGCTGTCACATGGTACTTCCTGTAGGAAGATCGTGGAGAGAAGAAGAGACACAGAAAGAAGTACTGTGAGTACTGTGAAGACACTTTCAGTGACTTTTTGCTTTTTGGTGTGCTTTTTAGCACATACAGTACTGTACTGTACTACTGTACTGTACTGTACAATACTGTGCAGTACTTCTGTACAATACTGTACTGTACTTACTGTATTGTACAGTTCACCCGTTTGAGTGCTTACTGTACTGGACTCCCAATATGGCACCCAAGAAGAAAAAAAAGGTCAGAACGGATTAACCAGATTTACATTGAACCCTATGGGAAAATGTGCCTCGATTCACGACCAATTCGGTTCGCGACCAGAGTCAGTTCACAAATTAAGTTTGTGAACCGAGGTATCACTGTAATAACGTTTTATTAAACAAATAAAACATATAATAAAAGATTGGCCACTTACATTTTAGTGTGCCCTCCTGGCAAACGGTAAAGGCACTTTTTGCTAGTCACGGTGATGGTATATGTAGATAGTGTACCCCTCTGCACTGGTTAGAATCGAACTGTGCAGCCCTTGTAGCATGGCAGCGGTCAGCATGCGTTCCAGAGGATATGCGGAAGTGACGTCGCTGGCTCTCAATGTTTCCGGGTATGTAGACCACAATGCATTTTGCTATCAAGCGTCCTCAGGAAGTCTCATTTATTATATGTTTTGTGCACCTTAATATTTCACTGACTAAATAACCACCATTTTGCTCAGTATGTTGCATATATTATTTTTTGGTCACTAACCACAGTCACCGATTTTGCACATATTGTGACAACAGTGTTAAGTTATATTTTATATTTTATTGTTTATTGATTGTAATTAGATTACTGAATAATTGGAATTCATATATTGGCCATCCTTGAGCCGTTCAGGTGACACACTCAGTCACCCAGTGCACAGATTTTTGTTTTTGTTTACCACTGTAAATATATCAAGTGGAAAATATGTGAATAAACTGCGCTAACTTAAAACTAATGTGTAAAGTAAAACACAATATAAAGCTGCTAACCCTCCAACTGACAGTGATGGTGATCAAAATAATAAGAAAAATAGTGCAGCGCTAAAAATGTGTGAGTAAATGTGCATGAAGTAAAATGTGAACAATCAAACCAAAATGCAAAAAAATGCAAAAAATCAAAGTCCAGAATGTCTATAAAGTGTAAACTGTGACTTGAAAAAGGCGTTGACTCCAGCATGTGAAATACCTGCAACAAACGATAAATCCCACACCAAAGGAATCAAGATGTGCTCACCAGATGGTATGGACCCAAAGTACTGTACAGCAAATGGGTCATACACGCTGTAAATGTAGATGTCCTCAGTACCGAATAGGCAGAAACCTCAGCAGCGTCTCTGGATCACAGGTGGTGATGAATATCTTCCAAACCGGTCCGCACGGGAATGCCTAGGAGTCCCCACTCATGGGATTGTGGAGAGGGAAAAACCAAAAGGACACCATAGCATAATACCGTATGGGCAATTTATTGGAAGATAAAGGAATACACTTACAATTTCACAGGTGGTAAGAAGCATTCAGAAAAGATAGGCACTCATGATAGTCCTAACGCGTTTCCTTAAAAATAACATCCTCAAAGGAATTAGCTAAAGTTTACACTTTATGGACATTCTGGACTTTGATTTTTTGCATTTTTTTGCATTTTGGTTTGATTGTTAACGTTTTTTTTTTTCCAAAATAATTTTATTGAATAAATAATCAAAGTCATACAGCAAAGTGAAAGACTTGCAACATCCAAATGCTACAATCAGTTTTGCACAAGAACAGAAAAGCAGAATACATTGAGAATTATGATAAAAAGGTAACCATCATATGGTTAAAATAGTAGCGATATAACATAACATTATAGTTGAGAGGCTCTGAGTGAGAGCAAAAAGTAGTAACCAGTAAATAAGGAAAATTTCGCGACACAACTGGGATAGGAGTAAATATAGTGATACCATGGGTGTCAATCAGACGAGAGTTTGTAAACATAGCAGGTGGCCTCTCTATAGAGGCAATATGCATGTGTTTCGTAGCACCTACGTAGTGAAAGGGTGTTGTGCCAGGGATTTCCAGGGTGTGTGGTGTTAAGTGGAAAGGGAATATGCAGAAGATGATGCTGTGAATATTTGAGGGTTGAGGAGAGCTGTATCAACAATCTCGAGCGAGAGGGAGGGGCCCTTTCGAGGTCATGCCTCTCACCTCTCTTGTTGAACTTTCTAGTAATATGGTACAAGGGTAGGGGGGTAAGGAGGTTAAAACGGGAGGGAAGGGTGGGTAGGGTAATGAGAGAGGGTAGGAAGGGTCAGCTCGGTCTCTATCCCCCCCCGGACGCCCACCAGAATATGGGTATTAGAGGGCAATCCCAAAAGGGGTCAGGGCCAGCTTCATTAGAGGACATTCTGAGAAGGAAGGGTTTAGTCTGACTAGCTGGGAGGACTCTTACCTACTGCCCTGTTTAGGGGTAAGAGTGACCTCCCTGAGGAACGCGTGTGTGATGAAAGGACAAATTTAGAAAGAGAGGGGAGACAGGGGTCTGAGGGGTATAATGACACATGCGGAGGAGAAGGTATTCGCTCGAGGCGTTAAAGGCACTCGATTTTGTAAGCTTGTTAGCGTAGCAGTGATGAGTATGTGTTCGAATCGGTAAAAGCAAACCATTTGTCCCAAATAAAGGCGAATTTGTCATTTGAGTCACGTGCAATTGCGATCAATTCCTCTAGTTTAGCAATTTCGTCAATTCTGTGTATCCAATCTTTGATAGTGGGAGGAGATTTGGAGTTCCAATGGACCAGGATACAAGCTTTGGCTGTGTTTATTAGATAGGAATCAGTGATTTACAGTAACGCCGCGGGGGTATTGTAGTATGATGGATTAAATATTGTGCTGGGGAGAACGGAATTTGAATATCAAGGTGAGTTGTGACGATATCATGTATTTTGGACCAAAAGGGTTGTATTCTCGGACATGTCCAGAAGATATGGTGAAGGGAGCCTGGGTGTTCGGAGCATCTCCATCATTTATCTGCAACATCTGGAAAGAATCTGTGTAGAATAGATGGTGTCCTATACCAGCGTGTTAGAAGTTTGTAACAGGATTCTTGCATTGAGACATTGAGTGAACTTTTGTGGGTGATAAAGCAAATGTTTTCCCAGTCATTCTCAGTAAGCGAGATATCTAGGTCGGTTTCCCAAGCATTTAAAGTTTTGGGCCTCAATATGTCAGAATCTGCAAAGAGAAGATTGTAGGTAAAAGAGATTAAGTGACGTTGGGGTTTGTTACTAATGAAAACCTTTTCAAAATGTGTCAAATGTCTAGAGAAGAGGGCCGAGCGGTTCTGGGGTGTAAGGAAGTGTCTGGTTTGCAGGAAAGACCATAGAGGCATGGGAGATGACCCAGAAGCGATCGGCAGGAGGGAGCGATCCAGGAGTGAGCCATCTTTGAAAAATTGGTAAGTGCGAATAAAGTCGAATTGCCAGTGGGTTGGTCGAAAAGATGTAGACATTCCAGGTGGAAAGTCAGGGTTGTACTGAATTGGGGTGAGGGGACCTAAAGTGGAGGATATTGACGAATGCTTGCAAGCCTCTGCAAAGACACGAAGGGTGGTTCCAATCAAGGGGTGTGATTTCAGAATTTGAGGGGTGTTGTCTAAATCCAGCCAAGGAAGAACCTTAAGGGGGGTGCTTCCAAGGGAATTTTCTAGAGTAACCCAGTCTTTGTTTTCCCCATGCAGAGACCAGTCTAGGACTCTGGTGAGATGGCAAGCCCAATGATACTTTTGTAAATCGGGAAGGCCTATGCCCCCTTTCAGTTTAGGTTTGGTAAGGAGGTCCAGAGCAATTCTGGGTTTTTTTTGGCACCATAGAAATTTTGTGCAAAGAGTTTTGAATGAAGTGAAGAAGGATGAGGGGATTTTGACTGGGATGGTCTGGAGAAGATAGAGGATGCGTGGGAGAATATTCATTTTGATGATTGCAGCCCTACCAAACCAAGAGAAGAACGGTCTGTTCCATTTTTGGATGTCATCCTTGATGGCTTTTAGTGCTGGTGTAAAATTTAAGGCAAAAAGGTCTGATAGTTTGGAGGGAAGATTTATGCCTAAGTATTTGATGGAGTCACGCTGCCACTGAAAGGGGAAGTTATTTTTACATTGGGCAACAATATTTGCAGGTAACGAGATGTTGAGAGCGTGAGATTTGGAGAAGTTGATTTTAAAGTTAGACAATGACTGGAAAAGTTTGAATTGGGATAAGAGGGTCGAGATGGAAAGAAGAGGTGTGCATAGAAAGAGTAAAATGTCATCCGCGAATGCGGCTATTTTGTAAGTGCGTGTACTTATTTTGACACCATGTATGTCCGGGTTAGAGTCTAGGGAGCGTAGAAAAGGTTCCAAGGTAAGAATGAAAAGGAGAGGGGCAACCTTGTCTGGTACCGTTACTGATGGAGAAGGCGTCCGACAGGTGACCGTTAACTTTTATTTTGGCCGTAGGCTTTGAGTATAGAGATAAAATAAAATTGAACATCCTATCTGGGAGGCCAAGGTGTTTAAGGACACTAGCCATGTAGGTCCAATCAAGCCTGTCGAACGCCTTCTCAGCATCAAGCGACAGCATGAATCCCTCAAATTTAGAAGAGGAAATCCAATTGTGGACGTTAATGGCCTTAATGGTGTTGTCCCTTGCCTCATGGCTGGGGACAAAGCCCACTTGAATTTTGTTGATTAGGGAGGGAATAATGGGGAGCAATCTGTTTGCGAGGATTTTTGAAAATAATTTAATATCTATGTTTAAAAGGGAGATTGGTCTATAGTTAACAACTGATGTGGCGGAGGAGAGTAATGAACGTTTTGTAATACGGAGCTGTAAAGCCGTCTGGGCCAGGGCTTTTCCCGACCTTGAGTTGTTTAATCGCAGTTGAGAGTTCTTCTGGGGGAATGGGTTCGTCTAGGGATTGGGCTACGTCCCGTGAAATGGGTTCGGGGCAGTGTTGCCTTAGAAAGTCACTTATAGCGGGTCCTTTATCTGTAGCTGGGGAGGTAGATGAGAGATTGTAAAGGTTGGAGTACTATTGTTGGAATTGATCCACAATATCTAAAGTGTTGGCAAAAGTTTGTCCTTGGTTATTTTTAATGGAGTGCACGGAGGAGGCGGCTTTTTTCGCCTGAAGAGCCCTTGCAAGGCATCTACCACTCTTGTTGCTGTATTTGTAGAAAAGTTTTTGTCTTAATATAAATTTGCGTTTTACTTTTATGTGCAAGTCATCAAGAAGTTGCTGTCTCAGTTGAACTATAACAGAGAAAAGAAACAAGGGCGCCAAGTCATAAAGGTAGATGAACAGCTGTGTAATTTAATGTAGTAACTTACATGTGAAAAACAGGTGTTCCAATGAAACAGCATGCATGGTGTAAAAGGACAGTCCCCACAGTAGATCCGATGGAAGATGCAAATGAAGGACAGTCACATCTGGGTCCTGTGTGGCGCGTCCTGTGTAGTGGTGAAGGAAGTCCTGAATACCGGCAATGCCGGGTGATGCTGCCAATGGCGTGGGCTCCCTGGCTGGGCAGCCTCACCGCTGTCTGCCGTACAGCAGGAAGGTAATAACCCAGAACCGGAAATAGAAGGACAAGTCTGTCGGTTCCTCCACGGAAGCCGACAGGAACGTACACTGAACCGAGAGTGGAGGGCGGGCTGCAACGTCGTTTCGGAGGACCTCCTCCTTCATCAGGCAAGCCCACCCCTCCACCATAGAAAGTATTTATACTCCTGAGAAACAATTGCACTGCTGAGGATTGGACAAACCTCAGGTGTCACCAATAAAAAAGGGAGGGAAAATTAACAACAAGAAAAAAAGGGGAGGGAGGGGGGGAGAAACGAACACCTCCCAGCAGCAACAGAGGCAATCATTATTAAAGGAACATCACATTAATAGACATTATGAAAAAACCCTATATAAGAGCAGAGTAACTAACTCATCACAATAATTGGCATATGTAGAACCCTATATAGGAGCGGAGTGACTAGCTCAATGCGGACATCTCCCCATTGGATTCATATAAAATTATAAATATATAAATACATAAGATATAATTAAAACATTAAATTAATATAACCTCCGCTTTGAACGAGGTATAACCTATCTTGTGTGAACGTGTCACATATATAAAATATGTAGGTATATATGAATATAGCTGTAAATATGGGACTCTATTAAAAACCTAAATATTATATAGCATTAGTGGATGAATAATAAAATATAACTCTATAAAAAACAATCAATAAAATACATAAAAGGCAAACAACCTCACTGGGGGTTAACCAATTAACCGCTGGCAAGGACAAAAATAGGGGGGGGGGGTGGAGGGAAAAAACAGCAAATATCAGCAGGACTCGTTGTAAAAGGAAGGGAAATGCATAAAATTACCGAAAGTACCAAAATTAGCAACGATACATAATCACATCCATAGTGCTCACTATAAAATGGTGTTGATTTCGAGCTCCTCATTTAACCCCCCGGGGGCCAAGGAATTGAGAGTGAAAATCCAGAAAGTTTCCCTATGGCAGAGGGTCTGGAAACGCTCTGCCACTGAATCGCAAGGGGGGATGGTCTCGATGACCCAAACCCGTAGTCCCTCGGTCGACTGATTATGATGGAGACGGAAATGTCTGGGAACACTATGCTCCACAGACCCCTTTTCAATTAATCTCCTGTGGTCTCCAAAACGGGCACGCACTGTGCGGATGGTGCGTCCCACATAAAGGAGACCACAGGGACACGCCAGGCAATACACCACAAACTCAGTGGAGCAACTGTAGAAATGTTTATGGATGTATTTTTTCCCCAATGGACCCTGAAACCATTTCTGTCTATGCGTAACAAAGGGGCACATCTTGCATAAGATTTTTTTACATTGGTACATGCCCACTAAGTTACAAAAGGTAAGAAGGGGCTGTGTGGAAATTTTGGGCTTATTGAACCTGCTCAGGGCTATTATGTTTTTTACATTTCTGGGCCTCCTATAGATGACTCGCGGTAAAACAGGAGCCAATTTTGGATCCTGCATTAAAATCCCCCAGTGGCGTCTAATTATATTCTCCATCCTCTTGTGAGCATAATGGTATTGGGTTATGAATTTAACCTCCCCAAAGGCTGTCAAGTCAGATGTAGATTTAACGGAACAAGGATTTTTACATTCTTCAAAGGCCGCCTGGACCAAGGTGGAGTCGTACCCCTTGTCCAGGAACCTATGAATCAAAACTTGGCCCTGCTCCTCATAGTCTTCTCCACGGGTGCAATTTTTACGTAATCTGGAAAATTGCCCCTTGGGGATGTTATGTATCCACTTTGGATGGTGGCAACTTCCAAAGTGGAGGTATGAGTTTCCTGCAGAGGGCTTGAAGTGTGTCCTAGACACAATCCTACCCTCTCTGTGGGACAACTCTAAATCCAAGAAAACCAAGGAGGTTGGATCGATCACATGTGTGAAAGCTATACCCATGTCATTGCTGTTGCAATATAGTGATGTCGCGATCCTAAAATTCGCCGTTTGCGAACGGCGAACGCGAACATCGGCAAATGTTTGCGAACCGGCGAACCGGGCGAACCGCCATAGACTTCAATAGGCAGGCGAATTTTAAAACACACAGGGACTCTTTCTGGCCACAATAGTGATGGAAAAGTTGTTTCAAGGGGACTAACACCTGGACTGTGGCATGCCGGAGAGGGATCACGCAAAAAAAAGTTCTTAAAAATTATAATTTTTTGATAGAGAGCCAATTATTGGAAAAATTAAAAAAAAATAAAAATAAAAAATTTCTTTGGATTTAGCATCTGCGGGGTCTAAAAAGTGTACCTGTCAAGTTTCAGCTCTGTAGCATGTCCAGAACCCCTAAAAAACAGCATTTTTCTTATATTTTCAGGAATACGGCTTCTCTGCGGCTGGCTTTTTCTCTTGCAGGCATTTAGCGGGCATTTTTTTAGGCAGGCATGTCATTTTTTGTATTTAGTGTCTGGAGGGTCTAAAAAGTGTACCTGTCAAGTTTCAGCTCTGTAGCATGTCCAGAACCCCTAAAAAACAGCATTTTTTTTATATTTTCAGGAATATGGCTTCTCTGCGGCTGGCTTTTTTTCTTGCAGGCATTTAGCGGGCATTTTTTTAGGCAGGCATGTCATTTTTTGTATTCAGTGTCTGGGGGGTCTAAAAAGTGTACCTGTCAAGTTTCAGCTCTGTAGCATGTCCAGAACCCCTAAAAAACAGCATTTTTCTTATATTTTCAGGAATACGGCTTCTCTGCGGCTGGCTTTTTCTCTTGCAGGCATTTAGCTGGCATTTTTTTAGGCAGGCATGTCATTTTTTGTATTTAGTGTCTGGGGGGTCTAAAAAGTGTACCTGTCAAGTTTCAGCTCTGTAGCATGTCCAGAACACCTAAAAAACAGCATTTTTCTTATATTTTCAGGAATACGGCTTCTCTGCGGCTGGCTTTTTCTCTTGCAGGCATTTAGCGGGCATTTTTTTAGGCAGGCATGTCATTTTTTGTATTTAGTGTCTGGGGGGTCTAAAAAGTGTACCTGTCAAGTTTCAGCTCTGTAGCATGTCCAGAACCCCTAAAAAACAGCATTTTTCTTATATTTTCAGGAATACGGCTTCTCTGCGGCTGGCTTTTTCTCTTGCAGGCATTTAGCGAGCATTTTTTTAGGCAGGCATGTCATTTTTTGTATTTAGTGTCTGGGGGGTCTAAAAAGTGTACCTGTCAAGTTTCAGCTCTGTAGCATGTCCAGAACCCCTAAAAAACAGCATTTTTCTTATATTTTCAGGAATACGGCTTCTCTGCGGCTGGCTTTTTCTCTTGCAGGCATTTAGCGGGCATTTTTTTAGGCAGGCATGTCATTTTTTTTATTTAGTGTCTGTGGGGTCTAAAAAGTGTACCTGTCAAGTTTCAGCTCTGTAGCATGTCCAGAACCCCTAAAAAACAGCATTTTTCTTATATTTTCAGGAATATGGCTTCTCTGCGGCTGGCTTTTTTTCTTGCAGGCATTTATCGGGCATTTTTTTAGGCAGGCATGTCATTTTTTGTATTTAGTGTCTGGGGGGTCTAAAAAGTGTACCTGTCAAGTTTCAGCTCTGTAGTATGTCCAGAACCCCTAAAAAACAGCATTTTTCTTATAATTTTTAGTAGAAAACTAATGCAGTGTCTTTCCAGCTGTTTTTTTTCTTTCTGGCAAGCTGAAATATGATATGCCAAGGCAAACATGCCTATCAGTTGAGCTATGACACAGACAACACTGCACACATGGGGAAATATGTAAAACAAAAAACAGGAAAAGGAAATTAGGTGACGGTCACAAAACATGATATTGTGATTGGCCAAATAAAAAGTCGCCTCGCGATGAGGTCGCGCCAAAGTCGCGCTAAGTCGCGCCAAAGTCGCACTGGAAGCGACGCTACTTTAGTGGTAGCGGCAGTGTAAACCAGCACTAAAACATCCAGTGTGTGAATACGATCAGGTATGATGTTTTATCGGTCAAGTAGTGTAAGGGTTACGCCCGTCGCCCGCTTCACAGTGACAGACCAAACTCTGACAGACCAAACTCCCCATTTAACAGTCAGTCAGTCCATTTGCACAACCGCAAACTCCCCATTTGCACAAGGTTGGATACCAAGCTAGCCATGTCCCGTTCCTTGTCCTCACTGACATCATTGAAGGTCTCTTCCTCCACCCAGCCACGTACAACACCAAGGGTCCCCGAAAGGTGACAACAAGCCCCCTGGGACGCCTGCTGTGGCTGGTATTCCACCTCCTCAAAGCCAACATCCTCCTCTGACTTCTCTTCTTCAGACTCCTCTCTCTGCATTGCCACAGGTCCAGCAATTGACAACGACAAGGCTGCTTCTGGTGGTGATGGGGACCACAACTCTTCCTCTTCATGCTCATCTACAGCCTGATCCAGTACTCTTCGCAGGGCACGCTCCAGAAAAAACGCATATGGGATGAGGTCGATGATGTTGCCTTGGGTTCGACTGACCACCAGGGTTGTCACCTCCGCAAAAGGACGCATGAGCCTACAGCCATTGTTCATGAGCATTCAGTAACGCGGCCAAAAAATACCCAGCTCCGCAGAAAGAATGAAAGAAAATGAATGTTTTTTCTATGAAAAATTATCCTGCGGATCGCTTTTGGTCTGTTCACAATGAAGCAACGACCTTATCACCTGGGGTGTGCCAACACAATCCTAGAGGTGATCGCTTCATTGTGATGCGCAAGCCCCTTCACCACGACAAGGTAACGATCACGAAGGGGAATTGACACATGTATGTGCCTTTTTTTTTGTTTTTTGTTTTTTTGCAGCCACAGTGTAGCACCAGAGGCCAGAAAAATTAGGCATGTACACATGCATGAAAAAGCAGGTATTGTTGCAGCCGCTGCTGTAGCAGCGGCCTGAAAAATTGAGGTTTTAAGGCAGAAAGTGCACTAAAAAATTGCGGCTTGAACCGTAGTTGGTGGCGGAGACGTCACGTAAGTCATCCGGCATGCAGAGAATGATTATATACAGCAGCGTGTGGACCATTTTTAGGCCAAGGCATCTCAGTCATCACCAGGCCTTTTTTAGTCAAATGCATCCCCCACTGTCAGTCCCTTCGGGATCCATGCCTCATTCATCTTAATAAACGTGAGGTAATCAAGACTTTTTTGACCTAGGCGACTTCTCTTCTCAGTGACAATACCTCCTGCTGCGCTGAAGGTCCTTTCTGACAGCACACTTGAAGCGGGGCAGGCCAGAAGTTCAATGGCAAATTGGGATAGCTCAGGCCACAGGTCAAGCCTGCACACCCAGTAGTCAAGGGGTTCATCGCTCCTCAGAGTGTCGATATCTGCAGTTAAGGCAAGGTAGTCTGCTACCTGTCGGTCGAGTCGTTCTCTGAGGGTGGACCCCGAAGGGCTGTGGCGATGCATAGGACTAAAAAAGCTCCGCATGTCCTCCATCAACAAGACGTCTGTAAAGCGTCCTGTCCTTGCCGGCGTGGTTGTGGTGGTAGGAGGAGGATTACTTTCACCTCTTCCCCTGTTGGATTCCCGTTGTGCTGTGACATCACCCTTATATGCTGTGTAAAGCATACTTTTTAACTTATTTTGTAGCTGCTGCATCCTTTGCGACTGCCGGTAATTGGGTAACATATCACAGACTTTCTGCTTATACCGGGGGTCTAGTAGTGTGGCCACCCAGTACAGGTCGTTCTCCTTCAGCCTTTTTATACGAGGGTCCCTCAACAGGCATGACAGCATGAAAGACCCCATTTGCACAAGGTTGGATGCCGAGCTACTCATGTCCAATTCCTCATCCTCACTGATGTCATTGAAGGTGTGTTCTTCCCCCCAGCCACGTACAACACCACGGGTACCAGATAGGTGACAACGAGCACCCTGGGATGCCTGCTGTGGTTGGTGTTCCTCCTCCTCAAAGCCACATTCCTCCTCTGACTCCTCTTCCTCACACTCCTCTTCCAGTGTTGCCGCAGGTCCAGCAATCGATGGTAAGGATGTTTCTGGTGGTGGTGATGGTGACCATAACTCTTCCTCTTCCTCTTCACGCTCATCTACGGCCTGATCCAGCACTCTTCGCAGGGCACGCTCCAGGAAAAAAACATATGGGATGATGTCGCTGATGGTGCCTTCGGTGCGACTCACTAGGTTTGTCACCTCCTCAAAAGGACGCATGAGCCTACAGGCATTGCGCATGAGCGTCCAGTAACGTGGCAAAAAAATACCCAGCTCCGCAGAGGCTGTCCTAGCACCCCGGTCATACAAATACTTGTTGACCGCTTTTTCTTGTAGGAGCAGGCGGTCGAACATTAGCAGTGTTGAATTCCAACGTGTCGGGCTGTCGCAAATCAAGCGCCTCACTGGCATGTTGTTTCGCCGCTGAATATCTGCAAAGTGCGCCATGGCCGTGTAGGAACGCCTGAAATGGCCACACACCTTCCTGGCCTGCTTAAGGACGTCCTGTAAGCCTGGGTACTTCTGCACAAAACGTTGCACAATCAGATTCAACACATGTGCCATGCACGGCACATGTGTCAACTTGCCCAAATTCAATGCCGCCAACAAATTGCTGCCGTTGTCACACACCACTTTGCCGATCTCCAGTTGGTGCGGGGTCAGCCACTGATCCACCTGTGCGTTCAGGGCGGACAGTAGTGCTGGTCCGGTGTGACTCTCTGCTTTCAGGCAAGTCAACCCCAAGACAGCGTGACACTGTCGTATCCGGCATGTGGAATAGCCCCTGGGGAGCTGGGGGGGTGCAGTTGGTGTGGAGCAAGACGCAACAGCAGAAGAGGACTCAGCCGAGGAGGTTAGCAAAGAGGATGGAGTAGGAGGAGTAGAGGAGGTGGCAGCAGGCCTGCCTGCAAGTCGTGGCGGTGTCACCAACTCCTCTGCAGCAGAGCCACGCATTCCATGCTTGGCAGCCGCCAGCAGGTTTACCCAATGCGCAGTGTAAGTTATATAGCTGCCCTGACCGTGCTTTGCAGACCAGCTATCAGTGGTCAGATGGACCCTTGCCCCAACACTGTGTGCCAGACGGGACATGATTTCCTTTTCCACAATAGAGTACAGGTTGGGGATTACCTTTTGTGAAAAATAATTTCGGCCGGGTACCTTCCACTGCGGTGTCCCGATAGCGACAAATTTTTTGAAGGCCTCAGACTCCACCAGCTTGTATGGTAAAAGCTGGCGGGCTAAGAGTTCCGACAAGCCAGCTGTCAGACGCCGGGCAAGGGGGTGACTGTGAGATTGGCTTCTTACGCTCAAACATTTCCTTCACAGACACCTGACTGTGGGCAGGTGACGAGCAGGAACTGCTGAAGGTGAGAGGCGGAGGGGCGGGTTGTTGATAGGGGGCATGGAGGACAGCAGTGGTTGACGTGGCTGAAGATGCTGGACCAGGAGGAGGATGGTGGCTTTCAGTTTGTGTGCTGCTTTTACTCATGTGTTGATCCCATAGGCGTTTGTGATGTGAGATCATGTGCCTTCGCAAAGCAGTTGTACCTAGGTGGGTGTTGGACTTCTATTGGCACAGGTTACAAATGGCATCGCTGATATCAGAGGCAGACACACAAAA
This sequence comes from Pelophylax lessonae, assembly GCF_965119305.1. NCBI lineage: Eukaryota > Metazoa > Chordata > Amphibia > Anura > Ranidae > Pelophylax > Pelophylax lessonae. Next base: position 112,637,212 of record NC_138775.1, on the reverse strand, counting down.
AAAATGCCACACTGCTGAGCTTTGCAAGGACGGCATTCTGGTGGTGGCAACAGCTTGCGTTGATTGGCGTGCTGTCTGGCTGACCCCGGGTACCGAATCTACATGCTGTCTGACTGCGCCACTAGCTCCTTGCGATGACCTCCTCCCCCTGCTTCCAACTCGTCTCCTCCTCCTCTCTGTCTCCCCATCTGAACTTTCCCCCTCTTCTTCTGCTCTTCGAGCAGGCACCCAGGTGACATCCACAGACACATCGTCATCATCAGCCGCTTCACTTGACAACTCAGCAAAGGCAGCAGCAGCAGGTACAACATCATCATCATCATCATCACAATGTACGTCCATGTGTATAATGCTGCCTGACTGAGACATATCCCCGTTATCTACATCCTCTGGCACTAATAGTTGCGCATCACTTATTTCTTCCAACTGATGTGAAAATAACTCCTCTGATGGATCAAGTGAAGCGGCTGTGGTGCTAGTGTTGGTGGTGGTGCCGGCGGGCTGGCGAGTGGTAAATTGAGAGGTGCCCGAAGCTGAGCTGGAGGAGGATGGTACATTAAGGTTCCGAGCGGAAGCTGTAGATGATTGGGTGTCCTGTGTAAGCCAGTCAACTATGGCCTCAGAATTTTTTGAGTTCAGGGTCTGTGGTGGCCTCTGAACACTGGGCATTATTCTAGGGCCTAAGGAAATCACAGCACCACGACCACGACGGCCCTTGCGGGGTGGCCTGCCTCTGCCTGTCATTTTTTTTAATGTGTTGTTACTGTTGTACTATGAGTGCAAGCTGCTGTGCCACCTTATATATCAGTGGTGGGTGGGCAGTGGCACAGTACACTCTCTGTGGACCTGACAGCAGTCACTGGCACCCAGGCAACTGCAATTTAAAAAATATATATATTTTTTTTTACTTTGCAAGCTGCTGTGCCACCTTATATATCAGTGGTGGATGGGCAGTGGCACAGTACACTCTCTGTGGACCTGACAGCAGTCACTGGCACCCAGGCAACTGCAATTTAAAAATATATATATATATTTTTTTACTTTGCAAGCTGCTGTGCCACCTTATATATCAGTGGTGGGTGGGCAGTGGCACAGTACACTCTCTGTGGACCTGACAGCAGTCACTGGCACCCAGGCAACTGCAATTTAAAAATATATATATATATTTTTACTTTGCAAGCTGCTGTGCCACCTTATATATCAGTGGTGGGTGGGCAGTGGCACAGTACACTCTCTGTGGACCTGACATCAGTCACTGGCACCCAGGCAACTGCAATTTAAAAAAAATATATATTTTTTTTTACTTTGCAAGCTGCTGTGCCACCTTATATATCAGTGGTGGGTGGGCACACAGTGACACTGCAGTGGGCACAGTACACTCTGTGGACCTGACAGTCACTGGCAGCCCAGACAACTGCAATAATAAAAAATATTTTTTTTTTTTCAATTTATTGCAACAAGATGCTGTGCCACCGTATATATATCAGTGGTGGGCAGTGCACTGCAGTGGGTACAGTGCACTCTGTGGACCTGACACAGCACTCACTGCAATTATGACAGAGGAAAAAAAAAAATATTTTTTAAAATGCCAGGTACTGTGCCTGTGCCACCCGAAATGAGTGTGGTGTGCACACAGTACAGTCTGTGGTAGGTCTTTGGCCTCTCACACACAGCGGGCAGGCAACTGCAGTGTACAATAGATATATATATATATATATATATATATATATATATAGGAAAAACTCTATTACCAGTTACCAGCCCTTAAAAGGGCTTTTGGGGACGCTAAATATATATATATGTATATATATAAATAAAAAAAAAAACCTCAATTACCAGCCCTTAAAAGGGCTTTTGGGGACACTAGATAGATAGATATATATATATATAAGAAGAAACAACTCAATTACCAGCCCTTAAAAGGGCTTTTGGGACGCTAGAAATATATATATATATATATACAGTGGGTACGGAAAGTATTCAGGCCCCCTTACATTTTTCACTCTTTGTTATATTGCAGCCATTTGCTAAAATCATTTAAGTTCATTCTTCTTCCTCATGAATGTACACATAGCACCCCATACTGACAGAAAAACACAGAATTGTTGACATTGTTGCAGATTTATTAAAAAAGAAAAACTGAAATATCACATGGTCCTAAGTATTCAGACCCTTTGCTGTGACACTCATATATTTAACTCAGGTGCTTTCCATTTCTTCTGATCATCCTTGAGATGGTTCTACACCTTCATTTGAGTCCAGCTGTGTTTGATTATACTGATTGGACTTGATTAGGAAAGCCACACACCTGTCTATATAAGACCTTCCAGATCACAATGCATGTCAGAGCAAATGAGAGTCATGAGGTCAAAGGAACTGCCTGAAGAGCTCAGAGACAGAATTGTGGCAAGGCACAGATCTGGCCAAGGTTACAAAAAGATTTCTGCTGCACTTAAGGTTCCTAAGAGCACAGTGGCCTCCATAATCCTCAAATGGAAGACGTTTGGGACGACCAGAACCCTTCCTAGAGCTGGCCGTCCGGCCAAACTGAGCTATCGGGGGAGAAGAGCCTTGGTGAGAGAAGTAAAGAAGAACCCAAAGATCACTGTGGCTGAGCTCCAGAGATGCAGTCAGGAGATGGGAGAAAGTTGTAGAAAGTCAACCATCACTGCAGCCCTCCACCAGTCGGGGCATTATGGCAGAGTGGTCCGACGGAAGCCTCTCCTCAGTGTAAGACACATGAAAGCCCGCATGGAGTTTGCTAAAAAACACCTGAAGGACTCCAAGATGGTGAGAAATAAGATTCTCTGGTCTGATGAGACCAAAATAGAACTTTTTGGCCTTAATTCTAAGCGGTATGTGTGGAGAAAACCAGGCACTGCTCATCACCTGTCCAATACAGTCCCAACAGGGAAGAATGGTGGTGGCAGCATCATGCTGTGGGGGTGTTTTTCAGCTGCAGGGACAGGACGACTGGTTGCAATCGAGGGAAAGATGAATGCGGCCAAGTACAGGGATATCCTGGACAAAAACCTTCTCCAGAGTGCTCTGGACCTCAGACTGGGCCGAAGGTTTACCTTCCAACAAGACAATGACCCTAAGCACACAGCTAAAATAATGAAGGAGTGGCTTCACAACAACTCCGTGACTGTTCTTGAATGGCCCAGCCAGAGCCCTGACTTAAACCCAATTGAGCATCTCTGGAGAACCCTAAAAATGGCTGTCCACCAACGTTTACCATCCAACCTGACAGAACTGGAGAGGATCTGCAAGGAGGAATGGCAGAGGATCCCCAAATCCAGGTGTGAAAGACTTGTTGCATCTTTCCCAAAAAGATTCCTGGCTGTATTAGATCAAAAGGGGGCTTCTACTACATACTGAGCAAAGGGTCTGAATACTTAGGACCATGTGATATTTCAGTTTTTCTTTTTTAATAAATCTGCAACAATGTCAACAATTCTGTGTTTTTCTGTCAGTATGGGGTGCTATGTGTACATTCATGAGGAAGAAGAATGAACTTAAATGATTTTAGCAAATGGCTGCAATATAACAAAGAGTGAAAAATTTAAGGGGGTCTGAATACTTTCCGTACCCACTGTATATATATATATATATATATATATATATATATATATATATATATATATAATTACACAAATACCAGCCCTTAGAAGGGCTTTTTGGGGTGCTGTCCTTACAGCAGTAGTGGACCAAGAACACTGCAAGACCAGGAACACTGACTAACTGTCCCTAGCTTAACAGCAGCAGCAGCAGCAGCAGCAGCTCTCTCCCTACTCTCACTACACACACTGCTTCAGAATGATCTAAGATGGATGCTGCCCTTGCTTATTTATAGGAGGTGGGAGGGTGTGGGAGGGAGGTATGCTGATTGGCTGGAAATGTGTCTGCTGACTGTGAGGTTCAGGGTCAAAGTTTGCCTCAATGATGTATTATGGGGGGCGGACCGAACATCGCATATGTTCGCCCGCAGCCGCGAACGCGAACATGCGAAGTTCGCCGGGAACTGTTCGCCGGCGAACAGTTCTATACATCTCTATTGCAATACTCGATGAAGGGAGTTGCGGTGGAAATGGGCCCATCCCAGATGATTATTACATCGTCAATGTATCGACCGTAGTAAATCAGATGGGCCGCGAAGGGATTGTTCCTCCAAATGCATTTATCCTCCCACCAACCCATGGTGAGGTTGGCATAGGAGGGAGCAAAGGACGCGCCCATGGCTGTCCCATGTATCTGGAGGAAGTAGTCACTTGAAAATTTAAAATAATTATGTTCTAAGCAAAACTGGGTACTATTGGTGATAAATTGGGCCTGCTTGTGGTGAATGTCGGAGTCCCTGGACAAGAAATAACTAACAGCCGCAATACCTATGTCATGGGGGATGGAGGTATAGAGAGACGTCACATCTAAAGATAACCAGGTGTAAGTATCACTCCAGTAGTAATTGGAGAGGGTATCTAGAAGATGGATAGAGTCTCTAATATAAGATGGTAGGGCCTGAACCAGGGGCTGCAGGAAGGAGTCTATATATAAGGATAGACTGGAGGTCAAGCTATCCATTGCGGCTATAATGGGTCTACCAGGAGGACAAGTGGAATTTTTGTGCACCTTGGGTAGGTGATAAAAATAAGGATGTTTGTATAGTTCCTTAAAAAGCAACTGATGTTCCATTTTATTTATGATGTTCTCCTGTAGGGCCGGATCCAAAAGAGATTTCAATTCCAATTTGAAGGAATCTAAAGGATCACCCTTCAATTTGATGTAAGTTGTCCTATCCGACAAGAGTCTATTAGACTCTTTGAGATAGTCAGCAACATCCTGAATGACCACCCCTCCCCCTTTGTCGGCCTGTCTTATAATGATATCCGAGTTGTTGCCCAGGGAACTAAGGGCCAACTTCTCCCCGGGGGTGAGGTTAGTGTGCTGATGTGAACCAGACTGCACTGAGGAGCACAGCTCCCATAATTCATTAAATGTTGTGTGGTAAAAGGCATCTATGAATGAACCTTTAGCCTGGGTGGGATAGAAGGTGGAAGTTGGTCTGTAGTTGGAATGTCTGATGGGAGCAAAAGATATCGGGGTCGGGGTAGGATACCCCTCTCCATCCCCCCCAGCTCCTGCGTGTAGTGACTCCAGGATCTCCAATATCCTCAGGTCATCCTCACTATAATTCTCCAACAGGGGTACATCCGAGGGCCCCCGTGGAGGAAGACTGTTGTTGTTGGCCAATTCCTTAATGTAGAAGAATCTCTTCAGAGTCAACTTCCGGATGAATCCGTTGAAGTCTCTGAAGAGAGTAAAGGGATTGGGAGGGTTACTGGGGGCAAAATTGAGACCCTTTTGGAGAATAGACGTCTCGTCATCACTCAGGGAGTGGGACAAGAGGTTATAGATTCTGATGGTATTGAAGGACTGTCTATGTATTGCCTTTTGTTTGGATTTCCCACCTCGTCTGCCTCTTCTGGTTTTTTTCTTTTTATGGATGTTTCCATCAGGCAGACGGGTGGGGTCTGCACCAAAAAATGATGATTGTGGTCCTCAATGGGAGTATGGACACTGGATACAGAAGGGGAATTGGACTGGGAGGAGTCCTGCAATGGTATGTGTATGTTAGGTACTAGAGCCACTCCATTCACAGTGACTGTGTGGTTAGGCGAAGGAGAGTGGGCTGGCAGAGGAACCAAGCCTAAACAAGACTGGATCTCATCAGTGCTAGTAATGTTACTCTGTTCCACTTCCAAAGGTAAAGACACAGTCCCAGGGGGAACACAAGCGGAGGGCACAGTCGCAGGTGGAACATCAGGAGAGGGTACGGGGGGAATACCCACCCGACTAATGTGCAAAATGCCCTCCTGACTGGGGATCCGCTGGGGCTGCGTCTGAACGGTGGATAGGGTGGAACGTGAGGTCAAACCTGTGTGTGATCTACAGGAACGAGGGGGTAGGGATATGCCTGTGGAGGGGTGTGGCAACTGTTTAGCCAACCTTCCCCGGCGTTTATCAGTAGCCCAAGTGTGGGCTCTGTTTAGCTGATAATCCACTAGATCTCGATTCAATTTGCTAATTTTCTTGTGGACCATCTGCTTCTCTTTCGTGCAAATTTTATTTAGAAGATGGCTAAACCACCTCTCTAGAAAACAAAAGGAGGAATGTTTGAAAATAAGTTCAACAACATGGTTGATTTGGGAAGCATATTTGCTTATCCTCTGCTCTCTTTGTCTAATAATTACTTTGATCCATTGTGTAGTACAAAAATCTGAAATATGTCGCCATTCGATCATAAGATCCGGATCTAAGAAGGAACACCCCTTGTAGACCCTCAGGCCTCTAGGGGTGACCTTCAGGTCCAAGTACTTGTACAAGAAGGATACGTCCCACCATTGGAGATTTTCAGCAACCAATAAATCTTCCAATGGTGGAACAATTTGCGCATATGATGTTCAAGTTTGGGGGTGTGTGGAGAAAACAAAGGAAGAGGTTTAAACTTCACTGAGGGTATATCAGGGAAAGGGGAGGAATCCTTGACAAATAAATTACTGAATCTCCTATCTCTGTGTGATAGGAATTCTCTAATAGTGTCCATAATGGTTCAGGTGCAGCTGACAAACCCAAAACAAATTAGTGAATAAAAAGACACACACTGACCTAGGTCAGTGAATCAGCGCTCACTGGACCATATTTCTTATTATTTCTTCATATTCTTTTCTCTGTTACATGTTTGGAGGGTATCCCTACCTCTTGAGGAGCTGCCTGTCCAATCTTCACCCCAGTACCCTGATTTGGACTTTTTGTACTCTTTCATCAGCAAGGATCCATCCGGGATCATCGCATGATTGATTAGGACTTCTACACACTTGAGGTTCTTGTATCTTGTTTGCCCTGCAAATATTCTCAATATTTTCATTGTTACCCAATTTAATTTAATTATTTATCCATTTATATTTTTAATTTTTTTATTTTTTTATTGGTGATTTATCTGTGGTACCACTGGTCATGTGGTCCCCTCCAAAATGGTCCAGTGAGCGCTGATTCACTGACCTAGGTCAGTGTGTGTCTTTTTAGTCTCAGTTGAACTAATTCATCATAAGTGGCTAGGGCCTGTGCGCGTTTGTTTAAGGCTTCAAGTGTTTTAATTTTTTGCAAGAGTGCTTGGTGCTTTGCCTGGGCTTCTTTTTTCTTGGATGTCTTGAGGGCCATCAGAACGCCCCTCAAAACGCATTTGTGTGTTTCCCACACATTAATTGGAGATGTTTCAGGAGAGTCGTTAAGGAGAAAAAAGTCCGCTATTGCAGATTTTAAATGCTCGATGTCAGAGGTCTTGTTTAGGAGAGTAGGATCTAAGCGCCAGAATTTGGAGTATGTATTGTGAGTGGGGATTGAGATAGTCAAGGAGATTGGGTGATGGTCCGAGAGAACCATTGGTTCAATCAACGTGTTTCTAATCAATGGCAAATCTGTTTGGGATAGGAAGAGATAGTCCAATCTTGAATATCTGTTGTGAGGCGGGAAAAAGAATGTGTAATCTTTGGAGGAGGGGTTTAGGGTACGCCAGGAATCATGTAATAATAATTCTTGTAGTTGAGTTCTAATTTGTTTGAGGGCTCTAAAAGGTAAGGAGGATGTGCCCGTCGATGTGTCAAGCAATGGGTACAATGGGTAAAGGGCAACATTGAAATCTCCTCCCAGAATAGTAGTGCCTTTTTGAAATTCTGATAGAATGTGCGCAATATTTCTGAAAAAGGAGACTTGGGCAGAGTTGGGGCTATATATGTTAGCCAGAGTGAATGTTTTGTTCGCGATTTGCCCTTTCAAAAAAATATATCTGCCTTCCTGGTCTATTATAGAGTCATGAAGAGTCCAATCTATTCTTTTTGAAATAAGGATAGCTACTCCTTTCGATTTAGCAAGGGGATTAGTAGAAAGATAGGTCGTGTTGTAAAAGTGATTAGAAAGTTTGGGGATGTCGGATGATCAGAAATGAGTTTCTTGGAGATAAATTATGTCCTCTTTAAGTTTCCTCATGAGGTCCAAAATTTGTGTGCGCTTCTCTGGGACATTCAGGCCTTTAGCGTTAAGCGAGACAATTTTGAGTAAGGAAGAATCATTCGTTTGTGATTGGGTGGACATTTTCGGATGTGTGTATAGGAGTCAGCCCTTGGGCAGGGGGCTTCAACGATTAGAATATGGGTATGAAGTCAAGGGAGTGCGCTCGATAGGCGATCGAGAGTGGGCAGAGACCGAGCGGAGCTCTAAGTAGGGAGGAGAGGAAGGTGGTTGGGGGGGAGGGGAGAGGTAAGAGAGTGGAGTTAATCCGAGACTGGAGAGAGGATGAGGCTAACTCTCCAGTTGTGTTTATACAATTTGGAAAAGTGCGACACGGAGAGGGGAGAACCCAATCCTGTCTCTTGGAGGCGTGTTTCACGTCCGGGCAGAGAGGGGAACCAGACAGGGGACCCAGCCCATCCAGGGAAGTGGGAATCCATGTTAAACTGAGTCCTAATCAAAGGTTATAATTATGTAGCATGCATGGGGAAGGTGGGTATTTGGAGGGGAGTTAATAAGATGAAATAAATCAGGATATCAGCGCGCGGAAGCATGCCAGCCGAGGAACATTAGCAGTGTGGTAGTACGCTTTCCAACTGGGCGGGATAATGAGAAGAGGGGGAGCTAAGATGTTACTTGGCAAATTTCAGAAGACAAAACTGGGAAGGGGTCCAAGAGTGGGAGAGAAGTGAGCATGGGTGGACAAGGTTTCCTTTGTAAGGCTATGTTAGAAGCATTAGTGGGAGCTATAGGAGGTTTGGTAAGAAGGTGTAAAAATTGAGAGGACAGGTACTTAAGCGAATAAACCTGTAGTCAGAGACTAGGCCTGCATTCAGATATTGAAATTAGACATGAAATTGCAATCTGAGTAAACCAAACAAACAGAGTTCCCATGTGGGGATCGGAGGTCCAGGGCACCCGTCAAGGTGGGATTAAGTGTGTTATATGTTAAAGAAATCTATCTAGTAGTATTGGGGCCTAGGGTAGATCCTTTCCACACGTACTAGGATATGTGTGTGAGAATTTAGCTAAAAGGGGGTCGTGGGAGCCTGATCCCCACCATAGAAGGGCCCCGACGCAATAACGTGTGATACACAGTGCCGTATCAGGTGGTATAGTCAAATATAAACAGGAAAAAACATCTAGACAGTGACCATAATCAGAGCAGGTAATTCGATTGCTATCTTATGTAAGACCATATACAGGCTTCACTTTGTGAACTGAGACAAATGCAGGTATCAGAACCCTATATTAATTGAAAAAACAGGGAAGAGAAAAAAAAGAGAAAAAACAGGTGGGTACCAGGTGTATAAAACAAGACTACTTTTGTCTTCAAAGGTGAAGAGGTGCGTTGGTGAGAAGAGCAGTTTGTCATATAGGGATCTTCCAGGAGTAGGTGTCGCATTGTCTACTGTCAGGAGAAATATGTGAACCAAACCCAAGAGAGACAACGCGAGACCTCGCTTTTCGGGAAGCAGGTAAAAGGCAGGTAGGGAAAAGTGGCCAATCGTACATTACCAGACCTCGAGGGTGCAACATGTCCGAGAGGCAGGAAGCTGGAGGAGTTCTATGGGAAACAAAGAAATCCGAATGACCTGGTGCACCTTCTAGTATAGGGAGAAAAAAGAACCTTGTTCGTATAAGTGGCAGAGTCCTTTGTCAGGTGGTGCTTGTTGCCGGCTTGAGGTCTTCATCTAAGTAAGGTACCTGTAGTTGGGAAAGAGACAAAAGGGGGCAAGAGAAAAAAGTGTGGGGAAGAAGATGGGAGAGAGGGGAAAAGAGAGGGAATGAAGGAGAATGGTAGTGTTAAGGAGTAACTTTTTTAGGGCGACACTCCGGATTTTTCTCAAGAAATAGGTCAGCAACGTCACTAGTTCTCTTCTTCGGTTCGAGGTCTGCGGTGAGCCGGTGAAGCAGTGGGACTGCCGATCTCATTGGCAAGCGATTGTGGTGAGGGTCCTTGTCGGGAAGATGAAGATCTTCTGCGTCCCAACTGGAAGTCATCACGTTCCGGGATGGTGCCCATAGATGTTGCTCTGCACAGTTTAGGAGGTTGAAGGCTCCTGAACCAATCTGGGAGGGTGATCTGTTGGAGACCTAGCGTGTTGCAGAACGACGGTAGATCTTCTGGGACACGGAGGTTTTCTGTGCGCCTGTTCACGGAAGCGGAAAGGCAGAATGGAAACTTCCATCTATATTGGATGTTTCTGTGATGAAGTGCATCCAGCAAAGGGCAGAGGTCTCTCCTGCGTTGAAGGGTGATGGGCGACAAGTCTTGAAATATTTTAATCTCTGTACCATTATAAAGGAGATTACGTCTGTCCCTGGCTCCTCTCAAGATGTATTCTTTCAGTCTATAGTTAACAACACAACAAATGATGTCTCTTGGGGGCTCAGAGTCTCTGGATCTCGGTCTAAGAGCCCTGTGTATTCATTCAAATTCGATTGGACCATCAGGGAGTCTTCCCAGAATATTGTTAAAAATTTCTACCGTAGCTCTTGTGATTTGAGCGGGTTCGATTGATTCAGGTAGCCCCCTGAGCCTTAGATTATGGCCGCGGCCTCTGTTATCGAGGTCCTCCATGTGGCGGTGAATTTCTCTAAGTTGGAGGGAATGTGACTCACTTGTGAAGGTCAGGGAGTTGGTGTATTCTTCTAGCATGCTGGCTTTGGCCTCCACTGTTTCAATCCTTCCAGTAATGGGGTGGATATCCCTCTTTATGTCCGCGACAGCGAAAGCCAATGAGGCTTTGATCTCATCCGCTATGGATCTGAGATCCTGAAAGTTCAATGGCGGGGCCTGCGCAGTATTCAGCTGTTGTGCCTGCGATATAGCCCCCATGTCGGCGGATGATTGCGGAGGTGTGGAGTATCCGCTCATCTCCCGGGCAGAATTGGGTGATAGGCGAACGGCGTCAGCATAGGCCCAAGATGAAGCCGGGGCCTCGCGTGAGAGCTGTTGCTGGCGGAACAGGTCGGGGATGCTGCGGCTGTTAAGAGCGGGTGGATCGCGAGGCGAGCGGGACCTGGAGGGAGAGGAATGAGCTGTCGACCTCCCCATGCTCTTTTGGAGACAGAATGCAGGGTGGATGTGCTAATGTTCGGGCTTTTTCCCCGGGTCGGCTGGGAGCAAGGAGATCAGGCGGCCATCTCAGTCCGGCGCCAAGCCACGCCCCCCCGTTCACGTTTTACTTTGTGCACATTTACTCACACATTTTTAGCTCTGCACTATTTTTCTTAATACACTGTAAATATATGCATGTCATATTTTGAATAAGATTTAGAGGTACACGCATCACATTTAGGAAGAACGCTATAACATAAGAGGTATTTGGTGCCACAATTATTTTATAATACCAGTACAACACTTTCTAACTCACCCTAAATTAAGGAATCCACAAATACCAGCGCCTTCTTTATTTATTATTATCAGTTTTATTTTGTGGCATACACAAAAGAAAGGGGCAGCAGGTATTAATTCAATACCATTAAGGAGCAGAACCAGGCGCCTTCACCCATCTAAATATATTATTTGAGAATCCAGTTCGAAAAACACCATGACAGGGAACCGTACTATTACAATATATAAAATGTGATATGCTGGTTGTACCTGATCGGTCGACTTGGGTACATTCATCCAGTCCATAGATGATTCAAATTCAAACTATCTTTGACCAGTTCAGGGGAAGTGAACACTGTGAACTAGACTCCCTCAAAAACGGGCTCTGGCCAGTTCAGTAGATTGTTTTAAAAATAAAAAGCTGGACGCTTTCCTAAATGCACAAAATATAAATGCAAATTAGTATTTAGAGTGAATAACAATGTTGATCCAGGGAGATTCCAATTGCCTCATGAGGATCAGAATTTTTTTTTTTTTTTACCCCACTGGGGCAAATTGGATTATACGTTATTGGGTGCCTTCTATACCCCAACTGCAGGTATAGGATTGTGTATATCAAGGTTTTCTAATTTGGTGTGTTTTTTATTTATTGGCTGAATATGGACTAGTGTCTTTTTTTTTAACCTGTCTAACTATGTAACTATTGTCAATTAAATTATGTAACACTGGGGCTGAAGTATTAAAGGTAAATAGTCAGTACACTGAAAGTGCACTTGCTCTAGTTCTGAGGGGAACCTGCAAGGAAAATAAAAAAACAGCATTTTTGCTTGCACATGATTGGATGACAGAAATCAGCAGAGCTTCCCCTTATTTCAGATCTTCTACTCAGATCTACAGCCATTGCACTTCCAAGTGCAGAGTGGATTTGCCTTTTTGGTAAATAAACCCCTATCTCACTGTGTAATTATGTGAAACTAAAGAAAAAAGCCTAAACAAATAAAGCAGGCACTACATATAGGAATTGGTGAGCTGCAATTTAATACATGTTTGTTTTTTGGTTTAATATTATTATTATTATTCAGGATGTATATAGCGCCAACAGTTTACACAGCGCCTTACAATATAAAAGGGAGACAATACAGTTACAATACAATAAAATACAAGAGGATTATGAGGGCCCTGCTCAGAAGAGCTTACAATCTAATGGGGTGGGGCAGGTGTTACAGGAGGTTTTAACAGTAGGGAATAAGCTGATGGAAGATTAGTGATAGGCTTCCCCAAAGAGATGAGTTTTCAGGGATCGCCTGAAAGCAGCTAGAGTAGGAGATAGCCGTACAGGTTGAGGTAGAGCGTTCCAGAGGATGGGAGAGGCCCTGGAGACGAGCATGGGAGGAGGAGACAAGGGAGCTTGAGAGTAGGGGGTCTTGAGAGGAGCGGAGAGGATGGTTTGGGTGATATTTGGAGACAAGATTGGTAATGTAGCTCAGGGCAGAGTTGTGAATGGCTTTGTATGTTGTGGTTAGTATTTTGAATTTAATTCGCTGGGCAATCAGGAGCCAGTGTAGGGATTGGCAGAGCACTTTAACATGTACTTCTAGGTCAAACGCAGTACACAAGTTCCCCTACTGTATTTTAAATGGGACATAATGTAAATCTGAACTAAGGTAGCTGGTTGAATATCTCCTTTACTATCTACTTTTATCTCCTGTACCTAATGAAGACAACTTTTGTATTATCTTTAATGTAACTTCCTCCCATTATCTCTTTATTTGCAGGATGGTGGAATACTCTCTGGATCTGCAGAATATAAACCTGTCTGCAATCCGAACTGTGCGTGTCCTCAGACCACTGAAGGCCATCAACAGAGTACCTAGTAAGTGTCCTATTTCAACAGTAGGGATAGGCAGCTTTTGCCTCTCAATTTGTTTTCAGTCACATATCCCAACATGCTCTATAAGATTGCAGTTGTAGAACATGCTGAAAGCCATAGCTGGAAAGTCATATGCTGCTTTTGTATATTCTACCCAGATATCTCTTAACTCAAGTTTGTTTTTGTTGTCAATAAGATGTGGGTGGAATTGGGAAAAGTGTTATCTGTTTTTGGTACTCCCCTTAGCTCTATGTCGTCATATCTGTGTACATTTTATTTTCCTAGACTTAAAAATTACAATTCTGTTCTAACTTGATAATCACATAAACACCATTCAAGTTGAGTATAATAACCTAGCTTATCCAGACCTGTAGCTAAGGGTATCCACTATGTGTTCCACCCCCCTCTCCCTGTATTTTTTGTACTGTCTGTCTGTCCATACTGTACTTCTTCTCTCAGGGCCAAATCTGCCTTTAGCTCTTCATCTCATCGCCTGTCTTTCAACGGCCAATCAGCGGCTTACCTTTGTTACTAAGCCCCGCCCATTCCATGCGTCCTCGTCCAGTTGTGTCACGTAAGTGCTTGATTCTTTTATGTACTTTAATGTTTCTCTCGGCTGGTTGTTTACATTGCTTCTAAGTCATTGTGCCATTCACCTTTAGGACAGTTAACTAAGATACTGTTATCCCAAAATTTTATACAATCATTCCAGAGCCTGCTGACAAAATTTTTACAGTGTCTAGATAGCAAGCGCTTGGAATGTCAAAAGTTTTCCAGTTCTGATGTAAGTTTTCATTATATAAAATGTAATTAACGTGTAGAGTTAACAGACCAGCTGCAGTGCTGTCAAGGCTTTCATATCCACAAATGAATGATTACAGGTTCATTCAGTTGATTATAGAGATATTAGAGCTGTTGTCATCACTGGTACTCTAGCCATGAGAAAATGAAGAGCATACAATGGAACTCTAATGAGACCTGCACATATCGCTCAGGACATGATTACATCCTATGTGACACTCTCAGAAGCAGTTCAACAATCAGAAAGAATCATCGTTAAAGTGGGTGATAACAAAATTAGAAAGACAAAACCTATTTTCATGAGATTCGATTTTGATCCCTGTTTTATGAAGGGCTTTTGGCTCAATCTGGCCCGATTTCACTTGTTTTGTCTATTAATGTGGCTACTCAAAGTTACAAATAAAGATAAAACTGGTAAATGAAAGTGAGGGTAAATCAAAAATTTTGAGCTGCCAACAGGGCAGGAAGAGAGGGAAATGTCTTTCAATGGGGACAATTGTTCCCATTACAGCTGCCTAAGAGAGAATTTCCCTCACATTGGAAATATATTTTCTCACTTTCCTTTGAGTCTACAGGGCAGAAGATAAAGGAAAAGGGAAGGAGACACAGATTGCCAAAAAAAAAAAACATTTTGAACTCCATCCCCCATTTTATCCAAGAAGTAAAAAAAAAAGTCTTGACTTTAGATATGCTTTAATAAACTAATAGAATTTAACAAGACTCGTGATAGTATACTCAAGGTCAGCGTTTCCCAATTGGTGTTCCGCAGAACCCTAGGGTTCTGCAAGAACAAAATTGGGGTTCCGCAGCATTTTGCCACATCAAAGATGGCTGCCACTACCTTCTGTTTCTGGAAGGTCAGAAACAGCAGTGATCACAATCTCATAAGATGGGCGGGACAATTCTGGACTGGGGATGGGACCAGCACTGAGGCAGCTGCCTGAATGAACTTTTTACATTAACCAGGAGGTGATTGGCTGCTAGGAGGCGGTCCTAGCAACCAATCACCAGCTTGCTAATATGAAAGGTTAACCTAGCAGCTCCCGCACCCCATCCAGTGCTGGTGTGTCTCTGCCTTCAGTTGAGGATTGTCCCGCTTCCTTCTCCTCGCTCTGTGTAAGGTAGGAAAGTGCAGGGAGCAAAGGACATGGCTGTGATCTTGTGAAGGATGGGGAGCAGGGTCATGTGAAGGGGGACAATGTTGTGGGGGGTATGTGAAAGGGGAAGTGTGGTGGGGGGGATGTGAAGGGAGACAGTGCTTTGGGGGTGTGTGAAGGGGCAGTGCTGTGGGGGGGATTTTTACGGAGACAGTGCTGTGGGGGGCATGTGAAGGGAGACAGTGGTGCGGGGGGGATGTGAAGGGGGCAGTGCTGTGGGGGGGGGGTGTGTGAAGGGGGCAGAGCTGTGGGGGGATGTGAAGGGGGCAGTGCTGTGGGGGATGTAAAAGAAACAGTGCTGGAGGGGTGACATGTGAAGGGGAACAATTTTGTGGAGGGGATGTGAAGGGGCAGTGCTGTGGGGGGAGGGATGTGAAAGGGGCAGTGCTTTGGGGTGATATGTGAGGGGGGATAGTGTTGTGGGGGGACGTGAAGGGGGCAGTACTGTGGGGGGGGGGATGTGAATGGGGCAGTGCTGTGGTGGGGATGTAAAGGGGGCAGTGCTGTGGGGGGATGTGACTGGGGGATGTGAAGAGGGCAGTGCTGTGGGGGGATGTGAAGGGGGCAGTGCTGTGGAAGGGTGTGAAGGGGCAGTGCCGTGGGGGGATGTGAAACGAGCAGTGCTGTGGGGGGATGTGAAACGAGCAGTGCTGTGGGGGGGAAGGGAAGGGGGCAGTGCTGTGGGGGGGTGTGAAGGGGGCAGTGCTGTGGGGGGCATGTGCAGGGGGCAGTGCTTTGGGGGGGATGTGAAGCCAGATATAAAAGAATTTGCCAGCAAAAGAGAACATTACAATCTGCTCATTAAAAGGTTTGCGCTGTGCCGTGCCGCGCCACTCTATGGCACACATTTTTTTGTTGGGGTTCCACATTTTTGCTCTACCATGTCAAAGGGTTCCATGGGAAAAATTTATTGGGAAACCCTGCTCTAGGTGATAACATGAAAGGTCTTATCCACCCTGCATCAAAATCAGTAGTAGGTTTGCCATCGCATTGACCTGTGAGCTAAACCCATATCAGCATAATATAAATGGTATTATACTGCCAAAACTGTGATACTATGTTTTTCAAATTAGAGTTTACTGGTTTTGATGTACAAGAGGATAAATAGAATATATTGATCCTAAAGTCAATTTAAATGACCAATTATGTGAATGAGAAAATTAAGAATAACCTTTTTTTTTGTAATTGACTGAATACCGCTTCACCTTATCCATTTAGCTATAGGAACATTCCCTTTGGAAAGTGAAAATTCAGTATTATTAGTAAACCGAGAATACTGGGTTGCCACATGAATGGATGCCTAACATTAGACCTGGTGATCTTATATTAGGGCTGGTAATCTCCTTTGGCAGCTATACATGGCAACTAAAAAAATTCAGGTTGTTGATCTTGAAAAATGATTCAGTTATGAGCGATCAAAACATACTCCACCAGGATTTTCAGTCACTTGTGTTTCTAAGAAATTCAGGATTAGTACTAAATCAACGAAACATACAAACCATTGCAGCTTTTATAGTATTGTATGGTGTTACTAAAAATACATTTCTGGTAAGATGTGGTAATTAGGGGGAATAGCCATAGCGTAATTTTTGTTTGGTTAAGGGAATGAAGAAATAAATATTGCTATATTCTGCCAGGATAGCACTACAGTAGTCTGTCTTCGAGTCTCAGGTTATTATAAAAAGGAGGGAGAGAAAAGGCGGATAAAGAGCCCAGTCACCACAGTCAGGTCTATAGCTGTGCATTTAATGCACACATTTTATGTTGCGCATTAGCATGCAGTGTGGTAAAGGAATTGTAAAGACAGGAAGGTTTTTTATTTTAATGCATTCTAATTTTCCTTTCCTGATGGACTCCATGGCAGCATACGTATCGGGTTTGGCCCCGCCTCCAAACCTACCCATAGGACACCACTCCCATAAATATTTGTACCTGTTCAGCACACGTGTTCTGTAACTATCCTCCACAGAATCCGGGAGGGAACTCCTGCTGCCATGGAGTCCATCAGGAAAGGAAAATTACGGTAAGTATTTGATATAAATGTTCCATTTTCCTGACAGACTCCATGGCAGCATACGTATCGGGAAATAATCACTCGCCGTACATAACACGGTGGGCAGGTGCTGAACAAAAAGTTTAATTCACTCTGTCAGCTGACAGGACTTGTAAACCAAAATTTACAGAAGAAAGAGACGCTGGCTCAACACAATAGTGAGATAAAAAGGTATTGATAGAAGACCACGAGGCCGCCCTACAGATTACATCGGGAGCTACGTGTCTGGAGACTGCCCAAGAAGTAGAAACACTCTGGGTCGAGTGAGCCGTCACCGCTACTGGAGGGGTCAAGCCCTTAGCCTTGTAAGCCCATTGGATGGCGTGAATGATCCAGGAGGGGATTGACCTTGTGGAAGCTCTTGAGCCTTTACTTTTGCCATGAAAGGCGACAAAAAGGTACTCCGACTTTCTGAAGGGAGATGTGGCATCCAGATACTTCTTGATGCAGCTACCCATGTCCAGTGAATGAACCGGAGAACCCTCCTCCTGTCTGAAGGTAGGTAGCACGATTTCAACATTCTCGTGAAAGACAGATGTCACTTTTGGTCTTGCATCCAACATGGGAATGAGAACGACTCTATCAGGAAAAAATGTCAAGAAAGGCTCTTGAGCCCCAAGGGCCCCACTTTCTGACACTCTCTTCGCTGAAGTCACAGCCACCAGGAAGACCGTCACTAGAGTCAGCTCTTTGATGGTAAGAGACTCAGACGTATATTGTAAGAGATGAGCTAAAAAATCCAGCACCAAAGGAAGGTCCCATTTGGGAAATCTTGGCTTTCTTTGAGGCCTGATTCTAACTGCTTCTTTAAAGAACTGGCGTATCAAGGTATGACTAGCCCAAGAAATACCCGTGAAGGCTGAGATGGCTGACACTTGTACTCTGAGAGAGCTCACTGAAAGCGGGAGATCCAAACCTGATTGCAGGAAGCTCAGAACATCCTGGATTTTAATGGAAGACTGAGGGTCAGGTCTTGCAGCCAACTGTGAGGAGAACCTTGACCAAATTCTTTGGTAAACCCTATTTGTCGTGTCTCTTCTGGCACTGAGGAGCGTAGAAATTGCTTCTTCAGGGCAAGCTAATGTTTGTCACCTCCTCCTCTCAACATCCATACCCTCAGATGTAGACGAGCAGGGCATGGATGCAGCACAGACCCCTGGGACAACAGATCCGGTCTGATGGGCAGTGGGATTGGATCTTGAACACTGAGAAGTGTCAGAAGGGAGAATCATGGCCTGTTGGGCCAGAAGGGAATCACTGCCAATATCTCTACCGCCTCTGACCTGAGTCTCCGAAGAAATTGCAGAATTATCGGTACTGGCGGGAAGGCATAGGCCCTGTGGAACCTCCATTGATCCGAGAGGGCGTCCACCCCGAACGCTTCGGGATCCCTGAACCTTGTGCAGGACTTCACTAACTTGTGGTTGCAGGGGGAGGCGAAGAGGTCGACTTCTGGGGAGAACCCCATTGACAGAATCCAGCTGAATACTTCCCCATTGAGAATGGAAATGTGGAAAGCATGAATGGGAGACAGGTAAATTGCAGATGTGAGTCACCCATGGCAAACTGGAGATACTTCTGAAACCCCTCTGACACAGGGACATGAAAATAAGCGTCCTTTAGGTTGATGGACACCATCCAGTCGGCCGGCTGTACTGTTTGTTGTATGGATAGCAGGGTCTCCATTTTGAATCTTTCTTTCTTTATGAACTGGTTTAAGAAAGTCAGATCTCCTGTATAACTGGTCTCCATGAACCGTTTTTCTTTTGGACCAGAAAAAGCGGAGAGTAGATTCCCTGGCCTCGCTCGGACTCTGGAACGGAAATGACAGCCCCTTGAGATACCAGAGACTCTACGTAGGAAAGCAGAACTTGACGTTTTTCTCCTAGGGATGGTAGAGCTGTAGGCAGAAATCTTGAACTGGGAGTATCTTTGAAGACCCACCTGTGACCTGAGGACCAGAAAAGGCGGAGAGGAGATTCCCTGGCCTCGCTCGGACTCTGGAACGGAAATGACAGCCCCTTGAGATACCAGAGACTCTACGTAGGAAAGCAGAACTTGACGTTTTTCTCCTAGGGATGGTAGAGCTGTAGGCAGAAATCTTGAACTGGGAGTCTCTTTGAAGACCCACCTGTGACCTGAGGACCAGAAAAAGCGGAGAGTAGATTCCCTGGCCTCGCTCGGACTCTGGAACGGAAATGACAGCCCCTTGAGATACCAGAGACTCTACGTAGGAAAGCAGAACTTGACGTTTTTCTCCTAGGGATGGTAGAGCTGTAGGCAGAAATCTTGAACTGGGAGTCTCTTTGAAGACCCACCTGTGACCTGAGGACCAGAAAAGGCGGAGAGTAGATTCCCTGGCCTCGCTCGGACTCTGGAACGGAAATGACAGCCCCTTGAGATACCAGAGACTCTACGTAGGAAAGCAGAACTTGACGTTTTTCTCCTAGGGATGGTAGAGCTGTAGGCAGAAATCTTGAACTGGGAGTCTCTTTGAAGACCCACCTGTGACCTGAGGACCAGAAAAAGCGGAGAGTAGATTCCCTGGCCTCGCTCGGACTCTGGAACGGAAATGACAGCCCCTTGAGATACCAGAGACTCTACGTAGGAAAGCAGAACTTGACGTTTTTCTCCTAGGGATGGTAGAGCTGTAGGCAGAAATCTTGAACTGGGAGTCTCTTTGAAGACCCACCTGTGACCTGAAGACACCGTCCTGACAGTCCAGGGGTCCTGAATAGTGTTGAGCGAACACGGACTGTATTATTCGTGTTCGTACCGAATAATTGGATTTTTTGTACCCGAACACGGACACGGACACTTTACTGTATGTTCGGGTAAAAATCCGTGTTCGGTCGTTTTATTTCCGGGTTTTGCATGCTTTGGCGCTCTTTTCATGGCGGGCTTTCAACAGCCAATCAACAATCGTTTAACTGGTGTGCCTTAAGCCATCCCAGCCATGCCTGCAAATGTCTCAGTAGCTGTGATTGGCCGTCTGAAGCATGTGACCAAGTCTTTATAAGTTCGAGGCAGCCGTAGCGGCGTCATTATGCTGCTTAGATTCAGGGACAGAGCACACATCAACGTGCTGGCTGCTGATTAGGGAAAGATAGGCAGGAAAAAACCATTTGTGTCCGGATAGAATTGAGGGACAGGTCGGAGTGTTTAGGCAGGGCGAGTTGTAGGCATTTTAGGGATAGAGTCTGCTGAATTATAGGGTCAGTGTCTTCTACAAACTACAATCGATATTGCTGTGTGGGGGGTGGGGTGAATCTGCACTCAATCCTGATCTACGATCTCTTCTCAATCCTGTTAGGGACAGAGTCTGCTGAATTTTAGGGAAACTGTGTTCTACAAACTACAATCGATATTGCTGTGTGGTGTGGGATTGGAGATAGGCAGGTGTCAGTGATCCACATCCATTTTTCTGTGTGTGAGCTGCAGTGAACACAATCTTTTTGGGCTGCAGTGAACACAATCTTTTTGGGCTGCAGTGAACACAATCTTTTTGGGCTGCAGTGAACACAATCTTTTTGGGCTGCAGTGAACACAATCTTTTTGGGCTGCAGTGAACACAATCTTTTTGGGGTGCAGTGAACACAATCCTTTTTGGTGTGCAGTGAACACAATCTTTGTGGGGTGCAGTGAACAAAATCCTTTGTGGGGTGCAGTGAACACAATCTTTTTGGGGTGCAGTGAACAAAATCCTTTTTGGGGTGCAGTGAACAACATCCTTTTTGGGGTGCAGTGAACACAATCTTTTTGGGGTGCAGTGAACAAAATCCTTTGTGGGGTGCAGTGAACACAATCTTTTTGGGGTGGAGTGAACAACATCCTTTTTGGGGTGCAGTGAACAAAATCCTTTTTGGGGTGCAGTGAACAAAATCATTTTTGGGGTGCAGTGAACACAATCTTTTTGGGGTGCAGTGAACACAATCTTTGTGGGGTGCAGTGAACACAATCTTTTTGGGGTGGAGTGAACAACATCCTTTTTGGGGTGCAGTGAACAACATCCTTTTTGGGGTGCAGTGAACACAATCTTTTTGGGGTGCAGTGAACACAATCTTTGTGGGGTACAGTGAACAGAATCTTTGTGGGGTGCAGTGAACACAATCTTTGGGGGGTACAGTGAACACAATCTTTGTGAGGTGCAGTGAACACAATCTTTGTGGGGTGCAGTGAACACAATCATTGTGGGGTGCAGTGAACTCAATCTTTGTGGGGTACAGTGAACACAATCTCATACTTCTGAAGGTTTGAGGGTGCTGCCTGTTCCATACTCCCCCTACTCCTCATCTAGCCTTTTAGGGGTACAAACAATAGTAATTGGGGCCTAGTGTGGTTGTGTACGTGTGATATACATACACTTTTTTGGGATCATATTTTCTATTCCGCTATTTAATCAAAAACCTTTGGGGATCAGTTAAATTGGGGGATAGTCTGTGTTGGTACGTGTGAGAGAGATCCACCTTTCCAAGTTGTTGGGGTTCATCTCATACTTCTGAAGGTTTGAGGGTGCTGCCTGTTCCATACTCCCCCTACTCCTAGCCTTTTAGGGGTACAAACAATAGTAATTGGGGCCTAGTGTGGTTGTGTACGTGTGATATACATACACTTTTTTGGGATCATATTTTCTATTCCGCTATTTAATCAAAAACCTTTGGGGATCAGTTAAATTGGGGGATAGTCTGTGTTGGTACGTGTGAGAGAGATCCACCTTTCCAAGTTGTTGGGGTTCATCTCATACTTCTGAAGGTTTGAGGGTGCTGCCTGTTCCATACTCCCCCTACTCCTAGCCTTTTAGGGGTACAAACAATAGTAATTGGGGCCTAGTGTGGTTGTGTACGTGTGATATACATACACTTTTTTGGGATCATATTTTCTATTCCGCTATTTAATCAAAAACCTTTGGGGATCAGTTAAATTGGGGGATAGTCTGTGTTGGTACGTGTGAGAGAGATCCACCTTTCCAAGTTGTTGGGGTTCATCTCATACTTCTGAAGGTTTGAGGGTGCTGCCTGTTCCATACTCCCCCTACTCCTAGCCTTTTAGGGGTACAAACAATAGTAATTGGGGCCTAGTGTGGTTGTGTACGTGTGATATACATACACTTTTTTGGGATCATATTTTCTATTCCGCTATTTAATCAAAAACCTTTGGGGATCAGTTAAATTGGGGGATAGTCTGTGTTGGTACGTGTGAGAGAGATCCACCTTTCCAAGTTGTTGGGGTTCATCTCATACTTCTGAAGGTTTGAGGGTGCTGCCTGTTCCATACTCCCCCTACTCCTAGCCTTTTAGGGGTACAAACAATAGTAATTGGGGCCTAGTGTGGTTGTGTACGTGTGATATACATACACTTTTTTGGGATCATATTTTCTATTCCGCTATTTAATCAAAAACCTTTGGGGATCAGTTAAATTGGGGGATAGTCTGTGTTGGTACGTGTGAGAGAGATCCACCTTTCCAAGTTGTTGGGGTTCATCTCATACTTCTGAAGGTTTGAGGGTGCTGCCTGTTCCATACTCCCCCTACTCCTAGCCTTTTAGGGGTACAAACAATAGTAATTGGGGCCTAGTGTGGTTGTGTACGTGTGATATACATACACTTTTTTGGGATCATATTTTCTATTCCGCTATTTAATCAAAAACCTTTGGGGATCAGTTAAATTGGGGGATAGTCTGTGTTGGTACGTGTGAGAGAGATCCACCTTTCCAAGTTGTTGGGGTTCATCTCATACTTCTGAAGGTTTGAGGGTGCTGCCTGTTCCATACTCCCCCTACTCCTAGCCTTTTAGGGGTACAAACAATAGTAATTGGGGCCTAGTGTGGTTGTGTACGTGTGATATACATACACTTTTTTTGGATCATATTTTCTATTCCGCTATTTAATCAAAAACCTTTGGGGATCAGTTAAATTGGGGGATAGTCTGTGTTGGTACGTGTGAGAGAGATCCACCTTTCCAAGTTGTTGGGGTTCATCTCATACTTCTGAAGGTTTGAGGGTGCTGCCTGTTCCATACTCCCCCTACTCCTCATCTAGCCTTTTAGGGGTACAAACAATAGTAATTGGGGCCCAGTGTGGTTGTGTACGTGTGATATACATACACTTTTTTGGGATCATATTTTCTATTCCGCTATTTAATCAAAAACCTTTGGGGATCAGTTAAATTGGGGGATAGTCTGTGTCGGTACGTGTGAGAGAGATCCACCTTTCCAAGTTGTTGGGGTTCATCTCATACTTCTGAAGGTTTGAGGGTGCTGCCTGTTCCATACCCCCCCTACTCCTCATCTAGCCTTTTAGGGGTACAAACAATAGTAATTGGGGCCTAGTGTGGTTGTGTACGTGCGAGATACATACACTTTTTTTGATCATATTTCCTATTCCGCTATTCAATAAAAACCTTTGAGGATCAATTGAATTGCGGGATAGTCTGTGTCGGTACGTGTGAGAGAGATCCACCTTTCCAAGTTGTTGGGGTTCATCTCATACTTCTGAAGGTTTGAGGGTGCTGCCTGTTCCATACTCCCCCTACTCCTCATCTAGCCTTTTAGGGGTACAAACAATAGTAATTGGGGCCCAGTGTGGTTGTGTACGTGTGATATACATACACTTTTTTTGGATCATATTTTCTATTCCGCTATTTAATCAAAAACCTTTGGGGATCAGTTAAATTGGGGGATAGTCTGTGTCGGTACGTGTGAGAGAGATCCACCTTTCCAAGTTGTTGGGGTTCATCTCATACTTCTGAAGGTTTGAGGGTGCTGCCTGTTCCATACCCCCCCTACTCCTCATCTAGCCTTTTAGGGGTACAAACAATAGTAATTGGGGCCTAGTGTGGTTGTGTACGTGCGAGATACATACACTTTTTTTGATCATATTTCCTATTCCGCTATTCAATAAAAACCTTTGAGGATCAATTGAATTGCGGGATAGTCTGTGTCGGTACGTGTGAGAGAGATCCACCTTTCCAAGTTGTTGGGGTTCATCTCATACTTCTGAAGGTTTGAGGGTGCTGCCTGTTCCATACTCCCCCTACTCCTCATCTAGCCTTTTAGGGGTACAAACAATAGTAATTGGGGCCTAGTGTGGTTGTGTACGTGTGATATACATACACTTTTTTTGGATCATATTTTCTATTCCGCTATTTAATCAAAAACCTTTGGGGATCAGTTAAATTGGGGGATAGTCTGTGTTGGTACGTGTGAGAGAGATCCACCTTTCCAAGTTGTTGGGGTTCATCTCATACTTCTGAAGGTTTGAGGGTGCTGCCTGTTCCATACTCCCCCTACTCCTCATCTAGCCTTTTAGGGGTACAAACAATAGTAATTGGGGCCCAGTGTGGTTGTGTACGTGTGATATACATACACTTTTTTGGGATCATATTTTCTATTCCGCTATTTAATCAAAAACCTTTGGGGATCAGTTAAATTGGGGGATAGTCTGTGTCGGTACGTGTGAGAGAGATCCACCTTTCCAAGTTGTTGGGGTTCATCTCATACTTCTGAAGGTTTGAGGGTGCTGCCTGTTCCATACCCCCCCCTACTCCTCATCTAGCCTTTTAGGGGTACAATTAATAGTAATTGGGGCCTAGTGTGGTTGTGTACGTGCGAGATACATACACTTTTTTTGATCATATTTCCTATTCCGCTATTCAATAAAAACCTTTGAGGATCAATTGAATTGCGGGATAGTCTGTGTCGGTACGTGTGAGAGAGATCCACCTTTCCAAGTTGTTGGGGTTCATCTCATACTTCTGAAGGTTTGAGGGTGCTGCCTGTTCCATACTCCCCCTACTCCTCATCTAGCCTTTTAGGGGTACAAACAATAGTAATTGGGGCCTAGTGTGGTTGTGTACGTGTGATATACATACACTTTTTTTGGATCATATTTTCTATTCCGCTATTTAATCAAAAACCTTTGGGGATCAGTTAAATTGGGGGATAGTCTGTGTTGGTACGTGTGAGAGAGATCCACCTTTCCAAGTTGTTGGGGTTCATCTCATACTTCTGAAGGTTTGAGGGTGCTGCCTGTTCCATACTCCCCCTACTCCTCATCTAGCCTTTTAGGGGTACAAACAATAGTAATTGGGGCCCAGTGTGGTTGTGTACGTGTGATATACATACACTTTTTTGGGATCATATTTTCTATTCCGCTATTTAATCAAAAACCTTTGGGGATCAGTTAAATTGGGGGATAGTCTGTGTCGGTACGTGTGAGAGAGATCCACCTTTCCAAGTTGTTGGGGTTCATCTCATACTTCTGAAGGTTTGAGGGTGCTGCCTGTTCCATACCCCCCCTACTCCTCATCTAGCCTTTTAGGGGTACAAACAATAGTAATTGGGGCCTAGTGTGGTTGTGTACGTGCGAGATACATACACTTTTTTTGATCATATTTCCTATTCCGCTATTCAATAAAAACCTTTGAGGATCAATTGAATTGCGGGATAGTCTGTGTCGTTACGTGTGAGAGAGATCCACCTTTCCAAGTTGTTGGGGTTCATCTCATACTTCTGAAGGTTTGAGGGTGCTGCCTGTTCCATACTCCCCCTACTCCTCATCTAGCCTTTTAGGGGTACAAACAATAGTAATTGGGGCCCAGTGTGGTTGTGTACGTGTGATATACATACACTTTTTTTGGATCATATTTTCTATTCCGCTATTTAATTTAACTGGGCCTCCATGCGAGACCTGTGTGCCTTGTTGCGCTGTTTTGAGTACTCCACCAACATGGCCAGTGGCAATGACGCCGTTCTCAGCTTAACTATCCCACTTCTATGCCTCCTTGAAAAAACAATTCGGGCGATGATGGAAGAGGATGTGGCACAGGATGAGGAGGAGGAGGAGGATGAAGAGGTAACATTTCCAAGGCTTTCAGGGCAGTCATTCGCAAGGGGCTCCGAGGGTGGGTTCCTGCACACGCAAACGCCAGGGACGCAATTGTCCAGCAGGGGCACAGTTCTGGAGGATGAGGAGGATGAGGAGGAGGAGGAGCTGGAGGAGGAGATGGAACCATGTTCACAGCAGGGTGGCACCCAGGCCAGCTCATGGCCATCACTGGTGCGTGGCTGGGGGGATACAGAGGACACGGACGATACACCTCCCACAGAGGACAGCCTTTCGTTGCCTCTGGGCAGCCTGGCACACATGAGCGATTACATGCTGCAGTGTCTCCACAACGACCGCCGAGTTGCCCACATTCTAACTTGTGCTGATTACTGGGTGGCCACGCTGCTGGATCCCCTTTACAAGGACAACGTACCGTCCTTAATTCACTCACTGGAGCGCGATCGCAAGATGCGCGAGTACAAGCGCACGCTGGTAGACGCCATGCTGCTGGCATTCCCATCTGACAGCGGGGCCACAGTGGAAGCACAAGGCAGAGGAGGAGGAGGAGGAGGTCGCCAACGCAACCAGGGCACCGCCAGCACCTCAGAAGGCAGGGTTAGCATGGCCGAAATGTGGAAAAGCTTTGTCAGCACGCCACAACAAACAGCAGCACCAGCAGCTCAGATGGAACGTCTTAGCAGGAGGCAGCATTTTACCAACATGGTGGAGCAGTATGTGTGCACACGCCTACATGTAGTGAATGACGGGTCTGCCCCCTTCAACTTCTGGGTCTCCAAATTGGGCACATGGCTTGAGCTTGCCCTTTACGCCTTGGAGGTGCTGGCGTGCCCTGCAGCCAGTGTATTATCTGAACGGGTATTTAGCACGGCTGGGGGCGTTATAACAGACAAGCGCAGCCGCCTGTCCAGAGACAATGTGGACAAGCTCACGTTCATTAAAATGAACCAGGCATGGATCCCACGGGACTTTTCCGTACCTTATGCAGAATAGCAATGGATACCGACCTTACCCACCCATTGTTCCATTTTTGCTCTTTCTCACTCTTTTGGGGTGTACCCTCATTTAAAATTTTTGTAAAGAAGCAGCGTTGGCTACCTCGTCCTCCTCCTCAGGGCCAGATTAATGTAGGGGCTATTGGAGCTGCAGCTCCAGGCCCCTACCTTTTATATAGGCCCCGGGTTGGCCATATTCACTGTTACCGCTCTTCTGTCACTTGTAAACACAGAAGTCTGGCTTCTATGCTCGCTTCCCCAGGCAGCACCCTCAGAACCTCCCCACACAGCGTGAAGGCCGGACAAGGAGGGACAGTTGGCGATGCATGGATGTGTTTATGGGCTTCAGAGACAGCATCCCATGTTGAATTAGGCATGCATGGCTGCACCCTTCCTCCTCTGGGTGCATGGCAAGGCACGGCCCTTAAGGCCCTTCAAAATCCTCAGCACCAAGCCCATGATGCTGTTAATCCGGCCCTGGTCCTCCTCCACCGCCGCTTCCACCTACACCGCCCATAGGTGTGCGCAGCCTATTGCATTAAGGTGTGCACCCCAAAGTTGAAATACACATGCATGTGTTTGCCAGCAGGGAGAGTAATGTATCGGGGCCATGTACCTGTAGGCAAGGAGAAATAGAGCAGAGCAGGTCCCAGGGAGATCTTTCCCATCTCCTCACTGGCAATGCTATGTGCCCTAGGTGATTAGGGTGTGCCCAGGCACACCCAGCACACCCTGTGCGCACGCCTATGTCACCGCCACATCCACCACCACCTCAACCTCCCTCCTACTCCATATGGGCCTCGTCCTTCAGAGATGAAGAAGAACATTGTTTTATTTTTCTGTTTTTTTTTTGTTGTTTTAAGTTATTTCCCTATCCACATTTGTTTGCAGAGCACTTGCCATGCTCTTAATTACGTTTTGCTGCCATTTGCAGCACTCTAGCCCTTTCCTTTGGTGTTTTAGAGCCATTTTAGTGCCTTAAAGTTCGGGTCCCCATTGACTTCAATGGGGTTCGGTGTCCGGGAAAAGTTCGGTAAAAGTCCGGGACACGGACCCGGACTTTTTTTTAAAGTTCGGCCGAACCCGTCGAACACGGACATCTAGGTGTTCGCTCAACCCTAGTCCTGAATCGAAGCCGCCCAGACATGACGGAAGGAGAGTAGACGTGCTCCTACTCGGCATGCCTGAGCAGGCCCAACTTCAAAAAGACTTAGTGGGCTCGCGGTCACCAGAGGAAACATTCTTTGAGGTCTTTCTGGAGGATTGCCTAGACCTCCAATTACGGTTGAATTCTCGTCCAGGTCTGTATGTACGGGCCTCCTTGGCCCAATCTATGACGAACTTCCTGTTAGGCTGCCCCTTCTTCACATTGAACTGGCGCCGATCCTGGGGAAGAAACCCAGACTTCCCGCCCGTAGCCCGAGTTATGGCCTCGTCAAGCTTATTTCCAAAAAGGGAGGACCCCTCAAAGGGAATACGGCACCAAACTTGTTTTTCGAAGCCGGATCGGCGACCCAAGGACGGAGCCATTAAGCCCCTTTCGCTGTAACTGAGGACAGCATAACTCTAGCCAACAGACGGATCAGATCTATGGAAGCCTCCCCAAGAAACGACAAAGCCAACCTAAGTTCCTGGATTGGGGAACTCCTGGCCACTTCTTCCGACACTGCTCTGACAGACTCGTCTACTACATCGGCCCACGACTCCATAGCCTTGTAAAGAGCTGCTAAGGCCAGGGCCGGTTTGCAGGCCATACCTGCCGTCAAATAGATCCTTTTCAGATCCAAATCCATTCTGCGATTTAAAGGATCCTTAAAAGAGACCGTATCCTCTAAGGGGACGGTCACATGCTTAACCAGCCTCATGACTGCTGCATCCACTAGAGGAGGAGACTCAAAATTTTTGACATCTTCCTCTTTAAACGGGTACAATCTGGATATCTTGGAGACCAAGGAGTTTTTCCTCTCCACCTTACTCCATTCCTCTGAGATGATCTCTCCCAACTCTCCCAGGAAGGGAAAATTAAGATGCTCCTTATTGAGCTGTTTAAAATATTTATTTTGTTTGGGAGGAGGAACAGCTGAATGTTCCCAATTTAAGGTCTCCCTGACCGCCTTCACCAGGGAAGGAACTAAGGTGAATTCAAAACCCAGACAAGGGTCCTCTATTTCAGAGTTGCTATCCGACAGGAGCACTGATTGCTGACTTGTATGAGTAGATTCAGAGTCTTCCCGCGGTTGTACCATCGCAGGGGAAGGGCTTGGAGGAGTTGTTACAGAGCCCTGGGGCTGACTGACACCCAGTTCGGCCAAAGAGTCCTTCACGACCCTCTTCACAAGGGCTTCAATGCGCCGGTCGGAGGTGTCCCTTTCTCCCGCAGCCTGGGAAAAACATTTGTCACACAGGGACTTAGTTTCAGGGACCCTAGCGCCACAACCCCAGCAACCTGCTTTCTCAGGTCTACGTGAGTGGCTAGTAGAAGTGGACATTCTCTTATCATGCTGGGAACCCGATGGGGACCTCCGAGCAGATTTTGAAGAGTGCCGGTGGTGTGAGCTTGAACGATGTTCGCTCCTTTGAGAGGAATGACGAGTATCCGAACGGGAAGGGCTGAAAAAAATAAGGAAACAAAGAAACACAAACAGGAAGCTAGGAACATGAAATACAATGCTCCAATCCCCCCCTTAACACGCACCCCACCAAAAAGCCCCTAGTACCTGTTAAGGACGGGCTGACCACCGGAGGGCGGAGGGGCTTCCATTCTGGCGCTGACCTACAGAAATGAGCTGGACAACGATATCAGAGAGGAAGCAAAAAAATGGGGGGGGGGGTGGGGGTTGGCTCCCAATTCTGGGGTCCAGCTACTCACCAGGAACCAGGTGGAATATCGTGCAGAGTGACATCGATGCAGCAGGAAACTCCTTCCATGAAGCAAAAACCAAGCTGGCAATCACTACAAACGTCCCACATCAGCAGAGTGTAAAACACAGTCTCTGCTGACAGCTTGGGAGTTTAAATATGGCGCTCTGTGACGTCATCAGCGGGCGCCGCAAGAAAATGTCACTGCGCATGCGCCGCAATGCCACTGCGCATGCACAAGAACCAAGCCTCGTTCCCGAGGCGCCCAGTAGCGCTCCGAACCGATGGCCGGTCAGGAAGTAAGACACTGACCAGCCCCGGACCGCTAGACACCAGGGAACATCAGGAATCAAAAACAGGTAACACACAGCCGTTTTAAGAGACAATAACAAATAGCTGCCATGGAGATATAAGCATGTTAATGGGGTACTCACGAACCGCTGGCCACCAGGGATGGACGGACACACACACCGGACTTAGCATAATTTAGGGTACTGGCCACCCGCAGCAGCTGGGCTTTTTGGCCAAGGGCTGCACACCTCTTCGCCCCTACTCCATACCCCGCAGCAGCTGGGGCTTATTGGAGACACTCAAATACCCGATTGGTAGAGTCATCCATCTCCTGGGATCCATCTTCAGGTAGGATACAGGTAATCCTTTGGAGGACAAAAAAGAAACACGTGTGCTGAACAGGTGCAAAGATTTATGG
The DNA here is from genome assembly GCF_965119305.1 of Pelophylax lessonae. Classification (NCBI taxonomy): domain Eukaryota; kingdom Metazoa; phylum Chordata; class Amphibia; order Anura; family Ranidae; genus Pelophylax; species Pelophylax lessonae. Next base: position 112,606,521 of record NC_138775.1, on the reverse strand, counting down.
GAGTGGTGTCCTATGGGTAGGTTTGGAAGCAGGGCCAAACCCAATACGTATGCTGCCATGGAGTCTGTCAGGAAAGCGCCTGGACCAGATGACATCCACCCACACATCCTAAAAGAATTGAGCGCTGTAATTTCAAATCCTTTCTTTCTAATTTTTAGGGACTTGTTAAGGACTGGAATAGTACCACTGGATTGGCGTAGGGCCAATGTAGTGCCTATATTTAAAAAGGGATCAAAGTCTTTGTCAAGTAACTATAAACCTGTTAGTTTAACTTCTATAGTTGGGAAGATACTGGAGAGTTTAATAAAAGACCACATAGATTAGTTCTTGCTGTAAAAAATTATTTTAAGCAACAGACAGCATGGATTCATAAAAAAACAGAAGTTGTCAAACAAACCTGATTTCTTTTCATGAGGAGGTAAGTAAGACCTTGGACAGAGGGGTGGCTGTAGTATATTTGGATTTTGCAAAAGCACTTGACACAGTTCCCCACACACGGCTAATGTGTAAGGTAAAGTCTACTGGCTTGGAAAGATCGGTTTGTAATTGGATAGAAAATTGGCTAAAAGATAGAATTCAGAGAGTAGTATTTAAGGATTCTTACTCTGAATGGTCTAAGATTATCAGTGGTGTACCCCAAGGTTCAGTGTTGGGACCCTTACTTTTTAATATCTTTATAAATGATATAGGGTCTGGGATTAAAAATACAATGTCAGTCTTTGCAGATGACACCAAGCTTTGCAGTGGAATAACTTCCTTACAGGATGTCTCCAACTTACAAGCTGATCTCAATGCACTGTTTCATTGGGCAACTATGTGGCAAATGAGGTTTAATGTAAACAAATAAAATTATCAACGCTAGTGACACTTGTGTTACTATATTTAAGCATATAGGTGACCTCAATGGTGGATTTATAACACAATCAGTGACTTTCTAGCGTGCAAGTGGTCACTCAAGTGACCTAACAGTCCATATAGTGATATTATAAAAAGTGGATAATAATTCTATCCAGGTGTACCAGCGTGTGATCCTTGTGGGCTATGTGACAATATTTAAATGCTCACCAGAGGTAGGTGGGTCACACAGACCCTACGGGCTTTATAAGTATAAGTATGGCCACTCCTTCTCCTCTTTCCTTAATGGGTTTATATGGATCATACACTTGGAAATTCCATAGAGCTTCAAGGGGTTAAATCATCACTTCTCCAATATAAGGTCAATATCTCCAATCAGAGATCCCTGGATTAATATCTCAAAGATGGGGATATATAGGAGACAGGAAGCCAAATATAGTATAATACCGTTTTATTTGGTCAAACAATCAAAGAATTAAAATGGGTGCTTACATTGGGTGGTGCTCTCTTGGCACAAATAAGAAGGCTTGATAGTATTTGGGGAAAGCCGCTGGTTCTGTCAGTAGACAGAATGGCTTCACAGCTCCGTATTGACAGGTAGTATGGCGGTGGTCGGCGTGCGTTCCACCGTGCGTTCCTCAGTGCCATCTAAAGAGCCTTATAGGCCCCCGGGCAATGCAGTGCACTGGGGCCCCGCCTACACAATCACCCACAAGAATAAAAATACAAATTATCGATAAGGTGATATTCATTGGTACCTCCAACAAAATCAGTGTTTAAACATTAACACAACGTTTGGACAATATAAAGATGTACAGGACTGATATAGGATAGCACACAGAGGATGTACTGTACATGGCAGGTATAGGATGGCACAGACAGAGGATGTACATGGCAGGTATAGGATGGCACAGACAGAGGATGTACATAGCAGGTAAACGATGGCACAGAGGATGTACAGGACAGATATAGGATGGCACACAGAGGATGTACATGGCAGGTAAAGGATAGCACACAGAGGATGTACATGGCAGGTATAGGATGGCACAGACAGAGGATGTACATAGCAGGTAAAGGATGGCACAGGGGATGTGCAGGACAGATATAGGATGGCACACAGAGGATGGAACACAGAGGATGTACAGGAAATATATAGGATGGCACATAGATGATGGCATACAGAGGATGTACATGGCAAGTAAAGGATGGCACAGACAGAGGATGTACATGGCAGGTATAGGCTGGCACACAGAGGATGTACATGGCAAGTATAGGATGGCACACAGAGGATGTACATGGCAAGTATAGGATGGCACACAGAGGATGTTCATGGCAGGTAAAGGATGGCACAGACAGAGGATGTACATGGCAAGTATAGGATGGCACACAGGATGTACACGGCAGGTAAAGGATGGCACAGACAGAGGATGTACATGGCAGGTATAGGATGGCACACAGAGGATGTACATGGCACACAGAGGATGGCGCACAGGGGATGTACATGGCACACAGAGGATGGTTCACATAGGATGTACATGGCACATAGAGGATGGCACACAGAGGATGTACATGGCACACATAGGATGTACATGGCGCACACAGGATGGCACACAGAGGATGTACATGGCACACAGAGGATGGCACATGGAGGATGTACATGGCACACAGAGGATGGCATACACACAGAGGATGAACATGGCACACAGAGGATGGCACACAGAGGATGGCGCACACACAGAGGATGGCACACATAGGATGGCACACACACAAAGGATGAACATGGCACACAAAGAATTGCACACAGAGGGTGGCACACAAGAGGATGGCACACACACAGAGGATGAACATGGCACATAGAGGATGGCACACACACAGAGGATGAACATGGCACACAGAGGATGGCAAACACACAGAGGATGAACATGGCACACAGAGAATGGCACACAGAGGATGGCACACACACAGAGGTTGGCGCACAAACACAGAGGATATATAGGGCAGGAAAAGGATGGCACAGAAGCAACGCGCTTAATGTTAACCAAACAAAGCAGCCAGTTTGCCCGCCTGCACCTCAGTCAGGCATTTGTTATTTGCATATATGCAGCTTCACTATTTTGCGCCTTATGAACTATGGTCACTGCAACATAATAGATCATTTGTCACAATTTGTGACTTTTTTTGCCACAATTTTACACATTGTTGCCTCTCCCTCAGGCCCAGTATATTTAGTAATTCCAAAATGTGTGTGGGCCCCCAGAGTCAGGCTGTACAGATCAGAACCTATTTGTGGGGAGGCAGCCGGTGATCTAACCATTTGAAATCCTGGCTGGCCGTCTTGCTGACATGATGCATCACACCGCTCTGCACCTTTGATCGGTGTGAGTGTCAGCCCTGCAGCCTGGAATGCCAGGAATGTCAATGGATCTCCTCGATGGAGAGAGAGTGAGAAAAAAAGAAAATCAAGCAAGCAGCCTGCCTTAACTTTCACAACGGCTGCTGCAGCACATGAAGGGAGAAGGTGGGTGGAGGCGGAGCCATTCTTGTAGCGCGGAGAGGAGAGGAGGACGAGCCGACGAGGAGGATCCTCCTCCGCTGTGCATGATGGGTCTGCTCTCAGAACGTCACTGGTTTCTAGATGCCAATCGGCTGGCCTTCCTAGCAACCAGTGTACAGTGGAGACAGAGCCACCGGCGGACAACGGGGGGGGGGGGGCCTGGCAGACAACCACCAGGTAAACTAATCTGGCCTGGGGGGGGGGGGGGGACAGTGTAATTGCCACCCTGTGTGTGGGGCCCCTTGGCAAGTGGGGCCCCCGGGCAACCGCCGGGCATTCCCATTGGAAAAGACGGCCCCGTCGTTCCGCCATTGACAGGATGTGACGTAGTGGTTTTAGAAAGTAAGGCTTAGACCACAAATGAGGTTTAATGTTGATAAATGTAAAGTTAGGCACTTTGGGACTAATAATATGCATGCATCATACATACTAGGTGGAGTAGAACTGGGGGATTCCATAGCGGAGAAGGATCTGGGTGTTCTGGTAGATCATAAGCTTAATAGTAGCATGCAATGCCAAGCTGCGGTTTCCAAGCAAGCAACGTCCTTTCTTGTATTAACAGAGGCATGGACTCCAGAGAGCGAGATATCATTTTGCCCCTGTACAAATCATTAGTAAGACCTCATCTGGAATATGCAGTTCAGTTTTTGGCACCAGTTCTTAAAATATTATCCAGTTCTTAAAAGATATCAGGGGACTGGAAAAAGTGCAGAGAAGGGCAACCAGACTGATAAGAGGCATGGGGGAGCTCAGCTATGAGACAAGATTAGAGGAACTGAATTTATTCTCTCTTGAGAAGAGGAGATTAAAGCGGTTGTAAACCCTATAAAAAATAAAATAAAAAAAAAAAAACCTGCAAGACAAAGGCATAATGAGCTAGTATGCATCGCATACTAGCCCATTATGTGTAACTTACCCTAAAACGAAGCCCCGACACGGACCCCCGAACATCGATGCGGGCGCTGCCATGATCCCTCGTCGTCTCTTCCGGGTTCGGCGGCTCCGGCGCGCTGATTGGCCGGAAGAGACAGCTCCGGCGCGCTGATTGGCCGTAGCCGCGATTACGTCACTCCCGCACATGCGCGCGGGAGTGATTTTTCCGGCAAGCTCCCGGCAAGTTAATTGAAGGTCCCCCCGGACCTTCAGAGCGCATGCGCCGCTCGCGCGAGCGGCTGCATGCACTGTAAATATCTCCTAAACCGTGCCGGTTTAGGAGATATTATTTGTACCTACAGGTAAGCCTTATTATAGGCTTACCTGTAGGTAAAAGTGAAAAAAGCGGGATACTACCGCTTTAAGGGGGGATATGATCAACATGTATAAATACATAAGGGGTCCATATAGTGAACTTGGTGTTGAGTTGTACACTTTAAGGTCAACACAGAGGACAAGGGGGCACTCTCTACGTCTAGAGGAAAACAGATTTCATCTCCAAATATGGAAGGGTTTCTTCACCGTAAGAGCTGTGAAAATGTGGAATAGACTCCCTCCAGAGGTGGTTCTGGCTAGCTCACTAAATTGCTTTAAAAAATGTCTGGATTGAGGAGGCGCATGCGCGGAGCTCTCCAAAATGGCCGCTTAAGCCCGGAGCTCCGCGCCGCCCCGGCATTACATCCCGCCCTGAGCCGGTGAAAAGCCACTTTCAGCGCCTGGAGACACAGGATCGAAAGCACACTGCTCCAGGGATCCGGTACATGTCCAAGAGTCGAGTCAGGAGGGACCTCCGACCACAATACCAGGCCGAAATAGCGGAGACCGCTCATTCCAAGATGGCGGATCCGGCGCCTCAGACAGCGGAGATGGCAGAGGGAGATCACACACAGGCTATCCCTGCGACAGGCGGCCCTCAGCACTCCACGGGGCACAGTGAGTACGCACTTGCTTCTCACCCCATCCCCAGCATCCACAGAATCCCTGCTGGGAAGGATGGCGGATGATTTCTCACTGTCCCCGGCCTGTGACTCCCCCACTACACGCCAGGACCGTCCCGGCCTACAAGGCGCCATTAGGCCTGACCTCCCTATGCCAGATGATATCATCTCCAAGATGTCGGTCCTCCTCGACACAGGGCTAGCTCAAATAGCATCTAAAATTACCTCTGAACTCAGGATTAACTTCCAAAACCTGGGATCACGCATGGAAGCGATCGAAAACAAATTGGACACGACAGTAGCTAAAACTAATCAGCATACCGGTCTGATCCAAACTTTACAAGAACAATTGGACTCTGCCTTACTCAAAGTAGAGGACTTGGAAAATAGATCGCGCAGAGAAAACTTTAGACTGAGAGGACTCCCGGACACGGTCACTGATATACCTGCAGATATTCACAGCCTGATCAAAGATCATTCCGGAGATCCCGGACCACAAGCTAGAACTTGATAGAGCCCACAGGGCCTTAGGCCCCCCTAGGAAGGACGGCAGCCCTAAAGATGTGGTAGTTAAACCACAGTTCTATACGGTAAAAGAGGAGATCATTAAAAGGGCCAGGAATGCTACACAGCTCACCTGTCTAGGGCATCAGGTTAAAATCTTCTCTGATCTAGCCCTATCTACCATCCAAAGACGAAGAGCGCTGAAACCATTACTCTCCATCTTATCACAGAAAGAGATAAAGTACTGGTGTGCCTTCCCTTTTGCTCTCAAGTTTTCTCACAGGAATAAAACCTACTCATTCTCCAGTCTTCATGAGGGTGAACGGCTACTCCTTCACCTCAATCTTCTACCGCAGTCACCGGAACAACAGAGTCCATCTACCAGTTCTGGCTCCTCCAAGCGCCCGAACCCAATGAGCCCTCTGACGCCCCTGTGGAACAGATCCAAATTCAAGCGCTCCAAGGACTGTAATCCTCCATGAACTTCCCAGCTATTCCTCAACATTCTCCATCTATGAGGACGCGGTCCTCCAAGGTTACTTCTCTTTGAAGTCCATTTTCACCCTGGTCACACCTGACTCGCTAATTCACCAGTTGGGTTGCTATGCCGATTGAATCCCCCCCCTTATTCGTGTTTTTTTTTTATGCAAGATTCCTATTTTTGACTTTCTTTCCTCCTTCATCATATTTCACTCAGGGACCAGGAACGTCCAGTGCTCCCAGCGTATTTTTATATACCTTTGATATCCTCACCTTGACCCTATATTTCATACCTGCAACCATTCTCAACCCATACTTGTTACAAGTTATTGTTGGCTCTAAGTTTAGTCAGGTATTATGTTAGTTCACCCATTCATTAATGCCTTTGGTGTTCCTTTAATATATTTCAGATGGGCGGGAGCCCTGCCAGAGTGGTCGGATGACGCCTCCACCTGTCACCGGGAGATTCTCTTTTCTTGGTCTTTCCTGTGTGACAGATCCTGTCCCCCAAATCTGGGGGACGGAACATGTCTACATCTCTGATCGGATTGATGCAGACCACAATCCGCTCGCTGGAGTCATTTTTGGACATTGGTCTGCTACTTTTCTTTCTTCTCTTCCTACTGATCTCTCCCTTCCCTTTCTCCCCTACAGCCACGCTCCGGAGTGGTGGTGCCCCATCTCGCAACATCCCATGATCTACTTTGTCATGAACTCTCAATGACCATAGTGTAGAAGACGTACAAGGGGTAAGTGGTTTGCTATTCCATGGGCTTCCTCCTTACAGGCATGATGTCTTCCTCTAGAGTCTCGCTCCACGTCTCTGCATAGCCACACATAATGCTCAGGGTCTCAATTCACCTCTGAAACGCAGAAAAGCATTTCAGGAATTACATCATAGGAAAATTGATGTTCTTATGCTTCAGGAAACGCACTTTCCGAAAACATATAGACCAAAATTCCTCCATGCCAAGTTCCCCACCTTCTACTTAGCAAATGCAGAAAACAAAACACGTGGTGTAGCCGTTCTATTCGCCAAATCTTGCAGATTTACGTTTACCTCGGAATTTGCGGATACGAATGGTAGATTTCTTCTAGTTAAGGGCACGATTGATGGACAACTATACTCCTTCGTGTCTTCTTACGTCCCTAACCTCAATCAGCTGCAATTTTTTTAATCTATGTTCAAAAAGCTCCTCCCACACTTGGAAGGCCACATAATTTTTGGAGGGGACTCCAATACAGCCTTCGATTTTAGCCTGGATAAGTCCAGACCCCTGGGATCCCTGTCAGTAAGACCCCCTAAGCATAGCATGAGACTAGCCAAACTGCTTAACCAAACCAGATTGATAGATTGCTGGAGTGAATTGAATCCCACAACCAAAGATTATACTCACTTCTCCCACCCACACCAGACGTATGCACGCATTGACCACAGCCTAGTGTCTTATTCCCTGCTCCCATATATCCACTCTGCTTCCATTAAAGACACGGTCTGGTCGGACTACTCAATGGTGGCGGCAACTATTTCTCGACCCCACCCCGCTAACGCTACCTTCCACTGGAGACTTAACGAATCTATACTCAGCTAACCCTGTAGGCAGGGCTCAAAATTTAAAGTCCTGAGCTACTAGCCAGGCCTTAAGGGTTACTCGCCACTACTTGCCCCACCTAACCCCTACCCTGCCCCGCCCCTAAATGCGCCCTCAAAAAATTATTTTATAAAATTACACTGTTAAATGTTTTTGCATGACTGCAGAAGTTGCACAAATAAATATTAATAACAACAGTGTGATTGTATGTGCGTTTTACCTGGATTTTAGGTGCATTTCTATTGAATTCTATTACACAGTGCACTTTCTGAAGCCGCATCAAAGATGCAGCATGCAGGACTTTAAAGCGCTTTCATGAAAACGCACTTTGTAATAGAAATTCAATAAAAATGCACCTAAAATCCAGGTAAAACGCACATACAATTACACTGGCCAAACCACAGTTCACCAGTTATTAGGGCTGGGTTGTAATAATATATGTTAATGAACAGCAGAGAGAAGGGCTTTAGAGAAAGTGCTAAGGCTGTATTTTGGGACAGGACAGACAGAGGACTTACGATTGTGCAGGGAAGATAAAGACAAGTGCGAGGAGACGGACAAAGTGAAAGTAACCTGGCCGAGTAGAATAAACCAACAGGGGAGGGGGGGAGCTTGGAAGGAGAGAAGTGATTAACGGCTGCAGGAGAGATAAGTGGCTGGAACAGAGGAGTCCAGAAATCCTGCATTGTGCTGCTGCAATAACAGGAGGGAGAATGACATTCACTCCTGTCAGGCAGGTGAAGGCAGAAGCTCCTAGTGCGCCCCCCCCCCCCTCATCACAGATATGGACACTGCCCACCCCTGCACGTCAAGACAGTGTTCTGTTTCTTCCTCTCCTTGCTCACATTCAATCATTTTTCACTCGCAAAATGCGAGCAGGCGAGTGAAAAATTTGAGGGCTGCTGTAGGGATTCTGAAATCGAAAAGGCTATTTCTGAATATTTCCTCCTTAAGGATACTGAGGACACCTCCCCAGAGGTACTATGGGCAGCTCATAAATCCACTATTAGGGGCAAACTGATTCAATTGACCTCCAAACTTAAACGTGACAGACGGGCACATATTGACAAATTGGAACAAGATTACTCTACCCTACTCTCCCAACACAAGGCTAATCCCACTTCAGTCCCTATACGCATCCTGGATGAAGCCAGGGCCGCACTTAACCTAGCTCTCACCGGCTCTGCTGAAAAGTAACTGAGATGGCAGGGAGCCAAGTTTTACCATCACAGGGACAAAATAGGCTCCATGCTAGCCTCTAAACTGCGACCCCAAGTTCGTTCGGCCCACATACCTAAGTTTTCCACTCCAGGGGGCCAGAAATCCCAAAACCCTAAACGCATATTACCGGCCTTCGCAGACTTTTTTAAAAGGTTATACTCATCTGATAGGACAGGGGTTGATCCCGACCTGGATGATTTCCTTTGTGATCTCCCTACCTGTGATCCCTACCATATCTACTAAACACAAAGATGTGCTTGAAGCGCCCTTTATGGAGGCGGAGATCGCATCGGTTAACAAATCGCTTAAATTGTGCTCGGCCCCCGGTCCGGAATGGTTCTCTAATTTATATTATAAACCTTTCAAAGATTCTTTAACCCCTCACCTGGCCAGATATTTCAACACCGTACATTCTGGCAACCCTGTAGATAAAGACAGTAACTCAGCCTTCATCTCAGTGATCCCCAAGTCCGACAAAGATCCTGGAGAGGTAAGCAACTATAGACCTATATCTGTGATTAACAACGACTTGAAAAAAAAACCTAAAATCCTAGCTAATAGGATGTCCTCTTTTATAACTACGTACATCCATAGGGATCAAGTTGGTTTTATGCCAGGCAGGCAAGGTCCGGACCAAATTAGAAGGGCAGTAGATATTATCACAGTACTCCAATCAGGGTGGGATGGCTCGGGCGCCAGGAAGGATCTCTGCTTTCAGTAGATCTGTAGAAAGCATTCGACTCTGTTGAATGGCCATACCTATTCGCGATATTAACCAAATGGGGATTTGGTCGCAAATTCATGGGTATCATGCACTCCCTATACTCGACACCCACAGCTAAAATTGGGTATCAAGGGTTCTATTCGGGATCCTTTCCCAATCTCCAAAGGCACGAGACAGGGATGAAGAAATAAATGTGACGATTGGTGTTGGCGCTACCTTAGAAAATAAATTGTGTATACTGCCACGATTGGCGTGAAATGAAATTAATAAGATATAGTGACCTACAAATTCCAGAGTGTCACCAAAAAATGTGAAATGAAAATAATAAAGACACAGTGTTTATTCAAATGTATCCAAAAAAACTACAAACCATGAGGTGATATGTGCAAATAACAGAATGTATATAATGATAAACGTGAATAAAAGATTGGTCCCAAAACCACAAGTGTGTTATCAGGTTACAAATACCCGATATATGTGCCACAAATAATGTGATTGAGTGGGATAAAATAAAGTCCAAGAATGGCCACCAGGTGGCGTTTTCAGTAATACGACCTGTACAGTGTTATGCTGGGGGTCTCTTCTCCGTAGCCAGGGAGCAGCTCTGAGCCGGTGGCGGATGCCCTAGGTGCTCGCATAAAGAGAAGAAGGCTCTATGGTGAATGAAAAATCCATACAATGGTAAAAAAGTGTAGTAAACTCACTCGTTACGGTGATCAGGATCAGAAGTAAGAACGGTGCGCGTCGGGATGCTTCCGCGTTCCACGGCCGACAACCGGAAGTGACGACAGACGTACGTGACTCCGCCCTACGCGTTTCGTCAGAGGGACGTCAACTGGAGCGGCGTCAACTAGGCGTACTCCCGGACTCTTTATAGCCGCCCGTATCCAAGCAACGGAGGGGACAGCACAGCGCTGCCATCTTATTACTCCCTCTCCGGAAGCCATATTGCTCCTCCACTGGCTTCATCTTTGGATGTGCAGGGGAACGGCCATAACTCATCATATCCGATCACTTTAATGTAACCGAGTGTGCTACGATGGATCGGATAAGTGATCGGATATGCACATCCAAAGATGAAGCCAGTGGAGGAGCAATATGGCTTCCGGAGAGGGAGTAATAAGATGGCGGCGCTGTGCTGTCCCCTCCGTTGCTTGGATACGGGCGGCTATAAAGAGTCCGGGAGTACGCCTAGTTGACGCCGCTCCAGTTGACGTCCCTCTGACGAAACGCGTAGGGAGGAGTCATGTACGTCTGTCGTCACTTCCGGTTGTCGGCCATGGAACGCGGAAGCATCCCGGCGCGCACCGTTCTTACTTCTGATCCTGATCACCGTAACGAGTGAGTTTACTACACTTTTTTTACCATTGTATGGATTTTTCATTCACCATGGTGCCTTCTTCTCTTTATGCGAGCACCAAGGCATCCGCCACCGGCTCAGAGCTGCTCCCTGGCTACGGAGAAGAGACCCCCAGCATAACACTGTACAGGTCGTATTACTGAAAACGCCACCTGGTGGCCATTCTTGGACTTTATTTTATCCCACTCAATCACATTATTTGTGGCACATATATCGGGTATTTGTAACCTGATAACACACTTGTGGTTTTGGGACCAATCTTTTATTCACGTTTATCATTATATACATTCTGTTATTTGCACATATCACCTCATGGTTTGTAGTTTTTTTGGATACATTTGAATAAACACTGTGTCTTTATTATTTTCATTTCACATTTTTTGGTGACACTCTGGAATTTGTAGGTCACTACATCTTATTAATTTCATTTCACGCCAATCGTGGCAGTATACACAATTTATTTTCTAAGGTAGCGCCAACACCAATCGTCACATTTATTTCTTCATTTTCACCTTTATATTTAAGGGTTGATTGGGGCAGCTTACACCTTTATTTTCACTTTCACCCTCCCACAATATAACACAGTCCGTAGCGCTGGTCATTCTTTCTTTATCACACGAGACAGGGATGCCCCCTCTCACTGCTTATTTTTGCAATAGCAATAGAAACTTTGGCGTTGGCTATCCGTGCGGATCCCAACATCAAAAGCGTCTTCTGCGGGCCTTCCGAACACAAGTGTTCTCTTTTCGCGGACGATCTCCTGTTATTTGTCACGTCTCCCACTACTACTCTCCCAAACATTTGCTCCTTACTAGACAAATTTGCAAAAATCTCGGGCCTACAGGTGAACTTTGCAAAATCCTCCATTCTCAATATCTCGGTTAACCCCCAGGAAGTCCTTCGTCTACAATCTTCTTTCAAGTTTAAGTGGAGTGAGTCCCACATTAAATATCTAGGCATAAACTTATCCTCCAGAATAGAAAATCTCCATAAATTGAACTACACAGCAATCTATCAATCCTTAGGGAGGGAATTGGCGGACTGGTCCTCCCATAACCTATCTTGGCTGGGTAGCATTAACTCAATTAAGATGAATGTACTTCCTAGACTATTATATCTCTTTAGAGCCTTACCAGTCCCCATACTCAGGGATCAGCTGAAAAAATCTCAAAATACAGTACTTACATTTATCTGGGGCAAAACGGGTCACAGACTGCACCGCAAGGTACTATTCAAGCCTAGAAAGCAAGGGGGTCTGGGCGTTCCAAATTTTTGGGCTTATTACCAGGCAGCAAGGCTAGCTCAACTCTCGATAGTGTATTCACGGTATGAAAAACCGGATTGGGTTCAAATGGAGAGACAGGCAGTACCCATGTACACTTTGGACTTCCTTCTCTGGACCTCTTCCAGACAGAGACCATCCATTTTAGCCCCCACACTTTCAGCATCTTTTACACTTTGGGATTCCCTAAAAACCCTACCGGCTTTGATATCCCCACTCCAACCGCTCTCACATATCTTCAACAATCTAAAATTCCCACTGGGATTGAACATCAAAGCATTTCAATAGTGCCTCCATAAGGGTCTCTATCGTTGTTACGGCACCCCGGACACAAAAGGGTTAAAACCATTTAGGAGATCTTCCCCTTCCAGAGCTACAGGCACAGCTACTTGCAGGACACCAAACTCCCGAACTGGAAACCAAGGAATGATGCAAACAGTGTAGCTGGAACCTTATGAATGCTGCATACAGCTGAATAGGAAAAACCATATGAAGGGTTTACACTCCTAGCAGTCAAACTGGAACAGCATACAATAAATCCCCCCAATAACGAGACAAAGCTCCGAGTTGAGGGTAAAACAGGAACAACATTTATTGGAAGAACACAGCACACTTTTATACAGAATTTGGAACATCCTGCCCCCAACAACAGCTTTCCTATTGGTCAATTGTAAAATACTTGCAGTTCCCCATAAGGTCCTCTCCAGCCATGCTAATGAGGGCTTGAAAATGAGTCAGCAGTGATTGGTCAGATAGCTTGACCAGAAGGACTGCCATGTGCAAGGAGACAGAAGCCCCAGGGGGCAATCAATGTACACAATAGTCAGACACCGAACAATGGTTCCCTAACGAGGCTTCAATACACATTACTCTGAGTGTCAATACATCCCTTAGTAGACAACAGGTGAGGTCATTAGCACACCTGAAAATAGGTGAAGGGAAAGCCACCTCAGACCAAAAGCAACATTGTTTAGACAGCCCGTCTCCACATTGAACTTCCTGTAATGACCATATTAGGAGTTGACTTCCTGTTCAGAGACCTCATGGCAAATGGGAACAAAAATCTTCATATTACAAGGGAGACATTATTCCTGAATATGACTATCCCATTTGTAGTAGTCCAAACCATATTTTCAGTGTTCACCACCCTCCTGGTCACCCTGCATCCATAACAGATGCAGGGTGACTTAAACATAAGAAAGCCACACAAGGCTGGACATAGTGCCTCCCAACCTCTTTAAAGGAATTTGGGGTCCACAACCCCCATGCCCAAAGTGACTCCTTTCACAATCGTATAGGGCAATTCTTCACTACTAGGGGCCCTTACACTTTGAAACATTGCTACGACAAACTAAAGATGCCCAAAACGGAAACCTTCAGGTTTCTACAAATCTCTCACTTCCTACAATCAATTTCTGCAGGGGTAACTTCCCCATTATCCTTTAAGGCTTATGAGACGTGGTGCGGAAACTCAGAGGAACAAAGGGGTGGCATATCACTGATATATTTATCACTAATGTCTGAAGGATCTAAACTACCCTAAATGGAAGCATGGGAAAGGGACTTGGCGGAGTCATGGGAGGCAGAGGAGTGGGGAAATATGTTTTTCATTCTTTTAAAGGAATCAAAAACATATCCCTGATTGAGGCAAACATAAAAGTGTCCACTCATTGGTACTTGGTGCCTGCGCGAGTTCATAAAATGTTTCCCTCCTCCTCTCCCCTATGTTTCCGAGGCTGCCAGAGTCCTGGTAATATGCTCCACATATGGTGGGAATGCCCAAAGCTGAGAAGCACATGGAATAGAGTATTCCACATGATCTTCAAAGTCACCGGACTTAGAATCCCAGACGGGCGGCCATTGCCCTGTTGAATTCTAGAGTGCCAAAGATACCTAAACATACGCAACAACTAATATTTTTTATTTTCCTGGGTGCCAAAATGACGATTGCTGCAGCCTGGAAACAACGATCGGTGCCTATAAGGAAAATCAAAAATCAAATCACGTGGATCATGTCACAAGAAAAGATGGTGGGCACCCTAACGGACATGGTAACTAAGTTTGAAAAGATTTGGGAACCATGGGTGGCTTACTTGGGAATATCTTTTGTCTCGGGATTAACTTAAGCTATGAGGTTTGGATGTGCCTCTCCAGAGCACGGCTGTTCTCCCCTTTCCCTTGTCTTTCCTTCCACACTTTGCTCTCCTGCAGCCTGGAAACAACGATCGGTGCCTATAAGGAAAATCAAAAATAAAATCACGTGGATCATGTCACAAGAAAAGATGGTGGGCACCTTAACGGACACGGTAACTAAGTTTGAAAAGATTTGGGAACCATGGGCGGCTTACTTGGGAATATCTTTTGTCCCGGGATTAACTTAAGCTATGAGGTTTGGATGTGCCTCTCCAGAGCGCGGCTGTTCTCCCCTTTCCCTTGTCTTTCCTTCCACACTTTGCTCTCCTCATTTTTTTCTTTCTTCCTTTCTTTCTAAAACCTGGGTTGGTCAACCTCGGGAGGGTCTTCATCTGGGTTTTCGCTCACGCTATCCCCCCTCCTGTTTGCTATGTCCACGGAGAGGGGGTCGTGGATAGGATGTCGCTGTTTTACTAATTGCCTCTTATGTTGTAGGGGAGATTGGACTTCCTCTGAACGGACTAGAATGGATTTAAGCTATGCTAGAAGTCTTTTTCTTTCTCTTTTGTTCACTTTGTTAGTTTATATTCAGTACCACAGCTCCCAGAGACGTTTGTTGTCATATATCCCATATCTAGAGCAATTTAAGCATCACAAACAATTTAAGACCTCTTCTCTTGTGTAACTATCTTATGTAACCCAGTTTGCAATTGTTACGATTGTTATATTCTTTCTGTTATTGTTCTTATTATACCAAAATAAAAGATTTTGAAAGTAAAAAATGTCTGGATTGTTTCCTGGATGTACTTAATATACAGTAAGTGGGTACTAAATTTTATTTTAATTTTTTTAGGTAAAGTTGATCCAGGGAATATCCGATTGCCTCTCGGGGATCAGGAGGGAATTTTTTTCCCCTGCTGTAGCAAATTGGATCATGCTTTGCTGGGTTTTTTCGCCTTCCTCTGGATCAACTGCGGGTATAGGATTGTGTATATGGGATTGTATGGTTGGGTTTTCAATACTGTTTTTTTTTTTTTTTTTTTTGGTTGAACCAGATGGACTTGTGTCTTTTTTCAACCTGACTAACTATGTAACTATATTTATATTTCCTCTGTAACCTTTTTGTATTTTGCATCATCATTTGTATGTTGTTAAAAATCAATAAAAAGTATTGAAAATTAAGAATAAAAGGTGTAAGATCTGGAGCATACATTATGAGCTCTCCAAGCATTGAGAAGTTGGAGTGAGTGTAAAGATCTGACAAATCATTAAGGAAAGGCTTTGGAAGATGGAGTAACTCTGCTTCTATCTAAAATTGGATGGGCAGTTAGATTGAAATTGCCACCCACTATTAAATTTGGGGAGAGATATTGATCTACAATTTTAAAGAAATGCTTACAAATAGAGGCGTGTGCATCGTTAGGGGTGTACACTGAGGCTATGGTGAAAAATCAGCCTTAATACAACCTTGAAGTATAAGAAATCGACTGTCATGATCCCTATACACATGTAGAACAGCAAACAATAAAGAGTTACGAATGAATATAGCTACTCTACGGGACATAGGATGTGCAAAAAAATTGCTGATACGCTTTTTCAAAGAATTGAGGAAGGATTGAGACAGAAAAATTGATCTCTTGCAACAAAAGGACATCAGCACCTAAGCTCTTATATCGGCGGGAAAAGCCTTTTTGCACTGCTGAGGAAGGTTAAAGCCCTGTACATTGTGAGATATTATTTTAAGTACCATAATAAATTACCAAAAAGGGAGCGCGCCCATGTTATTGAAAGTGAGGAAAAGAAACTCAATGAGACGCCACCTCCATATCAGTGCCTACTGTCTCATAGTGGTAAGTTCTAAAAACTGAGTTAGAATGTCAAAGTGGAGTAACTAGACTTTCAATGCTTTACCTATGTGTTAATTGCAAAAATTGAACATCCGCAAAGACATTTGTCAAGAGCATAAATTGAAACGTTTGTAATAGATCTTTTATAACCAAAAAACATAAAAAAATCTGAATTTTTTTTAACAAAAACTATGCTCAGAAACCATTAGTAAGCATGGGGGTCAGGGAATAAAAATCTGACTGACCAAAAAACTAAACTCTTCGGACTTGGCAGTCCGATACTCAGGGAGGAGCCAGGATATTCCACAATAGCAAACAGAGCAACAACTCAAACCATGTTACACTGAACACCATCATGGACTGGATCCAAAGGGGGATGACTGCAGGAGTGAGGAGACATTGCTTGAAAGTGAACGTTTTTTTTCAATAGAGTACTTTGGAGCATGGAGTACTTTAGTAGTGTCTGGGTAGTATATTACCTATGCATAAAGGCAAAGGAGGGGTTATGGAGAAATAGGAGTCCTTTTCAAATCCCAGACTTATCTGTCAAAATAGGTGGCAAAAGAGTTTTGCAAGAGTCCCCATAAGTCTGAAGTAGATGTGTACTGCCACTATCCATCGTTGGTGTGACATCTACAGAGGCAGCAATTCGGGGATTCAATGGGAGTCATATAGTTTGGGAACAACCAGGCTGTAGAATGATGGAAGATAGATTAGGCTGTCAGATCTCAGAACGGTTGGTGCCATCTTCTTTGATCCCGGCGAGGAGAAGGTGTAGCCCAAAGGGGATTGGGTCTGGGAGTTGATGGCTGTCAGGGAAAGGCACCTCATTCCAATAATCCAGGCTTAATTAATAGCTCCTTGCCTTCAGTGACATTATAGACTGTATACCGTGGGGATCGAAAGTTTGGGCACCCCAGGTAAACATTTGTATTAATGTGCATAAAGAAGCCAAGGAAAGATGGAAAAGTTTCCAAAAGGCATCACATTACAGATTAGACATTCTTATGATATGTCAACAAATGTTAGATTTTATTTCCATAATTTACACTTTCAAAATAACAGAAAACAAAAAAATGGTGTCTGCAAACGTTTGGGCACCAAACTTTTGCAGAGTTAATATCTTGTACTGCCCCCTTTGGAAAGTATCACAGCTTGTAAACACTTTTTGTAGCCAGTCAAGAGTCTTTAAATTCTTGTTTGAGGTATCTTTTCCCATTCTTCCTTACAAAATCTTCCAGTTCTTTGAGATTTCTGGGCTGTCTGTCATGCACTGCTCTTTTAAGGTCTATCCATAGATTTTCAATTATGTTGAGGTCAGGAGATTGTGTAGGCCATGGCAAAACCTTCAGTTTATGCCTCTTGATGTAATCCCCCGTGGATTTCGAGGTGTGTTTAGGATCATTATCCATTTGTAGAAGCCATCCTCATTCTAACTTTAGCTTTTTCACAGATGGCATCAAGTTACCATCCAAAATTTGCTGAAATTTTATTGAACCCATTTTTCCTTCTACTCGTGAGATGTTCCCTGTGCCACTGGCTGCAATACAGCCCCAAAGCATGATTTATCCACCCCCATGCTTAACAGTTGGACAGAGGTTCTTTTCATTAAATTCTGTGCCCCTTCTTCTCCAAACGTACCTTTGCTCATTCCGGCCAAAAAGTTCAATTTTAACCTCATCGGTCCACAGAACTTTTTTCCAAAATGCATCAGGCTTGTCTATATGTTCATTTGCAAAGTTCAAACGCTGATTTTTGTGGTGAGGACGTAGAAGAGGTTTTCTTCTGATGACTCTTACATGAAGACCATATTTGTACAAGTATCTCTTTATAGTGGAATAGTGTACCAGGACTCCAGTGTCTGCCAGATCTTTCTGGAGGGATTGTGCAGTCAAACGTGGTTTTTGAATTGTTTTTCTCACAATCCTGCGAGCTAGTCTGTCTGATATTTTTCTTGGTCTTCCAGATCTTGCTTTAACTTCCACTGTTCCTGATACCTGCCATTTCTTAATTACATTCTGAACAGAGGATATTGACATCTGAAAACACTTTGCTATCTTCTTATAGCCTTCTCTAGCTTTGTGAGCGTCAACTATTTTCAGTTTCAGTTTTCTAGACAACTGCTTAGAAGATCCCATGGTGCTGATTGTTTGGGCAAGGTCAGATAAGTCTGGGCATTTAAAACCTTTGAGATTGACATTGCCTGGTCTTCCCAGATGATGATTGAGAACAATCCATGACACTGGCAGTTCTCAGCCTTGCAAAGGGGGCAGTGCTTGCTATAAATTCTGAAGGGTGCCCAAACTTTTGCAGACACCATTTTTTTGTTTTCTGTAATTTTAAAAGTGTCAATGATGGAAATAAAATCTAACTTTTGTTGACATATTATAAGAATGTCGAATCTGTAATTTGATGCCTTTTGGAGATTTTTCCATCTTTCCTTGGCTTCTTTATGCACATTAATACAAATTTTTACCTGGGGTGCCAAAACTTTCGATCCCCACTGTATATGGTGCCATTGTGAGGAACAGTGAGCTTGAATGGGAAACCCCAGTGATAACAGATGCAAGGCAACTGGAGCACTAATGTGACCTCTTTCCTCTTGTGTCTACAGTCTAAGGTAGCCTGAGAGATATCAGGAAATATTTACATGTTCACGCCATCTAGCTCAATATTGGCGGTATTTCTTTATGCCCGCAGAATCTCCTCTTTAGGTGGCAAAAGGGGTTCTCCAAGAGTCCCCATAAGTCTGAAGTAGATGTGTACTGCCACTATCCGTTGTTGGTGTGACATCTACAGAGGCAGCAATTCGGGGATTCAATGGGAGTCATAGAGTTTGGGAACAACCAGGCTGTAGAATGATGGAAGATAGATTAGGCTGTCAGATCTCAGAACGGTTGGTGCCATCTTCTTTGATCGCGGCGAGGAGAAGGTGTAGCCCAGAGGGGATTGGGTCTGGGAGTTGATGACTGTCAGGGAAAGGCACCTCATTTCAATAATCCAGGCTTAATCAATAGCTCCTTGCCTTCAGTGTCATTATAGACTGTATACCGTGGGGATCGAAAGTTTGGGCACCCCAGGTAAACATTTGTATTAATGTGCATAAAGAAGCCAAGGAAAGATGGAAAAGTTTCCAAAAGGCATCACATTACAGATTAGACATTCTTATAATATGTCAACAAATGTTAGATTTTATTTCCATCATTCACATTTTCAAAATAACAGAAAACAAAAAAATGGTGTCTGCAAACGTTTGGGCACCCTGCAGAGTTAATATCTTGCACTGCCCCCTTTGGCAGTATCACAGCTTGTAAACGCTTTTTGTAGCCAGTCAAGAGTCTTTAAATTCTTGTTTGAGGTATCTTTGCCCATTCTTCCTTTCAAAATCTTCCAGTTCTTTGAAATTTCTGGGCTGTCTGTCACGGACTGCTTTTTAAGGTCTATCCATAAATTTTCAATTATGTTGAGGTCAGGAGATTGTGTAGGCCATGGCAAAACCTTCAGTTTATGCCTATTGATGTAATCCCCCGTGGATTTCGAGGTGTGTTTAGGATCATTATCCATTTGTAGAAGCCATCCTCATTCTAACTTCAGCTTTTTCACAGATGGCATCAAGTTACCATCCAAAATTTGCTGAAATTTTATTGAATCCATTTTTCCTTCTACTCGTGAGATGTTCCCTGTGCCACTGGCTGCAATACAACCCCAAAGCATGATTTATCCACCCCCATGCTTAACAGTTGGACAGAGGTTCTTTTCATTAAATTCTGTGCCCTTTCTTCTTCAAACGTACCTTTGCTCATTCCGGCCAAAAAGTTAAATTTTAACCTCATCGGTCCACAGAACTTTTTTCCAAAATGTATCAGGCTTGTCTATATGTTCATTTGCAAAGTTCAAACGCTGATTTTTGTGGTGAGGACGTAGAAGAGGTTTTCTTCTGATGACTCTTACATGAAGACCATATTTGTACAAGTATCTCTTTATAGTGGAATAGTGTACCAGGACTCCAGTGTCTGCCAGATCTTTCTGGAGGGATCGTGCAGTCAAACGTGGTTTTTGAATTGTTTTTCTCACAATCCTGCGAGCTGGTCTGTCTGATATTTTTCTTGGTCTTCCAGATCTTGTTTTAACTTCCACTGTTCCTGATACCTGCCATTTCTTAATTACATTCTGAACAGAGGATATTGACATCTGAAAACACTTTGCTATCTTCTTATAGCCTTCTCTAGCTTTGTGAGCGTCAACTATTTTCAGTTTCAGTTTTCTAGACAACTGCTTAGAAGATCCCATGGTGCTGATTGTTTGGGCAAGGTCAGATAAGTGTGGGCATTTAAAACCTTTGAGATTGACATTGCCTGGTCTTCCCAGATGATGATTGAGTACAATCCATGACACTGGCAGTTCTCAGCCTTGCAAAGGGGGCAGTGCTTGCTATAAATTCTGCATGGTGCCCAAACTTTTGCAGACACCATTTTTTTGTTTTCTGTAATTTTGAAAGTGTCAGTGATAGAAATAAAATCTAACTTTTGTTGACATATTATAAGAATGTCGAATCTGTAATTTGATGCCTTTTGGAGATTTTTCCATCTTTCCTTGGCTTCTTTATGCACATTAATACAAATTTTTACCTGGGGTGCCAAAACTTTCGATCCCCACTGTATATGGTGCCATTGTGAGGAACAGTGAGCTTGAATGGGAAACCCCAGTGATAACAGATGCAAGGCAACTGGAGCACTAATGTGACCTCTTTCCTCTTGTGTCTACAGTCTAAGGTAGCCTGAGAGATATCAGGAAATATTTACATGTTCACGCCATCTAGCTCAATATTGGCGGTATTTCTTTATGCTCGCAGAATCTCCTCTTTAGGTGGCAAAAGGAGTTCTCCAAGAGTCCCCATAAGTCTGAAGTAGATGTGTACTGCCACTATCCGTTGTTGGTGTGACATCTACAGAGGCAGCAATTCGGGGATTCAATGGGAGTCATAGAGTTTGGGAACAACCAGGCTGTAGAATGATGGAAGATAGATTAGGCTGTCAGATCTCAGAATGGTTGGTGCCATCTTCTTTGATTCCGGCGAGGAGAAATTGTAGCCCAGAGGGGATTGGGTCTGGGTGTTAAGGGCTGTAAGGGAAAGGCACCCGATTCCGATAATGCAGGCTTAATCAATAGCTCCTTGTCTTCAGTGACATTATAGACTTTATATATGGTGCCATTATGAGGAACAGTGAGCTTGAAGGGGAAACCCCAGTGATAACAGATGCGAGCTGACTGGAGCACTGACATGACCTCCTTCCTCTTGCGTCTTCAGTCTAAGGAAGCCTGAGAGTTATCAGGAAATATTTACATTTTCACGCCATCTAGCTCAATATTGGCGGTATTTCTTTATGCCCGCAGAATCTCCTCTTAAATGAGGTAATCCTTTAAGCTGAGAATTACATTGCGTGGAGGCTTATCTGTGGGTGATTTTGGGCGATGGGCCCAATTTATTCTGTCACAGGCAAAGGAAGTTATGAAAGTCTCATGAAATAGAACATGGAACAATTTGGAGAAGGCTGACAACAAATCAGTAACTGTCTCTGGGATGCCTCTCAGGCGAAGATTATTTCTACAGCTCCAGTTGTCTAGGTCCTCAACTTGGGACTGCATGTATGTAAAGTTCTCAGCTAGAGCCTCGTAATCCTTGCGGAGGTCAGCATGGGCTAGGGCAAGTTCGTAATCTTGAGTTTCCAACGGATCAGTACAACTTCCCAGTGCAGCTATTTCTTGTGTAAGAGTGTTGGTAGTTTTATGAAGCTCAGTCTGAAACTTTTCTGCCAGCCTTTTATACATGGAAGACAAGCTGCCCTCCAGATCTGCCATAGTTAGCTGTGGAGGGTACTCCCTGTTCACCTGTTGCAAGTTGGAGGCTGAGAGTCATTCCACAGAGGCCGCGGCCCCGTGGGAGCCGATTCAGTCTCTGTGTCCGCTGGAGCTCACAGGAAGCCTCAGTCTCGCATCGCTCCACACATGCGCCCCCCCCCCCCATTACAAACCTGCATAACTGTTTTTCTTTTATGTGGAAATAAACTTTCCTTGACATGAATCATTAAAACATTCTGGCTCAAGAGGGAGGTGAGTATTTTACTTTAAGTGATGTCAAAGCATCATCAGAATAATGTGCACTCCATCTGATTTTCTCTTCTGTATAATCATTTTGAGTGACACACAGAGCACAGAGATAGCTCACACCACAAAAAATGTTCTCCAGATCTGTTCTGGATGTGTTTTTGCATGTGCATTTTTGACCCATTTTTGATGCATTCTTGTGCATTTTTAATGCTTTTCCAGATGCTTTTTTTCTTCTTTTATTCCCTGTTTTTTCACTGTTCTGGGGTCCAATGTGTTTTAAGATGCCTTTTTGATGTATTTTACTGCGTTCCAGTACAGTTTTGTGGAGGAAAAATTCAGCATGTTCTACTTTTTTTTCTGAAATGGGAACACACTGGAACTTCAAGCACTGGTGTGAACTATGCAATAGAAAACCATGTAACGTACTTTCAATGTGTTTTTGGATGCAGAAAAAAAGCACTGGAATGCATGTGGTGTGAACTAGCCCTAATCTGGTCATATATGGATTATTTTCTTTTTTTTTTCACCCACATTCGAGATGGAGTTGTGCTATTGTATTCTATTAGTGGGATTCCTCCGCTGTCAAAATACACTATATTACACACACATGAATGTTACATAGTTACATAGTTAGTGAGGTTGAAAAAAGACTTCAGTCCATCCAGTTCAACCTATGATGTGTGTGTGTATCTGCTTTTAACCGTACATTGTATACCCCTGTATGTTGTGGTCTTTAAGGTGTCCATCTAATAGTTTTTTGAAACTATCAATGCTCCCTGCTGATACGACTGCTTGTGGAAGAGAATTCCACATCCTTACCGCTCTTACAGTGAAGAACCCCTTATGCACTTTAAGGTTAAACCGCCTTTCCTCTAGTTTTAGTGAGTGGCCACGTGTCTTATTGTATCTCCTTTCTCTGAATAGTTTGTTCCTTATGCTCGGGTCACCAGTACAGTATTTGTACATTGATATCATATCCCCCCTCAATCGTCTCTTCTCCAGAGAGAATAGGTTCAGTGCTTGTAGTCTTTCCTCATAGCTGATGTCCTCCATTCCCCTAATTATTTTTGTTGCCCTTCTCTGGACTTTCTCCAGTTCCAGCACATCCTTCCTGAGGACCGGTGCCCAGAACTGGACAGCATACTCCAGATGTGGCCGGACCAGAGTCTTGTAGAGTGGGAGAATAATCTCTTTATTTCTGGAGTGAATCCCCTTTTTTATACATCCCAGTATTCTGTTGGCTTTGCTTGCGGCGGCTTGGCATTGCATGCCACTGCCAAGCTTGTTGTCTACTAGTACCCCCAAGTCCTTTTCCATCCTAGACTCACCCAGAGGTTCCCCCCCTAGTGAGTAGCTTGCTTTCTGGTTTCTGGCCCCCAAGTGCATTACTTTACATTTTTCAACATTAAACCTCATCTGCCATGTAGTTGCCCACCCCGTTATTTTGTTCAGGTCCGCTTGTAAGGTTTCCACATCCCGCATAGAAGATATTGGCAAGCCCAGTTTAGTATCATCTGCAAATACTGAGATTGTACTAGATATCCCCTCCTCTAGATCATTTATGAATAAATTAAACAGGATTGGTCCCAGGACAGAACCCTGGGGGACCCCACTTTCCACACCCGCCCAATCTGAGTACTCCCCATTAATCACCACCCTCTGTACTCTCCCCTGGAGCCAGTTCTCTATCCAGGTACTCACCTTATGGTCCATACCTACCTTCCTTAGTTTGTACAGTAATCGTTTGTGGGGAACGGTGTCAAAGGCCTTTGCAAACTTCAGATACACCACATCCACAGGCTTTCCTTTATCTAGGTGGCAGCTCACTTCATCGTAGAAGGTTAATAGATTGGTTTGGCACGAATGATTTTTCATGAATCCATGCTGATTCCTACTTATAATACCGGTTTCATTACTAACGTCTTGTATGTGGTCCCTTAACATCCCCTCCAAAATTTTGCAGACTACTGATGTTAGGCTGACCGGCCTATAGTTACCCGGGATATATCTCGACCCCTTTTTAAATATTGGTACCACGTTGGCTTTTTTCCAATCAGCTGGCACCATACCCATCTGTAAACTATCCTTAAAGATCAAGAATAATGGTCTGGCAATCACCTGGCTGAGGTCATTAAGAACCCTCGGGTGCAAGCCATCCGGTCCCGGGGATTTATTTATGTTAAGTTTCTCTAGTTTAGCTCTAAGTCTATCTTCTGTTAGCCATGGTGGCACTTCCTGGGGTGTATTATTTAGTTCGGCCTTACAAGCAAGGTTCGTGTAGCCCCCCGATTCTTTTGTGAAGACTGAAGAGAAGAAATTATTTAACACTTCCGCCTTTTCTCTGTCCTCAGTGGCCATATTTCCTTTATCATTTTTTATGGGGCCAATGTGTTCTGGCCTCGCTTTCCTACTGTTTATATACTTAAAGAACTTCTTGGGGTTCTTTTTACTCTCCTCCGCTATATGTCTCTCGTGTTCTATTTTAGCCGCCCTGATTTCATCTTTACATTTCTTATTGCACTCTTTGTAATGCTTAAATGCTGCCAATGACCCCTCAGTCTTGTATTTTTTGAAGGCCTTTTCTTTAGCACTAATATACATTTTTATGTTGGAGTTTAGCCACCCAGGGTTTAGTTTTGCTCTTTTAAATTTATTTCCCTTTGGAATGCACTGGCCAATCCCCCTGTTAAGTATGCTCTTGAAGCACTCCCATTTTTCCTCTGTGTTCTTTGTTCCCAGGGTTCTATCCCATTTGATATTTTCTAGCAGCGAGCGCAGTTTAGGGAAATTGGCTCTTTTGAAATTCAGTGTCCTTATATTACCCTTGTGTTTCCTATTACTGTAATTAATACTGAAACCAATTGACCTATGGTCACTGTTTCCTAAGTTGTCCCGTATTTCTATATCCGTGAGCAGGTCTGTATTGTTGGTAATCAGTAGGTCAAGTACCGCATTGTTTCTTGTCAGTGCATTTACCATCTGACCCATGAAATTGTCCTGCAAAACATTTAGGAACTGCCTAGCCTTGGCTGAGTGCGCAGTTCCTTCTGCCCAGTCTATATCTGGATAATTAAAGTCCCCCATTATAATGACATTTCCCATCCTTGCTGCCAATCCTACCTGTAACATGAGGTCCGCCTCACCCTCCTCCCTCTGGTTGGGGGGCCTATAGCATACGCCCAATATTACCTTCCCCACCGTGCCTTCCCTTTGAAGCTCTACCCATAGGGATTCTGCCTCATCCATAGCTCCATTATTAATATCATCCCTCATATTTACCTGTATACTGTTCTTAATATACAGACATACCCCTCCCCCTTTTTTACCTTCTCTATCCCTGCGATAAAGGGAATACTCCTGAATGGTCGCCATCCAGTCATGAGAGCTGTCAAACCAAGTCTCAGTTATCCCCACAAAATCTAAGTCCTCCTGAAACATCAGCAGCTCCAGCTCTCCCATCTTGTTGGCCAGGCTTTTGGCATTGGTATACAAACCTCTTAATTTTGATTGGTTACATATATCCTCATTTGTTGTTACTAGGCTGCTCTCTTGATTTTTCCCCATACCCACCCTGGGTATAGGAGCTCCAAACACCCTACCGCTAATGCCCCCATTTCTGCCCTCTGAAACTTGCTTTCCACTGGCTAATTCTACATCTGTACCGTCACCTAGTTTAAAAGCCCCTCTAATTTTGTGGCCATCCTCTCACCCAGTACGGCTGCACCCTCCCCATTTAGGTGCAATCCATCCCTACCAAAGAGCAGGTGGCCAACTGAGAAGTCGGCCCAGTTCTCCAGGAACCCGAAACCCTCCTTACTACACCAGCTCCTCAGCCACTCGTTAACTTCCCTAATCTCCCGCTGCCTCTCTGGTGTGGCTCGAGGTACAGGTAGTATTTCGGAAAATACTACCTTGGAGGTCCTAGTCCTCAACTTAGCGCCTAAGTCCCTGAAATCGTTTAGGACGCTCCATCTTCCTCTGCCTATGTCATTGGTACCCACGTGTACCATGACAGCTGGGTCTTCCCCAGCCCCACCCAATAATCTGTTCACCCGATCAGCGATGTGCCGAACCCGAGCGCCCGGCAAACAACAGACTGTTCGGTGCACACGGTCTTTGTCACAGACTACACTGTCTGTCCTTCTAATAATTGAGTCCCCTACCACCAGCACCTGTCTTTCCTTTCCCTTTCTCCTGGCCTCACTGGAGGAGTTCTTCTCCTGGCAGCTAGGGGCGTCACTCTGCTCCAGCAATGCTGGTCCCTGACTGGTTTCCCCAACATCACACAACGGGGCGTATCTATTGGGGTGCTCCAGCCCAGGATCAGCCTCCTTGCCTTGTCCCCTTCTACCCCTCCTAACTGTCACCCCTCTACTCTGCTCTGATGCCTGCACCTCCAATACTCCGCCCACCTCTGTGCAGACCCCTGTCTGCACCTGACTGGTACGATCCTGGCTCACCTCCGGTATGGACATTCGTCTCAGTGTTGCCAGCTGCTTCCCTAGATTCAGGACCTGAGCTTCCAGGGAAACAACGTGCTTACATTTTGCGCATTTGTATTCGCCCTCGATCACATGTCTGAGGAACGCATACATATCACAAGATGTACACTGAGTCGCATCTCCACACCCGCTGGGCATTGTACCTACTAATCTAATCTAATGGGGATTCAGCGATTTAAGTCTATCCTATGTGGCTATTTCCTGGCTTCCTAACGCTACCTTCTCACCCTCTGGTACTCCGCTACACTCGCTTGACACTCAGTTGCACAATACTCACAATCTCACAGCCCGGTCAGTCGCACAACACTCACAATCTCACAGCCCAGTCAGTCGCACAACACTCCCAGTCGCACAGCCCGGTCAGACGCACAACACTCACAGTCGCACAGCCCGGTCAGACGTACAACACTCAGTCGCACAGCCCGGTCAGATGCACAACACTCAGTTGCACAGCCCGGTCAGACGCACAACACTCAGTCGCACAGCCCGGTCAGACGCACAACACTCAGTCGCACAGCCCGGTCAGATGCACAACACTCAGTCGCACAGCCCGGTCAGACGCACAACACTCAGTCGCACAGCCCGGTCAGACACACAACACTCAGTCGCACAGCCCGGTCACACGCACAACACTCAGTCGCACCGCCCGGTCAGATGCACAACACTCACAGTACACTCAGGTAGCAATAGGTACTCCCAGACACTCAGGTAGCAATAGGTACTCCCAGACACTCAGGTAGCAATAGGTACTCACAGATACTCAGGTAGCAATAGGTACTCACAGATACTCAGGTAGCAATAGGTACTCACAGATACTCAGGTAGCAATAGGTACTCACAGATATTCAGGTAGCAATAGGTACTCACAGATACTCAGGTAGCAATAGGTACTCACAGATACTCAGGTACTACACTACACCCTCAGTCACTGTTCAATCTAAGTCACCAGTCTTACTTACCTAGTGTGTGTCCCTTTAAGCCTGTCACTAGCAGTTCCTGACGGTGAGTCGGTCAGTCTCCTCTCAGCACCCCGCCTCCCTCGGTCACTTCCCTGTCAGCTAGTCTCCTCTGCTCCTCCCTGTGGGGTGGGGAGGGGGGGGGGGTTCCCGCACCGCAAGAAACGGTTTACTGCACGCCGCCCGCAACAAGGGGGGGGGCCCGCTCTTACTTCGGTGGGTGGGGGGGGGGTCTTAGCACCGGACGCCGCCGCCGCAACAAGGGAGGGGGGGTTATCGGTCCGCTTGCCGCCCGCTTCCTTTCAGGGGGGGAGGGGGGTTCTAGCCCGGACGCCGCCGCTCTTCTGAGGGGTGGGGGGTACTCAGTCCTTCAGTCCCTCTTGGTCCTCCTCTGCCGCTGCTGCCGCCACTCCGATGATGCTCCTCTTCAGTCACCGGACACCTCGGTTCCCCCGAGATCTCCCGCACCGGCTCCCCCGCAGCACCTTCTCCTCCTCCTCCTCTCTCTGCACACAGCACACGCTACACACAAGTTCCTGCTTCCGGTTTCCGGCTCTCAGTCTTAGTCTGTAGGGTTCAATATTGAGTTGGCTTACCCTTTGCAGCTATAACAGCTTCAACTCTTCTGGGAAGGCTGTCCACAAGGTTTAGGAGTGTGTCTATGGGAATGTTTGACCATTCTCCCAGAGGCGCAATTGTGAGGGCTGGCACTGATGTTGGAGAGAAGGCCTTGCTTGCAGTCTACACTCTAATTCATCCCAAAGGCATGCTATTGGGTTGAGGTAGACGTCCCAATACTTTTGTTAATATAGTGTACTGACTGGCTGCGTGCGCTAATCGAGCACAAATTTTCCAACATGGTTTTACTTAGCTTTTATAAAGTAAAGTAAAAGTATAAAGTAAAATGGATACTACAACTCATTTGCAAAATTCAACATTAAAGCTGGCTATGCGTGCAATGATAAAGACAAAGGACCTACCCTAGGCTCATCATCACTTGTTACGTATAATGGAGAAATCAACAGTAAAGGTCCTCCACTTCTGCTTGTCTTTGACTAATGCTGAAAGTTACATAGTTACACAGTTAGATTAAAAAAATGAGTCAGTTTAGTTCAACCAACATTTGCCCTATATTAGTAATATGATTTTAAGTTTTGCCTCCACACTGTGCCATTATGTTTTTTTAGGGTGACCTCTACTGTGCTTACCATCCAGGTTGGGTGAAGGGAAGTATTGGTGGCTGAATCTGTATTGCATGTCCAATTCATCCCATCACGTGTTTGATCAATTCCCATTACATTTGCCATACTATGTTCTTAAGTTTACACTTTGAAAAAAAGGTAATCTTTTACATAATCCTTCTCCAGGAGTGTACACAGAATATTTCTCAAACTTGTAGTTTGAAAGAAGGACCACTTGACCAAGTCCCTTTCCATCTTTCAGCACTCTCAGCAACATTGCGGTGTTGAGGTGACACAGCTCTGTTACAGATATATTTTAGCGTGAATGGTGTATTGCACTATAAATGTTTCTGTCCATTGGTTTATACATCTTGTAGCTGCTAAGTGATATACCATAAGGGAAACAGACAGATGTCATAGATATTAATTTAATGACAGTTCCTTAAAATAAAACCAAATACAAAACATATTTTTCATTTTGGATAGAGTAAGGGAGGGTCAAATTCTTCTTTGCCTCATGTGTCCCACTGGAGAAATTTAGGGGGTGAGGTTTATGCCAGCGCTAAGGAGTTTTCAATACTTTTATTGGACTGTTTAAATTGGTGGTGTAAGCTGCCGCCAACCTGCCTCTGAGGCAGTGTGTAAGTGATAAGGTGCAAAGTTGTTGGTGTCGGCGCTACCACAATATTAAAATTGTGAAGGTAAAAAATGTGTACTGTGCGTTTTTATAAAACTATAAAAATGGTAAATTTTCCAACTATAAAATCATAAAAGTGCATATAGTGCGTTTAGTAAAACCATATAGTGCATTTGATAAAACCATACAGTGTCACCACTTAGATTATACAAAGTGCTTTAGTGCTGTTTGTATGTGCCAGTGCATTTAAGTGCTCAGTTGTATGCTGTTATATGGGAGAATCTGCACCCGTGGATCCCCACTGGGTGTAAATGCTTACCGCACACTTGTAACAGGTAGCTCGATTCCCATCAGATACTGTAATACAAAATAGTCTCCATTGCGTAGTATGTAGTATATAAGATTAAGCAGGTGCTATATCCACTCACAGTTTGGGAGTTCACTTTCAGCGTGCAGGGTCCGCCAGGCTGTGCCGCTTCCGCGTTACACCGGTCTGAACCACTGCTACCGGAAGTGATGTACTGACGCAATAAGCCACGCCCTATGTGTTTTGTCACTACAACATCATCTGGAGCGTGCCATCTAGCGCTACTCCCTGTGTTTTTATAGGCTGGGCTGACGCCATATTGGTACACCATTGGGGCCGGATCAGCGGCCATGTTTGTACACCTTACGATCTGATTTGCTAATGATGTGCAGCCTTAAAAACTAGTCATCATGTGAACTCCCATAATTGTATTTGCCGTGAAACTAAATACATTTAAATACATTTTTATTTATTAATGACAACATTAAAAATTATTATACGGCAAAACATAGGTTTGTATAAAAGAAGATACCGTTGTGAGTGTTTAATAACTTTAATAAAAATACAGTGCGAGATACAGTGCGAGATAATTGTGTGCATTGTGCCCATTTAGGGGCCGTGAATTGAAAGTGTTAGTGATGTTTAAAATAGTGATAACCAGATGTACACTGAATCCCATTCCTTAGTGATCAGTGATAGGCTTTAGTTTGAATCCGCCCGTGATCCGTGCAAAAAACGATTGTTGGATTGTGTGCCCCATACATAGGGCAATGAAAATCGATGGAAGAGAAATTTTTTTAAAATCACTATGAATCATTAAGAATCATTAAGGTGATTGGGTAAGGATAAAAGTCAACTTTGAATTGATTGAGTAAGGATAAGAATCAACGTTGGATTTAAAGGTGAAAAATGTGAAAATAAAATTGAATTTTAAAAAGTTCAACTTTAAAAATGTAGGAACGCCATCCTATCATCAGCCTTGCTTTGAGGTTAGGTGGCTAAGATTATACCCCATATGATATGAGGGTTGAGGGTCTGAACTTCAGAAAATTGGCTCTCATATGTAAGGGGAGGGGCTTGGAGGAAAATTGTTTTTCAAAAGACCCTTTAAGGTGGGGATGTTTATACCTCAAGGAGTGAGATAAAAATCATAAGACCTCATAAAAAATGCTATGATGTTTATATGAAATTAGAAGGACTTGACATAAACGGGCTTGGTATAAAAAAGACTTGATAAAAAGACTTGATAAAAAAAGACTTGATAAAGGAGACTTGTTAAAGAACAGGCTTGATAAAAAAAAAAAAAGCTTGATGAAAAAGGCTTGATAAAAAAGGGGCTTGATAAAAAGGAGTCTTGATGTAAAAGACTTGATATAAAATTAAATTAAAAATCTGTAATGAAGCAGTTTAAGTCAATATCTATGTTCAAGCCTTTCTGTTGGAGGGTCTGCATCAAGTATATCCACTTGGTTTCATTTCTGGAGACGCTTATTCTTTTGTTACTGCCCCTCCAATCGTTCTTTATCTTGTCTATGCCATAAAAAAACATGCCTGTGGGATCCTGGGAGTGGTGTTGTTTAAAATGTCGTGAAAGACTATGTTTGTCAAAACCCTTCTGGATGTTTTTCACATGCTCTCTAATGCGGACGAATAAAGGTCTGGTGGCGTGGCCCACGTATTGCAACTTACATGGGCATTCGACCACGTAAGTTACATGGGTGCTTGTGCATGTTATAGTATCTTTGATGTTGAAAGTTTTTCCTGTACTTTGGGCTATGAAGGATGTGGTCTTCCTCATTTTATCCCTTGTTGTTCTGCAAGGTAGGCATTTTCCACATCTAAAGAATCCTTTTATACTTGTGGGGAGACTGATGATTTTTGGAGGATCAATAACATTATGCACCAACCGATTCCTCAAGTTTGGTGCTTTTCTGTCGATAAAAGTGGGTTTTTCAGGGAGGACCTCTTTTAGTGTGGTGTCTGCCTTAAGAATAGGCCAATGTCTCTTTATGATCTTCTCCAATGCTTTATGTTGTGTGTTATATCCTGTCAAGAAGGCAAATTCTGTGTTTTTGTTTTTATTTGTTCTGTTTGCTGAGTCCTCAATCAGATCTTCTCTCCTCATTCTTTCTACCGTGTTTTTGATGTTATTATATTATAAAAATGAACGTTCAGTCATTCAACCAACAGCACCATCACCCCTAGACTGAAAGTGCAAAAAATTAGTTGAAAAACTAGTAATTGGGGCTATAGCGGTGCTGTATACTCCCGTCCCTGGAGACAAAGGATAGCAAGACAATATTATTATAAAAAGTCGCTTTATTTCAAATTACAAACATTAAAATGACAATTAACATATAAACATAAATACAACCCCCAACACATATCAACCAGACCATAAGTGTGGGCCTCTATAGGTCACCTTACTCACACCCAACTCCACATATAGATAAAGCTAGCCTATAGTGGTGCAGGGTACGGGTTACCAATGCATTTCGCCTCAAATGGCTTCTTCAGGGCAAAATAGGTGCCAGAGACTCGTTGAGGTTCATGGGGCTGTTAGTACTGATATGCAAAAAACATACAAAAAAAGAAAATCAATATATTATAGATAATGTACTTTTTGTCTTGCATTTACAAAGTCTTTTTGCAATACATGCATCTATCAAATCAATCGTAAATATGATTTCTATTATGTTAAGGATAATTCCACATGTTTATATATCCAAGCATTCACCCAGAATTTACAAAAATATATATCAATACTCACAAATCAACTCAAAGTGTTGTCACATAGATACAAGGGCCAATGGGGCGTCCAAAAACGATTGTAGATTGAATCATCCACAGATGGAGTCCAAATATCTCAGAAGGACTTAATGTATGTCACCAGAATTATAGTAAGTTTAAATCCATGGCTGCCCAAAGTAGCAAGGGGAAATATAGAGAGATGGCCGGGGTTAGTTAGGTCAAAATGAATTGATCCACAGAAAAGAGCAGAACCCCAATCCTTCTGAGGACAGCAATGTCACTGGAAGGTCCCTGCAAGTTTGAAAAAAGAGAACATTGAGTGCAATACTGCTATTGGCCACATGGTGCCAGCAGAGGTTGCTCGTTTAATATTATGTAAAAAAGGGTATAGCCTACCAGTTCAGACTATTATAGGGTAATGGGATTGCTAGTGTGGATAGGAATGTCCCATGTAGCAAGTCATTCCAGCCAGTCCAATAATCAACGACACATAAGAGTTCTAAAAGGAGATAATGTTAGGGGAGCATGTTAGTTAAACGTGCCCATTCTCACCTCCGAATAATCCATTCAGGAGGACAGAGAAAGCCCTACATATATGTACTCACTTTAAAGCCCGTCTGGACGTGTTTTTGATGTTATTGAGCTCACTTCGCTTGTATCCTTTTTCCACAAATCTGTCGATGAGTGTCTAGGCTTGTATTTCAAAATCTCCTGGGTCACTGCAGTTCCTTTTAATCCTCATTTGTCCTTTGGGGATATTCCCCAGCCACTTCGTATGGTGGCAGCTGTTTTTGGGAATATAGCCATTCCTATCCGTTTTTTTGAAGTATGTCTTGCTGGCCAGTGTTCCATCTTTTTTGAACAATTCAAAATCCAAGAAGGCAATATGTTCAAAATGGAAGTCCCCGGAGAAAGTGATTCCATATATATTTGCATTTATCTCATCAAAGAACTCCTGTAGTGAGTCCGTGCTGCCTTTCCAGACGATAATTATATTGTCTATGTACCTCCGGTAGTATTTTAAATTTTCCCTGCTCCTCCTCCCACTTCTGTATAAACACATTTGCCACGCTGGGGGCATACTTAGCCCCCATGGCTACTCCTTTAGTCTGTGCATAGTGGTTGCCTTTGTACCAGAAATAGTTTGATTGCATAGCCATTTTAAGTCCTTCCAATATGTAGCGAATTTGTGCCTCTTTCATGTCTGTATGAGTGTGTAGAGCCCAGTCTATTGCTTGTAGTCCATCCTGCTGCTGTATGTTCGTATAGAGGGAGTTGACATCAATAGTTACTAAGATGTCTTCTTCCTCTATGTTAAGATCCTTGATTTCTGCTAGCAGCTGCTTGCTGTCCCTCAGATAGGATTTCCCTACAGGGACCAATGGTTGCAAGAACTGGTCGAGATACTCGCCCAGTCTTGACTGTACAGAGTTTATCCCACTTATGATGGGTTGACCGGGTGTTTTTTTGTCGTCCTTGTGCATTTTGGGAACATAGTAAATGACTGGGGTCTTGGGTTTTTCCAAACATAAATACTTGGCTTCTTTTTTGTTTAGGATGCCCATCTCCTTCCCTTTTTCAACATATGTGTGTAGAGCCTCTTCATACTTCTTCTTTGGGTCTCCCTTAAGTTTAATGTAAGTATCCTGTGCCTTAAGTAGGTTCTCCATCTCATCTTTGTAGTCTTTCTTATTCAGTATTACCAGACCTCCCCCCTTGTCGGCTGGTCTGATTACCACTCCTTTTCTTTTTTCCAGTTTTTTGATGGTTTCCCATGTATTCTTTTCTTTTCTGTTCTGGATTTTTAGGTCCCTTATGTCTGCTTCTACCATGCGTTTAAATACCTCCAAATTCTCATTTTGAGGGTTCTTGGGGTTGAATGTAGACCGGTTCTTCAGGTTTGTTTGTCTGTATTCATTTTGTGTGGGTCTTTGTTCTTGTTTTTGTTTTAATGTGAAGAATTTTTTAATGTTCAATTTCCTGACGTATTAATGGAGGTCTATATATGCTTCGAATTTGTCAAGATTTTTTCCTGGGGCATATTTGAGCCCCAAATCTAGTATTTTTAATTCCTCCTCCTCAAAAATTGCTTCGCTTAGGTTAAAGATACCTTTACCTATTGCTCTCTTCTCCTTTTTCTTCCGTTTCTTCCCTCCTCGGGTCCCTCGCGATTTGCGTTTCTGTTTGCTTCCTGGTGTCTTGTTGTGTCTTCCCTGATGCCATGTTGTCCCCCTTGCTGCCAATGGCCTGCCCAATTGTCTCCTCGTGTGGGGGTTTGGTGCCAGTTTGGTTGCCAATGTCCCCATGGTCTGCGGGGGCCTCCTCTCCCCCGTGGGGGTCACCCTCTGTTCCCTTGGGGGAAAAAAAACCCTCCTTGGTGGGGGTGGTCCTCTGTTGTCGTGGTATGGTTCCTCATAATTTTCAACGGTGCATATCTATTATATGTGTCTACATATCCATGGTTGTTTCTTGGGGCCCTATTGTATGTGTCTCCATATCATTATCCATTTCTTGGGGTTCCATTGTTGTGGTTGTATGTGTTAGACCTTGGCGTTCCCCTTGTTGGTCTGGTGTCTGCGTATCTTTGAGTGTTGTCCCTTGTTGTATTGTTTTGTGTTCCAACTTCCATCCAGGTGTCATCCTCATCCCGATCTTCAGATGTTTCCCTTGAGGGAGTGCTTATCGGGTCCACCTGTGTTGCTTGTACTCCATACACTTCATCCGCTTGCCACCTATATACTTCTTTGTTCTTATAGTCTAAGACATCCCTTTTGTATTTCTTCTGTTTTTTTCCTTGGATCATTTTGTCATACTTCTGTATGCCTTCCTGTAATGTCTTTTTTTTGTCCTTGTATTCCCTTGAGTCCGCAAATGGGGCTAATTGCTCTTTTAGTGAGACAATGACCCCTTCCACTTTTTTAAGTTTGTGCTGTCTTCTCTTGATAATCATCAAGAGTAGATCCTTTTCGCATTTGTTAAAAAAACTTAAACCAATCCTCCATGTAAAGTGGGTCATTTATGTTGTCATTGGGTGCAATATCCCATCTCAGTCTCCTGGGGGTTATATTTTCTCGTG
This sequence comes from Pelophylax lessonae, assembly GCF_965119305.1. NCBI lineage: Eukaryota > Metazoa > Chordata > Amphibia > Anura > Ranidae > Pelophylax > Pelophylax lessonae. The sequence continues at coordinate 112,570,581 of NC_138775.1, read as the reverse complement.
CATATTTATCTAAAGTGGCTATATCCCACCAGACCCTTAGCTGTTTTTCCATATTGTGTCTCAACTGTTTGAATGAGCTATCCATGTCCTGTCTATTTATGACCACTTCTTGGTCGAAGATGGCCTCTAGATTCACTGATGTTGTATTTATGTACTTGAAAATCTCCATTGCTGCCGGTATATGTGGTATGATGGCCACTAGTTGATATAGGGGGTGAAGTTTATGCCAGCGCTAAGGAGTTTTCAGTACATTTATTGGACTGTTTAAATTGGTGGTGTAAGCTGCCGCCAACCTGCCTCTGAGGCAGTGTGTAAGTGATAAGGTGCAAAGTTGTTGGTGTCGGCGCTACCACAATATTAAAATTGTGAAGGTAAAAAATGTGTACTGTGCGTTTTTATAAAACTATAAAAATGGTAAATATTCCAACCATAAAATCATAAAAGTGCATATAGTGCATTTAGTAAAACCATATAGTGCATTTGATAAAACCATACAGTGTCACCACTTAGATTATACAAAGTGCTTTAGTGCTGTTTGTATGTGCCAGTGCATTTAAGTGCTCAGTTGTATGCTGTTATATGGGAGAATGTGCACCCGTGGATCCCCATTGGGTGTAAATTGCAATACGTGGGCCGCACCACCAGACCAGACCTTTATTCGTCCGCATTGGAGAGCATGTGAAAAACATCCGGAAGGGTTTTGACAAACATAGTCTTTCACAACATTTTAAACAACACCACTCCCAGGATCCCACAGGCATGGTTTTTTACGGCATAGACAAGATAAAGAACGATTGGAGGGGCAGTAACAAAAGAATAATCGTCTCCAGAAATGAAACCAAGTGGATATACTTGATGCAGATCCTCCAACCGAAAGACTTGAACATAGATATTGACTTGAACTGCTTCATCACAGATTTTTAATTTAATTTTATATCAAGTCTTTTACATCAAGACTCCTTTTTATCAAGCCCCTTTTTTATCAAGCCTTTTTTATCAAGCTTTTTTTTTTTTTTTTTTTTTTTTATCAAGCCTCTTCTTTACCAAGTCTCCTTTATCAAGTCTTTTTATCAAGTCTTTTTTATCAAGTCTTTTTTTATCAAGTCTTTTTATCAAGTCTTTTTTTATACCAAGTCAGTTTATGTCAAGTCCTTCTAATTTCATATAAACATCATAGCATTTTTTATGAGGTCTTATGATTTTTATCTCTCTCCTTGAGGTATAAACATCCCCACCTCAAAAGGGTATTTTGAAAAACAATTTTCCTCCAAGCCCCTCCCCTTACATATGGGAGCCAATTCTCTGAAGTTCAGACCCTCAACCCTCATATCATATGGGGTCTAATCTTAGCCCCCTAAACTCAAAGCAAGGCTGATGATAGGATGGTGTTCCTACGTTTTTAAAGTTGAACGTTTTAAAATTCAATTTTATTTTCACATTTTTCACCTTTAAATCCAACGTTGATTCTTATCCTTACCCAATCAATTCAAAGTTGACTTTTATCCTTACCCAATCACCTTAATGATTCTTAATGATTTATAGTGATTTTAAAAAATTTCTCTTCCATCGATTTTCATTGCCCTATGTATGGGGCACACAATCCAACAAGCGTTTTTTGCACGGATCACGGGCGGATTCAAACTAAAGCCTATCACTGATCACTAAGGAATGGGATTCAGTGTACATTTGGTTATCACTATTTTAAACATCACTAACACTTTCAATTCACGGCCCCTAAATGGGCACAATGCACACAATTACCCCGCACTGTATCTCACACTGTATTTTTATTAAAGTTATTAAACACTTACAACGGTATCTTCTTTTATACAAACCTATGTTTTGCCGTAAAATAATTTTTAATGTTGTCATTAATAAATAAAAATGTATTTAAATGTATTTAGTTTCACGGCAAACACAATTATGGGAGTTCACATGATGACTAGTTTTTAAGGCTGCACATCATTGGCAAATCAGATCATAAGGTGTACAAACATGGCCGCTGATCCGGCCCCAATGGTGTACCAATATGGTGTCAGCCCAGCCTATAAAAACACCGGGAGTAGCACTAGATGGCACGCTCCAGATGACGTCGTAGTGATGAAATGCGTAGGGCATGGCTTATTGCGTCAGTACGTCACTTCCAGTAGCAGTGGTTCAGACAGGTGTAACGCGGAAGCGGCACAGCCTGGCGGACCCTGCACGCTGAAAGTGAACTCCCAAACTGTGAGTGGATATAGCACCTGCTTAATCTTATATACTACATACTACGCAATGGAGGCTAATTTGTACTACAGTATCTGATGGGAATCGAGCTACCTGTTACAAGTGTGCGGTAAGCATTTACACCCAGTGGGGATCCACGGGTGCACATTCTCCCATATAACAGCATACAACTGAGCACTTAAATGCACTGGTACATACAAACAGCACTAAAGCACTTTGTATAATCTAAGTGGTGACACTGTATGGTTTCATCAAATGCACTATATGGTTTTACTAAACGCACCATATGCACTTTTATGATTTTATGGTTGGAATATTTATCATTTTTATAGTTTTATAAAAACGCACAGTACACACTTTTTACCTTCATAATTTATATATTGTGGTAGCGCCGACATCAACAACTTTACACCTTATCACTGGAGAAATTTACCTTCACTTCCTATCCAGTAGCCAAAATAAAAAGTTAAAGGAAACCCTTCTAAAGTGAGGGGATCCCTGATTTTCACCAGGGCCACCAGATCCAGTGTTCTTATTTACATAGTTACATAGTTTGTCAGGTGGAAAAAAGACACAAGTCCATCTGGTTCAACCAACAGTGAGAATAAATATGTGGTTCTTTGGTACACTCTATTTAATGAACAAAAATGTTGTGATGTTGTGATGTACTGCTAACATAGCTTTGCCTGTGTCATCATATTGACAATGGACGCCCCCTCCCCCCATTATTTAATGTTCAAGGGGGAACCCAAAATTTTGGATTTTCTTCTATTTTAACTCTCAGTGATAACAAAAAATATGACAAATAGAGAGGATGAATCTTTTTTTTTTTATTCTTTTTATTTCAATATGTGCATAAAAACGAACATTCCAAACGTCCTTTCAACAAAAGGAAAAAACAATATTAAATAATAAAAAATTATACAATATCCAAATAATTATCTGTTTACTTATTATTCATAATTAGAGTTGAGCGGACACCTGGATGTCCGTGTTCGGCGGGTTCGGCCGAAGTTGGAAAAAAAGTCAGGGTCCTTGTCCCGGACTTTTTCCGAACTTTACCCGGACACCGAACCCCATTGAAGTCAATGGGGACCCGAACTTTCAGGCACTAAAATGGCTCTAAAACACCAATGGAAAGAGCTAGAGTGCTGCAAATGGCAGCAAAACGTAGTTAAGAGCATGGGAAGTGCTCTGCAAACAAATGTTTATAGGGAAATAACTTAAAACAACAAAAAAAAATTTTCTTCATCTATGAAGGACGAGGCCCATATGGAGTAGGAGGGAGGTTGAGGTGGTGGTGGATGTGGCGGTGTAGGTGGTAGCGGCGGTGGAGGAGGACGAGGTAGCCAACACTGCTTTTTTTCAGTCATTTTAAATAAGGGTACACCCCAAAAGAGTAAAAAAGATCAAAAATAGAACAATGGCTGGGTAAGGTCGGTATCCATCTCTATTCTGCACAAGGTACGGAAAAGTCCTGTGGGATCCATGCCTGGTTCATTTTAATGAATGTGAGCTTGTCCACATTGTCTCTGGACAGGCGGCTGCGCTTGTCTGTGATAACGCCCCCAGCCGTGCTAAATACACGTTCAGATAATACACTGGCTGCAGGGCACGCCAGCACCTCCAAGGCGTAAAAGGCAAGCTCAGGCCATGTGCCCAATTTGGAGACCCACAAGTTGAAGGGGGCAGACCCGTCATTCACTACATGTAGGCATGTGCACACATACTACTCCACCATGTTGGTGAAATGCTGCCTCCTACTAAGACGTTCCATATGAGCTGCTGGTGCTGCTGTTTGTTGTGGCGTGCTGACAAAGCTTTTCCACATTTCGGCCATGCTAACCCTGCCTTCTGAGGTGCTGGCGGTGCCCTGGTTGCGTTGGTGACCTCTTCCTCCTCCTCCTCTGCCTTGGCCTTGTGCTTCCACTGTGGCCCCGCTGTCAGGTGGGAATGCCAGCAGCATCGCGTCTACCAGCGTGCTCTTGTACTCGCGCATCTTGCGTTCGCGCTTCAGTGAGTGAATTAAGGACGGTACGTTGTCCTTGTAACGGGGATCCAGCAGCGTGGCCACCCAGTAATCAGCACAAGTTAGAATGTGGGCAACTAGGCGGTCGTTGTGGAGACACTGCAGCATGTAATCGCTCATGTGTGCCAGGCTGCCCAGAGGCAACGAAAGGCTGTCCTCTGTGGGAGGTGTATCGTCTGTGTCCTCTGTATCCCCCCAACCACGCACCAGTGATGGCCATGAGCTGGCCTGGGTGCCACCCTGCTGTGAACATGGTTCCATCTCCTCCTCCATCTCCTCCTTCTCATCCTCCTCATCCTCCAGAACTGTGCCCCTGCTGGACAATTGTGTCCCTGGCGTTTGTGGGTGCAGGAACCCACCCTCGGAGCCACTTGCGAATGACTGCCCTGAAAGCCTTGGAAATGTTACCTCTTCATCCTCCTCCTCCTCCTCCTCCTCATCCTGTGCCACATCCTCTTCCATCATCTCCGGAATCGTTTTTTGAAGGAGGCATAGAAGTGGGATAGTTAAGCTGACAACGGCGTCATCGGCACTGGCCATGTTGGTGGAGTACTCAAAACAGCGCAACAAGGCACACAGGTCTCGCGTGGAGGCCCAGTTATTGGTGGTGAAGTGATGCTGTTCCGCAGAGTGACTCACGCTGTGTGCTGCAGCTGAAACTCCACTATGGCCTGCTGCTGCTCGCACAGTCTTTCCAGCATGTGCAAGGTGGAGTTCCACCTTGTGGGCACGTCACATATGAGGCGGTGAGCGGGAAGGCCGAAGTTACGCTGCAGCGCTGACAGGCGAGCAGCAGCAGGGTGAGAACGCCGAAAGTGCGCACAGACGGCCCGCACTTTCTGCAGCAGCTCTGACATATCGGGGTCATTTTTAAGGAACCTCTGCACCACCAAATTCAGCACATGCGCCAGGCAAGGGATGTGCGTCAAACCGGCTAGGCCCAGAGCTGCTATGAGATTTTGCCCGTTATCGCACACCACCAGGCCGCGCTTGAGGCTCGCTGGCAGCAACCACTCATTTGTCTGCTGTTCCATGCTCCTCCACAACTCCTGCGCGGTGTTTGGTTTTTCCCCCAAACAGGCAAGTTTTAAAACTGCCTGCTGTCGTTTACCCCTGGCTGTGCTGAAGTTGGTGGTGAAGGTGTTACGCTGACCGGATGAGGAGGCGGTAGAGGATGAGGAAGCGGAGTAGGGGGAGCTAGGAACAGGAGGCAAACTGAAGCGCCCTGCAATCCTCGGTGGTGGAAGGACATGCGCCAAATTGCTATCCGCCTCAGGCCCATCCGCCACTGCATTTACCCAGTGTGCCGTTAGGGAGATATAACACCCCTGACCGTGCTTACTGGTCCACGTATCGGTAGTTAGGTGGACCTTGGCACAGATGGCATTGCGCAGTGCACACCTGATTTTTCCACCCACTTGGTTGTGCAGGGAAGGGATGGCTTGCCTGGAAAAGTAGTGGCGGCTGGGCACGACGTACTGTGGGACAGCCACCGACATAAGGCTTTTAAAACTGTGCGTCTCCACCAGACGGAATGACAGCATTTCAAAGGCCAAGTATTTTGAAATGCTGGCATTCAGGGCCAGGGATCGCAGGTGGGTAGGGGGGTACTTCCTCTTCCTCTCAAGTGTTTGGGAGATGGAAAGCTGAACGCTTCCACGGGACATTGTGGAGATGGTTGGTGACCCAGGTGGGGGTGTTGCTGACAGATCCTCTGTTTGCGGGGTGGCAGGTGCCGGTATCACTACAGAGGTGGATGAAGAGGCCGAGACTGCAGCAGAAGAGGAAGCAGGAGGAGCCAGAGACCTTTCTTGGTTTTGAAGGTGTCTACTCCACTGCAGCTCGTGCTTTGCACTTAGATGCCTGATCATGCAGGTTGTGCTCAGGTTGAGAAGGTTTATGCCTCGCTTCAGGCTCTGATTGCACAGGGTGCAAACCACTCGTGTCCTGTCATCAGCACATTTTCTGAAGAACTTCCACGCTAGAGAACTCCTTTGAGCTGGCTTTGGTGCGCTCGGTCCCTTGCTGCGTTGGGCAGTAGCAGGCGTAGTGTCAAGGGCACGGCCGCTCCGCTTCTGCACCCTGCTCCCTCTTTTGCTGTGCTGGTGGCTCTGTGCGACCACCGCCTCTTCCTCCAAACTACTCAGGTCACCTGCATGACCTTCATTCCATGTGGGGTCGAGGACCTCATCGTCCTCCACATCATCTTCCACCCAGTCTTCACCCCTGCCCTCCTTGTCGGTCTCCACAATTCTGAGTGCCGCAGCAGTTGGCACCTGCGTTTCGTCATCATCGGAGACGTGCTGCGATGGTCCTTCCATGTACTCATCTTGAGAAATAAGTGGTTGGGCATCACTGCACTCAATCTCTTCCACTTCTGGGGCAGGGCTAGGTGGATGGCCCTGGGAAACCCTGCTGACAGAGTCATCAAAAAGTAGAAGAGACTGCTGCATGACTTGGGGCTCAGACTGCTTGCCTGATTTGCAAGGGGGTGAGGTGAAAGACGGTTGGACATCGGCTGCAGGTGCCAACTCTGACCTTTCTGCAGTAGACTGGGTGGGAGACAATGTGAAGGAACTGGAGGCACTGTCAGCAACCCAATCTACTATCGCCTGTACTTCTTCTGGCCTCATCACTTCTAGAGGCGCATGAAGCCCTACCAAATACTGCTGCAGGTTCTGTCGCCTACTCACACTTGAGGAAGGTGTTTCACTTGTGCGTGTAGCTGACACAGATCGACCACGTCCTCTCCTTGCAACAGGAGCTCTACCAGCAGCACCACGATCCAGGCCACGGCCCCTATTTCACGGTCTCCTCATATTTCTGTAATTTATGATCTTGCCCTAGAAAGGTGTTTATTGAATAGCGGAACAAAACAACAATAGTATCGCACGGGTGTATCTCACAGTCAAATATGCAAACTATGCCGCAATTTAATTTTTTTTTACCCCAAAAAGGGTGTTTATTACATAGCGGAATAGAAAAACAGTATACAAATACAACGGGTGTATCTCACAATCAAATATGCAAAGTATGACGCAAATTAAATTTTTTTTCGCCCCAAAAGGGTGTATATTGAATAGCGGAATAGAAAAAAGGATAAAAAACGGTGTATCTAACACGTACAAACACAGACTAGGCCCCGATTACAATTTTTTGTACCCTAAAGGGAGGATGAGGATGAGGAGTAGGAGGAGTTCGGAACAGGAGGCAAACTGAAGCGCCCTGCAAACCTTGGCGGTGGAAGGAGATGCGCCAAACAAATTTAAAAGGTGTATCTCACACGTACCGATACAGACTATGCCGTAATTAAAATTTTTACACTCCAAAAGGGTGTATATTGAATAGCGGAATAGGAAAGATTTTATAAAACGGTGTATCTCACACGTACAAACACAGACTAGGCCCCGATTACAATTTTTTGTACCCTAATGGCAGGATGAGGATGAGGAAGAGGAGTAGGAGGAGTTCGGAACAGGAGGAAAACTGAAGCGCCCTGAAATCCTCGGCGGTGGAAGGAGATGCGCCAAACAAATTTAAAAAGGTGTATCTCACATGTACCGATACAGACTATGCCGTAATTTAATTTTTTACACTCAAACAGGGTGTATATTGAATAGCGGAATAGAAAAAATTTTATAAAACGGTGTATCTCACACGTACAAACACAGACTAGGCCCCCGATTACAATTTTTTGTACCTTAAAGGCAGGATGAAGATGAGGAGTAAGAGGAGTTCGGAACAGGAGGCAAACTGAAGCACCCTGCAATCCTCGGCGGTGGAAGATGCGCCCCAAAAGATTGGAAGGTGTATCTCACACGTACCGATACAGACTATGCCGCAAATTAATTTAATACACCCCAAGGGTGTAGATTGAATAGTGAAATAGAAAATATGATATCAAAAGGTGTATCTATCTCACACGTACAGACCCAGACTAGGCCCCGATTACTATTTTTTGTACCCCAAAGGCAGGATGAGGAGTAGGAGGAGTTCAGAACAGGCAGGAGGCAAACTGAAACACCCTGCAATCCTCGGCGGTGTAAGATGCGCCCCAAAAATTGGAAAGGTGTATCTCACACGTACCGATACAGACTATGCCGCAATTTAATTCTTTTTACCCCAAGGGTGTATATTGAATAGTGGAATAGAAAAAATGATATCAAAAGGTGTATCTATCTCACACGTACAGAGCCCGACTAGGCCCGATTACTATTTTTTGTATCCCATAGGCAGAATGAGGAGTAGGAGGAGTTCGGAACAGGCAGGAGGCAAACTGAAACACCCTGCAATCCTCGGCGGTGTAAGATGAGCCCCAAAAATTGGAAAGGTGTATCTCACACGTACCGATACAGACTATGCCGCAATTTAATTCTTTTTACCCCAATGGTGTAGATTGAATAGCGGAATAGAAAATATGATATCAAAAGGTGTATCTATCTCACACATACAGACCCAGACTAGGCCCCGATTACTATTTTTTGTACCCCAAAGGCAGGATGAGGAGTAGGAGGAGTTCGGAACAGGCAGGAGGCAAACTGAAACACCCTGCAATCCTCAACGGTGTAAAATGCGCCCCAAAAATTGGAAAGGTGTATCTCACACGTACCGATACAGACTATGCCGCAATTCAATTCTTTTTACCCCAAGGGTGTAGATTGAATAGCGGAATAGAAAATATGATATCAAAAGGTGTATCTATCTCACACATACAGACCCAGACTAGGCCCGATTACTATTTTTTGTACCCCAAAGGCAGGATGAGGAGTAGGAGGAGTTCGGAACAGGCAGGAGGCAAACTGAAACACCCTGCAATCCTCGGCGGTGTAAGATGCGCCCCAAAAATTGGAAAGGTGTATCTCACACGTACCGATACAGACTATGCCGCAATTTAATTCTTTTTACCCCAAGGGTGTAGATTGAATAGCGGAATAGAAAATATGATATCAAAAGGTGTATCTATCTCACACGTACAGACCCAGACTAGCCCCTGATTACTATTTTTTGTACCCCAAAGGCAGGATGAGGAGTAGGAGGAGTTCGGAACAGGCAGGAGGCAAACTGAAACACCCTGCAATCCTCGGCGGTGTAAGATGCGCCCCAAAAATTGTAAAGGTGTATCTCACACGTACCGATACAGCATATGCCGCAATTTAATTCTTTTTACCCCAAGGGTGTAGATTGAATAGCGGAATAGAAAATATGATATCAAAAGGTGTATCTATCTCACACGTACAGACCCAGACTAGGCCCTGATTACTATTTTTTGTACCCCAAAGGCAAGATGAGGAGTAGGAGGAGTTCGGAACAGGCAGGAGGCAAACTGAAACACCCTGCAATCCTCGGCGGTGTAAGATGCGCCCCAAAAATTGGAAAGGTGTATCTCACACGTACCGATACTGACTATGCCGCAATTTAATTCTTTTTACCCCAAAGGGTGTAGAATAGATTGAATAGTGGAATAGAAAATATGATATAAAATTGGTGATTTTTCAATAGCACATGTGAACACAACAGTGTCTTATGTCAGTCAGCTCTGCTGCAGGCTATGAAGGGGAAAAAAAAAGAAAATTCCCCTTTAAGTTTGTAATTTTTAAATAGATTAATACAGACTATGCCACAATTTATTTTTTTTTTTAACCCAAAAGGGTGTATATTGAATAGTGGAATAAAAAAAAGTGTATAAAATTGAAAATCACTCAATAGCACATGTGAACACAGCAGTGTCTTATCACAGTCAGCACTGAAGCAAAAAGGCTATGAAGGGGGAAAAAAAAAAAAACCCCTTTAACTTGTAGTAAAATAGATCTAAGATGAACGCTACACACAACTGACTGATAAAATAGATTTTTTTCTCCCTCCTCCTCCTCCTCCTCCTCAGTGGGCTCAAGTGAGGGCAAAAAGATTGTGTTCACTGCACCACCACCCACACAGCAAAATCGATGTAGAACACTGACCCTGCCTAATCTCCAGCCTCGCCCTAATATGCTCGATAAGATCGTTCACTGCACAACCCCCCACACAGAAAAATCGATGTAGAACACTGACTCTGCCTAATCTCCAACCTCGCCCTAATATGCTCGATAAGATCTTTCACTGCACAACCCCCCACACAGCAAAATCGATGTAGAACACTGACCCTGCCTAATCTCCAGCCTCGCCCTAAAATGCTCTAATAACTCTCCCTGCCTGCACTCCGACCTGACCCTGCATTCTTTTCGGACACAATTTTTCACAGAATCACTGTCTTTCCCTAATCAGCAGCCAGCACATATGATGTGTGCTCTGTCCCTAAACTACAGCAGAATGACGCAGCGTGCTGGGGCTCTCGAACTTATAAAAACATGGTCACATGCTTCCGATGGCCAATCACAGCTACTAATACATTAGTAGGCATGGCTGGGATGGCTTAAGGCGCACCAGTTAAACACTTGTTGATTGGCTGTTGAAAGCCCGCCATTAAAAGCGCGCCATTACATACAAAACAGGAAATAAAATGACCGAACAGGAGTAACAAAAATCCAATTATTCGGTACGAACACGAATAATACAGTCCGTGTTTGCTCAACACTATTCATAATCTCTTTATGCCAATGTATATCCATTTAGCTTAATTGATTGCAGTTGTCCTGGTGTGCCCCAACCCCTTGCTCCATTGCAATCATAGATTTATTACCTCATCATACTATGTGCATCCCTCTAAATCCTCTTGGTTATCTCCTTATATTCAACCATTGGTTAATGTTGATTGACACCAATTATCCCAAATTTTATTATATTTAGTTGAGCATCCTCTATGCATATACAATACTTTTTCAAATGGTAAAATCTGATTTACCCCTCTTATCCAGTTCTAAACAGCAGGGGGCTTCACTTGAATCCACTTAAATGTGATTGTTTTCCTTGCCATAAACAGTTACATAGTTACATAGTTACATAGTAGGTGAGGTTGAATAAAGACAATAGTCCATCCAGTTCAACCTGTGTAGGTGTGTGTGGCTGTAATCATCTCACATACCCCTGAATGTTCTGATCCTTGAGATGCACGTCCAATAGTCTTTTGAAAGCCACCATACTACCCGCATAAAACCACCTCTTGTGGTCGAGAATTCCACAATCTTGTAGCCCTAACAGTAAAGAACCCCCCACGTTGCCTGAGGTTAAAACGCTTCTCCTATAATCGCATTGTATGCCCCCGAGTCCTCATGCAATCCCTTCGACTGAACAGCTTTTTTTCTAAGCTAAGATCCCCATTGAGATATTTAAAAATTGCTATCATGTCCCCCCTCAGGTGTCTCTTCTTCTCCAGGGAGAATAAATTAGGATTATAGTCTTATCTCTGGAATACATCCCTTTCTTTATGCATGCTAATATTCTGCTAGCTTTGGCAGCTGCCGCTTGACATTGCATGCTGTTGCCTAGTCTATCATCAACCAAGACTCCCAGATCCTTCTCCATTTTTGATTCCCCCAAGGGTTCCCCTCCTAACGTGTATTGTGCTTTTATGTTTCTAGTCCCCAAGTGCAAAACCTTACACTTCTCTACGTTAAACCTCATTTGCCAAGTCGTTGCCCACTCCGTTATTTTGTCCAGGTCATCCTGTAGGATATCTGCTTCATGCTGTGCAGTTATTGCCCTGCCCAATTTTAAGTTATCTGCAAAAACTGCTATTGAACTACTGACCCCGACCTCAATGCTGTTTATGAATAAATTGAACAAGGTTGGTCCCAGGACTGAGCCTTGGGGGACCCCGCTTACTACCTCAGACCAGTCTGAGTATGCGCTGTTTATTACCACCCTTTGGACACGCCCTTTTAGCCAGTTCCGTATCCAAAAGCAAACCCTGCTGTCGATACCTGCAGACCTTATTTTATAAATTAAGCGCTTATGGGGAACTGTATCAAACGCCTTAGCGAAATCTAGGTACACCACATCCACTGGTCTGCCCCTATCTAGCTCACAGCTCACCTCCTCGTAGAATGCTAATAGATTGGTTTGACAAGAACGCCCATTTGTAAACCTGTGCTGGTTATTACTGATGATGCTGTTGTCTTTAGCAAACTCTACGATATAGTCCCTTATCATCCCCTCCAGAAGTTTACATACTATCGATGTCAAACTGACAGGCCTATAATTTCCCGGGACATGCCTCTGACCCTTTTTGAATATCGGAATCACGTTAGCTTTCCTCCAATCTCCTGGTACATCTCCTGTCCTAATACTGTCCGCAAAGATCAGGAACAGTGGTCTGGATATAACCTTACTGAGTTCCTTGAGTACTCTCGGATGTACGCCATCCGGGCCTGGTGATTTGTTTGTGTTAAGTTTATCCAGCCTTTCCCTGATTTCACCCTCTGTTAGCCATAGTGGCAAGTCCTGTGTATTACTACTAACCAAACAGTCATGGTCAGTGTACCCCTCCGTTTCCTGTGTAAATACTGACGAGAAAAAAAAACATTTAGCACGGTTGAAGGGGGGGGGGTTTTCTTTTGCACACAAAAGTAGGTGTTGCCACCGTCCCTAATAAAATATATTGGGGTTTTTTTGGTGCCTCAAACCAAATATGGATGGGACTTTTACGGGCAAGTAGAAGGAGGTGTATATAATGTGGGTTATATAAAATAAATGCTCAAATAGGCAGAAAAAAGAATAGTGTTTGAAAAAATCAACAGAAGTTTATTTGCATATAATTCCAAGTATTATTAATACCGTAATGGTGAATAATGTGCTTGGGTTAGAGGCCCAAGTGTGAGGAAGTAAAAAAGAAGTTGATTCTGAAGTAATCAGTGACAATAGTGCAAAAGTGACATGTTCTTGAGGAGTTTGTGGGGTTGTTTTCCCATAGATATTAAAGGGACATTGGCCCCCGCAAGAGGATCCTCAATGTTTGCTGACGCGTTTCGGCTCATAGGCCTTTTTCAAAGCGTTAAAGGTCACTCTATGCTTGTTCTGTAAAGAGGAATATATACCTTCAGTATTGTCATCAAAGATAAGTACAAATAATTTTATAAGATAATGGTGTTCCACGTACATGGGTGCAGCTGGCATTGACTGCATATGGCTCCCCTGTCCTTTTTGTAGTCACAGCGAGATCATGTTCTGCGTGCAGCCTGGGATGGTGGTAAATGATTGAATAGTGAGTATATATGTAAAGGATGGATGAGTATATTGTGTCCAATATATGTGTATATATTATATATATAGTGACCACTTACAGTTTTTGGCTGGCGGAGGGTTAACAAACTCTTCCTCCAAGCGGGTGGGTTTTGTAGTTTTTCTTCCTCTGTTGGTGCCAGAGTCTGTTTCCAATCTGTAGTATAATATATGGTATGTAGGGAATATAATAAAATAGTTTCCATAATAGGTGCTTTGGTGCTTAAAAACGTAAAGAGGTAGTGTGACTTCATTTGTGCTCAAAATTTTATTGATAATAGCTCGGGAGTTTTCCCTTTTAAAACTTACATTTGGTGGTTTGGTCTTGATAGTAAAGAAAAGAATCCATCCAGGCTGTCGCAGGTTACGACTGTCCCCTTCTCTCTGCACGAGAGAAGTGAGGACTGTTCGTCGATCCCCGGCCTTTTAAAGCCCTCGGCGCATGCGCAGTGACTTTTGCACATGGGACGGCTTTAACTGCGAGCATGAAGAGACATCAGTACGTACTCCTGCGCTTGGGTGCGCGCGCAGGTTACTAGGGCTCGTAGTGCTGGATGCTTTCTGGTCGCCAGCACGGAGGGAGGAGCCCACCTTTTCCAGAAGGTAATTGGTGGATCCCAAACTGCCCCTACGTAGATACGCAAGGGCTACCCGTGCTGGGTGTGACTAGCAGGACTGGGGCTAGCCATTCTGTAGCACTGACAGCTATATATCACGTACGTGGACTGATACATTCATGGACAAGTTAAAACACAGGATTATGCATATGCCGTACCTGGTGGTGACAAAATGCAATAACACAAATTTAATGAAGATAACAAGGTATACACTTCAGCACGGTTGCTTTTTTAGTGTCCTCTGTAACCATCCCCCCATCATCGCTAATTATGTGTGCAATATGCTCTGCCCTAGTTTTTTTGCTGTTGATATACTTAAAGAATTTCTTTGGGTTTTTTTTACTATCCTCCGCTATTTGTCTCTCAAAGTCTATTTTAGCCATCTTGATTTCGTGTTTACACTTCTTATTTGCCTCCTTGTATTGGTCGAAAGCCAATACTGTGCCTTCTGATTTATATTTCCTGAAGGCCAATTTTTTTCCCCTAATAAGGTTTTTAACGCTACGGTTTAGCCAGCCAGGTTTGGCCTTGTCTCTTCTAAATTTATTTCCCATAGGAATGCACTGCAAGATGCCTTTGCTTAATATGTTTCTAAAGCATTCCCATTTTTCCTCTGTGGTCAGGGATCCTAGGGTTCGGTCCCAGTTTACCCTTTCCATCATTGAGTACAATTTTGGAAAGTCTGCCCTTCTGAAGTTAAGGGTTATTATGTTCCCCACTTGCCTTGTTCTATTGTTATTTACACTAAATGTGATCAACCTATGATCGCTAGAGCCCAGGATGTCCTGGACTCCTACCTCCGAGATTATGTCTGGGTCATTAGTGATCAATAGATCCAGGATTGCGTTTTCTCTAGTAGGAGAATCCACCAGCTGTGACATGTAATTATCCTGTAAGGTTTCCGTGAATAGACGGGCCTTATGTGAGTGTGTAATCCCCTCTCCCCAGTCAATGTCGGGATAATTGAAGTCCCCCAATATAATGACTGATCCTAGCTTTGCCACTTTACCCTAAAGTGCTAAAAATTCCAGCTCTACCTCCTCCCCTTGTTTAGGTGGCCTATAGCAAACCCCCACAATTACTTTTCCCTTTACTCCTTCCCTAAGGAGTTCTACCCACACGGATTCTAACTCCATACTCATCCCTTCCGCTGTCTCCATACTCATCCCCTGTCACTCCTCTCTATCACCCTTACATTGTTCTTGACGTAGAGACATACCCCTCCCCCTCTTTTTCCTACCCTGTCCTTCCGGTACACCGAATACCCTTGGATATTTGCCAGCCAGTCATGTGAGGGGTCGAACCAAGTCTCCGCTATTCCCACAAGGTCTATGTCCTCCTCATGAACTAACATTTCCAACTCATCCATTTTATTAGCTAGGCTCCTTGCATTAGCATATACCCCTCTTAGTTTTATGGAAGTTAAATGTGATTGGTTATGTTTATTCCTGTTTGGTCTGAGGTTCTCCCGCACAGACCTACCGATTGACGTTGTGGACCTACTGTCGCTGCTGACCCTACAACTGCCTTCAGTCCTTTGCTCCCTCCTAACTGACTCTACTTCTGAGCCCTCCCCCCGTCTGCTAGTTTAAAAGCCCCTCCAACTTGGTGGCCATCTTTCTCCCCAAAAGAGCTGTACCGTCCCCATTAAGGTGCAGCCCATCCTTACTAAAGAGCCGGTAGCTGACTGAGAAGTCAGCCCAGTTCTCCAGGAACCCAAACCCCTCCTTCCTACACCAATTGCTCAGCCACTTGTTAAGTTCCCTAATCTCCTTCTGCCTCTCCTGTGTGGCTCGAGGTACAGGCAGTATTTCAGAGAAAATCACCATGGAGGTCCTTTTCCTCAATCTATTACCTAAGTCCCTGAAATCGTTCTTTAGGATCCTCCACCTACTTTTAACTTTGTCATTAGTGCCCACATGCACCATGACCGCTGGGTCATCCCCAGCCCCGCACAATAATCTGTCTGCCAGATCTGCGATGTGCCAAACGCGGGCGCCCGGTAAACAACATACTGTTCGGTTCACGAGATCTTTTTTACAGATTGCCCTCTCTGTCCTCTTGATAATTGAGTTCCCAACTACCACAACCTTTCTAACCTTTCCTGAGTTACAGCCCCCCTTCTTCCTGGAGCCGTCCCTCCCCTGGCAGCTGGGGGAGGGCGCATGCTCCAGCTCTGCCACCCCAGAGTTGATACCCCCCTCAACCTGCAACTCGGCAAATATGTTAGGGTGTAACAACTCAGGACTGGCCTCCCTGACACTCCTCCCACTAACATTCCTAACAGTCACCCAGCTGCGTACCTCTGCTGCTTGCTTCTCCTCTATTCCTCCCTCCTCTATGCTGGCCCCTGCCAGTGCCTGATGGGTAATGTCCAAGCTCCTTTCCAGGTTGTAGATGCCACGCAGTCTTGTCACTGTGTTCTCTAGATCCACAATGTGGGCTTCCAGAGCAACAAGTCGCTCACATCTTGCACAACAGTATTCGTCCTCGATTGGTTCATCAAGGAACTCATACATGCCGCAAGAAGTGCACTGAGTGGCATCCCCAATCCTGTCGGACATTATTACCCACTACTCTATGGGGATAATGTTAACAACCTGCTCTTCCTTACCTACACTACCTCTAACTCCCCTGGTACTAAACCTGGGGTACTCACCAGTCGCTAATATACTAACCAGTCACTAAGATAATTACCAGTCGCAAAGATACCAACAGACGCAAAGATACTCACCAGTGGCAAGATATTCACCAGTCGCAAAGATACTCACCAGTCGCAAGATACTTACCAGTCGCAAAGAATCTTACCAGTCGCAAGATACTTACCAGTCGCAAAGAATCTCACCAGTCGCAAGATACTCACCAGTCGCAGAGAATCTCACCAGTCGCAAGATACTCACCAGTCGCAGATACTCACCAGTCGCAGATACTCACCAGACGCAGATACTCACCAGATACTCACCAGTCACAAAGATACTCACCAGTCGCAAGATACTCACCAGTCGTAGATACTCACCAGTCGCAGATACTCACCAGATACTCACCAGTCGCAAAGATACTCACCAGTCGCAAGATGCTAACCCGTCGCAAGATGCTCACCAGTCGCTAAGATACTCACCAGTCGCTAAGATACTCACCAGTCGCTAAGATACTCACCATTCTCTAAAATACTCAGTGGTCGGTCAGTCACAGAGCACCGTCGGTCAGTCGCAGAGCACCGTCAGTCGGTCGCAGAGCACCGTTGGTCGGTCGCAGAGCACCGTCGGTCAGTCCCAGAGCACCGTCAGTCAGTCGCAGAGCACCGTCGGTCAGTTGCAGAGCACCGTCGGGCAGTCGCAGAGCAGTCTGTCAGTCAGTCGCAGAGCAGCCTGTCAGTCGCAGAGCAGTCCGTCAGTCGCAGAGCAGTCTGTCAGTCGCAGAGAAGTCTGTCAGTCGCTGACGGTCTCAAGCACGGTCAGTCAGTCACAGATCACTATGTGGTCAGTCAGTCACAGATCACTATGTGGTCAGTCAGTCACAGATCACTATGTGGTCAGTCAGTCCAGATCACTATGTGGTCAGTCAGTCACAGATCACTATGTGGTCAGTCAGTCACAGATCACTATGTGGTCAGTCAGTCACAGATCACTATGTGGTCAGTCAGTCACAGATCACTATGTGGTCAGTCAGTCCAGATCTCTATGTGGTCAGTCAGTCACAGATCACTATGTGGTCAGTCAGTCACAGATCACTATGTGGTCAGTCAGTCCAGATCACTATGTGGTCAGTCAGTCACAGATCACTATGTGGTCAGTCAGTCCAGATCACTATGTGGTCAGTCAGTCACAGATCACTATGTGGTCAGTCAGTCCAGATCTCTATGTGGTCAGTCAGTCACAGGTCCCAAAGCACAGTCACACAGCCGCAGAGATACTCACCAGTCGCCGCTCCTCCTCCCCTCCCCTGCTTCCGGGAACACTCGCCTCCTCAATACTGTGCGGTGTCCGTCCTCCTCCGCAACCGCCGCTCTCAGTCCCGGTCCCTCTCTGTCCCGGTCCCGCCGCTCTCTGTTTCGGTCCCGCAGCCGCCGCTCTCTGTCCCGGTCCCTGAGGTCGCCTGCACCCGCACCCGCGTCGGCTTCTGGTGTCCTAGTGCGGCTCCCCCCGCACGTGTCACCCGTGGCTCTCCTCCACACTCTCCACGCTCTCCGCGCTATCCTCCACACAGCCCTCCTCGCTGCTCGCAGTAACCTGCTGCTGCTTGTGCCTCCCACTCTGCTTCCGGCGAAAACGTGACCTCAGACCTCATCCTCGTATGCGTACGCTTAATGTCAATGCATGTGCAATGTGCAGTGTTTCTCTAAGCATTATCTTGTGATATCTAGACCATGTTATTTCATCTAATATACCCAGCAAACAGGTTTCTGGGGTCAAAGGTACAGGCATATTCAGGACAGAGGATAATATTTGAATTATTTCCTGCCAGAATCTTGATATTACTGGACAAAACCACATACTATGTATAAAGTCTGCCCGCTTAGCACTGCATCTCAAGCATTTAGGATATGCAATGCTGTGCATTGCATAAAGTCTACTTGGAGAGAGATATGATTGATGTAGCATATATAATTGTATTAACCTATTGTTTGCTGCTGGCGATACATATAAATGGGATGAGCAAGCTTCTTCCCAATCTTCGTCAGTTAAATTGGGAATTATTTCCTGCCATTTTGTTCTTATTGCCAAGGGATTCATTCCTGAATTAACCCTGGCTAAATGTGCATATATTTTAGAGATTATTCCTCTAGAGCCCTGGGACCTAAGAATACCAATCATTGGATATCTGGAGATCCCAGGTCCTAAAACTCCAAATTGCGCTTGTAGTGCATGTCGCAACTGTAAGTATCTATATAATGAGGTATGTGGTATATCATATTTCATTTGTATATCTGAAAAAGAGTACATATGTGTTATGTCATATACGTCTGCAAGGACTGATATCCCTTTTTGTTCCCAGAACTGATACCCTACCAATTGTTTCAGTTGATTAAACATTGGGTTTTGCCATAGTGGGAGATCCATGTTTATTTGTGTGTTTCTGAAGTGTGGTTAATTTTATTATATTTCTACCCTTTCCCCAAATAAATGTGGTAAATAAGGCATCTATTTTTTTAAAAATAGTTTTAGGAACTATAACCGACATATGTGAAAAAATGTATAAACATTTCGGTAATAGGACCATCTTGATTAAATTTATTCTCCCTGCAACTGAAAGTGGTAATTTAGCCCAATTACTGTAGCTAATTTAGTTTTAATTGTTGTCATAAGTGGATTAAGGTTAGCCTGTAAAGCTGCTTGTGGTAATCTTGTAATATTTATTCCCAGGTATTTGAAAGAGGACACTACCTTTAATAAACAATTAATTAGTGTGAGTAGTTGTGGTTGCAATGGCATAAGGGAGGATTTTTGCCAATTAATTTTAAGGCCTGAATAAGAACCAAATAGTTCTATTATATGCATAGCTGTTTCCAATGATCCATGTGCATCATTTTAATATAAAACAAGATCATCAGCATATAATCCCACTATATCTATCCTTTCTGCCAATGTAATGCCCCGTACAGAAGGGGTTTGCCGAAGTCGAAGTGCCAAAGATTCAATAGCTACTGAAAATAAAAGTGGTGATAGAGGGCATCCCTGCTGGGTGCCTCTATATAATTGTATGGCCTTGGTTAAAAAGCCATTTACCAACAGCTGAGAAGTTGGATTTAGATACATTATTTCCACCCAAGTACAGAATTTCTCCCCAAATCCAAATGCCCTAAGCACTGCCTGCAAAAAGGGCCATTCAATAGAATCAAAGGCCTTTGCTGTATCAAGAGAAGCCAAGACACTTGAGTCTGGTAGTTGATCTCTAAGCTGAGCTATAAGTTTGAAGATTTATAGATGTGGATTTTCCTGGCATAAATCCAGTTTGATCTGGATGTATAATATTAAGTATTACATTGTTTAATCTATGGGCCAAAGATCGCGGCATCCGGCCATCTGATTGGCTGGAGCCGCGGTGACGTCACTCCTGCGCACGCGCTCGGGAGCCGACGGTTACGGCACGGGGCTCTGAAGGAACGGCACCAGCGGCCGTTCCTTCAGAGCGCATGCGCCAGTGACGTCACTGGCTGCATGTAAGGTAAATATCTCCTAAACGGTACATGTTTAGGAGATATTTGCAGTACCTATAGGTAAGCCTTATCATAGGCTTACCTATAGGTACAACTTGCAGAGGAGGGTTTACTTCCTCTTTAAAGTCTCCCAGGCATAGCACTAATGCCTCTGGGTATAAACTTGCAAATAGCATAGCTTTTTTAATTACAATTAATGTAGCAGGTGGTGGATTATATATACCTAAAATAACAAATGGTATATCATACACTTGAGCTCGTGCAAATACATATTGCCCTACAGGGTCTACCTTTTTTTGAAAGCACTTCCATGGTACCGACCTATGGACAAGCAGTGGAACCCCCCTTGCATATGTTGAATAGCTCAAGTGTATTGACCATTGGATCCAGGGTTTACACAATTCATTTGTTGTATCTGGGATCATATGTGTCTCCAAAAAAAAAAAAAACAATGGGACATTGCCCAAGCATACAATCATCTGCATGCAAGGACAATATAGCCACTCAAGCTCCCACCTTATTCTCAGAAAAATTTCAAGTTTTTTCTAAGGAATAAAAAAGGAATTTTGCTAAGCCAAAAAAAAAAAAAAACGCACCAAAAAAAAAATGCACAAAAACAAACAAAAAAAATAAACAAACAACCATATAGTTCCTTGACTCCCAGTCCCTTTACTCCCCCCACCTCGTCATTCCATCATGTACATACTTCTTCTTTTTTTTTCTTGTATCCTTCACCAGGAAAAAAGAAAGAATTTTCATGACAAGGAAAAACAAAGGAAAATGGCAAGATTCTTCTTTCCTTTCACTTTATAGTTCCTTTCAAGCAAAGTCATTCTTGTACACTCTCCGGAGTATTGAAGAAATATATTTTCCCATCTTCCTCCACCCTCATCCCCGCAGGGTATGCCATGGAGTAGATAATGTGTCGTTCTCTTAATTTTTTTTTAACTTCAAAGAAGGTAGCTCTCAATTTTTTTAGATCTATTGAAAAATCAGGGAAAAAAACACTTGTGCGTTTTCATATTGAATTGTGCCCTTTTGTCTTGCTTTCCGTAGTATAAGATCCCGATCTTTACAATTCAAAAATCGCCCAAGTAAAGGTCTTGCAGGGGCTCCAGGGTATGGTGATTTTTCAGGAATTCTATGGGCTCTTTCTACTGCAAATGCTGTGGAGAAAGTAGTATCAAGAAATAGGGTTTTAATGCATGTCTCCACAAAATCTCCAGGATACTTCCCCTCAGCCCTCTCCGGTAAGCCCACAAATTTGATATTATTGCGTCTTAATCTGTTTTCTAGGTCATCAACTTTTTGATTAAGGTATGTTACTTGCTTTTCAGCTGCTAATATACGATTTGGCACTGGAGTGTAATTATCCTCTAATGAGGATATCCTTTTTTCAGCCTCTGCCATCCGCTGTCTCACAGCCTGCAGATCATGGCTTATTAAACCAATATCCATTCTAATTTCCTCCATTTTACCAGCCAACATAGTATTACTTGCAGTTATAGCAGCCATAAGTTGAGATTGTACCTGTTTAAGTGAGAGTTTTGCTGGTTTCTCCGCCGGCATGTTGCTCTGTGTATTGCTGCTGCTTCCTCCACTCCGTGTGTTTGGTGGGCTCCGACCTACTTCCTGCTTCTCGGTCCGCACAAACTCCTTCAAACGTTCTGTTGCCGTAGCAGGACGTTCCCTACTTGTCTCCTTACTCATATTGCCCGGTATGTATCGCAAGCTGCTGCAATACTCGCATGGAGGTCCGGATCAAGGTGGGTATCAAGGTGCACCGCATGGAGCTCGAGTGGAGGCCGCAGAGCTCCGATCACAATGCGGCCGGCCATCTTGCCGGCTAGCCACGCCCCATGAGGATGAATCTCTTTAACAGGGCCACAGACAACAATATTCCCTTTTGCTCTATCTGAAACAAAAAGGAAACGTTTTTTTTTTTTCTTTTTGTTATACTTTAAATTTAGACCATTTTGTTCAAATAGGATAAAATATTATTATTATTATTATACATGATTTATACAGGGCAAACAGTATGCGCAGCGCTTTACAATGTGAGGGAAGACAATACAGTTACAATACAGTTCAAAACAGGAGGAACTAGAGGGCCCTGCTCGTTAGAGCTTACAATCTAGAAGGGAGGGTCAAGTGAAACAAAAGGCAATAACCGTGGGGGATGGGTTGATGGAGAAAATGGAGGTACATTTGTTAGGTGTTGGTAGGATAGGCTTCTCTGAAAAGGAGGGTTTTCAGAGATCGCCTAAAAGCTAATAGAGTAGGAGATTGTGACGGAACAGGACACCCCGACTGGGTATCTCCGCCAAGAAGACTGCTTCCTTAGAAATCTGAAACACGGGATCCGTGAATCTGGCTATAGTTACCCCAAGAACTAGACAGTACAAGTTTTGGGGTCAAACCAGAATGAACTGTTTATTAAAACCAACTCACAGACTTTTATACATTGGAGAAGTATGTCATTGGCCAGTCAAATATTTACACAAAATATCACACAATAGCTACGATAACGAGGTAGGGCTGACCATGATATCATTAACATACCAATTAACTGAGCACTTAAATCAGCCTAGGCAGAATGCACAGAATGCTAGCAGGCAAACAATAGATGACACAAACACCTGAACATTCAGGAATCTCATTCAAGGCCAGACACACCGGCATCGAGATCCCAAAGAACAATAGACAGCATTAAAGTGTAACACATCCCCCCAGCAGACGATGGGCTGCTGTGTGAAAGACAGATGGCTTGAGTTGATGAGTCTACCAAAAAGAATTGCTCCACACAGACAGTGGCCAGGAGTCTAGCCTCCTAATTCTGTGACAATACTTCCCCCCTGTTCCATAGTCCGGCAGACCCAGCTAGATCCAATACGGGTCAGCTTGGGGATGTCCGGGAGCCATACTACAATCACAGTTCAGTTTGCCGAGAAAGTCCATCTGCGTTGCCATTTTGTCGTCCCGGCCTGTACTGTACAGAAAAGTTGTAAGGCTGCAGGGCAAGACTCCACCTCAGTAAGCGTCCATTGTCCCCGGATACTCGATTCAACCAGATTAAAGGGTTGTGGTCAGTGAGCACCGTGAAGGATTGTCCATAGAGATATGGCTGAAGTTTTTTCAGGGCCCACACCAGCGCTAAACATTCTTTTTCCACGGCTGCATACCCCACCTCCCGGGGTAGTAACTTGCGACTGATGTAGGCAACAGGGTGCTCACTGCCGTCGGCGCCCACTTGGCTTAGAACTGCTCCCAACCCAAAGGTAGAGGCATCTGTATGGACACAAAAACGTTTGGTTGGGTCAGGAGCAGCTAAAACTGGGGCAGAAATCAAAGCATTTTTCAGGCACTGGAAAGCATTTTCACACTCTGGGGACCACAGGACCTGGCGAGGAAGATTTTTTCTTGTCAAGTCAGTCAGGGGTTTAGCTATTGTGCTATAGTCGGGTACAAACCTCCTATAGTACCCTGCAGTGCCTAAGAATGCTAGGACCTGGGTTTTTGTCTGGGGGGTGGGCCAGTTTGCAATGGCCTCTACTTTTGCTGGTTCGGGTCGCTGTTGCCCACGGCCTACCCGATGCCCAAGGTACTGAACCTCAGATGTCCCTACGTTGCATTTCTCCGGTTTTAATGTTAGTCCAGCACCCCTGATGCGATCTAACACAGTACCCAAGTGGAGAAGATGTTCCTCCCAGGTATCGCTGTAGATCGCAATGTCATCCAGGTATGCACAGGCATAATCCTGGAGGCCATCGAGCAGTTGATCTACCATCCTCTGAAACGTTGCCGGAGCATTCTTCATCCCAAACGGCATGACCTTAGACTGGTACAAGCCAAAAGGGGTGATGAATGCTGACTTTGGAACAGATTCCGGATCCAGAGGAATCTGCCAGTACCCTTTGCATAGGTCAAGGGTAGTTAGGAAACTACCTCGGGAAATGCGGTCTAACAGTTCATCGACCCGGGGCATGGGGTATGCGTCAGTCGTTGTGCAGTCGTTTAGTCGACGGTAATCTACGCAGAAGCGGGTAGTACCATCCCGTTTTGGTACTAACACTAATGGGGATGCCCAGGGGCTATTGGAGGGTTCGATGACTCCTAAATCAAGCATGTCCCTTATCTCCTTCCGCATACCTTCTCTCACTGACTCGGGTACCCGGTAAGCCGCTTGCCGGATAGGTGGCTGTCCTGGGGTCTCCACCCGGTGCACTGTCATTGTAGTGTACCCAGGCTTGGTGGAAAACATGTCCTGACGCTGCCTAAGGACCTGCCTGGCCTGGTCCTGTTGCTCTGGCCCCAGCTGCCCATCTAACCTCACTGTCTCTACACCTGCTCTGTCACTATCTCCCACCGGCAGCTCTGGTAGGGGAAGGTTCTCGGAATCTTCCACGGCGGGAGCACATATGGCGGCTATCTCCTCGGGCCTCTCTTGGTACGCCTTGAGCATGTTCACATGGAAGGTCCGCTGGACTCTTTCATCCGAGCACTTAGCTACCAAATAGGTAGTGTCACATATTTGCTGTACTACCTTTTAGGGTCCCTGCCAGGAGGCCTGTAATTTGTCCGTCTTGGTAGGCTTGAGGGCAAGAACTTTCTGCCCTACAGCCAAGGTGCAGTCCCGGGCAGTACGATCATACCACCGCTTCTGCCGCCCCTGCGCGGTCTGAAGGTTCTCCCGCACGGTGTCCGTGAGTTCCTTCAGCCGATCCCTGAGCGCTAGTACGTATCCTACAACAGAGGTCTCCTCAGCCCCTACACCTCCTTCCCAATGGGCTCTAAGTAGATCTAGTGGCCCCCTCACCCGTCTTCCATACAATAGCTCAAATGGGGAGAACCCCGTAGATTCCTGCGGCACTTCCCTGTAAGCGAACAGGAGGTGCGGCAGAAATTTCTCCCAGTCCCGGTGAGTAGTTGCGAACGTCCACAGTAGTTGCTTCAGCGTTCCATTGAACCGCTCACATAATCCATTAGTCTGGGGGTGGTAGGGAGAGCTCTGTAGAGGCTTTATTCCACAGAGCTTCCACAACTGCCGGGTCAGGTCCGCAGTAAACTGGGTCCCTTGGTCCGAGATAATCTCCTGAGGGAAACCCACCCTGGCAAAGATCCGAAGCAGTGCCTCCACCACTGTCTCTGCATGGATGTTTGTCAGGGGAATTGCCTCCGGGTAACGAGTAGCATAATCTACCACCGTCAAGATATATCTCTTCCCAGAGGAACTGGGTCGGGGTAATGGTCCTACCAGGTCTACGGCTATCCGGCTAAAGGGCTCAGCTATGATTGGTAGGGGGTACAAAGAAGCTTTCGATCGGTCACCCTTCTTTCCCACCCGCTGACAAGTGTCACAGGTGCGACAATACTGTTTGATGTCCCTAGTTATCCCTGGCCAGAAGAATAGCTGAGTCAAACGGTGATGGGTTTTGGTCACTCCGAAGTGACCAGCTAGGGGAATGTCATGTCCGATGCTAAGCAGGTCGCGCCGATATTTCTGCGGCACGACCAGCTGTCGCTTGGGCACCGGATGGGATCCCTTCCCTTCGGTCACCCGATAAAGTAATTCCCGATCCCACTCTATCCATTCCCTTTCTAATCCCCCGGGGTCCATTCCTGCCCTTTCCCGGTAACCAGCTAACGTCCGGTCAGATAGTAGTTCCTGGGTAAAGTCATTTGGGGTAGCCCAGGTAAGGGGTGGTACAGTCTGGTCGGGGTTAGGGAAGTTAGGTCTCACCTGGGTCCCATCATCGAGTGCCGCCTCTGCTTGCCTTGCTTGCTTTCGGGTGGTCACAGGGAAGGCTTCTGGGGATAAATCCACAAGGAAACATGAAGAAAGATGCCCCAAATCATTTCCAAGTAGAACATCTGCGGGTAAATCTCTCATAACTCCAACTTCCACGTCTCTGGATCCTAAACCCCAATCCATATGCACTTGGGCCGTAGGGATGCGTAAAACTTTTCCTCCAGCCACTCGCACGGCTATGGACCTCCCGGTCTTCTCGGTCGATGTAACCATCCTGGGTTGTACCAAGGTAATAGTAGCTCCGCTGTCCCTGAGTCCTTGGGCAGGTCGCCCATTCACCCTTACAGGTGGTGACTGCGGTTGTCATCTGCAGCAGCTTGGATCGGGTTCACCTCATGGAGTAGCCCAAATTCCTCTTCATCCCAACTGCTTGAGGTAGATGGTGAGGCGGCCCCCAGGCAATGAGCGGCCGCTCGGGCTGGGCTAGGGGCAGCACGGTGCCATGAACTGGCATTGACATTCAGAGGACAGTTAGCTCGTTGGTGTCCCATTTGATTACACCCATAGCAGCGAGGCCCAGTCTTCTGGATGGGTATAGCCGGTCGGGCCTTTGCGGGCAGGGTGACTGACTGCCGGGCAGATGGTTGGATATGGACAGGTGCTGGTAGTGGTCTGGGGAAGCTGCGAGGCTCTGGTTGGTGAGATCTCCGGGTATCCATATACTGGTCGGCTAGTTCCGCTGCTTTGTCTACCGTCAAGGGCTTTTGGTCTTGAACCCACTGGCGCACTTCAATAGGGGATTGTTTGTAGAACTGTTCCAGTAGGACCAGCTGGGCAGCATCCGCTAAGGTAGTCGCCTGACAGCCAGAGAACCATGCATCTACCGATCGGGACATCTGATGAGCCCATTCCGTATAGGGCTGACCCTCTTCCCGTTGTAATCTGCGAAATTTGGACCGATGAGCTTCGGGGGTGATTGCGTATCTTGCCAGCAGCCGCTCCTTGATCCGCTCATAGTCTTTTTTGTCTTCCGCAGGTATGGCTTCAAAAGCATCCAGTGCTCGATCAGACAGCTTGCTGATGAGGATGGTGACCCAGTCAGCTTTGTCAATTCCCTGGAGACCACACTGTGTCTCGAAGACATGTAGGTATCTGTCGATTTCCTCCACCCCATCCTGGAAGGTTCGGAACGCCGCAAAGGGAAGTTTCTTGCGGATACCCTGTTCTGCAACTGCAGTACCCCCCATCTCCTTCTGGACCTCAAGCATTTACAGGCGGGTCATGTCTGTAATTATCTGGGTGATCACCTCTTGGGGGGGAGTGGTGCTGTAGAGTGACAGCCGCCACTGGATCTCTCGCTGGAGCTCGGACATTCCGGACCCCTCCATTGCTGGCCCTCTGCTTTGGTCGCTGGCTTGGTCACTCTCCATCAACTCAGCAATTAAGGTGGCCTTTGACTTGTTGCCAGCGTTCTGTCCTCTTGATTCCAGCAGATCCTTGAGTGTGGTTCGCTTAAGGCTGGAGTAGCAAAGCTCCATCCGACAAGATCCCGTTGGTGGTTTGGATGTTCCAGGCACAAGGAAGCATCCCACCGCTGCCAACCAAATGTGACGGAACAGGACACCCCGACTGGGTATCTCCGCCAAGAAGACTGCTTCCTTAGAAATCTGGAACACGGGATCCGTGAATCTGGCTATAGTTACCCCAAGAACTAGACAGTACAAGTTTTGGGGTCAAACCAGAATGAACTGTTTATTAAAACCAACTCACAGACTTTTATACATTGGAGAAGTATGTCATTGGCCAGTCAAATATTTACACAAAATATCACACAATAGCTACGATAACGAGGTAGGGCTGACCATGATATCATTAACATACCAATTAACTGAGCACTTAAATCAGCCTAGGCAGAATGCACAGAATGCTAGCAGGCAAACAATAGATGACACAAACACCTGAACATTCAGGAATCTCATTCAAGGCCAGACACACCGGCATCGAGATCCCAAAGAACAATAGACAGCATTAAAGTGTAACACATCCCCCCAGCAGACGATGGGCTGCTGTGTGAAAGACAGATGGCTTGAGTTGATGAGTCTACCAAAAAGAATTGCTCCACACAGACAGTGGCCAGGAGTCTAGCCTCCTAATTCTGTGACAGAGATAATCGGACAGATAAGGGTAAGGAGTTCCATAGGATTGGAGAGGCTCTGGAAAAGTCCTGGAGGCGAGCATGGGAGGAGGTGACGAGGGGTCTAGAGAGCAGGAGGTTTTGAGAGGAACAAAGAGAGCGATTAGGTTGGTATTTTGAGACGAGGCTAGTGATGTAGCGGGGGCTAAGCTGTGGATTGCTTTGTAAGATGTTGTTAGTATTTTTAATTTAATTTGTTGGGTGAGCGGAAGCCAGTGAAGGGCTTGACAGAGAGGAGCAGCGGACACTGAGCGATTGGTAAGGTGGATGAGTCTGGCGGCAGCATTCATGATGGATTGAAGGGGGGATAGCCTGTGTAGAGGTAAGCCAACGATAAGGGAATTGCAGTAGTCGAGGCGCGAGATGACCAGAGAGTGAACTAGGAGTTTAGTTGTGTCTTTGGTTAGAAAGGGGCGTATTTTGGAGATGTTGCAGAGGCTGAGGCGGCAAGATTTGGACAGCGATTGGATGTGGGGTTTGAAGGAGAGTTCAGAGTCCAGGACAACACCTAAGACCTTAGCATGCGGGGATGGGCTAATAGTAATGTCATCGATATTGACGGAGAAATCAGGGGAAGGGGCGCATGGTTGAGGAAAAATTATAAGCTCGGTTTTGGATAGATTGAGTTTGAGGAAGTGGTGAGACATCCAGACAGATATATCTGATAGTAAATTTTTGATGATGCGTGAGGAGACTGAGGGAGAGAGCTGAGGGGTGGATAAATAGATTTTTTTTTTTAAATCAGAAAAAAGCTTTATTGAGAGAAACTCACATCACCACAATAAACATCAAAACAGTGTACAGGTATCATAGCACAGAAAGAAATCACCATCCCCACATAAAACAGTATGCAAAACAACTGCAACACAGATCCGTTCAGAGTAATCATCCCAGGTCCAAAAACAGAGCCTTGGGGGACCCCAACAGAGAAGGGAAGAGGAGAGGAGGAAGTAGAATTGTACATAACGCTAAAGGTGCGGTTGGATAAGTAGGAAGATAACCAGTGAAGAGTACAGTCAAGGAGACCAAAGGCGTGGAGTTTTTTGAGGAGGAGGGGATGGTCAACCGTATCAAAGGCAGCAGAAAGGTCCAGAAGTAGGAGTACAGAATAGTGTCCATTGGTTTTGGCCATCAGTAGATCGTTTGTCAGTTTTAGGAGAGCAGTTTCAGTGGAGTGTTGAGGCCGAAATCCGGACTGAAGGGGATCAAGGAGGCAATTCTCGGCAAGGTGGTCGCACAGTCGGTTGTAGACTAGACGTTCGAGGAGTTTGGATGAAAAGGGGAGCAAGGAAATAGGGCGTAGGTTGTTCAGATCGGTTGGGTCCAGTGAGGGCTTTTTGAGTACGGAGCTGACTAGTGCATGTTTTAGAGAGTTGGGGAAGATGCCAGAAGAGAGGGAGAGATTGAAGATGTGGGTTAGAGAGCGTAGAATAGGGCCAGAAGGTGAACTTAGCATTTGCAAGGGAACAGGATCCAGAGGGCAGGTGGTTAAGTGGACATTAGCAAGTAGTTTAGCAACCTCATCTGTAGTGGCGGGGTTGAATGAGGGAAGTAATGATCGCACCTGTGGGCATGAAGCATAAGGCATGGAAAGTATCTGAGCAGCAACGATCTCCTTATGAATTTTATCAATCTTCTGTTTGAAGTGGTAGGCAATCTCCTGGGCAGTGAGTGAGTCGGTGGAAGGGGGTAGTGGAGGATGGAGTAGAGAGTTAAAGGTAGCGAAGAGTTGCCGGGGGCGTGATGACAGGCTGTTAATGAGAGTGATAAAATAGGCCTGTTTGGCAGTGTGGAGACTGAAATTGTATTTAGGGAGGGCAGATTTATATTGGTTGAAATCCTTCTGAGACCTAGTCTTACGCCATAGGCGCTCAAGAGCACGGCTATGCTTTTTCAGACTTCTAGTGTTTTCGGTTTGCCAAGGTTGAAGGGGTCGGGGCCTGATTCGGTGTTTGGTGAAGGGGGCCAGTGTGTCCAGGGAGGCTAAGAGTGAAGCGTTGTAGACAGAAGTGGCTAGGTTGGCGCAGGACAGGGGTGCAATTTTGTCATAGAGGTGGTCGGTAGCAGAGTAGAGAAGAGAAGGGTTGAGATGGCGTAGGTTTCTGCGGGTAACTGTATGGTAGCTGGAGGGAGAGGAGGTGGAGGAGAGAGAGAGAGTGAAACTAATAAGGTAGTGATCAGAGAGAGGGAAAGGAATGTTTGAAAGGTTGTGCGGAGTGCATAGGTGGGAGAAAACAAGGTCAAGGATATTGCCTTCAGAGTGAGTAGAAGCACATATCCATTGCTTCATGTCAAAGGAGGTTAGACTGAGAAGTTTGGAAGTTGTAGGAGTGTTAGTATTAATAGGGATGTTGAAGTCGCTGAGAATGATTGTGGGGATTTTGGAAGAGAGAAAGTAGGGTAGCCAGGCAGAGAAGTCGTCAAGAAAGGTCGATACTGGTCCAGGGGGGCGGTAGATCACAGCTATCCTTAGAGAAACCGGGGAGAAAAGACAAATGCAGTGTACCTCAAATGAGGATAGTGACAGAGAGGGAGGTGGGTGAAGTACCTGAAAGGTGCTATGTGGGGCTAGAAGGATCCCGACACCCCCTCCCTTACGTCCATTGGGTCTAGGGGAGTGAGTCCATAGAAGACCACCTTGGGATAGGGCAGCAGAAGACGCAGTGTCGGATTCGTGAAGCCAGGTTTCGGTGATGGCGAGTAGATTAAATGAGTTAGCGATGAAAAGGTCATGAAGAGAGGTGAGTTTGTTACAGACAGAGCGGGTGTTCCAAAGGGCGCAAGAGAAAGGGAGTCTGGTCTTGGGAAGAAGAGAGTTGGGAACTAGATTGTGCTGACTGAGACTGCACATTTATAAAAGGTGTTTTATCAAAGGCCTTTTTTACAAGCCAATAAGAACATTTTATTTATTTTGCTTATTTTGCTCGATTAGCTTCTAATTTTTATTTTTGGAGTGCAGAGCTAAAAATGAAACAACTGCAATTGGCTCCTAAGGGCAACAAGAAATATTCTTGTTAGTGTTTTCTCAATACTGGGGATATATATTTTTTTCTTGCGGGAGAAAGGGTGAGATTCAGCTCTTTCAAATTTGTAAAGTATGGAGGCACCTTGAGCACCCAGAGAAGGAGAATAAGGTGACACTCTCAGCTTAGTGAAGTGGTCAGGTGTGTGTAATGTACTTAGTGTAGGAGTCAAGTGTATGCAATGTATTTAGTGCTGGTGTCAAAAGTATGTAATGTACAAAGTACAGGGTAAGGTGTATATACTGTGATACATGGGTAGGCCCTTTTGAAGGCTGCTCTTCTCAGTCCTGTATAGATAAAATATGGTTGTGTGGAAGCAACCTTTCAGTCAGCCACAGGTAAATGGCAGCAGAAAACAATTGGCAACAGCAATGCACTGAGGTGTGTGGCATGACATTAATGCTGCAGACTCTCTGGGGAAATAGGTTAGTCC
Source organism: Pelophylax lessonae (assembly GCF_965119305.1). Taxonomy (NCBI): domain Eukaryota; kingdom Metazoa; phylum Chordata; class Amphibia; order Anura; family Ranidae; genus Pelophylax; species Pelophylax lessonae. The sequence continues at coordinate 112,539,000 of NC_138775.1, read as the reverse complement.
CTCATACTACCCCTGTTTCTTTTCCCCAGTTTCATACATAAACATCTTAAAAAAGAAAGGGCTTAATTTAGAGGCATAATAAACTGGAACTAAACCCTCCTATCCTTTACAGTAAAGGAGCTGTCCTCTAAGCCTCTGTTTTATCTACAGTTGCCATGGTGCTGCACATGTGGTCAGTTATGACACCAACTATTTGATGGCTCGACAGTTTGTTTGAGAACTGTGACTGTTATCATTCATTGCATGCCTTGAATATAACTGTTTGAGGAAACAGTTTATTGGGTTTAGTCCAGCTTTAATTCACAATTTTCACAATCTTTCTGTTGGCAGTTGATACGGAAAAAATAGTTGAAATATTTCCCTATGTGAATGCTTTTAAAGGAGGTCAATTGAAAGAAGCAAATGCATGAAACTTGAGCTGGAGAAGCAGAGAAAAAAGAACCCAAGTGTTTATGCAATAGTGATGGGCCGAACACCCCCTGTTCAGTTTGCACCAGAACATCCCGAACAGGGAAAAAGTTCTAGCGAACATGCAAACTCTTTCAAAGTTTATGGGACACGAACATGAAAATTAAAAGTCCTAATTTTAAAGGCTTCTATGCAAGTTATTGCCATAAAAAAGTGTATGGGGACCTGGGTAATGCCCTGGGGGACATGTATCAATGCATTTTTTTTTTTTTAAACAATGGTTTTTACAGGAGCAGTGATCTGAATAATGCTTAAAGTAAAATAATAAAAATGAAAAATTCCTTTCAATATCGTGCCTGGGGGGTCCCCTTAATGTGCCTGTAAAGTGGCGCATTTGTACTTTGTATGTAGCCTGCTGCAGCAATACTGACATTTCTAAAGGACAAAATGTCATTTAAACTTGCTCACGGCTGTAATGTATTGTCGGCTCCCGGCAATACAGATAAAAAAAAAAATGGTGCAGGGTCCCCCCCCCAGTCTACACCAGGCACTTCGGGCAGTGGCATGTCAAGCTGACCAAGATTTCCCATAGAGGCCAATGTTAAAGATAGGGAGCAGTGCCATGTCAAGCTGACCGAGATGTCCTATAGATGCCAATGACATGGAACTGCTCCCTATCTTTAACATTGGTGTCTATGGGAAATCTTGGTCAGCTTGCTATGGCACTGCTCATGAACTATAAGTGTCAGGGACACAAAACCTGGGGAGCACTGAGAGGGGACCCAGGACTACAACATATCTATACATTAAAAAAGTGGGGTATGCCTGTTCACTACACTGACTGCACTAATCTAACTCAATAAACTATCCACTAACTACCTGCCTAACCTCTATTATCATACACTATACATGGCTGCCATGTAAGCAGCAGCCTTATACAGTGTGGGGCGTGAACTTAGCCCCTGAGCAATAACTGGCTAAAGGCAGCCTGCCTTTGGCCAATCATGGCTCTGACAGGACACTGTGCTGTGATTGGCCAAAGCCAACAGGTCATGTGCATGCTTTGGCCAATCATCAGTAATTTATTCATTGCACCAGCGCAGTGCATTATGGGGCGCTCATCAGCGGGCAAACTTCCCACCGAGCACCCCATTTGTTTGTGTGTTTAGCGAACACACGAACAGCTGATGTTCAAGTCGAACAAGTTTACAAGTTGTGTAAACAAGCTGCCTGTCATTCTCCCCTGTGTATGCAGGATGATCATACGGTTCTACTATGTAGAACCATTGATCACTCTTCATACATCTGAAGCCACAGCCAATCACAGTAGAAAGCACGCCCCTAGGGACACACACAGCCCCTCCCTTTCAAAAAAGTTAACCCCTTCACTGCCAGTGTATTTTTACAGTAACAGTGCATATGTATAGCACTGATTACTGTAGAAATGTCACTGGTAACCCCAAAAGTGTCAAAAATGTCAATCAAGGGTCCGATCTGTCCGCCGCAATGTCGCAGTACCGCAAAAAAAATCGCAGATCGCCGCCATTACGCGTTAAAAAAAAAACAACAAAAATGACAAAAATCTTTCCCTTTGTTAGTAAACGCGATAACTTTTGCGCAAACCAATCAAAATACGCTTTTTGGGATTTTTTTTACCAAACATAGGTAGCATAAAACAAATTGGCCAAAAATGTTAAAAAATTTTGATTTTTACATTTTTTTGGGGGGGAATTTCATATAAAAAAATGTGAAAAATATTGCTATTTTTGCAAAATTTACGCTCTTTTTTTGTTTATAGCGCGTGATCAAAAAATCGCACAGGTGATCAAATACCACCAAAAGAAAGCTCTGTTTGTGGGAAAAAAAGGACGCCAAATTCGTTTAGATACAGTGTCGCACGACCGCGCAATTGTCCGTTAAAGTCACGCAGTGCCGAATCGCAAAATACCCCCTGGTCAGGAAGGGGGTAAAATCTTCCGGGGCTTAAGTGGTTAATCACTAATAGGGTTTTTATTTGCTGAACAAAGAAAAAAAGACCGAAAATTTTGAAAAAAAAAAAAAACCAAAACTGTTTTTATAGTTTGTTATAAAATTTTTCTCCTTCATTAATGTGCACTGATGAGGCGGCACTGATGGGCCCTGATGGGCACTGATAGGCTGCAGTGATGGGCACATATAGGCGACACTGATGGGCACTGATAAGGCAGCACTAATAAGGCAGAACTGATACGGTGGCACTGGTGGGCACTGATAGGTGGCACTGATGGGTGGCATTTATGGGCACTGAAGGGCACTTGTAGGTGTCACTGAAGGGCACTAATAGGTGGCACTCATGGGCACTGAGGGGCACTAATAGGTGGAACTGATGGGCACTGATAGGTGGCACTGATGGGCAATGATAGGCACTGGTAGGTGACACTGATAGGCAGCACTGATGATGGAGCTCTGATAAGTGGCACTGTTGGGCATTGATAGGTGGCACTGGTGGGCACTGATAGGTGGCACTGACCTGCACTTGTATGTGGCATTGGAGGGCACTGGTAGGTGGCACTGGTGGGCACAATTGCTCTTCCTCTTCGGGGCCTATGTCCCTCTGACAGTAGCCAGCAATGTGTTTTTTTTTTTTCTCCTCACGCTGATAGCGTGAGGAGAAAAAAAAAAGCTGGTCTCCGGCTGCTGTTTACATCATGTGATCAGCTGTCATTGACTAACAGCTGATCACGTAGTAAGGGGCCAGGACCAGCCCCTTACTCAGATCTGTGATCAGCCGGGCCTCATTGACTCGCTGATCACAGAGTGAGCTGCGCACTCCCCGCAGGGAGCGCACAGAAAGCTCATACACAGGAGGATGTAAATGAATGCCCCCCCGGCATTTAGGTCCACGCTGTAGCCGTCTTTCGGAGAAGAAGTTAAGAAGTTTGTATTAAGGCAATAGAATATTGCATTATTACTTAGTTAGGTTGAAAAAAGACACAAGTCTATACAGTTTAACCAACGGGGAAAAAAAAAAAAAACCTCCATCTACACAATCCTATACTCACAGTTGATCCAAAAGGAGGGAAAAAAACAGTAAAGCATGACCCAGTTTGCTCCAGCTGGGGAAACAAATCCTCCCTCATCCCCCCAAGAGTCAATTGGCTATTCCTGGGACCAACTACCCCTGGTGCATCCAGCTTTTTTTAATAACAATCCACTGAGCTGGCCAGAACGAATTCTTGAGGGAGTCTATTTCACATTTTCAAAGTTGTTACTGTGAACAAGCCTTTCCGCATGTGAAGGGTTAATCTATTTTTCTCCAGACATAAAGAGTGCCCCCTTGTTCTTTTGTAATGACCTGATAGTGAATAACTTAACAGAAAATTCACTATATGGACTACTTGGTGATCACCTTCCCCCTAAATCACCACTTCTCAGGACAGAAGGAATTAATTTCAATTAATCTTTCCTCATAGCCGAGCTCCTTCATGCCTCTTATCCATTTGGTTGTCCTTCCCTGCAATTTCTCCAATTCTCCAATACCCATTTTGTGAACGGGTGCCCAAAACAGAACTGCATATTCTAGATGAGGTATCACTAATTTGTACAGGGGCAAAATTATGTTTCTCTCTGGAGTCTTGTGACGGATCACCCTGTCCCTGGATTGTAAACCCCTTTGTTTCATTCTCCTATGAGTTTGGGACATTGCCTTCTACTTCATTTTATGTTCAATTTATTCACCTACCAAAGAAACAACCGAACAGTCAGACTCATAGCAGATGCTAATATCATCAGCTCAACCACCTGTCTTCCACACATTGTTGAATATGCTGATTTAATCACCTGTTATCTACAATGGGTTCTGTGTTTACACTTATGATAATGTGTATTGTATTTCATTAGCTCGAGGACGGCCGTCTGCGAGTTAATTGGCTCAGGTGGATTGAATCACTGCCATCTGTTAGTTGCTGAGTGGAAATATAATACTGTTTGTGTTGGTTATTCCTTAGATATGTTAAGTATATTTCTGTATACAATTCCGTCTGCATATGATAATGTAATCAGTCTCGCCTGACCTGATAGTGTATATATTGTGTGTGAGTGGGTTCAACAAAGAGTTCCTGCTTACCCAAAACATAGAGTCTCATCTCATGTTTGTGGGAGAAGACTATACTAGCTCTCTCTCTCTTCTCCTTGGATCGCTAAATCACTAGCTCTTATAAGAGCGGTTCATGCTCTACTCTACAGCGTCCCTCCCAATAGGGGGAAGAGAACATCTCTGGCGGTGGAGTTCCTCTTTCCATGGGGGCAGCCACTACATCTGGTGGCAAGCGATGGGATGGTTCTTTTCCCCTAAGGGAGATGCTACATCTGGTTCCGAGAATGGAATGAGCAAATGGAGAATTGCTAGGAGGCTTGAAGCGGTCAACCTTGAAGGATTTGTTGGAGAACCGTGGCAGACCATCAAATAACCGTACCAAAAAGGAACTACCTGCTGAGCTGATGTAAATGGACAGAAACGACGGTATGACTGAAGCAGTAGCCCTGAATCTGGAGGATGAGTTGATGCGGTTGATGTTGTATGGACCCAATCCTCCTGCAGACATAATTTCCCAGGTGATGAACGCCGCTATCGCTGAAGCCCGGGAGAAGCGACAATACCAGTTCCGCATGGCGGAGATCCAGAGACGAGTGAGCTTAGCTGGGGAGAACGCTCCAGCCCCAACAGAGCAGAAAAAGGTACCCTTCACAGCCTTTAAGAGTTTTCAGGAATGGTAGGGGAAAATAGATGGCTACACAGCTGACTTTGAGAGGCAATGCACCTTACACAAAGTACCCATGGACGAATGGATCACCATCCTGGCTGGGAAGTTAACAGGTAGAGCTGCTGAATCCTTTAGAGCTATACCTGATGATGAGATTCACCTCTACCCGGCAGTCAAGAAAGTCTTGCTTGCCCGGTACTCAGTCACCCCCGAGGCATACAGGAGACGGTTCCGGGAGTCCAAAAAGCACAGCGGGGAGTCCTACACCAAATGGGCCTGCTGTCTCCACAGAACAGCCTCCCACTGGATTACCAGTTGTCAAGCCATATCAGAAGAGGATGTGTTACAGCTGTTTCGAGTATGGATCCGGGATTGGCGACCGCTCATCTTATCCGAAGCAGCTCGTCTGGCCGATTAATATATCGACTCCAGGAAAGCAGAGCACGCCTCAGTAATGCCTTCCCTCCCTCGCCCCAAATCCCAGGCTCCTGTACCCCCAGGTCCTACACCTTACTGGGGACCCCATAGACAACAACTCATCCCACCCAGGAAGGGGGTGCGTTGTTTCCATTGTAAGCAAGTGGGGCATGTTAAGAGTGATTGTCCCCTGGAGCCCTCCAGACCTACCTGGACTGCCTCAACATTGCAACTTTCAGAACCCCAGCCCCAGCCACGCACTGCCTGGAAACAGAGATTAGCACAGAGGAATATTGGGGAGTACTGCATGAGGCTAATCCGATACATGCAGCCACCTGGGATAACCGGCAACATCATCTGCAAATTGTGCTGGTGGATGGGCAATTGACCCGTTTATTAGGAGACACTGGAGCTACCCTGACTTTAGTCCAGTGGCACCTAGTACGGCACAAAGGACACACCGGACAAACTGTGGCTGTCCGGGTAGCTGTATATCGCCTACCCACTGCCTGTGTTCATCTAGATTGGGGAGCAGGATCCGCCACCGTAAACGTGGGAGTTATGAAAGACCTACCCGCTGAAGTTTTATTGGGTAATGACTTAAGTTCACTAACCTCTGCCTACATCCCCAAAGAAACCTGCTGAAGTTCATCCTGTCACCACTCGTGTGCAAGCGAGGACTGCAGAAGCCGACTCACATGCCAGAGAGACTAAGGTAAGAGACAAAACTCCGACTGTAACCCTAGACCCAGCCCTGTTAGCCTGGGATACCCCAAAGGGAGATACTTAGCAAGGGGAACTAAGAGGCGAGAGTTTTTTTTCTGAGAGCAGGATAGACTATACAGATTAACAGGGGTTTATAGTGAAGGGGTAGCCCCATCCCAGAAGCGCCAACTGGTAATTCCCAAAAAGTACAGGTGGGATCTTCTCAGGATTGGACATGACATACCCCTAGCCGGACATTTGGGAGTATGCCACACATCCCATAGGGTGACCCAAAACTTCTTTTGGCCAGGGGTCTCTAGGGATGTGTGAAAGTATTGCAAAACCTGTGACATTTGTCAGCAGGTAGGGAAAGGTAATGATCACCCTAAAGCTCGATTAGTGTCTATGCCCATTATAGAGGAGCCTTTTAGGAGAATAGCCATCGACCTAGTGGGTCCCCTAGCTAGGCCCAGTCCATCCGGTAAGAAGTACATCCTTACCGTGGTGGACTACGCTCCTGGGGTGCCGTATACTCACTGTGTATGGGGTTCACTTTGAGTTTATTGGCACCAAGGCCACTGCACCATGACATACTTTTTTTGCACTCACTGTGTATGGGGTTCACTTTGAGTTTATTGGCACCAAGGCAGCTGCACCATGACACACTTTTTTCACACTTTTGTTTTGCCTCTAGGGCCGGGTCTTTTGGTTAGGACCAGAGGAATATTTTTATTCCTGGCCAAAGGGCCTGCCTTGGTATTGCACCATGGCACTCTAAGCCAGCCCTCAAATTTTCCACTCGCCTGCTCGCATTTTGCGAGTGGAAAATTATTTATGGCGAGCGAGCGTGGGGCTGCTCCGGGAGCCGATCAGGTGAAGAGAGGAGAGGAGGAGGAAAGCCGGCCAGCCCAGCCGATGCATCAGACAGAAGCTCCTGGGCATGAGAGGATGTATTGATCATAGATTCACCTCAGAACCTGGCCGGATAATGACAGAGCGGCGGATCATCCCGCTGTTACAGTTTTAATTGTAATTGCCGGGCGCTTAGTGACACGCACAGTCCCGCCTCCTAGCCCGGCTTCTTTGATAGACAGAACACCTGGCCAACCAGGACGTGAGACATCTATCAAAGAAGCCGGGCTAGGAGGCGGGACTGTGTGTGTCACCGAGCGCCCGGCAATTACAATTACAACTGTTACAGCGGGATGATCCGCCGCTCTGTCATTATCCGGCCAGGTTCTGAGGTGAATCTATGATCGATACATCCTCTCATGCCCAGGAGCTTCTGTCTGATGCATCTATGTAAATGGACAGTTGTAATTGTAATTGCCGGGCGCTCGGTGACACACACAGTCCCGCCTCCTAGCCCGGCTTCTTTGACAGACGCTTCACGTCCTGGTTGGCCAGGTGTTCTGTCTATCAAAGAAGCCGGGCTAGGAGGCGGGACTGTGTGTGTCACCGAGCGCCCGGCAATTACAATTACAACTGTAACAGTGGGATGATCCGCCGCTCTGTCATTATCCGGCCAGGTTCTGAGGTGAATCTATGATTGCACTTCCTTTCTTCTCTCTTGGTTTTCCCAATTCTCACTTCCTTCTTTTTGGTTTAATCGAAAGCTTGTCTATGATTCATGTATATTCATGCATCATGTTGTATACATTTTTATATACACCCCAATGTATCTGTATATGTCCTCTGTATCGATACCATGTTTTCTCTTGCTGGAAATATATCTGCCTGGTATCTGTAAAGATGTAAGAGAGTTAGTCTGCCGATATTTACTTGTGCTCACTTTCACTTTACTATTTATTCGTATTATTTTTTACCCATCTCATTTTTGTTTCCTTTATTTTTGTCCTCTATGGATCCACCTCCAATATTTGGGGACGGATATATGCTTTGCTTTTCCTTCCCTGGCTTTTCTTCATCCCAGCCACATATATATTGGGGCTGGATGCTGTTTACAATCGATATCGTTTGTCACTGGGTATTATACTACTTTGGCACTATATGTCCTGGTATAGGGCTGGCCTGCTCCCCAACATGTGCATGCCCCATTGTGTCACATGCGGGGTCTGCAATGGATTGAGCCACGTGACACGTGCATCCTTCTGATGTGAGGTTGCATTGACATGCACTGGCGAAGGCTGCATTGACATACACGGGCGAGACTGCTTTGATGGGCATGGGTGAGACTGCTTTGATGGGCATGGGTGAGACTGCTTTGATGGGCATGAGTGAGACTGCTTTGATGGGCATGGGTGAGACTGCTTTGATGGGCATGGGTGAGACTGCTTTGATGGGCACAGCGGAGACTGCATTGATGGGCACTGATGGGCACTGTTTAGGTTTCACTGATGGGCTCTGTTGAGGCCGCACTGATAAGCTTTATTGATGATGCTGCACTGATGGTCACTGATAGGCTGCACTGATGGTCACTGAAAACGTTGTTATTAATTTTTATTTTTGTAACTTCTGCATTAAAGCAAAAACATTTAACAGTGTAATTTTATGAGATAATTTATGAGGGCGTGTTTAGGGGCAGAATTAGGGGCGGGGCAGGGTAGGAGTTGGGTGGGGCAACTGGTGGCGAGTAACCCTTAAGGCCTGGCTAGTAGCTCAGGACTTTAAATTTTGAGCCCTGCTCTAAGCACTTCCCTTTCCCCACTTTTTTTGTGTGCTTGTCACGTTTGTTTTTTCTTTGTTGCACGGTACACTTTATTTCACAATTTTTTTTTTTTCAACATTAGTTAAATGTTCTTGCATGGCAAGACCACTTACTGTTATCTCACATATATATTCTTATTATTATAGCCAAATGTACCACCCTAACTCCTCCCACAGTTTTTACACTACACAGACAGTAATATACCGAAACGTGCGGATTGTTTCCGATTGGAGTGCTTTTACTTTGTGGAACATTTCGCTGAATGGTTCACGAAATATTGCGTTTGTGTGGTGAAATTGGTCCCATAGGAATGAATTGCGGAATGTTCAAAACTAGAGTGGAAGCTGACAAAAGCTAGAGTGGGAGCTGAAAAATCAGGACATGATTTCTAAACTGCCACCACTCCCTCATTTTCAAGCCCACCTACACAAATCTTATATCAAAACGTTCATCTATCCCTGCTTCCACTAAAAATGTCCACAGCTAAGCCATAGTCCTGATAGTTTTCACAATATGACCATTTGTTTGCAACTCACACCGCCCATTGACATTCATTGACACTCCACTCTAGCCACCTCAAATTTGAAGGGCAATTTCTAAACTGTGACTGTGCCTTCATTTTTAATATTTCAGAGACATACTATGCATCAAAATGTAGGTCTGGGTCTTGTGATTCTCACAATATAAAGCTATTCACTGTGGGATTTAAAATTTTTAAACTACAACCGTTTGAAGATGGCAACTGCCAGTGAAGTGAGCAAGTTGGAGCAGTTTGTTTTAAACAGCTCTTCTCTGCTCTTGCTGTAGAGTGAGTTGCCATAGGAACCCAGGTGTGTGAGCAGCCAGCAGAGTGACAAAAGCTAGAGTGTGAGCTGAAAAATCAGGGCATGATTTCTAAACTGCCACCACTCCCTATTGTGGTGGCCATAAGAACAGTTCCCACAATTTCCCCAGAAATTGTATGTTTCCTTGTTTTTATTGTTTTTAAAGGAACATACAAATAATGTATAAAAATATCAACAGTATAAAGGGATATAGGTGCAATATGCGATAAACATACAAAGTGAATGTTTATGTAATGGATACATAATTAACGGTAGGAAACATCAGGCAAACAGGTTAGAGTACATGTCATATCATATCATGAAAGGTGTAAACAGCTTCAATGACTCCAATATTTAGAAAGGATGTGGTATGTGTTAGATCTAATAGCTAGATTATGCTCAAATTCAAAAATCAAGTTGATATGGTTAACCATGTCCAAAACATTTGGGGCTTGGTTTGAGCTCCAGAATCTGGCTATAATGGATTTAGCACTTAGTAAGATAATAGCAATTATATTGCGATATTCAATAGGAAAGTTGTCGATTCCTAGATAAAGGAGGGCAGAGCTGGATCTGGTTTTGGTATGATTCCAGATATTTGTGAGATGAGTTGGAAAACTCTATTCCAATAGCTTTTAAAATTTTTAAATGTCCACAATATGTGGGAACCCGTGTCACCGCAACCTCTCCAGCATTGAGAGGAATGGTTAGGAGAAAATGTGGCTAGACATGACAGGGTCAAATACCATCTGGAGATTATTTTTTGGTTGAGTTCCCAGTGGTTGACACAGTGGGTAATTTTATGGGAGATTTTTATAACTGAGCGCCATTGTGCGTCCGAGTATGTTTTTTGTAGATCTGATTCCCAGTGTAACATAGGGGTGGTTTTGGCAAAAGTGTTTTTGTTATTAAGGAGGGAGTCGTGTATCGAGATGCCTTTGGGGGTGGGTTTAGATTTTGTGAGGTTTTGCCAGGCCACGGGCTGAACCTGCACTGAGGGCTTGGAGTGGCGTTTCAGAAAAGATGTTATGTGTATATAGGTGAAGAGATTGTTTGGAGGTATTCCATATAAGATTCAGATATGTTGAAAGGGTTTCAGTTTGGAGTTATCGTATAAGTCCTCTACCGACGCCTGCCAGCGTCTCACTGAGAGATGGGGAATGAGAAATTATAGGGCAGTAAGTGGAGTTGGGACTGCAGTGTTGTGGGGATTAGAAGTGGTTGATTTAACTAGAGATCTCCATGCTATGAAAGTTGCTTTTATTGTATCCGGAAGAGAAGAAATGTTTTCATTCTTCCAGATATCCGCTAGTAGTGCAGCTTTGAGATCTAAGGTGTTTAGGAGGAAGGATTCAATATCTACCCAGAGGTTATCGGGTGATGTGATAAACTATTGCCTTAACTGGGTGAGTTGTGTGGCCATCCAATAGTCTTGAATTTCTGTAAAACCAGCTCCTCCTACTTTTTGATGTTTGATAAGGTGGGTGTAAAGACATCGGGCTCGTTTGTTTTGCCAAATAAATTGTTTCATTTTGAATGACAATGATTTAAGGTAGTGCGAGTGTACAGAGATGGATAGAGTTCTAAAGATATAAAGAATTTGTGGTAAAAGCATAATTTTGAAAGCTGCAATTTTGCCCATCCATGAGATTTCAGATTTAGAGAAGTTTTGGATTTCACTGGTCAGTTTGTTAAGGCAGGGTTTATAGTTGGCTTCATTAAGTTTGGATGATGGAAAGGTTACGGTTATTCCTAAGTAGGGAATGCCGTTAGTTCTTGTTTGGGAAGGCCAAGATCCATTATTAATGATTTAGAAAAATTTACTTTGTAGTAGGAGACCTTGCTGAATGAAGTTAATACTTGGTGGGTGTATATCAGGGAAGTAGTTGGGTTCGTCAATGTTAAAATGACATTGTCTGCAATGAGATTAACTACATGTGGGCGAGAGTGGAAGCAAAAGCCAGAAATGTTTGGGTGGGATCTAATTGCTTCAGCTAGGGGTTCAATGGCTAGGTTAAATATGAAAGGAGAGAGAGGACATCCCTGTCTTGTCCCCTTTGTTATTTTGTAGGGTTTGGAGAGAAGACTTAAAGAGGGCTGAGATAGCTGATATTATTGGACGAGAGAATCCAACCTTAGCAGTACTTGGTTCATGTATCCCCAATGAACTTGATCAAACACCTTCTCTGTGTCAAGGGACAAGAGCAGAGAAGGCGTTTGAGATTTTTCTGAGAATTGAACAATGTTTAAGATGCATCTTTTGGCATCAGATGCTTGTCTGCCTTTGGTAAATCCATGTTGATCTGGTTGGATCAATGATGGAAGGATTTTGTGAAGATGTGAGGCAATTTATTTAGCACAAATTTTTACATCAGAATTCAAAAAGGATATTTGTCTAAAGTCGGCAGGGGTGTCTGGGGATTTGCCTGGTTTGGGTAGGGTGATAATGTTAGCCGACAACATCTCCTCAGGGAATGATGCTGTGGAAGCTGCTTCTGTGAAGACCTTTTGGAGATATGGGGAGAGGATTTCTGCAAAGCATTTGAAGTACTCATTCGAGAGACCATCTGGGCCGGGGGATTTAAGCAAAAACATAAGTTGCGCTATATGTGAAATCAAAAAATTGCAAAAATTTAATAACTAGTTTTAAAAAAATTTTAATTAAAAAACACAAGCAGTGAAAGTCCAAACAAAGTGAAAAATGTAAAGTCCAACCATGAAATATTGAATTGGGTTGATATAGTCAGCAAGTAAACTTTCACCACCAAAAATCATGTCCGCCACCACACAAAAAAACCTGGTTACCAGAGAGAGGGGACCACAAGGGTCAAGAGCACTGGAGATATAATAAGCTGTGGTGTCAAACGGACCTCTCCTCTGTGATCCTCCAGATGATGGGCAGCTTGTCAAAGGGTATTAATCTCCAGAAAATATAATGAGAAGTACACCATATTGTGATAACGTATGGCCATTTATTAAGAGAAAAAAATATTGCACTTACAACGTGATAGTAGTATCAGGCATAAAAACAGAGTCGGCCGGCTAAACACAGCACCCGTCCTTCCGGGATCTCTCACAAGCGGTGATGTCAGCACGTCACAAACATGGCACATTTCGTCACAGATGACATCGTCCTGGGGCACGGGCGGCGTGCTGACTCACCGCATTATATAACGATAACCACGCCTCGATCTAAACCTCAAAACGTCACCAGCAGAGCTACCATCTTGGATAGGAGAAAGATGCCCTCCCTCCTAATCCTTTAGCAGTGGCCATTTTTACTAAATATAAAATGTTTTGCTTTATTAACATATAATTAAAAATTCTGCAAGTTAACTCATAAACGTTGGTAACATGACATTGTAAATAAAAGTGACAATGTCAGGCGCCGAATCAAAAAGTGCTAAGTGATAGACAAATATGGTGTTAATAAATAAAGTGATAAATATACAGGCATACCCCGCTTTAAGTACACTCACTTTAAGTACACTCGCGAGTAAGGACACAGCTTGTTCAGCTTGGCATGACACTACTCCCGGTTTTTAACATTGGCGTCTATAGGAAATCTTGGTCAGCTTGACATGGCACTGCTCCCAAACCATAAGTGACAGGGATACCAAACTTAGGGAGCACCGAGAGGGGACCCAGGACTACAACATATCCTGTTTGTGGCTGGCCAGCTTGCATAGGTAATCTACTATGTCATAGTCCTTGATCCCCCTTAACATGCTCCCCAAGCTTGGTGTCCTTGTCACATGGTTTGGGAGCAATGCCATGTTAAGCTGACCAAGATTTCCTATGGAGCTAGTGTATTTACATGCATTGAGAAATGAAGAAAGGTATTGCTTCACTTTAAGTACATTTTCGTTTTACATACATGCTCTGGTCCCATTGTGTACTTAAAAATGGGGTATGCCTGTAATAAATAATTAATAATAAATACCAATAAGTCATAAAGTGCAAAGAATTCCATCCAATTAAAAAACATGTATAAAAAAAACTACGTATCAAAATACACCCAGTCCATAAACTCATAAAGTGCAACAGTAATTTTTTTGTGCAAAAACTCCACCACATAAAGTGACATAAGGTGCTGAGCAAATCTTCTTAATTGAGAAAAAGTGCTTGTGCTTGAAATGTTTCTTTACCCGTTAAACAAATTTATTTAATTGATAAAATCATTTAATTACTAATGTTTCTTTAAAAGAATTAGGAAATGTAAAATAAAAACAAAAAACAAACAGAAAATAACATATAACGATCAAACATGTATAGCCATCTAGTGGAAGGATATGGTAATACATGGATATAGCTATGTAATATTGCTCAGGCCCTATCAATGTACACTATTTAAGCCAAAGTTTATTACGTGCAGTACACAGTATGTAACCTACATGTTGAGATGCCCAGTTGGTTTGAGCTATGTTGGTAGAATGACCAGATGTCTAAACGTATAAATAAACATGTTTACAACATTCAACGCGGCTATAAAAACCATAGCGTATCAAGACATTTCTAGAATGTACATAATAGGGACTAGGGATGAGCTTCGAGTTTGAGTCGAACGTAAGTTCGACGCGCCCATTGGATGTTCGATCGTTCTTCGAATGACGAACAAATGTGCTTTTTCGCTGGAAATTTGAGCGCTTGTATCCATAATTCACTGCGCGTGCACGTGCAGTGCATTATGTGATTGGCCAAAGCATGCACCCTGACCTCCATGCTTGGTCAATGAAATCATCTCTGCCATGATTGGACAAAGGCATGCTGCCACACACGCCCCACACTATATAAAGGCTGGTCACACAGCAGGCGCGTGTAGTGTGATTGTGCAAGCGAGATAGGAAGTGGTTGAGGCAGGGAAAGGATCGTGATTGTGGCAGGGAGAGGAAAGTGATTTGCAGTTTATCAGAAAGTGCAGTGTAGTCTAATTAAGAAGACATTGCTAGTAGCAGTCAGTTAGGCAAGGAGAGAGATGTGTGCTTTTTTACAATTTAAGAGATCAGATAGTGAAGTATATTCAGCAGTGCAGTATATATAGGACAATGAATTATATATTAGGCCATTGAGTATCTATCGGTCAGTTCAGTATAGAGCATACAATGATATCTATCTATCTATATATATATATATATATATATATATATATATATATATATATATATATATACAGTGCCTTGCGAAAGTATTCGGCCCCCTTGAACTTTGCGACCTTTTGCCACATTTCAGGCTTCAAACATAAAGATATAAAACTGTAATTTTTTGTGAAGAATCAACAACAAGTGGGACACAATCATGAAGTGGAACGAAATGTATTGGATATTTCAAACTTTTTTAACAAATAAAAAACTGAATAATTGGGCGTGCAAAATTATTCAGCCCCCTTAAGTTAATACTTTGTAGCGCCACCTTTTGCTGCGATTACAGCTGTAAGTCGCTTGGGGTATGTCTCTATCAGTTTTGCACATCGAGAGACTGAAATTTTTGCCCATTCCTGCTTGCAAAACAGCTCGAGCTCAGTGAGGTTGGATGGAGAGTGTTTGTGAACAGCAGTTTTCAGTTCTTTCCACAAATTCTCGATTGGATTCAGGTCTGGACTTTGACTTGGCCATTCTAACACCTGGATATGTTTATTTGTGAACCATTCCATTGTAGATTTTGCTTTATGTTTTGGATCATTGTCTTGTTGGAAGACAAATCTCCGCCCCAGTCTCAGGTCTTGTGCAGACTCCATCAGGTTTTCTTCCAGAATGGTCCTGTATTTGGCTCCATCCATCTTCCCATCAATTTTAACCATCTTCCCTGTCCCTGCTGAAGAAAAGCAGGCCCAAACCATGATGCTGCCACCACCATGTTTGACAGTGAGGATGGTGTGTTCAGGGTGATGAGCTGTGTTGCTTTTACGCCAAACATAACGTTTTGCATTGTTGCCAAAAAGTTTGATTTTGGTTTCATCTGACCAGAGCACCTTCTTCCACATGTTTGGTGTGTCTCCTAGGTGGCTTGTGGCAAACTTTGAACAACACCTTTTATGGATATCTTTAAGAAATGGCTTTCTTCTTGCCACTCTTCCATAAAGGCCAGATTTGTGCAGTATACGACTGATTGTTGTCCTATGGACAGAGTCTCCCACCTCAGCTGTAGATCTCTGCAGTTCATCCAGAGTGATCATCGGCCTCTTTGCTGCTTCTCTGATCAGTTTTCTCCTTGTATGAGCTGAAACTTTAGAGGGACGGCCAGGTTTTCGTAGATTTGCAGTGGTCTGATACTCCTTCCATTTCAATATTATCGCTTGCACAGTGCTCTTTAGGATGTTTAAAGCTTGGGAAATCTTTTTGTATCCAAACCCGGCTTTAAACTTCTCCACAACAAAATCTCAGATCTGCCTGGTGTGTTCCTTGTTCTTCATGATGCTCTCTGCGCTTTAAACGGACCTCTGAGACCATCACAGTGCAGGTGCATTTATACAGAGACTTGATTACACACAGGTGGATTCTATTTATCATCATTAGTCATTTAGGTCTACATTGGATCATTCAGAGATCCTCACTGAACTTGTGGAGAGAGTTTGCTGCACTGAAAGTAAAGGGGCTGAATCATTTTGCACGCCCAATTATTCAGTTTTTTATTTGTTAAAAAAGTTTGAAATATCCAATAAATTTCGTTCCACTTCATGATTGTGTCCCACTTGTTGTTGATTCTTCACAAAAATTACAGTTTTATATCTTTATGTTTGAAGCCGGAAATGTGGCAAAGGGTTGAAAAGTTCAAGGGGGCCAAATACTTTTGCAAGGCACTGTATATATGACAATTGAGTATATATTAGGCCATTCAGTATCTATCGATCAGTTCAGTATAGACCGTATTTTGATATCTATATATCTGTATCTATATCTATATATCTATATATCTATACATATATATACACACATATGTATATATATATATATATTATAGGACAATTGAGAGTATGTATTAGGCCATTGAGTATCTATTGGTCAGTTCAGTATAGACCATACTTTGACTATCTATCTATCTATCTATCTATCTATCTATCTATCTATCTATCTATCTATCTATCTATCTATCTATCTATCTATCTATCTATCTATCTATCTATCTATCTATCTATCTATCTATCTATCTATCTATCTATCTATCTATCTATCTATCTATCTACAGTATCTCACAAAAGTGAGTAAACCCCTCACATTTTTGTAAATATTTTATTATACCTTTTCATGTGACAACACTGAAGAAATCATACTTTGATAAAATGTAAAGTATGGAGTGTACAGCTTGTATAACAGTGTATATTTGCTGTCCCACAAAATCACTCAACACAGAGCCATTAATGTCTAAACTACTAGCAACAAAAGTGAGTACACCCCTAAATTAAAATGTCCACATTGGGCCCAATTAGCCATTTTCCCTCCCCGGTGTCATGTGACTCGTTAGTGTTACAAGGTCTCAGGTGTGAATGAGGAGCAGGTGCGTTTAATTTGGTTCTCACTCTCTCCTACTGATCACTGGAAGTTCAACATGGCACCTCATGGCAAAGAACTCTCTGAAGATATGAAAAAAAAAGAATGGTTTCTCTACATAAAGATGGCCTAGGCTATAAGAAGATTGGCAAGACCCTGAAACTGAGATGCAGCATGGTGGCCAAGACCATACAGTGGTTTAACAGGACAGGTTCCATTCAAAACAGGCATCACCATGGTTGACTAAAGAAGTTGAGTGCACCTTCTCAGAGTCATATCCAGAGGTTGTCTTTGGGAAATAGACGTATGAGTGCTGCCAGCATTGCCACAGAGGTTGAAGGGGTGGGGGGGTCAGCTGGTCAGTGCTCAGACCATACACCGCACACTGCATCAAATTGGTCTGCATGGCTGTCGTCCCAGAAGGAAGCCTCTTCTGAAGATGATGCACAAGAAAGCCTGCAGTTTGCTGAAGACAAGCAGACTAAGGACATGGATTACTGGAAACCATGTCCTGTGGTCTCATGAGACCAAGATAAACTTATTATGTTCAGATGGTGTCAAGCGTGTGTGGCGGCAACCAGGTGAGGAGTACAAAGACAAGTGTGTCTTGCCTACAGTCAAGCATGGTGGTGGAAGTGTCATGGTCTGGGGCTGCCGGCTCTGGGGAGCTACAGTTCATTGAGGGAACCATGAATGCCTACATGTATTGTGACATACTGAAGCAGAGCATGATCCCCTCCCTTTGGAGACTGGGCCACAGGGCTTTTCTCCAACATGATAACGATCCCAAACACACCTCCAAGATGACCACTGCTTTGCTAAAGAAGCTGAGGGTAAATGTGATGGACTGGGGGCGTGACCGGAAGCCGACGGAAGAGGACGCTGGAAATGGAGCTCCGAGATTGTGATTGCAATCCTTCTCCATCCAGCGAATTTTCGCCCGCTGCTACCCTCCAAAGCCATCGTGACAGACTCTGCACTTGCCCCGGAGTGTGGGTGAAGCTTTTGGGGCCAATTTGGATCCTGCAAGGCGGTGTGGCCTAGCCGCAGGAAAAGCAGCGGCCTTTCCTGATCCGGACCGCGCCTCTACGGCAGCCGAGATCCGCATTCCGCACGGCCATCGAGGTGTCTCCCATGCCTCAGCACCTCGCCCAGCAACGTACCTGGCCGACTCAGAGCCCACCGACGTGGATCGAGCTGCGGAGGGACCCGCGGCCTACCCGAGCTGCCGCCGCCATCGCTCTCAATGTACTGCGGCCTGTGGACCATTCATCTGAGGAGGGGTAAGCTGCTATTCACCTATCAGTACCCCCCTCACTGCCACATTGTCTCCCCCTTTAACACCAGGGGGCACAGGGAAGCCTGCTTCGGCCTATGCTCTGAGGCCTGCTCCAGACGGCCGCCATCTTGACCGCAATACCTCAGGCCAAAATCTGCTCTCATCCCTCTGCTACACCCCATCCACAGCTCCTAGGTTATGTGCAGATGTCCTCCACTTAGCCCTGAGACCCATACTGCTTGTTACTCTGTACATGCTGCTTCTTGTATTGACACACAGCCAGCTGCACTTCCTGTACATCGCCACATCCTGCCTATATGCAGCAACAGGTTTCCACAAGCTGAGCATTTGCCATACTCCTATCTCTGCTGTAACTTCATTTCACCGCTTCAGGTCTCTCTTCACACGGCAGTGTGGTCCGCAGCGGATCCAGATGATTGATTGTGGGGAGCGTACCCTGGCCATGGCGGAGTGAGGACATGTGCTGAGCAAGCTCCGGCCATCTCCCTTGTACTTATCTACTTTAATACCGTTCACAAGTAACAGGAATGAGCACTGGCAACCGGCGGAGGTCAGCCCTTACGTACTTCTCCGTACTCAGACATTCACCGCTTCTTCCCCAGGACCCACCAGCCCATGTACTATTCCTACAGCCGCTACCTCAATGTCAAACGCACCTTCCTCCCCTGTCGCTTCGGTTCGGTCGGAACTGTGGACTCTCCCGGGTACCCCTCGTCCTCTCCCCTCATCGTCCGCACCCCTCCAGACACCTTTGGGAGCCGGGATGGAGGCCGACCTTCGGGCTTTAATTCAGGCCCTGCCCACCAAACATGACATGGAGGCCATGGTGCTCCGAGTGGAGGAGGCACACAACAGGGACTTCCAGGCAGTACGGTCGGATATTCAACAATTGTGAGACCGGGTCACAGTTGGAGCGACGTCAGTCGCTTCTCTTGAGGTGCGTGTGGCTCAGCTGGAGCAGGGACAGGCATTGCAGGCGCGGCATGTTACCTCGCTGCAGCTTAAAATGGAGGAAATGGAAGATCACAGCCGGAGGAATAACCTGCGGCTAAGGGGCCTGCCTGAAGCCACGGAGCAAGAATCTCTACAACCTACTTTACTAGCACTGTGCCACCGTCTTGTACCATCCATACCGCAAGCTGATCTTGAGTTTGACAGGGTGCACCGTGCTCTGGGCCCGCGTTCTACAGATGTGGACAGACCTCGTGATGTCATTTGCCGACTGCACAGGTATTCTCACAAAGAGATGATCATGAGGAGAGCTTGGGAGGTTGGTGACATTGATTTTGACGGTGCCAGGGTCAGAATCCTCCCGGACCTCTCTCGTGCTACGCTACAGTGGAGGGCTTTGCTACGCCCACTCCTGGAAAAAATCAGACAGGCAGGCTGCACGTATAGATGGGGGTTTCCGATCTCCCTGACGGTGCGCAAAGGCACATCTTCATTCTCGCTCCACCATCCCGATGACCTCCCGGCTCTCTTCGGATTCCTGGACATTGCTCAGATCCTTGTCCCGAATTGGCTGCAACATCGAGCCCACCTCGCAGATCGTCTGGTGGTGCTAACCGCGGAGGAGGCTTCCCGCCAAGAACACCACGTAGCGAAGGCTGGATCCTGCTATTCCTCAAGAGGTGAGAGAAGACTGATCCTGCCACTCTACAGCTTGTTTGTCATCACCGTGATGCCTTGAATAATCCCCCCCTTTTTCTGGTCATAGCTTGCTCCACTGCAGTCACCCGAGGGGAGCTGCCCCTGACTCCTGGGCCGCCTAGCCGTGGTCCTTCCTGTTGCCGGGTCCCGGCTGTCCCGGCACTGCCCCTTCCCCCACACTACGGTCTTGTGCTCGCCCCTGGTTTCCTGGCCTTCCGGACTGGCCGACGGCCCCTACCCGGCTGGGATGGTGACATTGAAAGATCTGGCCATGCCCGGTTATATTGCTTTCTTCCCCCTGGGGAGTTCTGTGAGACTGGGTGTGCACAGCGGATTCCGAGATCTGCCTTGACTCCTACACTCCTGCCTTGATAAAACCAGACGAAGGTATCCTCCTCTGTGTGCGCTCAGTTCGGGGAATCTGTGTATTCTAGCAAGAGGCATGGTTTCGGTTTGACCACAGAACGTTTTTTTTTTTCTCTCTTAGAGGCCTCAGGACTATTTCTGAAGGATCTGAGTAGATCGGTGGGGGAGGGGGGGTGGGGGTTGTGAGATGGGGGCCGCTGTCCTTGTTTCAGTGAGGTCTGGAGTGCTGTTGTGCCCTATTAAAGTGACCATTCCCTACCTACTGTCGGGGTCCAGGGCCCCCTCGGGTTCAAATTGTTTTTTGTATTGTGTATCAAGCTTAATCTAGACTGTTATTTTTTGGCATTTATGTTGATGACAAGATGCCTCCGCAGGGTGGACTTCGGGTGATTTCCCTGACGGCGCCCTGTGGACCGCCTTTAGTGTTAGGCATATTATGGCTCACGTTTATTACATGCATAAAGGTATTAATCTATCTAATGTTTTCTTGTCTTGGGAGCTCTGGCCGCCGAGCCCAGCTCCTTTGTCGTATCTAGTTTAACCCCCCCCCCCCCCACTTAGGCCTACACCCCAGAGGGTTCCCCCTCTTAGAAGGGTGTCTTCTCTATCTCTTGTTTTCCACCTATTCTTCCCCTTGTTGTGTCGTCTTTCTCCCCCTTCTCTCTTGATTGCAGCGCATTCCACCCAGCAGTCTCTCACCCCCTGCTTGCTGTCCTCTCCTCCCCCTTCACCCTCCTTTTCCTCCTCCCCTTCCTTCTTTCTGTTTTCCCCCTCCTCCCCCCTTTTACGTCTCCCCTCCGTTATGGATCCCGTGCGGGTGACTACCTGGAATGCCAGGGGACTCAATATTCCTGAAAAGAGGCGCATGCTCCTGGGTGATATGCGCCGTTTACGTACGGACGTCGCCTTCATCCAGGAGACGCATTTCCGAACCGATGGGTTGCCGTTTCTCCAAAATAGGTTCTTCCCTACCGCTTATCACGCCCCCAATGTTGCCGCCAAGTCTAAGGGTGTCTCCATCCTGCTCTCGAAACACCATCCCATGGTCCTTGCTGGATAAATGTGTAGACCCACATGGTAGGTATCTGTTCCTTAAGGGGCGCATTGGGGGACAGCTGGTTACATTGGCCAACCTCTATGTACCCAATGCACACCAAGATACATTCCTGAAAAAAACTCTGGCGTCCCTGGTGGATTTTATGGAAGGTCGTCTGCTTCTGGGAGGGGACTGGAACCTCCCTTTGGATCCATCTTTGGACACATCCACGGGAGTGTTTTCAGTGCCTCGGGGGGGGGGGGGGTCAGGGGCCAAATTCTCAAATTGTTCAAAGAATTTCAGTTGATAGATGTCTGGCGCATACTACATGGAGGTGAGAGGGACTACACATATTTTTCCAATCCACATAACGTGTATTCTCGTATTGACCTTTTTATGGTCTCTCACCGTCTCCTTTCCTCCGTAGTGGATGTAGAGATTGGCTCCATCACATGGTCAGATCCTGCCCCGGTCACGCTGGCGGTTGGGCTGGGGGGTGCTGCCCGTGAATCGGACTGGCAGCGGCGACTGAATGAGAGCCTGCTCCAGAACCCAGAGGTTCTGGCGGATGTTTCCCAACAACTCCAAATGTATTTCCAACTGAACGCTACTCCGGACAGTGACCCGGGGGTGGTATGGGAGGCCCATAAGGCCGTCATTAGGGGTGTCCTGATTTCCCATGGTACGCGACTCAAGAGGGAGAGGGAGCGACAACTGACCAAGCTCCTGGCGGACATTGCTCGCCTAGAGGATCCTCACAAGAGGCGCGCGGATGCCTCTGTGGGGACTGAATTGGCTCAGCTGCGGAGTCAAGTCGGGGACCTGTTGAGGTACCGAGCGAAGGCAGCTATCCAGCGATGCAGACGCACCCACTACGAGTCGGGAGACAAATGTGGGCGAGTGCTGGCCAAAGCCTTGAGGGATCAACAGGCCTCCTCTTACGTCCCATTTGTTAAGAACCCTGACGGCAGTAAGGTACATCTCCCCAGGGAAATATCTCCAGGTTTGGCGAGTTCTACTCCGAACTCTACCATCTCCCCACGGGCCTGTCCAATGATGCGGCTATTGCCTCCTATCTGGACTTGGTCCCCCTTCCACGGTTTCCCTCGCCGGCGAGGGATGCCCTGGAGGAAGATTTCACTCAGGATGAGCTGTCTATGGCCATTAAATTGGCGAAAAGAGGCAAAGCCCCAGGCCCTGACGGCTTTACAGTTCTGTATTATCAACAGTTACAACCCCTGCTCCTTCCTCACATGCTAAAAATGTTTAATGAAGAAATAGGACATTCTACCGCCTTCCCCGCGGATTCACTCCTGGCGCACATATCGGTCATACCTAAGGAGGGGAAAGATCCCTCTTCCTGTGGGAGTTATCGGCCAATTTCGTTATTGAACGCCGATCTGAAACTCTTCACTAAAATGATTGCGTCCAGGCTCCAACCCCTTCTGCCAAGTGGGCTTCATCTCGTCCAGGGAGGCTAGGGACAACACCATTAAGGCCCTGAACCTCATACACTTGTCTAAAGTATCGCGCAGCCCGACCGTCTTTTTAAGCACAGGCGCGGAAAAGGCCTTCGATCGGGTGAGCTGGAGATACATGTTAGCGGTTCTTGGACGTTTCGGGGGTTGGCCCCCGCATGCTCCACTGGATCTCGAGTATCTACTCCTGCCCCCGCGCGAGGGTCAAGGTGAACGGTGTTTTCTCCGAACCTTTCCGGATTTTTAACGGGACCCGACAGGGCTGTCCCCGCTTCTTTTTGTCCTCTCCCTGGAACCCTTCCTGACTAAGGTTCGCCTCAATCCGGATATTTCTGGGGTCTCGATGGGCGATACATCCTATAAGATCTCGGCTTATGCCGACGATCTTCTTTTCTCCCTGACCAATCCCTTGATCTCACTGCCTAACCTCCTCCATGAGTTCGACCTTTATGGGACGGTTTCCCATCTTAAGATCAACTATCACAAGTCGGAGGCCATGGGGGTGGCCCTGCCGGAGCAGACCAGGGACTCTCTCTGCAACAGCTTTCCCTTTAAATGGGCTGAGCCTGCACTCAAATACCTGGGCACTTTGCTTCCACCGAACCCTGGAGATGTTTATCGCCTGAACTTTCCCCCTCTTCTGACCTCCACCCGCACTCTGATGACGAAATGGTCAACTGGACTGCACTCCTGGTTTGGCCGCTGCAACATCCTCAAGATGTCCATCTTGCCGAAATATCTTTACTTGTTCCAGATGTTGCCGGTGTCTGTCCCTGCCGTCTTTTTTAAACAGGTGGAATCCGCCTTCACCAAATTTATCTGGGCGGGTAGACGGCCCAGACTGGCTAGGCGCTTACTAATGCTACCCAAATCTCATGCTGGAGTGGCAGTCCCGGATGCCAAGAGGTAGTACCAAGTGGCCCACCTCAACAGGCTCGTGGACTGGTGCAGACACGCTAAACTGAAGATGTGGACGACGTTGGAGATGTCCATGTCCCAGGTCCATCTTCCGGGTGCACCGTGGTGCTTGGACTCAGTGCCAGACAGGGTCAAGCGGCACCCCCTTATTGGCCCGACCCTCCGGATCTGTTCCCAGATCCTGGCCCCTGGGGCTGTCCGGGCTGTTCAATCGCCCATGTTCCCCTTTCTGGGCAACATGGCCTTCCCGACGGGTTGTGGTGGAGGGAGGTTTCGGGTGCTCTTGGCGTCGGGGCGTTTCCGGGTGCAACACTTTGGGAATGCTGTGCTCTGGCCTTCCCTAATGCAGTTAACAGCTGAGAGTGGCCCGTTTGTTCTCTCCAGGTGGCAGGCGCTACAGTTGCTGCATTTTCTCCGTGGACTGGGGTCACACTCCCTCTTCGAGAGGCCATTGACGCCCCTCGAGATTCTTATTTCGGGGGACACTCCCCTGCCTCATGCCCTTTCCCAGTTCTACTCCATACTTTGGGCGCCCCCGAGGGACTTTGTCCTTCCGGGACTTCTGAAGTGGGATGGGGAACTGCAGAGGACCTTCACGGCGACCCAGCGCACAAATATTATTCGGTTCTCTTTGCGTTCCTCGATCTGCACGCGTGTCCAGGAGACCAATTACAAATTGATGACGCATTGGTATTACACCCCGGCTCGGATAGCCAGCTTATTTCCTGAGGCATCAGACAGATGCTGGCGTTGCCTGGGAGACAGAGGTTCCATGCTCCATATGTTTTGGAGCTGCCCTCGGCTGCAGAGTTTCTTGTCTGAAGTACGGAGAATATCCCAAAAGGTGACTGATGTTATCCTCCAGGAGGACCCTGCCTTCTTTTTACTGCACTGTACGACCATCCCTCCACAGCGTTATAAGAAAACGGTCCTGCGCCACCTTCTCAATGCAGCTAAGGGGTGCATTGGCTTGTGTTGGAAGTCTACGACCCCTCCTTCGATACCGCTTTGGCTGTCCAGAGTTAAACAGGTTAATGATTTTGAGGACCTGGTGATGACATCGCAGGGCAGGAGGGAACAATACACGGTGACTTGGGGATGTTGGAATATGTTCATCCTTTCGGATGAGGGCAGGGCCCTACAGGACGCCGTCTGAGCCTCAAACACAGTGGACTCGGAAGGCCACACGGGATCCACCCGGATCCCCCCTATGTTCCCTTCCTTTTTTCTGTCCCCCTTATCCACTTAACTGCTGTCTTGCTTCCCGCCACTTTACCCCTGTCCCCACCCTTCTTTCCTCCCCCCATGTGTTCCCCCCCCCCCACTCTCCCCCCACTCTCCCTATCACATACATTATACAACTTCATTCTACCCCTGTGTGACTTTTACTCATCATTGTGTTTTCCCGGTGAGAAAAGATTTTTCCATGTATTTACCTCACGCACTGTATTCCGAGGCACACTTACCTAGATACTCATCTGTATGTGGATGTTGTGACCCACAACTCTATCTCGGAGCTGATGTGCATTGTGACTGCACTTTGTTGGCTTACACGCTTAAGTGATTACACAAACCCTCCTTTGAATGACTCTCCTTTTGATATGTTGACGGTTTAAGTTTTTTGCTGGATAATGCTTTTTTCACTGATCTACAGTCAGTTTTGTTTCTGTCATGCTGCACTTTCTAATGTTGCTGTATGTGGCATTTGTTTTTGTTGCTCTTAAATATTTCAATAAAGAATTTGAAAAAAAAAAATGTGATGGACTGACCAAGCATGTCTCCAGACCGAAACCCTATTGAGCATCTGTGGGGCATCTTCAAACGTAAGGTGGAGGAACGCAAGGACTCTAACATCCACCAGCTCCATGATGTTGTCATGGAGGAGTGGAAGAGGACTCCAGTGGCAACCTGTGAAGCTCTAGTGAACTCCATGCCCAAGAGGGTTAAGGCAGTGCTGGAACATAATGGTGGCCGCACAAAAAATTACCACTTTGGGCCCAATTTTGACATTTTTAACTTAGGGGTGTACTCACTTTTGTTGCCAGCAGTTTAGACATTAATGACAGTGTGTTGAATTATTTTGAGGGGACAACTAATTTATACTGGTATACAGTACAAGGTGTACACTCACTATTTACATTGTAGCAAAGTGTCATTTCTTCAGTGTTGTCACATGAAAAGATATAATAAAATATTTACAAAAATGTGAGGGGTGTACTCACCTTTGTGAGATAGTGTATGTTATATATATATATGTACATATAATATATGTATAATATATATTAATATATATTAACATATTCGTGTGTACAATCCATGTCGCTGGCCCATTTTTTGATCTCATATCAAATTAGTGCAAAGTTTTTAACCACTTGCCGACTGCCGCACGACTATTTACGTCGGCAGTCAGCCCCTCACAGGCAGAGCGACGTAGGTCTACGTCGCTAGCCTGGGAGGGTCTAGGGAGCGAGTGAGCGCCGCCGGAGATGCGCTCCCGCTCCTGCGCGGTCATGGACCCCCCCGCCTGTGTGACCGGTGGACCCGATGTCCGCCGGTCACTCGCGATCGTCGGGTGGAGAGGGAGAAAGGCAGACGGCTAATGTAAACAAGCCGCCTGTCATTCTCCCCTGTGTATGAATGGTGATCATACGGTTCTACTATGTAGGACCGTTGATCACTGTTCATACACCTCAAGCCACAGCCAATCACAGTTAGAAGCACGCCCCTAGGGACACACATAACCCCTCCCTCTCAAAAAAAAGCTAACCCCTTCACTGCCAGTGTCATTTTACAGTAACAGTGCATATGTATAGCACTGATTACTGCAGTAATGTCACTGGTAACCCCAAAAGTGTCAAAAATGTCAGTCAAGGGTCCGATCTGTCCGCCGCAATGTCGCAGTACCGCAAAAAAATCGAAGATCGCCGCCATTACGCGTTAAAAAAAAACAACAAAAATGACAAAAATCTTTCCCTTAGTTAGTAAACGCAATAACTTTGGCGCAAACCAATCAAAATACGCTTTTTGCTATTTTTTTTACC
Organism: Pelophylax lessonae; assembly: GCF_965119305.1. NCBI lineage: Eukaryota > Metazoa > Chordata > Amphibia > Anura > Ranidae > Pelophylax > Pelophylax lessonae. Next base: position 112,511,963 of record NC_138775.1, on the reverse strand, counting down.
AAACATATGTAGCAGAAAACAAATTGGCCTAAAATGTTAAAAAATTTTGATTTTTACATTTTTATGGGGGGGAATTTCATATAAAAAAATGTGAAAAATATTTTTATTTTTGCAAAATTGACGCTATATTTTTTTGTTTATAGCGCAAAAAGTAAAAATCACACAGGTGGTCAAATACCACCAAAAGAAAGCTCTGTTTGTGGGGAAAAAAGGACGTCAAATTTGTTTGGGTACAGTGTTGCACGACCGCGCAATTGTCCGTTAAAGTCACGCAGTGCCAAATCGCAAAATAGGCCCTGGTCAGGAAGGGGGTAAAATCTTCCGGGGCTTAAGTGGTTAACAACATTTGTTATTTTATCTAACCAAGGATATGTATATTAGTATCACCAGTAATGTCTTAAAACATTTATATATTTCTCTAGATCTTACAAGAAACTCCCAACAACGTTCTGTAAATACTGGCTGGTGCTTATCAAAGAATTTTTCCCTCCTAGTTTTTGATCTTTTTGCTGGATATCCCTGAGGGGAAGATCAGAGAAAATAATTTCAAAGAGTTTGTACTTCCTCTAAGGTTGTCACCATTAAAGAAAAGAGGCTAAGTTTACTCTTCCGAAAAAAAACAAGGACAAAAAAAAGAATAAACCTGGCACAACCTGTGATACTGCAGGAGGTTTGTCAACATGAGTGAATACTCTTGCTGTCAGACGCTAATGAAAAGAGCTTATGGCAACCACATCACAGGAAACTAACTGATGGCAAATCTTTGTAATTGTAAGTCATGTCACACTAACCCATTTTACACTCCTATCTGCTGCACATTTGTTTGGTTGTCAAACATGCATACTGTATTTATTGTTTTATTTATGTAATTCTAAGGTTTGTTTATTTTATTCTTATACATCTCAAAGACAATGAGATTTGCAACAAAGATAAAATGGTCACAACAACTACTTGTCCCAAAGAAGGTAGGATACGCACTGTGAACTGACTCTACATCAGTGGCTTTTAGTACTGTTATTTAGGTGCTGTGACATTTAATTAAAAAAATATAGGCTTTTGGAGCTAATAGTTTCATCACCTGACAAGATGAGTGTTTATTATTAGGGGTTGCTTTAGTTTTAGGGACTAGATGTATATATTGGTTCAAGGGCTAGTAAATTCAGGTTAAAGTATATCTCTTGACAACCTTTTTTAAAATTTTGCGTGGGGAAGGGTTAAACATTCTGTCTGGTTTTTAATGCTGTCTATGTCCCTGTTGAAGAAAGTTGCCACTGCTTTTTTACTGCTGAGCATTGTCAGCTGCTTTCCATGTTAGCCCGCATGCGGGCTCTATCCCGGGCCAGGCTGTGTGCATCTATTACCACACACAATGTGGCTCAACTCCGCACCCTGCTCCCTATTTACAAGATTTGATTGACCGCAACAGGAGCCAATGGCTCCTGCTTCTGCCTCAGTCCCCGTGAAGAGAGAGAGAGCAACGCTGCTGCTCTCATAATCCAAACTGGCCTGTGACAGACCCTGGGCAATAGAAAGCTAGCTGCCCATCAGAAGCATCTTCTCAAGAATCTGCTGTACAGCTATCCAAAGTTCTCATGTGCTGCTGTATAGCATCAAAGGACCAATCTGTTATTGGAAGGCTGCCACTGAAATATTAGAGTCATAATCAACTTTTCAGTGTTAGAAAACAGGTCTTAAAGGTCCATTATCAGTTGTTGTTACTTGAAAGTTTGGAATATATTTTTGCTGTTTTTGGGGTGTATCCTATCCTGTGCCCCTAACACTCTCTCCAAAAATTAAACCTTTAACCCATTTGCTAACACTGATGTCTGCCATACATGGATAACAATGTTGTTTTTTTTTTATATATTCACCTGTGATACAGCAGCATGGGACTGTGTGTAAATCTGACAAGCTGACTAAACTGTTGGTGAAAGTGATCTTGGAGAACTGGGCTGACTTCTCAGTCGGCTACCGGCTCTTTAGTAAGGATGGGCTGCACCTTAATGGGGACGGTACAGTTCTTTTGGGGAGAAAGATGGCCACAAAGTTGGAGGGGCTTTTAAACTAGGAGACGGGGGGGGGGGCTCAGAAGTAGAGTCAGTCAGGAGGGAGCAGAGGACTGAAGGCAGTTGTAGGGTCAGCAGCGACAGTAGGTCCACAACATCAATCGGTAGGTCTGTGCGAGAAAACCTCAGACCAAACAGGAATAAACATAACCACCAATTGCGCTCAACTTCCGTAAAACTAAGAGGGGTGTATGCTAATGCCAGAAGCCTAGCTAATAAAATGGATGAGTTGGAAATATTAGTACATGAGGAGGACATAGACCTTGTGGGAATAACAGAGACTTGGTTCGACCCCTCACATGACTGGCTGGCCAATATCCAAGGGTATTCGGTGTACCGGAAGGACAGGGTAGGAAAAAGAGGGGGAGGGGTATGTCTCTATGTCAAGAACAATATAAAGGTGATAGAAAGGAGTGACATTACGGAAGGGATGAGTATGGAGTTAGAATCTGTGTGGGTTGAACTCCATAGGGAAGGAGAAAAGGGGAAAGTAATTGTGGGGGTTTGCTATAGGCCACCTAACCAAGGGGAGGAGGTAGAGCTGGAATTCTTAGCACTAATGAGTAAAGTGGCAAAATTGGGATCAGTCATCATATTAGGGGACTTCAATTATCCCGACATTGACTGGGATGAGAGGACTACACACTCACAGAAGGCCCGCCTATTCACAGAAACCTTACTGGATAATTACATGTCACAGTTGGTGGACTCTCCGACTAGAGAAAATGCAGTCCTGGATCTATTGATCACTAATGACCCAGACCTAATCTCGGAGGTAGTAGTCCAGGACAACCTGGGCTCTAGCGATCACAGGATGATCACATTTAGTGTAAATAACAATATAACAAGGCAAGTGGGGAACATAAGAACCCTAAACTTCAGAAGTGCTAACTTTCCAAAATTATACTCCTTGATGGAAAGGGTAAACTGGGACCAAACCCTGGGATCACTGACCACAGAGGAAAAATGGGAATGCTTTAGGAACATATTAGGCAAATGCATCTTGCAGTGCATTCCTATGGGAAATAAATTTAGAAGAGACAAAGCCAAACCTGGCTGGCTAAACCGTAGTGTTAAAAAACTTATTAGGGGAAAAAAATTTGCCTTCAGGAAATATAAATCAGAGGGCACAGTATCGGCTTTCGAGCAATACAAATAAGAAAAGTAAACAAGAAATCAAGATGGCTAAAATCAACTTTGAGAGACAAATAGCGGAGGATAGTAAAAAAAACCCAAAGAAATTCTTTAAATATATCAACAGCAAAAAAACTAAGGCAGAGCATATTGCACACATAATTAACAATGCTGGGAGGATGGTTACGGAGGACACTGAAAAAGCAACCGTGCTGAATGCTTTTTTCTCGCCAGTCTTTACTCAGGAAAAGGAGGGGTACACTGACCATGACTGTATGGTTAGTAGTAATACACAGGACTTGCCACTATGGCTAACAGAGGGGGAAGTCAGGGAAAGGCTGGATAAACTTAACACAAACAAATCACCAGGCCCGGATGGCGTACATCCGAGAGTACTCAAGGAACTCAGTAAGGTTATATCCAGACCACTGTTCCTGATCTTTGCTGACAGTATTAGGACAGGAGATGTACCAGGGGATTGGAAGAAAGCTAACGTGATTCCGCTATTCAAAAAGGGCCAGAGGCATATCCCGGGAAATTATAGGCCTGTCAGTTTGACATCAATAGTATGTAAACTTCTGGAGGGGATGATAAGGGACTATATCGTAGAGTTTGCTAAAGACAACAACATCATCAGCAGTAATCAGCACGGGTTTACAAATGGGCGTTCTTGTCAAACCAATCTCTTAGCATTCTACGAGTGAGCTAGATAGGGGGAGACCAGTGGATGTGGTGTACTTGGATTTCGCTAAGGCGTTTGATACAGTTCCCCACAAGCGCTTAATTTATAAAATAAGGTCTGCAGGCATCGACCGCAGAGTTTGCTCTTGGATACGGAATTGGCTTAAAGGGCGTGTCCAAAGGGTGGTAATAAACAGCGCATACTCAGACTGGTCTGAGGTTGTAAGTGGGGTGCCCCAGGGCTCAGTCCTGGGACCAACCTTGTTCAATTTATTCATAAACGGCATTGAGGACGGGATCAGTAGTGCGTTATCAGTTTTTGCAGATGACACAAAATTGGCCAGGGCAATAACTGCACAGCATGAAGCAGATATCCTACAGAATGACCTGGACAAAATTACAGAGTGGGCAACGACATGGCAAATGAGGTTTAACGTGGAGAAGTGTAAGGTTTTGCACTTGGGGACTAAAAACATAAAAGCACAATACACTTTAGGAGGGAACCCCTGGGGGAATCAAAAATGGAGAAGAAACTTGGAGTCTTGGTTGATGATAGATTAGGCAACAGCATGCAATGTCAAGCGGCAGCTGCCAAAGCCAGCAGAATATTAGCATGCATAAAGAAAGGGATGTATTCCAGAGATAAGACTATAATCCTTCCACTTTATAAAACTCTGGTCCGACCGCATCTGGAGTATTCTGTCCAGTTCTGGTCGCCAGTCCTCAGGAGGGATGTGTTGGAGCTGGAGAGAGTCCAGAGAAGGGCAACTAAACTGATTAGGGGATTGGAGGACCTTGACTATGAAGAGCGTCTACAATCGCTCGATTTATTCTCCCTGGAGAAGAGACGTCTGAGGGGGGACATGATAGCAATTTATAAATATCTTAATGGGGATCCCAGCTTAGAAAAAAAGCTGTTCATTCGAAGGGATTGCATGAGGACTCGAGGGCATACAATGCAATTAGAGGAGAAGCGTTTTAACCTCAGGCAACGCGGGGGGTTCTTTACTGTTAGGGCTACAAGATTGTGGAATTCTCTACCACAAGAGGTGGTTTCTGCGGGTAGTATGGTGGCTTTCAAAAGACTCTTAGACTTACATCTCAAGGATCAGAACATTCAGGGCTATGTGAGATGATTACAGCCATACACACCTACACAGGTTGAACTGGATGGACTATTGTCTTTATTCAACCTCACCTACTATGTAACTATGTAAATTCTGTATAGCTTCACAATCACTTCCATTGACCCCTAGTTGTATGGCTTGCGTGCCACGTGATACCCTGCCATGTTTCTTAGGCTCAGCTGTCCCACCTATTGGTCTGGGACCCACTTGGGGATTTTGCTGGTTAAAGAAGGAAAAAGTGAACATAAGTTCACTAATCTCCCCTACCTAGCTGAAAGGAGTACAGACATGCATTATGTTACTGTTGAGTTGGGCTGTCACTTTTCCTGGCCTATGGGGCTGGGAAAGAATATAATAGATGTTGATCAATGCTTCATTAGCTTTAGTGGAAAGCAGATGAGATAGCTGTGGTCAATTACACCCCTAATGTCTCATAAAGAGAACCTATCTAAACAAAACACTATGACTTGTGGTCCTTTTTTACTAACACATGTTGCATATTTCTGTACTTGCCAGATTAAGAACTATAATTCTAGGCCTGCTATTCACAGTGTTATGGAAATGTTATTAATATTTGTGTGGACATTTCTTTAGGATGTGTTTTTAGTTAAATTGCCATTATGTCTCCCAGTGGCAGTTTACCTGTAACCGCAATGCACAGCGAATATGACTTTAACTGGCATTGAGGACCTGTAATTGTGGAAACCTTCCATTAAATGGAGACTGCACGCTACTTGTAGCCTGATCTTTTCTATCGGTGGTGCTGGTTCAGATCTATGGCAGTGCAAGACGAACTCCATCACACAAATGTATATCAGCCAGCCCCGGTATTCACTGACGGAGATATGTTTGTGATGTGGAATTCTCATTGTTTTGATATCTGCCCTTTTGCCAGGATTAATGGCTGGCAGCTTTCTGTTATGCTTGATCCTCATGATTGAAATACTGCTGCTATTGTCCATTGCAGATAAAGTCTCATTCACTGGAACAGTAGCACGATCACTATCAAATATGTTTTTTTATGAACTATATTATATAGGATTCACTCTAACAGGTTATGATGGGAGTGCATGCACACGTATTAGCGGAGCTGCGTGCCTGAGTTTCCCGCCGTTGGGTGCATGAGTGAACATGCACTATTACTACAATGAAACCCACGTGTAGGAAAAATGCCCGTCAAACACTTTGCAATGAAACTAGCATGTATCTCATGGACGTTCCCCCGCTAATACTTTAAAACTGAAATACAGTACAAAAATCACATAATAGCTTTATAGAAAAGCTGCCCTTTTAAACACAAAAAGAGAAAAATGTTTAGAAATACCAAAAACGGAAACAAAGGAGGTAGTTTGTTAAAACTCAAAATGGTGGCTCAGCCACTTGGGTTTCAACACCAATAAACAATAAATGTGGACGTAGAATCCAAAATGGCTGCCACACAAAGGAAATTGTGTTACAACCACATGGGTCTCAATTCTAAAACAAGATGGTGGCCAAACACATGGTCGATGCAAAATGGTGGCACTGAGAACCACCAGCCACAACAGAAATATGCAAAAACAAAAAGGTTAAGCAAACGTGTTTCTTGGTATAAAACAAAAATGATACTAAAAACAGGAAAAACACGATTTACGATCAACCGTATTCAAAAGATAGTATAGACAATAACTATCCTCACGGAATGCTGATTTTCAGCTGCGCAACACAATCCGCCACTAGAAACGGAAATATAATATAAAATCGGGATGTCTATGCTCAACTCAAACATCAGCATCTAAAACAACCACCAGTTTCACTAAAAAAAGAGTTGTCACCCAGAACCAATTTCAGCATGTACACAAACCGTTTGTTATACTAAAACGTGGTATCTGCCGCCAAAACCAACACCGACTGATAATATATTGCTATCGAACGAAACTGATATTACAAAAGAGATTCTGAACAGGAAATATTTAACACATACAGTATATCACAACCCCAGGTTGTATTAACCACTTAAGCCCCAGCCCTATTTCGGACACTTTTTGTTTACAAGTTAAAACCAGTATTTTTTCCTAGAAAACTACTTAGAACCCCCAAACATTATATATATTTTTTTAGCAAAGACCCTGGAGAATAAAATGTCGGTCATTGCAATATTTTTTGTCACGCGGTATTTGCGCAGTGGTCTTTAAAATGCCATTTTTTTGGAAAAATTTTGAAAAATCACATTTCACTGCACTTAAAAAATACTAAACAGTAAAGTTAGCCCATTTTTTTTGTATATTGTGAAAGATGATGTCACGCCGAGTAAATAGATACCTAACATGTTATGGTTTAAAATTGCCCCCCCCGTGGGATGGCGACAAACTACGGTCAATAGAGATCTCAATAGGCGACGCTTTAAATTTTTTTAACGGTTACCAGTTTAGAGTTAGAGTGTAGCTCTTTTTTTCAATTATTGCCCACGCTCTGGCAATCGCGGCGATACCTCACATGTGTGGTTTCAACAGCGATTTCATTCGCGGCTCGACTTCCGTATACGTTTTTTTTGTGCGCGAGATAACGGTGACGGGGGCGGCTAATTTTTTTTTTTCCTATTTATTTTATATTTTTTTAAACTTTATTACAGGTTTTTTAAAAAAAAAAAATCTGATCACTTTTATTGCTGTCACAAGCAATGTAAACATCCCTTGTGACACCAATATGCAGTGACAGGTACTCTTTATGGAGGGATCGACCCTCGACCCCTCCACTACACTTCCATGCATGCAAAACGCCGAAAACTGCGTTTCTGCATACAGCCATTTTTTAAATTCGCCGCCTTTTGCAGCACAGTAACCCGGAAGTGACGTCATGGACGCCGCCTCCGGGTTACGTCATCGGAGACCCGATCTAAGCCATTTCCGGCTTTGATCGGGACTCCATCCAGTCGGCGGACGTGCCGGCTGGGTGCTCGGGGCTCCCGGTGGGACGGGAGCCCCGAGTAAAGTCACGGAAGGCGGCGGGAGGGGGGACGTCCCCTCCTGCTCACCCGGGTAACGGTCAAGCGGCTCCCGAGCCGCATCGGTCGTTACTGACGGAAAGCCGACCGTCAGCTCTAAACTACGGTACCGGGATGGTGTCTCTAGCTAGAGGCATCATCCCAGTATATTACTGCAAAGTTTGCCGACGTAGGGCTACGTCACTTTGCGGTAAGTGGTTAAATGGGAACCTTGTAGAGGACTGATATACAGGTTTCTTCCCCAATTAATAGACCTTAACCGCAGCCACAAATAATAATCATCATTCTACAAAAGAGTGAAATCTGCAAATGAAAAGGTACTTTGCTAAGCTGTGTTTCTAACTTTCACAGCGGACAAAGAAAGTAAGCTTTAGGCCCCTTTCACACTAGCGGAACGTTCAGATCTGCCTGTCAGTTTTTCAGGTGGATCTCAACGGATGCCCCATGCATCTCTATGGGGCATCGGGTGTCCACTGACATCCGATCCGGTCCGTCAAATCTGGATGGATGGAAACCCTATTTTCCATCCGTCCATCGGATCGGATGGGATCGGATGAGAACGGACAGGCAGTTCGTTCCCATCCGATTCCCCCATAGAGAACAGTGGGGACCTAACAGCTCTGTCTCCGCACACATCGTGGAGACAGAGCTGCCATCTGCCTGCTCAGCGGGGGATCGGCGGATCGATCCCTCCTGAGATAAACAGAAGTCCGCCGACGGACTCCGTTGTTAAAAAGGGGCCTTAGTCTGAAGCAACAAATTTTCAAAAACGGAAATGAAGTGTCTTCTTACACGGACAGCCTTTGTTGTACTACACTCGACTCACTCCCCTCTGCTTTTCTGCTGTGAAGTTAGAAACCTTTGGTTAGAACTTCCTGGCTAGCCATTACTCTGGCGGGGATTAATGGCGCTTGGCGCGTATTAACCACTTCAGCCCCGGAAGATTTTACCCCCTTCCTGACCAGGCCCTATTTTGCGATTCGGCACTGTGGTTCTTTAACGGACAATTGCGCGGTCGTCCGAAGCTGTACTCAAACAAAATTTATGTCCTTTTTTTCCTACAAATAGAGCTTTCATTTGGTGGTATTTGATCACCTGTGCAATTTTTTTTTGCACTATAAACAAAAAAAGATCGACAAATTTGAAAAAAAAAAAACAATATTTTTCACATTCTGCTATATGACATTCCCCAAAAAAAATAAAAAAAATCTTAATTTTTTAACATTTTAGCCAATTTGTTTTCTGCTACATATTTTTGGTAAAAAAAAATTGCAATAAGCGTATTTTAATTGGTTTGCGCAAAAGTTATCTCTTCTACTAACTACGGGAAAGATTTATGTAATTTTTATTGTTTTTTTTTTTGTTTTTTTTTTATACTAGTAATGGCGGCGATCTGCAATTTTTTGCGGGACTGCGAGATTGCGGCGGACAGATCGGACCCCTAACTGACATTTTTAAAACTTTTGGGGGCACCAGTGACATTACTACAGTAATCAGTGCTAAAAATATGCACTGTTACTGTAATAATGCCATTGGCAGGGAAGGGGTTAACCCTGTGGGTGATCAAGGGGTTAAATGTGACCCTAGGAGAGTGTTTCTAGCTGTGGAGGATGCGTGGCTTCTGAGATGACCATAGAGACATGTGATCCTATATAGCAGGATCACATGGGCTCTGTGATCATCCCAGGGAGAAGGACGGTCGGCCTTGTTTACAACAGCCGACCGTCCTTCTCTCTCAACAGGGAATGATTGCGGGTGTCAGGTGGCAATCTGAGCCACCTGATACATGCATCGGCTTCCTCCCTGACAAGTGGGGGTGGGTGCACGCCACCAGCACCACGTGCTCGCCGCTGAGACTCCCGAGGGCGAGCGCCGTACATGTACGCCAATTCGCCCAGGAGCGGCTGCCTGCCACAGTACATCTGCGGCGGGCATAAAGGAGTTAATATCCACAAGTGCGCTTTTCAGTGCAGCAAAGTTTTCAGCGCACTGAGCAAATTTCTATGCTCAAAACCCCATTCATTTCCACCACAACGGTTAACTCTAAACTAATGGCCTGTAGGGGAATCTTTTTGTAGATTTTGCATATAAAGTGAGAACAGAGTATCTTGAGTTACTATATTAAACGGTGCCTTAGAACATCAAAACAGTCTGGTATACCATTACATATACTGTATAATAAGCACTGCAATATTAATTTAGTAGTTGAAGAAGGTTTACAACATTAACTCTTTCCTATTTGCTCAAGTATGAGTTGGACTGAATGGCCCTCATGCTTGAAATTGGCAAGACCTAATAATGACTTGAAGTTGTTTAGCCGTTTCTTGGCCAATAGACTTGCAAAAAATATTTCTGCTTTAATTAATCCTGACCAAACTGGTTTTATCCCTGGTAGACAAATAAGGGATAACATTCATTTGGTCACAAACATTATCCAAGATGCTAACCTCCACGCTCATCCAACATGTATTCTAAAGCTGGATACACACTATACAACTTTTGTTGTCAGATTTCCTTTAGATTTACCTTTTCTATGTAGTGCAAGGGCCTGCCTGATTGCAAACAAATTGAAAGTGTTTAGATTTGACCTCCTATTATATAGTTATGGTAAATCTAAAGGAAAAAGTCTAAAGAAAATTGTATAGTGTGTATGGCCCATTAGTCTAGACATGCATAAAGCCTTTGACAGCATCAGCTGGTCCTATTCAAAATTACTACTTCCCAAATATGGTATTTGTAATGAATTTGTACATGGTTTTATGGCCTTGTATCATGCCCCTTAAACTAGAGTTAAAATTCCCAGTTGTAATTATGAGTTTTTCCACCTTAATAGAGGCACTAGACAAGGTTGCCCTTTCTCTCCACTTTTGTTTGCTCTTACGATCGAGCCCCTTGCTTGTGCAATCAGGAGCAATTCTAATATTAGGGGTTATTGTAAAGTTACCTCAGAATTTAAAATCAGCCTTTACGCACATGACGTGTTGCTCTTTCTATCTGACCCTCATATTTCTCTACCCAATTTAATTCTGGAATTAAAAGCATTTCAGGAGATTTCAGGATTAGAAGTAAATATCTCCAAATGTTCAGCTATGCCCATTAATTTACCAAACTGGCTTAATACTTCTTTACGTGAAATCTTTTCGTTTTCATGGTGCACAAATTCCTTTGGATACCTAGGAGTACAAATTACTCCTTCCTATGATTCGCTCTTCTCAGCCAACTATCCCACACTTTTTGCTCATAATAGATTCCTATTAACCTCATGGTCATCATTTCATATTTCCTTTCTTGGCAGGGTTGCAGCTGTGAAAATGGGCATCTTACCTAAACTTTTATTCTTTTTTAGATCTTTGCCTATTTCTATTTCTCATTTCCATATTGTTTCCCTTCAAATAGACATCAATAAATTCATATGGAATGGTAAAAAATCCAAATATAATAAACATATTCTACACTGCCCTTAGTTGTTGGATGGTCTGAGCCTCCCAGATATTTGGTTATATTATTTAGCTGCTAGGCTGATACAACTAGCCCAATGGCATACTAATGATCATCTTCTCCCTTGGCTCACATTTGAGAAACACTCAGTTTCCCCACGCATTTTACAAACCCTCTTATGGTCTAGAACCTCTCCTTCTAGGGAAATTTTCCAAAAAAATAAAATAATTGCACACTTATACCAATTATGGAATAAGCTTAAAAATAAACACAATTTGATCTCAGAAGTTTCGCCCCATCAACCTATCTAGTGGATATTGGTTTCCCCCCTCATCCTACAGATATTGACCCTTTTTCCCTTTGGTGTGACAAGGGACTTATAAATCTAAAATCCCTTTCTATTAATAACTCTTTCTGCTCGTTTGAACAATTACAATCCATCCATAAGCTCCTTCACTCTCAATTGAACAATTACATACTTATTAAAGAATGTTTTCAGAAATTTCTTTCATTAAATCTTCATCCCCCCGTCACTTCGAGCCTATCTGCTATTCTTCTCCACGTGAAAGAGGCCTGATCTCGGTGCTTTATCGTCATCTTAATGAATTCTCTCTTCCTGACAAACATAAATATATGGTTCGATGGGAGGAAGAATTTGATTGTTCTTTTTCCATAGTCGAGTGGCGTTGAATGATAGATAGTCTTCGTAAATGTACAGTCTCAACATCCATTAGGGAAACTCCTTTGAAGCTTTATATTAGATGGTATATGACTCCCTCGCTTATCCACTCCTTCTACCCTTCCTTTTCACCTAGTTGTTTTAGAGGCTTCTCCGAAGATGGTTCTTTATTACATATATTCTGGAGCAGCAAATGTCTTCAAAATGTCTGGAACCCTACTTCCTCTAAAATTTTGCAATTTTCTGGTAGGAATATCCCCCTCACTCCTCAAATGTGTTTATTCCATAGTTACATAGGTTGAGGTTGAATAATGACAATAGTCCATCAAGTTCAACCTGTGTAGGTGTGTATGGACATATTCATTTCCCATACCTCTGAATGTTTTGATCTTGGAGATGTATGTCCAAGAGTCTATTGTATGCATCAATCCCAGAGGTTCCTTCTCTATTAATAGATTAATACATAGCTTGTTTTGTGCCATTCAATGGATAATTGCTCTTAATTGGAGTTTTGTGGTCTCAGGTTGTGTCAAGAATGGAGATGACCAGACTTTTGGATTATATACATCACTCACTTAATGATACGATGCACATTTTTAGAAGCAAGTGGGATACTTGAGATAAATATGCTACCTCTACATAAATATCACTATGTTCTGCTTAGATTTTTTTCATTATGTATCTTGTTATGGCTTTGAGTAATATCACTGTTTGTAATCGTTCACATTTGTATGACACCTTAATGCTAAACGTCTTCATTGTAGATCTCTTGTCATGTTTTTCTATAAGCATTTTTTGTTGTATTTGCTTGTTTTGGCAAGACCTTGTTATCACTGTCAGCATTTTATGTGATATAGGCAGAGGAAGAGCAGATAGGGTGATGAAGCAGGGACCAGCCACCTTATCACGTACCTGGAGATGAGCCTGACACTGTGAGGAAGGCCTCCCTTGCGCCTCTGACTCGGGACCCCTGATAGTGCAGACAGGGGACACCGGAGTGTAGAGTAGCATGAGTGCCTGGAGGTTTGCTTGAAGCAGACGATGGCTACTGGTGAGGGTTGCCAGAGAAGTCTGATGAGCAGGGTGTTGAGCAGGCAGCTGGTGCTGGAAGCAAGTGTTCCTGGGTAACAGGAGGAGCTTCCCAGGCAGGGTGGACGGATCTGGGAATGACAGAAGTGTAGTAAGACTAGCCGGGTCAGGAGCCAATCGGTAACGTAGAAGCCAGTAGGAGCAGACAGGAAGAGAGGTCACGGGACAAGCCAAGGTCGGTGCAGGTGGAGATCAGAGAATCGTCAGGACAAGCCGGGTCTGGAACTAGGAACAAGGTGCAGGTAAACAGGTAACAGGTATCCAAGGCTGAAGACAAAGCAGCACTAGAGCAGTGCAATGGCTGGGTTTAAATAGTCCCTTTGGCGCCAATGTCTAACGCACGTTCGTGTCCCCGCAAACGTGCGTGCGCAGCGCATGTGCGTGCGTGGTTGCGCGAATTCGCGCATGCGCATTGGCCATTGTCCGGTTTCTGACAGGGACATATCTTTGAACAGCAGACGTTCTCTTACACACCTTTTCCTGTCATTCCCACCAATAGGCTTTTTAAAAATCTTTCTTTGTTGACTGCCTCCCTCCCGGGTTAGGAAAGGGGCTAGTAGCCCGGGAATGTGTACTTAACTACATTGACAGCTCAGTGTGTCTTTTTTTCACCTCCATTTGTACATCTTGTGAGTTGCTGGATCCCCTTCACCGCTGTAGCTGTTGCTCCTTATTTCACATGTAAGTGTGACATCTGGGTTGGGGAATACATAAACAGGCGCTCCACGCCTGTTTATGTGTCGATATATGGAGCCAGGGTGGTGCTGCACAGGGTCGTCTATACAGCAACGATTTGATTCCTGCTGTAGTTTTGGGGAGGTTAGTGGAGCCACTCTCTATCTACATCAGGATATTATTTTTCCTATACTTTCTCATTTCTTTAAAGGCTTCAATATACCTCTCACTCTGGATAGGGCTATAAGGCCCTGTTTTGAAACTTCACCCTGACTCACAGACCTATGGCTACATTGCTTTTAAGATTATTTTTCCCCCGTGTCAGCCGGGGAGAGTATCTCATGATGGGAGCCTTCACCACAGTGGATGTCTGATATACCTTTCCTTTAAACACATTGTAACTACTACTATCCTGAAGAAGCAGTTAATGATCTGTGAAACATGTTGGGGATTGTCAATAACTTACCATGAAAGGCTGTATATTGTTACACCCTCTGTAATGTACATCTATTTCTATTTGTATGAAGAATTTTGCATATGGCTACATCAACAAGATAAAGGTAATACCGACACCTTCATCCTAAATAAGATCAGAAAAAGAAAACATGGGTATGTCGCAGGGCAGACATGGATATATTCTAGCTGGCCAAAAGGAGGGGTAATGACGCTATAAATCTACCCCGGCCATTCGGTCTTCCATGAATGCGCTGCCAAACTCCATGAAAAGGAAGGGGACAAGGATTTTTATGGTGCCATAAACTAGGGTACAATATTTGATAGACAAATAGAGTAATCCTATTTAAACTATAAAAACAATTTTATTCCAAAATTAAATTTAAAATTTTTTAAATAACATGCACAATTAATTTATGACATACACAGTGTATATCTAGACCACCAACAGACAGTGTAAATATATCAGCATTGGGCTATGGACTAATAAGCATAATCTAGAAGAGATGATTCAAACAAGGATCCTTATACATAGATCGAAGGATGGTCCGTGCCCTAAACCATAACTTGACATGTTTCGCGGACCTAAGCCGCTTCCTCAGAAGTTTATATTTTTTCAGACAGAATACACTGTGGTGGATAAACAAGATAAAAGATGTCAAAATCAACATATACAAATATTACATATCCCAGCGTCAATTTTATATACATCACCAGCTATGGCCCTCCCATGCAGTGCCCCCACCACCAAGGATCGTAAGAATTTCTAACCAGTTTAAATACCAATGACTTCAACCTCAAATTTACACATTCCATTCATCCTCAGTCAGTGTCCTTTCTAGATCTGGAGGTCCAGATACAGGTAGATGGTACCATAGCTACCAATCTTTACAGAAAGCCCAGTGCTGGGAACACAATATTGTGCGCAGCAAGTGTCTACCCCGCCCCCCTGGTTAAAAGTATACCCTATGCCCAATATCTTAAGTTGCGTAGGAATTGTTCTTCAGATCTGTATTTCAAGATCCAAGCAGACAAATAACTAATCAGACTAATGGAGTGAGGATATACACGCTCTACATTAAGGAAGGCCTTAAATAGGGCCACAAACCAATCAAGGGTATCCTTACTCTATAAAAAACCAACCCCCCCCTCTCTCCAACCACAGTGCCCCCAACTCTCCACCTCCCCTGCATAGTCCCCACCTCCAGCAGGGCAGAGGCAGAAACCAGCCTACCTGTCCCCTCCAGAGTCTCCCCACCAGCAGGGCAGGGGGTTGGAGGAGCTGCAGACCCCATATAAATTACTATTAAACAGCAAAAAAAAAGAAATGTCCAATAATGCTGTCTATTAAACATGTAAAAAAACTAAATGCTGTGCTTTGTGCAGTCCTTTGTAATGAAAAAAGTGCAGGGGGTCCCACCACCATTGACACTCTACTCTCACCTTACTGTTTGGACCTATTTGGTTAAAAATAAGTCAGATGTGCATTCCCGTTTAAGAGGTTCTCTCCAAGGCACCACTGCTCTCCCAGGGTCTTCCTCAATGTTTCTTGGCTAATACCTTTTAAACTCCAGACTAGGGATGTGCGAACATTCGCCAAACACCCGGATTTGCAGGGTGTCACCTCGATGAACACCCTGCCATGCACTGAGCACTGCACAGTGCATTCTGCACCCTGACTAGGCAAAGCTTTGATGAATCATGGCTCAGTGTAAGCTGGTTTTTAAGGAGCGGGCCCGGGAAGCCGGCCGCGACATCCTTAACAACCGATGTGTCATCAGCTGTCAAGCTGAATAAAAAAAATGTAAATTAAAAAAAAATGTGGGGGGGACAAACCAGACCCTTATCAAAGAATGCAGATCGGCAGGTCGGGAAAGAGGAGAGGACAATTCAATTAGCTGCAAGTACACCATTCAAGTACACCATTTTAAGTACATTGAAGAGATATTGCAGGAAACTGAAGAGATTGAATAGATACTGCAAGAGATTGGCTTGGAGTTTGCAACTGACTCATCTGTATTTTTTGCTGGCTATTGCTTGAGAAGGGGAAAGGAATTTGGTCAGGTGTTTGCTATTTGCATTTGCTAATGAGACTAGCCCATTAAGGTGTTAGAATTGTTGCTGGGGGAGGAGCTGTGAAGGAGTGTGTATATATAGAGAAATACTAATTAGCTGGCCTAATTCAATTAGCTGCAAGTACACCATTCAAGTACACCATTTTAAGTACATTGAAGAGATATTGCAGGAGATAGTCAGGAGGTAGGCTGGAAGGTGGAAAAAAGAAAAAAAAAGGTAAGATTTGTTTGACTTAAATTTACATTTTTTTTTCTCTCCTCTTTAAAATGGCAGACTTGGTTCAGTGCAGGAATTGTTGTGCATTTATTTCATGTTCCACTCTTTGGAGATTCGGATGCTGTCAGATCTGTAGGCAATTCTCCTTACTGCAGCAGGAAATTGCATTTTTGAAATCAGAGATATTTAAATTATCTGTTAAACAAACTCCAGCTGGGACTGCTGCAATGCCACTGCCACAGAGGACCCCCAGAAATGGCAGATGGGTTACTGTAGGTTCTGGAAGACTTAGAGTGGTGGATAGAAGACAAGTCCCACAGTCGTTGGTTCTCCAAAATTCATTTGCAGCACTCTCAGAATGTAAGGACAACATGGATATGGACTCAAGCACAGAGGGTGAGAAACCATCGACTCCTATGTCTAATGTATGCAAGACTGCAGCCAAGGACAAAAAAGATAAAGTGAAGTCTCAAAGGAAGCAGCTGTTGCTGGGTGATTCAATCATAAGAAGTGTGGAGCTTAAAGAAAATGGTTCCGTGAGATGTCTCCCTGGTGCTACTGCTAGGCGAGATAGAAGACGTATTATTAATATTGTTAAGCAAGCAAAGCAGGAAGGGGACGTGGATGTTCTTGTCCATCTAGGGACAAATGACCTGGCTTGCAATGAAATGTCAGAGGTGAAAAAATCTTTTATCACACTTGGAAATGACATACAGCATTTTGCATCCACCATTTCATTTTCTGAAGTTCTGCCTGTGCATAATGTTCAGAATGATAGGCAGAGGCGCATAAAGGAGTTCAACATATGGCTTAGTAAATGGTGTCAAGAGCAAGGATTTGGCTTTGTTTCTCATGATAGCTCTACTTGGAATAGAAAGGAACTGTACAAAAAAGATGGTTTGCACCTTTCTCTCAAAGGAACAAATGTACTTAGTGAACAACTCCAAGAATTTGCGAAATAGTATTTAAACTAGGAAGGGGGGGCAAAAGAGTGAAAATACAAGAGTCCAATTGCCCCCCGAAACAATGCCAGAACAGGTCAGAAGCACAGAGGTTAAGAAATGATAAGCTCAGAGTCCTGTCTACAAATGCTCGCAGTTTAGGTAAAAAAATCAATGAACTTGGGTCAATAATGGAATCTGAGAATGTAGATTTAGTGGCTGTTACAGAGACATGGTTTAATGAAAGAAATGACTGGGACATAACCATACCAGGGTACTCTTTATACAGAAGAGACAGAGTAGGCAAGAAAGGAGGAGGAGTGGCCCTGTATGTGAAAGATAGCATTAAATCTAACCTAATACAAGTTGGTGAGGCCAACATAGAGTCAGTTTGGGTTACGTTGCAGTTTGCTAATCATGCAGTAACTCGTGTAGGTGTGATATATAGGCCACCTGGTCAAGTTAAAGAACTAGATGATCTACTAGTTGAAGAAATAGCTAAAATGACAATGAAAGGAGAAGTTATCATTATGGGAGATTTCAATCTTCCAGATATAAACTGGAAAACCAAAATAGCAAGTTCTACCAGGAGTACAGATATTCTAAATTCCCTACTGGGGTTGTCTCTGCAACAAGTGGTTGAGGAGCCAACCCGGAGGGAGGCCATTTTGGATCTGGTATTCACAAATGGGGATTCGGTATATGATGTCATTGTAGGCGAAACCTTGGGATCTAGTGATCACCAGTCAGTGTGGTTTAATATAAGAACTGTGAAAGAGTCACACCACACAAAAACAAAAGTTTTAGATTTTAGAAAAACAGACTTTTCAAAAATGAAATTAGTCATAAATGAGTCCTTATCAGACTGGAACGGATTACATGGAGTCCAGGAGAAATGGGACTACTTAAAAGGTGCATTATTGAAGGCAACAGAAAATTGCATTAGACTTGTCAGTAAAAGCAAAAAAAGGAAGAGACCACTGTGGTACTCAGCAAAAGTGGCCCAAATCATTAAAAATAAAAAGCTAGCATTTTGTAATTATAAAAAAACCCAGAGCAATGAAGATAAGGAAATCTACAAGATTAGGCAGAAAGAGGCCAAGCAAGTTATAAGAACTTCTAAAGCGCAGGCAGAAGAAAAACTAGCTCAGTCTATGAAAAAGGGGGATAAGACATTCTTCAGATATATAAATGAAAAAAGGAAATTAAAACAAGGAATAACTAAATTAAAAACAAAGGACGGAAGGTATGTAGAAGAAAATAAAGGGCTAGCTGACTGCCTTAATGAATACTTCTGTTCAGTTTTTACAGAAGAAAAAGAAGGAGAAGGACCTCCACTTGAAAGGATGACTAATGAATCATTTGATGCATGTGTCTTTACAGAGGAAGACATTCTAAGATTGCTGTCTAAAGTGAAGACAAATAAGTCACAGGGTCCTGATGGGATACACCCAAGATTATTAAAAGAGCTTAGTGGTGAGCTGGCAAAACCATTAACAGATCTATTTAACCAATCATTAGTAACAGGAGTCGTCCCGGAAGACTGGAAATTGGCAAATGTCGTGCCCATTCACAAGAAAGGTAGTAGGGAGGAATCGAGCAACTATAGACCAGTGAGTCTGACATCAATAGTAGGCAAATTAATGGAAACCCTATTAAAGGATAGGATTGTGGAACATCTTAAATCCCATGGATTGCAAGATGAAAAACAACATGGGTTTACTTCAGGGAGATCATGTCAAACAAATCTTATAGATTTTTTTGACTGGGTGACTAAAATAATAGACGGTGGAGGTGCAGTAGACATTGCATATCTAGATTTTAGTAAGGCTTTTGACACTGTCCCACATAGAAGACTTATCAATAAACTGCAGTCATTGAGCATGGACTCCCATATTGTTGAGTGGATTAGGCAGTGGCTGAGTGACAGACAACAGAGGGTTGTAGTCAATGGAGAACATTCAGAACAAGGTCATGTTACCAGTGGGGTACCTCAGGGATCTGTACTGGGACCAATTTTGTTTAATATCTTCATAAGTGATATTGCAAAAGGCCTCGATGGTAAGGTTTGTCTTTTTGCTGATGACACAAAGATATGTAACAGGGTTGATGTTCCTGGAGGGAAACGCCAAATGGAAAAGGATTTAGGAAAACTAGAAGAATGGTCAGAACTCTGGCAACTGAAATTTAATGTGGATAAGTGCAAGATAATGCACCTGGGGCGTAAAAACCCAAGGGCAGAATATAGAATATTTGACACAGTCCTGACCTCAGTATCTGAGGAAAGGGATTTAGGAGTAATTATTTCAGAAGACTTAAAGGTGGGAAGACAATGTAATAGAGCAGCACGAAATGCCAGCAGAATGCTTGGATGTATAGGGAGAGGTATAAGCAGTAGAAAGAGAGAAGTGCTTATGCCACTGTACAGAACACTGGTGAGACCTCACTTGGAGTATTGTGCGCAGTACTGGAGGCCATATCTCCAGAAGGATATAGATACTCTAGAGAGAGTTCAGAGAAGAGCTACTAAACTAGTACATGGATTGCAGGAAAAAACTTACCAGGAAAGGATAAAGGACCTTAACATGTATAGCTTGGAAGAAAGAAGAGACAGAGGGGATATGATAGAAACATTTAAATACATAAAGGGAATCAACTCGGTAAAGGAGGAGAGCATATTTAAAAGAAGAAAAACTACCACAAGAGGACACAGTTTTAAATTAGAGGGGCAAAGGTTTAAAAGTAATATGAGGAAGTATTACTTTACTGAGAGAGTAGTGGATGCATGGAATAACCTTCCTGCAGAAGTGGTAGCTGCAAATACAGTGAAGGAGTTTAAGCATGCATGGGATAGGCATAAGGCTATCCTTCATACAAGATAGGGCCAGGGACTATTCATAGGATTCAGATATATTGGGCAGACTAGATGGGCCAAATGGTTCTTATGTTTCTATGACAAGTGAGCGGCCCCCCTTCTCCTGAACCATACCAGGCCACATGCCCTCAACATGGGGGGGGGGCTCGGTGCTTTGGGGTAGGGGGGGCTCTGACATCACGTGAGGTCAGAAGGGGAAAGGGTCACCAAGGGATGTAGCCGGGGGGCCCGCCCCTTGCCTATATAAGAACTGTCAAAGCGCAGAGCAGGCAGACAGGTCCGGTGTGCATCGTGATTGACGACAGATTTACATTGAGGAACACTATTTTTTTATTTTTTAATAAAGGACTTGCCAAAAACTTTTTCTTGTGGTTATTACTTTTTGGCACTTTTTTGGTGATTAGGTTACATAGTTACATAGTTAGTCAGGTTGAAAAAAGACATCTGGCTCAACCAATAAAAAACAAAAAAACTGTAAAGAAAACCCAACCATACAGACCCATATACACAATCCTATACCCGCAGTTGATCCAGAGAAAGGTGAAAAAACATGAAAAAAGCATGATCCAATTTGCTACAGCAGGGTAACAAATTCCTTCCTGATCCCCCGAGAGGCAATCAACTTTACCTATAAATATTAGTACACAGTTATATTATGTACACCCAGGAAAGAATCCAGGCCTTTTGTTAAAGCAATCTAGTGAGCTAGCCAGAACCACCTCTGGAGGGAGTCTATTCCACATTTTCACAGCTCTTACGGTGAAGAAACATTTTCGTATTTGGAGATGAAATCTGTTTTCCTCTAGACGTAAAGAGTGCCCCCTTTTCCTCTGTGTTGACTTTAAAGTGAATAACTTAACACTATATGGACTCCTTATGTATTTATACATGTTGATCATATCTCCCCTTAATCTCCTCTTCTGATGAAATAATACAAACCTGATTCCAAACAAGTTGGGACACTGTACAAATTGTGAATAAAAACAGAATGCAATGATGTCGAAGTTTCAAATTTCAATATTTTATTCAAAATGCAACATTGATTACATATCAAATGATAAAACTGAAAATGTATATTAAAAAAGAATAGTGCACACGCAAAAGAAATGACTATCAAATATGGAGACAATCCATAAATAAAAATGGGGATTTAGTCCCACCATATGGCCATATCGTGCTCAAGCCCACCACTACGTCAAAGTACCCCATTATCATCATTATCATATTTTCATATATCAAAAAAATATTATATATTTTTTTGCTTGTTTATTATGTATTCGGTCTGACCAGACCCCACCCCCCACACACACCTGTACTCTATCAGTGTCCACTATCAAGTAGATATAGGAGGAGTCTCTTGTAGTGCATTAGCACATCTATCCCAGCAAGGAGTGTTGTCTCCAAGGGTTAGAGAGGCTGGATTCACCCCTTTTTTATGGATAGTGTAGGACCCACTGATAATGGGGTACTTTGACGTAGTGGTGGGCTTGAGCACGATATGGCCATAAGGTAGGACTAAATCCCCATTTTTATTTATGGATTGTCTTGTAAAGGTAGGTGGAGGATCCTTAAGAACGATTTCAGGGACTTAGGTAATAGATTGAGGAAAAGGACCTCCAAGGTGGTTTTCTCTGAAATACTGCCTGTACCTCGAGCCACACAGGAGAGGCAGAAGGAGCTTAGGGAAGTTAACAAGTGGCTGAGGAATTGGTGTAGGAAGGAGGGGTTTGGGTTCCTGGAGAACTGGGCTGACTTCTCAGTCGGCTACCGGCTCTTTAGTAAGGATGGGCTGCACCTTAATGGGGACGGTACAGCTCTTTTGGGGAGAAAGATGGCCACCGAGTTGGAGGGGCTTTTAAACTAGGAGACGGGGGGGAGGGCTCAGAAATAGAATCAGTCAGGAGGGAGCAGAGGACTGAAGGCAGTTGTAGGGTCAATAGCGACAGTAGGTCAACAACATCAATTGGCGGGTCTGTGTGGGAGAACAGCAGACCAAACAGAAATAAACAAAACCGCCAATCACGTTTAACTTCCGTAAAACTAAGAGGGGTATATGCTAATGCCAGGAGCCTAGCTAATAAGATGGATGAGTTGGACATGTTAGTACATGAGGAGGACATAGACCTTGTGGGAATAACGGAGACTTGGTTCGACCCCTCACATGACTGGCTGGCCAATATCCAAGGGTATTCGGTGTACCGGAAGGACAGGGTTGGTAAAAGAGGGGGAGGGGTATGTCTCTATGTCAAGAACAATATAAAGGTGCTAGAAAGGAGTGACATTACGGATGGGATGAGCATGGATTTAGAATCTGTGTGGGTTGAACTCGATAGGGAAGAAGATAAGGGAAAAGTAGTTGTGGGGGTTTGCTATAGGCCACCTAACCAAGGGGAGGAGGTAGAGCTGGAATTTTTAGCACTAATAGGTAAAGCGGCAAAACTAGGATCAGTCATCATATTGGGGGACTTCAATTATCCCGACATTGACTGGGAAGAGGGGACTGCACACTCGCATAAGGCCCGGCTATTCACGGAAACCTTACAGGATAACTACATGTCGCAGTTCGTGGATTCCCCTACTAGAGAGAATGCTATCCTGGATCTATTGATCACTAATGACCCAGACATAATCTCGGAGGTAGGAGTCCAGGACAACCTGGGCTCTAGCGATCACAGGATGATCACATTTAGTATAAATAACAATATAAAAAGGCAAGTGGGGAACATAAGAACCCTAAACTTCAGAAGGGCAGACTTTCCAAAATTGTACTCATTGATGGAAAGGGTAAACTGGGACCAAACCCTGGGATCACTGACCACAGAGGAAAAATGGGAATGCTTTAGAACAATATTAAGCAAAGGCATCTTGCAGTGCATTCCTATGGGGAATAAATTTAGAAGAGACAAAGCCAAACCTGGCTGGCTAAACCGTAGCGTTAAAAAACTTATTAGGGGAAAAAAATTGGCCTTCAAGAAATATAAATCAGAGGGCACCGTATCGGCCTTCCAGCAATACAAGGAGGAAAAAAAGAAGTGTAAACACGAAATCAAGATGGCTAAAATCAACTTTGAGAGACAAATAGCGGAGGATAGTAAAAAAAACCCAAAGAAATTCTTTAAATATATCAACAGCAAAAAAACTAGGGCAGAGCATATTGCACACATAATTAGCGATGATGGGAGGATGGTTACAGAGGACACTGAAAAAGCAACCGTGCTGAATTCTTTTTTCTCGTCAGTCTTTACGCAGGAAAAGGAAGGGTACACTGACCATGACTGTATGGTTAGTAGTAATACACAGGACTTGCCACTATGGCTAACAGAGGGGGAAATCAGGGAAAGACTGGATAAACTTAACACAAACAAATCACCAGGCCCGGATGGCGTACATCCGAGAGTGCTCAAGGAACTCAGTATGGTTATATCTAGACCACTGTTCCTGATCTTTGCTGACAGTATTAGGACAGGAGATGTACCAGGGGATTGGAGGAAGGCTAACGTGATTCCGATATTCAAAAAGGGCCAGAGACATATCCCGGGAAATTATAGGCCTGTCAGTCTGACATCAATAATATGTAAACTTTTGGAGGGGATGATAAGGGACTATATCGTAGAGTATGCTAAAGACAACAACATCATCAGTAGTAACCAGCACGGGTTTACAAATGGGCGATCTTGTCAAACCAATCTCTCAGCATTCTACGAGGAAGTGAGCTGTGAGCTAGATAGGGGGAGACCAGTGGATGTGGTGTACTTGGATTTCGCTAAGGCGTTTGATACAGTTCCCCACAAGCGCTTAATTTATAAAATAAGGTCTGCAGGTATCGACAGCAGGGTTTGCTCTTGGATACGGAATTGGCTAAAAGGCCGTGTCCAAAGGGTAGTAATAAACAGCGCATACTCAGACTGGTCTGAGGTAGTAAGCGGGGTGCCCCAGGGCTCAGTCCTGGGACCAACCTTGTTCAATTTATTCATAAACAGCATTGAGGACGGGATCAGTAGTTCGTTATCAGTTTTTGCAGATGACACAAAATTGGCCAGGGCAATAACTGCACAGCATGAAGCAGATATCCTACAGAATGACCTGGACAAAATTACGGAGTGGGCAACGACATGGCAAATGAGGTTTAATGTGGAGAAGTGTAAGGTTTTGCACTTGGGGACCAAAAACATAAAAACACAATACACGTTAGGAGGGGAACCCTTGGGGGAATCAAAAATGGAGAAGGATCTGGGAGTCTTAGTTGATGATAGATTAGGCAACAGCATGCAATGCCAAGCGGCAGCTTCCAAAGCCAACAGAATATTAGCATGCATAAAGAAAGGGATGTATTCCAGAGATAAGACTATAAGCCTTCCACTTTATAAAACTCTGGTCCGACCGCATCTGGAGTATTCTGTCCAGTTCTGGTCGCCAGTCCTCAGGAGGGATGTGTTGGAGCTGGAGAAAGTCCAGAGAAGGGCAACTAAACTGATTAGGGGGTTGGAGGACCTTACCTATGAAGAGCGGCTGCAATCGCTCGATTTATTTTCCCTGGAGAAAAGACGTCTGAGAGGGGACATGATAGCAATTTATAAATATCTCAATGGGGATCTCAGCTTAGAAGAAAAGCTGTTCATTCGAAGGAATTGCATGAGGACTCGAGGACATACAATGCGATTAGAGGAGAAGCGTTTTAACCTCAGGCAACGTGGGGGGTTCTTTACTGTTAGGGCTACAAGATTGTGGAATTGTCTACCACAAGAGGTGGTTTCTGCGGGTAGTATGGTGACTTTCAAAAGACTCTTAGACTTACATCTCAAGGATCAGGAGATTGAGGGCTATGTTAGATGATTACAGTCACACACACCTACACAGGTTGAACTGGATGGACTATTGTCTTTATTCAACCTCACCTACTATGTAACTATGTAACTATGTAACATATTTGATAGTCATTTCTTTTGCATGTGTGCGCTATTCTTTTTTAATATACATGTTGCTTGGTCCATAGCTGCACCGGCTTTAGATATACATGTTCAGGGCTTGCTCCCCCAATTTTTTGCTTGTTTATTAAGTATTCGGTCTGACCAGACTTCTGAGGTTGAGCACCCCACCCCCCACACACACCTGTACTCTATCAGTGTCCACTATCAAGTAGATATACGAGGAGTCTCTTGTAGTGCATTAGCACATCTATCCCAGCAAGGAGTGTTGTCTCCAAGGGTTAGAGAGGCTGGATTCACCCCTTTTTTATGGATAGTGTAGGACCCACTGATAATGGGGTACTTTGACGTAGTGGTGGGCTTGAGCACGATATGGCCATATGGTGGGACTAAATCCCCATTTTTATTTATGGATTGTCTCCATATTTGATAGTCATTTCTTTTGCATGTGTGCGCTATTCTTTTTTAATATACATGTTGCTTGGTCCATAGCTGCACCGGCTTTAGATATACATGTTCAGGGCTTGCTCCCCCAATTTTTTGCTTGTTTATTAAAACTGAAAATGTATCATGTTAAGGGAAAAATATTTTCATTTTAAACTTCATAGCATCAACACATCTCAAGAAAGTTGGGACAAGGCCATGTTTACCACTGTGTGGCATCTCCTCTTCTTTTTATAACAGTCTGCAAACGTCTGGGGACTGAGGAAACAAGTTGCTCAAGTTTAGGAATTGGAATGTTGTCCCATTCTTGTCTAATACAGGCTTCTAGTTGCTCAACTGCCTTAGGTCTTATTTGTCGCATCTTCCTCTTTATGATGTGCCAAATGTTTTGTATGGGTGAAAGATCTGGACTGCAGGCTGATGTTGTAATTGATGCAGTATATGGTCTGGCATTGTCATGTTGGAAAGTGCAAGGTCTTCCTTGAAAGAGAGACGATGTCTGGATGGGAGCATATGTTGTTCAAGAACTTGGATATACCTTTCAGCATTGATGGTGCCTTTCCAGATAAGCTGCCCATGCCACATGCACTCTTGCAACCCCATACCATCAGAGATGCAGGCTTCTGAACTGAGCCCTGATAATAACTTGGGTTGTCCTTGTCCTCTTTAATCCGGATGACATGGCGTCCGAGTTTTCCAAAAAGAACTTCAAATTTCTTTTTGGAAAACTTGGAAAACGCCTGCGCTTCTGGATCATGTTTAGATATGGCTTCTTTTTTGGAGTTTTAGCCGGCAACGGCGAATGGCGAATGGCACGGCTAATGGCACGGTGGATTGTGTTCACCGACAATGTTTTATGGAAGTATTCCTGAGTCCATGTTGTGATTTCAATTACAGTAGCATTCCTGTATGTGATGCAGTACCATCTAAGGGCCCGAATATCACGGGCATCCAGTATGGTTTTCCGGCCTTGATCCTTAAGCACAGAGATTGTTCCAAATTCTCTGAATCTTTGGATGATATTATGCACTGTAGATGATGATAACTTCAAACTCTGCAATTTTTCTCTGAGAAAGCCCTTTCTGATATTGCTCCACTATTTTTTGCTGCAGCATTGGGGGAATTGGTGATCCTCTGCCCATCTTGACTTCTGAGAGACACTGCCACTCTGAAAGGCTCTTTTATACCCAATCATGTTGCCAATTGACCTATAAGTTGCAAATTGGTCCTCCAACTGTTCCTTATATGTACATTTAACTTTTCCGGCCTCTTATTGCTACCTGTCCCAACTTTTTTGGAATGTGTAGCTCTCATGAAATCCAAAATGAGCCAATATTTGGCATGACATTTCAAAATGTCTCACTTTCAACATCTGATATGTTATCTATATTACCGTATTTATCGGCGTATAACACGCACTTTTTCCTCCTAAAAATGGAGGAAAAAGCAGCAGTGCATGTTATACGCCGATATTAAAAAAAAAAGTGCCAGGAAACATCGCCGAGAGCAGAAGGGGCGGGTCGGGCCGAGGAGAAGGAATGACGAGCTGTCATTAGAGCAGAAGGGGGTGGGCCGGGCCGAGGAGAAGGAAGGACGAGCTGTCATTAGAGCAGAAGGGGGCGGGCCGGGCCAAGGAGAAGGAAGGACGAGCTGTCATTAGAGCAGAAGGGGGCGGGCCGGGCCGAGGAGAAGGAAGGACGAGCTGTCATTAGAGCAGAAGGGGGCGGGCCGGGCCTAGGAGAAGGGGGAATGAGCGAGCGCAGTCATCGGAAGTCCCGCCTATGACAGACGTCACACGTCTCGGCAGAGGAGGCGGGACTTCTGATGACTGCGCTCGCTCGTTCTCCCTTCTCCTCGGCCAGGCCCGCCCCGCCCCCTTCTGCTCTTATGACAGCTCGTCCTTCCTTCTCCTCGGCCCGGCCCGCCCCTTCTGCTCTCTGCGCTGCTATCCTCCCTTTTTTAAAACATATTCGGACAGTTCCAAAGGCGCTTGCGAGGCTGCATATTTGGACACTGCGCTTGAGAGGCTGCATATATTGAGGCTGCATATATGGACACTGCTGATGGGCTGCATATATGGACACTGCATATATGGACACTGCTGGTGAGGCTGCATATATGGACACTGCTGATGGGCTGCATATATGGACACTGCATATATGAACACTGCTGTTGGGCTGCATATATGGACACTGCATATATGGACACTGCTGGTGAGGCTGCATATATGGACACTGCATATATGGACACTGCTGATGGGCTGCATATATGGACACTGCTGGTGAGGCTGCATATATGGACACTGCATATATGGACACTGCTGATGGGCTGCATATATGGACACTGCATATATGGACACTGCTGATGGGCTGCATATATGGACACTGCATATATGGACACTGCTGGTGAGGCTGCATATATGGACACTGCATATATGGACACTGCTGATGGGCTGCATATATGGACACTGCTGAAGGGCTGCATATATGGACACTGCTGATGAAGATGCATTGCTGGACACTGCTGATGAGGCTGCATTCATGGGCACTGGTGAGATGTCATTTGATTTAAAAAAAAAATGTTCTGAGTTCAAAGCTGTTTATTTTAAATTTAAGCTTTTTTTCCTGAAATTTCTCTCCAAATATTGAGGTGCGTGTTATACGCCAGCGCGTGTTATACGCCGATAAATACGGTATATATATTTATGTGAATAAAATATAAGTTTGTACAAATTGTGAGTAAAAAAGGAATGGGCTAATTTACAAATCTTATAGTGTCCCAACTTTTTTGGAATCAGATTTGTAAATTCAGTTCCTCTAATCTTTTCTCATAGCTGAGCTCCTCCATACCTCTTATCAGTTTGCTTGCCCTTTTCTGCTTTTTCTCCAGTTCCCTGGTATCCTTTTTAAGAACTGGTGCCCAAAACTGAACTGCATATTCCAGATGAGGTCTTACTAATGATTTGTACAGGGGCAAAATTATATCGGTCTCTCTGGAGTCCAGGCCTCTGTTAATACAAGAAAGACTTTGCTTGCTTTGGATGCTGCAGCTTGGCATTGCATGCTATTATTAAGCTTCGGATCTACCAGGACACCCAGATCCTTCTCCGCTATGGATTCCCCCAGTTCTACTCCCCCTAGTATGTATGATGCATGCATATTCTTATCCCCCAAGTGCATAACTTTACATTTATCACCACTTGTAGTAGTAGTGCAATCACTACTTCCTTCATTTAACCCCACTACTATAGATGAGGTTGCTAAACTACTTGCTAACGTCCACTTAACAACCTGCCCTCTGGATCCTGTTCCCTCGCAAATGCTACGTTCACCCTCTGGCCCTATTCTACGCTCTCTAACCCACATCTTCAATCTCTCCCTCTCTTCTGGCATCTTCCCCAACTCTCTAAAACATGCACTAGTCAGCCCCATACTTAAAAAACCCTCACTGGACCCAACCGATCCTAACAACCTACGCCCAATTTCCCTGCTCCCCTTTTTATCTAAACTCCTTGAACGTCTGGTCTAGTAGGTCTGGATTTCAGCCTCAACACTCCACTGAAACTGCTCTCCTAAAACTGACAAACGATCTGCTAACTGCCAAAACCAATGGACACTACTCTGCACTCCTACTCCTGGACCTTTCTGCTGCCTTTGATACAGTTGACCATCCCCTCCTCCTCAAAAAACTCTACGCCTTCTGGTCTCCGTGACTGTACTCTTCACTGGTTATCTTCCTACTTATCCAACCGCACCTTTAGCTTTACTTACAATTCAACTTCCTCCTCTCCTCTTCCTCTTTCTGTTGGGGTCCCCCAGGGCTCTGTTCTCATACCCCTCCTATTTTCAATCTACACGTCCTCTCTAGGTCAGCTGATAGCCTCCCACGGCTTCCAATACCATCTCTACTCTGACGCTACTCAAATCTATTATCCACCCCTCAGCTCTCTCCCTTAGTCTCCTCACGTATCACTAATCTACTATCTGATATATCAGTCTGGATGTCACACCATTACCTCAAACTCAATCCGTCCAAAACCGAGCTTATAATCTTTCCTCCACCACGTGCCCCTTCCCCTGATCTCTCTGTCAATATTGATGGCATTACTATAGGCCCATCCCCGGATGCCAAGGTCCTAGGTGTTGTTCTGGACTCTGAACTCTCTTTTAAGCCCCACATGCAATCACTGTCCAAATCTTGCCGCCTCAACCTCCGCAACATCTCCAAAAAACGCCCCTTTCTAACCAAAGACACAACAAAGCTCCTAGTTCACTCCCTGGTCACCTCGCACCTCGACTACTGCAATTCCCTTCTCATTGGTTACCTCTTCACAGGCTATTACCCCTTCAATCCATCATGAATGCTGCTGCCAGGCTTATCCACCTCACCAATCGCTCAGTGTCCGCTGCTCCTCTCTGTCAAGCCTTCCACTGGCTTCCACTCACTCAACTAATTCAATTCAAAATACTAACAACTAGAGTTAAGCGGACACCTAGATGTCCATGTTCAGCGGGTTCGGCCGAACTTGAAAAAAAAGTCCGTGTCCCGGACTTTTTCCGAACTTTACCCGGACACCGAACCCCATTGAAGTCAATGGGGACCCGAACTTTCAGGCACTAAAATGGCTCTAAAACACCAATGGAAAGGGCTAGAGTGCTGCAAATGGTAGCAAAACGTAGTTAAAAGCATGGCGAGTGCTCTGCAAACAAATGTGGATAGGGAAATAACTTAAAACAACAAAAAAAAAACAGAAAAATAAAACAATGTTCTTCATCTGTGAAGGACGAGGCCCATATGGAGTAGGAGGGAGGTTGAGGTGGTGGTGGATGTGGCGGTGTCATAGGCGTGCGCACAGGGTGTGCCGGGTGTGCCTGGGCACACCCTAATCACCTAGGGCACATTAGCATTATCGCTCTGTTTGCCAGTGAGGAGATGGGAAAGATCTCCCTCGGACCTCGGGCCATAAGAGAAGTGCCACACACTTCTATTTCACTTTGCCAGCAAGGAGAGTAATGTATCGGGGCCATGTACATGTAGGCAAACACATGCATGTGTATTTAAACTTTGGGGTGCACACCCTAATGCAATAGGCTGCGCACACCTATGGGCAGTGTAGGTGGAAGCGGTAGCCAACACTGCTTTTTTTCAGTCATTTTAAATGAGGGTACACCCCAAAAGAGTGAGAAAGAGCAAAAATAGAACAATGGCTGGGTAAGGTCGGTATCCATCTCTATTCTGCACAAGGTACGAAAAAGTCCCTTAGGATCCATGCCTGGTTCATTTTAATGAACGTGAGCTTGTCCACATTGTCTCTGGACAGGCGGCTGCGCTTGTCTGTGATAACGCCCCCAGCCGTGCTAAATACACGTTCAGATAATACACTGGCTGCAGGGCATGTCAGCACCTCCAAGGCGTAAAGGGCAAGCTCAGGCCATGTGCCCAACTTGTAGACCCAGAAGTTGAAGGGGGCAGACCCGTCATTCAGTACGTCTAGGCGTGTGCACACATACTGCTCCACCATGTTGGTGAAATGCTGCCTCCTGCTAAGACGTTCCATATGAGCTGCTGGTGCTGCTGTTTGTTGTGGCGTGCTGACAAAGCTTTTCCACATTTCGGCCATGCTAACCCTGCCTTCTGAGGTGCTGGCGGTGCCCTGGTTGCGTTGGCGACCTCTTCCTCCTCCTCCTCTGCCTTGGCCTTGTGCTTCCCCTGTGGCCCCGCTGTCAGGTGGGAATGCCAGCAGCATCGCGTCTACCAGCGTGCGCTTGTACTCGCGCATCTTGCGATCGCGCTCCAGTGAGTGAATTAAGGACGGTACGTTGTCCTTGTAACGGGGATCCAGCAGCGTCATCGGCACTGGCCATGTTGGTGGAGTACTCAAAACAGCGCAACAAGGCACACAGGTCTCGCATGGAGGCCCAGTTATTGGTGGTGAAGTGGTGCTGTTCCGCAGAGCGACTCACGCGTGCGTGCTGCAGCTGAAACTCCACTATGGCCTGCTGCTGCTCGCACAGTCTTTCCAGCATGTGCAAGGTGGAGTTCCACCTTGTGGGCACGTCACATATGAGGCGGTGAGAGGGAAGGCCGAAGTTACGCTGCAGCGCTGACAGGCGAGCAGCAGCAGGGTGAGAACGCCAAAAGTGCGCACAGACGGCCCACACTTTCTGCAGCAGCTCTGACATATCGGGGTAATTTTTAAGGAACCTCTGCACCACCAAATTCAGCACATGCGCCAGGCAAGGGATGTGCGTCAAACCGGCTAGGCCCAGAGCTGCTATGAGATTTCGCCCGTTATCACACACCACCAGGCCGCGCTTGAGGCTCGCTGGCAGCAACGACTCATTTGTCTGCTGTTCCATGCTCCTCCACAACTCCTGCACGGTGTGTGGTTTTTCCCCCAAACAGGCAAGTTTTAAAACTGCCTGCTATCGTTTACCCCTGGCCGTGCTGAAGTTGGTGGTGAAGGTGTTACGCTGACCGGATGAGGAGGCGGTAGAGGAAGCGGAGTAGGAGGAGTTAGGAACAGGAGGCAAACTGAAGCGCCCTGCAATCCTCGGTGGTGGAAGGACGTGCGCTAAATTGCTATCCGCCTCAGGCCCATCCGCCACTGCATTTACCACGTGTGCCGTTAGGGAGATATAACGCCCCTGACCGTGCTTACTGGTCCACGTATCGGTAGTTAGGTGGACCTTGCCACAGATGGCGTTGCGCAGTGCACACCTGATTTTTTCCCCCACTTGGTTGTGCAGGGAAGGGATGTCTTGCCTGGAAAAGTAGTGGCGGCTGGGCACGACGTACTGTGGGACAGCCACCGACATAAGGCATTTAAAACTGTGCGTCTCCACAAGATGGAATGACAGCATTTCAAAGGCCAAGAGTTTTGAAATGCTGGCATTCAGGGCCAGGGATCGCGGGTGGGTAGGGGGGTACTTCCTCTTCCTCTCAAGTGTTTGGGAGATGGAAAGCTGAACGCTTCAAAGGGACATTGTGGAGATGGTTGGTGACCCAGGTGGTGGTGTTGCTGACAGATCGTCTGTTTGCGGGGTGGCAGGTGCCGGTATCACTACAGATGTGGATGGAGAGGCCGAGACTGCAGCAGAAGAGGAAGCAGGAGGAGCCAGAGACCTTTCTTGGTTTTGAAGGTGTCTATTCCACTGCAGCTCGTGCTTTGCACTTAGATGCCTGATCATGCAGGTTGTGCTCAGGTTGAGAAGGTTTATGCCTCGCTTCAGGCTCTGATTGCACAGGGTGCAAACCACTCGTGTCCTGTCATCAGCACATTTTCTGAAGAACTTCCACGCTAGAGAACTCCTTTGAGCTGGCTTTGGTGCGCTCGTTCCCTTGCTGAGTTGGGCAGTAGCAGGCGCAGTGTCTAGGGCACGGCCGCTCCGCTTCTGCACCCTGCTCCCTCTTCTGCTGTGCTGGTGGCTCTGTGCGAACACCGCCTCTTCCTCCAAACTACTCAGGTCACCTGCATGACCTTCATTCCATGTGGGGTCGAGGACCTCATCGTCCTCCGCATCATCTTCCACCCAGTCTTCACCCCTGCCCTCCTTGTCGGTCTCCACAATTCTGAATGCCGCAGCAGTTGGCACCTGCGTTTCGTCATCATCGGAGACGTGCTGCGATGGTACTTCCATGTACTCATTTTGAGAAATAAGTGGTTGGGCATCGCTGCACTCAATCTCTTCCACTTCTGGGGCAGGGCTAGGTGGATGGTCCTGGGAAACCCTGCTGACAGAGTCCTCAAAAAGAAGAAGAGACTGCTGTATGACTTGGGGCTCAGACTGCTTGTCTGATTTGCAAGGGGGTGAGGTGAAAGACGGTTGGACATTGGCTGCAGGTGCCAACTCTGACCTTTCTGCAGTAGACTGGGTGGGAGACAATGTGAAGGAACTGGAGGCACTGTCAGCAACCCAATCTACTATCGCCTGTACTTCTTCTGACCTCATCCCTTCTAGAGGCGCATTATGCCCTACCAAATACTGCTGCAGGTTCTGTCGCCTACTCACACTTGAGGAAGGTGTTTCACTTGTGCGTGTAGCTGGCACAGATCGACCACGTCCTCTCCTTGCAACAGGAGCTCTACCAGCAGCACCACGATCCAGGCCACGGCCCCTATTTGACGGTCTCCTCATATTTCTGTAATTTATGATCTTGCCCTAGAAAGGTGTTTATTGAATAGCGGAACAAAACAACAACAGTATCGCACGGGTGTATCTCACAGTCAAATATGCAAACTATGCCGCAATTTATTTTTTTTTACCCCAAAAGGGTGAATATTGAATAGCGGAATAGAAAAAAGGATAAAAAACGGTGTATCTCACACGTACAAACACAGACTAGGCCCCGATTAAAATTTTTTGTACCCTAAAGGGAGGATGAGGAGTAGGAGGAGTTCGGAACGGGAGGCAAACTGAAGCGCCCTGCAATCCTTGGCAGTGGAAGGAGATGCGCCAAACAAATTTAAAAGGTGTATCTCACACGTACCCATACAGACTATGCCGTAATTTAATTTTTTACACTCCAAAAGGGTGTATATTGAATAGCGGAATAGGAAAAATTTTATAATACGGTGTATCTCACACGTACAAACACAGACTAGGCCCCTATTACAATTTTTTGTACCCTAAAGGCAGGATGAGGAAGAGGAGTAGGAGGAGTTGGGAACAGGAGGCAAACTGAAGCGCCCTGCAATCCTCGGCGGTGGAAGGAGATGCGCCAAACAAATTTAAAAAGGTGTATCTCACATGTACCGATACAGACTATGCCGTAATTTAATTTTTTACACTCAAACAGGTTGTATATTGAATAGCGGAATAGGAAAAATTTTACAAAACGGTGGTGTATCTCACACGTACAAACCCAGACTAGGCCCCGATTACTATTTTTTGTACCCCCAAAGGCAGGATGAGGAGTAGGAGGAGTTTGGAACAGGCAGGAGGCACACTGAAGCACCCTGCAATCCTCGGCGGTATGAGATGCGCCCCAAAAATTGGAAAGGTGTATCTCACATGTACCGACACAGACTATCCCGCAATTTAATTGTTTTTACCCCAAAGGTGTAGATTGAATAGCGGAATTGAAAATATGATATCAAAAGGTGTATGTATCTCACACGTACCGACACAGACTATCCCGCAATTTAATTGTTTTTACCCCAAAGGTGTAGATTAAATAGCGGAATAGAAAATATTATCAAAAGGTGTATGTATCTCACACGTACAGAACCAGACTAGGCCCCGATTACTATTTTTTGTACCCCCAAAGGCAGGATGAGGAGTAGGAAGAGTTCGGAACAGGCAGGAGGCACACTGAAGCACCCTCAAATCCTCGGCAGTATGAGATGCGCCCCAAAAATTGGAAAGGTGTATCTCACACGTACAGACACAGACTATCCCGCAATGTAATTGTTTTTACTCCAAAGGTGTAGATTGAATAGCGGAATAGAAAATATGATATCAAAAGGTGTATGTATCTCACACGTAGAGACCCAGACTAGGCCCAAATTACTATTTTTTGTACCCCCAAAGGCAGGATGAGGAGTAGGAGGAGTTCGGAACAGGCAGGAGGCACACTGAAGCACCCTCAAATCCTCGGCAGTATGAGATGCACCCCAAAAATTGGAAAGGTGTATCTCACACGTACCGATACAGACTATCCCGCAATTTAATTGATTTTACCCAAAGGTGTAGATTGAATAGCGGAATAGAAAATATGATATCAGAAGGTGTATGTATCTCACAAGTAGAGACCCAGACTAGGCCCAAATTACTATTTTTTGTACCCCCAAAGGCAGGATGAGGAGTAGGAGGAGTTCGGAACAGGCAGGAGGCACACTAAAGCACCCTTCAATCCTCGGCAGTATGAGATGCGCCCCAAAAACTGGAAAGGTGTATCTCACACGTACCGATACAGACTATCCGGCAATTTAATTGTTTTTACCTAAAGGTGTAGATTAAATAGCGGAATAGAAAATATAATATCAAAAGGTGTATGTATCTCACACGTAGAGACCCAGACTAGGCCCAAATTACTATTTTTTGTACCCCCAAAGGCAGGATGAGGAGTAGGAGGAGCTCGGAAAAGGTAGGAGGCACACTGAAGCACCCTCAAATCCTCGGCAGTATGAGATGCGCCCCAAAAATTGGAAAGGCGTATCTCACACGTACGGATACAGACTATCCCGCAATTTAATTGTTTTTACCCAAAGGTGTAGATTGAATAGCGGAATAGAAAATATGATATAAGAAGGTGTATGTATCTCACACGTAGAGACCCAGACTAGGCCCAAATTACTATTTTTTGTACCCTCAAAGGCAGGATGAGGAGTAGTAGGAGTATGGAACAGGCAGGAGGCACACTGAAGCACCCTCAAATCCTCGGCAGTATGAGATGCGCCCCAAAAATTGGAAAGGTGTATCTCACACGTACCGATACAGACTATCCCGCAATTTAATTGTTTTTACCCAAAGGTGTAGATTGAATAGCGGAATTGAAAATATGATATCAAAAGGTGTATGTATCTCACACGTAGAGACCCAGACTAGGCCCAAATTACTATTTTTTGTACCCCCAAAGGCAGGATGAGGAGTAGGAGGAGTTCGGAACAGGCAGGAGGCACACTGAAGCACCCTCAAATCCTCGGCAGTATGAGATGCGCCCCAAAAAATGGAAAGGTGTATCTCACACGTACCGATACAGACTATCCCGCAATTTAATTGTTTTTACCCAAAGGTGTAGATTGAATAGCGGAATAGAAAATATGATATAAGAAGGTGTATGTATCTCACACGTAGAGACCCAGACTAGGCCCAAATTACTATTTTTTGTACCCCCAAAGGCAGGATGAGGAGTAGGAGGAGTTCGGAACAGGCAGGAGGCACACTGAAGCACCCTCAAATTCTCGGCAGTATGAGATGCGCCCCAAAAATTGGAAAGGTGTATCTCACACGTACCGATACAGACTATCCCGCAATTTAATTGTTTTTACCCAAAGGTGTAGATTGAATAGCGGAATAGAAAATATGATATAAGAAGGTGTATGTATCTCACACGTAGAGACCCAGACTAGGCCCAAATTACTATTTTTTGTACCCCCAAAGGCAGGATGAGGAGTAGGAGGAGTTCGGAACAGGCAGGAGGCACACTGAAGCACCCTCAAATCCTCGGCAGTATGAGATGTGCCCCAAAAAGTGGAAAGGTGTATGTCACACGTACCGATACAGACTGTCCCGCAATTTAATTGTTTTTACCCAAAGGTGTAGATTGAATAGCGGAATAGAAAATATGATATAAGAAAGTGTATGTATCTCACACGTAGAGACCCAGACTAGGCCCAAATTACTATTTTTTGTAACCCCAAAGACAGGATGAGGAGTAGGAGGAGTTCGGAACAGGCAGGAGGCACACTGAAGCACCCTCAAATCCTCGGCAGTATGAGATGTGCCCAAAACAGTGGAAAGGTGTATGTCACACGTACCGATACAGACTGTCCCGCAATTTAAATGTTTTTACCCAAAGGTGTAGATTGAATAGCGGAATTGAAAATATGATATCAAAAGGTGTATGTATCTCACACGTAGAGACCCAGACTAGGCCCAAATTACTATTTTTTGTACCCTCAAAGGCAGGATGAGGAGAAGGATGAGTATGGAACAGGCAGGAGGCACACTGAAGCACCCTCAAATCCTCGGCAGTATGAGATGCGCCCCAAAAATTGGAAAGGTGTATCTCACACGTACCGATACAGACTATCCCGCAATTTAATTGTTTTTACCCAAAGGTGTAGATTGAATAGCGGAATTGAAAATATGATATCAAAAGGTGTATGTATCTCACACGTAGAGACCCAGACTAGGCCCATATTTCTATTTTTTGTACCCCCAAAGGCAGGATGGGGAGTAGGAGGAGTTCGGAACAGGCAGGAGGCACACTGAAGCACCCTCAAATCCTCGGCAGTATGAGATGCGCCCCAAAAATTGGAAAGGTGTATCTCACACGTACCGACACAGACTATCCCACAATTTAATTGTTTTTACCCCAAAGGTGTAAATTTAATAGCGGAATAGAAAATATGATATCAAAAGGTGTATGTATCTCACACGTACCGACACAGACTATCCCGCAATTTAATTGTTTTTACCCCAAAGGTGTAGATTAAATAGCGGATTAGAAAATATGATATCAAAAGGTGTATGTATCTCACACGTACAGAACCTGAATAGGCCCCGATTACTATTTTTTGTACCCCCAAAGGCAGGATGAGGAGTAGGAGGAGTTCGGAACAGGCAGGAGGCACACTGAAGCACCCTCAAATCCTCGGCAGTATGAGATGCGCCCCAAAAATGGGAAAAGTGTATCTCACACGTACCGACACAGACTATCCCGCAATGTAATTGTTTTTACTCCAAAGGTGTAGATTGAATAGCGGAATAGAAAATATGATATCAAAAGGTGTATGTATCTCACACGTGCAGAACCAGATTAGGCCCCGATTACTATTTTTTGTACCCCCAAAGGCAGGATGAGGAGTAGGAGGAGTTCGGAACAGGCAGGTGGCACACTGAAGCACCCTCAAATCCTCGGCAGTATGAGATGCGCCCCAAAAATTGGAAAGGTGTATCTCACACGTACCGATACAGACTATCCCGCAATTTAATTGTTTTTACCCAAAGGTGTAGATTGAATAGCGGAATTGAAAATATGATATCAAAAGGTGTATGTATCTCACACGTAGAGACCCAGACTAGGCCCAAATTACAATTTTTTGTACCCCCAAAGGCAGGATGGGGAGTAGGAGGAGTTCGGAACAGGCAGGAGGCACACTGAAGCACCCTCAAATCCTTGGCAGTATGAGATGCGCCCCAAAAATTGGAAAGGTGTATCTCACACGTACCGATACAGACTATCCCGCAATTTAATTGTTTTTACCCAAAGGTGTAGATTGAATAGCGGAATAAAAAATATGATATCAAAAGGTGTATGTATCTCACACGTAGAGACCCAGACTAGGCCCAAATTACTATTTTTTGTACCCCCAAAGGCAGGATGGGGAGTAGGAGGAGTTCGGAACAGGCAGGAGGCACACTGAAGCACCCTGCAATCCTCGGCAGTATGAGATGCGCCCCAAAAACTGGAAAGGTGTATCTCACACGTACCGATACAGACTATCCGGCAATTTAATTGTTTTTACCTAAAGGTGTAGATTAAATAGCGGAATAGAAAATATAATATCAAAAGGTGTATGTATCTCACACGTAGAGACCCAGACTAGGCCCAAATTACTATTTTTTGTACCCCCAAAGGCAGGATGAGGAGTAGGAGGAGCTCGGAAAAGGTAGGAGGCACACTGAAGCACCCTCAAATCCTCGGCAGTATGAGATGCGCCCCAAAAATTGGAAAGGCGTATCTCACACGTACGGATACAGACTATCCCGCAATTTAATTGTTTTTACCCAAAGGTGTAGATTGAATAGCGGAATAGAAAATATGATATAAGAAGGTGTATGTATCTCACACGTAGAGACCCAGACTAGGCCCAAATTACTATTTTTTGTACCCTCAAAGGCAGGATGAGGAGTAGTAGGAGTATGGAACAGGCAGGAGGCACACTGAAGCACCCTCAAATCCTCGGCAGTATGAGATGCGCCCCAAAAATTGGAAAGGTGTATCTCACACGTACCGATACAGACTATCCCGCAATTTAATTGTTTTTACCCAAAGGTGTAGATTGAATAGCGGAATTGAAAATATGATATCAAAAGGTGTATGTATCTCACACGTAGAGACCCAGACTAGGCCCAAATTACTATTTTTTGTACCCCCAAAGGCAGGATGAGGAGTAGGAGGAGTTCGGAACAGGCAGGAGGCACACTGAAGCACCCTCAAATCCTCGGCAGTATGAGATGCGCCCCAAAAAATGGAAAGGTGTATCTCACACGTACCGATACAGACTATCCCGCAATTTAATTGTTTTTACCCAAAGGTGTAGATTGAATAGCGGAATAGAAAATATGATATAAGAAGGTGTATGTATCTCACACGTAGAGACCCAGACTAGGCCCAAATTACTATTTTTTGTACCCCCAAAGGCAGGATGAGGAGTAGGAGGAGTTCGGAACAGGCAGGAGGCACACTGAAGCACCCTCAAATTCTCGGCAGTATGAGATGCGCCCCAAAAATTGGAAAGGTGTATCTCACACGTACCGATACAGACTATCCCGCAATTTAATTGTTTTTACCCAAAGGTGTAGATTGAATAGCGGAATAGAAAATATGATATAAGAAGGTGTATGTATCTCACACGTAGAGACCCAGACTAGGCCCAAATTACTATTTTTTGTACCCCCAAAGGCAGGATGAGGAGTAGGAGGAGTTCGGAACAGGCAGGAGGCACACTGAAGCACCCTCAAATCCTCGGCAGTATGAGATGTGCCCCAAAAAGTGGAAAGGTGTATGTCACACGTACCGATACAGACTGTCCCGCAATTTAATTGTTTTTACCCAAAGGTGTAGATTGAATAGCGGAATAGAAAATATGATATAAGAAAGTGTATGTATCTCACACGTAGAGACCCAGACTAGGCCCAAATTACTATTTTTTGTAACCCCAAAGACAGGATGAGGAGTAGGAGGAGTTCGGAACAGGCAGGAGGCACACTGAAGCACCCTCAAATCCTCGGCAGTATGAGATGTGCCCAAAACAGTGGAAAGGTGTATGTCACACGTACCGATACAGACTGTCCCGCAATTTAAATGTTTTTACCCAAAGGTGTAGATTGAATAGCGGAATTGAAAATATGATATCAAAAGGTGTATGTATCTCACACGTAGAGACCCAGACTAGGCCCAAATTACTATTTTTTGTACCCTCAAAGGCAGGATGAGGAGAAGGATGAGTATGGAACAGGCAGGAGGCACACTGAAGCACCCTCAAATCCTCGGCAGTATGAGATGCGCCCCAAAAATTGGAAAGGTGTATCTCACACGTACCGATACAGACTATCCCGCAATTTAATTGTTTTTACCCAAAGGTGTAGATTGAATAGCGGAATTGAAAATATGATATCAAAAGGTGTATGTATCTCACACGTAGAGACCCAGACTAGGCCCATATTTCTATTTTTTGTACCCCCAAAGGCAGGATGGGGAGTAGGAGGAGTTCGGAACAGGCAGGAGGCACACTGAAGCACCCTCAAATCCTCGGCAGTATGAGATGCGCCCCAAAAATTGGAAAGGTGTATCTCACACGTACCGACACAGACTATCCCACAATTTAATTGTTTTTACCCCAAAGGTGTAAATTTAATAGCGGAATAGAAAATATGATATCAAAAGGTGTATGTATCTCACACGTACCGACACAGACTATCCCGCAATTTAATTGTTTTTACCCCAAAGGTGTAGATTAAATAGCGGATTAGAAAATATGATATCAAAAGGTGTATGTATCTCACACGTACAGAACCTGAATAGGCCCCGATTACTATTTTTTGTACCCCCAAAGGCAGGATGAGGAGTAGGAGGAGTTCGGAACAGGCAGGAGGCACACTGAAGCACCCTCAAATCCTCGGCAGTATGAGATGCGCCCCAAAAATGGGAAAAGTGTATCTCACACGTACCGACACAGACTATCCCGCAATGTAATTGTTTTTACTCCAAAGGTGTAGATTGAATAGCGGAATAGAAAATATGATATCAAAAGGTGTATGTATCTCACACGTGCAGAACCAGATTAGGCCCCGATTACTATTTTTTGTACCCCCAAAGGCAGGATGAGGAGTAGGAGGAGTTCGGAACAGGCAGGTGGCACACTGAAGCACCCTCAAATCCTCGGCAGTATGAGATGCGCCCCAAAAATTGGAAAGGTGTATCTCACACGTACCGATACAGACTATCCCGCAATTTAATTGTTTTTACCCAAAGGTGTAGATTGAATAGCGGAATTGAAAATATGATATCAAAAGGTGTATGTATCTCACACGTAGAGACCCAGACTAGGCCCAAATTACAATTTTTTGTACCCCCAAAGGCAGGATGGGGAGTAGGAGGAGTTCGGAACAGGCAGGAGGCACACTGAAGCACCCTCAAATCCTTGGCAGTATGAGATGCGCCCCAAAAATTGGAAAGGTGTATCTCACACGTACCGATACAGACTATCCCGCAATTTAATTGTTTTTACCCAAAGGTGTAGATTGAATAGCGGAATAAAAAATATGATATCAAAAGGTGTATGTATCTCACACGTAGAGACCCAGACTAGGCCCAAATTACTATTTTTTGTACCCCCAAAGGCAGGATGGGGAGTAGGAGGAGTTCGGAACAGGCAGGAGGCACACTGAAGCACCCTGCAATCCTCGGCGGTATGAGATGCGCCACAAAAATTGGAAAGGTGTATCTCACACGTACCGACAAAGACTATCCCGCAATTTAATTGTTTTTACCCCAAAGTTGTAGATTGAATAGCGGAATAGAAAATATGATATCAAAAGGTGTATGTATCTCACACGTACCGACACAGACTATCCCGCAATTTAATTGTTTTTACCCCAAAGGTGTAGATTAAATAGCGGAATAGAAAATATTATCAAAAGGTGTATGTATCTCACACGTACAGAACCAGACTAGGCCCCGATTACTATTTTTTATACCCCCAAAGGCAGGATGAGGAGTAGGAGGAGTTCGGAACAGGCAGGAGGCACACTGAAGCACCCTGCAATGCTCGGCGGTATGAGATGCGCCCCAAAAATTGGAAAGGTGTATCTCACATGTACCGACACAGACTATCCCGCAATTTAATTGTTTTTACCCCAAAGGTGTAAATTTAATAGCGGAATAGAAAATATGATATCAAAAGGTGTATGTATCTCACACGTACAGAACCAGACTAGGCCCCGATTACTATTTTTTGTACCCCCAAAGGCCGGATGAGGAGTAGGAGGAGTTCGGAACAGGCAGGAGGCACACTGAAGCACCCTCAAATCCTCGGCAGTATGAGATGCGCCCCAAAAATGGGAAAAGTGTATCTCACACGTACCGACACAGACTATCCCGCAATGTAATTGTTTTTACTCCAAAGGTGTAGATTGAATAGCGGAATAGAAAATATGATATCAAAAGGTTTATGTATCTCACACGTGCAGAACCAGATTAGGCCCCGATTACTATTTTTTGTACCCCCAAAGGCAGGATGAGGAGTAGGAGGAGTTCGGAACAGGCATTTGGCACACTGAAGCACCCTCAAATCCTCGGCAGTATGAGATGCGCCCCAAAAATTGGAAAGGTGTATCTCACACGTACCGATACAGACTATCCCGCAATTTAATTGTTTTTACCCAAAGGTGTAGATTGAATAGCGGAATTGAAAATATGATATCAAAAGGTGTATGTATCTCACACGTAGAGACCCAGACTAGGCCCAAATTACAATTTTTTGTACCCCCAAAGGCAGGATGGGGAGTAGGAGGAGTTCGGAACAGGCAGGAGGCACACTGAAGCACCCTCAAATCCTTGGCAGTATGAGATGCGCCCCAAAAATTGGAAAGGTGTATCTCACACGTACCGATACAGACTATCCCGCAATTTAATTGTTTTTACCCAAAGGTGTAGATTGAATAGCGGAATAAAAAATATGATATCAAAAGGTGTATGTATCTCACACGTAGAGACCCAGACTAGGCCCATATTTCTATTTTTTGTACCCCCAAAGGCAGGATGGGGAGTAGGAGGAGTTCGGAACAGGCAGGAGGCACACTGAAGCACCCTGCAATCCTCGGCGGTATGAGATGCGCCACAAAAATTGGAAAGGTGTATCTCACACGTACCGACACAGACTATCCCGCAATTTAATTGTTTTTACCCCAAAGGTGTAGATTGAATAGCGGAATAGAAAATATGATATCAAAAGGTGTATGTATCTCACACGTACCGACACAGACTATCCCGCAATTTAATTGTTTTTACCCCAAAGGTGTAGATTAAATAGCGGAATAGAAAATATTATCAAAAGGTGTATGTATCTCACACGTACAGAACCAGACTAGGCCCCGATTACTATTTTTTATACCCCCAAAGGCAGGATGAGGAGTAGGAGGAGTTCGGAACAGGCAGGAGGCACACTGAAGCACCCTGCAATGCTCGGCGGTATGAGATGCGCCCCAAAAATTGGAAAGGTGTATCTCACATGTACCGACACAGACTATCCCGCAATTTAATTGTTTTTACCCCAAAGGTGTAAATTTAATAGCGGAATAGAAAATATGATATCAAAAGGTGTATGTATCTCACACGTACCGACACAGACTATCCCGCAATTTAATTGTTTTTACCCCAAAGGTGTAGATTAAATAGCGGAATAGAAAATATGATATCAA
Organism: Pelophylax lessonae; assembly: GCF_965119305.1. Taxonomy (NCBI): domain Eukaryota; kingdom Metazoa; phylum Chordata; class Amphibia; order Anura; family Ranidae; genus Pelophylax; species Pelophylax lessonae. The sequence continues at coordinate 112,467,787 of NC_138775.1, read as the reverse complement.
AAGGTGTATGTATCTCACACGTACAGAACCAGACTAGGCCCCGATTACTATTTTTTGTACCCCCAAAGGCCGGATGAGGAGTAGGAGGAGTTCGGAACAGGCAGGAGGCACATTGAAGCACCCTCAAATCCTCGGCAGTATGAGATGCGCCCTAAAAATTGGAAAGGTGTATCTCACACGTACCGATACAGACTATCCCGCAATTTAATTGTTTTTACCCAAAGGTGTAGATTGAATAGCGGAATAGAAAATATGATATCAAAAGGTGTATGTATCTCACACGTAGAGACCCAGACTAGGCCCAAATTACTATTTTTGTACCCCCAAAGGCAGGATGAGGAGTAGGAGGAGTTCGGAACAGGCAGGAGGCACACTGAAGCACCCTCAAATCCTCAGCAGTATGAGATGCGCCCCAAAAATTGGAAAGGTGTATCACACACGTACCGATACAGACTATCCCGCAATTTAATTGTTTTTACCCTAAAGGTGTAGATTAAATAGCGGAATAGAAAATATTATCAAAAGGTGTATGTATCTCACACGTACAGAACCAGACTAGGCCCCGATTACTATTTTTTGTACCCCCAAAGGCAGGATGAGGAATAGGAGGAGTTCGGAACAGGCAGGAGGCACACTGAAGCACCCTGCAATGCTCGGCGGTATGAGATGCGCCCCAAAAATTGGAAAGGTGTATCACACATGTACCGACACAGACTATCCCGCAATTTAATTGTTTTTACCCCAAAGGTGTAAATTTAATAGCGGAATAGAAAATATGATATCAAAAGGTGTATGTATCTCACACGTACCGACACAGACTATCCCGCAATTTAATTGTTTTTACCCCAAAGGTGTAGATTAAATTGCGGAATAGAAAATATGATATCAAAAGGTGTATGTATCTCACACGTACAGAACCAGACTAGGCCCCGATTACTATTTTTTGTACCCCCAAAGGCCGGATGAGGAGTAGGAGGAGTTCGGAACAGGCAGGAGGCACACTGAAGCACCCTCAAATCCTCGGCAGTATGAGATGCGCCCCAAAAATGGGAAAAGTGTATCTCACACGTACCGACACAGACTATCCCGCAATGTAATTGTTTTTACTCCAAAGGTGTAGATTAAATAGCGGAATAGAAAATATGATATCAAAAGGTGTATGTATCTCACACGTACAGAACCTGACTAGGCCCCGAATACTATTTTTTGTACCCCCAAAGGCAGGATGAGGAGTAGGAGGAGTTCGGAACAGGCAGGAGGCACACTGAACCCCCCTTAAATCCTCGGCAGTATGAGATGCGCCCCAAAAATGGGAAAAGTGTATCTCACACGTACCGACACAGACTATCCCGCAATGTAATTGTTTTTACTCCAAAGGTGTAGATTGAATAGCGGAATAGAAAATATGATATCAAAAGGTGTATGTATCTCACACGTGCAGAACCAGATTAGGCCCCGATTACTATTTTTTGTACCCCCAAAGGCAGGATGAGGAGTAGGAGGAGTTCGGAACAGGCAGGAGGCACATTGAAGCACCCTCAAATCCTCGGCAGTATGAGATGTGCCCTAAAAATTGGAAAGGTGTATCTCACACGTACCGATACAGACTATCCCGCAATTTAATTGTTTTTACCCAAAGGTGTAGATTGAATAGCGGAATAGAAAATATGATATCAAAAGGTGTATGTATCTCACACGTAGAGACCCAGACTAGGCCCAAATTACTATTTTTTGTACCCCCAAAGGCAGGATGAGGAGTAGGAGGAGTTCGGAACAGGCAGGAGGCACACTGAAGCACCCTGCAATCCTCGGCGATATGAGATGCGCCACAAAAATTGGAAAGGTGTATCTCACACGTACCGACAAAGACTATCCCGCAATTTAATTGTTTTTACCCCAAAGTTGTAGATTGAATAGCGGAATAGAAAATATGATATCAAAAGGTGTATGTATCTCACACGTACCGACACAGACTATCCCGCAATTTAATTGTTTTTACCCTAAAGGTGTAGATTAAATAGCGGAATAGAAAATATTATCAAAAGGTGTATGTATCTCACACGTACAGAACCAGACTAGGCCCCGATTACTATTTTTTGTACCCCCAAAGGCAGGATGAGGAATAGGAGGAGTTCGGAACAGGCAGGAGGCACACTGAAGCACCCTGCAATGCTCGGCGGTATGAGATGCGCCCCAAAAATTGGAAAGGTGTATCTCACATGTACCGACACAGACTATCCCGCAATTTAATTGTTTTTACCCCAAAGGTGTAAATTTAATAGCGGAATAGAAAATATGATATCAAAAGGTGTATGAATCTCACACGTACCGACACAGACTATCCCGCAATTTAATTGTTTTTACCCCAAAGGTGTAGATTAAATAGCGGAATAGAAAATATGATATCAAAAGGTGTATGTATCTCACACGTACAGAACCTGACTAGGCCCCGAATACTATTTTTTGTACCCCCAAAGGCAGGATGAGGAGTAGGAGGAGTTCGGAACAGGCAGGAGGCACACTGAAGCACCCTCAAATCCTCGGCAGTATGAGATGCGCCCCAAAAATGGGAAAAGTGTATCTCACACGTACCGACACAGACTATCCCGCAACGTAATTGTTTTTACTCCAAAGGTGTAGATTGAATAGCGGAATAGAAAATATGATATCAAAAGGTGTATGTATCTCACACGTGCAGAACCAGATTAGGCCCCGATTACTATTTTTTGTACCCCCAAAGGCAGGATGAGGAGTAGGAGGAGTTCGGAACAGGCAGGTGGCACACTGAAGCACCCTCAAATCCTCGGCAGTATGAGATGCGCCCCAAAAATTGGAAAGGTGTATCTCACACGTACCGATACAGACTATCCCGCAATTTTATTGTTTTTACCCAAAGGTGTAGATTGAATAGCGGAATAGAAAATATGATATCAAAAGGTGTATGTATCTCACACGTAGAGACCCAGACTAGGCCCAAATTACTATTTTTGTACCCCCAAAGGCAGGATGAGGAGTAGGAGGAGTTCGGAACAGGCAGGAGGCACACTGAAGCACCCTCAAATCCTCGGCAGTATGAGATGCGCCCCAAAAATTGGAAAGGTGTATCTCACACGTACCGATACAGACTATCCGGCAATTTAATTGTTTTTACCCAAAAGTGTAGATTGAATAGCGGAATAGAAAATATAATATCAAAAGGTGTATGTATCTCACACGTACCGACACAGACTATCCCGCAATTTAATTGTTTTTACCCCAAAGGTGTAGATTAAATAGCGGAATAGAAAATATGATATCAAAAGGTGTATGTATCTCACACGTACAGAACCTGACTAGGCCCCGAATACTATTTTTTGTACCCCCAAAGGCAGGATGAGGAGTAGGAGGAGTTCGGAACAGGCAGGAGGCACACTGAAGCACCCTCAAATCCTCGGCAGTATGAGATGCGCCCCAAAAATGGGAAAAGTGTATCTCACACGTACCGACACAGACTATCCCGCAACGTAATTGTTTTTACTCCAAAGGTGTAGATTGAATAGCGGAATAGAAAATATGATATCAAAAGGTGTATGTATCTCACACGTGCAGAACCAGATTAGGCCCCGATTACTATTTTTTGTACCCCCAAAGGCAGGATGAGGAGTAGGAGGAGTTCGGAACAGGCAGGTGGCACACTGAAGCACCCTCAAATCCTCGGCAGTATGAGATGCGCCCCAAAAATTGGAAAGGTGTATCTCACACGTACCGATACAGACTATCCCGCAATTTAATTGTTTTTACCCAAAGGTGTAGATTTAATAGCGGAATAGAAAATATGATATCAGAAGGTGTATGTATCTCACACGTAGAGACCCAGACTAGGCCCAAATTACTATTTTTTGTACCCCCAAAGACAGGATGAGGAGTAGGAGGAGTTTGGAACAGGCAGGAGGCACACTGAAGCACCCTCAAATCCTCGGCAGTATGAGATGCGCCCCAAAAATTGGAAAGGTGTATCTCACACGTACCGATACAGACTATCCCGCAATTTTATTGTTTTTACCCAAAGGTGTAGATTGAATAGCGGAATAGAAAATATGATATCAAAAGGTGTATGTATCTCACACGTAGAGACCCAGACTAGGCCCAAATTACTATTTTTGTACCCCCAAAGGCAGGATAAGGAGTAGGAGGAGTTCGGAACAGGCAGGAGGCACACTGAAGCACCCTCAAATCCTCGGCAGTATGAGATGCGCCCCAAAAATTGGATAGGTGTATCTCACACGTACCGATACAGACTATCCGGCAATTTAATTGTTTTTACCCAAAAGTGTAGATTGAATAGCGGAATAGAAAATATAATATCAAAAGGTGTATGTATCTCACACGTACCGACACAGACTATCCCGCAATTTAATTGTTTTTACCCCAAAGGTGTAGATTAAATAGCGGAATAGAAAATATTATCAAAAGGTGTATGTATCTCACACGTACAGAACCAGACTAGGCCTCGATTACTATTTTTTGTACCCCCAAAGGCAGGATGAGGAGGAGTAGGAGGAGTTCGGAACAGGCAGGAGGCACACTGAAGCACCCTGCAATCCTCGGCGGTATGAGATGCGCCCCAAAAATTGGAAAGGTGTATCACACATGTACCGACACAGACTATCCCGCAATTTAATTGTTTTTACCCCAAAGGTGTAGATTAAATAGCGGAATAGAAAATATGATATCAAAAGGTGTATGTATCTCACACGTACAGAACCAGACTAGGCCCTGATTACTATTTTTTGTACCCCCAAAGGCAGGATGAGGAGTAGGAGGAGTTCGGAACAGGCAGGAGGCACACTGAAGCACCCTCAAATCCTCGGCAGTATGAGATGCGCCCCAAAAATTGGAAAGGTGTATCTCACACGTACCGACACAGACTATCCCGCAATGTAATTGTTTTTACTCCAAAGGTGTAGATTGAATAGCGGAATAGAAAATATGATATCAAAAGGTGTATGTATCTCACACGTGCAGAACCAGATTAGGCCCCGATTACTATTTTTTGTACCCCCAAAGGCAGGATGAGGAGTAGGAGGAATTCGGAACAGGCAGGAGGCACACTGAAGCACCCTCAAATCCTCGGCAGTATAAGATGCGCCATAAAAATTGGAAAGGTGTATCTCACACGTACCGATACAGACTATCCCGCAATTTAATTGTTTTTACCCAAAGGTGTAGATTGAATAGCGGAATAGAAAATATGATATTAAAAGGTGTATGTATCTCACACGTAGAGACCCAGACTAGGCCCAAATTAATATTTTTGTACCCCCAAAAGCAGGATGAGGAGTAGGAGGAGTTCGGAACAGGCAGGAGGCACACTGAAGCACCCTCAAATCCTCGGCAGTATGAGATGCGCCCCAAAAATTGGAAAGGTGTATCTCACACGTACCGATACAGACTATCCCGCAATTTAATTGTTTTTACCCAAAGGTGTACATTGAATAGCGGAATAGAAAATATGATATCAAAAGGTGTATGTATCTCACACGTAGAGACCCAGACTAGGCCCAAATTACTATTTTTTGTACCCCCAAAGGCAGGATGAGGAGTAGGAGGAGTTCGAAACAGGCAGGAGGCACACTGAAGCACCCTGCAATCCTCGGCAGTATGAGATGCGCCCCAAAAATTGGAAAGGTGTATCTCACACATACCGACACAGACTATCCCGCAATTTAATTGTTTTTACCCCAAAGGTGTAGATTGAATAGCGGAATAGAAAATATCATATCAAAAGGTGTATGTATCTCACACGTACTGACACAGACTATCCCGCAATTTAATTGTTTTTACCCCAAAGGTGTAGATTAAATAGCGGAATAGAAAATATTATCAAAAGGTGTATGTATCTCACACGTACAGAACCAGACTAGGCCCTGATTACTATTTTTTGTACCCCCAAAGGCAGGATGAGGAGTAGGAGGAGTTCGGAACAGGCAGGAGGCACACTGAAGCACCCTGCAATCCTCGGCGGTATGAGATGCGCCCCAAAAATTGGAAAGGTGTATCTCACATGTACCGACACAGACTATCCCGCAATTTAATTGTTTTTACCCCAAAGGTGTAAATTTAATAGCGGAATAGAAAATATGATATCAAAAGGTGTATGTATCTCACACGTACCGACACAGACTATCCCACAATTTAATTGTTTTTACCCCAAAGGTGTAGATTAAATAGCGGAATAGAAAATATGATATCAAAAGGTGTATGTATCTCACACGTACAGAACCAGACTAGGCCCCGATTACTATTTTTTGTACCCCCAAAGGCAGGATGAGGAGTAGGAGGAGTTCGGAACAGGCAGGAGGCACACTGAAGCACCCTCAAATCCTCGGCAGTATGAGATGCGCCCCAAAAATTGGAAAGGTGTATCTCACACGTACCGATACAGACTATCCCGCAATTTAATTGTTTTTACCCAAAGGTGTAGATTGAATAGCGGAATAGAAAATATGATATCAAAAGGTGTATGTATCTCACACGTAGAGACCCAGACTAGGCCCAAATTACTATTTTTTGTACCCCCAAAGGCAGGATGAGAAGTAGGAGGAGTTCGGAACAGGCAGGAGGCACACTGAAGCACCCTCAAATCCTCGGCAGTACGAGAAAAATTGGAAAGGTGTATCTCACACGTACCGATACAGACTATCCCGCAATTTAATTGTTTTTACCCCAAGGGTGTAGATTGAATAGCGGAATAGAAAATATGATATAAAATTGGTGATTTTTCAATAGCACATGTGAACAGCAGTGTCTTATATCAGTCAGCTCTGCTGCAGGCTATGGAGGGGGAAAAAAAAGAAAATTCCCCTTTTAAGTTTGTAATTTTTAACTAGATTAGTACAGACTATGCCACAATTTAATTTTTTTAACCCAAGGGTGCATATTGAATAGTGGAATAGAAAAAAGTGTATAACTTTTGAAATCACTCAATAATAGCACATGTGAACACAGCAGTGTATTATCACAGTCAGCACAGCAGCACTGAAGGAAAAACGCCACACACAACTGACTGATAAAAAATACTTTTTTCTCCCTTCTCCTCAGTGGGCAAAAAGATTGTGTTCACACCACCCCACACACAGCAAAATCGATGTGGACCACTGACCCTAAATATCTCCAGCCTCTCCCTAAAATGCCCTAATATCTCGCCCTGCCTGCAGCACTCCGATCTGTCCCTCAATTCTTTTCGGACACAATATGATTTTTGCCTGTCTGTCCCTAATCAGCAGCCAGCACGTATGATGTGTGCTCTCTCCCTAATCTACAGCAGAATGACGCAGCGCGCTGGGGCTCTCGAACTTATAAAGACATGGTCACATGCTTCAGATGGCCAATCACAGCTACTAATACATTTGTAGGCATGGCTGGGCTGGCTTAAGGCACACCAGTTAAACGCTTGTTGATTGGCTGTTGAAAGCCCGCCATTAAAAGCACGCCAATACATACAAACCCGGAAATAAAATGACCGAACACGGATTTTTACCCGAACATACAGTAAAGTTTTCGGGTCCGTGTTCGGGTAACAAAAATCCAATTATTCGGTACGAACACGATTAATACAGTCCGTGTTCGCTCAACACTACTAACAACATCTTACAAAGCCATCCACAACTTAGCCCCCGGCTACATTACTAGCCTAGTCTCAAAACACCAACCGAATCGCTCTCTTCGTTCCTCTCAAAACCTCCTGCTCTCTAGCTCCCTCATCACCTCCTCCCACGCTTGCCTCCAGGACTTTACCAGAGCCTCACCAATCCTATGGAACTCCAAACCCTTATCTGTCCGATTATCTCCTACTCTATTAGCTTTTAGACAATCTCTGAAAACCCTCTTTCACTTGACCCCCCTTCTAGATTGTAAGCTCTAACGAGCAAGGCCCTCTAAATCCTCCTGTATTGAATTGTATTGTTACTGTATTGTCTTCCCTCATATTGTAAAGCGCTGCGCAAACTGTCGGCGCTATATAAATCCTGTATAATAATAATAATAATTAGAATCCTTGTTTGTAATTTGTTCAATGGTAATCTATGCTGCTTTCAAAATCCACCTTTAACTGAAATAGAATCCTTGTTTGTAATTTGCTCAATGGTAATCTATGCTGCTTTCAAAATCCACCTTTAACTTAAATAGAATCCTTGTTTCTAATTTGCTCAATTGTAATCTATGCTGCTTTCAAAATCCACCTTTAACTGAAATAGAATACTTGTTTGTAATTTGCTCAATGGTAATCTATGCTGCTTTCAAAATCCACCTTTAACTGAAATAGAATCCTTGTTTGTAATTTGCTCAATGGTAATCTATGCTGCTTTTAAAATCTTTACCTCTGTCCATAGAACACTGATGTTTGTTTTGCTTTCTCTTGTCTATACCTAAATTTTGAGCTGCCCTTATCTTTATTACTCTGCCATTCTGCTCTCTTACTATTTCTTGTAGTCTGTCTTTGGTGTGAGAAGTTTATTCTGTCAGCCATGTGTCCCCTATGCAATCCTAATGGATTAATTGGCAATACCTCCACCCAACTCAGCATAAATGTAAGCCCTTTCTAGGGGATGCACAGGCAGGGGGTTGCACAGGCGGGGATTGAATTGGCAACTATCATCTTGGATAAAGTATTAATATTGGATTAAGTATTACACTTCGGCTCAGCACTTCAGTCAGTGTTGCCAACCGCCCGTAGATTTACGGACAGCCCGTTAAAACAGGGCACTTTTCTCCTGCCCGTAAATGCCGTAGCAGGAGAAAAGTGCCAGTAAATCTACGACGGCGGCGGCACGGTCGGAACTGCGCATGCACGGCGCGCAGTTCCGGAGATCCCGAGTTATCGTCGGACAAGTGCCACGGCCCGCCTCTGCCTCCGCCCCCGTCTCCGCCCCCGCCCGCCCCTCCGCCGTCATTTAAGTTTTCCCGCCGGCCGAGATCGGCATGTACTAAGGTGTCCTCCTGGATGGATGTCTGGACTCTGGAGGAATGGACCTGTCACGTCCTGTCACCCACATGAGCAGCCCTTCCCTCCCCCCCTCCTCCCCGATCGGCTGGTAAGTCAGAGCCGGCTCCTCTCATCTGGATGGAAGGATGAGGGCACACACTGGTCCTGGCATCACGAGGAGATGTTTAATGTAAGTGTAACTTGTACTGCCTTGGCTTGCCTTCCCTGACCCACTTCCCTGCCTCTGAGTCTCTGACCCCGCCGGACACTGTCACTCCATGCCCTGCCTTACTGCCTGTCACCTCACTGCCACTCCGGGACCACAGTGGAGCTACCTATCTATCCACTCATTTATCTACCAGTACCTGTGTGATATCAGGGGCAGCTACCTACCTACCCATCTGTCTACCTACCTAGCTGTGTGATGTGGAGAGCTAATATGAAGGGGGACATAGGAAGAAACTACTGTGAGGGGGTGAGGAGGGCACTTCCATGTCCACGCAGTCTCTGACCATCTCCTGTATAATGTACACAGTCTCTGACCATCCCCTTTACCATGTCCGCAGTGTCTGACCACCCCCTTTACCATGTCCGCAGTGTCTGACCACCTCCTGTACCATGTCCGCAGTCTCTGACCACCTCCTGTACCATGTCCGCAGTCTCTGACCACCTCCTGTACCATGTTCGCAGTCTCTGACCCCCTCCTGTACCATGTCCGCAGTCTCTGACTACCTCCTGTACCATGTCTGCAGACTCTGATGTAAGGGGGAACTCTGTGCTGGCTAGGTTATGGTAACCCAACCTTCATGTAAATTTGAGAAATATGTTTTTTGACTTTTGTTTAACTTTAACACATTGCTAATAGCACCAGCTATATGTTTATAGTTAAAATATTGATATTTGCACTGTTTAGCACTGAAAATTTTTATTTTAGGTACTTTTTTCAGTGTCCGTAAAAAATGCGGCTTGGTCAGTAAATTTCATGATTTTTTGCCAGTAAAAAATTTGTGCCGTCCGTAAATTTTGGGCGTTCTGCCAGTAAATTTCCCTCCGGGGGGTTGGCAACACTGACTTCAGCGAATTAACAAAGCATACAACTGCGAGCCAACAGACAGACTACAAGTGACCTGAGTCTCTATACAACTTTTCCATCTCACATTCAGTCTACTTTTCAATCTCACCACCCTGTATTATGCAATCCCCAATTCTCATTCTCATGTTTGCATCCTCTCTTCTAAAACTTTCTCTCCTTTACCCCTCTTCTCCACCCCACAGCTTGTATATATCACCCTCACTCCTATCCTCACCTTTATACTGCACTCATCAACTCCTGCTGATTCTGAACCCACACACCAATGAAACCTACAGGACACTGAGATGTGTCCCCCCTCATAAATCATACTCCCATATCACCTCCCGCACCCTTCTGCTTCTCCTAACCTCTAGAGATATTTCCCCAAATCCTGGACCCCCATCATTTACCTTTGGCAAACATACCCAACACCCGAAATCCACACAATCTGGTTTCTATTCCTCTGCCTAGAGGCAACCTCCCCTTCTCCTGCGCCCTCTGAAATGCCCGCTCTGTTTGCAACAAACTCACCTCTGTTCATGACCTATTTATCACAAACTCCTTCAACCTGCTTGCAATTACTGAGACCTGGTTTCAAGAATCTGACTCTCCTTCTCCTGCTGCCCTCTCCCATGGTGGCATCCTGTGGACTCACTCTCCCAGGCCTAGTGGACAGAAAGGAGGTGGGGTTGGAATTCTGCTTTCCCCTCAAAGCACTTTTCAGGTTCTTCATCCACCCCCTTCTCTGTCTCTCTCCTCATTTGAAGCTCACTGTATTCGTCTATTTTCTCCAGTTTCCTTGAGAATTGCTGTGTGTAAGATTCTGGTACCTTCGGTACCCTTCCAGCCCAATTCTTCCGCATATAGCTACCTGTCCCTTTAAATCTCGTGACGTCATCACTAGGCGCCGCTCTGAGCGGCTATTTCAATCACCGGTTTTCACTCACAAGGTGTTCGTACAAACCGCTTGTTACACAGCCTTATCTGACGCTGCCGAAGCCTCCAGCTATTTCCTGTATCTCGCTACGGATCCTGTATCTCGCTACCGATCCTTCTCCTCATTACCGGACCCCTCATCTCTCTAAAACCAACTAGTGATAAGTACCCCGCAGGGGATTCCTTCCTATCAACTTGCACTATCTACTCTTGTATACTAAAGACTGTTGCTATCTATGCATTACTATTTCTATCATCTGCACTGTTACATAGATTGCTAGCTCTTGAGTCTACTACCATCTATATCCTTGCACTGAGTTAGCAATTCCTGTACACTTCATCTGCTGTCCCCTACCACCTGTTTATTGTACATGATTGCTAACCTATCTGCATACTATCTATCACCATCTGCTAACACTCCTGAACATTACTATTGAGTGCCTATCATTGCTATCACTACTCACGCCTGTCCTTTCAGCACATCGCCTCTATACTATCGTATACAACCTATCACTCCAGGAACATCTTAACTGAGTGCCTGTATATTTGCATGCTGAGGCAGGCTGGGCCACAATGATGAGTCTGGAGAGTTGGATATGGTGATTCAACGCATCTCTGCACGACTACTGAGTGGAAATTCTGCAGCTGCATATCCATTTCACTAAACAAACGCCGGAGCGTTACACTGTGATCTATCGGCCTCCTGGACTGGTATCAGGCTTCCTTGATGACTTCTCTGCCTGGCTACCCTACTTTCTCTCTTTTGAAATTCCCACAATCATTCTTGGAGACTTCAACATCCCTGTTAATCTTAACACTCCTGCTACTTCTAAACTTTTGAGCTTAACCTCCTCTTTTGACCTAAAACAATGGACACATGCTTCTACACACTCTAACGGCAACAGCCTTGACCTCATGTTCTCCTACCTATGCACCCCTTGCAACCTCTCCAACATTCCATTCCCTCTCTCTGATCACCACATCATTAGTTTCAGTCTCTCCTTGTCCTCCTCCTTACCTTCCAACTACCGAACAATTACCCGTAGAAACCTTCGCCATCTTAACCCTTCACTTATTTTTTCTGCTACAGATTGTCTCTTCAACACAATCTCATCCCTTTCCTGCCCCAACATGGCCAACATCGCCTAACACCCGCGATCATTCCCCGCTAAGAGAGAAGGACGGTCGGCTGTTGTAAACACAGCTGACCATTCCTCTCCCTGCTGATCATAGAGCCCATGTGATCCTTCTATATATATTTCTATGGTCATTTCAGAAGCCATGCCCCCCCCCCCCAAAGTTAGAATCACTCCCCTAGGCTCACATCTAACCACTTGATCACCCATAATTTTAACCCCTTCCCTGCCAGTGTCATTATTACAGTGACAGTGCATATTTTTACCACTGATTACTGTAGTAATATCACTGGTCCCCCCAAAAGTGCCAAAAATGTCAGTCAGGGGTCAGATCTGTCCGCTGCAATGTCGCAGTCCCAAAAAAAATCTTAGATCATTACTAGTAAAAAAAACAATAAAAATGACATAAATCTTTCCCATAGTTAGTAGACACGATAACCTTTGCGCAAACCAATCAAAATACGCTTATTGCGATTTTTTAACCAAAAATATGTAGCAGAAAAGAAATTGACCTAAAATCTTAAAAAATTTTGATTTAAAAAAATTTTTTTTGAGAATGTCATATAGCAAAATGTGAAAAATATATATATATATTTTTTTTTTTACATCAAAATCATCGCTCTTTTTTTGTTTATAGCGCAAAAAATAAAAATCGCACAGGTGATCAAATACCACCAAAAGAAAGCTATTTTTGTGGGAAAAAAAGGACATCAATTTTATTTGGGTACAGCGTTGCACGACCGCACAATTGTCTGGTAAAATAACGCATTGCCGAATCGCAAAATAGGGCCTGGTCAGGAAGGGGGCAAATCCTTACGGTTTTAGGATCGCATGAGATGTTTAGGCAATATGTGTCCTGAATAAAAAAAAAATAAGAGACACCTACACCTCGGTAAACAACCAAAAAATATTAACAGCAGTGATGTGAGCATCCGTTGTCTATCCTATCCAACCCGATTGACAAATGTGAGTACATTTCAGGCAGCGCTTGCTTAACCATAAGCTTATTTGTTATACAAAAATGACTATAGTGAGTACCATATGTACCATTATAATGGTGATAACAAAGAATATATCAATACTGTTCTTAATAAGTGACAGATAAAAGTGCAAAAAAATTATTTTTGTGCAGTGTTGAGTGCTTTGTGCCTTGTTCCCAGGGTATCCCCTGTATATCCAACACGTGCAGCCAATGATTAATTAACTTCGCACTCACTAGATGTTGGTGACTCCCTTACTATATAGCAAGGAAAGTCAACTGGGCTTGTAGGTCTTTTTGGGGGACCTATCCCACTCTCCTGGATGTCCTCTGGTGACTCCCACATGTCCAGACTCCTTCCTGTTATGAGCCCAAAGATTCTTGCAAAGCATTGTTATTCAGGTGAAAAATGAATGGAGAGGCAGCCTCTCATAGTGTAAAATCATTTTGGGTTCCTGGCGTGCGTTTCACTCTCTGGGCCGGAAGTGACGCATGATAGCATCAGCTTGACACGTTTCGTCATCATTAGGCGATGTTATCAAAATCAGGAAGCTCACTTGCATGTCAACCTCGTATGTAAACTTCAGAGGACAGGATACACTCCTCCCCTTCCAATCAAATTGCTGCCCCTTAGAAGAGACAATCAGGAAGTGCTATCCCACTGAGCCTTCTTACATAGTTATTAACCCCTTTCTTTATTGAGAAGTCGATGCATTGCAGCTTGTGGATTTGTTGCAAATTGTTACCACGTTTGCTGTTTACAGTGCCTTTATAAAGTATTCATACCCCTTGAAATTTTGCCCATTTTGTCATGTTACAACCAAAAACATAAATGTATTTTTTTTTTTTTTTTTTTTTGTGCTAGACCAACACAAAGTGGCACATAGTTGTGAAGTGGAAGGAAAATGATAAATAGTTTTACATTTTTTTTACGAAAAAATATCTGAAAAGTGTGGTATGCATTTGTATTCAGCCCCCCTGAGTCAATACTTTGTAGAACCACCTTTCGCTGCACTTACAGCTGAAAGTCTTTTTTGGGTATGTCACTACCAGCTTTGCACATCAAGAGAGTGCATTTTTTTTCCATTCTTTGCTAAATAGCTCATGCTCCATCAGATTGGATGGAGAGCGCCTGTGCAATTTTTAAGTCTTGCCACAGATTCTCAATTGGATTTAGGTCTGGACACATGAATATGCTTTGATTTAAACCATCCCGTGTATATACTTAAAAAAAAAAAAAAAATAAGCTAAAAATGAACTGAATTAAAGTGTAAATGAAAAAAATAAATAAAAATAAAAACAAAAATATAAAATTAGATTGAAGAAAATAAAAATACAAATAAAAAACTAAAATAAAAATAAAAAATAAATAAAAAATACTAACTAATAATAAAAAAATAAAAATAAATAATAAGGAAATACAATTACAAAAAAAAAAAAAAAAAACATATGTACAAAATGTGTAAAAAAGTGGAAATGACCTCTTAGTGGAGATAGAAGTGCCTTAGAAAATGGTGGTGATGTCTGGTTGTAACAAGTGACCAGTCTGCTAAGGTTAGAGAGCTTTTGTAATGGAACTGCGACCCACACTGTGTTTGTGGGCTTCCGTCAGTCTTGAACATAGGTATCAGATATTCTAGCTGTCCCCCATACAAAGCTAGCCGGCAACTTAGCTTGTACAAGTTCTGGAACCTTCTTCTTTATTAAAAAGTCTCACACAATTTATACACACACAAGGACATCCCCCTCCTGATCAAATTACCCCACCAGGTCACATGCCTGATTAAATTATCCTATGCAGATGAAATTGTATACAGAAATATAATTACCATATCTAAGGAACAACCAACCCAAACATTATACTATTTCCACTCAGCAACTAACAGATGACAGTGATTCAATCAACCTGAGCCAATTACCTAGCAGACTGCCATCCTCGAGCTCCTGAAATACAATACACACTATTATAAGTGTAAACACAGAACCCATTGTAGATAACGGGTGAGTAAATCAGCATATTCAAAAATGTGTGGAAGACAGGTGGCTGAGCTGATGATATTAGCATCTGCTATGAGTCTGACTGTGTGAAGCAGTCTTCATATGTTTCTTGAGATATATGGTTGATAAATATTACTGTCCTATTTGAAGTAATCCAAACCATATTCTTAGTGTCCATTAAGTACCTGTCTTTCGCTCCCAGTTTCTCGTCAAATGGCAAGGACTCTTTGAGACAGTTGAGAAGGTGAGAAAGGTACTTTTAAGGTCCATCAGCCCACCAAAAGAAAACTCTATCAGATTTACCATGTCATACTGATCAAACTGTCGAAGGATTAAGAGGTTTTGACAGTCAGGTAGATCCTGCTCAGATTAGGAAGGTAGGGAGTGCAGGGACCCTTCCCCTTCGCAAAAACAGAAGTCCTGGGAATTTTTGCAGAGAAATAGAGACATTTTTAAAAATCTGCGTAACAATGCCCTGGGTGAATGAATTAATTGAAAGATTAAGGCTAGCTCGATACATTACTACACTTGACTTGACAAAGGGATACTGGCAGATTCCACTTTCCCAAGAGGCTAAGGAAAAAACTGCATTTGCCACAACAGAAGGGTTATAGCAGTATTCCAGAATGCCATTTTGGCTGCTTGGGGGTCCAGTCACTTTCCAGAGGGCCAGGGACTTCATCCTGAGGCCCCATAAGAAATTCTCAGAAGCCTACCTTGATGACATTGTCATCTTTAGTCACGACTGGGAGAGTCACTTACAGAAAGTCCAGTTAGTCTTGGATGCACTCCAAAAGGCAGGGTTTACAGTAAACCCAGAAAAAAACAAGGTTGGGTTTAAGGAATGAGTAATTCCCAACTGAATAAGGTGGAGGCCATCTCCAGAAGTGGCCCTGTGCACTCACAGAAAACAGGTGTGTTCTTTCCTTGGTATTGTGGGGTATTATAGGAGGTTTATTCCCAACTTTGCAAGTCTAGCATCACCTTTGACAGATTTCACAAAGGGAAGAAATTTCACTGTTGTTCACTGAAGTACTGGAGCAGAAGCAGCATTCTG
This sequence comes from Pelophylax lessonae, assembly GCF_965119305.1. Taxonomy (NCBI): domain Eukaryota; kingdom Metazoa; phylum Chordata; class Amphibia; order Anura; family Ranidae; genus Pelophylax; species Pelophylax lessonae. The sequence continues at coordinate 112,451,647 of NC_138775.1, read as the reverse complement.
CTGCTTGAAGCAAGCTTTGTGCCAGGAACAGGAACCAGTACTAGTAGCCCCAGACTTTAAAAAAATATGTCTGGTACAAACTAATGCTTCAAAGTTGGGTCTGGGTGCAGTCTTGCCTTGGGGGGTTCGGGGAGATGAACAACCTGTTGTGTACTTGAGCCGGAAGCTCACACTGGCTGAGAGGAACTATTCCATTGTGGAAAGGTAATGTCCGGCAATAAAATGGGCACTGGAGACACTCCACTACAACATGTTGGACTGGCTCTTCAAGCTATTGTCAGACCATGCGCCCCTTACATGGATGGCCCAAAATAAAGATAAAAACTCCAGAATCACCCGGTGGTTTTATGCCCTACAGGACTTCAAATTGGTAGTGGTGCATAGACTGGGGACAGTACATCAGAATGCAGATGCCCTTTTCCTTGGTCTATTGCCATTTTGCTTGAGGTGTCCAGACCCCTGGCCTGGAACGGGGGGGGGGGGGGGGGTCGAGAGTCAGCCTGGGGCAGGGTTAGAAGAGGGTTAACTGAAGAGGGCAGGTACTTTCCCTTCAGACCTAGTTATTAGTCAGCTGGTCTGAGAGTTTGTGTGGAGTTGTTTTGCTAGCAGTGAAGAAGCTGTCTGTCTGGAAGGCACGGCGCGTGGACTGTGAGCTGCTGGGTGAGCTGGCCTGAAAAAGAGACTTTAGCTCAGGCTAGAGCTCTTAAAGTTAGTCCTATAAGCCTGTGTGCTGCTGAACTGAACTTTACCCGTGTGTGGGAACTGTATTTAAAGACAAATCTGTATTTTTTTCTGTTTGTTTTTGCTTTCATGCTGAATAAAGCACATTTTACTTTGATTGATCTGTCTACCAGCCAGAAGTTCACCCCTCTGATCCTGATACCTAATATATGCCATTTTATACCCTCCTTGTCCCTGTGCCCTTTTTTATTAATTAATAGTTTTTTTTAATTAATAGTTTTTTTAAAAAAAGAGTAATTAATTAATAGTTTTTTTTTTAACTAGTGTTCGTGACTCGTCTTCACAAGATTTATTACACCACTAGAAGTAAAATGTGCTGATAACATAAATGCCCACATTAAAAAAAAAAAGTGTGATAATGTGCCTTGTGTGGCCCGGAGGACTATGAGAAGTCATGAGTTCTTGATGCCCTGTGCAGATAGGAAGTGGTTGAATAATGCTGGACGTTAAAAATTAGGTACAGTAGGAACAGTATATGAAGTGACAGTGAGGATGCTCCACTGCATAAAGGAGAGAAAGTAAAGAACTGTAAGTTGTTTTGTGTAGTTAGCACAGTAATAGGCTTGCATAGGCAGAAAAAAAACTAAGCCTGTTGGTGCTTTTTCAAAATACCTTAAAATGGTTCTAATGGCTCAAAGTTTTTCTGGGTGCAGCTCCCCCTCAGCCCCCTCTTATATTTACCTGAGCCCCATCTCAATCCAGCAATGTTGATAAGAGCAGCGGCTCTCTGGGTTTTCTCTCTCTTCATGTGCTCACACAGCAATGGGAGCCCGTGGCTCCTGCTGCTGTCAATCATAGCCAATAAGCTAAAGACTGCTCTCAAAAGCAAGCCTCCCAAGCCGCGCTCCGTGTGTGAATTGACACAGAGTGCGGCTTGGGAGGCTTGTTATTGAGGGCAGTCGGGGAGGAAGAGGCAGGAAGATCCAGGACCACCAGCGGGGGGGGGGCAATAAGAAGAGGATCAGGTTGCTCTGTGCAAAACCATTGCACAGAGCAGGAGGGTATGACATGTTATTTAAGAAAAAAAATATTTCCTTTAAAATCACTTTAACCACCTTCCCCCCCGGCCATAGTACATATACGGCCGGGCGGGAGTCTCGTCCTTCTGAATGGACGTTCCGGAACGTCCTTCAGAAGGAGAGAGATTGCGCCGCCGCGGGCGCGCGCAGCGGCGCGATCTCGATGTGCCTGTGTCGCTCGGACACACGGCAACAACATTCGGCAGGAGGGCCCTGTGATTGGCCCTCCTGATCACATGACAGCTGTGTCCAATCACAGCTGTCATGTAATGTAAACACAGCCGTTGTAACGACTTTGATCTCTTCTTCTCCTCACACAGATCCTGTCAGTGAGGAGAAGAAGAGAGAATCTGTGCTGCAGCCAGGGGATCAGTGAGTGTGAAGCATTTTTTTTTGCTAATTACACACTGATCACCCTGTTAGTGTTCCCAAAACACAGTGTCCCCAAAAACAGTGTCCCCAAAACACAGTGTCCCCAAAACACCGATATAAAAATCATCAGGCGCACATCTGTCCGTGGATCATCCCGCGCACATCGTCACCTGATCTGCTACACCTGTCTGATCTGACACATCTGTCCGTGGATCATCCCGCGCACATCGTCACCTGATCTGCTACACCTGTCTGATCTGACACATCTGTCCGTGGATCATCCCGCGCACATCGTCACCTGATCTGCTACACCTGTCTGATCTGACACATCTGTCCGTGGATCATCCCGCGCACATCGTCACCTGATCTGTTACACCTGTCTGATCTGACACATCTGTCCTTGGATCATCCCACGCACATCGTCACCTGATCTGCTACACCTGTCCGTGATCTGACGCACCTGTCCCAGTGAACATCTGCCGCATCTCACTTCAACATCTGTCCCAGAAATCATCTGTGCACATCTGTCCACATGGCGAAAAAATTTTATAGCGGCGAGGAGGCTGTCCAAATTATCCAGAGTATGTCGGATGAGAGTAGCGGGGAACTCTCTCCGTCAGACTCGGATAGCGACTATGAGCCAGTAGAAAGCAGTGGCTCAGAAATGGAAACGGAGGATGACAGAATTCAAACAAAGAGGGTCAGGAGATTTGAGCAGGCGCAGGCTTCCACCAGCAGCGCAACAACTCCTGAGGCCTCCACCAGCCGCGCAACAACTCCGCAGGCATCCACCAGCCGCGCAACAACTCCGCATGCCTCCACCAGCCTCGCAACAACTCCGCAGGCATCCACCAGCAGTGCAGCACTCCACGTCCATGAATATACGCAGGCATCCACCAGCAGTTCTGCAAGTCCTAGTGCAGTGGCAAGCACAAGCAGGGCATCATTCCTGCATGACAGGCCAGCTGCTGGTAACGGGGCGTCCCACCCACAACGAGGCAGGGCCCATACTAGCCTTCCGGATGTTCTGTTATATCCGACATGGCTTCCCGATACTTCAGCAGAACCTGTAATTCCCCCTTTTACAGCACAGCCAGGCCCTCAAATCCAATCGGATAATGTAACCCCACTTTATTATTTTAATTTGTTTTTCACTAATGATCTGCTGAACTACATCGTGGAGCAGTGTAATCTGTACGCCAGCCAACATATTGCCAGCAATCTGGATTCATCCTATGCCCGCCCCTTTGTTTGGAAACCCCTCACCGTGGAAGAATTTAAACTTTTCCTTGGACTGACCCTCAACATGGGTCTGACAAAAAAAATGAACTCCATTCCTACTGGTCTACCGTACCTTGCCATCATATGCCAGTCTACTCCTCTTTGATGCCCAGACACCGTTATGAAATGATAATGCGATTTTTACATTTCAACGACAATGCCCAGTGCCTCCCCCGAAATCATCCAAATTATGATAAATTATTCAAAATTCGGCCCCTAATCAATTTTCTTTGCTCCAGCTTCAAGCAAATGTTTACACCTGATAAAAACATTTGTGTGGATGAATCCCTACTCCACTTCACCGGAAGGCTTGGAATAAAACAATACCTCCCAAGTAAACGTGCCAGATATGGGGTAAAGTTTTACAAAGTATGCGACAGGGCCACGGGCTACATTTTTGATTTCAAAATTTATGAGGGAAAGGACAGTCAGATAAACCCCCCTGGGTGCCCTACCTATATCGGGACAAGTGGCAAAATTGTCTGGCAGCTGATAGAACCACTGTTTGGGAAGGGTTACCACCTATATGTAGACAATTTTTATACAAGTCTCCCACTTTTCCTCCATCTATACCTAAAAAAGACTGTGGCCTGCGGGACAGCACGGTCCAACCGCAAGGGCTTCCCACAGAGATTGATCAGCCAAAGTTTAAATCGGGGGGAAAAGCCAGTATGCGCAATGAAGAGGTACTAGCTCTGAAGTGGAAAGATAAAAGGAACGTCTACATCCTTTCCACAATACATGAGGACACTGTGGTGGAACTTCAGACAAGACGAGGTCCCATCCAGAAGCCAAAATGCATCCATGAATATAACCTATTCATAGGGGGGGGTGGATATGAGCGACCAGCTGATGCAGCCCTACTTGGCCACCAGGAGATCACTGTTCTGGTATAAAAAAGTCGCCATTTATATAATTCAGCTAGCCCTGTTCAATTCCTATGTCATTTTTTCCAAGTGTACCCAAGGATCCCTAACCTATTTAAGATTTCAAGAGGACGTTATCATGGCCCTTCTCTATCCCCATGGCCACCCCCCCGAACAAATTCACTCTGATGCATTAGCCAGACTTCATGAAAGGCACTTCCCGGATATCCTCCCTCCTACCCACACAGGCCGCAGACACCAAAAAAAATGTTGTGTATGTTCACGTAGAGGAACAGGCCTATGTATTTTAGGGTGCTATCGTGTTTATCACACTTCAGTACACTATTAGTAAAGACATTTTCCCAGTTTCCACTATCTGCAATTTCTGTGTATGACCCGGACTGTTTATCGACTATGATGTGAAGATATTTTTCCAGTTTCTGCTATTTCTGTGTATGACCCGGACTGTTGAATGACCATTCTTTTTGCCTGCCTCCTGGAACTGATTATTTGCTCTGCCACTGTACTATTCAACACAGGGGTCTCACACAGGTGAGGGGCTCCAGAATAGAATTTCCGCGTGGAGAAAACTTTTTTTTCTCCATGTTTTTGTTTTCTCGGATTAGGGTCTGGATCTCGGAGGCTTCAAAGAGATTTGGGTGGGAGAAGCCTCTACCCCTGTCCTCAGGTCTTACCTGACCAAGGCCCCCAAGCCTTATAGTGCTGCCTGCTGCCACCTGAACTGGCCATGTCTATGCCTGCCACCTGAACTGGCCATGACTATGCCTGCTAACTGAACTACTGCCAGGACCAATACTTTGGAATATCCCTGCCTGCTGCCTGGAAAATTCCTGAACATCTCCATTGGCTGCCTGGACCAATGCTTTTCCTGTGCTGGGACCGTATTCGTGCCTGCTAAAACCACAGGTAATCATTATTTTTTACCCTTTGCTCAGCAGAATGTATTTTGGGTTGTAATTCTTGATCTGTACATGCTATGTGTTAGAAGCCTGACTGTGCTACTTGGATGTTGGGCCTCTGTATGTGGCCAGGCTGTGGAAAAGTGTCACACATGTGGTATCGCCATACTCAGGACGAGTAGCAGAATACATTTTGGGGTGTAATTTTTGCTATGTACTTGCTATGTATTAGAAATATCTTATAAATTGACAACTTTGTGTAAGAAAAAAAAAGTTTTTATTTTTTTCCATATTTTCCAAAAACTTTTGGAAAAAAATGACATCTTCAAAATACTCATCATGCCTCGTAGAATATACATTGGGGTGTTTTCTTTCCAAAATGGGGTCATTTTGTGGGTTATTCCATTGTCCTGATGCTCCAGGGCCTTCACAAATGTGATAGGTACTCAGGAAATGAAATGTGTAATTTATGCCTTTAGAACGCCTGACTGTGCAACTTGGATGTTGGACCTCTGTATGTGGCCAGGCTGTGGAAAAGTCTCACACATGTGGTATCGTCATACTCAGGACAAGTAGCAGAATGCATTTTGGGGTGTAATTTTTGCTATGTACATGCTATGTATTAGAAATATCTTATAAATTGACAACTTTGTGTAAAAAAAAATACGTTTTTATTTTTTCCCACATTTTCCAAAAACTTGTGGAAAAAAATTACATCTTCAAAAGACTTATTATGCCTCATAGAATATACATTTGGGTGTTTTCTTTCCAAAATGGGGTCATTTTGTGGGTAATTCCATTGTTCTGGTGCTCCAGGGCCTTCAAAAATGTGATAGGTTGTTAGGAAATGAAATGTGTAATTTATGGCTTTCGAACGCCTGACCGTGCTACTTAAATGTTGGGCCTCTGTATGTGGCCAGGCTGTGGAAAAGTCTCACACATGTGGTATCGCCATACTCAGGAGGAGTAGCAGAATATATTTTGGGGTGTATTTGTACGTTTATGTATGTCATGTGTGAGAAATACCTTGTTAATTTAACAATTTTGTGGGAAAAAAAAAAAATCTTCATTACCAAAACTATTGTGGCCAAAAAATTGCAACTTCAAAAAACTCACTATGCCTCTTACTAAATACCTTGGACGGTCCTCTTTACAAAAAGTGGTAATTTGGGGGGTATTTGTACTCTCCTGACATTTTAGGGACTGAAGAAATGAGATAGGTAGTCAGTACATCAGGACTGTTAAATTTTCAGTGATACGTAGCCTGGCTTGAGGGCACTAACTTTCACAAAAACCTATTTTCATACACTTATCAGGACTTTTTTTTACCAAAGACATGTAGCAGAATACATTCTGGCCTAAATTTATGACAAATATTGATTTTATTGGATTTCTTTTAAAACAGACAATAGAAAATATAATTTTTTTTTCGCTATTTTTTCGCTTATATCACAAAAAATAAAAAATCCAGCGGTGAATAAATACCACCAAAAGAAAGCTCTATTTGTGGGAACAAAATGATAAAAAATTAATTTGGGTACAGTGTAGCATGACTGAGTAATTGTGATTCAAAGTGCGAGAGCGCCGAAAGCTGAAAATTGGTCTGGGAAAGAAGGGGGTTTAAGTGCCCAGTATTGAGGTGGTTAATAGGATGTTATATATTAAATTAATTTTCTACAACAATATTCTTCAAACATGTAACCACTGCTTAATATGTTACACCCTGACAAAAATAGTTTTAAAATATCATAGTGATTTAATGTTGAAATGACTATAATTTTGAAATGACGATCAGTAGTGGCACAGTTATCCATGGTTTTATTGCCAGCAGAGTTAGAAGTGAAAGTGGATCAGTATTTAGTCAATAAGAAAACAATATAAATCAAGATTGCAAAATATCCCAAGGCACAAAGGGATTCTTGCAAACCTAATCAACTTTTGATTCTACTTCCTCTCCATCTATAAGCTAATTACTAGCTTTTAAATTCCTAATTTGTAAATTAGAAAGTGCCTGACATTAAACAGACAAGGGTGTTTCATATGATAGTTACACTAAACATTATCCTTCTGTTGGATCCTAAGAGAACAGATTTAGAGCTTCAAAACAGAATATGAAAGTTTGGAATCCATTTCTGCATGAAGGAACTTGCCAGATTAATGGCAGCAGAAAGATCAGCCATCTGTTTGCCAATAAAACCAAATAGGAATGGAACACATGCCTGTAACACTTCTAGATCTGCAAGGGAAACAGCGAGAATATATTACTAAACTATCTTGCTGTATTTATTATGCAGCACGACCCCCTTGAGGGCTGCTGGTTAGAGAAAGTTCCTCTGCACTCACCTGACCCTGAGAATTATCCAACCTGCTAGACACTTTAGGTTCAGACATTTCAAAGATGATCTCCAAAAATACATTGACACATTTGAGATAAAAGTCTGACTGTTTACTGCGATAAAAGTTAAATCAATCAACTTAACAAGAACAGATAGGGTTATGTAATAACAAATATTGCATTATCAATCCATTAAAACCCCCACTTATTACAAGGTAGCTCAAAGGACAGACACTGCAGAAATAAATGCTTAATCAACAGAATATTATATTCAATGAATAAGAGTGACTAAATTGCTAAATGTATTAACCAATAACACTGCTTAACTTCTTCTAAAATCAGAACTAACACTATCTCATAAAGATCTAGGACTATTTCAATGGGTCCCCTTTAAGAATTGTGAGCAATTAAATTCCTGCTCTAGCAAGGCCTTGCAGAATTTTCGCCGGCAGCTGGAGTTCTTTATCACTCTTCAGTGTGATATTTGTAACCCCAATGTGGTGGTGTACTGTATATGAAATCCTAATCTGCAGTCAGTGTATGGTGGATGCAGGTTTATACTTGCGATTTCAGATGTCACCAGGCACTTTTCCACGCAGCAATGTCCACATGTGACTATCCAGTCACCCAGGCAGAATGTCTCCTCACGATGTTACGCCACTGGGAATGTTCGGCTCTCAGTGTTCTGGTCAGTCAGTTCAGCTTCACCCGCTCTGCACTCAACTGGATCTGTCACCTCCCTGTGACTACCAGCATCCGCTCCGCTCTCTCTAGGCCGCACACTCAGGCCTCTGTCCGAACTGTGCCTTCTAGCACCTCTCAGACCGATCCATCCTTCAGGAGTCCTGGAAGCAAGAGAGCGTGCGGTCGGCCCCGCAGAGAGGTATATCGACTCTCCTATGATCCTTCACTCTCCCGTGGCTCCCTGAGAGTATAGTCTCTTCTGCCATCGATGCAACAATCTGCTGTCCACACCAAACTATATCTCCCACAATCCAATTCGTCCATTTCTGGGGGAAGCCAATCCTTCTTGTAAAAGGAGCACTCTAGTTTCATTATAACGATAACTTGTATATATATATATATATATTTATGACATATATAAATAAATATAAATATATATAGTAGTCCCAGCTTGGCTACATCCTCCCCCCACTTGAAGTTCTTTGGTCCCCAAAGATGGAGGAATTCTCCTTATGAGAATCAAACATACAATAGCCTGTAGAATAGGCAATTCAATAACAACCCTGAATAGAATTTAAAGTGGCTGATAACTGATCAATGAAAGAACTTTCAACTAACTGACTATGTAAAGCATTAGAAAAAACGGAGTCACTCTCGCAGCAGGCCAATGATAGATTAGTGGCTCACCTAATAGTGTCAGTGGGCGGAGCAGGGTCATCTTCCACCAAAGGCTCAGTGGAAGAGGTTGGTGTTGGATTAGGACGTTGAGTAGTTGTAATAAGCTCTCTCCAAGGGTATCATAGGTAAGCCTTTTTGGAGGATGAATTTCTCTTCTAAGTCTAGAGGACATATTTTCACCCAGTTTGGGCTCTGGCTCCGGTCCCCATGAACTACATCCTGGTTGGGGCTCTTCCAGCTTATCAGATACATCTCTCTGATCTTCCAATGAAGGTAACACCAGACCCTCAATCATAATAGGTGTCTCTTCATTTTCTTCCCGGAAGAGGGTCAGGATTTTCAGGACTGAATAATTCAGGGTTAGATGGTGAAGGGATAACTGGAACCTCTTCAAAATATGGCATGTCCACTGGTTCAACAAGCTCTGTCCCAACTTCCTGAGCGTCTCTATGCACAAGCAAGACAGGGTGCCTTGAATCCTTAGAGTGTGGTAAGCCTTAAGGACGAGGTCTCTCTCTCACAGGTAAAGGTAACATTGGCCAATCTTCCACAGAGGACCCATCGCCTCCAGACGTATCTTCCATTGAAGAGGGCCACCACCAGTCAAATATCACTTCTTCATCTTCACTATCTTCCTCCTCTTCTTGTTGACTTGAAGATCCCAGATGAATGTGCCCCAGATGGTAAAGTGGGGGTTTTAGGATTATCAGCATCGGAGACTGTTGGTACCCTAATGGCATCTGAAATGGGCAACAAGTGATTTCTATGCCATGCCCTTACAGGACCAATCTTCCCCTTTGGAAGGATCTGATACACAGGCAGGCCAGATAGCCTCTTGCAAATGATAAAGGGTTGAGAATGCCAATGATCAGCTAGCTTGTGTTTCCCAGGCACTCCCAAATTCCACGACAAGACTCGATCAACGGGCTGTAGATCCTGGATTCTCACTTTTAAGTCAAAGTTCTTCTTATTCCGCTGTTCTCTTAAGGCAGATGCTTCAAGGGCCTTCTCATAGTCTATTTTCAAATTCCTCCGAAGTCGATCCACATAACCTTTGCGAGGTATGGTCAGGTGATGTTCCAAAAGCCAGATCCACTGGTAATAGAGCTTCTCTTCCAAACATCAGTCTATAAGGGGAGTATCCAGTGGAGTCATTCACTGTACTGTTATAAGCATGCACTACTGGGGCAATGTGATCACCACAATGTTGCTTTTTCTCCATCGGCAAAGTTCCTAACATATTCAGCAGAGTGCGATTAAACCTCTCATGTTGAGGATCTCCTGTGGATGATATGGAGTTGTCCTGGACTTCTGTATATTTACATAGTCTTCGAATCAGCTTACTTTCAAAGTCCCGGCCTTGATCAGAATGTATACGTTGTGGTAGGCCATAATGGATGAAGAACTTTTCCACAAGCGTCTTGGCAACTGTACTAGCCTGCGGGTCTCGCGTTGGGAAAGCCTGAGCATATCTAATAAAATGATCTGTCACAACCAGGACATTACTATGCCCACCCAGGTCAGGTTTGAGACACAGGAAGTCAATGCACACTAACTCCATAGGTCCTTGACTTCGCAGGTGGCCCATTGTGGCAGCTCTATCCACTAGACTATCAGTAGTCTCCCTCTGAATACATCGGATACAAGAGTGGCAATAACTTTCCACTTCTTTCCTCATAAAAGGCCAATAGAACCGATCTCTGACCAACTTGATAGTGCGGTCCGGCCCCAAATGTCCATGAGCATAATGAAGGGCAATTAGTACAATTAACCGATGCTTCTCTGGCAAGAACAACTGTTGAATTCCGTCTGCCTATTCTGCAGGGCACATACGGTAGACAATCCCGTCTTCCAACTTAATTTTGTCCCAGTCCTTGTAAATTACTCTAGCCCCTCCAATTGGGCTATCCAGTGAGGTTTTAGGATCTCCTGAAGTTAGCCTGCTTTCACTAGCGCACACAGAGGGTCCTCCTTCTGATCCTTCCTCATATCTTCTTTTGTTAACTGAGGGAGCTCCAGACTTCGCACTTAAGTTAAATCACAGAAGCAACGAGGCACCCTTGCCGGAGAGACTCCCACTGCCTCAGCTCCAGTAGCTCCTTTATGTCGCTATTCCACTCCTTGACATGCAGCTTGAACTTCCTCTGAGGTCAGGTGCACCCAGTCACTTTCTTCTCCATTTGAGAAATGAGGTCGTCTGGATAGAGCGTCTGCATCCAGATTCCCCTTCCCAGGTCGGTACTTTAGGCTGAACTGGAACTCCGATAAAGCAGCCAACCACCGATATTCAGTGGCATCTAATTTAGCTGTAGTCAGCAAATATTTCACCGGATTGTTATCTCTCTTCACCACGAAGAAGGCCCCATACAGATAATCCCGCAGCTTATCCACTACTGCCCACTTGAGGGCCAGAAACTCCAACTTGTGTATGGGGTAATTCTTTTCTGAAGGCCACAGACTGCAGCTTACATAGGCTACAGAACGTAGTCTTTCTTCATTCTCTTGATACAGCACTCCACCCAGTAAGTCTCGACTGGCATCAACATGCAACTCATAGGGTTTTGCCGGGTCAGTATAAGCCAACACAGGGACTCTGGTAAGACTCTCCTTCAATTTCCAAAAGGCTTGCTCACATCCAGTATTCCACTCATTTTGAATAGACTCTCTAGACCCTCTAGGTCCCTTTGAACATGGTTATTTGACCCTTGATTGCAGACCTTCTTTGTCCATTTCCTCTTTTAACAACTCATTCAAAGGCTTTGCTATCTAAACAAAATTCTTGACGAATCTTCGGTAATAGGAGCAGAACCCCAAGAAAGACCATAGTTCAGTTACCATCCTTGGTCAGGGCCAAGTAGTAACGGCTTCTAACTTCTTGGGGTCAGTAGCCACCCCGTATGCTAAGACCATGTGCCCCAAATAGGCGACGGACGTTTGGTAGAACTGACACTTCTCCAAGGGCAATTTTAGTCCCTCTTCATAGATCCTCTGGAAAACTTTCTCAAGGCGAACACGATAATATCATCCAAATATACAAGGACTTCGAATAGATTCATATCACCCACAGTATTTTCCAATAATCTTTGAAAAGGGGGGCACCTGCCAATCCTTGTGGCATATGGTCGAATTAGAAGAAACCCAATGGGCTAATGAAAGCAGTCTATTCTCTATCTTCAGGGTGCATAGGTATCTGGTAGTAGCCACTCTTTAGGTCCAGTACACTGAACCACTTGGCTCCTGACAAACATTGTAAGGCATCTTCAATTCTGGGAGTTGTATACTGGTCAGGGATGGTCCTGCGATTCAATGTTCAATAGTCAATGCACATCTTAATAGTCCCATTCTTCTTCCAAACTACTACAATGGGAGAAGCATATGGGCTACGAGACTCCCTGATAACTCCAGACTTCTTCAATTCAGCCAGCTGTTCTCGAAGATCTTCCAAATCACTCAAATGGATCCGCCGGGCTCTCTCACGAAAGGGTTTATCCTCACTCAGCCGGATTCGATGCTGAGCGATCTTTGCACATCCTAACATCAAAATCATTCTTCGAGAAAAGTTGTTCCAGCCTGGTCAGCTGGGCCTTCACCCACTCCCCCCACTTGAATGGGACAGCAGGGCGTCAAATCTGGGGGTCTTCGTTCTGTGCACTCCCCTCTTCCTTCAAAGTCACTAGAGTGGCAACACTCACCCGCCCCAGCACCATGCAAGGTTTCAGACTGACCGGCTGCCCAGTGATGTTCCAAATACTGACAGGAACCTTCCCTCCAGTTCTCCACAGAGCCTTCGTAGGGACTATTTTAGGGACTAGTTCCAGCAACGTGTCTTCCCCCAGTGGATTGTCTTCCAGCATCACGAAAGGACCCGGCCAATCCCAAGACAACTTGACTGTGGCTTTCATACACATCCTTTCACCTGGCTACAACACCCGCTCCTTAGTGTCCAATCGCCACAACTTCCCCACTCCTTCTGCTGGGGCCTTCTGTTCTTGTATTACTAGTTGAAAAGCAGTTCTTAATTGAGGGTGTACTTCTTCAACTGGAGAGCCCCTTAAGACCAAGGGGGTAAGCATTCTCCTCAACAGATCTGTATTAGTCCCAATGATCAAAGAGTTCTGTTTCACCCAAGGGGGCCGAGGGCACACCACCGCCAGTGCGTCGAAGACCTCCATCTTCTCATCTGCTGATGGATTAAAAAGCAATTTTTATGGGTATATACCCATCATAGGGGAACTTCAGTGGGTCCCAGCCCCCAAATTTCCAACTCCTCTAGCTTGCACAGTGGAATATGTTTCAGATAACTTGAGCTCCTGTGAAAGGGGATCTTTCGGTAGCTGGGTCTTTGAAACTTCCTAGATGTAGATAATGATATTGTCCCAGTATGAAGAGTGAAGAGATAGCAGAGCAGTCCCATAGGCGATGTAACAAAGTGGGGCGTGGTATTGTGCACCAGGGGCATTGTGCTTGTAAGGTGGGTCTTCCAGATTATCATGGAGGGGGAGGGAGGCCCTATAAATCATTTTAAATTGAGTTTCCTGCCAAGTTTCCAATATGATGAGTTTATGGACGTAGCGATAACTTGTGAGAAGTTTCTCCAGGAGGTCAGCATCTCCAAAGATAGAGGCCCACTTTTTGAATGGAGCTAGGTGGTATTTGTTTAATTGGTGCAGGATAAGTTGAGAATATAGGTTAGAGATAGAATAATCCTCACGCTTGAGTACTACATCAACAAAGGATTTTTGAAAAGGATTCGTTTGAAAGCCATGGCAAGTCCATAGGTAGTTAATAAGTTGATGGTAATTTAAGAAGTGTGATGATGGCAGGGAGTATTTTTGTGAAATGGTCCGAAAGTTTTTGAGTTTACTAGGGTTTCTATGTTATAAAGAGGTTACTTTGAAGAGACCATGAGTGCGCCAGTGGTCAAAAACATTGTATAGAGTAGATGGGAGAAAAATTGGGTTACCTTGGATAGTCAGATGATGGGATATGCATGAGGGTAGCCCCAGCAGCTTTTGCACTTCACTCCAGACTGCCACCTTGTCCCTTAAAAGAATGTTGGACTTAAGGTGTGTTGGCAATGCTCTTATCGAAGAATGAAGAACAGCAGGAAGAGTGAGCAAAGAAACCAGAGCATCCTCAAGCATAAAATTAGAGTGTTGTGACTTTCCAGAGATCCAATCTAAGCCCTGTCTGAGCAGGCATGAAAGATTATAAAAGCGTTTATTAGGCAGACCCGCCCCACCTTCGGACTTAGGGGGGCAAAGTCTTTGGAGAGCTACAAGTGGTTCCTTGGAAGACCATAGAAAGACGGTCACCTTCTTCTGTATTTTGTGTATATCGGAATGTTTCAACAAAAGTAGTAAGGTTTGTAATGGATATAGCAAACATGCAAATTATACGATTTTAGAGGTGACATCTCCCAAAGTGCGATAGGGGGAGGGCTGCCCAAGCTTCTAACTCCTTAACAATTTTAGATTTCATAGGTGGGTAGTTAAGGCTGTATAAGGACGATGCGTTCACCCAAGAAAGTGATGTGTTGTGTGGCTATAGTAAATGGGGAAGATACATGCCATCTAGTGGATAAACAAGGGTGTAGTGCTAGGACTTCAATTTTGTCAAAGTTTATTCTGAAGCCTGAGCTGAGACGAAAAGGCTGCAAAAAGTTCTCGGAGCTTGTCAAAATCTGATGGAGGGTTTGTGGAAAAAAGTAAAATATCCGCAAAAAGAGCTAAGTGGAAAACTTGGTCTCCAACAGTGATGCCACTAACACCTGCGGGGGAGTTAAGAAGCCTGGATAGGGGCTCAATAGCTATGTTGAACAGTAGAGGGGAAAGAGGGCATCCTTGTCTTGTCCCCTTGGTCAAAGGGATGGTATCTGATATAAAGTCAGGGATAACGAGGTGAGCTGTCGGAGATGCATACATTTGTTGTATGAAACAAACTATCAAACCCAAATGCAGCCATGACTCTAAAAAGTCAGGAAAAGCTAATGTTGTCGAATTCCTTTTTGGCATCAAAGGAGATGATGGTGACATCTTGGTCTGGGTGCAATTTAGCGTGTTCCAGTGCCAGTAAAACTCTATGAGTGTTTGAGGTTGCAGAACATCCCAGAACGAAACTGGATTGGGCCAGGTGCAGTATGGTAGGGAGTAGGGGAGCTAGACGTGATGCCACTATTTTGGAGAGGATTTTAAGATCCTCATTGATTAAGGATATCGGTCGGTATGATCCAGGGTGGAGGGGATCTTTTATCTTCTTGGAAATAAGCCTAATGTGAGCTTCCTGTTGGAAGGTACGGGGCACCCTCTCACATGGATGTGAAGACGTGTTTTAAGGTATCAGGGATAAAATCTTTAGGGAGTTTGTAGAATTTGGCGGTGTATCCATCGGGGCCAGGAGCTTTAGCTTATGCGAGAGATGTGATAGTAGACTTGATATCATCTATGCAGATGGGAGCATTAAGAGCTTCTAGGTGGGTCTGGGTAAGTTGAGGTAGTTGCACTTTGGCTAGCCTTTGCTACTGACTGGTTAATTGGGTTCTCAGAGTAGAGTGTGGTGTAGTAATCTACTAATAATTTACTGATCTCCGCGGGTGACGTAACTAGAGAACCCGTAGCATTTTTTAGGGCAGAAATATATGTGGGTCGTTTAGTACCTGCACATAAGTTGGCCAATAGTTTGCCTGCTTTATTGCTACATTTGTAAAAGCATAGGGTAGAGTAGGATGCCTTAGCTGCTTATTGTTGCTCTGCCCACAAGTCAAAGGAGGATTTGGCCAGTTGCCAGACTTTTATGGTAGTCGAGGTGCAATTTTGTGTTAGGCCTTCCTGTGCTAGGCGTAGTGTTTCACTAGCTTGTTGAAACTTTACATAGGAAGAAAAAAGCCAAATGGGCGAAGGGGAAGAGGGTTTGGCATGGAGTAGGTTAACAAGAATTGGGCTGTGATCAGAGATCACCACTTCACTTATTGCCGTATTAGTTAGCTCTTAGACAAGCGCGGGGAGGCCAAAAATAGTCAATGCGAGAAAAAGGATTATGTGGGTGAGAAGAAAACGTGAATTCCCAGTCGATCGGGTGAGTTAGTTGCCACACATCTATGAACCGCATAGATAAGGTGTACTGGGCTAATAAAGTGGGTCCTGGGGTCAGGGGAACGTGGTCTCGTGACAAACGGGATTTATCATTAGAGCGATCTTCAGGTGAATGCATAACGGAGTTAAAGTCCCCACCAACTAAGTGGAGGGTTTCGGGGGCTTGCAGTATCCAGGATACTATGTCTTGGAAAAAGGGAATATCTGGAGAGTTTGGGGCATAAACATTGGTGTTAGCAATGTCACTGAAGGCTAAAGATAAATGCAATGTCATTTTGTGGCCAATCGAGTCAGTCCTAAAACTTTGGATGGTGTGTCTCAAATTTTTATGCAGTAGGATAGCCACACCCAATTTACAACCTATTGCCGGTGAACCATATACTGCACCTACCCATAATTTTTGAAGGCGAGATAGATCATGTGTGGACAGATGGGTCTCTTGGAGGAGAGCCACATCTGCTCAGAGACGTTTCAGATGTCGAAGAATTTACATACGCTTACTTGGTGAATGCAGCCCTTTGACGTTCCAGGAAACAATCTTTAGGTGATCCCCTTAACTTTGATAACCCATGTCTGTTGCGGCAGAGAGTAGCATTATAGCATTAGTGCATAAAGTGGCCTGACAGGCATAGTTTCTTCCAGCTGAGGATCACCAATACAATAAAAAATATCTGACGGTATAGAGGGAATACAGGTAAACTAAAGAAAAAAAACTAACAAACTAAACATAGGGTGCGTAAAAAACCATAGAAAGATTGTGAACTTCTCTTTTTTACATATGTGTACCATCTCCTAAGCAAAGCTCCAGCTAGATAATTGCTCCTCTCAAAGGGTTGAAGACGGGGGGGGGGGGGGGTTCAACCCCCTGAGGAAGTAATGGACTGGTTAGTGATAACTGTTTTTTAGGAACCCATAGTGAGAACAAATATATATATATATATATATATATATATACTGTATATATATAGCACTGAATAGTGAGATCATTAAATAATTTACCATACAGGAGAGCATAGAAATGAGGAGTAGGGACTGAGGGGCGTGGCTTTCGGTGGAGTGAATGGCCGTTTAGTGCTCCCACTCTGCTAGCCACCACGGACACTGCCCCCACCTACGGGTCCCGACCGTCCACCGGAACCCCGCATTACATCAGGCTGCCTCCCGAGCTCCGCAGCGCAGATGACCCGCCGCAAGAAAGTCCCCGGCCAGCTCAATAAGCTGGAGGGCTTCTTCATCCACGCTGCCCCTGGTCTCCAGAAAGATGGCGGCGGCGGACCATGCCATCACACGAGCCACAGCTTGCAGAGCCTGCAGCAGACACAGACGTCTTCCTCTCATTCTACAAGGGTCCTGGCGAACCCTGATAGCGGGACATCATCTGACTCCACATCGCCGCCATCTCCTCCTCTGTCCCCATCTTCCAGGAGCCCGGTCAAGAATAGGCCCAGGACAGTCTCCCCTCCTAGGACTCTAAAGCATCCAGGTATGCATACCTCCTTGTCTCCATCTGCCTCACTGACTGTCTCCCAGACTGCTCCGGACCCCTTTGCTGCCTTTCCTTCTGGGGATCAACCTGTCTCTGTTTCTGTCCATGCATACGGACATGATGTCCTGCATGCACCAGTTCAAAACTGAGGTACAGGCCTTGGGCTCCAGAGTGGACACTGTGGAACGTGCAGTATCTACACAGGCATCCTCCTATAATGACATGGTGGATGCCTTTAATGCACAAAGGGATGATGTTCAGTGGTTAAAGAACAAAGTGGCTGATCGGGAGGACCGTTCCAGAAGGAACAATGTCAAGATACGCGGCATTCCAGAATCGGTTTCTTCAGACCAACTGTTTCCTTATGTTACTACCCTTTTTCAAACCATGCTGCCCACAGCATCAGCCTCTGACCTCCTGATTGATAGGGTCCACATGCTCCCAAAGCCGTCTTTCATTGCGGGAGACTTTCCCAGAGATGTGCTACTGAGAGTCCATTTTTACCACATAAAAGATCAGCTTATGAGGGCTGTTCGTAACATGCCATCCCTGCCAGCTCAGTACCAAAGTCTCCAATTGTTGCCGGACCTCTCTAGGCACACCCTTTAAAGTATACATAACTTAGCTACAATCACTAAGGCCTTGAGAAACAACAATATCCCCCACAAATGGAGAATTCCGGCCAACTTGCTTATCACACATGGCGGCTCCACTGTTCTGATCCAGACCCTTGAGGAGGGACTGTCGGCTCTAAAGTCATGAGTCGAACTCTGCTATACCACCGCAACCTATGCACCAAGAAGAACCTTGGCAGCTGGTTTCCCGGAAACGTTCGGCCAAATCTAAATGAAAACGGTCGGGGCGCACCCCGTCTTCAGGTTTATACGACATGTCAGTGTCCTAGGCCTAAGGATGTTTCACTCTTGTATGGCCCTCCAGTTTGTTTGCGACAGCTTTGACTGTTCCCGGATTGAGACAATCCTTTTCTTATTACTGTTCCTCCTGGTTACCACCCCTGTTTGTGTCCGTCATCCCCTGATCCTCACTCCATTTCTACGGCTGCCTTGGGCGATCTCTCAGTTGTCGAAATACCCCTTTACAGCACGCCCCGCACGACCCTCGGACGCTTTTTCTACAGTCCCATTGCACTTCCATATCACCACCTCTCCCCTTCGACCACCATGACAGTGAAGTGCCTAATCATTAACGCTAATGGCCTAAATCACCCGGCCAAACGGCATTCCCTGTGGAGAGAAGTACGTGACAGCAAGGCGGACAGTTGCGGTGCAAGAAACGCACTTTCAGTCCAACAACCACCCCCCGTGCCTGCACTGGGACTTTCCACACATCTTCCTTGCCAACGATCCAGACAAGAAGGCAGGAGTGATGCTGGCGCTGAGGGACGCCTTGACTTTCCACCTAAAATCTTCCATCACAGATCCTTCTGGACGATACATCATCCTTACTTGCGATATCAACAACATCCCCTTGACGATTGTGGTGCTATATGCCCCTAACACCCACCAGCTTCGTTTTCTCCATAGATTACTTAAACAAGTACACAGGATTAAGTATGGACATTTATTGATGTGTGGTGATTTTAACTTAGTTGTCGACCCTGGGCTGGACTCCTCGTGTCCTTCCGAGGGCTGACGCATCTCTTTGAGTTCCTTGTTGAGTTCAGAACGTTTGTTTGATGTATGGCGATGTTTGCATGCATCCGAGAGAGACTACATGTTTTTTTCAAATCGCCACCACTCTTACTCTCGCATTGACTTGTTTGTCACTGACTTCTATCTCTTGGGGAAGTCCACCTCCTCGATAGTCAGGGACATAACATGGTCAGATCATGCTGCAGTCGAACTGACCATTGAGGAGGGCACACCGGTTCGGACGACCTTCCTCTGGAGATGTGACAGCAAGATCTTGCAGAGCACCCCCTCCCAGATGCATATCAAAAAGCACCTTAACTAATTTTTCTAATTTAATACAAACTCTGTTTCGGACCCTTGGGTGCTGTGGGCCGCACACAAGGCCTTCATTAGGGGAGTGTGCATCCAACAGCAGGCAAGGGTGAGGAAGCAACACCAAAAGAAGGTGACAGACATCTTATCCCAAATTCATACCCTGGAATCTTTAAATAAACAGTCTCCCTCGGGTGCCCATTCATCCACGTTGACACGTCTAAGGCATGATCTTCGCTTATTGTTTTTGGAGCAATCAGATAGACTTCTCAACCACCTCAAACAGTCCCACTATACAGAAGCCAATAAGGTGGGCAAACATCTGGCCTCTAGGGTCAAACAAAAGCAGGCTAAGACCCGTATCCCCTTTTTACTAGACGCGTCTGCACAAAAGGTGTCTCACCCCCAAGCTATAGCTGACACTTTTGCTGACTTTTATGCCTCCTTATACAATCTCAAAGACTGTCCTGACGAGTGCCAACCCACTGACCATGCTATTAATCGATTTTTGCAATCTCTCACTTTGCCCTCCCTTACGGATGTCCAACTTCACTCTCTAAACCTCCCCATCACTGTGAAAGAAATCTTAGATGGTATAAAGACCCTGCCTAAGGGTAAATCCCCGGGCCCAGATGGACTCATAAATGAGTACTACCGGCAATTTGCGCACACCCTAGCCCCACATCTGCCTGAGGTCTTCGCGAAAGCTATCTCTAGTGGCTCCCGTCCACAGGACATGCTCAAAGCCTACATTTCCACCCACCCTAAGCCGGGTAAGGACCCTACGACCCCTGCCAATTTTCACCCGATCTCCCTCCTTAACTCAGACGCCAAACTCTTTGCCAAAATTATAGCCAAACGTCTTCAATGTGTATTGCCCACTCTCATAGGGCCAGACCAAATGGGGTTTATGCCAGGCCGCCACACGTCCGACGCTACTAGAAGGGTCATAGACATCACTAACTATGCAAATCTCCAAAAACCCCTTCAGTCCTATTGACTATAGATGCACAAAAGGCCTTTGACAGGGTCCATTGGTGATATATGTACTCCACCCTGAAGAAATTCGGCTTCTCCGGTCCCATTCTTATGGCCATTTCCCCTCGGCCCAAGTCAACACCTCTGGTGTCCTCTCAAAACCGTTTCACATAACGAACGGTACTAGGCAAGGCTGCCCACTATCCCCATCTTTATTTAACCTTATCATTGAACCCCTAGCAGAATCTATTCGGACCAACCCTGCCATATCAGGTTTTTCTGTTGAGAACACACGCCATAGGATAAACTTGTTTGCGGATGACATCATCCTCATGTTGACAGACCCTGCCCACTCCATACCTGCTGCTTTCAGCTCTCTTCAGTCCTTTAGTGCTATCTCCTACTATAAAATTAATGTGGCAAAATATTCGGTTTTAAACTTGGGAGTTAGTGTTGGGATTCGAACCTGTGACCAGAAACATCCCAGGCGGTAGCCCGCTTACTAGGCTACCGTCCGCTCTGAACATTCTTCCCTGAAGCCTATTATTTCAACCTTAGTCTTGCCAAGCCTTGCTCATCACCCTTGATTCCCCACACCTGGTACTTCCCTATATAAGTCCAGCCCCTTGCACTCCAGTTTGCTGATTATTGAGCTCCTGAGCCTTGATCAAGCTACTCCTCACCTGCTGCTCTTATCTACTACCACAAGTCCAATGCTGACCAGGAATTGACTACCGACTACTCTTCTGCTTTGTCCCTACCTACTGAACTGCTACCTCTGTTGCCGATCCGGATTGTCTGACCACGCTTACTGCTGCCCGCCCCGACCTTTGGCTCGTCTGACTTCTCTCTGGTTTTCCCTTGTCTGCTCCTCTGCCTTCGGACCGAACCTACACTCTGCCTGGCTGGGTGATCCTGAGGACCGCGTCCTGGTGTTAGCTTGCAGCGCAGTCTATCCCCACCATCTGGGGCTCTAGTGAAAACCAGCTAGCACTTAGTTTCCGCACCTCAGGTGAACCCGTGTCCTCATCAGAGTGCTACGCAGTGTCCATCCGGTATCCAGCACCTACTAACTGCCTGCGGTCTTTGCCACTGGGCTCCACTCCTACCTCCGGCCAGCAGTCCTCTGACTCAGGAGAGCCTGTAGGATTGTTACAGAATAATCAGCCCAACTATGGAGTCCGCAATGACCACTCTGTGTAGACAGGTCACTGAACTTCAAGAATTTGGTACTACGTATCAGGAGAAATTTGCCCAGCTCCAAGAAGTAGTTAAAAGCCAACAGAAGGAGATTATTGAACTACAGAGGCAACTCCTAGACGTCCGCGGCGCGGCCGCAGACACCCGCATGCCACTCCCATCAAAATTCGGCGGTGACAGACGCCAGTATCGGGGATTTCTGAACCAATGCCGCATCTATTTTCAGATGAACCCGGCCCCGTTCACCACCGATAAAAAGAAGGTGCTATTCATGATCAATCTCTTGACGGATGAAGCATTAGCATGGGCGTCGCCATACGTGGAGTCTAGCAATCTGCTCCTGGACAACCTAACCAACTTCATCACTGCCATGAGCCTAGTCTTCGATGACCCCAACCGCTGTGCGACGGCCGAGGCGCGACTACATAGTCTGCGACAAGGGAGACGCTCCGTCGCCGAATATACCGCCGAATTTCGCCGTTGGGTCACGGACACCACCTGGAACCCAGCAGCACAGAGGAGCCAATTCCGGCGAGGCCTGTCCGAAGCAATAAAAGACGAACTCGCCAGAGTTGAAGCCCCGGACGATCTGGATGACTTTATTCAAGTATGCATCCGGATAGATCAAAGACTCTCCGAGAGGAAGAGGGAAAGATTCTGGTCCTTGGACCACAGACCCACTTACTCCTTCTCCTCTACCACCCAGCACGACCCACAGTCAGCACCTGAACCTATGCAGGTCGACGCACTACGGAGGTCTCTATCCACAGCTGAGAAGGAGAGACGGCTGGCCGAAAACCTCTGCCTCTACTGTGGAGAGCCGGGTCATTTTGCCATCAAATGTCCCAATAAGATTCGAAGAACTATTGCCGTCACGGAGCTAAAGGAGCAATCACAGACTCCAACCCCGCCAGCAGCCCCTGAAAATAACAACACGGCGGCTCATGGATCCCACTTTATCATCCCCATCCTCATCGACATCGAGGGGCGACAACTCCCCTGTTCTGCGATGTTAGATTCCGGGGCGGGAGGCAACTTTATGGACCTAACCTTCGCCCGTGAAAAGAACATTCCACTGACAATCAAGGCAGCCCCTGTTGACCTGGAAACCGTCGACGGATCCCCACTCTCCTCGGGGCCGGCGACTCACGAGACCATCGAACTACAACTCCTTATAGAACCCGATCACCATGAGAAGATCCACTTCTCGCTGATCGCCTCCCCGAAGTTCCCGGTGATCTTGGGCATCCCATGGTTGGCCACCCACAACCCCTCGGTGGACTGGGAAACCCACTGCATACGGTTCCCGTCCGAGTTCTGCTCGCTAAATTGCTCCCACAAACCCGTCCTTCCACCCGAAGACACCACCATCTCTGAACTTTCCGTCAAGGATCTGCTACCCCCTCAATACCGCGAGTTCCAGGATGTCTGCGACAAGAAAAACGCAGACAAGCTGCCACCACACAGACCCTACGACTGCCCTATAGAACTGTTGCCCGGGGCTGAAATACCCTTTGGCAGTATCTACCCCCTCTCGGAGCCTGAACTCAAGGCCTTGAAAGAGTACCTGGACGAGGACCAAAGGAAGGGGTTCATCCGGCCCTCTACCTCTCCTGCGGGAGCCCCCTTTTTCTTTGTAGAGAAAAAAGACTCCTCCCTGCGTCCCTGCATTGACTACAGGAAGCTTAACGACATTACCGTAAAGAACCGGTATCCACTTCCACTGATTTCAGAACTCCTCGAGAGACTCCGGGCAGCAAAGATTTTCACCAAACTTGACCTTCGAGGGGCCTACAACCTCGTCCGAATCCGCCCTGGGGATGAATGGAAGACCGCCTTTCGGACACGTTATGGTCACTTCGAGTACCTAGTCATGCCTTTCGGACTCTGCTATGCTCCTGCCACCTTCCAGCACTTCATTAATGACGTCCTCAGGGACATGCTCGATCTGTTTGTAGTCGTTTACCTGGACGACATCTTGATCTTCTCCGAAGACCTCGAGCAGCACCGCGAACACGTCCGCAGGGTACTGCAGAGACTCAGACAGAACTCTCTCTATATCAAGCTAGAGAAATGTGAGTTTGAGCGAACCACCACTCAGTTCCTCGGATACATCATCTCCCCAGAGGGCCTAAGTATGGACCCGGGGAAGGTCCAAGCCGTGATGAACTGGCCCATTCCGAGAAACGAGAAGGAGATACAAAGATTCATTGGCTTCGCCAACTTCTATCGGAAGTTTATCCGGAACTTCTCCAAGATCATAGCACCAATTACCCAACTCACCAAGAAATCAGTCCCCTTCTCCTGGACACCAGAGGCACAGGAGGCCTTCACCAGGTTGAAACTCCTCTTCACTTCTGCTCCAATCCTAATCCACCCAAACCCCGAGCTGCCATTTACAGTCGAAGTGGATGCATCTGACTCTGCGGTGGGGGCTGTTCTGTCACAACGGACAGGGGAGAAGATGCTACTACACCCGTGCGCATATTTCTCCCGCCAGATGTCCCCCTCCGAGAAGAATTATGACATCGGGAACAAGGAACTACTGGCGATTAAGGATGCCTTCTCTGAGTGGAGACACCTGCTGGAGGGAGCCACCAACCCCATAATCGTACTAACTGACCACAAGAACCTCGAGTTCATCCGCAGTGCTAAGAGACTCTCAGCCAGACAGGCCAGATGGAGCCTATTCTTTTCCCGCTTTAACTTTCTCATCACCTATCGCCCCGGATCAAAGAATGGTAAGGCTGACGCCCTCTCCAGAATGTTTTCCGAGCCCTCGCAGAGTAACAAGGGCCAAAACAACATCCTACCCGAGAGAAGGGTCGTAGGGGTCACCTACTCTAAAGAACTCCTGGGCACAATCAAAGAAGGATACGAAAATGACCCCTTCCTTGCCCATCCCACAAGGAATGTCAGCCTTACGTTTAAGAACGGTCATTGGTTTCATCAGGACCTACAGTTATATGTACCAGAAATCGCACGGCTTGACGTACTCAGACTCAACCATGACTCCAAGCTGGCCGGCCATCTAGGCACAAGAAAGACCCAGGAGCTTCTCTCCCGCTCCTTCTGGTGGCCAACATACAAGGAGGACATCAAGAGGTACATCTCCTCGTGCACGGTCTGTGCCCGCAATAAGACTCCTCGTTCCTCTCCCGTGGGTTTGTTACAACCTCTCCCGATTCCCTCCCGCCCCTGGGGCTCGATCTCCATGGACTTTGTGGTAGACCTTCCTCCTTCAAAAGGGATGAACACCATCCTGGTCGTAGTCGACCGCCTCACCAAGATGGCCCATTTCATCCCCTACAAAGGCCTACCCACCACCAAACAGACGGCCGATCTTATTCTCAGAGAGGTCTTCAGGCTGCATGGGATCCCGGACGACGTGGTCTCCGACCGAGGCGTACAATTTGCCTCTAAGTTCTGGAAGAACTTTTGCCTGGCACTCGGGGTTAAAGTGAACCTGTCCTCCGCCTTCCACCCTCAGTCAAACGGGCAGACGGAGAGAACTAATCAGACCCTAGAGCAGTACCTACGCTGTTTTAGCTCCCACCTGCAGGATGACTGGCTTGACCATCTCTCCACAGCCGAGTTCGCCTACAACAATGCGGAGCACAGCTCAACCAAGCACAGCCCCTTCTTTGCTAACACAGGCTCGCACCCGGTATTCATTCCCCACCTACCCATTGCCTCCACCCTCCCAGCAGTGGCCGAACGCCTAACAACCCTACAGGAGGCACAAAAGAACATTATAAACAACCTCCAGCTCGCCCAGAGCCGCTTTAAACAGGGAGCAGACAGACGCCGCAGACCCACCCCGGGCTTCCATGTGGGAGACAAGGTGTGGCTGTCCACCAGGAACCTCAGATTGAAGGTCCCCTCCAAAAAGTTGGCCCAAAAATACATGGGTCCATTCCGGATCTCTGCGCAAATTAACGAGGTCACGTTCCGGCTCGATCTTCCGGACTCCATTAGGGTGCACCCTGTTTTCCATTGCTCCCTCCTCAAGTCATACGTGGAGAACACCTTCACAGGCCGCCACTCACCCCCTCCACCACCCGTGAGGGTACAGGGTGAAGAAGAATACGTTGTCGCAAAGATCCTCGACTCCAGGATCCACCGGGGAAGACTACAATACCTAATTGGGTGGGAGGGCTACCCTCCCGAGGATAACTCGTGGGAACCAGAAGAAAATGTCCACGCCCCCAGACTGGTAAAAGAGTTCCACCAACAGCACCCCGATAAGCCTGCCCCTGCGGTGCCCGGAGGTCACCTTGGAAGGGGGGAGTACTGTTGGGATTCGAACCTGTGACCAGCCACATCCCAGGCGGTAGCCCTGCTTACTAGGCTACCGTCCGCTCTGAACATTCTTCCCTGAAGCCTATTATTTCAACCTTAGTCTTGCCAAGCCTTGCTCATCACCCTTGATTCCCCACACCTGGTACTTCCCTATATAAGTCCAGCCCCTTGCACTCCAGTTTGCTGATTATTGAGCTCCTGAGCCTTGATCAAGCTACTCCTCACCTGCTGCTCTTATCTACTACCACAAGTCCAACGCTGACCAGGAATTGACTACCGACTACTCTTCTGCTTTGTCCCTACCTACTGAACTGCTACCTCTGTTGCCGATCCGGATTGTCTGACCACGCTTACTGCTGCCCGCCCCGACCTTTGGCTCGTCTGACTTCTCTCTGGTTTTCCCTTGTCTGCTCCTCTGCCTTCGGACCGAACCTACACTCTGCCTGGCTGGGTGATCCTGAGGACCGCGTCCTGGTGTTAGCTTGCAGCGCAGTCTATCCCCACCATCTGGGGCTCTAGTGAAAACCAGCTAGCACTTAGTTTCCGCACCTCAGGTGAACCCGTGTCCTCATCAGAGTGCTACGCAGTGTCCATCCGGTATCCAGCACCTACTAACTGCCTGCGGTCTTTGCCACTGGGCTCCACTCCTACCTCCGGCCAGCAGTCCTCTGACTCAGGAGAGCCTGTAGGATTGTTACAGTTAGTGATAGAACAAAATGCCACCTACGAAAAATAGTCCCAATCCCCTGGACCTAGGATAGTATTCACTACCTTGGTATAGATATCACTCCCAACCCCCGCACACTGCTTCCCGTCAACTTGCAACATATTCTTAAGAAAACTACGGCCACTTTACAACATGTACAGAAAACAGAGCTAGCATGGTGTGGGCGCCTCCCAGCCTACAAAATGATAGTCCTCCCCCAACTTCTCTATCTGTTCCTGGAATCTTCCCATTCCCTTCCCATATACTAGCCTTTCTTTGTTTACTAAACAACTCCATAAATTTCTTTGGGCGGGAAAACGCGCTAGTTGTGCACCTTCTCTTCTCCATAAATTTAAACAAATGGGAGGAGCCGGACTACCTGACCTCTACTCTTACTATTGGGCAACTACTTTATCCCAAACTAAATAGTGGTTTCAAGACTCCTCACCTCCACTTTGGGTAGACTTGGAAAGGGGTATTGCCCCTACCAAAAACCTGCGCCTACTTCTCATCAGCGACAGATGGCTAAAATGGGACATGAGGATGTTCCCTCTCCCCATGCAAACCTCATTGAAGGCATGGTGCAAATGCGCCCCCCCCTATACATGACATAAACATCCTCCCTTACACATCCATGCCTATTTCTTTATTAGCCTCACATATCCCTGACCTCCCTGTTCAGACCCTCCAACACCATGGTATCCGGGATATTTCACAGTTTTTTAAAGACGGTCGAGTGATTCCCAGTAACACTTTGTGGCAAACTTACAATCTCCCGGCCTCTTCTTCCTTTCATATTCTGCGTATCTGACACTTTCTATCCCTACATCCACTTAAAGAGATCATGGTTGATAAACGAATATGGGACACATATACCGCCTGTCCAAAAAACCCCAAACGCCTCTCTCATTACTATGACCTTCTCTCGGATAATACCTCCTTTTTGAAAACCCCACCCATGTTCAAATGGGACACAGACCTTGGCACGACCTTCTCAGTCACACAGTGGAAACAGGCTTTGCAGATAGTACATAGACATACCCACTGCGCTACACACTGGGAAATGGCCATGAAAATTACCAACAGGTGGTATTATACTCCTTACCGCCTGGCTGGTTTCTCCCAGGCCTACTCACCCTTCTGCTGGAGAGACTGCGGACATACAGAACACTTCTGCATGTCTTATGGGATTGTCCCACCCTCAGAAGTCTGTGGAATAACGTCTTTAAATACATAGCCTCTCAAACGAGCTGTATCATAACCCCGAACCCTGCTCTAGCTCTCCTTCATTTAGGCATTGACACACACCCATACCGTTTCCATGCTTGGATCTCACACATACTTATCGCTACTCGTCTTCTGATTCTATGTAAATGGAAAACCTCAACCCCCCCTACCATGCAGGAAGTAATCTCATTGCTCCAAACCAATCACAAATATGAGCGTTCCATAGCTATAAATGATATGTCTCTAGCGAAGTTTGATAAACACTGGGACTTCTGGACTTCTGCTCCAAAATAAATAATTGATCTACTGTATGTTGCGGGCCCAACCCCCCTCCCCCCTCCCCACGCGTGGGCCGGAGACCCAAGAGGGCGGCACACGCCTGGTGGATCCTTATAAGCCTTGGCTTAATTCCCCTTCCTCCTCCCCCTCGCCCCCCCCCCCACATTGCATATATTCCTTCTTTCATTCATACCGTGCCCGGCTTGCATCCCTTTCATGTATTATAATTTACCGTTCAATTCCCTTTCTGATTGCATGCTGGATGGGTGTCCTCACGGGATTGCTATTTATCTGTTGTTATTTAATTGTTGCTCTTATGCGAGTGTTGTTCTTGATGAGTTCTAGCGAGGAGCAAGGTGCTACATATGAACATTGATTGCTCCCTCTGCCCATTGCCCTACCATGCCTTACAATACCTTACCTCACCTACCAATCCTACTTATCATTGATGGATGACGGACTCCCCCCCCCCCCTTCCCCCCATCCTTCTGTGTGTATTATTGTATTGTATTGCATTGCATTGTATTTTCTTGACTATGTTATCACTATGGTTCTTCTTGTTTGTTATATTTTGAAAACTCAATAAAGTCATTAAAAAAAAAAAAAGAAATAAGGAGTAGGGTACAGTTTAGATGTACAGTATCTCACAAAAGTGAGTACACCCCTCACATTTTTGTAAACATTTTATTATATCTTTTCATGTGACAACACTGAAGAAATGACACTTTGCTTCAATGTAAAGTAGTCAGTGTACAGCTTGTATAACAGTGTAAATTTGCTGTCCCCTCAAAATAACTCAACACACAGCCATTAATGTCTAAACTGCTAGCAACAAAAGTGAGTACACCCCCAAGTTAAAATGTCTAAATTGAGCCCAAAGTGCTGATAGTTTGTGTGACCATCATTATTTTCCAGCACTGCCTTAACCCTCTTGGGCATGGAGTTCACAAGAGCTTCACAGGTTGCCACTGGAGTCCTCTTCCACTCCTCCATGACAACATCACGGAGCTGGTGGATGTTAGAGACCTTGCGCTCCTCCACCTTCAATTTGAGGATGCCCCACAGATGCTCAATAGGGTTTAGGGCTAGAGATATGCTTGGCCAGTCCATCACCTTTATCCTCAGCTTCCTTAGCAAGGCAGTGGTTGTCTTGGAGGTATGTTTGGGTCATTATCATGTTAGACAGTGCAGTGAGACATTGCTAGCAGTGTGAGTGTAGGGAGGGAGAGGATCCAGTTTTTCAGGCAGGGAGAGCAAAGTGATTTGCAGTTTTTCAGACAGTGCAGTGAGACATTGCTAGCAGTGTCTTAGGGAGGGAGAGGATCGTGTTTTTCAGCCAGGGATAGCAAAGTGATTTGCAGTTTTTCAGACAATGCAGTGAAGTCTAATTAGAGACATTGCTAGCAGTTAGGCAGGGAGATAGATTTGTGCTTTTTACAAGTTAAGAGATCAGATAGTGAAGTATATTCCATAGAGCAATATATACCATAGACCATATACCATACATTGATCTATATCTATATACTGTATAGGGCAATAGATTAGATATCAGGCCATTGAGTATCTATCGATCACTTGGGTATACCCTATATTGATCTGATCTCTATCTATATATAGGGCTATTGATTAGATCATATCAGGTCATTGAGTACTTATCTGTCACTTGCATATACCCTATATTGATCTGATCTATATCTATATATAGGGCAATAGATTAGATATCAGGCCACTGAGTATCTATCGGTCACTTGCGTACACCCTATATTGATCTGATCACTATCTATATAAAGAGCTATTGATTAGATCATATCAGGTCATTGAGTATCTATTAGTCACTTGCCTATACCCTATATTGATCTGATCTCTATCTATATATAGGGTTTTTGATTAGATCATATCAGGTCATTGAGTATCTATCGGTCACTTGCGTATACCCTATATTGATCTGATCTCTATTTATATATAGGGCTATTGATTAGATCATATCAGGTCATTGAGTATCTATTGGTCACTTGCGTATACCCTATATTGATCTGATCTCTATTTATATATAGGGCTTTTAAATTGGATCATATCAGGTCATTGAGTATCTATCGGTCACTTGCGTATACCCTATATTGATCTGATCTCTATTTATAAATAGGGCTATTGATTTGATTATATCAGGTATTGAGTATCTATCGGTCACTTGCGTATACCCTATTTTTTTTTTTTTTTTTTTGTATTTATTATTCTTTATGTCAATTTCAAGGAGAATTATAACACAATATATAGTATATAAATCCAAAGCACAAACAAACAGAGAGTGGGAAGCTCAGATACATAAACAACCTCCTCTTCCCGATACACAAAGTGTTTACATTCGACAAATATTCATAATTCTTCAGGGTAAAAATAGTTACTCATAAAAATCCTAAACGAGGAAACAGTTTGTCCAGACAGCAAGACTCTACCCAATCTTCCCTTTTACTCTTCTCTCTCCCCTCCTTGCTAAATGTTACTACTTCTCCCTTTAAACTACCTCCACATTATGTCTTCCAAGAAGACGACTATGAGTTTCATCTTTTCGTCTCTTGCACTATACTATTCTCCTATCCAAGAAAGAAAGCGTATACCCTATATTAATCTCTATCAACATCATGTCCGAAAGGCCGACAAGGAGAGGCAGATGCTCACAGGCCATGAAAAGAGGGCAAGCAGCCTCTGTGTCCACAGTAAAAAGTGGTGGTCACAGTCGACAGGTGCATCCTCCACAGGTGGGGCACACCCGTCCTTTATTTCCGGTGCTGCCCGTGTTATTCAGCCACAACATGTGGAAGAGTTGGTGGAGTGGATAAATAAGCCGTCCTCATCCTCCTTGTCCTCTGACACCCACGCTCACAGTAGTTTGCCTTCCACTGCAGCTGCCAAAGCGGCCCGTTCCACAGGCTCCTTCTTCACAGCTACTCCTTCTTCTGTCGCCCCACCATCATGCACGGAGGAGTCACCTGAATTATTCGATCATAGTGTCATTGACATGCTGCTTGAGATTGAGCAGCAATTTGAAAGCTGTGATGTTCCCAGGTTGATGAAGGAAATAACATGAGCCTAGAGAGAGGGGTTGACAATGACCGGCAAGAACCATAGCAGTCATGTTCCCACAGCTGCAGCATACTGCCAAGTTTGCTCCAGTGACGAGGAGGAAGGGGATGATGAGGTCACTGACTGTACTTGGGTGCCTGACAGGATGGAGGGGGAGGGGGAGGAGGATAAGGAGGAGGAGGCACAACTCCAACGAGGCAGGATGTGCTCCAGGAGCAGCCATAGGAGTAGCCAACCTGTTGCATCACAGCACAGAGCTCCACAGCTTCAGGGTGCTGCAAACTCCCTGCGGACTCCCAAAAGTTCATTAGTGTGGGCTTTTTTCAGCACATGTGCAGTAGACCGCAGCGTTGCTGTTTGCAACATCAGTCTAAAGCGGATTAAGCATGGCCAGAACACCAGCTGCTTGGGCACCACATGCTTGACAAGGCATATGACGACAGTCCATTGGCAACAGCATCTGAAAGAGCCACAAGATCAAAACAAGCATACTGCACCTTGCTCCTCATCTGGGATCTCTAACCCTATACCTCATGTCTTCTCAAATACCTGCATTGAGAGGGATGATGGTATAGCAATGAGTGCCACAGAGACTTTGCACCCAATCTGCTAGCAGTACACCACCGCTTGATTTGAGCATCAGGCAAGTTTCACTACCCCAGTTGCTGAACCGTAGAAAGAAATACTGTCCCAGCCATCCACATGCTCAGCATCTTAATGCTAGCTTGGCCAAATTGCTAGCATTACAGTTGCTGCCTTTGCACCTGTTAGACTCTGCTCTCTTTCACAAATTTGTGGAATGTGCTGTACCACAGTGGCAGGTACCAAAAAGGCATTTATTTTCACGTAAGGCCATTCCGTCTCTCTACCATCATGCTGAAGGTAGTGTTTTGGCCTAGTTGGACAGAGCAGTCAGCAAGAAGGTGCACATTACTGCTGACTCTTGGTTCAGCAGGCATGGACAGGGACATTACATTTTTTCACGGCACACTGGGTAACTATACCGGCAGCTGGGAAGGATGCAGTTCGTCAAGTGTTCTGTCTAGGGGATAGAAGTCACACCGGGGCAGAGATTCTGTAAGCTCTGCAGGGGCAGGCTCCAAGATGGATGAGGCCATGACAGCTTGAGCTAGGAATTGTTGTATGTGACAATGGCACCAACCTTCTCTCCGCCCTCCGTCAGGGACACTTGACACATGTGCCAAGCTTGGCACATGTCCTGAATCTGGTGGTGCAGCATTTCTTGACCAGATACCCAGGCTTCCAAGATCTCCTGAGGCAGGCCAAAAAAGTCTGTGGCCATTTCCTGTGTTCATACAATGCCGGGGCTTGCTTATCTGACATTCAACGGGAATTCAACCTGCCTACCAACTGCCTAATTTGTGACATGCCCACCGGGTGGAAATCAACATCGGCAATGCTGCAGCAGGTGCACACGCAGCAGAGGACCATTAATGAGTACCTGTGTGAGTATGGCACAATGACAGGTTCAGGGGAGCTTGGCTTTTTTTCGCCACACCAGTGGCTTTTGATAGAGAATGCATGTATCATTCTGTCACCATTTGAGGAAACCACAAGGATAGTGACCCGGAATGATGCATGCATCAGCGACACTATCCCTCTAGTCTACCTGCTGAAGCACACGTTGTGTGGAATCATGGACAGGGCACTTGAGGCAGAACAGTGGGAGGAAGAGGAGGACTTCCTTTCCTCACAAGGCCCCCTTTATGTAGATATCATCCCTGCAGGGACACAAAACACACAGGAGGAAGAGGAGAAGGAGGATTGCGGCAGCATGGATGTAGAGGATGGCATACAGCAGTCTTCAAGGGAAGGTTTTGAACCAGGAGTTGTACGTGGTTGGGGAGAGGTTGCTCCTGCTGACAATGTTATCCTTAGTGACTCAGAGGACTCAGAAGCTCATGCCTCCTCCAACTTACGTTGCATGGGCTCCCTGATTCTGCAAAGCCCGCAAAAGGACCCGAGGATTCGTGCTATCAAGGAGAGGGATAATTACTGGTTGGCAACCCTTCTTGATCCACGTTACAAGTTTAAAGTTGCAGAGCTCATTCTGCCTTCGCAGAGGGAGCAGAGGATAAGAAATCTTGAGGAGGCCTTGAAAAAAAAAAAATTGTACCACCTTTCCAGACACTGGGAGGTTAAGATTCTCTGGATGAAATGTTTAAAGGCATCGGTAAGCCAAAGAAGGAGCTGACTGATGCCTTTAAACATTTCTTTAGTCCTCAGCAGCACCCAGGGCTGTTAGGTTTAAGCAACCATCGGTAGCATCTCCATCATATGGTACATGATTATCTAGGCACAAGAGCAGACTTGGAGACCTTTCCAGCTGAGCATCCACTGGGTTACTGGGTCTTGAGGATGGATCACTGGCCAGAACTTGCTCAATATGCAATGGAGCTACTGGCCTGTCCTGCTTCCAGTGTGCTTTCCAAACAGACGTTCAGTGCTGCTGGAGGTTTTGTGACGGACAAAAGAGTGCCTTTTATCAAAATGAATCAGTCCTGGATCAATAACAGCTATCAAGCCCCTGATGCTGCTGTAACTGATTGAATTTGCTAGGGGTCTGCCATCCCTTGAAGACTGTGTATGCTGCCTATCCTATTCCTCAACCTTGATTCTGCTAGCTTCCAACAATGTTTTTGGTTTAGGTCACTACCAAGCCCCAAGGCCTAATTTTTCTGCACTTGTATGACAGGTGCATACAATTTAAATTTGGTATGTAATTTTTAACAGCAGGCCCTGTCCCTGTGCCCAGCAAGAGTAACTGTGAGGGGTTACGGTGCTCAGGCACCACAACACCAAGGTCCAATTTCTGGAACCTGCATGACAAGTACATGCAATTTCAAATTTGTATGGAATTCTTACCAGCAGGTCCCGTTCCTGCGCCCAGCAAAAGTAACTGTGAGGCGTTGGTTACGGTGTTCAGGCACCACCAACAGCAAAGGCCCAATTTTTGGCACCTGTATGACAAGTACATGCGATTTCAAATTTGTATGGAATTCTTACCAGCAGGTCCCATTCCTGCACCCAGCAAGTTTAACTGTGAGGGGTTACGGTGTTCAGGCACCACCAACAACCAAGGCCCAATTTTTCTGCACCTGTATGACAAGTACATTCCATTTGAAATTTGTATGTACAGTATATTTGTATATGACATTTTTTCCTTTAGAAATGTCAGTATTGCTGCAGCAGGCTGCATACATTGTAGAGATGCACTACTTTACAGGCACATTCAGAGGACCCCCAGGCACGATATTTGAAGGAATTTTTCATTTTTATAGTTTTACTTTAAGCCTCATTATAATCAGTAAATCACTGCTACTTTAAAAACGATCGCTTTTAAAAAACTTTTTTTTGCATTGCTACATGTTCCCCAGGTCAGTACCCGGACCCCCATACACTTTTTTGGGGCAATAACTTGCATTTAAGCCTTCAAAATGAGGCCATTTGATTTTTGACGTTCAAGTCCAATAGACTTTAATGGAGTTTGTTTATTCAAAAAAACTTTTCCTCTGTTTGCGGTGTTCTGGTGCGAACCGAACCGGGGAGGGTGTTCGGCTCATCACTAATGAACTGTAGCTCCCCAGTGCCGGCAGCACTTATGCAGCCCCAGACCATGACACTCCCACCACCATGCTTGACGGTAGGCAAGACACACTTGTCTTTTTACTCCTCACCTGGTTGCCGCCACACACGCTTGACACTATCTGAACCAAATAAGTTTATCTTAGTCTCTTTAGACCACAGGACATGGTTCCAGTAATCCATGTCCTTAGTCTGCTTGTCTTCAGAAAACTGTTTGCGGGCTTTCTTGTGCATCATCTTTAGAAGAGGCTTCCTTCTGGGACGACAGCCATGCAGACCAATTTGATGCAGTGTGCAGTGTGTGGTCTGAGCACTGACAGACTGAACCCCCACCCCTTCGACCTCTGCAGTAATGCTGGCAGCACTCATACGTCAATGTCCCAAAGACAACTTCTGGATAGGACACTGAGCACGTGCACTCAACTTCTTTGGTCGACCATGGCAAGGCCTGTTCTGAGTGAAACCTGTCCTGGTAAACAGCTGTGTGGTCTTGGCCACCATGCTGCAGCTCAGTTTCAGGGTCTTGGCGAAATTCTTATAGCTTAGGCCATCTTTATGTAGAGCAACAATTATTTTTTTCAGATCCTCAGAGATTTCTTTGCTATAAGGTGCCATGTTTAACTTCCAGTGACCAGTATGAAAGAGTGAGAGCGATAACAGTATATTTAACACACATGTTCCTCATTCACACCTGAGACCTTGTAACACGAATAAATCACATGACACCAAGGAAGGAAAATGGCTAATTGAGCCCTTTTTGACATTTTTACTTAGGGGTGTAGTCACTTTTGCTGCCAGCGGTTTAGACATTAATGGCTATGTGTTTAGTTATTTTGAGGGGACAGCAAATTTACACTGTTATACAAGCTGTACACTCACACTCACTACTTTACATTGTAGCAAAGTGTAATTTCTTCAGTGTTGTCACGTGAAAAGATATAATAAAATACTTACAAAAATGTGAGGGGTGTACTCACTTTTATGAGATACTGTAGATGAGAACCAGGAACTTGTCAGCAAATTTCAGGACATCTAGGTAGACTAGTAAAGCCACCTCGCTTGTATGGAGGTTTATTGGGACTACTTTGGTGAGAGGCCGAGAAAGGATTTTTGGTGGTATTGGGAGAAGGACCGTCCGCAGGGGTTTGCTGGTCTGCATTAATTTCGGTAGTACCAGCCAGGCTCCAACCATCCTTGTTTTTAACCTTAGCAAGCAGTATAAACTTACATACAGGAAACCATGTAAGTCTTTTCTTCATTATTGTGAAATGCACTAAATAGTTATTTTCTTGACTTATTTGTTTGTTTTTGTGAATTATACTTAAGTGGTCTCATCACTGCATTTAATATCTATAGAAAACCACCCAAAGGAATCCCTGATGAAGAAGTTGCCTTGCCACCGCGAAACGCGTTGGGTATCAACTTTGTAACGTGTGGTTGGTTTCCATATCTTTGATGCTCTCTGCTTGCTTGTGATTTTAATGTTGATATATATATATATATATATATATATATATACATATATATATATAAATTGTCTGACAATAAAATTGTTATTTTTTCCAAATATCTTTTTTTCAATTTTTCTGTTTTTTGTGCCTAAAAAGTCCCACCCCAGGGGAACCCCCACAATTTGTCTCATGACTTAGGGATGTGGCACACCTTTTAGAAGCCCGCTCAAGAGCACACATTTGGCATGCTCTAGATATGTCGATACACTCTCCTTCATAGCTCCAACTTGGTTTTACCAACATAGAATCCGGATCATTCACAGGTAAGGAGGTAAACTACCCCTTTTGTCTTGCAATTGGCGTAATGCTTGGGGGGTATATATTTCCCCATTGGGTAGCAGGATATTTTTGGCTGTATTGATATACCGACAGTAGTTCCAACCTCCGCACCTGAAAGTACCCGAGTATTTACAAGGATATTTACGGGTGGTGCCTTTGTATTCACTCTGCACCAGGCTATCACCTATCGACTTCGATCGTCTAAAGGTGAAACTTGGTGTTTCTGATACACATGGTCCTATATTTGGATCAATGGTTAAAAGGTGCCAATATTTTTTGATAATATCTGTGACCCTTTGATGTTGGTTGGAAAAGCTAGTGATGAAGCGAGTGGGTGTGATAGAATTATCACATGTCTTGTTGGAGTTGAACAGAAGTTCATTTCTGGTGTAACAGATCCCCAATACTTGGACCAAGTTAGGACTGTCTTAGGTCTCCAGACTCTCACGTGATGCAGTGACCTGGCCCCTCAATTCCCCCCAAAAAACAGCCTAAGCTCCATGAAGGGTAAAACAAAAGACACTTTATTCAACAACTCACTTCCAATATATACAGTCTCATGTGTTTGATTTCATTATCATATGCAAATGTCATTGTATACAGAACATAGTGAACATACCTTGGCCATCTGGAAAGAGACAATAGGTGAATGAGACTGCAACATTATCATAATTAACTGAACAAACAACAAGCCCCCAAAACAAAGCCAAATACGTGTTCCTAGAAGTGTAAATACAAAACCACCTCTAAACAGATGAAAGCAGAAGGCGTAGGCTTGCAGACTGCCTGTGTTCATAGTTACATAGTTAGTGAGGTTGAAAAAAGACATCAGTCCATCCAGTTCAACCTATGATGTGTGTGTGTTTGCTTTTAACCATACATTGTATACCCCTGAATGTTGTGGTCTCTAAGGTGCCCATCTAATAGTTTTTTGAAACTATCAATGCTCCCTGCTGATACGACTGCTTGAGGAAGAGAATTCCACATCCTTACCGCTCTTACAGTGAAGAACCCCTTACGCATTTTAAGGTTAAACCGCCTTTCCTCTAGTTTTAGTGAGTGGCCACGTGTCTTATTGTATTCCCTTACTCTGAATAGTTTGTTCCTTATGCTAGGGTCGCCAGTACAGTATTTGTACATTGATATCATATCCCCCCTCAATCGTCTCTTCTCCAGAGAGAATAGGTTCAGTGCTTGTAGTCTTTCCTCATAGCTGATGTCCTCCATTCCCCTAATTATTTTTGTTGCCCTTCTCTGGACTCTTTCCAATTCCAGCACATCCTTCCTGAGGACCGGTGCCCAGAACTGGACAGCATACTCCAGATGTGGCCGGACCAGAGTCTTGTAGAGCGGGAGAATAATCTCTTTATTTCTGGAGTGAATCCCCTTTTTTATACATCCCAGTATTCTGTTGGCTTTGCTTGCAGCGGCTTGGCATTGCATTCCACTGCCAAGCCTGTTGTCTACCAGTACCCCCAAGTCTTTTTCCATCCTAGACTTACCCAGAGGTTCCCCCCCTAGTGAGTAGCTTGCTTTCTGGTTTCTGGCCCCCAAGTGCATTACTTTACATTTTTCAACATTAAACCTCATCTGCCATGTAGTTGCCCACCCCGTTATTTTGTTCAGGTCCGCTTGTAAGGTTTCCACATCCCGCATAGAAGATATTGGCATGCTTAGTTTAGTATCATCCGCAAATACTGAGATTGTACTAGATATCCCCTCCTCTAGATCATTTATGAATAAATTAAACAGGATTGGTCCCAGGACAGAACCCTGGGGGACCCCACTTTCCACACCCGCCCAATCCGAGTACTCCCCATTAATCATCACCCTCTGGACTCTCCCCTGGAGCCAGTTCTCTATCCAGGTACTCACCTTATGGTCCATACCAACCTTCCTTAGTTTGTACAGTAAGCGTTTGTGGGGAACGGTGTCAAAGGCCTTTGCAAAGTCCAGATACACCACATCCACAGGCTTTCCTTTATCTAGGTGGCAGCTCACTTCATCGTAGAAGGTAAGTAGATTGGTTTGGCAAGAACGATTTTTCATAAATCCATGCTGATTACTACTAATAATACTGTTTTCATTACTAAAGTCTTGTATGTGGTCCCTTAACATCCCCTCCAAAATCTTGCAGACTACAGATCTTAGGCTGACCGGCCTATAGTTACCCGGGATACACCTCGGCCCCTTTTTAAATATTGGTACCACGTTGGCTTTTTTCCAATCGGCTGGCCCGCCTGTAAACTATCCTTAAAGATCAAGAATAATGGTCTGGCAATCACCTGACTGAGCTCTTTAAGAACCCTCGGGTGCAAGCCATCCGGTCCCGGTGATTTATTTATGTTAAGTTTCTCTAGTTTAGTTCTAAGTCTATCTTCTGTTAGCCATGGAGGCACTTCCTGAGGTGTGTTGTTTAGTTTGGCCTTACAAGCTGGGTTCGTGTAGCCCCCCGATTCCTTTGTGAAGACTGAAGAGAAGAAATTAGTTAACACTTGCGCCTTTTCTCTGTCATCAGTGGCCATATTTCCTTTGTCATCTTTTATGGGGCCAATGTGTTCTGGCCTCGCTTTCTTACTGTTTATATACTTAAAGAATTTCTTGGGGTTCTTTTTACTCTCCTCCGCTATATGTCTCTCGTGTTCTATTTTAGCCGCCCTGATTTCATCTTTACATTTCTTATTACACTCTTTGTAATGCTTAAATGCTGC
The DNA here is from genome assembly GCF_965119305.1 of Pelophylax lessonae. NCBI lineage: Eukaryota > Metazoa > Chordata > Amphibia > Anura > Ranidae > Pelophylax > Pelophylax lessonae. Next base: position 112,412,330 of record NC_138775.1, on the reverse strand, counting down.
CAATGACCCCTCAGTCTTGTATTTTTTGAAGGCCTTTTCTTTAGCACTAATATGCATTTTTATGTTGGAGTTTAGCCACCCAGGGTTTAATTTTGCTCTTTTAAATTTATTTCCCTTTGGAATGCACTGGTCAATCCCCTTGTTAAGTATGCTCTTAAAGCACTCCCATTTTTCCTCTGTGTTCTTTGTTCCCAGGGTTCTATCCCAATTGATATTTTCTAGCAGCGAGCGCAGTTTTGGGAAATTGGCTCTTTTGAAATTCAGCGTCCTTATATTACCCCTCTGCTTCCTATAACTGTAATTAATACTGAAACTTATTGACCTATGGTCACTGTTTCCTAAGTTGCCCCGTATTTCTATATCCGTGAGCAGGTCTGTATTGTTGGTAATCAGTAGGTCAAGTACCGCATTGTTTCTTGTCGGTGCATTCAACATCTGACCCATGAAATTGTCCTGCAAAATATTTAGGAACTGCCTAACCTTGGCTGAGTGTGCAATTCCTTCTGCCCAGTCTATATCTGGATAATTAAAGTCCCCCATTATAATGACATTTCCCATCCTTGCTGCCAATCCTATCTGTAAAATGAGGTCCGCCTCCCCCTCCTCCCTCAGGTTGGGGGGCCTATAGCATACGCCCAATATTACCTTCCCCACAGTGCCTTCCCTTTGAAGCTCTACCCATAGGGATTCTGCCTCGTCCTTAGCTCCATTATTAATATCATCCCTTATATTTACCTGTACACTGTTCTTAATATACAGACATACCTCTCCCCCTTTTTTACCTTCTCTATCTCTGCGATAAAGGGAATACCCCTGAATGGTCGCATTCCAGTCATGCGAGCTGTCGAACCAAGTCTCATTTATCCCCACAAAATCTAAGTCCTCCTCAAACATCAGCAGCTCCAGCTCTCCCATCTTGTTGGCCAGGCTTCTGGCATTGGTATACAAACCTCTTAATTTTGATCGGTTACATATATCCTCATTTGATGTTTTTAGGCTGCTCTCTTGATTTTTCCCCATACCCACCCTGGGTTTAGGAGCTCCGAACACCTTACCTCTAATGCCCCCATTTCTGCCCTCTGAAACTTGCTTTCCACTGGCTAATTCTACATCTGTACCCTCCCCCCCATCACCTAGTTTAAAAGCCCCTTTAACTTTTTAGCCATCCTCTCACCCAGTACGGCTGCACCCTCCCCATTTAGGTGCAATCCGTCCCTACCAAAGAGCCGGTGCCCGACTGAGAAGTCGGCCCAGTTCTCCAGGAACCCGAAACCCTCCTTACTACACCAGCTCCTTAGCCACTTGTTAACTTCTCTAATCTCCCGCTGCCTCTCTGGTGTGGCTCGAGGTACAGGTAGTATTTCGGAAAATACTACCTTGGAGGTCCTACTCCTCAACTTAGCTCCTAAGTCCCTGAAATCATTTAGGACTCTCCATCTTCCTCTGCCTATGTCATTGGTACCCACGTGTACCATGACAGCTGGGTCTTCCCCAGCCCCACCCAATAATCTGTCCACCCGATCCGCAATGTGCCGAACCCGAGTGCCCGGCAAACAACAGACTGTTTGGCGCACACGGTCTTTGTCACAGATTACACTGTCTGTCCTTCTAATAATTGAGTCCCCTACCACCAGCACCTGTCTTTCCTTTCCCTTTCTCCCGACCTCACTGGAGGAGTTCTTCCCCTGGCAGCTAGGGGCGTCGCTCTGCTCCAGCAATGCTGGTCCCTGACTGGTTTCCCCAACATCACACAACGGGGCGTATCTGTTGGGGTGCTCCAGCCCAGGATCAGCCTCCTTGCCTTGCCCTTTTCTACCCCTCCTAACTGTCACCCCTCTACTCTGCTCTGATGCCTGCACCTCCGATACTCCGCCCACCTCTGTGCAGACCCCTGCCTGCACCTGACTGGTTCGATCCTGGCTCTCTTCCGGTATGGAGAATCGTCTCAGTGTTGCCAGCTGCTTCCCTAGATTCAGGACCTGAGCTTCCAGGGAAGCAACTTGCTTAAATTTTGCGCATTTGTATTCGCTCACATGTCCGAAGAACGCATACATATCACAAGATGTACACCGAGTCGCATCTCCACACCCGCCGGGCATTGTACCTACTAATCTAATCTAATGGGGATTCAGTGATTTAAGTCTATCCTATGTGACTATTTCCTGGCTTCCTAACTCTACCTTCTCACCCTCTGGTACTCCGCTACCCTCACTTGACACTCAGTTGCACAACACTCACAATCTCACAGCCCGGTCAGTCGTACAACACTCCCAGTTGTTTGTTTTCAAAACACATTATTGATAGTGTCAATACACATCCCCACAGTAGATAATAGTGGAGTTTGACATCGTTAGCATCTCTTTAGTCTCTCATTGTGTGGAGAAGTCCTCTGCTGTAACAGGCAGCTTTAGACCTGTAACATTGATCTTAGTCTCAGAGTCTGCATCTTGGGGTGACATGAATTTGAGTCCAAAGTAACACTACTCCCATGGTCCACCAGCATATACCCCCACACAGGTTATATGTCCGAATAGCTGGTTTCGTCACATCTGTTTTTTTAGTTACTTTTTTATAGGCCGTTTTCAGACATGAGGAAGAATATCCACGTGCACATTAATTTGTCTGCTTTCTGTTTGGAAAGAAATATCAAAGGAGCAGTTGCGTCTAAATCTAAGATACTGGCTGAAAAGTATTGATTGTATGGGGTGAAAGCTGATAGCATGAAGGATAGTGTTCCCAGCTGTGGGCATGCGGTATAAAGTACTAGTTACCATTATCATCTTTATGGATTTCAACATCCGGGAATGATATGGACATAATTTTGTAGTTTATAGTGAACTTGAGATTAAAGTCATTACTGTCAAGTGCCCTTAGGAAATACTGTAAGCAAGCCAGAGAATTGTCCCAGACCAAAAAGACATCATCGATATATCTGTAACAAAGAATGACGTAGTCCAAAAATTCAGCCAGTATGTCCAACAACATATGCTCCCAGTCCCCCAGGTACAAATTGGCATATGAGTGGACACAACAAGTACCCATAGCCACTCCCTGCTCCTGGAGGTACTGGGAGCCGTTGAACAAAAAATAATTGTGACAAAGGATAAACCACAATTACTCCAAGAGTTTTCTCATGGGCAATATACTGTAGATGACCCCCTTTTCCCTTGGTTTGATATAGGGTTTGGGCTAGTTTTGTATAATAAGCATTTCATTTGGATCTGGTCAGTGTGCTTTTATGTACTATGTCTACTGAATAGTCGACGAAAAGTAGCAGGTCACAGCCCTACGGACAGGGTACGAGAGCGACTGAACTTCTGTAAGATTGCATTCTTGTCAGCATAATTGAGATACCTGACAATGACAGGTCTGGCATGGTGATCTTTTTGCTGACCAATACATTAAACGCAGGGAGTGCGTAGGCCTAGTTGTTCAGGAATGGTTTTGATGCAGATGTCAACAAGCTGTGTAGAGGAGAACGATTCTGGGAGCCCAATAATGCGCAAATTGTTCCGCCGTGATCTATTTTGCAGATCATCTAATTTTTCCCAGATATCTCCTTGGGAGTTAGAGAGACGTGCAAGGGTAGCAGAATTGGCTGCACTGGCATCCTCTAAGGAGGGGATTCTGTCCTCTGAATGTGTGATCCTTTGAGCCTGTGCCTGTAATTCCAGGTGCAGCTGCTCCAGACCCCTCTGTACAGGGGTATCCACTGTAGCTGTCAGGGTGGGTGTTAAGAGGGCTACAACAGCCTAAGCAATGTTAGCGGGGAAGAAAGCAGGGTCAGGAGCCGCTGTGACAAGCAGTGGGGAGGTTTGAGATCCGTCCTCAGTGCCAGATGCGGGCGCCATCTTGTCTGTTGCGGCCGCTCTGTCTCCTAAAGGCTGCTGTTTGGACAGAGCAGATTGGCTGTGGGATCGCGCCACACACTGATCCATGAGGGTTCCAGAAGGTAAGATGGATGGACGGAGAACCCCTGAAGAGGTAGCAGGCTTGAGAATCAGGCTTTTGAGAGGTGTGCAGCAGGAGTCGGTTCTGCTGACCTCCTCCTCATGTGGCGCCTTAACCAGAAGACTACATGCATTTTTTAAAAGCATAGCAGCTTTGCTATTCTGTATGTTATACTAAAAGACTGTTCATTGCTTTGAAAGGTTCTTTAAGCTTAATCCTAATCGTTCCTACTAGAACTTCCTTTTTGCTTAAAGTGGCATTAAACCCAAAACCAAAAATGTATGATATTGCAGCTTACCAAACATTAGATTGGTGGCTGTATTCATATTTTTATGCTTTATTTTCTGTTTTCACCTTGTGATCTGGCCAGTAACACACCTCCTGTATTAGAATATTCCCACTCTGGATGAAGGAGCATGCCCCCAGTCTGGATGAAGGAGCACAGGAACACCTTTGGACAGCAGCATTGGTAATCTATGAGAAGGGGAGTATCAGATGCACTAGAAGATTTAGTTACACTAACAAATTGAAGCTGAACTCCAGCTAACACTTTTTAAACAGTTACAGCAAACAGTTTTTTTTCTTTTGGGATAAAGGATTTACATAAATGTAGCGGATCCCACATAGGAGCCGCTGGTGAATTGGGATCTCCCACCCTGCACAGCCAGGCACACCGAATCTCCACAGTATCCAAGAGTCAAGAAATAGTCCAGTGCTTGTTTTTATGTTTTATTGAGGGGATAAAACTTGGACAGGGAATAGGGAAATCATGGGATACCCACTTGACTTTAGCAAACTCTTCACTGACAACTTTCCGATTTACAGTCTATATACACTCCTCTGCTTCCTCCAGCACACTTGCTTGAAGATATCCCAGCTGGCGCACTGACAGTTTATCCGACAAAAAGGCAACAGTCAGATTTTGAAGCAAAAGCCCTTTACAGGCAGGGACTGCCCCTTTGGCTTTGTAGCAAAGTTCAGTGTCCAGCTTACATTCCCATGGCTACTGATCCTAGCACCACCTCTTCAGGCACTGTCAGCCCACCTGGCTTCAGATGCACCTTTCACTAGCCCATCTGGCTAACTTTTCCTCTGTCCTCCCAGTCTAACTCCAAAGTCTTCCCGGACTGCACACTCACCAGCCCACCCAGCTGACTTCTCCTGGAGACATCTTGGATGAGCTGACTCTCTCCTATTGTCCTCACACATGCTCCCGTGCATGCAGAACAGGATTTCTCTGTGTGTTGTAGAGAACCCCTCCAGCAGCACCCGAGCCCCAGGCCAAAGTCCCCCCCCCAGACTAGGAAGCACACTCAAGGGACACCGACAGCCTCCTCAGCACTCCATCTCCATCTTTTACCCAACTGCCCCTTGCTGGCATGACCCAGGAGTATTTAAAGTGACCGTAAAGTATCTTTTTTTTCTATTAAAATAACAAAAATACTATACTTAGCTCCTCTGTGCAGTGTTTTTAAACAGAGCAGCCCAGATCCCCTTTTTTCAGGTCCCTGGCTAGAGCTCCTGGCCCCTCCCTCCTGTTGAGTTCCCCAACAGCCATCATCTTGCTATGGGGGCACTGGAGCCAACCTGCAGCTCTGTGTATCCATTCAGACACAGAGCTGCTGTTCGGCCCCACCCCCTCTCTCTCCTGATTGGCTAACTGAGTTTGATTGACAGCACTTGGAGCCAATGGCATCGCTGCTGTGTCTTAGCCATCAGGAGAGAGAGTGTCCCGGATGGCTGAGGCCCTTGTGGACATCACTGGATAGAGAGGGGGCTCAGGTAAGTATTAGGGGCGCTGAGGAGGGCTGTTGCACACAGAAGGTTTTTTATCTTAATGCATAAAATGCATTAGGAATAATAATCTTCTGACTTTAGAACCCCTTTAAGAAGTGCCTGCCCCCTGCCAGCCAAATTGCTGGGAATTGACTGGGGCCCTTCTCAATACACCAAGAAGCTCCTCCTAATCTTCCACCCATTCTTTTGGAAGCTTCTACAAGGTTTCAGCAAGTAGGGGGAGGTAACTGAGATGCTGCTTGATGAGTCATCCAGCCTCCCTGAGTCACTCAACCCTGACCCAGATTCAACACAGGCTTGGCTGCCAGCCAAGCCAACTTTAACTACATTAACAGAAAAAAAGTATTTACAGCTAACACACTAGGCTAGAGGGTACTACACAAATAAAAGCTGCTCATTTTAAGCACCCGTGTCAGTGTTAAATGGTTTAACAACACTGTAACTGTTACACCTGCAGGACAGCTTACATATAGTTACATAGTAGGTGAGGTTGAATAAAGACAATAGTCCATCCAGTTCAACCTGTGTAGGCATGTGTGGCTGTAATCATCTCCCATACCCCTGAATGTTCTGATCCTTGAGATGTAAGTCTAAGAGTCTTTTGAAAGCCACCATACTACCCGCAGAAACCACCTCTTGTGGTAGAGAATTCCACAATCTTGTTGCCCTAACAGTAAAGAACCCCCCGCGTTGCCTGAGGTTAAAACGCTTCTCCTCTAATCGCATTGTATGCCCTCGAGTCCTCATGCAATCCCTTCGAATGAACAGCTTTTTTTCTAAGCTGGGATCCCCATTAAGATATTTATAAATTGCTATCATGTCCCCCCTCAGACGTCTCTTCTCCAGGGAGAATAAATCGAGCGATTGTAGACGCTCTTCATAGTCAAGGTCCTCCAATCCCCTAATTAGTTTAGTTGCCCTTCTCTGGACTCTCTCCAGCTCCAACACATCCCTCCTGAGGACTGGCGACCAGAACTGGACGGAATACTCCAGATGCGGTCGGACCAGAGTTTTATAAAGTGGAAGGATTATAGTCTTATCTCTGGAATGCATCCCTTTCTTTATGCATGCTAATATTCTGTTGGCTTTGGAAGCTGCCGCTTGACATTGCATGCTGTTTCCTAATCTATCATCAACCAATACTCCCAGATCCTTCTCCATTTTTGATTCCCCCAAGGGCTCCCCTCCTAACGTGTATTGTGATTTTATGTTTTTAGTCCCCAAGTGCAAAACCTTACACTTCTCCACGTTAAACCTCATTTGCCATGTCGTTGCCCACTCTGTTATTTTGTCCAGGTCATTCTGCAGGATATCTGCTTCATGTTGTGAAGTTATTGCCCTGCCCAATTTTGTGTCATCTGCAAAAACTGATATCGAACTACTGATCCCGACCTCAATGTTGTTTATGAATAAAATGTTGTTCTGTTGAAAAACAGAATTCATGGCCAGATCACCAGGTGAAAATAAATCAAAAAAAGTCTAAAAAGAAAACTAATGCAGCCACCACATCAATGAATTGGTAAGCTGTAACTGGTGCAAAAAGAACCTAAAAAACAAAACTAGAGATGTAACCCCTTTTGTGCATTTAGACTTATTTTGGCCATACATTTTGGAATTGTGGCAGTGATATTAAAAAAAAAAAGACTAAATAGCACCACATTTTCAAAGATGAATGCCATGCTCATAATTATGCAAAAAGTTAAAAGGATAATTATCAACATGCTGGTAAATGTTTTTGGAATAAAGTCCCTATTAGCTTTCTTGTGGTCATTTTATCTTTTTAGTAACCAGACCCAGTTTATTATGTTGGCCATACACCAGCGGTTCTTTTTTTTTTTCCAACAATGATAGGTTCTTTACTACTACTGTGCTCCCCACAGTTTTTGACCACCATACAGATAACGTTGACCTGTCAATGACTAGGGATGAGATTTGTGTTTTGACCAAACATTACATCTGCCCAAAGTGTGATTGAAACTTTATATGTTAACAGTTCCCCTAAACACTGAACCTTAAAGGATGTCCATCTGCCAAACATCCCATAATGTATTTCAGTGCACTGTGAACTTAGGTTTAGGTGTTTGACCAATCACTTGCATCTGAGGTTGAGGAGGGAAGCCATGGGAGCACATAGGGAAGGGATGCCAGGCAGCAAGAACCAATTGGCAGTAATTGTTCCTGCTGATTGCTGACCCCCATTCTTCTTTTGGTAAAAACGCTGGCTGGATGGAGGCCACCGTTTAGAGGAGATTGGATACTCAGATACTTTCTCTGAGCTTTGTTTTTCTAAATGTTTTCAATGTTTTTGGTTTTCCCGGTTGTTATATATATGTTTTCTGTTTTCATCACTTAAAGCCCTATGGATCGGTCTGTTGCAGGTCTCTCTCAGCTCCTGTTGGTGATCAACATGGTCCTCCACACCCTCCCCCCCGCCATAGCTTCTCTGAAGGTTGTATCGTACAATGTCCATGGTTTGAGATCGCCTTGTAAACGCAGTAAGTTGTGGCTTGAGACAAAGCATCTGGGGGCACATATCCTTCTATTGCAGGAGACCCATTTTCACACTGACTCGGTCCTTCACCTACCCCATCACCTCTATAATCAATGTTATCTTAGCAACTCCCGTGCCCTAAATCTGGAGGTGTGGCTATAGCCATACATAAGCGATGTCCTTTTGTTATGAAAGAACATATAGCCGACCCCAACGGCAGGATTGTCTTTTAAAAGGCACCATTCTAAAATGTAAATTTACCTTTGCAGCCGTGTACTCGCTGAACACACAGCAGCTCACATTTTTGGACTCCATCTTAGAGATACTATCTACTTTTCAAGAAGGAAAGTTGATCTTGGCGTACGTCCTGATCCTCAACTAGACACGTCCTCAGGATATTCCACACATTTCTTCACTTTCCTCAAACATTTCAGGAAGTCCCTAAACTCATATCACCTGATTGACTGCTGGAGAGTACTTCATCCTACTGACAAGGATTTTAGTTTCTACTCGGCTACTCATGCTGTTTACACCCAAATAGACTTACTGCTGATGGATCAATATTCCTTGGAGTCTCTCTCTGGTGCGTCAATCGGTTCACTTACCTTATCTGACCATGCCCCTGTCTCCATTTCCTTACACCTGCTGTCCTCTGACAGGGGGTCGTAGACTTGCTGATGCTGACTGAATGAGAAAATTTTAGACGATACAGTGGCACTAAAGACAGTATCAGATTCAATATCTTTGTTTTTTAAAGGAAATTCCACAGATGTTGGATTGACCTCCATTTGGACGAACTCATTTACAAGGGCTCCATACTTAAAAAGGCACGCGAATGGGGAACTGCAAACTCTACTTATGAAAATCAGATCCGCTGAGCTTAGACACAAATGCAACACTACCCCAGAATTTGCTGCAGAACTCCAGTCCCTACTTCTGGTCCGTGCCAATTTGTTGGATGCTCAGATTCAAGCCCGATTACAACATGTTTCCCACAAATGCTATGAATATGGGAATAAATGTGTGAAGTTGCTTACTAGAGCCCTTAGGCAACAGTGAAAAATCAGGACACGTTCATAAAATCCACACGGCAACAGGCTTCCCGGTCGTTCACTCTTCTAGGATAGTGGCAGCCTTTCGAGATTACTTTACCATCTCCCCAGTACTCTCCCAGACTTAACAACTGACCAGAAGGCTTAACATATTCAGCAGTGCTTGGAAGAGACTCACTCCCCTCAGCTCTCCGACAAAGTTAGCACCCAACTGGACAAACCAATTACCTTGACAGAATTAGCAGTGGTTTTTAAGAACCTCCCAAAAGGGAAAAGCCTGGGACCCGATGGCTTCCCAAATGTACTACTGTATATTCTATTCACTTCTGGCTAACCCAAAGTGCGCCTATTTTAACACTTTGGCCCAGGGGACTATGGTACCTAGAGAGGGCCTACTTATTCATATTTCAGTCATCCCTAAACACGGGAAAGACCACACTTCTCCCAGTAACTATAGACCAATCTCGCTCCTGAACAATGATAATAAAATATTAGCGAAGATTGTTGCCAATCGCCTCAAACCTATTCTGCCAACAGTAGTTCACCTGGACCAAGCAGGGTTTATCATGGGACGAGAAGCCAGAGATAATTCTAACTGAGCTATCTAGTTGATTCATTGGGCCGGTCGCAGACCAACCTTCCACCCTGTCTCCTGCTCTTCTCAGATGCTGAAAAAGCATTCGATAGGGTGGACTGAACATACCTTCGGGCTGTACTTACTAGCCTAGGGCTTAGCCCTAACATGCTTACCTGTATAGCATTGCTCTATAACTCCCCTGAAGGCCCTGATTAGGGTCAATGGGGTACTCTTTGACCCGTTCCCCATTTGTAATGGAATGAGACAGGGGTGCCCACTCTCTCCCCCCATATTTGCACTTACTCTTGAACCTCTGCTTAATAAAATACGTTGAAAGCCCAATGTAAAGGGACTGCGCGTGGGACCTGTAGAACATAAGATATCTGCCTATGCAGATGATGTTCTGTTTTGTATCTCAGATCCGCTGATCTCCCTTCCCAATATTATGACAGAACTATGAGATTTCAATTTGCTTTCAAATTCCAAAATTAATTACAGCAAATCGGAGATCCTACCCCTGACTGTCTCTTCGGACTTGAGTACGCGGCTGCAATCCATTTTCTCATTCGCATGGTGCAATACATCCCTTAAATGTCTGGGCATCCACCTCCCCCCCACACTACCCGATGCTTCCCACTATAAGAACGGGTCTGCAAAAATGGAACCGAGCAACCTTTTTCTGGATGGGCCAGGTCAGTGTTTTAATGATGAATGTGTTACCGCGTATTTTTTTTTACCTACAAAATGGTGCCCATTCCTTTACCCAGGTCCTTCTTCTCAATCCTAAACAGCCTATTTCTGAAATATATTTGGCACGGACGAAGCCAGCGATTGGCTCTCCACTCCTTACAATGCTCTAAGCGGAGGAGGGGCATGGGTGTGCCTGTTATTCGCAAGTATTATGGGATGATCGCTTTACAGCGGATTTATGACTGGCACCATAGTGTCGACCAAACTGTGGGTCCTCCTGGAAGAGTTCTTGGCAGGTCGGAATTTGGCTTGTGCGCCTTGGTTGCCCAGGGAGTGCTGAGGGTTGTCTGAATTTACCTCCCCTGTAACTATCTATACCTTGAAGGTGTGGTTAGTTTTTAATTATTCAGGGCAACTCACTCCCCCCCCCCCTGTCTCCCCTCTCACCCCTTTGGGATGCTTCCCTTGGTTTACTCTGGGGGAACACCTCTCCTTTTTCCACACTTGGGCAACTGATGGGGAGATGAGGTGTGGCAGGTTTGTTCAAGACCAGGGGCTGTTATCCTTAGACAGTCTCAGGAACCAATTTGGCCAGTTTCCTATGGATGAATGGCATTACAGACAGCTCTGACAATTTATTGGTAGTCTACCTCAGGCTATCTGATCCCCTTCCACTGCCACTCTGTATTAGAGGGCTGCATTGGGTTTGGGCTCCCGCGGAACCCAATTCAAATCTTGGGGAGCAGGCGGTTTTTTTTACTTCTGCTGTGAGCGAGAGAGGGTGGTCAAAAAATTTCGCGGAACGGTGCAGTTTGGTGTAACATATTTTCCGACGTATAAGACTACTTTTTATAGAAAAAAAAATATACCCCAAAAATCTGGGGTCGTCTTATACGCCAGGTACTGTAGCTTCCGCTAGTTACAGAACATCCCTATTAAAAATGTTAAAAAAAGGGAGGTTTGGTTCCTCAGGCAAAAGAAAAGAAAGGTGGGATTTTGTAGGCAAAGGTGAACTATGTCAATTTTATTAAAAGATATACACATACATATAGCAAGGTGAAGAAAAAACAAAAACAAAAGAAAGCAGAATGGTATGAATAATTCATGTTACAGGTTTACAAATGATTATGAACCATTTTACTTATTAAGACTGAAGTGGTGATTCCCGGTTGTAGAACTGGGGTTCCGACGCGTTTCGGCACTAATAGCCTTTATCAAGGAACAAACACCACCATATTCTATAAAGTGAAAGGTGAAGAAATACAGAAAATTAGTGACTTATTGTGAAAGGTCATATCAAAAAAGCAAAATAACAATATAACATCATTTTTTCTGTTTGTGTACCTAGATTCCAGGATTAGCTATGCCCATAGAACAGCGGGAGGGTTCTCAAGTCCAAAAGCCCACCAGGCTTGTGACTGGATCCTGGGCTTGTTGGGTCTAGAAAAAGTGAAAATATTTAGCACAGGTAGGTATTGCCTGATCCCGTTGAGGCTAAATGAAGGGGTTTGAATTACCTCAGGTTATGAAAAAATCTCTTGAGGATGGATGAAGGCCTGTGGTATGTGGAAAACCGCACTTCTATGTGATGCCACAAAACACCTGGTTTCCCTGGAGGATGGACAGGGTTTTCTACATGGGAAGTGAGGTATGGATGATTATGAAAGTAAAATTGGTGTGCAGGAGAAAAACTCACGTTTAAGGCTGTAAAAAACACTTATAGTCCTCCAATAGTCCCTAGGGAAATGAAGCTGTAGCCCTGTGTTGGAGAAGGGGGGGGTTTTCTTATTATTATTGTAAAGAGTAAAAATTCCTCTCAAAAAATGCTGAAGAGAAATTAAAGGTTGCTTACTTCGAGTTTTTAATGATCCCCAAAAATCCTGAATTCATGGAGTCAAGACAAAACCCTGGGAGGGAAACTGTTTAATTGTCTGGTGGTTGTTTCGTGGGTGCTTTGCCTTTGGCTAAAAAAGGTTTACCCTTTGTTGTGGATTCTTGCTCTCTTCTTCTTAGTCTTGTGAAAATGTCATGGTTTCTGACTGTAGTGCTGGTGTCTTCGGCTTCTTCCTGACTTGTGGCATCAGAGGTGCCACCTTGTGGGTTATCAGGGTTCGGGTCCTTACTCTTTTTAGATTTATTTACAGTAGATTGATCTCTGTGTTGATCTTTTTGGAATGGTCCTCGTCTTCTTGCGCCTTGGTCCTTTAGTCCCAGAGGCATTTGAGAAGGATGATGAATCGGATGAGTAGGTGTTAAAGTTTTTATTACCTGGGTTTTGTTTAGGTCTTGTCTTTCTATTGTTATTCCACCTGTACGCTCTTCCCTGTATGAAGGCGTTCTTGTCTCTCCAATATTTTTTCTCTTTGTTACGTAGTATGTTGTTACTGTAGTCTTCCAGATGTTGTTTTAGTTTTGTTTCTTGGTCGCTGTATAGTGGACCTGTTTTTATAGGTGTCAATCGGGTGTATAGTATTTTTGTGTCATCTTCAAGTGTTTTGATCTGTCTTCTATATTCCTCTTGTAGAAGACGCATGAGATTAGCGGAACATTCATTTAGAATGCCTTCCCATTCTGTTTTAAGTGTGGTAGAGATGTTCTCTATTGACGGAAAAATTTGAACCCGTAAGCCTATGGGATTAATTTTTTCATCAATGTACCTCTGAAATGTTTTGACGTGCCAATATAATGCTGACTTTTTTTCTAGGGTTCTTCTAAGTGATGCGAACAGTGCTAGAGTATCAGACTCTAGTTGTTCGTTGGTTTGAAACTTGGTATGGATTCCTATCATTAGGTCATCCCACTCTGTTCCGACCAGGTCCCCCATTGTAGTGCCTGTGATTGCTGTGTAGTAATTACCTCTATTTATTCAAAAAATAGAGGCTGGAGCTCGTGACACTCCACATCGGCGTCGCCCAGTGCGGTACCACGCATGCGCGACCCGCATATAAGGACGCCGGGGATCCACAGGATCTCACTCCTGCTCTACCCAGCGAGGAGGGAAGATCCAGGAGCCGCCGGTCTACATCTCTCGAGACCTCCATCATCCCAGGGAACCTCCAGCCTACAATTAAGTAAGTTATGGCTCAGCGCCATCTGCTGGCCAAACTTTTATTTACATCTATACCATTTTAAAACAATATATCTTCCCTATTTGGCAGATACAAGTCTATGGACCTTGCATCCGTAGGAAGAAGGGTTTTGTCTTGACTCCATGAATTCAGGATTTTTGGGGATCATTAAAAACTCGAAGTAAGCAACCTTTAATTTCTCTTCAGCATTTTTTGAGAGGAATTTTTACTCTTTACAATAATAATAAGAAAAACCCCCTCTTCTCCAACACAGGGCTACAGCTTCATTTTCCTAGGGACTATTGGAGGACTATAAGTGTTTTTTACAGCCTTAAACGTGAGTTTTTCTCCTGCACACCAATTTTACTTTCATAATCATCCATACCTCACTTCCCATGTAGAAAACCCTGTCCATCCTCCAGGGAAACCAGGTGTTTTGTGGCATCACATAGAAGTGCGGTTTTCCACATACCACAGGCCTTCATCCATCCTCAAGAGATTTTTTCATAACCTGAGGTAATTCAAACCCCTTCATTTAGCCTCAACAGGATCAGGCAATACCTACCTGTGCTAAATATTTTCACTTTTTCTAGACCCAACAAGCCCAGGATCCAGTCACAAGCCTGGTGGGCTTTTGGACTTGAGAACCCTCCCGCTGTTCTATGGGCATAGCTAATCCTGGAATCTAGGTACACAAACAGAAAAAATGATGTTATATTGTTATTTTGCTTTTTTGATATGACCTTTCACAATAAGTCACTAATTTTCTGTATTTCTTCACCTTTCACTTTATAGAATATGGTGGTGTTTGTTCCTTGATAAAGGCTATTAGTGCCGAAACGCGTCGGAACCCCAGTTCTACAACCGGGAATCACCACTTCAGTCTTAATAAGTAAAATGGTTCATAATCATTTGTAAACCTGTAACATGAATTATTCATACCATTCTGCTTTCTTTTGTTTTTGTTTTTTCTTCACCTTGCTATATGTATGTGTATATCTTTTAATAAAATTGACATAGTTCACCTTTGCCTACAAAATCCCACCTTTCTTTTCTTTGGCCTGAGGAACCAAACCTCCCTTTTTTTAATGTACTCAGGGATGATGGCAACAGAATCTTTTCTGTATATCTCTAAAAACCACCCCCAGCTATTAAAAATGTTAGCCCGCTGGATGTGTATACAGTACCTTTGGCAACTTACAGAACGTCCCTGAGCTGTAATACTCTATGTATCGTGCTGAGCCAATCACGGCAAGCGGTGTATTTTATTAATGCATACAAAGCCTGCTCGGATTGGCTGAGTCAAAGAGGCGGACTTATACAACCTTTCCCAATTCGAACAGGCTTTGTATGCATAATAGAATATACAGCTTGCCATTATTGGCTCAGCATGGTACATAGAGTATTACAGCACAGGGACGTTCTGTAAGTTGCCAAAGGTACTGTATACACATCCAGCGGGCTAAACTATTAATAATAGAGTAGTTCTGTATGTAGCAGAAGCTACAGTATATATTAGGGCACATCCAGCGGGGTAAAATATATAATAGGGATGTGATGGCTCCACTGATGTTATGAAATGGTGTTGCCTCAGAAGAGGGGGTAGTCTTATACGGCGAGTATAGGGCAAAACCGCAGGAGTGGACACAAACATTGCGGGTGCGGGTGGGAGTGGACACAAACATTGCGCGTGCGGGCAGGAGTGGAACACAAACATTGCCAGTGCGGGCGGTTTGTAACGCTCCTGCGTTTTTGTATATAGGCTGGATTTGCAGCTGCAAAATCTCCACTCAGTAGTCATGCAGAGATATGTTGAATACCAGATCCAACTCTCCAGGACTCATCACCGTGGGCCTGTCAGCTTCAACATACAGATATATACACACTCAATGAGATGTTCCTGGAGTGATAGGATGTATATGATAGTATAAAGGTGATGTGCTGAAGGGACAGGTGTGAACAGTGACAAGGATGGTAAGCACTTGATAGGGTTGTACAGGAGAGTTCAAGATGGTATTTAGGAATGCAGATAGGTTAGTATCGAGTATGTTAGTAGGTGGTGAGGACAGCAGATGACAAATACAGGATAGACTAACCCAGTGCAAGGATAGATAGTAGTAGACAGGAGAGCTAGCAATCTGTGCAGCAGTGCAGATGATAGATGGTAATAGTCTCAAGAGCTAGCAATCTACATGATAGTGCAGATGATAGGATAGTAGTAACAGTCCTTAATGCAAATAGTAGTAGTGTAAGTTATGGAGGTTTCCCCTGCGGGGTACTTATCACTATAGTATAGCAGTAGAAGGTCCGGTGATGAGGAAGTGATCCAGTAGCGAGATACAGGGATCAGTAGCGAGGTTCGGTTCTGAGGAAGTGATCCTGGTAGCGAGATACAGGGATCGTAGCGAGGTTCCACAGCGAGACACGCTTGTAAGCATATGAGCTTCAAGGCAGGATGAAGAGTGAAGGGTGAAAGCAGCATGCCGGGAGTGATCGGGTGGCGAGACACAGGATCAGAGAACAAGTTCAGGTAGCGAGATACAGGAACGAGTAATATCTGGTATGCTGACTTCAGACAGGGACGCTCCAACCATGACGGTTGAACGAACATGTGAGTGAGAACGCCGGCGGTTGAAATAGCCGCTCTGCGGCGCTCAGTGATGACAGCATCGGTCTTAAAGGTGTATGCGCACCTACCAAAAGAGAATGGTGGGACACATACATGAATGGAAAGTGGAATAAAGGGTACCAGAGGTACCAGAACATTACACGGTTCTGGTCATACATTCAGCAGGTGCGGGCGGGTGCGGGTTTAATAAAACATTCTTGGGCAGGGCTCTACTCTATATGTTCACCTCTATGATTTTGCATTCTATATCTCTGTTATATGAAATGCTGCAGTCAATGGAACCCAAAGGAAAACCTCTATACATTAGGGAATGGGAGAGAGACCTGCAACATGAATTTACCGAAACACAACTTGACCATTTGCATCGTGTTGCTTATGAGGCGCTTTTACAAACAATGGTATTCCAAATGTGCACAATATTCAATATTAAACAACATCAAATTATTTTATTGTCCATGTTATCCTGTATGTCTTCCAATCACCCAGTGATTTAAGTGTTTAAAAATCCTCTTGTTGCAAACATAGAGTGCTCATATATAGTGACTCCCCATATGATCTCGGGCCACCAGGACCCAAACAGCTTGAATTAAATTCCTTGTTCCCCAAGGTTTGAGTATTTTCCAATACGGATCAGCAAAAGACCATCAAGCCAGACCCTGGGTTGGGTATCAGGAGGTATAGATCTCACATTCACAGCAGGATGTTTACTTGCCACAGGTTTCTCAAAATAAAAAATGTGAAGCCAAATAATCGTGCAATATAATTTTATTAATTAAAAAGTATAAAAGTCAAAACATAAAAACTCACATTTAAATGTGCCTCAAAGCGGCACCCACTCAATGAGCTTTGTAACCTGGGGTAGCTCTGGAATGACCGCCAGCCAGTTTGGTGAAAGCAAAACATTTCATTTATTTGAATCCCAGCAAAACAAAAGGCAGCTTACTTCAGCCAAAGCGAATAAACAATCCAAATCCTGGTATTGGTAATAAAGCAGCAGGCTCAACGCTAGTCTTTGGTCCCATACAGGGGTCAGGCTCCTCCAAAGTCAGGGTTCCAGGCAGGCCACACAGGGTGAAAGTTAGCAGCCCATGGCTCAGCTTGTCTGAGAGCTTCCACTCACTACACAGCTTGTGAGTCTCTGTCTCTCTCCCATTCACTTCCTTGACACAGGTGCTGATTTCCCTCTGCTGCCTTTCAAGCCTCCCTCACCTGGGACTTAACCCCTGAGTACCACAAAAGCTCTGCAACTGACCCCATTAAAGGGACCACAGCTCAAATATCGGGGAAATGTACCTGCTATCCAGGACACATTCCCGGTGTCCTGTACATATCCCCCCCCCCCCTCTCTGCCGGCACTCGCGGAAGATGGGATTCCAAGTCAGTAGAAAAGATGACACTGTCATCTAAATACACTGAAGTGTATGTCTGATGTGGGCGTAAGGTTCTATCCATAGCTCTCTGGAAGGTAGCTGGAGCACAATGCTAGCCGAATGGCATTCTTTTATACTGGAAATGGCCATCTGGGGTAGAAAAGGCAGTCTTTTCTCGGGCTTCCTTAGTTAAAGGTATTTGTCAGTAGCCTTTAGTGAGGTCTAAGGTAGTGATGTATCAGGCTGGTCCCAACCTTTCTATCAGTTCATCCACTCGGGGCATTGGATATGCGTCAAACTTTGATACCTCATTGAGTTTCCTAAAATCATTGCAAAAACGTGGGGCTTCGGTACCAACACAATCGGGCTCGACCACTCGATCTGCAATTCCTCAATGATATAGAGTTTGAGCATTTTCCGGACTTCCTCTGACACCCCTTTCCTATGTACCTTGGGGATGCGATAGGGTTTCACTTGAACCTTCACATTAGGTTCTGTGACAATATCATGTTTAATAACTCTGGTAAGACCTGGCAGTCCCGAGAACTTCTCCCTATTCCTCTGTATGAACTCCATCACCTGCTGCATTTGCGGCTTGGTTAGGGAGGTGGAAACTGGGACCGAGTTCTCCCCTACCAGGGGCATAGGACTAACCTCAGCCAGGGCAACTTCCTGGTCATGGTCCTTCCAAGGCTTTAGGAGATTTACATGGTATATCTTATAGGGCTTCCTCTTCCCAGGTTGGTGTATCTTATAATTAACCTCCCCAACCTTTTCTACCACCTCAAAGGGCTCCTGCCACCTGGCTAGGAACTTACTTTCCACCGTAGGTATAAGCACAGACACCCGATCCCCAATCTGGAACTGTCTAAGTTTGGCAGACCGGTTGTACACCCTTCTTTGTGCCTCCTGCGCTTTTTGCATGTGTTCCTTGACCAGAGGCATCACCTTAGCAATCCTCTCTCTCATCTGAGTTATATGTTCTACAACTGTCTTATGAGGAGAGGACTCACTTTCCCACGTTTCCTTCACTAAGTCAAGTAGTCCCCTTGGCCTTCGCCCGTACACCAATTCAAACGGGGAAAAACCTGTGGATGCTTGGGGCACTTCCCTGATAGCAAACATCAATGCTGGGCGTAGACAGTCCCAGTCTTTACCATCTTGTTGCACAACCCTTTTAAGCATTGACTTGAGAGTTTTATTGAACCGCTCTACCAGTCCATCTGTCTGTTGATGATAGACAGACGTGCGCAGCTGTTTGATTTGGAACAACTTGCACAGATCTGCCATCACCCGAGACATGAATGGGGTGCCCTGGTCTGTCAAGATTTCCTTTGGGAATCCTGTCCTAGAGAACATATTAAACAATTCCCTGGCAATTGCTTTTGAAGTAGTCTGCCTTAGGGGAACTGCCTCTGGATACCTGGTGGCATAATCGAGTACCACGAGGATGTATTGGTGGCCCGAGCCGATTTCACCAAAGGGCACACCAAGTCCATCGCAATGCGCTCAAATGGTACTTCGATAATGGGCAATGGCACCAACCGGTTCCTCAAGTGGGGCATTGGCGCGTTCAGCTGGCAGGTGGGACATGAACTGCAAAAACGTCTCACCTCTACTGTCACTCCTGGCCAGTAGAACTGGTCCGTTATTCATGTCTCGGTCTTGTCAGCCCCCAGGTGACCCCACAATGCGTCATTGTGAGCTAGGTCAAGCACCGTGCATCTGAAAGGCTGGGGAACCAGTAACTGGTCGACCACTTCTCCCCTAACCTTGGTAACCCGGTATAGCAGCTCACTAATGACCACAAAGCGGGGAAACCTTTTTTCAGCCTCAGGTACTTGGGACACCTCCATTAACTACGGTAACCTGTTCCCAGGCATTTTTCAGTGTGGGATCCCTCTTTTGGGCAGAAGAAAATGCACCCCGTGACACCTCAAGATCAGGATGGGCAAGACTAAAGGAGCTTTCTCTCTCATCCTCCTCTGACATAAACGGCAGAGGGTAGGCTTCCTCTATGTTCTCCCCAGCCCTGACCTGCATAAGATTGGGTTCCCCCCCTCAAGGTTCCCTTTAGCTGGGGAGCCATTTGCTCTAGATGCAATGCTATCAGGGGTGTCCAATCTCTTAAAGGGAACAGAGCAGTCCAGCTGTTCTGGTAGTCCTTGGCTCACGTAGTCCCAAAGTTCAACATATAATGGGCAGTCCCTCCCTATGATAACATCATGGATGAGGTCAGGTACCACCCCAACCTCCTGAACAATTGTACCACAGGCCGTGGTGATTGTCACTGACACCACTGGGTATTCCTTGGTGTCCCCATATATGCATACCACCTTCAGGGTTCTTGCTCCTGGACTCACTCCCCCAGCTACCCTGTTACCCACAAGTGTTACCATACTTCCGGAGTACAACAGCGCTCGGGCATGAAGCTGGTTCACCCAAATGTCACATTCAAACCGCCCCTCGGTTAGGTCCAGGTGGGCAGCACAGACCATCTGGGCATAAAACGACATCCTTCGTAGAGCGCCACACTCCATGGGTTCCTCCTGCAGGGGACAGTGGGTCTGGATATGACCCCAGGAGTGACACCGCCAGCACAGCACACCGTCATTCCTGCATTCCGGAGCAGAGTGTGGGGACACTGGGGTGGTTACTCCTTGACTCTCCTGGGTGCTGACTCCCTGGTTTATGGATGGCTTGGCTCTCCTCACTGGCAAGGGTCCTCTAGGCTTCACAGGTCCCAGTAGATCCTCCACCACAGCGTGTCTCTCAACCATTTCCACTAGCTCATCTGCTGTCTTGGGGTCCCCATGACTGACCCAGCGCTGAAGGTCATGTGGCAGCGACCTCAGATATCAGTCTAACACGACCCGCTCCACCATCTGGGGACCCGTTAACACCTCGGGCTACAGCCATTTTTTTACCAGCTGACTCATGCAGGTCATGCATCTGAGCCTTTGGCGAACAGTCCAGGCGGTACCTCCAACGGTGTACCCTTTGGGCCCGCATAGCAGTAGTCACCCCAAGGTGGGCCAGGATTTCTGCCTTCAGTCTTTTGTAATCCTTGGCATCAGCAGATGACAATTCGAAATAGGCCTTCTGGGGATCTCCAGTGAGGAATGGAGCAATAATACCAGCCCACTGGTCTGGGGGCCATCCCTCTCTTTCTGCTGTTATCTCAAATATAGACATAAATGCCTCCACATCATCACTAGGCGTCAACTTTTTTAGGTAGGGACTGGCCCTTACGTCTATCTGGTTGCTATTAGCAACAACTGTGTGTTCTCGTCCCTGTGCGAGATGCCGCACCGTTTCTGTTAACGCAGCTATTGCCTCCTCATGGCGACGGTTGGCCTCTGTAGTGGCCTGCTGCTGGGCTTATTATTCTCTAAGTCAGGGCCTGCTGCTGGGCTATCGTGCTCTGAGCCAGGGCTTTTATCATCTCCTCCATGTCACCCTGTGAGGTTTTCAGAGCTTGTGCTCTACTGACCCAGGACATGCAACTGTGGGTCCTGTTACTGGCGCTTTAAATGCTTCCAAATGGCTTTTGCGGCTACACTCTGTCCGCATCCTCCACCAAATATAACCTGGGGTAGCTCTGGAATGACTGCCAGTCAGTTTGGTAAAAGCAAAACAGTTCATTTATTTGAGTCCCAGCAAAACAAAAGGCAGCTTACTTTAGCCAAAGTAAATAAACAGTCCAAATCCTGGTATTGGTAATAAAGCAGCAGGCTCACCGCTAGTCTTTGGTCCCATACAGGGGTCAGGCTCCTCCAAAGTCAGGGTTCCAGGCAGGCCACACAGGGGGAAAGTTAGCAGCCCATGGCTCAGCTTGTCTGAGAGCTTCCACTCACTAAACAGCTTGTGAGTCTCTGTCTCTCTCCCATTCACTTCCTTGACACAGGTGCTGATTTCCCTCTGCTGCCTTTCAAGCCTCCCTCACCTGGGACTTAACCCCTGAGTACCACAAAAGCTCTGCAACTGACCCCATTAAAGGGACCACAGCTCAAATATCGGGGAAATGTACCTGCCATCCAGGACACATTCCCGTGTCCTGTACAGCTTGGATCATTAGAAATTCCACTCGACTTCCACGTGCGTTCCACCTGCATTCCACTGGGGCGGACGTGAGGAAACCAGGAATGTCGTCACTGTGATAGACCTCAATGCATTTTGCAATATTGTGCCATCAGGAAGATGACTTCCCTTACCCTGAATGGTGGCGGCAGCACCCGAGAGCCGATATGAAAATCGGGTTCGGGTGCCGACATTGCGGGAACCCTGGACAGGTCAGTTCTAATATTTAAAAGTCAGCACCTACAGTATTTGTAGCTGCTGACTTTTATTTTTTTCATGGGGGGGAGTAAAACCTTCTGGTTCTGGTTCAGAAGTGGTTAATTCTTATTTCATGATTAAAGTGATTGTAAAGTCTTACAAAAAATACAAAAAAAAAAAAAAAAATATATATATATATATATATATAAATATATATATATATATCTTATATTTACCTACTCTGTGCAGTTGGTTTTCCACAAAGTGGCCTGGATCCTCCTTCTCGGGTACCTCTTCTGTGCTCCTGGCCCCTTCCTCCTGTTGAGTGCCCCCACAGCAAGCAGCTGATGTGGGGGCACCAGATCTGAGTCACAGCTCCCTATGGCCATTCAGACGTGGAGCCACAACCTGCCCCCCCCTTCTCTTCTCATTGGCTAACTGACTTTGATTGACAGCAGTGGGAGCCAATTGTGCCTCTTTGCTGTCTGAGCCAATGAGGAGGGGAATCCCGGGCAGCTGAAACTCTTGCAACATCGCTGGATAAAGATGGGCTCAGGTAAGTATTAGGGGGGCTGCTGCACACAGATATTATCTTAATGCATAAAAGTAACTTTACTCCAAGGGCCCCCCCCCCCCCCAGCAAACACCTGACAATTATTAGTATTCCCTTAAAAGCCAGTGCCCATAGTCAATAGAGAAGAGGCTAGCCTGCAGTCCCCTCCAAAACCTCTGTCCCAGATGGGTCTGTCACGCTTCTCCCCCATCAAAAGTCGAATAACAAGGTCCCAGACCGCCACCTGGTCTGGACATGCGTTCATTAGTCGAGAAGAGTGAACTCACATAGGTAATGAACCAGATTTCCATTTTTGGCCGCAGGGAATGGTTTCCATCAGTGAGTGTGTCTGGCCGCCTGTCCTTCAGCTGGAGAAGTTTGTTGTAACTCCACAGATGCTGCTGTTGGGAAGTCCCGTGTCCTTGTCAGTGGTGTGGAAGAAAGGCCGACTGCCTTTTCTCTCCGGAAGCCTAAAGCTTCTGTTGGTTCTGGGCAGAGCTTAGTAAAGTTATGCCATGAAGCCAGCTGTTCCACTGGGAAGTAAATTGAAAAGTCGGTGGCCTTGCACAAATCTTTCAGGGTCACCAATTGTTTTAGGTAGAAGTCAGCAGCGCTATGCCTCTTCTGCTGTAGGCTCACTGGGTTGTTCCTACTCAGCAGAAAAGTCTATAATTCCCCAGTCTCTGGAACTGGTGTCTGGGGATAGAGGGTCACCATCTCCTGTCTCTAAATCCCAGAAGCTGTTCCCGGTGTTGGGCAGAGGCTAGCAGAGCTCTGCCCTGTTGTCAGCACTTCAGTTGAAAGTTCAATAAATGTTACATCCTCCGATAAAAAAACAAAAAACTCCATGCTTTCTGTGATCTGTGACTGGAGAGATTAGCCGACTGCTCCATCTCTAATACCCATATCCGGATGCTGGACAGAGGCATTCCTCCATCCAAGATCATCCTGTGCAGAAACAGGATCGTCAGGGGGAGTCAGTACTTGCTGCATCCATTATAAAACCTCTGCTTCCATAGCTGCGGTGGAGATAGGCAAAGCACACTGTTACTATGGCCCATTGCCAACACTTCAGCGAGGATTTCAGGACTGTCAGATGGTACTTCTGGATAGTCCCCAGCAAAGGGAGCCCAAACCTACTGCTGAGCAGGGTAAGAGCTGTTAAAATGTAGAATAGACTGCTTTAAAAAAGGCCTGGATTCTTTCCTAGGTGTACTTAATATAACTGGTCACTAACATTTATAGGTAAAGCTGATCCAGGTATTATCTAATTGCCTCTGGGGGGATGAGGAAGACATTTTTCCCCTGCTGTAGCAAATTGGATCATGCTTTTCTGTTTTTTTTCACCTTCCTCTGGATCAACTGTGGGTATAGGATTGTGTATATGGGATTGTATGGTTGTGTTTTCTTTTTGTTTTTTATTGGTTGAGCTATGTAGGCAATCTCCAGCTGCCATTACTGATTGGCTAGAAACTCCAAATCTTCCAGTGCCCAGAGTACTTCCGAAAAATTCAACATCTGTTCTCTGTATTTCAAGATTTCCTCCAAACACCTCTCCAGATAACTCCCAAAGTCAGGGTCCTTGGACAGCCTCTCTAAATACAGCCACAGGCCTCTGTAGCCAAAGCCTTCCATTGGGCTGTTGTCCGCTGTCCACGGGCACACCTGGGCTACATACCAGCGGAGGGCTCGGTAGCTCTCATCCAACCACATCTCTGCCTGGACCAGCCCTTTTTAACTCAGCTTTCCATTCCTTGTGCAGTTGTTTCCCCAAAAACAGCATTCACACTTCGTACTGCGACCAGTACCTTTCATGGATGGAGGGGAGAATTTTTCCCTGGTGTCGCTGCACACGGGCTAGCGCTTCCTTCCAGAGTTCCTTGCAGACAGAATCATACAATTCCAGCAGGACCTGCATTGACACTAGTCTATATATGATACTCACAAGGTGTACTAAGCTGCGCTCACCTTTAAACGAGTGCATCAATAAAGTGCAACAAAAAGTTCAAAGTGATAAGTCCCAATAAGCGGATGTATCAATAAAGATATATCTCCAAGGAAAAAACTCTTCACATGGTAAATCCTTGAACCCTTCACCATATAGGCACCACTGTGTGAGTGTGCTTACCAGAAAGCACAGACCCCTTAATTACAGGGGGTCAATGCAAGCAGGATCAGTCAACACGACCAGAATCCGGGTATGTAAGACCAAGCCCTCTGAAGTGGTCCCCTTCACAGCCTCCTGTACACCACAGAACTCCACACTCCTCCTCCTTATGCTCCTCAGCAGTATGAAAACAAAGGAATGACCAGGATAGTGAAGTACGTATTGACAGTTTAATGTAAAATAAGGTGGACACACTTACATCAGGGTCATAAAAACAGGCATATAAAACTTGAGATCCAAGATTAGACACAGGGTGGTAACCGCTTCCGCGTTCACTGGTCCTCTCCAGACAGTCTCAAAAATGGCAGTGATAGCAGGGTGATCGTATCCCAATATTCCCGACCGGTTTCGTCGGCTCGTATGGCCGTCGTTTTCAAGGGTCATGTGACCACAATCACCTTGGTATCATTATAAAGGCATGCTAATTATCTCATGGCCAATCAGCCTCTTCAAAACATATGCATGGTCACTAGCTCTTAGCCAGTAAGCTTGTCCCGAGCATATACATATAAATAGTTGACACCCACCGGAACCAAAACAGCCTACTCAACCTCTATCCTTCCGGAAAGACGGCCAAAACCCTCAGAGGGCTGCCCCGGAAGTGACGCAACGGACTTCACCCGCTGAACCGGAAGGAGAGCGGGCATCTATCCGGCGGTGTCTCACTCCGCCCTCGCTACACACATCCGGGCGGGTCTAATAAACTAGGGGACACGCCCCATCCGCGGCCGCAAACAGCTTAATAATGCTATCTTCCGAATGACCGGTATTAGACAGCAGTATTGCATACTAGCTGATGCCCGGAAATTAGCATATATAAAATTTCATGAAGGGTGATTTATTGGCGAAGAGAGTAGCATAACCCTTCTTACACTACTAATAGCATTATTAACATAAACATTCACATTATTATTAAAGTATACATGTTTAAAAACATCCTACCCCATATCGAAATCAATTACAATAGTCCAGAAAAGTTATAATAAATATTCATTATATTACAAATTATATTACAAATCCCCCTAGAAGACTTGTAACCTTTTTAAACCGTAAGGGATTTTATCCATGCAAAAATTGCACAACCACTTAAAACTTTAAAAAGATTTCGCAATTCAAATCTTATGCAACAGGACGTACCTATGATATCAGAAAATTTATATCATGTTATTCCACACACGTTACCTATTTATTATCTTGTCCGTGTGGCCTTCAGTACGTCGGGCGTACTACTCGCCAATTAAAGGTCAGAATTAATGAACACCTTAATAATATTCACAACGGTTTCCCCAAACACAGCTTGTCTAGGCACTTTCGGACTCACCACAACCGAGACCCAAGATGTCTGTCCGTCTGTGCCATTGACAGGATAGAACCCCATTGGAGGGGAGGAAACCACACTCAGCATATTTCCATGAACGAAACGGAGTGGATTTACCGTTTGAATACTTTGCAGCCTTTAGGTCTTAATATAGACATTGATCTGAATTGCTATATTTCAAATTATTGATTGTGGGGTATTTAGTGTTGGAGGACCAGATGTCCTAACACCAATATGCTGGTTGGTCATGAGTCTAAATTTTTAAAGTGAAATTACCATTTATAATTAATTTTTTTAATACAAATATATATTTCTTTTGACAACTAATTTACTTCCTTCTACATGAGATTCATATTTATATACTTAATGATCACTAATATCTAAAAAATAAGCTTCCTGTTGATTTTCAACAACTCATTTTAATAATATTTTAACCCCCCTTTTATGTATAACTAATTACATTTAATATTAGTTTTAAATATATTAATATAATATTATTAACAAAATATGTCATATATTTTAATATTAATTTTTAGGGGTACACATTTATGAGGAGGTATTGAACCTTAAATTAGGTCATAATATACCCATTTATTCATTTATTCAACCACTATTCAAATTTAATCCAATTCCACTCTCCATATTTGTAATATAATAAATATTTATTATAACTTTTCTGGACTATTGTAATTGATTTCGATATGGGGTAGGATGTTTTTAAACATGTATACTTTAATAATAATGTGAATGTTTATGTTAATAATGCTATTAGTAGTGTAAGAAGGGTTATGCTACTCTCTTCGCCAATAAATCACCCTTCATGAATATTTATATATGCTAATTTCCGGGCATCAGCTAGTATGCAATACTGCTGTCTAATACCGGTCATTCGGAAGATAGCATTATTAAGCTGTTTGCGGCCGCGGATGGGGCGTGTCCCCTAGTTTATTAGACCCGCCCGGATGTGTGTAGCGAGGGCGGAGTGAGATACCGCCGGATAGATGCCCGCTCTCCTTCCGGTTCAGCGGGTGAAGTCCGTTGCGTCACTTCCGGGGCAGCCCTCTGAGGGTTTTGGCCGTCTTTCCGGAAGGATAGAGGTTGAGTAGGCTGTTTTGGTTCCGGTGGGTGTCAACTATTTATATGTATATGCTCGGGACAAGCTTACTGAGCGCTAGTGACCATGCATATGTTTTGAAGAGGCTGATTGGCCAAGAGATAATTAGCATGCCTTTATAATGATACCAAGGTGATTGTGGTCACATGACCCTTGAAAACGAAGGCCATACGAGCCGACGAAACCGGTCGGGAATATTGGGATACGATCACCCTGCTATCACTGCCATTTTTGAGACTGTCTGGAGAGGACCAGTGAACGCGGAAGCGGTTACCACCCTGTGTCTAATCTTGGATCTCAAGTTTTATATGCCTGTTTTTATGACCCTGATGTAAGTGTGTCCACCTTATTTTACATTAAACTGTCAATACGTACTTCACTATCCTGGTCATTCCTTTGTTTTCATACTGCTGAGGAGCATAAGGAGGAGGAGTGTGGAGTTCTGTGGTGTACAGGAGGCTGTGAAGGGGACCACTTCAGAGGGCTTCGTCTTACATACCCGGATTCTGGTCGTGTTGACTGATCCTGCTTGCATTGACCCCCTGTAATTAAGGGGTCTGTGCTGTCTGATAAGCACACTCACACAGTGGTGCCTATATGGTGAAGGGTTCAAGGATTTACCATGTGAAGAGTTTTTTCCTTGGAGATATATTTTTATTGATACATCCGCTTATTGGGACTTATCACTTTGAACTTTTTGTTGCACTTTATTGATGCACTCTAATTATTTATGCATTTATTTATTTAAACAGTTGATGATTTGTCACTATGCACTTTATTAGATAATTTTATTATACCACATATTTGCACATTTAAAGGTGAGCGCAGCTTAGTACACCTTGTGTGTATCATATATTTACTACACGTTTTTTACGATTGAGTTGCAGCTCCCTAGATTATTGGTTTACACCATTACATTGAGCACATTTTACACTATTATTGATTCCTATATTTCCAAATAAATAATTCACTTACTCACTAGCACACATAAATTATTTATTTATTTACCTATTTATATAGCACGTTTGCACTTTATCCAACAAGCGCAGGTACTTTTGGCGCTTAACGTCATTCGTTTACCATTTCTTCTGTGCATACAGTGTACCCGCAGCTATGGATATTTTCAATTTTCTTAGTGATAGAGACTCTAAAGATCTTTTTTCTGTAAAGAATTTAGCTTCAAACAATATGGAACAAAATGTGAAAACATTAAAAAATCTGTTAGATAAAAAGATACGAGTATGGTGGGATTTGGCCACACTAGAACAATACCATAAAATGAAGATGACCCCAAGAAGATTAAGATGGGATCTGGGTCCTAATGATGGACTAGTTGATGCCGATCTTGACTTGGACTGGTAAAATTTCTTCAATGCTTGTGAATCACGATTACTCGGTCTTATCATTGCTAGAAGAAAGGTGAAAATGTCTAAACTAGAGACGAAAATAAGTGAACTGAAAACTAGTCTCGAACCTTTTAAGGAGGCTCCGGAGTTTATAGAAAAAAGTGCTCAAATACAGAAACTTTTAGAGAAAGTAGATAGAGACACAAGGAATAAGAAAATTAAGAAATACCAGAGAGACGCTAAAGATTACAAAGACCATAAAATATATAAATGGCAAGAGATACCTGCTGAACAGGTTATTAATTCCACCCATTCTTCTCCAGTCCGAGAGAATGGTTTGGAAAGATTTACCAATCCAAACTACACACCGATTGGAGGGACACCTGGCTTTGAGTTTGAGGGACCAGAGGAGTCCTTCGTCTCTGGACCAGATGTCTATGAGACCCCATATTCCAATCATGTACAATATTATGATGTACCTGTCCAGAACAGATACTCCTCCCTTGCTGACTCCCCTTATCAGTACCCACCTCAGGGGGGTTTTCAGGGGAGGGGGAGAGGTGCACCCCCAGGTCCCAGAGGGAGAGGCTCAGGCCTACCCTACAGGGCCCAGAGGGGCCACAGAGGTGGAAGGAGAGGCCATCAAGGCCATCGGGGACGAGGTTCTCAGAACTGGTGGAGACCCCCCTATCATTCCCAGGGCCCTCAGAGGCCTCAATGGGAAACCAACACTCATCGCGGCTCTTGGAACACCCCCCAGAGGGGCAACCAAGAAAACAGAGAAGAGGGTGGCGAGGGGGGAGAAAAGTACAACTCAAAAAGAAAGCGAGAGTACTAGGAGACGGAATCTTCAATCTAAGCTCAGCCATATTTTCCCAGGATGAGCTTAAGGTTCTGGACCTCGGACTGAAATACGCCCCGGATAAAGGGTTGAATAAATTTCATACATTTGTTGATGTAGAAAAATACATCAGGAAGCTTAAGATTAAGAAATTTTTTATTGAGAAACCTGTGACTGACATCCAGTATGCTAGCAATTATCAACATAGTGGACTTAGGAATCGGTCCACCTTCAATCCCACTGTCTCTTCCAACCACTATATGGAAGCATTTAGAGGTTTGGTTGAAGATGACATTCGTAATTTAAAACCAAGTTATGGTTTTACCAAAAGAGATTTTGATAAAGGGATTGAAGAGTTAGAGAAAAGGAAAAACATTGTTATTAGTCCCGCCGACAAAGGCGGAGGGGTTGTTATTTTAAACAAATGTGATTATATGAAGGAACTAGACAGGTTGGTGGGAGATGCGGTTACTTATAAGAAACTTAAAAGCAATCCCACCGCCAAACTTAAAAACTTATTGGAACAATTGGTAACAAAGGCAAAAGAAAAAGGCATCTTAACCAAAAAAGAAGCTAAATATTTGGTACCTGAGGCACCAAGGTTGCCTACTATATATCAGCTCCCTAAAGTGCATAAGAATAAAACAAACCCCCCAGGGAGACCTATTATAAGCGGGATAGGGTCCATTTTTTCAAGGATTGGGGAATATGTGGACCATTACTTGCAGCCTTTGGTGCCCACTTACTCCTCACATTTAAAAGATACCAAACATTTGATCAATATTTTGGAGAACCTCCAAGTTAGCAGTGACACTATTATGGCCACTATAGATGTGGAGTCGCTTTACACCAGCTTAAAGCAACAAGATGTGCTCTCCACCACCATGGCTGCCCTTAACAGAAAAACTAATATGAAGAAAAATCAGAAAAAATTCATATATGATTCATTGGACTTAGCTATGAGTAACAATTTTTTCTGGCACCAAGGTTCCTGTTACAATCAGGTCAAAGGGGTAGCCATGGGTGCCAAATATGCAACCCAGTGTGGCGAATATCCTGCTGGGAGAATGGGAGGAAAAAACTATCTTCTCCAGACCAGACCCCTCCCTAAGGTTATACAGAAGATATATTGATGATCTTCTGATCCTTTGGGAGGGATCTGAAGAATCTTTGGTGAGATTTATTGAGAAACTCAATAAAAATGAATACGGCCTGACCTTTACTGCTAATTGGAGTAAACAAGAGGTACATTTTTTGGATCTCATGCTGGAAAAGCATAATGATGTAATTAACCACTTGCCGACCGCCGCACGACTATCTACGGCGGCGGTCAGCCCCTCACAGGCAAAGTGACGTAGGTCTACGTCGCTCGCCTGTGAGGGTTTAGGGAGCGAGCGCGCGCCGCCGGAGGCGCGCTCCCGCTCCCGCGTGGTCACGGACCCCCCCGCGCGTGTGACCGGCGGACCCGATCGCCGCCGGCCACTCTGCGATCGGCGGGGGAGAGGGAGAAAGTCAGGCAGCTTGTGTAAACAAGCTGCCTGTCATTCTCCTCTCTGTATGAGAGATGATCACATGGATCTACTATGTAGATCCATTGATCACTCTGCATACAGTTGAAGCCACAGCCAATCACAGTTAGAATCACGCCCCTAGGGACACACACAGCCCCTCCCTCTCAAATAAAGTTAACCCCTTCACTACCAGTGTATTTTTACAGAAACAGTGCATATATATAGCACTGATTACTGTAGAAATGTCACTGGTAACCCCAAAAGTGTCACAAATGTCAGTCAAGGGTCCGATCTGTCCGCCGCAATGTCGCAGTACCGCAAAAAAAATCGCAGATCGCCGCCATTACGCGTTAAAAAAAAAAACAACAAAAATGACAAAAATCTTTCCCTTTGTTAGTAAAAGCAATAACTTTTGCGCAAACCAATCAAAATACGCTTTTTGCGATTTTTTTTTACCAAACATATGTAGCATAAAACAAATTGGCCGAAAATATTAAAAAATTTTGATTTTTACATTTTTTTTGGGGGGAATTTCATATAAAAAAAAAGGGAAAAATATTGCTATTTTTGCAAAATTTACGCTCTTTTTTTGTTTATAGCGCGTGATCAAAAAATCGCACAGGTGATCAAATACCGCCAAAAGAAAGCTCCGTTTGTGGGAAAAAAAGGACGCCAAATTCGTTTAGGTACAGCGTCGCACGACCGCGCAATTGTCCGTTAAAGTCACGCAGTGCCGAATCGCAAAATACCCTCTGGTCGTTTAGCAGCCAAATCCTCCGGGGCTTAAGTGGTTAACACAAAAACGTTTTTTAAGGATACTGACAAGAACAGCTATATCCCTGTTACCAGTTGCCATCATCCACAATGGCTGGGCGGAATTCCAAAAGGGCAATTCATGAGAATACGCCGAAATTGTAAAAGAGATGACGACTACATAGTCCAGTCAGACCTACTCATTAATAGATTTGTGGAAAAAGGGTATAGAAAAACTGATATGCAAAAAGTGAGAGACAGAGTTATGAAGATTCCACGCAAGGATTTGCTGAAGGATAAACCCAAACAAGACAAGACTAAAGGTGATCTAGCCATACTTACCAATTTTAACCGGAACTACAAACAGGTGGAGTCTATTATAAGAAAACATTGGCATATTCTTCAAAAAGACAAAACATTGAAAGGTCTGCTCCCAAATAGACCCCAGTTTATTTATCGGAAGGTTCCTAATCTGAGACATAGTCTAGCTCCCAATGTTGTCAATCCCCCTAGAAGACTTGTAACCTTTTTAAACCGTAAGGGATTTTATCCATGCAAAAATTGCAAAGTTTGCACAACCACTAAAAACTTTAAAAAGATTTCGCAATTCAAATCTTATGCAACAGGACGTACCTATGATATCAGAAAATTTATATCATGTTATTCCACACACGTTACCTATTTATTATCTTGTCCGTGTGGCCTTCAGTACGTCGGGCGTACTACTCGCCAATTAAAGGTCAGAATTAATGAACACCTTAATAATATTCACAACGGTTTCCCCAAACACAGCTTGTCTAGGCACTTTCGGACTCACCACAACCGAGACCCAAGATGTCTGTCCGTCTGTGCCATTGACAGGATAGAACCCCATTGGAGGGGAGGAAACCACACTCAGCATATTTCCATGAACGAAACGGAGTGGATTTACCGTTTGAATACTTTGCAGCCTTTAGGTCTTAATATAGACATTGATCTGAATTGCTATATTTCAAATTATTGATTGTGGGGTATTTAGTGTTGGTGGACCAGATGTCCTAACACCAATATGCTGGTTGGTCATGAGTCTAAATTTTTAAAGTGAAATTACCATTTATAATTAAATTTTTTAATACAAATATATATTTCTTTTGACAACTAATTTACTTCCTGCTACATGAGATTCATATTTATATACTTAATGATCACTAATATCTAAAAAATAAGCTTCCTGTTGATTTTCAACAACTCATTTTAATAATATTTTAACCCCCCTTTTATGTATAACTAATTACATTTAATATTAGTTTTAAATATATTAATATAATATTATTAACAAAATATGTCATATATTTTAATATTAATTTTTAGGGGTACACATTTATGAGGAGGTATTGAACCTTAAATTAGGTCATAATATACCCATTTATTCATTTATTCAACCACTATTCAAATTTAATCCAATTCCACTCTCCATATTTGTAATATAATGAATATTTATTATAACTTTTCTGGACTATTGTAATTGATTTCGATATGGGGTAGGATGTTTTTAAACATGTATACTTTAATAATAATGTGAATGTTTATGTTAATAATGCTATTAGTAGTGTAAGAAGGGTTATGCTACTCTCTTCGCCAATAAATCACCCTTCATGAATATTTATATATGCTAATTTCCGGGCATCAGCTAGTATGCAATACTGCTGTCTAATACCGGTCATTCGGAAGATAGCATTATTAAGCTGTTTGCGGCCGCGGATGGGGCGTGTCCCCTAGTTTATTAGACCCGCCCGGATGTGTGTAGCGAGGGCGGAGTGAGACACCGCCGGATAGATGCCCGCTCTCCTTCCGGTTCAGCGGGTGAAGTCCGTTGCGTCACTTCCGGGGCAGCCCTCTGAGGGTTTTGGCCGTCTTTCCGGAAGGATAGAGGTTGAGTAGGCTGTTTTGGTTCCGGTGGGTGTCAACTATTTATATGTATATGCTCGGGACAAGCTTATTATACCACATATTTGCACGTTTAAAGGTGAGCGCAGCTTAGTACACCTTGTGTGTATCATATATTTACTACACGTTTTTTACGATTGAGTTGCAGCTCCCTAGATTATTGGTTTACACCATTACATTGTGCACATTTTACACTATTATTGATTCCTATATTTCCAAACAAATAATTCACTTACTCACTAGCACACATAAATTATTTATTTATTTACTTATTTATATAGCACGTTTGCACTTTATCCAACAAGCGCAGGTACTTTTGGCGCTTAACGTCATTCGTTTACCATTGACACTTGTCGCCAGTGCTGTATCCACATCTCTCACAACCTTCTTCTGAATTCTTCCTCCATGGTGGCTGGTATCTGTACCTCTCCTCTTCTGCTATCCGGACCTTGGATCCCGGTGGAGGTTTGGATGTCCCAAACTGCAGGAAGCATCCCACTGCTTGCCACTAATGCGACGGAACGATCCCACACTCCACTTGGGTGCTTCCGTCAGTATACCGCTTCCTCCCGTCTGAACATAGATATCAGATATTATAGCTGTACATGGCAACCAAGAAATAAACAGGACTAATTTAGCTGCAAAACTGGAACTCTATATTGAACTAGAATACAGGCTTTTTATACACTACACACTCAGGTGAGGCTGATCACATTATCAAATGCAAAAGCAACTGTATACAAAAATATAATTAACACTAGAAACATTAATTTAATTAAACAATTAGCCACCTGGACAATCAGGGATCTCATTCCAGGTTAGAGTTGCCAGCATCAATCTTAAAAAGGACGATACATGTTATTACAAGTGTAAACACATCCCCCAATAGTTTACTAACAGACAATAGGTGTGGTAATTAGCACAATTAACAATGTGTGGAAGACAGGTGGTTGAGCTGATGATATTAACATCTGCTATGAGTCCGACTGTGTGAATCAGTCCTTATTAGTAATGGGGCAGCAAGGCCCTAAACAGAGACCCTAGGCCTAAAGTCCCAGAGTCTGTGTGTGTCTTGGGGAGACGTCGACTTGAATCCAAAAAAACATTACTCCAAGGGTCACAGATCAGCGTCAACTACTATACGTTCATCTCTTGTCTCTGACTATATTATGGATACACTTTGAATTGATTTTATCTTTTGGATACGAATAAAACAGATTTTATATTTTTCACCTTCAAGTTGGAGTGCGGCAATTTCTCTCTATACATTATTACTCCAAGGGTCCCCCAAGCATACACCTCACAGAGTAGTGTTCCCTTAAAAGCCAGGGGCCATAGTCAGTAGGCAAGAGGCTAGCCTGTAGTTCCCTCCCAAAGCCTCATTCCTGGTTGGGTCTGTCACACTCACCTGTCTTCTGGAAAACCTGTATGCAAGTCATGAAGCAACAGTTAGAACAGGACATGGAGCAACTGACTGGTTCAAAATTGAGAAAGGAGTGGGACAAGGATTTATATTGTCACCCTACTTATTTAACCTATATGCAGAGTACATCATGCAAAATGCCAGGATCAATGAATCACAAGCCTGAGTGATGATCGCAGGGAGAAATATAAGCAACCTGAGATATGCAGACGATACCACACAAATGGTAGAAAGTGAAGAACTAAAGAGTCTCTTAATGAAGGTGAAAGCAGAGAGCGCAAAAGCTGGCCTGAAGTTGAACATTAAAAAAATAAGATCATGGCAACCAGTCCCATCACTTCTTGGCAAATAGAAGGAGAAGAAATGGAAACAGTGACAGATTTTATCTTCCTAGGCTCCAAGATCATTGCAAATGGTGACTGTATCCATGTAATTAAGAGACGCTTGCTGTACGGGAGGAAAGCAATTGCAAACCTAGACAACATTAAAAAAGGCAGAGACATCATCCTACCAACAAAGTGCCGTATAGTCAAGGCTATAGTATTTCCAGTAGTAACCTATGGCTATGAGAGTTCGACCATAAGGAAGGCTGAACGCTGAAGAATTTATGCTTTTGAACTATGGTGTTGGAAAAGACTCTTGAAAGTCCCTTGGAAGGCAAAAAGTTCAAACCAGTCAATCCTGAAGAAAATCAACCCTGAATATTCACTGGAAAGACAGATCCTGAAGCTGAAACTCAAATACTTTGGCCACCTAAGGCAAAGAGAGGACTCATTGGAAAAGACCCTGATGCTGGAAAATATGGAAGGAAAAAGGAGAAGAGGACAACAGGAAACAAGATGGATAGATAGTATCATCGAAACAGTGAACATGAAGTTAAGCAAGCTTCGGAAGGCAGTGGAGGACAGAAAAGCTTGGAATGCAATGATTCATGAGATCACAAAAAGTCAGACATGACTAAATGACTGAACAACAACTATATTAATTCATCTGTCAATGCCCATGCATTGAGAGAGTGCAGCTATCCAGCATTAAAACAAACCATTGCACAGGTGTTTAACATCAATCACAATATTCCAAAAACACTAAAACTTTTGGCTGAGCATACTAATAGAGATAGGACGAACACCCCTGGTTCAGTTTGCGTCACAACTTTCACAACTAGGGATAGACCAATATGTTTTCTTTAGGGCCGATACCAATACTGATATTTTGGTCACAACATCAGTTGAGCGGACACCTGGATGTCCGTGTTCGGCGGGTTCGGCCGAACTTGAAAAAAAAGTCCGGGTCCGTGTCCCGGACTTTTTCCGAACTTTACCCGGACACCGAACCCCATTGAAGTCAATGGGGACCCGAACTTTCAGGCACTAAAATGGCTCTAAAACACCAATGGAAAGGGCTAGAGTGCTGCAAATGGCAGCAAAACTTAGTTAAGGGCATGGCGAGTGCTCTGCGAACAAATGTGGATAGGGAAATAACTTAAAACAACAAAAAAAACCAGAAAAATAAAACAATGTTCTTCATCTGTGAAGGACGAGGCCCATATGGAGTAGGAGGGAGGTTGAGGTGGTGGTGGATGTGGCGGTGTCATAGGCGTGCGCACGGGGTGTGCCAGGTGTGCCTGGGCACACCCTAATCACCTAGGGCACATTAGCATTATCGCTCTGTTTGCCAGTGAGGAGATGGGAAAGATCTCCCTGGACCTGCTCTGCCATAAGAGAAGTGCCACACACTTCTATTTCACTTTGCCAGCAGGGAGAGTAATGTACCGGAGCCATATACATGTAGGCAAACACATGCACGTGTATTTAAACTTTGGGGTGCACACCCTAATGCAATAGGCTGCGCACACCTATGGGCGGTGTAGGTGGAAGCGGCGGTGGAGGAGGACGAGGTAGCCAACACTGCTTTTTATCAGTCATTTTAAATGAGGGTACACCCCAAAAGAGTGAGAAAGAACAAAAATACAACAATGGCTGGGTAAGGTCGGTATCCATCTCTATTCTGCACAAGGTACGGAAAAGTCCTGTGGGATCCATGCCTGGTTCATTTTAATGAACGTGAGCTTGTCCACATTGTCTCTGGACAGGCAGCTGCGCTTGTCTGTGATAACGCCCCCAGCCGTGCTAAATACACGTTCAGATAATACACTGGCTGTAGGGCACGCCAGCACCTCCAAAGTGTAAAGGGCAAGCTCAGGCCATGTGCCCAATTTGGAGACCCAGAAGTTGAAGGGGGCAGACCCGTCATTCACTACATGTAGGCGTGTGCACACATACTGCTCCACCATGTTGGTGAAATGCTGCCTCCTGCTAAGATGTTCCATATGAGCTGCTGGTGCTGCTGTTTGTTGTGGCGTGCTGACAAAGCTTTTCCACATTTCGGCCATGCTAACCCTGCCTTCTGAGGTGCTGGCGGTGCCCTGGTTGTGTTGGCGACCTCTTCTTCCTCCTCCTCCTCCTCTGGCTTGGCCTTGTGCTTCCACTGTGGCCCCGCTGTCAGGTAGGAATGCCAGCAGCATCGCGTCTACCAGCGTGTGCTTGTACTCGCGCATCTTGCGATCGCGCTCCAGTGAGTGAATTAAGGACAGTACATTGTCCTTGTAACGGGGATCCAGCAGCGTGGCCACCCAGTAATCAGCACAAGTTAGAATGTGGGCAACTCGGCGGTCGTTGTGGAGACACTGCAGCATGTAATCGCTCATGTGTGCCAGGCTGCCCAGAGGCAACGAAAGGCTGTCCTCTGTGGGAGGTGTATCGTCTGTGTCCTCTGTATCCCCCCAGCCACGCACCAGTGATGGCCATGAGCTGGCCTGGGTGCCACCCTGCTGTGAACATGGTTCCATCTCCTCCTCCTCATCCTCCTCATCCTCCAGAACTGTGCCCCTGCTGGACAATTGTGTCCCTGGCGTTTGTGTGTGCAGGAACCCACCCTCGGAGCCCCTTGCGAATGACTGCCCTGAAAGCCTTGGAAATGTTACCTCTTTATCCTCCTCCTCCTCCTCATCCTGTGCCACATCCTCTTCCATCATCGCCCGAATCGTTTTTTGAAGGAGGCATAGAAGTGGGATAGTTAAGCTGACAACGGCGTCATCGGCACTGGCCATGTTGGTGGAGTACTCAAAACAGCGCAACAAGGCACACAGGTCTCGCATGGAGGCCCAGTTATTGGTGGTGAAGTGGTGCTGTTCCGCAGAGCGACTCACACGTGCGTGCTGCAGCTGAAACTCCACTATGGCCTGCTGCTGCTCACACAGTCTTTCCAGCATGTGCAAGGTGGAGTTCCCACCTTGCACATATGCTGGAGGCGGTGAGCGGGAAGGCCGAAGTTACGCTGCAGTGCTGACAGGCGAGCAGCAGCAGGGTGAGAACGCCGAAAGTGCGCACAGACGGCCCGCACTTTCTGCAGCAGCTCTGACATATCGGGGTAATTTTTAAGGAACCTCTGCACCACCAAATTCAGCACATGCTCCAGGCAAGGGATGTGCGTCAAACCGGCTAGGCCCAGAGCTGCTATGAGATTTCGCCCGTTATCGCACACCACCAGGCCGGGCTTGAGGCTTGCTGGCAGCAACCACTCATTTGTCTGCTGTTCCATGCTCCTCCACAACTCCTGCGCGGTGTGTGGTTTTTCCCCCAAACAGGCAAGTTTTAAAATTGCCTGCTGTCGTTTAACCCTGGCTGTGCTGAAGTTGGTGGTGAAGGTGTTACGCTGACCGGATGAGGAGGCAGTAGAGGATGAGGAAGCGGAGTAGGAGGAGTTAGGAACAGGAGGCAAACTGAAGCGCCCTGCAATCCTCGGTGGTGGAAGGACGTGCGCCAAATTGATATCCGCCTCAGGCCCATCCGCCACTGCATTTACCCAGTGTGCCGTTAGGGAGATATAACGCCCCTGACCGTGCTTACTGGTCCACGTATCGGTAGTTAGGTGGATCTTGGCACAGATCGCGTTGCGCAGTGCACACCAGATTTTTTCCCCCACTTGGTTGTGCAGAGAAGGGATGGCTTGCCTGGAAAACTAGTAGCGGCTGGGCACGACATACTGTGGGACAGCCACCGACATAAGGCTTTTAAAACTGTGCGTCTCCACCAGACGGAATGACAGCATTTCAAAGACCAAGAATTTTGAAATGCTGGCATTCAGGGCCAGGGATCGCGGGTGGGTAGGGGGGTACTTCCTCTTCCTCTGAAGTGTTTGGGAGATGGAAAGCTGAACGCTTCCACGGGACATTGTGGAGATGGTTGGTGACCCAGGTGGTGGTGTTGCTGACAGATCGTCTGTTTGCGGGGTGGCAGGTGCCGGTATCACTACAGATGTGGATGGAGAGGCCGAGACTGCAGCAGAAGAGGAAGCAGGAGGAGCCAGAGACCTTTCTTGGTTTTGAAGGTGTCTACTCCACTGCAGCTCGTGCTTTGCACTTAGATGCCTGATCATGCAGGTTGTGCTCAGGTTGAGAAGGTTTATGCCTCGCTTCAGGCTCTGATTGCACAGGGTGCAAACCACTCGTGTCCTGTCATCAGCACATTTTCTGAAGAACTTCCACGCTAGAGAACTCCTTTGAGCTATCTTTGGTGCACTCGTTCCCTTGCTGCGTTGGGCAGTAGCAGGCGTAGTGTCCAGGGCACGGCCGCTCCGCTTCTGCACCCTGCTCCCTCTTCTGTTGTGCTGGTGGCTCTGTGCGACCACCGCCTCTTCCTCCAAACTACTCAGGTCACCTGCATGACCTTCATTCCATGTGGGGTCGAGGACCTCATCGTCCTCCACATCATCTTCCACCCAGTCTTCACCCCTGCCCTCCTTGTCGGTCTCCACAATTCTGAATGCCGCAGCAGTTGGCACCTGCGTTTCGTCATCATCGGAGACGTGCTGCGATGGTCCTTCCATGTACTCATCTTGAGAAATAAGTGGTTGGGCATCGCTGCACTCAATCTCTTCCACTTCTGGGGCAGGGCTAGGTGAATGGCCCTGGGA
Organism: Pelophylax lessonae; assembly: GCF_965119305.1. Classification (NCBI taxonomy): domain Eukaryota; kingdom Metazoa; phylum Chordata; class Amphibia; order Anura; family Ranidae; genus Pelophylax; species Pelophylax lessonae. Next base: position 112,372,501 of record NC_138775.1, on the reverse strand, counting down.
AACCCTGCTGATAGAGTCATCAAAAAGAAGAAGAGACTGCTGCATGACTTGGGGCTCAGACTGCTTGCCTGATTTGCAAGGGGGTGAGGTGAAAGACGGTTGGACATTGGCTGCAGGTGCCAACTCTGACCTTACTGCAGTAGACTGGGTGGGAGACAATGTGAAGGAACTGGAGGCACTGTCAGCAACCCAATCTACTATCGCCTCTACTTCTTCTGGCCTCATCACCCTCTAGAGGCGTATGATGCCCTACCAAATACTGCTGCAGGTTCTGTCGCCTACTCACACTTGAGGAAGGTGTTTCACTTGTGCGTGTAGCTGGCACTCCTTGAACACCGCGTCCTTTCCTTGAACAGGAGCTCTACCAGCAGCACCACGACCTAGGCCATGGCCCCTATTTGACGGTCTCCTCATATTTCTATAATTTATGATCTTGCCCTAGAAAGGTGTTTATTGAATAGTGGAACAAAACAACAACAGTATCGCATGGGTGTATCTCACAGTCAAATATGCAAAATATGCCGCAATTTAATTTTTTTTACCCCAAAAGGGTGTATATTGAATAGCGGGATAGAAAAAAGGATAAAAAACGGTGTATCTCACACGTACAAACACAGACTAGGCCACGATTAAAATTTTTTGTACCCTAAAGGGAGGATGAGGAAGAGGAGTAGGAGGAGTTCGGAAAAGGAGGCAAACTGAAGCACCCTGCAATCCTTGGCGGTGGAAGGAGATGCGCCAAACAAATTTAAAAGGTGTATCTCACACGTACCGATACAGACTATGCCGTAATTTAATTTTTTACACTCCAAAAGGGTGTATATTGAATAGCGTAATAGGAAAAAATTTATAATACGGTGTATCTCACACGTACAAACACAGACTAGGCCCCGATTACAATTTTTTGTACCCTAAAGGCAGGATGAGGAAGAGGAGTAGGAGGAGTTCGGAACAGGAGGCAAACTGAACGCCCTGCAATCCTCGGCGGTGGAAGGAGATGCGCCAAACAAATTTAAAAAGGTGTATCTCACATGTACCGATACAGACTATGCCGTAATTTAAGTTTTTTACACTCAAACAGGGTGTATATTGAATAGCGGAAAAGGAAAAATTTTATAAAACGGTGTATTACACACGTACAAACACAGACTATGCCCCGATTAAAATTTTTTGTACCCTAAAGGCAGGATGAGGAAAAGGAGTAGGAGGAGTTCGGAACAGGAGGCAAACTGAAGCGCCCTGCAATCCTCGGCGGTGGAAGGAGATGCGCCAAACAAATTTAAAAAGGTGTATCTCACATGTACCGATACAGACTATGCCGTAATTTAAGTTTTTTACACTCAAACAGGGTGTATATTGAATAGCGGAATAGGAAAAATTTTACAAAACGGTGTATCTCACACGTACAAACACAGACTAGGCCCCGATTACAATTTTTTGTACCCTAAAGGCAGGATGAGGATGAGGAGTAGGAGGAGGTCCGAACAGGAGGCAAAATGAAGCACCCTGCAATCCTCGGTGGTATGAGATGCACCCCAAAAATTGGAAAGGTGTATCTCACACGAACCGATACAGACTATCCCGCAATTTAATTGTTTTTACCCCAAAGGTGTAGATTGAATAGCGGAATAGAAAATATGATATCAAAAGGTGTATGTATCTCACACGTACAGACCCAGACTAGGCCCAAATTACTATTTTTTGTACCCCCAAAGGCAGGATGAGGAGTAGGAGGAGTTCGGAACAGGCAGGAGGCACACTGAAGCACCCTGCAATCCTCGGCAGTATGAGATGCACCCCAAAAATCGGAAAGGTGTATCTCACACGTACTGATACAGACTATCCCGCAATTTAATTGTTTTTACCCCAAAGGTGTAGATTGAATAGCGGAATAGAAAATATGATATCAAAAGGTGTATGTATCTCACACGTACAGACCCAGACTAGGCCCAAATTACTATTTTTTGTACCCCCAAAGGCAGGATGAGGAGTAGGAGGAGTTCGGAACAGGCAGGAAGCACACTAAGGCACCCTGCAATCCTCAGCAGTATGAGATGCGCCCCAAAAATTGGAAAGGTGTATCTCACACGTACCGATACAGACTATCCCGCAATTTCATTGTTTTTACCCCAAAGGTGTAGATTGAATAGCGGAATAGAAAATATGATATCAAAAGGTGTATGTATCTCACACGTACAGACCCAGACTAGGCCCAGATTACTATTTTTTGTACCCCCAAAGGCAGGATGAGGAGTAGGAGGAGTTCGGAACAGGCAGGAGGCACACTGAAGCACCCTGCAATCCTCTGCGGTATGAGATGCGCCCCAAAAATTGGAAAGGTGTATCTCACACGTACCAATACAGACTATCCCGCAATTTAATTGTTTTTACCCCAAAGGTGTAGATTGAATAGAGGAATAGAAAATATGATATCAAAAAGGTGTATGTATCTCACACGTACAGACCCAGACTAGGCCCAAATTACTATTTTTTGTACCCCCAAAGGCAGGATGAGGAGTAGGAGGAGTTCGGAACAGGCAGGAGGCACACTGAAGCACCCTGCAATCCTCGGCAGTATGAGATTCGCCCCAAACATTGTCAAGGTGTATCTCACACGTACCGATACAGACTATCCCGCAATTTAATTGTTTTTACCCCAAAGGTGTAGATTGAATAGCGGAATAGAAAATATGATATCAAAAGGTGTATGTATCTCACACGTACAGACCCAGACTAGGCCCAAATTACTATTTTTTGTACCCCCAAAGGCAGGATGAGGAGTAGGAGGAGGTCCGAATAGGAGGCAAACTGAAGCACCCTGTAATCCTCGGCGGTATGAGATGCGCCCCAAAAATTGGAAAGGTGTATCTCACACGTACCGATACAGACTATCCCCCAATTTAATTGTTTTTACCCCAAAGGTGTAGATTGAATAGCGGAATAGAAAATATGATATCAAAAGGTGTATGTATCTCACACGTACAGACCCAGACTAGGCCCAAATTACTATTTTTTGTACCCCCAAAGGCAGGATGAGGAGTGGGAGGAGTTCGGAACAGGCAGGAGGCACACTGAAGCACCCTGCAATCCTCGGCGGTATGAGATGCGCCCCAAAAATTGGAAAGGTGTATCTCACACGTACCGATACAGACTATCCCGCAATTTAATTGTTTTTACCCCTAAGGTGTAGATTGAATAGCGGAATAGAAAATATGATATCAAAAGGTGTATGTATCTCACACATACAGACCCAGACTAGGCCCACATTACTATTTTTTGTACCCCCAAAGGCAGGATGAGGAGTAGGAGGAGTTCGGGAACTGGCAGGAGGCACACTGAAGCACCCTGCAATCCTCGGCAGTATGAGATGCGCCCCAAAAATTGGAAAGGTGTGTCTCACACGTACCGATACAGACTATCCTGCAATTTAATTGTTTTTACCCCAAGGGTGTAGATTGAATAGCGGAATAGAAAATATGATATAAAATTGGTGATTTTTCAATAGCACATGTGAACAGCAGTGTCTTTTATCAGTCAGCTCTGCTGCAGGCTATGGAGGGAAAAAAAAAAGAAAATTCCCCTTTTAAGTTTGTAATTTTTAAATAGATTAGTACAGACTATGCCACAGTTTAATTTTTTTAACCCAAAAGGGTGTATATTGAATAGTGGAATAGAAAAAAGTGTATACATTTTGAAATCACTTAATAATAGCACATGTGAACACTTCAGTGTATTATCACAGTCAGCAGCACTGAAGGAAAAACGCTGCACACAACTGACTGATAAAAAAGATTTTTTTCTCCCTCCTCCTCAGCGGGCAAAAAGATTGTGTTCACACCACCCCACACACAGCAAAATCGATGTGGACCACTGACCCTGCCTATTCTCCCTGCCTGTGGCTGGCCCTGTGCCCTGTGGTCTGTGGTAAGCAGGCTTAATTTACACCTTCCTTGATCACGGGTGCCACCCAAGGGAAGCTCTGCTGGACAATCTGCTACTACTGGGACTTGTGGTTCCTCTCATTTGAGACTCACTACTCCCTCCTTTTACTTCACTTAAGGACTTTTATGTTATTTTTTGGACTTTTTGTGTATTGAAGAAGTTTTTTTGAGTAATGCATCACCTCACATGCTGGGATTGCTAGTCCCTCATATTTATAACACTTCCACGTTTAGAGTCATGTTATTTGCTTTATATTCTCTAGGGTTTGATGCTCTATGTTTATATATCATTTATTATTCACTTTTTTAGTGCAGCACATTTTGGGTATATATTGATTTGGACTTTGTTCTATGAGTCTGTGCATGCAGCTTGTTCTTGTTCACCACAACACAACAATTGAGCGCTGTAATTTCTAAGCCTTTGTTTCTAATTTTTAGGGACTCGGTAAGCACTGGAATAGTACCACTGGATTGGCGTAGGGCCAATGTGGTGCCTATATTTAAAAAGGGATCAAAGTCTTTGCCAAGTAACTATAGACCTGTTAGTTTAACTTCTATAGTCGGGAAGATATTGGAGAGTTTAATAAAAGACCACATAGATGTGTTCTTGCTGGAAAAAAATATTTTAAGCAACAGACAGCATGGATTCATGAGAGACAGAAGTTGTCAAACAAACCTGATTTCTTTTTATGAGGAGGCAAGTAAAACCTTGGACAGAGGGGTGGCTGTGGATGTAGTATACTTGGATTTTTCAAAAGCGTTTGACACAGTTCCCCACACACGGCTAACGTGTAAGGTAAAGTCTACAGGCTTGGAAAGATCAGTTTGTAATTGGATAGAAAATTGGCTAAAAGATAGAATTCAGAGAGTAGTGGTTAATGATTATTACTCTGAATGGTCTAAAGTTATCAGTGGTGTACCCCAAGGTTCAGTGTTGGGACCCTTACTTTTTAATATCTTTATAAATGATATAGGGTCTGGGATTAAAAGTACAATTTCAGTCTTTGCAGATGACACAAAGCTTTGCAGTGGAATAACTTCTTTACATGATGTCTCCAACTTACAAGCTGACCTCAATGCACTGCTTAATTGGGCAACTATGTGGCAAATGGGGTTTAATGTTGATAAATGTAAAGTTATGCACTTGGGGGCTAAGAATATGCATGCATCATACATACTAGGTAGAGTAGAACTGGGGGAAACCATAGCGGAGAAGGATCTGGTTGTTCTGGTAGATCAAAAGCTTAATAATAGCATGCAATGCCAAGCTGCTGTTTCCAAAGCAAAGAAAGTCCTTTCTTGTATTAACAGAGGCATGGACTCCAGAGAGAGAGATATAATTTTGCCCCTGTACAAATCATTAGTAAGACCTCATCTGGAATATGCAGTTCAGTTTTGGGCACCAGTTCTTCAAAACGATATTGGGGAATTGGAAAGAGTGCAGAGAAGGGCAACCAAACTGATAAGAGGCATGGAGGACCTCAGCTATGAGAAAATATTAGAGGAACTGAATTTATTCTCTCTTGAGAAAAGGAGATTAAGGGGGGATATGATCAACATGTATAAATACATAAGGGATCCATATAGTGAACTTGGGTTTGAGTTCACTTTAACCACTTAAGCCCCGGAGGATTTTGCAGCTTAAAGACCAGACCCCTTTTTTCAACTTGGCACTTCGTGACTTTAACTGATAATTGCTCGGTCATGCAATGCTGTACCTAAACGAAATTTACATCCTTTTTTCCCACAAACAGAGCTTTCTTTTGGTGGTATTTGATCGCATCTGCGCTTTTTATTTTTTGCGATATTAATAAAAAAAGAGCGAAAATTTTGCAAAAAAATGACATTTTCAACTTTGTCTTTTAAACAATATCCAATATACTCAATTTATGTCATTTTTTTTGGCCAAAATATATTTAGCTACATGTCTTTGACTAAAAAAAAATCAATGAGCGTATTTTTATTGGTTTGCGCAAAAGTTATAGCGTCTACAAACTATGGTGTAAATACTGAAATTTACGCAGCTTTAATTTCTTTTTTTTTTGTAAATTCAATGTTTATTGAGAAAGGAAAAAGGGCATACAATATAATACAGCATAACAGAGCATATTGATAAATGTCAATAACTGTAAGTGGAGATGTAGCGGGTCAGGGAACAAGCATAAAACAATGACACACGTGTAGTCTTGTGCTCCCAGACCGCTATAGTAGTAAATGGAGGTTCAAAAAGGAAAGTGGGCTATGGTGCGTAGTTCAACCAGGCAACGCCCCCCCTCCACCGGCATCTCTCAAATGGCCGGTCTGGTAGGAAGAGGAGGAACCAAGCTGACCTTCCAGGCACCCTGCAGCCATCACAACATAGGAAGAGTAGAAATGCCCAGGGGGGGGGGGGGTAGTTTTCCATATGGGGGAAGAGCAGAAAGAGGAGAGAAGAGAGGGGAGGAAAAGTCAGCAGGGGAGAGGGGTGAAAAGTGGTACAAGAGTGGGGGGTAAGGGGGAAAGACAGGATGGGAGAGGGATGACCAACCCCAGCGCCTCAGACCCGTCAAGCGATCAGGTCTTTGTATTCATCGGAGAAGCTAAACTCATGCCAGTAGTACCATCGCTTGAGGAACCCCTCACGCGACCCCCGTGCAGTCGCCACCAGATCTTCCATTTCATTAATATGCGCTACTTTTCTCAACCACAGTGCCACCGTGGGGGGCTGTGACTGTTTCCAGAGAAGAGGAATGCAACTCTTGGCAGCCGTGAGTAGGAGCGGCAGGATCGACTTCCGGTAAGATGAGCGTGGAAAGCTATTGTGGTGGAGGAGGAAGAGTGCGGGATCAAGAGTGAGGGGATGGTCCGTGAACTTTTGCGAGACGCGCAGCACCTCCCCCCAGAAGAGGCGAAGGCGGCTGCACGACCAGAAGATGTGAAGAAGGGACCCCACCTCTTCCCCACAGCGCCAGCAAAGGTCAGAGCAAGAGGGGAACATCCTGTGTAACCTGGCCGGGGTGAAATACCATCTGGTCAGGAGCTTGTACCCGGATTCCTGATATTTGGAGCACGTAGAGGTCTTGTAGGTAAAGAAGAAAATACGTTCCACCTGAAGATCGGACAGAGAGAGCCCCAAGTCTTTTTCCCAACGGGTCAAGAATAGGGGTCTGAAGGCGGGCTCCGGGGCAGTCAGGAGCTTATACAGCAAAGAGATCGTGTGGCGCAACGGAGAATCCGACGAACAGAGTTCCTCAAAGGGAGTGAGACGCCGCATAAAGGAGGCCGCCGGTGGCAGGGAGCACAGGAAATGAGCTAGCTGTATCTTGTGCCAGAAGGACAAGGTTGAAAAGGTGCTATCCGAGAAGAGAGCCCGCCTAGAGACCCATTGTCCGTTGCGAACGAAGTGTCTGGCCTGATAAAGGCCCTTGGTCTTCATTTTTCGGAACCCCGGGTCTGTCAGGCCCGGGGTGAAGTCCCGATTGTCGAGCACCGGAAACAGAGGGGAAGGCAGAGTCGCCATGACGCCATCCCTGAGCATCCTACGCCCCAGTCCCAGCGTGGCCCCAATGGTCGGGTGGTCCACAGCCCATCTAGGCAATGCGGAAATGCCCCAGAATAGGGATTCCGGTGGGGAGTCTCCAATGCCCCGTTCAATGCGCACCCATTGTTTCAGGGAGCCATGCACATGCCAATCCAAGACCCGGGCAAGATGACAGGATGCGTAGTACATCGTTGCGTCTGGAAAGGCCATGCCGCCACTCAGCTTGGGCATGCGAAGAACCCGCAACGCCAATCGTGGGGGACTTCGGAGCCAAAGAAATCTACGAAAGGCTTCGTTAATCTTCCGGAGGAAGGCCTGTGGAATATAAATTGGCAGGGCTTGCAGGACATAAAGCAAACGGGGCATGATATTCATTTTGATGATGTTACAGCGCCCAAACCAAGAGAACATACCCTTCTGCCAATCCTCTAGGTCTTTTCGAATACGCGCAAGGAGAGGTGGGAAGTTGCATGCGAAGACACGGTCAGGGCAGTTAGGAAGAAATACCCCCAAGTACTTGATGTGGGAAGAACTCCACTTAAAAGGGAAATCCCTCTGGAGAAGGCGCAGCGAGGGCGGGGGCATGGAGACCGGCAAGGCCTCCGACTTCTGGTAATTGATTTTGTACGAGGACAATGCCTCATAGGCACGGAATTCTCGGAGGAGATTAGGTAGGGAGAGGAGCGGTTTAGAGAGAAAGAAAAGAAGGTCGTCGGCGTAAGCCGCCACCTTCGGGGTGAGCGAGGGCGAGACCTCGATACCACCGATATCAGCGTTAGCTCTTACCATGCGCAGAAAAGGTTCAAGAGTCAGGACAAATATCAGCGGGGACAGGGGGCATCCCTGTCGCGTTCCATTTGAGATATCCAAAGGACTAGAGAGCCTGCCGTTGACCTTGACACACGCCGACGGCCGGGAGTAAATTGCGCCGATCCAAGACATCATGCGCTCCCCGAGTCCAATGTGTCTCATAGTTTCCAGGAGGAAGTCCCAGTTCACCCGATCGAACGCCTTTTCGGCGTCCGTCGAGAGAAGCAACATGGGGGTCTTCCGGGCACATGCAACATGTAAGATGTTTAGAGCTTTCGTGGTGTTATCTCGAGCCTCTCGGGAAGGCACGAAACCCACCTGGTCGTCCTGGACCAATTGTGGGAGCAACGGAGCCAGGCGGGATGCCAAAATCTTGGTGAAAAGTTTCAGGTCCACATTCAGGAGCGAGATGGGCCTGTAGCTCGGGCACAGAAGAGGATCCTTGCCCTCCTTCGCTATCACCGTGATATGTGCGCGAAGCGAGTCTGCCGGAAACTCCGCCCCCGAGCCCGCAGCATTGTAGGCAGCAAGGAAATGTGGGGCCAGAATATCGGCAAAGCATTTATAATAAGCCAGAGAGTAGCCATCAGGCCCCGGTGCCCTCCCACTCTGAGACCCCGCAATGGCTCCTAGGAGTTCATCAAGGCGAAGCGGCTCCTCCAATCGTTCCAGTTCCTCTGCGGAAAGGCTAGGAAGACCAGAGGTCTGTATGTACTCTTGAATCCTAGAACGGAGGCCCACCCGGGTGGGCGAAGACGCGTTCGGGGTCAGATTGTATAAAGAGGCGTAATATCGCCGGAAGGTTTCTGCAATTTGCTCCGTGGCCTGCACCCTCTGACGGGGCGCCGCGAGAATCTCCGGAATAAAAGTCGACGCTCTTTGTTGACGTAACGCACGGGCAAGGATCCTGCCGCACTTGTCGCCATGTTCGTAAAAAACACGTTTGCACTTTGCCAACGAGGCTTTTGCTCTAAAAAGGGCCAGGGAGCGTAACTGCTCCCGAAGCACAGACAGCTCCTGTAGAGCAGACTGAGCCAGTGAGCGCTTGTGTGCAGCTTCCAAGGTAGCAATGCGTCGGACCAGGTCCTCCACCTGGCGGGCTCTTTCCCTTTTGCACTGAGTCCCAAGTTTGATCAGGACCCCTCGCATGTAGCTCTTATGAGCCTCCCAAACCATCAAAGGAGGGCTTTCCGGGAGGGCATTAGCTACAAAGAACCTTTCCAATTCCACTCGGAGTTCCTTCAAGAGCTGAGGATCCTGGAGGAGACCATCATTGATCCGCCACTGCCACTGGCGAGCTTCAGGGGTTCGCAGGTCTACATCAAGAACCACCGGCGCATGATCAGAGATTGTGATGGAGCCGATAGACGATGAAATCACACGGCCCAACATAGTTTGAGGTAGAAGGAAGTAGTCAATGCGCGAGTAGGAATCATGTGGGGACGAATAGAAGGTGTAGTCCCTGGAGGTCGGATGAAGCACCCTCCAGACGTCCACCAAGTGGAAGGCATGAAAGCTCTTCTTCAGACGTTTCAATGCTGCGTAAGAAATGTGGGAAGCCCCCCTAGAGGCGTCCAATATTGGATCCATGACAAAATTAAGGTCGCCTCCAAGGAGGACCTGGCCCTCAGAAAAGTCGTGTAGTGCGGAGAAAATGGATTCAAGGCACGACACCCGCTCAGTGTTAGGGAGGTAGAGATTAACCAAGGTAACTACCCCTGCGCCCAGGCGACCCTTAACAAATAAGGCCCGGCCTATCTCATCACTCCATGAGTCCAAGAATGTCCAAGGAGTTCGGCTGCTGATCAGTATGCTGACCCCTCTAGATCTGGAATCAGGAGAACAGCTGTGGTAGACCGCTGGAAAGTGTCTCCCCCCCAATCGAGGGAGCTTGGCGGATCTGAAGTGGGTCTCCTGCAGGAAGGCTACATGGGTCCGCAAGCGGCGAAGGTCAGTCAAAACAATGGTACGCTTCTCCGGAGTGTTGAGCCCCTTGACGTTGAGCGATACCAAACGAATCGGGTCGGCACGGGGGGAGGCCATCCCCACCCGACCGAGGGGAGAGAGACAAGGAGGGAAGGAAAGGGAAGGAGGAAGGAGAGTTGGGGAGGGAGGGGCAAGGGGAGAGAGGTAGAGGGAGAAAGAGAAAGAGAGAAAAGAAAACAAGGAGGTAGGATAGAAGGAGGAGAAGGGGAAAGTAGAGGGAACCGAAAAGCTACAGTGCCAACGGCACAGCGAGAGCAAAGCTCAATTCACCTGGGGTTCCAGACCCACCACCCAAGAACCGAGTGGAGTGTGGGGGACCCCGGGGGATAACCCTATAGGGGGTACGGGGAAAGTCACCACAAGAGGAGGAAGGCGACCGCTCCCCGCCCTCCCCAAGTCGGCTTGTAAACAGAAACAAATGAGTAAGAAACGTCCGAAATTGCTAGAAACATGAAAAAAAAAAAAAAAAACACCTGTCATATAGCAATAGCAGTCAGGTGCGATCATTAAACAAGGCAATACCAAGATAACCCAACAACTAGGAATTTAGAAAGGGCGGGCCGCGGGGCAGACCCATGAACGGTGCTCCCATCCGGACCCAGGCGGCCCCGAGGGCCCCATCCCCAAGAGGTGCCACCCAGGACCCACCCCGGAGCACTGAAGGAGCAGATTAGGGAAAAGGCCCAAAACGAAACAACAAAAAAAAAAAAAAAAAAAAAAAAAAAAGGGGGAAAAGAGGGGGGGAGGGGGAAAAAGGGGGAAAAGAGGGGGGGAGGGGGAAAAAGGGGGAAAAGAGGGGGGGAGGGGGAAAAAGGGGGAGAGGGGGGAGGGGGGAAAAAGGGGGAGAGGGGGGAGGGGGAAAAAGGGGGAGAGGGGGGGAGGGGGGGAAAGGGGGGAGAGGGGGGAAAGGGGGGAGAGGAGAGGGGAGGGGGAAAGGGGCGAGAGGGGGTGAGGGGGAATAGGGGGGGGAGGAGGGGGGAAGGGGGGGGGAAAGGGGAGGAAGAGGGGGGGGAAGGGGGGGAGGAGGGAAGGGAGAGTGTAGCAGCGCGGATCCCTGTAGGCAGCTAGCGTACATGCTGATCTTCTAACAACCTCCGCCACTGCGACCTGCGGGGGGGAGGGGGGGGGGAGGGGGGAAAGGGGAGGAGGAGGGAAGGGAGAGTGTAGCAGCGTCGGATCCCTGTAGGCAGCTAGCGTACAAGCTGATCTTCTAACAACCTCCGCCACTGCGACTAGGTGCTGAACATCATATGGCCAGCTGGGGGAGGGGGGGGGGGGGGGGGCCACAGGAGGCGCGCAGGACTGGCCTGCAAGGGACCGGCATGGCCGGCCGCCGTCCACGTCACCGGCAAACTCCGGGAGGAGTCCGCACCAACAATGACTGCAGTGGGTCCCACCCCCCGACTCCCCCGCCCACACCCCGACAAGGAAGACAGCGGGGAGGGACCCAGGGGGACCCAGCTCCACCCCCCCAGGACGCGCCAAAATACGGCGATCACGTACAAGGAGGGGAGGAAAGGCAGACCCCCACCAGTACCTCCGAAAGCACGAGGCAACAGAATTCCCCCATACAAATACTGCCACAGTACCCCAGTGGAATAAAAAATAAAAAAAAAAAAAAAAAGGGCAAGATATACAGCACAGTCCTCTATTTCCTCATGAGCGATCAGTTCCTTCGCCGATTGCAGGCAGCAACAACCCTGCCGGCAAGCCGGGTCTTATAGGGAGCAGGTGGATGCACGAGTGGCTCGGGGCGGCATGTACGTGGGGACCCCAGAGTCAAAGCGATGCAATGCGTCCCCTGGCCAAGGGGGCAGGGGGGGAGCCCCATGCACAGGGTCAATAAAGGGGAGCCGGGAGCAGAAAAGAGGAGATTACCATGTACATGGAAGGTCAGCAGTCTGTCACTCGGGCAGCCAGGGGGACGCAGGGCAACGAGGCATATCCAAGGGACACAGGTAAGGGGCCAGCACGTCCACAGGTCCCAGCGGTGGCAGGAGAACAAAAAGAAATAAAGAAATAACAAAATAGGAAAAAGGGGGGAAAAAATGGGCCAAGTCTCGGGAGGGGGCCATACCCGCGAACCGTCCAATCGGGATCCTCACGTTTCAGGAGCCGCGACCTCCGGGCCCTGAGCTCCCAGCAGCGGTCCCCTGGAAGCCCGGCGTTGTCTACGAGGCAGCTGGGGACCCGAACCCCGGGATCCATGACGGGGGTCACGATCCGGCAGCCAGGCCATCCAATCCGGGAGATCCATGTGCGCTATGCCCAGAAAGTCACAGAGGGCCGGGAGATCCGCTCGTTTGCGAAGCACAAAGGAAGAACCATGCCTCCGGACCGTCAGTAGCAGGGGGAACCCCCAGCGGTATGTGATCTCCGGAGATTGTAGTCGTGCCAGCAGAGGCTTCAGCATTGCCCTGCGCTGAAGGGTTCCCCGAGCCACATCCGGATAGATCTGGATACGAGCTCCGTCAAAGTCGATCGGTCCCTTGGTCCAGGCCTCCCTGAGAATCCGCTCCTTCATGGAATACCGATGTAGGCGACAGATAACGTCCCGGGGCCTGTCCGGGTCCGTCGGGCGGGCACCCAGGGCCCTGTGGACCCTGTCAAATTCCAGGGCCGGTGCAGGATCTGGCGGGAGGAGTCGGGATAGGATCGCGCTTACAGTCACGGTGAGATCCTCAGGCCCGGTCGCCTCAGGGATGCCCCGGAGCCGCAAGTTGTTTCTGCGGCTCCGGTTCTCGATGTCCTCCATCCGCAGCTGATGGGCGGCCAAGGCGTCACCATGGGACCTCTGGGTCTGTTCTAATAGAGCGAGTCTGGCCTGCAGATCCTGCACCACCGATTCACCCGACTTAACCCTGCCATCCAATGCCGCCACTTCTCCGCTGAGGTGCTGAAAGTCCCTGCGGTGTTGTTCGGCTACCTGGGCAACCATAGCTTCCATGTCCGACTTCGTTGGCAGGGTGCGGAGAAGAGCCCAGATATCCCCCATCTGTACCGCCGGAGCATCGTGCTGTGTGGCAGGAGGGCTCGGAGCAGCCGCAGGACCCGGCATCGTCGGCGGTGAGAGGCTTCGGTCGGGTGTGGAGCCCGCCACAGGTCTAAGGGCACCACGCGGCGTGAGCTGGAGGGCCCGCGGAGTGGGGCTCGGAGAGTCCGGGAAATATGAGCGGATTGGGGTCACCGCAGAAGCCCTGGAGGACAGGACAGAAGCTGGTTTAGTCTTCCTTTTCTTTCGGACGCTCATAGCAGCTAAAATTAGCGGTGAAAAGCCGACAGGGGCAGCGGGAGAGCGGGAGCGCCAAGATGAAGCGTCCTCACACCGCCATGTCCAAGCCACGCCCCCAGCTTTAATTTCTGACTGCCTATCTCATTTCATGAAGTGCTAAAATGGCAGGGCAGTACAAAACCCCCCCCAAACTACCACTTTTTGGAAAGTAGACATCCTAAGGAATGTTCTGAGAGGCATGTTGAGCTCATTGAATATTTCATTTTTTTGTCACAGGTGTTTGAAAAATGACTAAAACATTTTTTTTTTTTTTTTTTTACACAAAGTTGTCATTGAAATGATATATTGCTCACACATGCCATGGGTATATGTGTAATTACACCCCAAAATATATTCTGGTGCTTCTCCTGAGTACAGGGATACCACATATGTGAGACTTTTTGGGAGCCTAGCTGTGTACGGGACCCCGAAAACAAATCACCACCATCAGAATTTCAAAGGGCATACATTTTTCATTGCATTTTCTCACTACCTATAACGGTTTAGGAGGCCCTGAAATGTCAAGATACCACAAAACCCCCCCAAATGACCCCATTTTGAAAAGTAAACACCCCAAGCTGTTTGCTGAGAGGCATGGTGAGTCCATGGAATATTTTATATTTTGCCACAAGTTTTGGGAAAATTACAATTTTTTTTTTATTTTTTTTTTTTACACAACCTTGTCACTAAAAGATAAATATCTCACACATGACATGGGTATATGTGGAATGACACCCCAAAATACATTCTGCCGCTTCTCCTGAGTATGGGGATACCCCATGTGTGAGACTTTTTGGGAGCCTAGCTGTGTACAGGACCGCAAAAGCCAATCAACACTCTCAGGTTTTCTAATGGCGTAAATTGTTCATGTCACCTCTGCACTACCTGTCACAGTTTCGGAGGCCCTAAAATTCTAAGATAGCACAAAACCCCCCCAAATGACCCCATTTTGGAAAGTAGACACCCCAAGCTATTTGCTGAGAGGCATGGTGAATCCATGGAATATTTTATATTTTTCCACAAGTTCCGGGATATATATATATATATTTTTTTTTTTACACAAAGTTGTCAGTAAATGATATATTGCTCACACATGCCATGGTTATATGTGAAATGACACCCCAAAATACATTCTGCTGCTTCTCCTGAGTACAGGGATACCCCATGTGTGAGACTTTTTTGCAGTCTAGCCGATTACAGGTCCCCGAAAGCCAACCCCCACTTTCAGGCTTTCCAAGGGCGTAAATTGTTGATTTCACTCCTGACTACCTATCACAGTTTCGGAGGCCCTAAAATTCAAAGATAGCACAAAACCCCCCCCAAATGACCCCATTTTGGAAGGTAGACACCCCAAGCTATTTGCTGAGAGGCATGGTGAATCCATGGAATATTTTATATTTTGTCACAAGTTCCGGGAAATATATATATATATATATATATATTTTTTTTCTACACAAAGTTGTCAGTAAATGATATATTGCTCACACATGCCATGGGTATATGTGAAATGACACCCCAAAATACATTCTGCTGCTTCTCCTGAGTACAGGGATACCCCATGTGTGAGACTTTTTTGCAGTCTAGCCGAGTACAGGTCCCCGAAAGCCAACCCCCACTTTCAGGCTTTCCAAGGGCGTAAATTGTTGATTTCACTCCTGACTACCTATCACAGTTTCGGAGGCCCTAAAATTCCAAGATAGCACAAAACCCCCCCCAAATGACCCCATTTTGGAAAGTAGACACCCCAAGCTATTTGCTGAGAGGCATGGTGAATCCATGGAATATTTTATATTTTGCCACAAGTTCTGGGAAATATATATATATATATATATTTTTTTTTTACACAAAGTTGTCAGTAAATGATATATTGCTCACACATGCCATGGGTATATGTGAAATGACACCCCAAAATACATTCTGCTGCTTCTCCTGAGCACAGGGATACCCCATGTGTGAGACCTTTTTGCAGTCTAGCCTAGTACAGGACCCCGAAAACCAACCTCCACTTTCAGGCTTTCCAAGGGCGTAAATTGTTGATTTCACTCCTGACTACCTATCACAGTTTTGGAGGCCATGAAATGCCAAGACAGCACAACCCACCCCCCCCCCCCAATGACCCCTTTGCAGAAAGTAGACACCCTAAGCTATTTGCAGAGAGACATGTTGAATGTTTTGCAGATCTCACTTTTTGTCACAAAGTTTTGGAAATTGAAAAAAGAGGAAAAAAAATGCATTTTCCTGTTTTTTCTTCATTTTCCAAAAAAAATGAGAGCTGCAAAATACTCACCATGCCTCTCAGCAAATATATTGGAGTGTCTACTTTGCAAAATGGGGTCATTTGGGGGGGTTTTGTGCCATCTTGGCTTTTTATGGACTTCAAAAGTGTGATAGGTAGTAAGGAGTGAGATCAACAATTTACGCCCTTAGAAAGCCAGAAGGTGCAGATTGGTTTTCCGGGTCCTGTACGCGGCTAGACTGGCAAAAAGTCTCACACATGGGGTATCCCTGTACTCAGGAGAAGCAGCAGAATGTATTTTGGGGTGTCATTTCACATATACCCATGGCATGTGTGAGCATTATATCATTTATTGACAACTTTGTGTAAAAAAAAAAAAATAAAATAAAAAAAAATAATTTTCCCGAAACTTGTGGCAAAATATAAACTATTCCATGGACTCACCATGCTTCTCAGCCAATAGCTTGGAGTGTCTACTTTGCAAAATTTGGGGGGGTTTTGTGCTATCTTGAAATTTCAGGGCCTCTGAAACTGTGACAGGTAGCGCAGTGATAAAATCAGCAATTTACGCCATTAGAAAACCTGAAGATGTGGACTGGTTTTCGGGGTCGCGTACACAGCTAGGCTCCCAAAAAGTCTCACACATGTGGTATCCCTGTACTCAGGAGAAGCAAAAGAATGTATTTTGGGGTGTCATTTCACATATTCCCATGGCATGCGTGAGCAATATATCATTTAGTGACAACTTTCTGTAAAAATAAAAAAATATATATATATATATATATTTCCCGGAACTTGTGGCAAAATATAAAATATTCCATGGATTCACCATGCCTCTCAGAAAATAGCTTTGGGTGTCTACTTTTCAAAAAGGGGTCATTTGGGGGGTGTTTGAACTGTCCCGGCATTTTATGCTCAATCTTATCCACACATCACCCACTCTTCTAACCACTTGAAAACCAAGCCTTTTCTGTGTCTTTTTGTTTACATGAAAAAATATTTTTTTTTTACTAGAAAATTACTTTGAACCCCCAAACATTATATATTTTCTTAAAGCAGAGGCCCTATAGAATAAAATGGTGGATGTTGCAAATTTTTTCGTCACACGGTATTTGCGCACAGATTTTCCAAACACAATTTTTTCGAAAAAAATACATTTTTTTTAAATTTATTGCACAAATACACTATATAATTCCAATTTTTTTGGTAAAATTTAAAAGATGATCTTATGCCGAGTACATAGACACCTAACATGACATGCTTTAAAAATTGCGCATGCCTGCGCAGTGGCAAAAACATACGTACATTTTTAAAAACCTTTAAAAGTCTCTACAGATTACCACTTTAGACTTACAGAGGAGGTCTACTTCAAGAATTACTGCACTCGATCTGGCGATCGTGGCGATACCTTACATGCATGCTGCAATTGCGGTTTACATATGACACTAGACCAACGCTTGCGTGCGCCATTGCGCGCAAGCACGGGGGGGAAAGGGGGGGGGGGGCTCGATTTTTTTTTTCTTCTTTTTTCTTTTGCTTTTTTTATGTTATTTTGACACCTTTCCTTTAATTTTTTTTTTAATCATTTTTATTGTTATCACGGTGAATTTAAATATCCCCTATGATAGCAATCTGTAGTGACAGGTACTCTTTTTTAAAAAAAATTGGTGTCTTTTAGACTCTAGATCTCTCCTCTGACCTTAACGCATCTGACCACACCAAAATTGGTGTGATAAAATACTTTCCCAATTTCCCAATGGCCCTGTTTATTTCTGGCGAAACAGAAGTCATGAAATGCTCGTAGCCTCCGGTATCTTAGGCCATAGAGATGATTGGAGCCATTCTAATCTCCAATTAGCTCTATGGTTAGATAATTGAACCACCGGCTGCACTCTCGGGTTAACCGGTGGGACAGGAGAGCCCGAGAAAAACCACGGAAGGCTGCGGAAGGTGGCGGTGGGGGGGAGGCCCCTCCCACTGCATGTAAAAGCAGTGTAGCGGCCAATTACCTGCTAGGATTGCTTTTACATGTAAGCCGACCGCTGGCTGTAAAAAACAATACCAAGATGATGCCTAAATCTGCAGGCATCATCCTGGTATAACCACTCAAAGTCCAGCAACGTACCAGTACATTGCTGGTCCTTGTTTGGCATATAGGTTTTTTTTTTTCATGCAGCCTGTGGGCTGAACGGAAAAAAAAGAGAACCTATCAGAAATCAGCACAGGAATAATGCGTAGTATTACTCATCATTAACCACCCAAACAACCACCCACTGAATTTAATGATGGGTATACACAACACTATCCACGTATACCAAAATAGGATTTTAACTGCAGTGCTGAAATCAGAAAATCACCACAGCTGCTATCAGCAAAGGTATCCATATATGCTGAGCGCAAACGCTGTTTGTGTCAGAATATATAAAATCAATGCGTGGTAGCCGATGAGTACCTGCAAGAGAAACAGGTCACAAAAGAATGAAAAAACAAACAAAGTACATTAAAAAAAGTACAGTAGGAAGAGTAGAAGGACATATAAAATGACTGACACAACAACAGTTTTTGGATCCTCATCATTAACCGCCCAAACAACCACCCACTGAATTTAATGATGGGTATACACGACACTATCCACGTATACCAAAATAGAATTTTAAATGCAGTGCTGAGATCAGAAAATTACCACAGCTGCTATTAGCAAAGGTATCCATATATGCTGAGCGCAAACGCTGTTTGTGTCAGAATATATAAAATCAATGCGTGGTAGCCGACGAGTACCTGCAAGAGAAACAGGTCACAAAAGAATGAAAAAACAAACAAAGTACATAAAAAAAAGTACAGTAGGAAGAGTAGAACATATAAAATGACTGACACAACAACAGTTTTTGGATCCTTTTATTTTTCTTTCTAACTGTTTCTTGATGTCTTGATTTGGGACTGCGATCTTCCAGCTTGGGTCTCTCAAAATGTCGATGGACATCCAACATCCTTCGAGACCCTGTGTTTGTGTGCCCTACACTGTGTCATGCTGTACCCTACACTAATACTCCACTAGTGCATGGTAGCGCTCAAAACATTCCCAGATGCAGAGACCAGGTTGGTCAGGACATTTGGGACAATAATAACGGGTGTCACTCCTACATCCGCGCCTGCTACAGACACGACATCGTCTTTGGGGTCGTCTTTGGGTAGGGGTACTCGGGAGGACATAAGGAAAATGTCTCTCATGCAGCCGCCTCACTGCATCTGGAAGGGGAAGTTGGGCAGGCATGCCTCCTGGGTACAGGTAGGCAAGGATGATCGCTTTCTGGAATTCCCAGAAGGATCCAGTTCGTCCTGACGCCCTGTATAGGACAAAGGCGTTCAGCATAGCCAATTGGTAAAGGTAAACAGTCACTTTTTTGTACCAGCGTCTGGCTTTACGGGCAACTAAATACGGCGCCAAAAGCTGGTCGTTAAGGTCCACCCCTCCCATGTTAAGGTTATATTCGTGGACACAGAGGGGTTTCTCCACAACCCCAGTTGCCGTAGGGATTTGGACTGTCGTGTCTGCGTGAAGAGAGGACAGAACATAAACATCCCGTGTATCCTTCCACTTCACCGCAAGCAATTTGTCCGTTTTCAAGCAGGCTCTCTCCCCCCGACTAAGACGGGAATTTACAAGCCGTTGGGGGAAGCCCCGGCGATTAGGTCGCACGGTGCCACACGCGCCAATTTGTAATTCGAGCAGGTGACTAAATAGTGGCACGCTTGTATAAAAGTTGTCCACGTACAAATGGTACCCCTTTCCGGATAAGCGTGACACCAAGTCCCAAACAATCTTACCGCTGCTCCCTATGTAGTCTGGGCAGTTCGGGGGCTCCACAGTGCTATCTTTTCCCTCATAGACCCGGAAACTAACTGTATAGCCTGTGGCCCTGTCACACAATTTATACAGTTTGACCCCATACTTGGCACGCTTGCTGGGGAGGTACTGTTTCATAGCAAGGCGGCCAGTAAATTTAATCAGGGACTCGTCAACGCAGAAAACTTGTTCGGGGGTAAACAAGGCTGCAAACCGCTGATTGAAGTGGTCTATGAGGGGCTGAATTTTTTGGAGCCGATCATATTCAGGGTCTCCCCGAGGACGACAGAGTTCATTGTCGCTGAAATGCACAAATCACAGAATTTGCTCGTATCTCGCCCTGGACATGGAGGCAGAGTACATGCGCATATGGTGAACTGGGCTAGTGGACCAATATAGCCGCAATTCACTCTGTTTAGTTATGCCCATGTGGAGGGAAAGGCCCAGAAAGATTTTAAAATCGGAAACCGTTATAGGTTTCCAGCCGAATGGTCTGGCAAGGGGCGAATTTGGGTTGGCGGCGATGAATTGTCGTGCATATAATTTTGATTGATCCACAATAGATCTGTAAAGATCTTCCGTGAAGAACAGCTCAAAAAAGTTCAGGGGCGTAAAACCAGCTGTCTCCACGTGGATTCCAGGTTGGGCGGTGAATGGGGGAAGTACTGGCGCTGTAGAATCAGTGGGTTGCCAATCGGGATATGCCAGCGCATCAGGGAGGGCACTATGGGCTCTACGGGCCTGTCTACGAATACGCGGTGGCTGCGGGCCACTACTTGTTCTAGCCACCGCACCAGCTTCAACTGCACTTAGGGGACTCGCCACGTCACCAGGTGTTACTGCAGTGCTGGTTGTACTAGGCCCAGGGTGTACTAGGCCGCTGGCGCTTGCCAGGTCACAGGAAAAATGAGCGGCACTAGTAACCACACTCTGCTCCATACGAGCACCCTGCGATTCCTGCATCTCAACAACTCCAGAATGGGGTTGGGTACGCCTGGGTCTAACAGGGACCCATCTGTCGTCGGAGCTATCTGTCAGGGAGCCGCTGCTGTCATCTGGTTTGTATACTGACCCTGATTCTGCCAGTGAGGCTTCCCCATCGCTCTCATCTGACATGGTCATTATACTATATATAGCTTCATCACTGTACAAACGTTTGGTCATGTTGGTAACTAAATTTACCTGTACAGTGATGCGACTCACAGGTAATAAAAGCACCTGGTTGTCAAGGACTATTTCAAGCGCTACCAAAAAAACTGCTAATGCTAGCAGGGATCAGGCCTGACTCTGCTAACACAGCGGTTTTGTGTGTTGTGTTTTTTTGTAAGTGACAGTAATCTGTTGATTACTACACTTACCTGGGTGAAAGTGTTAAACGCAGGTGCTGGCAGGAATCAGTGCTGACCGTGCAAACACTGCGTTTTGGGAACCCTAAACCATGGGGGCGCTAGTATAGTTCTGATCAGATCAGATATTGATCTGTTCAAACACTATACTAGAAATGGAAGTGTATGTGCGTGTGTGTGCGTGTGTGTGTGGTAATCAAGGGGCTACTTCTAACTATGCGCCGGGGATCTGGGGGGGGGGGGGGTGGCGGGGACCCTAAACCTACTTTGGGATAGAAGCTAACTCGCTAGCGCAACCTCAAGTCACAATCACACTAATACAAAATACAGTAAAAACAGTATATTATGTGTGTATTAGTGTGCTATGTGACAGGGGGGAAGGGGTTAACTGGATGTGATCAGGGGGGGATCAGGGGTTAAATCTTTATTGGAAGGGGCTGGCGGGTATCCTACGGATAAAAGAAACGGTGGCAAGTGCTAAACCTGGTCACAAGTCACACTTATACGGGTATATAGAAAATGCTATATACTGTATACAGTGTGTTGTGGCAGGGGGTGTAGGGGGGATCAGGGGGGGGGGGGTCAGGGGGTTAAATCTTTATTGGGCGGGTGGCGGGGACCCTAAACCTCCGTGGGACAGAAACGTAGTCGCCTGCGCTAATTCTGATCACAATCACACTAATACAAAAATACAAAAACACTGTATATTACGTTTGTATTAGTGCTGATGTGACAGAGGGTGTAGGGGTTAACTAGCGGTGATCAGGGGGGGATCAGGGGGGATCAGGGGGTTAAATCTTTATTTGTGGGGGGTGGCGGGTAATTTAAGTGGAAAAGGGGGGGCCGCAAGCGCTAGACCTGGCCACAAATCACACTTATACGGGTATATAGCAAAATGCTATTACTGTATACGGTGTGTGTTATGGCAGCGGGTGTAGGGGTGATCAGGGGGGGTCAGGGGGTTAAATCTTTATTGGAGGGGTGGCGGGGACCCTAAACCTTCTTGGGACAGAAACTTAGTCGCCTGCGCTAATTCTGATCACAATCACACTAATACAAAAATACAAAAACACTGTATATTACGTTTGTATTAGTGCTGATGTGACAGAGGCTGTAGGGGTTAACTGGCGGTGATCAGGGGGGGGGGTCAGGGGGGATCAAGTGGTTAAATCTTTATTGGGGGGGTGGGGGGTAATTCAAGTGGAAAAGGGGGGGTCGCAAGCGCTACACCTGACCACAAATCACACGTATACAGGTAAATAGGAAAATGTGGAATAGACTCCCTCCAGAGGTGGTTCTAGCTAGCTCACTAGATTGCTTTAAAAAAGGCCTGGATTCTGTACATAATATAAATGGGTACTAAAAATTTTTTTAGGTAAAGTTGATCCAGGGAATATCCCATTGCCTCTTGGGGGATCAGGAAGGAATTTTTTTCCCCTGCTGTAGCAAATTGGATCATGCTTAGCTGGGGTTTATTTTGGCCTTCCTCTGGATCAACAGCAGGTATAGGATTGTGTATATGGGATTGTATGGTAGGGTTTTCAATACTGCTTTTTTTTTTTTTTTTATGGTTGAACCATGATAGACTTGTGTCTTTTTTCAGCCTGACTAAATATGTATACCAATGCCAGAAGCTTGGCCAACAAGATGGGAGAGCTGGAGCTGCTGATGTTTGAGGAGGACTTAGATTTTGTGGGGATAACTGAGACTTGGTTTGACAGCTCTCATGACTGGATGGCGACCATTCAGGGGTATTCCCTTTATCGCAGGGATAGAGAAGGTAAAAAAGGGGGAGGGGTATGTCTGTATATTAAGAACAGTATACAGGTAAATATGAGGGATGATATTAATAATGGAGCTATGGATGAGGCAGAATCCCTATGGGTGGAGATTCAAAGGGAAGGCACGGTGGGAAAGGTAATATTGGGCGTATGCTATAGGCCCCCCAACCAGAGGGAGGAGGGTGAGGCGGACCTCATGTTACAGATAGGATTGGCAGCAAGGATGGGAAATGTCATTATAATGGGGGACTTTAATTATCCAGATATAGACTGGGCAGAAGGAACCGCGCACTCAGCCAAGGCTAGGCAGTTCCTAAATGTTTTGCAGGACAATTTCATGGGTCAGATGGTGAATGCACCGACAAGAAACGATGCGGTACTTGACCTACTGATTACCAACGATACAGACCTGCTCACGGATATAGAAATACGGGACAACTTAGGGAACAGTGACCATAGGTCAATTGGTTTCAGGATTAATTACAGTAATAGGAAACACAAGGGTAATATAAGGACACTGAATTTCAAAAGAGCCAATTTCCCTAAACTGCGCTCGCTGCTAGAAAATATCAAATGGGATAGAACCCTGGGAACAAAGAACACGGAGGAAAAATGGGAGTGCTTCAAGAGCATACTTAACAAGGGGATTGGCCAGTGCATTCCAAAGGGAAATAAATTTAAAAGAGCAAAACTAAACCCTGGGTGGCTAAACGCCAACATAAAAATGTATATTAGTGCTAAAGAAAAGGCCTTTAAAAAAATACAAGACTGAGGGGTCATTGGCAGCATTTAAGCATTACAAAGAGTGTAATAAGAAATGTAAAGATGGAATCAGGGCGGCTAAAATAGAACACGAGAGACATATAGCGGAGGAGAGTAAAAAGAACCCCAAGAAGTTCTTTAAGTATATAAATAGTAGGAAAGCGAGGCCAGAACACATTGGCCCCATAAAAGATGATAAAGGAAATACGGCCACTGAGGACAGAGAAAAGGCAGAAGTGTTAAATAATTTCTTCTCTTCAGTCTAAACAAAAGAATCGGGGGGCTACACAAACCCAGCTTGTAAGGCCGAACTAAATAATACACCTCAGGAAGTGCCGCCATGGCTAACAGAAGATAGACTTAGAGCTAAACTAGAGAAACTTAACATAAATAAATCCCCGGGACCGGATGGCTTGCACCCAAGGGTTCTTAATGAGCTCAGCCAGGTGATTGCCAGACCATTATTCTTGATCTTTAAGGATAGTTTACAGACGGGTAAGGTGCCAGCTGATTGGAAAAAAGCCAACGTGGTACCAATATTTTAAAAGGGGCCGAGATATATCCCGGGTAACTATAGGCCGGTCAGCCTAACATCAGTAGTCTGCAAAATTTTGGAGGGGATGTTAAGGGACCACATACAAGACTTTAGTAATGAAAACGGTATTATAAGTAGTCATCAGCATGGATTCATGAAAAAATCGTTCGTGCCAAACCAATCTATTAACCTTCTACGATGAAGTGAGCTGCCACTTAGATAAAGGTAAGCCTGTGGATGTGGTGTATCTGGACTTTGCAAAGGCCTTTGACACCGTTCCCCACAAACGATTACTGTACAAACTAAGGAAGGTAGGTATGGACCATAAGGTGAGTACCTGGATAGAGAACTGGCTCCAGGGGAGAGTACAGAGGGTGGTGATTAATGGGGAGTACTCGGATTGGGCGGGTGTGGAAAGTGGGGTCCCCCAGGGTTCTGTCCTGGGACCAATCCTGTTTAATTTATTCATAAATGATCTAGAGGAGGGGATATCTAGTACAATCTCAGTATTTGCAGATGATACTAAACTAGGCATGCCAATATCTTCTATGCAGGATGTGGAAACCTTGCAAGCAGACCTGAACAAAATAATGGGGTGGGCAACTACATGGCAGATGAGGTTTAATGTTGAAAAATGTAAAGTAATGCACTTGGGGGCCAGAAACCATAAAGCAAGCTACTCACTAGGGGGGGAACCTCTGGGTGAGTCTAGGATGGAAAAGGACTTGGGGGTACTGGTAGACAACAGGCTTGGCAGTGGCATGCAATGCCAAGCCGCCGCAAGCAAAGCCAACAGAATACTTGGATGTATTAAAAAGGGGATTCACTCCAGAAATAAAGAGATTATTCTCCCACTTTACAAGACTCTGGTCCGGCCACATCTGGAGTATGCTGTCCAGTTCTGGGCACCGGTCCTCAGGAAGGATGTGCTGGAACTGGAGAAAGTCCAGAGAAGGGCAACAAAAATAATTAGGGGAATGGAGGACATCAGCTATGAGGAAAGACTACAAGCACTGAACCTTTTCTCTCTGGAGAAAAGACGATTGAGGGGGGATATGATATCAATGTACAAATACTGTACTGGTGACCCGAGCATAAGAAACAAACTATTCAGAGAAAGGAGATACAATAAGACACGTGGCCACTCACTAAAACTAGAGGAAAAGCGGTTTAACCTTAAAGTGCGTAAGGGTCTGCCTGTAAAGTAGCACATCTGTAGCTTGTATAGAAACCTGCTTCTCCACCACTAGTTCTTTGACCAATAGAAGCCTCAGGACTAGCTTTTCCATGAGACTGTAACCTACCAGTGTCCGGAAAGGCATTACTTTACCTCCTCTTTAAGGTGTCCTCAAGATATGTCATCCTCTGCTCTCTCTGTGGGGACGGGATAAGTTGGTCAAGAAAGGTTGCCAACCAATAATGATCCTTCTCCTTGATACCATGAATTCTTGGGTCCTTTTGCAGGCTTTGAAGAAAGAGGGAGCCAATGCACTGCAAGTTTGTGGAGGCATGAGAAACAGAGTCCTCTCAGTTACTGAGGACTACAGTATCTGAAACTGCCTCCTCCCAGCCACACTACTACCCAAGAGTTCTCGTTATGGAAAACCATCTCTTATAGTTTGACGTATACCTTCCTCTGCTTCAATGCCTCCAAAACTGCCAGGAATCCTCCTACTCCTGCTCCTCCCTCTCCTCTTGTGTGTTCTGTGGCATCACAAGAATGGTGTCTGCATAAAACGGGCCTTGAGAGAAAAGGATGTCCTCCTCTTCCTCCTACTGCTCTGCCTCGAGTGCCCTGTCCATAATGCCATGCATAGTCTTCTCCAGCAGGAACGCAACAGGGATTTATGTCACTGATGCATGCATTGTCATGGCTCAACATCCTTGTCGCCTCCTCAAATGGTGACAGTACAGTGCATGTATCCTTTATCAGCAGCCATTGGCATGGGAAAAAAAAGCCGAGCCGCCCTGAACCTGTTGTGCCAAACTCACACAGGTACTCATTGACGGCTCTCTGCTGCATGTGCAGCCACTGCAGTATTGCCAAAGTTGAGTTCCAGGTGGGCATGTCACAGTGGAGGCTGCTGAGAGGTCATGAGATATAGCCGGGGTAGACCTGAAAGGTGAGGAGTGAGGAGAAGAAAAACTGTGTCTCTTTTGTGTGGCTTTCAGGTGCTCTTGCCAATGGGCTGAGTGGTGGGAGGTTAAATGCCTTGTCAGGCATGTGGTACCCAAAATTCAAAGTTTGAGAATTGCAACAATCCGATCAGTTGCACCTTTCCTAAAAAAGACCCAGACAGCTGAGCTGTGGGAAGTGAGCCTGGAGATAACAGCTCCACAATCTGATGGAATAAGGTGGCTGCTCTCTACTCTTCCATGATGGGTGCCTCTGGAGGACAGTCTGCCTCGTTGGGGTTGTGCCGCATAATTACTTTTCACCTCTGCTCTATCCAGCACCTAAAGTGTGGGATATCCTGTGAAACCTTATAGGTAATGATATATAGCTTGTCTTGTGATGGGTGGCTGCATACAACCTAATTGTGTTCCCACAATGTAAATCAAATAATGAGAGTGTGTGTTATTGCGTCTAGTGCCCTTAGTAGTGTCAATAAAAGAATTGTGTTACAAAGTGCAAACAAAGTCTAAAATCTTCCTCCTTTGTGTCCTTGTTAAATAGTAAGTGGGTCTTATATAAATATCGTTATCATAAAATCAAACACTGGTTCCTAGGTAAACTCTAATACAATGATTATAAATGTGAAACACAAACATGTACTGTGAAAAAAAAAATCGCAACTGAATGGCGTAATCGCACAATCACAAAATCGCAATACAATCGCAGAAACTAAAAAAATCCTTAAAAATGCATTTCATAAGTGAATCCATGTTATTATCAAGAACGAGTGCAACCTTCCTCCTTAGTGCCCTTTATAAATAGTATTGGTGATTGAATACACAAATAAAAGGTGATCTTAAATCAATATCATAAATTCAAACCCTGGTTACTAGGTATACTCTAAAACAGTGCAAATAACTGTGAAAACAATATGTAATGTGAAAAAATGCAAAATCACAATATCGCAGTATAATCGCATAAACCAAAAAAATCCTTAAAAGTGCAATGTGTATATGCAATGCATTAGTGAGTCCATAATAATTCCTAGTCAGAAATGTGCTGGTGCTTTGGCGATCCCCACCACCTCTCAACTAATGCGCTTACCTCTATGTTTGACCTCTTTTACTAGGTCAAATTTCCCCTTCCCCTCTATGCTGGGGTATGCACAGTGGGCTCCTCTTACATCCTCCTCCTCCTAATTTGTTCCACTGTGTATCCAGATACCCTTTCTTTAGTGGGGTGTGTGGCCCTTTAGAACTGCATTCTTTTCCTCCATATAAAGATTTATGCACAAAAAGGGGTCCTCATGTTGTAGTAATTTCAAAATAGGTATTTTTTTAAAAGTAGTAACTTACATTTAAATTTAAAACAAACAGCTCCTGTAATGAACAGCAGGATACAAAGGTTCTCACATCATTTCCTCTAAGCAGCAGTGTCACCGGACTCACCCTACCTGTGTCATCACGGTCACATGAGTTCATCAGGGGCTATCCAGGACCTAAGTTACATCAGTGACCTCATCTTTATCATCCCCTTCATTCTCATCATCACTGGAGCCACCTTGGCAATACACTGTGGCTAGGGGAACATGACTGCCAATTTGTTCTCTCCTCTCTGTAGGCTCATGTTTCCACCTTTCTCAACCTCAGAACCAATGTCAAAATCAAGTAATGCCTGTGCATTGTCAAAGAGCAAGTGGCTGATGCTGTGGTCAAATAACTCAGCTGACTCCTCCATGCATGATGCTGGGGCAATAGCAGGAGTAGCTGTGAACAGGGAAGCAGAATAATCTGCTCTGGTAGCTGCGGTGGACTGTGCACAAGTCTTTGCTTGGGTGATAGAGGATAAGGAGGATGAGGATAGTTTAGTAAGCCAGTCCACCATCTCCTCTGCATGCTATGGCTGGATAGCAGGTGCAACATCACTAAACAGAGAAAATGGTGCCCTGCCTGAGGAAGGACCACGTCTACCTTTGCCTGTGGACACATACGCAGCTGGCCCCCTCACAGTGGCATAGGAATGTCTGCCTCTCCTTGTTGCCTCCCAGACATGATATGGGGGGGGGGGGGGCTTATTACCCAAATGTAAAAGAGAAAGGGAAATTTGTAATTGGATGCACATTAAAAAGGAATTGGTGTTTGGTGACTTTAACTTGAGGACTGCTGCAGGCATGGAACAACAAAAACAAAAAAAACATGGGGCAACCAAAAAAAAAGGGGGTATACAGCTCTACATTTTATGTCATGTGGTGTAAAACACTGCACTACACAGACACTCCACTGACACACTAGAATATACTGCAGAAAAAGTGCACTGACACACTACAATATACTGCAGTAAAACTGCACTGACGCACTTCAATATACTGCAGTAAAACTGGACTGATGCACTACAATGGCATACTTCAATTTACTTTAATAAAACTGCATGGACGCATTACACTGACACTTTAGTAAAACTGCGCTGTTAGTATATTCACATTACACTGACACTCGCAATAGAATCACAATAGCACAGTATGGCACACTAACTTACTAGTAGCGATAAAAAGAGCCTCCGCAAATGGCTCTTCTGGGAAGAAACCTTTCATAGTGTGAGGTGGAGCAATGAGCCATGATTGGGCTAAGTCATCATGACTTTGCCCAATCATGGCTTTGACAGTGCTCTGTGCACTGATTGGGCAAAGCCTTCAATGCTTCAGCCAATGAGGGCACATAATGCACAGTGCACTGCACAGTGCATTGTGGGGTGTTTGGCGGGCCAAACAGACGGTTTTATATGCCCTGTCAATTCAGGTGTTTGCCAAACGGGCGAATAGCCAATGCTCGGGCCAAACTTTTGCTTGGTTCGAATTGTTCACCCAACACTACATACCAAAGGTTACAGCAATGAAAATCCACAATGCCAATATATATATATATATATATATATATATATATATATATATATATATATACAGTATATATATATATATATATATATATATACAGTATCTCACAAAAGTGAGTACACGCCTCACGTTTTTGTAAATATTTTATTATATCTTTTCATGTGAACACTGAGGAAATGACACTTTGCTACAATGTAAAGTAGTTAGTGTACAGCTTGTATAACAGTATAAATTTGCTGTCCCTTCAAAATAACTCAACACACAGCCATTAATGTCTAAACCGCTGGCAGCAAAAGTGAGTACACCCCATGAAAATGACCAAATTGGGCCCAAAGTGTTAATGTTTTGTGTGGTCACCATTATTTTCCAGCACTGCCTTAACCCTCTTGGGCATTGAGTCCTCTTCCCCTCCTCTATGACGACATCACGGAGCTGGTCGCTGATAGAGACCTTGTGCTCCTCCACCTTCCATTTGAGGATGCCCCAAAGATGCTCAATAGGATTTAGATCTGGAGACATGCTTGGCCAGTCCATCACCTTTACCCTCAGCTTCTTTAGCAAGGCAGTGATCGAATTGGAGGTGTGTTTGGGGTCATTTTCATGTTGGAATACTGCCCTGCGGCCCAGTTTCTGAAGGGAGGGGATCATGCTCTGCTTCAGTATGTCACAGTACATGTTGGAATTCATGGTTCCCTCAAAGGACTGTTGCTCCCTAGTGCCGGCAGCACTCATGCATCCCCGGACCCTGACACTCCCACCACCATGCTTGACTGTAGGCAAGACACACTTATCTTTGTACACCTCACCTGGTTGCCGCCACATAAGCTTTAAACCATCTGAACCAAATAAGTTTATCTTGGTCTCATCAGACCACAGAACATGGTTCCAGTAATCCATGTCCTTAGTCTGCTTGTCTTCAGCATACTGTTTGCAGGCTTTCTTGTGCATCATCTTTAGAAGAGGCTTCCTTCTGGGACGACAGCCATGCAGATCAATTTGATGCAGTGTGCGGCGTATGGTCTGAGCACTGAGAGGCTGACTCCCCACCCCTTCAACGCTGCAGCAATGCTGGCAGCACTCATACGTACGTCTTTTTCCCAAGGACAACTCCTGGATATGACGCTGAGCACGTGCACGCAACTCCTTTGGTCGACCATGGTGAGATCTGTTCTGAGTGAAACCTGTCCTGTTAAACCGCTGTATGGTCTTAGCTACCGTGCTACAGCTCAGTTTCTGGGTCTTGGCAATCTTCTTATAGCCTAGGCCAGGGCTCAAAATTTCAAGTCCTGAGCTACTAGCCAGGCCTTTAGGGTTACTCGCCACCAATTGCCCCACCTAACCTCTATCCTTCCCCGCCCCTAAATGCGCCCTCAAAAAATTATTTTATAAAATGACACTGTTAAATGTTTTTGCATGAATGCAGAAGTTGCACAAATAAATATTAAAAACAACTTTATCAGTGCCATCAGTGCAGCCTCATCAGTGTCCATCAGTGCAGCCTCACTAGTGCCCATGAATGCAGCCTCACCTGTGCCCATCAATGGAGCCTCATCAATGCCCTACAATTCCCCCTCACAAGTGCTCATGAATGCAGCCTCACCTGTTCCCATCAATGCAACCTCACCTGTGCCCATCAATGCCACCTCACCTGTGCCCCTCAATGCAGTCTAACCTGTGCCTGTCATCGCAGCCTCGCCTGTGCCTGTCATTGCAGCTTTGCCTGTGCCTGTCATTGCTGCCTCGCCTGTGCCCATCATTGCAGCCTGTGCAAGGAAGAGAGAGGAAGAGGAAAGGCGGCCGGATAATCAGAGCGGGATTTGTTGTCCTCTAACATCTTTCATTTGTATTGCTGGGCGCTCAGCTTCACACATAGTCCCGCCTCCTGGCTCGGCTCCTGTGATAGACGTCACACGTACCGGCGGTGTTCTGTCTATTAAACTAGCCGAGCCAGGAGGCGGGACTACGTGTGAAGCTGAGCACCTGGCAATTCAAATAAAAGATGTTACAGTGCAGCGATCCCCGCTCTGATTATCCGGCCACCTTTCCTCTTCCTCTCCTCTCTCGCCCTCACTCGCAATCATTTTCTACGGGCAAAATGCAAGCAGGCGAGTGGAAAATTTGAGGGCTGGCCTAGGCCATCTTTATGTAGAGCAACAATTATTTTTTTCAGATCCTCAGAGAGTTCTTTGCCATGAGGTGCCATGTTGAACTTCCAGTGACCCAGTGAGAGAATGAGAACATTAACACCAAATTTAACACACCTACGCCCCATTCACACCTGAGACCTTGCAACACTAACGAGTCACATGACACTGGGAAGGGAAAATGGCTAATTTGGCCCAATTAGGACATTTTCACTTAGGGTGTAATCACTTTTGTTGCCAGCGGCTTAGATATTAATGGCTGTGTGTTGAGTTATTTTGAAGGGACAGCAAATTTAAACTGTTATACAAGCTGTACACTCACTAGTTTACATTGTAGCAAAGTGTACTTTCTTCAGTGTTGTCACATGAAAAGATATAATAAAATATTTACAAAAATGTGAGGGGTGTACTCACTTTTGTGAGATACTGTGTGTGTGTGTGTGTGTGTGTGTGTGTGTGTGTGTGTGTGTGTGTGTATGTATATGTAACAGATCCCCAATACTTGGACCAAGTATTTCTGTCTTAGGTCCCCAGAATCTCAAGTAATGCAGTCCTGGCCCCTCAATTCCCCCCAAACATCAGCCTCCAACTTGATGAAGGGTAAAACAAATGAACTTTATTCACCAACTCCCTTGCAATATATATCCAGTAATTAACATACCTGGCCATCTGGACAGACACAGGTGAATGAGACTGCAACATTATCATAATTAATTCAACAAACAACAAACCCAAACATAGCCGAATATACAAGTCTTCACAAAGGAATCGGGGGTCTACACGAACCCAGCTTGTAAGGCCGAACTAAATAATACACCTCAGGAAGTGCCGCCATGGCTAACAGAAGATAGACTTAGAGCTAAACTAGAGAAGCTTAACATAAATAAATCCCCGGGACCGGATGGCTTGCACCCGAGGGTTCTTAAAGAGCTCAGCCAGGTGATTGCCAGACCATTATTCTTGATCTTTAAGGATAGTTTACAGACGGGTATGGTGCCAGCTGATTGGAAAAAAGCCAACGTGGTACCAATATTTAAAAAGGGGCCGAGATATATCCCGGGTAACTATAGGCCGATCAGCCTAACATCTGTAGTCTGCAAAATATTGGAGGGGATGTTAAGGGACCACATACAAGACTTTAGTAATGAAAACGGTATTATAAGTATTAATCAGCACGGATTCATGAAAAATCGTTCGTGCCAAACCAATCTATTAACCTTCTATGATGAAGTGAGCTGCCACCTAGATAAAGGTAAGCCTGTGGATGTGGTGTATCTGGACTTTGCAAAGGCCTTCGACACCGTTCCCCACAAACGATTACTGTACAAACTAAGGAAGAAAGGTATGGACCATAAGGTGAGTACCTGGATAGAGAACTGGCTCCAGGGGAGAGTACAGAGGGTGGTGATTAATGGGGAGTACTCGGATTGGGCGGGTGTGGAAAGTGGGGTCCCCCAGGGTTCTGTCCTGGGACCAATCCTGTTTAATTTATTCATAAATGATCTAGAGGAGGGGATATCTAGTACAATCTCAGTATTTGCGGATGATACTAAATTAGGCATGCCAATATCTTCTATGCAGGATGTGGAAACCTTGCAAGCGGACCTGAACAAAATAACGGAGTGGGCAACTACATGGCAGATGAGATTTAATGTTGAAAAATGTAAAGTAATGCACTTGGGGGCCAGAAACCAGAAAGCAAGCTACTCGCTAGGGGGGGAACCTCTGGGTGAGTCTAGGATGGAAAAGGACTTAGGGGTACTGGTAGACAACAGGCTTGGCAGTGGCATGCAATGCCAGGCCGCAGCAAGCAAAGCCAACAGAATACTGGGATGTATAAAAAAGGGGATTCACTCCAGAAATAAAGAGATTATTCTCCCGCTCTACAAAACTCTGGTCCGGCCACATCTGGAGTATGCTGTCCAGTTCTGGGCACCGGTCCTCAGAAAGGATGTGCTGGAACTGGAGAAAGTCCAGAGAAGGGCAACAAAAATAATTAGGGGGATGGAGGACATCAGCTATGAGGAAAGACTACAAGCCCTGAACTTATTCTCTCTGGAGAAGAGACGATTGAGGGGGGATATGATATCAATGTACAAATACTGTACTGGCGACCCGAGCATAAGGAACAAACTATTCAGAGAAAGGAGATACAATAAGACACGTGGCCACTCACTAAAACTAGAGGAAAGGCGGTTTAACCTTAAAGTGCGTAAGGGGTTCTTCACTGTAAGAGCGGTAAGGATGTGGAATTCTCTTCCACAAGCAGTCGTATCAGCAGGGAGCATTGATAGTTTCAAAAAACTATTAGATGGACACCTTAAAGACCACAACATACAGGGGTATACAATGTACGGCTAAAAGCAAACACACACACACATCATAGGTTGGACTGGATGGACTCGTGTCTTTTTTCAACCTCACTAACTATGTAACTATGTAACTATGTACATTCCTAGAAGTGTGAACACACTTAACCTCTAAACAGATGAAAGCAGGAGACATAGGCTCTCAGCAGTGTTGGTCATCTTACTTTAAAAAAGTAATTAGTTACAGTTACAAATTACTTCTCCCAAAAAGTAATTGAGTTACTGACTCAGTTACCACATTGAAAAAGTAATTAGTTACTCAGCAAAGTAACTGCGACTTTTTTTACTATTCTATAATGAAATTACGTTCTATGAGATCGTTAATAGTGGTGGCGGTGTGGCACACTGTGGGGGTCTGAGTCCTGAGTCCTCCTGACTGTGAGTAACTGTATTTTGTTTTGTTTTTTGGTACCTGCTGCCTGGAGTGGCTGGCTGTTGGTGGTGTGGCACACGAGTGGTGGCAGTGTGGCACACTGGGGGTGGTGTGGCACACTGGTGGTGGTATGACACACTGGTGGTGGTGGCGGTGTGGCACACTGGTGGTGGTGGCGGTGTGGCACACTGGTGGTGGTGGTGTGGCACACTGGTGGTGGCGGTGTGGCACACTGGTGGTGGCGGTGTGGGTCTGAGTCCTGACTGACTGTGAGGTTTTTTTTTGGTACCTGCTGTGCTGGGCTGGCTGCTGGAGGTGGTGTGGCCTGGCAGGCACTGGCACACTATCCAGGTCCGTCTGGCTCCATCCTCCTCCTGGGGCTGGCGCACTGTGCTCTCTGCCTCTCAGGTCGCCCCCGAAGTCGGAGCGACCTAGTGTGAACCGATGTAGCGTGAAAATCTCCCAGAGAGAAGCGGTCTGCCTGCCGCAAATGCTCATGCGCAGGATTTCCACCCAACAAGCTGAGCGCCGAGCCCGATATACCTTGATATGATTAACCCATTATGAGATGATGGCTGCAGAGGGGCGGATATGATGGCTGCGGAGGCGGAGATGACGGGGAGATGCACTGCTCTGGCAGAACCTGCCTGGCTACATATCCATGGAGGGTTCTGCAAACTATGGAGATGACTACAGCGGGCGGAGGAAGATCGTTTTTCATGCTACAGAGCTGCGGTGTGGAGTACGGGGAATTGCACTGCTCTGGCAGAACCTGCCTGGCTAGTGGCTACATATCCATGCAGGGTCCTGCAAATGTCAGGAGTTGGGCGTTGCCATCCACCATCCAGCAACTAACTCCCATCCCACTACTAAACAGGCCCAATGCACACTCACAGGGCTGGTGCCAGGATTTTTGTGTACATAGGCGAAGGTGCATTTTGGTGCCCCCCACCACCCGAACCCCAGACAGCAGCTCTGCCAGGAGGATGGGAACCTGTCTGAATGAGCCCCTTCATCAGAATGGGAAATGGGAAACTCTGATGTAAAGGGGCTCTGGGCACCCTGTTTTAAGGGGGAACACTGGCAACTCCGATAAAAGGGGTCTCTGATGACAAAGCCCCCCTTACATCAGGGTTCCTCTTTGCACCAGAGTTTGGAGAGTTCCCCTTACAATAATTAGGTGTCCCGAATACATCAACACCAAAATATTTTGCTATAAAAAAATTAGGTGCACTGTTCCTTTAAATTATTTTCAATGCTATCAAAGTGTTTTCAAATTTCAAAAAAATTGCAGTAATACAAAATATCTTACATAAGCAAACAGAGCCAAAGAAAAAAAATCCATTATATAAGTATGAACCACAATAAAGTGCAATGTGATTATCAAGAATAATATATGTGCAAAGTGCTAGTGCAATAAATAATATGCATAAAACATACATTTCATCTAAAAAGTCCAATAAAATTGTGCCGTGATAAACGTGTGCAGATCCACTGCAAGCTGTTTGCGCCGACTTCAGTGTAACATCACCAAGGCAAATCACATACCATCGACTTACCAAAAAATTTGACTTCATAAACTTTTGAGGTCATATGTGCTTGTCATCTGCCGGATATTTGCAGCCACTTCACTCAAAAAGCAACAATGCAGGCATGATGGCTTTCTCCAAAAAGTGGCCTTTCACCACTTTTTATCCAGTCCAGTGCCAACCAAAGGAAACTATAAAGCACTCTATAGTGCATTGGCAGGACAAACTGCTGCTTTATAAAAGCAATGTACTTACAGCAAACTTTACAAGGATAAAGAGACAAATTTTTTAATTGGCTTGGTAATGCTCTATAGCGTGCTTTATTCTTTGCATATACAGAGTTTCCTGTGGTTGTTACTGGACTGAATATAAAGTGGTGAAATGCCGCTTTTGGGAGAAAGCCATCATACCTGCATTGTTGCTTTTTTTAGTGAAGTGGGTGCAAATATCCAGCAGATGACAAGCACACATGACCTCATAATTTTAAGAGGACACAATTTTTGGTAAGCAAATGGTGTGTGCTTTTACTTGGTGATGTTACACTGAAGTTGGTGCAAATAGCTTGCATTGGATCTGCACAAGTTTATCATGACACAATTTCATTGGACTTTTTGTATGAAACGTATTTACTGCACTAGCACTTTGGAACATACATATATTAATTATTCTCTATGTATCGATCACAATGCACTTTTAAATGAGCTGTCTAATTGGATCCACCTGTCTGTTTTTCAGGTGGACCCAATTGGACCCTCTATTCTCTTGGAGCAGCGGGTGTAATCGCCAATCTAATCTGCTCTACTAAAAACAATCGGAAAAGGATCTGTTCCCCTCCATCTGGGTGAATTGGATCAGTTTGCAGGTTGGTGTAAACAGTGAGCAAAGTTTGTTTACACCTGACTGCCCATAGAGCAGGGTGGGCTCTGTCCCACTGTGCCCAGCAGGGATCAGCTCACAGATCCCCCACTGAGCAAAGCAGAGCCCCCACTGCCCCCATCACTCTCTCTTTCTCCCTTGTTCTATCTCACCTTATCTGTCCTCTTTTCCCCACGTGTTCACCCTAGAGAGGGTAACCATGTACATGCAGTAGGCTGTATAATAAAAGTACACAGTCAGGCATTACCAGGCATTTAATCTATGCCCTACCTTCCCCTCGAGGATTGTCATCTGTACCATAGCAGCTCCTGTGCCTGCTGGCACCGCCCCCTGGTCTCATATTGTGACGAACGCCCATTTGCTGGGACGTTCCTCACGGGTTACTGGAGGAGTGTGGATGCCAGCCTCCTGCCCACGGACTATGGGCCCTGGCTTGTAGGGGAGTGCACTTCTGTGTGGGGGTATATGCTGGGGGACAATGGGAGTAGTTTTGCTTTGGACTCAAATCCATGTCACCCCAAGGTATGGACTCAGACTGAGATCAATGTTACAGGCCTAAAGCTGCCTGTTACAAGAGAGACTAAACAGATGCTAATGACATAAGACTCAGCTTTGGTATACTGGGCAGTGGCGGAGCTAGACTTTTAAAACAGGGGTGGCAAAGGGGTGGCAAGGTATTATTTTGGGGGGTCAATATACATGCGTGTGTGTATATATATATATATATATATATATATATATATATACACACACCTACATATACATATAAACACACTTTTATAAATAAATGTAAACAAACATTCTAAGCGGTATTAAAAATGTTTTAATTAAATAAACAATTATCAAAGTAAGCATTATTCTTTTAAGGCCGCACACCGATCACATGGCTCTGCTCTAAAGGGTATCTATGACATAGATCCCCTTTAGAGCAGGATCCCCATATATCCCCCTTTAGAGCAGGCTAGGGCAGGTCCACCATAGATCCTCCTTTACAGCAGGCCAGGGTGAGGTCCCCTATATAGACCCCCCCCCTTACAGCAGGCCAGGGTCCTCCCCCAGACAGTCCCTCTCAGTCTCCGCACCGACAGGATTCGGTTTGGGAGCTGAGCAGCCAGGGGCAGAAAGCAGCAGACACAGCGGCGGCGGCCATGGCAGAAGCACTGCACGAGGGTGATTAGGGTGTGCCTAGGCACGCCCGGCACACCCCGTGTGCACGCCTATGAGTAGGGCTGCACGATATTGCCCCCCAACAATGTAGTGACCAGCATGCCCCCCCCACAAATTGACAATGTAGTAACCAGCATCCCAACCCATCAATGTAGTGACCGGCATGCCCCCCCCCCCAAAATTGACAATGTAGTAACCAGCATCCCAACCCATCAATGTAGTGACCAGCATCCCAACCCATCAATTGACAATGTAGTGACCAACATACCAACCCATCAATGTAGTGACCAGCATCCCAACACATCAATGTAGTGACCAGCATCCCAACCCATCAATCCATCAATATAGTGACCAGCATCCCAACCCATCAATCCATCAATATAGTGACCAGCATCCCAATCCATCAATATATTGACCAGCATCCCAATCCATCAATATAGTGACCAGCATCCCAACCCATCAATCCATCAATATAGTGACCAGCATCCCAACCCATCAATCCATCAGTATAGTGACCAGCATCCCAATCCATCAATATAGTGACCAGCATCCCAACCCATCAATCCATCAATATAGTGACCAGCATCCCAATCCATCAATATAGTGACCAGCATCCAACCCATCAATCCATCAATATAGTGACCAGCATCCCAATCCATCAATATAGTGACCAGCATCCCAACCCATCAATCCATCAATATAGTGACCAGCATCCCAATCCATCAATCCATCAATATAGTGACCAGCATCCCAATCCATCAATATAGTGACCAGCATCCCAATCCATCAATATAGTGACCAGCATCCCAACCCATCAATGTAGTGACCAGCATGCCGTGTCCCCTTCAATCATGCAGAGACCAGAGAGACTTACCTAAGGTTACAGCAGGTAGAAGAAGAAGTGAACGAGTGGGCGTCTGTGCAGCTAGTTCTCTGTGACTGAGCGCGGTGAGCAGCAGCAGCGCCGTGAGCCCCTGCACAGCTAACCTGTCACACGTGCCTGCACACCTGATTGGTTTGCTGTGCCGCTACTCACGGTGAGTAGCGGCACAGCGAACCAATCAGGTGTGCAGGCACGCGTGATTGGTTAGCTGTGCAGCAGCTCACTGCGCCGCTGCCGCTCAACCCGCTCAGTCACACAGTCACAGAGAACTTGCTGCACAGGCGCCCTCTCGTTCCGCTAGCGCGAGCAATTGCCACCCCAGCTAGCTCTCTGGCTCCGCCACTGATACTGGGGGGATGTGTATTGACAGTTCTACTAAGGTGTGTGTTGTATAGGGAGACGGGCTGTCTGAGAGCCAGTGATGGAAGTAACTGCATTAAAGTAAACGGCGTTACTTAACGCAGTTACTTTTGAGGGTAACGAGTAATCTATCTGATTACTCGTTCTCTCCTTGTAACGCCGTTGCCGCTACTTTCAGCTGCATTACTGCAATTACATCTACTGCCACCAGATGGCAGTAGATGTAATTGTAATTCCCCCCTCTCCTCTATGACCGCTGTCTGCGGTACAGGAAGTAGAAGAGGAGGAGACACGAGAGAATCGGCAGATGACGATGGCTGCAGAGGAGTGGAGATGATGGCTGCGGAGGCGGAGGTGCACTGCTCTGGCAGAACCTGCCTGGCTACATATCCATGGAGGGTTCTGCAAACTATGGAGATGACTACAGCGGGCGGAGGCAGATCGTTTTTCATGCTACGGAGCTGCGGTGTGGAGTACAGTAACAGGCAGCACGGCCACGGCACTGTGAACTTAAGAGCTGCCTCCACACTTTTCCATCTCCTCTCCCGGCCCCTCCTCCTCTTGCAGTGAGTTGCAGGGCAGACGACTGCTGTTTGTTTCTCCTCCTCCATCCCTCTCTGTAAACAATCCCCTGCCATGGAGTCCCACCTCCAGTCCAGCACAGATACAATCGCCGCTGAACTGGAGCAGATTAAGATAAGAGGGAGCCTGGGAGACCAGTATATATATATATACAGTAGATAGATAGCAATAACTCTGACAGAGGCACTAACCATTTCTTAAAATTGTCCGTAAGTGTGTCTTAAAGAAATTATGCAGATATGAGTTTATAAATAAGAATTATCACATTCTGAACACATTCTTAACTGTCCTATCCATTCCACAAATCAGATTTCTAAATTTTGCATGCACAGCAAGATTTAACTTTTACGTCACACTGTAGCATGTGGATTGTAATGAAAGTTTTTTCCATTTGTATGATGTGGTGTCCTCATTGCTTTTCATGTGCTGGGTTGATATTTTCTTGTATAAGGGGGGTTAAGACATTTGGGTATTTAGATAAACCCATTTGTTATAGGAAAGCCAAATTAATTTTTGTACTACCTTACTGACTGTTTAGAAATGTAAATGTATTTTTTAACTTCAAACGTAGTTTAGCCTAATTTTCATCCCCAAAATCAAAAGGGTTTTCTTCCAATTTAACAGAAGATTGGACCCCTGCTTGAGACTGTACCCCCCCCCCCCTTAACCTATACAAGTCTCCTTTTCACTGATTACAATTGTAGTATCAGGGTTTTCCTGTAGTAATATATGACATGAAATCTGGTATTGAGTATTGTAGAGAAATGTAGGTCCTAAATTTAAAAAAAGGTTTTAAAGCAAGGATCCACTTTTCCAAATTAAACTTATTTACATTTTTTCTTTTCATGAATGTTTGTTCTCTCCTTGTAAATATTCACCTTTCTTTTGTGTCGTTCTCGTGTTTCTTTCTGATACTTTTCGTTCTTGAAATTCCTCCTTTTCTTCCTCCTCTCTGCTCTTTTTGTCACTCTTTCTACACAGGTATGAGAATCTTGGTGAATTTGCTGCTGGACACACTGCCTATGCTAGGAAACGTACTCCTTCTGTGTTTCTTTGTCTTCTTCATATTTGGAATTATTGGGGTACAGCTTTGGGCTGGACTTCTACGTAACCGTTGTTTCTTAGAGGAAAACTTTACTATGTAAGTCAAATGCCATTCAAATCCAATGCATTGATTTGCACTATACTAATATACTTTCCAATACTGTATGTAAACACTAAAAAAAATGTTTTCTAATTATTTTATATTTACTTTTAGATATATTGGCTGTGATGCATTATGATGGCTTAAGTAATGATAACTTAACTAATGCTGTATAGACTATTTCACTTCTAAACAAATGTTCTTTGATTTTTTTTACAATAGTAAAATACCACATTATGGCCCCTAGATGGAACAGAGCATAGAAGATGCATATGTCTTTGTAACAAAAGATACAATGCAACAATTCTAGAGAAAATTTTCAAAAAAAATTAACCATTGGTTAAGTTTATTTGCTGATTCTGTATACCACTCTTTAGAATGCCACTGCAAATAATAAAAGAACACTCATTCTTCACTGAGAAGGGAAAATACCCTAAACAAAATACATTTTTGCCAAATTCACAAAGAAAAAAACAGGCATGCAGATTCACTGGGCTAGTGGCTATGCAAACTTTTTATAATTAAACTTTTAAAATTGCCAATAAAAGTAATTCTTATTTTATTTATAGATCAGGTTTATGAATAAGTCACAACAGGTTTAAGAATAAGTTGCCTTTTACAATAACCTAAAATAATACAAATTGGTCAAATAAAGCAATACAATACAATTTCAAATTGTAGCTATCCCTTAAACATGCTGTTCTTGACTTAAAGCTGGAATTATTACCAGTTCTGCCAGTTTAAATATATTTTTATTTTTGATTATGTCAGCTGCAAACAAAGATGCAAATGCTTCTTATGCCAGTTCACATTTGGTCTGCATGATGAGAAGACAGTAAACACATACTGTATATAAAGAATACAGGGTTGCCATCTTTCATAGAGTGCTAGAAGACATTTGTGCGTGTCTAAAATCTTCCTCTCTCTTATCACATTAGAATTCGTTTTTGCTTTCAGACACTCTACTGAAGGTCAATGTTGTATAGAAACTAAAAAGAACATTTCTTCTTATTTACTGCGATTTTCCTTTCCTGATGAGCTCCATGGCAGTACATATGGATAGACCCCACCCACCCCCAGCAGGAATAGAACTCCAACTCAAAAATGTGAGCCCACTCCAAGCTCGGTGTTACGTAACTAGTTCCTCCAGGCTCAGGTAAGTATGAAGAGCACACAATTCAACAGTAGTTAATGCTGCCGGTACAACATGAAGGTACTATTAGAAAACCATGTGGATACCTTGCAGATTGTTTTAGGTGACACTTGACATGCTGCTGCCCAAGATGCTGACATACTCCTGATAGAGTGCACTCCCACTCCTTCTGCTATCAACAACCCCTTGA
Organism: Pelophylax lessonae; assembly: GCF_965119305.1. Taxonomy (NCBI): domain Eukaryota; kingdom Metazoa; phylum Chordata; class Amphibia; order Anura; family Ranidae; genus Pelophylax; species Pelophylax lessonae. Next base: position 112,330,693 of record NC_138775.1, on the reverse strand, counting down.
ACTTGTAAGCCAATGCTATGGTCTTCACTATCCAAGAGGCTATGATTGATGCTCTGGAGTCCTTACTTTCTTCTGCTGGAATGATATATAGATGATCAGAAGACCTGATGTCATCCATGTAAGATCTCAAAGTTTTGCCAACATCCAGATGGCTAGAAGAACAAAGGCAGAACTATCTATTGATTCATGTGAAACTTGGAATCAACTTTCGAGGTGAACCCCAACATTGGGACCAATACAATTCTGTCTGCTAGGAAGGATGTAAAGGATTCACAAAACCAAAGTGCTGAAATTTGACAGGCCCTTTCTGGCTGATGTAAAGGCCACCAAAAAGACAGTCTTCAAGGTGAGGTGCCAATATAGAAACGTCTACTTCAAATGTGTCTAAAGCCAAAAATCCAGCACCAGAACTTCAGTAGCTTTAAGTTTGGCTGGGCATGCAAAGAGGTCCAACTCCATAAAAAAATTTACCAGGCTGTGGAAGACTTGAGAGAGCAGGCACCACTTGTTGTCTAGGCGAGACCTTAATAATTGACTTGGTCTGTAAGTTGCTCTAGTATACCTAGTATGTATACTACTAAAAGATGACGAAGGATGTCCTGAGCACAATCCATAACTGAGGTCACTTCCTTTAGGAAAATAGGCCTCTGAGTGCCACCCTGTTTCTTGACATATTTCATTGCTGTGGTATTTTCCATGCTCAGCCAAACAGGGCCCCTCTAAACTAGATGTTGGAAGGCTAAGAGGGCTCCAAAGGATTCCTTCAACTCCAAGATATTGGAGAACACTTTTGACGTCAGAAAGGTCTGCCAATCTATTGCCCAATTTCCCTGGCAGACATCCCCCCCAGCTTGTCTGACTAGCATACAATGGAATTGTCAGCCAAGATATCGTCAAGAGGGGGCAACAACACAAAAGGTTCTATGTCTCTGTCCACCAAATCTGTTTCATGAAAGGGGTAATCAGAACATTGATTTGGATGGACTTATTATGTGACTATGTATAAGATCCTCCTTCTGCCACTGACTGAAGATGCTGCAATTAGAAATAAGCGTACTTTCCACTGGGCCAATTTGACCATTGGAATTGGGTCCATCATGGTCCCTATGAATTTTTAGCATTGCAAAGCCAAGAGAGACTTGGCCCCTAGAGCTGTAGCAATGAGAAATTTTGTGGGTGGAAATATTGCTTTGCGTGTCTATCCTTGCTCCCAGGTAAATAAGTTCTTAAGTTAGTGCAAAATGACTTTTTTTCCATAATAATTATCCAGCCAAATCTTTCCAAGGTGGAGGTACTTAACTTTCGGTGGAATAACAGTGTATCCCTGTCCTGGTTTAGTAACAAGAGGTTGTCAATGTAATGGTATATTTGCACCCCTTTTTCTCAAAGGGGGGCCACCAGGGCTACAGTGCTTTCATGAAGAGTTTGGACGATGTAAGGCCAAATGGAAGACAAAAAAACTGAAAGTTGACGTGGGCGGCTGAGAAGCGCAGAAATCTTTGAAAATCTGGATGAATGGAAATGTTTAACTAGGCATGTTTTAAGTCTATCTAAAGGGATCTAATCTCCCGAATGAACCACTTTCAGGACTGTTTGGAGAGATTCCATCTTGAAGTGCTCTTTCTTGTAATTTAAATGTAATTTTTGTGACTGTAGACTGGCACTTTTGTTGGATGAAGGCAAAGACGAGGTTGCTTGTAAAACCTCCAGGCGTGACCTTTGCTATGGTTTCCAAGACCCATCCCATTAATCCTTCACATTGTCCTCCCATATTTGCTGAAACCCAGACAACCTGGTACCAACTTTGCAAACATATGTGGGCAAAACCTCAGAAGGACTTTTGACCTTATTAAAAATACAATGTTTTTTTTTTTTTTTTTTTTTTTAGGTTTCTGAAATGATGAAGCATTGTTCCAGGGCCTACAAATTCTTAGTAAAATCTGTACTATCGTGCCTCCCCCCCCCCTGCCCTTTGACAGCCCTTTGAAATTAGAGTTTTTTTGCCTGAGTACTCTCTTGTCTTGGCGAAAAAAATCTCAGTTTCTCACCATTAGCCTTAGTGTTTGCAGCATCTAGGGATCTAATTCCACCCCCTGCTTAGAGGTCTGCTATCCATTGTCTAAGTCAAAGGGCCCTTCTCTTCATGGCTGCATTTTGCATTACTCTGGATAGGAATCTGAATATATTATTGACTGTTTCAGCCATAAAACTAGCAGATAACTTCAAGTTGTTCAAAGAGGCTAGTATCTAAGTTTTACTATGATCATTACCCACTGCTGTTTCTGAACTTCCAATGCCTTAGAAACAGAATCCAGAGACACTAAAGGCTTTTGTCAGTCTATCTGACAGCAGGTGGCCCATCTGCTGTCAGATTGATCTTTTAAAGATCTAGACTAATCTGCCTTTCCAACTTGTCTCTAAAGGTGACAGAATCATCCAAAGGCAGCGTAAAATTACTTGCCAGTCTCATTAGGGCTGCAAAAAAGCACAGGTTAATCTTAAAACATTTTCAAGTATTTGTCCCTTAAAGGATATAGCTTGGAAATGTGATTCCAAAATGAATATCCACTTGACTCCTTTCATCCATAATAATTTCCTTTTTTCATCCATAAAGGAGAAATTGTAACGCTCTTTCTTCATGTGCTTGCGGTATTTTATTTTGCAGTTCTTTCTCAGGATCTTCCCAAAGCAATGTCTGCTTTAACAATTTTGGAAAAGACTAAAGCCATGCAAAATCAAACCCATCAAACTGGCTGTAATCTCCTTCAGAGGATGAATCATCAGATGAGATTGACCCAGGAACCCCCTGGGGCTTCCATCTGGAAGAATTTTGTTGGGAAACCAAAGGTTGAGAGGTAAATGCTGATTGGTGGGCATAAGGCTGCAAATTAATTGTGTGTCTCAAATGACATGTCATATTAATGACACTACTTGATGATTGTCCAGCTCCTTAGCCTTTGTTGTTTTACTGAAAAAGATTCATGGGCTATCTTCCCAGATAGTGCTATGTTAAGGCAGGCACAGCACACATTTGGCCATGGTTGTGGACGATGGTAGGAATTTAACAACCTTGGCAAAGACTGAGGATAGCCCAAACTGGATCTAAAGCATCTGTTGATCCCAAAAAAGTTAACATAGAAAGATACAAGAACACGATAAGGGGAATGACACCTGCTTGTCTCCCAGGCTGCAAATATGCCCAAATGGCAAACCTAAACTGCCTGGAATGGGGTTGTGCTGCCAGGAGGAATGCACAGCCCCCAAGTCATTTGGCTGCTGTCCGTGTGCACGCACATCTTGACAGTCAGAATGCCTTGCACTCCAGACCACAGGAGCGGTGCTCCAGGTGGAGCGCACCATGGAGAAACATCTGCCAGTGTGCCCCCTTGTAGCACTAGAATTTAACCAGTTATGCCAGTGCCCCAAGAATGAACAGCAGGGTTTCCTAACCTTGCTACCTTTAGAAGCAAACCATAGAGGCAGCAGCCAGCCATCAGGTCGATAAGTAGGTGGACTGGCAAGCCTTTATCCCAGCAAGGTAGGAGAACTGACCTAAATCCAAAAAGGATTACTTACTTAGGGCGGGCTCAAACTTATGAGTTAGGGTTCTCGTAGAGCCATCAGGATAAGCAAGGTTGCTGGCTTAAATCAACCATATGCCAAAAACCAACTCATATAGGACTTTTAACAACTTCCTTATTTACTATATACTGACCCCAAGTAAAGCTTTGCTAATAGTTTGAAAATATTAAAAAATTACGGGGGCGTGGCTTGGCACGGGCAGGAGATGGCCGCTTGAACGAGGAGCTCCGAGAACGATCCGGTCTCCTTAGCCATCTCGGGCACTGAAGCACTCAAATATGGGCAGATCTACAAAACCTGGACACAGCACCAAACCCTCCAGGTCCGGAACCAGCAGCGCTGCAAAGCAAATACCGGATTTCTTCTCCTCACAGCTATCCAGCAGAAGAGGCTCTCAGGGACACAAGATGGCGCGGGCTGCATCCCAGGAGGATGAGAGAGAATACGACACCGACTCTGTGGCAGATACTGAGGACACGGTAGGAGATCCTGACATTTCAGATCCCCCTCTGAACTTTAAAAGCATGTCTGCAATAGCTGCAGACATAAAGAATTAATTCGCTGCTGCAATCATCGATCTGAAGGCAGACATCAACAGGCTTTCTGATCAGATGTCTGCTGTAGAAAAGGCGGGTAGACACAGAGACAGAGCCATTAAAAAATTGGAAGATGTCTCCCTCTCCCATTCCTCGCACCTCATAGCCATGAATAGGCAAATTGGGGATTTGGACAATCGGGGTAGAAGAAATAACGTGCGTGTTAGGGGGATTCCCGAATCGGTTGATAGAGAGCAGATCAAGCCAGCCCTAAGATCTATATTTAACAGCCTGCTTGAAAGACCAGAGGAATCCCCCATTGATTTTGAGAGAGCCCATAGAGCACTGTGCCCCAAGGCTCCAGACGATGCCCCCCCGAGGGATATAATTTGCTGCCTCTCGAGTCATCCGTTGAAGGAAGAAATTTTAATGAAGGCGAGACAGAACGATCGCATCTTATTTAACGAGCAAAATATACTGCTATTTCAAGACCTTTCCCCTATAACATTGAAGAATAGAAGGGCACTTAGACCATTGCTGGAGGTCCTCAGACAGAAGGAACTGCAATACAAATGGAAATTCCCTTTTGCTTTACAAGTCACGCATGGAGGGAGGCAACATTTACTTCGCACCCCAGCTGATCTGCCAGATTTTTGCGCAAATTTAAGACTTGGCGAAGTAGAATTGCCCGAATGGTATGCTGAATTCTTGCTGCCCCACTCTCCGGGCCATCCACATGAAGGGAATGATTCTCCGCCACCTCGCTCTCCTCATAAGAAACGGGGGAAATTCCAGAGGAGGCGCGATCTGGATTCGCTTTTTGGGGCCTCACCCAAAACCCCCAAAACACCGAAAAATCCTAAAGCCAGAGATCGTCCTTGAGAAACCTTTTTACTTTCTTATCTCTCCTCCACTGCGGATTACGTCTATGGGTTACTAGATGCTCTACAAAATGTTTTCCTTCTTTTTTCAATGCCCACAGATGCCTTACAGTTAATATTAATACAGACTGCCCATGTCTGACCTGTTTGAATTTTTCACATTGCTTGCCCGAGATCTTTCATTTCATGCTATACAATTATTTCATTTCATGGTTTGGCCACTTGAGGGCAGCAGGCGTTCACAAGTTTGTTTCTCAATCAGTTTCCCTGAAACTGAAGTCAATACAGTATTCCATCACTGAGTTTGAACCTGGTTCTTTTTACCTCCCTGAAGTCACCTAACGGATAGCCTAAATATACGTTTGAATTTGTCCATGCACTGTTACTTAACGGGCAACTACCCCTTTACAACTAAAGGAAGTAGACTCTATACTTGTCTTTGAGATAATGGCAGATATTAGATCCAAAGGCAAAGGCTGCTCAGGACCTTTATTCATATAACCTTATAGAATAGCAAGCACCTGACAGGATTCTTGGCCTAGGTCCTTTTTGACAGGGGTGATGGACAAAACGACTGTCATAAGTCCTTTTTTTTTCTTTTTTTTTTCAAAGCTGATATATTTGAGTATTTCATACCAGGCTATGCAGCTATGTTGCAGAAATCATATGTCTACTGTACGTCATATATGGCTGTACCCCATTTTAATGGTGCCTGCGGGGTGTATTATACTGGGCATTGACAAATTGGGGCGTTGAGAAACTACGATGCCTATAAGTGTCCTAAGTTTACTCTGTTATAGCATTCTCATACTATGAGTGGTTAACGCCAGAGAAATGCTGCTGCCTTCTAATTCTGTTACCATAATTGTTATTTTTTTTTTTTTTTCTTACGTTTCACATTATGGAGACACGGATTGTTTTCAGTTCGTTTACTGAATACTTTACATTTTATACTTATATTAGATTGATTAATCTCTTGAACTGTCTTCCACGGCCTCACCAGGATAGCCAGTGTTTTTCTCACATTATTAAACTGCTGTAGTTTATCCTTTATAACAGCGATCTCAACGGGACCCTAGCGAGTCCAGTTTGACATCGCACCACCTAGAGTCTTTCCTCTTTATCTCTACTTTTCTTACTTTCTTTCTACCCTCGTGTGACTCCCACTTCCCCATACTTACCTCTCCCCCAATCCACCTTTGTTTTAATCAGATTTTTATTCGTCCCATACCACTAGGCCTCGCTAAGTTCAGACTCCCGATTCAGGGGACCCATTGACGAACATCATGGTGTACTCACATTTAGGTAAGAACCCTTTTTTGATTTCTCACAACGTGAATGGTCTCAATACGCCAGAGAAAAGGAGGAAAATCTTAGGCGAACTTAAAAAAAGCGGACCGCAGATAGTTTTCCTCCAGGAAACACACTTTAACCGCTTGCCGACTGCGCACAGTATATTTACTGCGGCAGTCGGCCCCGGCCAGGCAGAGTGACGTAGGTCTACGTCGCTCGCCTGTCACTCCTTCCAGAGCCAATAGCGGGCGGGCGCGCGCCCGCTGAGGCGCGCGCCCGCCTCGGCTCGTTCACGGAGGAGTGCGGGAGTGTGACTGGCGGACCCGATGTCCGCCGGTCACACTACGATCGCCGCTACAGCGGGAGAAAGACAGAGCGGCTTGTGTAAACAAGCCACCTGTCAGTTCTCCCTGTGTAAAAGTGAAGATCAAACAGTTCTACTATGTAGAACTGTTGATCTTTGTTTTTACACTAGTAGACCTGTCCCTACACAGTTAGAATCACGCCCCTAGGACACACTTAACCCCTCCCTGTCCAATACTGTTAACCCCTTCCCTGCCAGTGTCATTTTTGCAGTAACAGTGCATATATATAGCACTGATTACTGCAGTAATGTCACTGGTACCCCCAAAAGTGTCAAAAATGTCAGTCAAGGGTCCGATCTGTCCGCCGCAATGTCGCAGTACCGCAAAAAAAATCGCAGATCGCCGCCATTACTCGTTAAAAAAAAAAACACCAAAAATGACAAAAATCTTTCCCTTTGTTAGTAAATGCGATAACTTTTGCGCAAACCAATCAAAATACGCTTTTTGCGATTTTTTTTACCAAACATAGGTAGCGTAAAACAAATTGGCCGAAAATTTTAAAAAATTTTGATTTTTACATTTTTTTTTTGGGGGAATTTCATATAAAAAAAAGTGAAAAATATTGTTGTTTTTGCAAAAATTACGCTCTTTTTTTGTTTATAGCGCGTGATCAAAAAATCGCACAGGTGATCAAATACCACCAAAAGAAAGCTCTGTTTGTGGGAAAAAAAGGACGTGAAATTCGTTTAGGTACAGCGTCGCACGACCGCGCAATTGTCCGTTAAAGTCACGCAGTAAAAAATCGCAAAATAACCCCTGGTCTTTAAGCAGGAAAATCCTCCGGTGGTAAAGTGGTTAAAGGAACAGAACATCCACAAATGACTAATAGGTATTTCCCCACAGCTTATTATGCAACCAACGAACTTGCTAAAACAAAAGGGGTAGCAATCCTCCTGCATAAGGACACACCTTTTGTTTATGAAAAGCACCAGGCAGATCCAAACGGGAGGTACATTTTTCTTGCGGGTACACTGAACAACAAACCGTTAACTTTAGTGAACGTGTATTTCCCAAATAAAGCGCATTTGACCTTCTGTGCCCAATTAATCACGGAGCTTAAAAGCTTTGCTCGGGGTTGTGTGATCCTGGGTGGAGACTTTAACATACCCCTTAACCCCCTGATTGACACCTCCTCGGGTAAATCTAGTGTCTCATATACCATCCTTAGAAAAATAAAACTCCTGTTACAATCTGTCACCCTCATAGATGTATGGAGAACGCTTCAGCCCTCCGCAAAAGATTATACTTATTATTCTGCACCGCACAAAAGATACACAAGGATTGATATGATTTTTATCACACAAAGAGATCTTGCAGAGGCGACGAGATCGGAGATAGGAGTCATCTCTGTCACCGACCATGCACCTGTTTCCCTACACATGCAGATTTCCTCTAGGCGGAAATGCGATCGCTCTTGGTGTCTGAATCCTTCTCTGCTACTAGACACTCCCACCCAAAACCATATTCAATTACTTTTGAAAAATTATTTCACAGAAAACACCTCAGAGGAGACCCCTCCCCTGACTGTTTGGGAGGCACATAAAGCAGTGTCCAGAGGAGAGCTGATCCGCATTGGCGCACAAAGGAAAAAAGAAAGGGAGGACATTAAGACCAAGTTGATAACTAAAATTAAAAACCTTGAGACTAAACATAAACAATCTTTGGCACAACAAGCGGAAGAAGAACTTCTTTTACGCGAGGAAAGAACTAAGAGAGTTGCTGGATACCAACACGAAGCGTATCCTATTCTTCAAAAAGTCCCTATACTATGAGCAAGGCGACAAATCAGGGAAAATTCTAGCCAGGGCACTTAAAGAGACACAATATGCCAACAACATTTATGGTATTAAGAATACTCATGGTCACCTTCTACAAGATTCTAAAGACATAGCAAACACTTTTGGAGAATTTTATGCTAATTTATATAATATTCCTGCTCAAAATAAACCTGCGAATGTTACAACCCACAGATCACAAGCCATCAAAGACTACCTAATAGGAAGTGGCCTGCCAACACTAGATCAGGAAAGTCTTAATAACCTAGAGAAGGAGATTACGGTAGATGAAATTATAATGGCAATTAAATCCCTAAAACCCGGGAAGAGTCCAGGCCCAGATGGCTTCACTTCTCAATACTATAAGATATTTGCTGATCTTCTGGCCCCCCCTCTAGCTAATGCCCTAAACTCTATTAAGAATAATCACTCGCCCTCTAGCGAATTTTTACTGGCCCACATAACCGTGATCCCTAAACCGGACAAAGATGATACCTCTTGCGCCAATTACAGACCCATTTCGCTACTTAACACCGACTTAAAACTCCTGGCCAAAATTCTGGCGGACAGGTTGAGACCCCTTTTAGAAAAGATTATTGGACCAGACCAGGTGGGCTTCATGCCTGGTAGAGAGGCCAGAGACAATGTCATTAAAGCAATCAATCTGATGCACGGAGCTCGCAGAGCTGGATTCGAGGGCCTTCTCCTGTCTACGGACGCGGAGAAGGCTTTCGATCGCGTTGCTTGGGATTATCTCTTCGCCACATGCGAACACCTGGGCCTCAGAGATAATACAATGGCCTGGATTCGAGCTCTTTACTCGTCCCCTAAGGCCAAAGTAAAAGTGAATGGGGTCTTCTCTGATCCAATAGAATTAAAAAATGGTACGAGACAGGGTTGTCCCCTTTCCCCTCTCCTTTTCATCCTAACCCTCGAACCCCTGATTCGTTCCATTAACATGGATGCCTCTATCCAAGGAATTAAATTACCCCAAAAAGAATTCAAAATAGCTGCATACGCAGACGATCTACTCCTTTTCATCGCACAACCTCATATTTCCATACCCAATCTTAATTTGCAATTCAATCATTTCAGATACTTATCCAATTTCAAGATCAACAACTCTAAGTCTGAAGCAATGAACCTGACACTTCCCACCCACATGATTAACCTCACCAGGGCTAACTGTCCATATAAATGGGAGCAGCACTCTCTGAAATACCTTGGGATAAAGCTCACACCCGACCCCAAAGATTTGTTTGATGCTAACTTCTCCCCGCTATTAAAAAAGTTGACTGATGACCTCAGGAGATGGGATAGAGGCAAGTTTTCGTGGTTCGGGAGAGCTGCAATCATTAAGATGGCGGTTTTGCCTAGACTATTATATCTGTTCCATGCTCTCCCGATCCACTTGCCCAGTTCCTTCTTCCGGAAACTAACTAACATTCAAAGAAAATTCATTTGGGCGAATAAGCACCCACGAATCAATTTTGACTACCTACAACGAAGCAGGGAGGAAGGCGGGATGGGTATACCAAATTTCTACAAGTACTACATAGCCACTCACCTGACGAGGATTATTGATTGGCATTGCCACGACAAAATAAAGGACTGGGTAAACATTGAAAAGTACTGGACATGTTTTCATTCCCAACATCTACTATGGTCCAGCCATCTCTCCTACCCAAAAGAAGTTAGAGCTCATCCTCTGATATACCCTACTCTTGATCTCTTCCGTAAATGCATGTCAAAACATAACTTGTCATCCTCTCCTAGCCCACTCACATCCCTATTTAATAACCCGGACTTTCCGCCGGGACTTCAGAATAAGTCTCTGTTGAGGATTGCTAATGGTAAATTGACACCGCTATTTGTTGCTGACTGTTTCCGTAATGGTAAAATTCTGAGCTTTGAGTCGCTAAAAACAAAGTGTTCCCCAAACCACCCTCTGACGTACTGGAACTACGTACAGATCCATGACTTCCTCCAAAACAACAAGACCAGAGCACTTCTCTTTAGAGAACCTACTGAGTTTGAGAGGTACTGCTTGCACCAAACCCCACAAAGGGGAGTTACCTCACTGGCCTACAAATGGCTTAATGCCACAACTAGAAACTTTTCTGACCCCTACAAACGCAATTGGGAAAAAGTGCTCGGAAAAAATATTTCTGAGACTCAATGGAGGAAGTCATGCGTTTTCTCGTACAAGTGTTCAATTAGTACGAAGTTGCAAGAGAATTCATTCAAAGTCAGAACTCAGTGGTATAGAACACCGGTGACCCTTAAAAAATGGTACTCCAATACCTCAGATAGATGTTGGCGTTGCAATACTGACCAAGGCGACTTTCTACATATATGGTGGTCTTGCCCTAAGATCCAGCCCTTCTGGATGTCAATTTCCCATTGGATTGAGCATGTAACAGGGAACCAACTAGAGCATGACGCATTGACATTTCTGCTCCATACAAATTCATTTTCATATAAAGAATACAAGTCCTCCTTGGTTAGGCATATGTTGAACAGAGCCAAGAGTTTAATTCCCTTGCACTGGAACTCTTCCAAGGTTCCCTCAATTAGAGATTGGATCATGAAACTTGACCAACTTTATGAAATGGAAAGGACAGTAGCTATGAAATACGAAAGAAATGATCCATTTCACAAGCTGTGGGCTAACTGGAAATTATTCACTGTTTCACAGGAATACCATGCACTAAAATTCTCCTTGTAAAGTAATTGCATTAAGAAACTCTCCCCCTTTGATGCTTACTGGATGATGACCACTCGACCATTGCACCTGAGCACTTTAGGCGCACTCGGTGTGCCTATTGATCAATATCCCCCCATTCTGAAGGCCTTACACCATCCCCCTTTCTTCCCTCCCCCCCTTCCCCTGCCCCTCCCTTCTCATGTCTGTCTATCTGTCTCTCTTTCTTGTTTCTTCTTCTTCACCTACACTTCACCAACCTGGCGAGGCCTTACCTTACCCTCGTCAGGGAGATGAAGCTAAAACCATAATTCAACGTCTACTATCTACGATGCCCAATAACTTTTATTGCATCCTGGTCTATCTCTTTCTTCTGCTACGGATGTAATAATTTACTATTTTTTGAAGATAGGTTTGAAATTCCTTGCCTTTATTGGGTTATGGGGTTACGGGGCTATTGTGAATACTATGCCTCTGTATTTTATTCTTTCATATCTCCCCGGAATTACTTATATAACCCTGTATTGCGATATATATGTTCACGAATGTATGTTGAAATTTTTCTTTGTTGTATTTTGATTACTTCAATAAAGCACCTTTTTGTGTTAAAAAAAAAAAAATTACAACCTATCAACTGCATTTGTGCAATGCACATACTGTAGACGCTGAAAATTGCAAGTTGGGACAAATAATACAAGTGCTAATGACTTATATTAGCCTTCTTTTAACAGTGGCTTGTGTACTGCACAGATTTTCCCACTTTGCTAAAAAAAAAAAAAAAATATATATATATTTATGTATTTATGTACATATATATATATGTATTTTCAGAATATACACTGCCCAACAAAACAAAAAAGGAACACTTTAAAAACACATCAGATTTCAATGATGCAAAATTTCATGCTAGATATTTATGCTGATAGGGACTGAGTAGGAATGTGCATTAGGAATAAAAGAATGCCACATCGTTTGATGGAAGTGAAAATGATCAACCTACAGAGGGCTGAATTCAAAGACACCCCAAAAATCAAAGTGATAATGCAGCAGGCTAGTCCATTTTGCTGAAATTTAATTGCAGCAACTCAAAATGGTACTCAGTAGTTTTTATGGCCCCCACGTGCTTGTATACATGCCTGAGAACATAGGGGCATGCCCCTAATGAGATGAAAGATGGTGTCCTGGGGTATTTCCTCCCAGATCTGGATCAGGGCATCACTGAGCTCCTAAACAGACTGAAATGCAACCTTGCAGTGTAGAAAGGACCGAAACATAATGTCCCAGAAGTGTTCTATTGGATGTAGGTCAGGCGAACGTCGGGGCCTATCATGACCCAGAATTGAACCTGGGACCTCTGCTGTGTCAGGCAGCTGAGCCAACTGAAATGCTGGACAGTTCCCTGGACAGTTCGCTGGACAGTTCCTTGGACAAATCCTTGAATGATCCTGCCTTGAATCTTAGTTGCCTTGAATCTTGAACCCTTTGCTCCTCCCATGAACTTCCTGATTTAAGCCACGTCTCTGCACTTCCTGGTTGCCAGAATATTGTGCCTTCTCCAGCCAATATCTTGCTTGTCTCTCCTGCTGCAGTCAATATTCTTGCTACTATTCCTTATCAACCTTTGGCGTGTTCCTCGGCTACACTTCTCCAAACCTGCAACTATTCCTTACCGACCTTTGGCTTGTTCCTTGACTACGCTTCTGCTTGATCCCTTCCTGCTATATCTGCTACTGGACCCAGGCTTGCTCATCTCCAAGTGGGGGCAATCCTGAGGACCGCGACCTGGTAATAACATGCAGCAAAGGCCATCTCCACCTTCAGGAGCTCTGGTGAATACCTGCTAGTACTTAGACTCCGCACCTCAAGTGAACCCCTGTCATCAGCAAAAGTGACCTGCGGTAATATCTTTCCCGCTTGTTGGTGGATGCTGCTCCTATAACTACTGGCCTCTAAGCCTAACTACAGACTTTGACAGGGCCATTCAATGGTATAAATTCCTTCATCCTCCAGGAACTGGCTGCATACTCTCTCCACATGAGGCCAGTCAGTGTCATGCACCAGGAGGAATCCAGAACCCACTGCACCAGCGTAGGATCTGACAATGGGTCCAAGGATTTCCTGATACCAAATGGCAGCCAGGGTGCCATTCTGTAGCCTGTAGAGGTCTATGCATCCCTCCATGAATATGCTTCCCCAGACCATCAGTGACCCACACAAAACCGGTCATGCTGAACATTCTCCACAGCTTCTCCAGACCCTTTCACGTCTGTCACATGTGTGAACCTGCTCTCATCTGTAAAAAGCACAGGGCCCGAGTGGCGGACCTGTCAATTCTGGTGTTTAATGGCAAATGCCAATCGAGCTCCATGGTGACTGGCAGTGAGCACAGGGTCCACTAGGGGACGTCAGGCCCTTAGTTCACCCTCATGAATTCTGTTTATGATTTTTTGGTCAGAGACATTCACACCAGTGGCCTGCTGGAGGTCATTTTGTAGGGCTCTGGCAGTCCTCATCCTGTTCCTCCTTGCACAAAGGAGCATATACCCATCCTGCTGATGAGTTAAGGACCTTCTATGGTACTGTACAGCTCTGCTAGAGTAACTGCCTGTCTCCTGGGATCTCTTCCATGCTCTTGAGACTATGCTGGGAGACACAGTAAACTTTATGCCAAGTTGGACTGCCTGTGCAACCTCTACAGGGTCCAGGTATCGCCTCCATACTTCCAGAAGTGACACTGACCCTACCCAAATGCAAAACTAGTGAAAAACAGTCAGAAAAGATGTGTAGGGAAAAAAATAATTTTCCTCCACCTGTAAAAACCATTCCTGTTTTGCAGGTTGTCTCATTGTTGCCCATCTAGTGCACCTGTTTTTTAATTTCATTAATACCAAAGCAACTGAAACTGATTAACAACCTGTCAGAATATTTATACTGCTCTGAATATAACAGTGCCTCCATTTATGTCAATAAGCAAAGATCTGTAAGGTAGGAGAATCTCAACTTATTTCCACAAATCAATATGTAGCAAATTATTTTTAATCGATTAATTTCTTTTTAAAAGCATATACCAATCTTAGTGAAAACAGTCTACAGTATGGAATATATAAGAATATTTATTCACAAGACATGTATTCACAATAAATGATTAAACTGGAGATGACACAAAGAGATAACTTTACATAAAATACAAACTTAAAACGATAAATGCAATGTTATTGTAGCTCAATAATGAAAGTAAAAATAAAGCAAGATTACGTTTTTCCCAGATGTAGTAGCATAAACCATAGATAAGTGTACTATATAATCAGACCACAATTGTCTATGAATTGTGCATCCGATAGTCACTCCACTGCAAATGGAGCGAGAATAAGCTATGCAAAACGTTAGACTAATACGCCAATATGCGCTAAATCTGATATTAATAAAAATGTATAAAAACAAAAATCAGTTTTTAAAGAAAAATCTACATGGTTCATATGGCTGGGACTGTAATCTCGTTACTTTTTAGCATCAAACGTAAAACATGTAAGGAAGGAAATAAAGAATATTAAATATTATTCAAATAAACAGCAAGGTATATTTACCATATTTAAAATGGCTGCTAACTTAAAATGGTCGTTACCAGAGTCCTTAAGATGGCTGCCTTCCTAAAATGGTGGCCAGTTGGGGAGGAGATTCGTTTGGCGTCCTTCAAAGTTTCAGATGAATGATGGAGCAAAATGGAGTATGTATAGATGAGTATATGTATGGATGTGAGTAGCGTGTATGTTGTATGTGTAATGTGTGTTGTCGTAATGTGTTGTGTCTCTCACATCTGGGTTTCCTTTTTATATTGTATTGAACAAAAGGGCTGTAAAATTAACATAAGTCAAACCCAGAAGGATGAACTTTATCCCCATTGGTTGGGATATCTTATTCATTAACTGGTGAGGTCATTGTCATGCCTCCATTATTTTGGATATTAAAATTAAATGATGATTTCTTTATATTTAAGAGTAATCATCATAAAAACTTGTCCATACTCTCATAATACACATATCCATCTAATATATCCATCATGTATCTAAGGAAGGATTGAATCTGGTAACACCATTTAAAAATAATCTATTATTAATATATATATTTATATAAATTGGAAATGACTGTCTAAACCAAAGACTTCACTTAGTATCAGTCACCAAAGATGGCAGTATTGTATTGCTCTTAGATTCAGTATATAGCAATATTTACCTACAAATAAACTTTGAACCTTATATTGACAAAGAGCTTACAATCTCAGACCTTCTAGACTCTGGCAAGGTCAGAAAAGTTTTATGACTACTCTACCATTTACAAAGGTTTTTTAAATTTTTCTTGACATACAGTGATGAGTCATCAATATCAGTTAGAACTAGAATTTAGCAAGCACATGAAACAAGATATAATATAGAAAATGTTCCTACATATCTATGTATGTTATTTATATATATATATATATATATATATATATATAAATATATATATATATATATAAATATATATATATATATATATATATATATATATATATATATATATATACTTCCTTGTTAATATTCTCTTATATATGATTATAATGTATTTGTAAATCTTATTTCTAAATGAGTTTAAACACAGAATACTTGACCAGTGTTTTATGGTCCCACACACAGATAAGATTACCTTGGTATAGCGTCAGCTAGACTTTATCTAAATAAAGTCAACAGGCTATCTATTTATTTAACAGCATGTTTTTGGTAAACCTTTTAGAAATCTGTGGAATAGACACTTTTGCCTAAAAGGAGGTTTGAACTTTCAGTGACCTTCTACAACATGGATGCCACTGCTCAAAATTTCTATATAAAACAGAATATGACATATTTCCATTTTTCCTTTATTTAATCTCCCCCAATAATCCTGACAACCCCCCTCTGCTACTTAATTGACCAGATCAATATTCCAGGAGTTTAATTGAATTGATGCTATACTCTGATTAAAAAGTGTTCCCTGGTTTGAGCTAGAAAAAAGAGTAATGCTGGTATGGATTATGAACTCTACTAGTGGGAGTTTTTTTTTATACTCCAGCTTTCCTATGTACTAATATACTATTAATGTACCTTGAAAGCAGGAAAAAACAAACTGTCTCTGTATTCTGGAGCAGGCATTACCTCAGCCTTTGCTTTCTTTTCTAGAAAGTTCTAGAAAAATTACTTCCTGGTATCCCAGTTTAATCATTGTGAGTGGGCATCAATCTCCCTCAATACATAGCCAGGGTCACCCTCTACTAATGGGTCATTTTGTAACTCTTCTTATTCTTGCAAAGATCAAGCATTTGGCAGAGTAAACTACAGTGGTAGTAGATATGTAGAATTTTTGGAAATGTTGAAGCCATGAGGAAAAAATGTTTTCTCCCTGTCTTTTTCTAGAAAAAAAATTCAGTGTAGAGTAGTTTTACAAATTGAAAGTCATTTTGTTACACTAGGAAGGTCAAATGCAGTGTATATAAAAGTTACATAGTAGGTAAGGTTGAATAAAGACAACAGTCCATCCAGTTCAACCTGTGTAGGTGTACGTGTGTCAGTGTCGATAATCATTTCCCATATCCCTGTATGTTGTGTTCTTTAAGATGTAGGTCCAAGAGTCTTTTAAAAATATCAATACTCTCCGCTGACACCACCACTTGTGGAAGAGAGTTCCACATTCTTACCGCCCTGACAGTGAAAAACCCCCCTGTGCAGCTGAAGGTTAAATGCTTCTCCTCCAATCTCATTGTGTGGCTCTGTGTCCTCTTACACCCCCTGAGAGAGCTTTTTTCCTATGCTAGGATCATCACTGAGGTATTTGTAAATCCCCTCTCAAGCTTCTTTTCTCCAGCGAGAATAATTTTAGCGCTAGTAGTCCCTCCTCGTATTTGGGTTCTCCAGTCCCCTTATTAATTTGGTTGAACCGTATGGACTTGTGTCTTTTTTCGACCTGACTAACTATGTAACTATGTCACTAATTTGCCCTTCTTTGGACTCTCTCCAACTCCAGTACATCCCTTCTGAGGACTGGTGACCAGAACTGGATGGAATACTCCAGATGTGGCAGGCCCAGAGATTTATAAATTGGCAGGATTATAGTTATATCTCTGGAGTATAGCCCTTTTTTATGCAAGCTAATATTCTTCCGGCTTTGGTAGCTGCATCTTGACATTGCATGCTTGGCTCCGTCATACGTGTTTTTTCACTCTGACTGAGGCAACTGAGGCTGCTCCCGATGACGTCAGATTACTGAAACGCGTAGAACGAAGCCAAGCATCATTGTGCAACTTCCGGTTTTGTGTTTTGTGTCGTGGAGCGCACGGCGTCCTGGACTTCCTGGATTCTAATGCAAGTGACTGACTATTTTATGTAGGTGCACTACTTTTAATAATAAACATCAAGTTACCATCCAAAATTTGCTGAAATTTTATTGAATCCATTTTTCCTTCTACTTGTGAGATGTTCCCTGTGCCACTGGCTGCAATACAACCCCAAAGCATGATTTATCCAACCCCATGCTTAACAGTTGGACAGAGGTTCTTTTCATTAAATTCTGTGCCCCTTCTTCTCCAAACGTACCTTTGCTCATTCTGGCCAAAAAGTTCAATTTTAACCTCATCGGTCCACAGAACTTGTTTCC
Organism: Pelophylax lessonae; assembly: GCF_965119305.1. Taxonomy (NCBI): domain Eukaryota; kingdom Metazoa; phylum Chordata; class Amphibia; order Anura; family Ranidae; genus Pelophylax; species Pelophylax lessonae. Next base: position 112,312,897 of record NC_138775.1, on the reverse strand, counting down.
AAAATGCATCAGGCTTGTCTATATGTTCATTTGCAAAGTTCAAATGCTGATTTTTGTGGTGAGGGCGTAGAAGAGGTTTTCTTCTTATGACTCTTCCATGAAGACCATATTTGTACAAGTATCTCTTTATAGTGGAATAGTGTACCACAACTCCAGTGTCTGCCAGATTTTTCTGGAGGGATCGTGCAGTCAAACGTGGGTTTTGAATTGTTTTTCTCACAACCCTGCAAGCTGTTCTGTCCATAGGCGGCTCTCTAATTAGGCAATTTAGGCAGTCGCCTAAGGCCTTGCACCTACAGGGGCCTTGTGGCCAGTGGCAGAGCGACAACATTTAGAAGGTCGCAGTCAGGGAAATCTCACAAGTAAAAGATTGCTTTAAATCCTCGGATATAAAACTTGTAGCAGTGTGCTGCAGTCCCTTTACTGCAGCTGCCAGGTGTCTGTTGTCCACTGACACTTACCCCGCCTTCTCTGCCTGGGGATTGGCCGTCTGATCATGTAATCCTAAGATGTGGAGGAATTGGTGGGCGTGTACCTGCATTAGTAGGAAGTGACTGTCCGGTCAGCTCACTCTGCTATCATCGGTTGTTGTTCTGGGAGGAGAGCTCTGCCCTGGCCTGGGAACATAGAGGTAACCAGGCCCCGAATTGTCACTCTGCAGGCTGGTCATAGATTTTTGGTGTCTACTATGCAAAGGGGGTGAGTAGCCCCAGGGAAGTTGGAAGATTCTTAGAATGGTTGGTGGAGGAGGAGGAGAAGAAGCTGGCCCTGGGTGGCTGGGGGAGGAGAGGGTGGCTGGAAGAGAAGGAGAGGGTCCCTAGGTGGCTAGGAGAAAAGGAGAGGGCCCCTGTGTGGCTAGGGGAAAAGGAGAGGGCCCCTGTGTGGCTAGGGGAAAAGGAGAGGGCCCCTGGGTGGCTAGGGGAAAATGAGAGGGCCCCTGGGTGGCTAGGGGAAAAGAAGAGGGCCCTGAGTGGCTGAAGGAAAAGGAGAGGGTACCTGGGTGGCTAAGAGAGGAGAGGGCCCCTGGGTGGCTGAAGGAGAAGAAAAGGGGCCCCTGGGTGGCTGGGGAAGAAGGAGAGGGCCCATGGGTGGCTGGGGAAGAAGGAGAGGGCCCCTGGGTAACTGGGATAGAAAGAGGGCCCCTGGGAGGCTGGAGGAGAGGGCCCTTGGGTGGCTGGAAAAGGAGAGGGACCCTGGGTGACTGGAGGAGAAGGAGGAGCGGGACCCTGGGTGCCTAGAGGAAAAGGAGAGGGCCCCTGGGTGGCTAGAGAAAAAGGAGAGGGCCCCTAGGTGGCTAGGGGAAAAGGAGAGGGCCCCTGGGTGGCTAAGGGAAAAGGAGAGGGTCCATTGGTGGTTAGAGGGAAAGAAGAGGGCCCCTGGGTGGCTCAGAGAGAAGGAGAGGGCCCCTGGGTGGCTGGGGGAGAAGGAGAGGGCCCCTTGGTGGCTAGGGGAAAAGGAGAGGGCCTCTGGGTGGCTGAGGGAGAAGAAGAGGGCCATTGGGGGCTGAGGGAGAAAGAGAGGGCCACTGGGTGTCTGAGGGAGAAGAAGAGGGCCCCTGGGTGGCTGAGGGAGGAGGAGAGGGCCCCTGGGTGTCTGAGGTAGAATGAGAGGGCCCCTGGGTGGCTGGAGGAGAAGGAGAGGGCCCCTGGGTGGCTGGGGGAGAAGGAGAGGGCCCCTTGGTGGCTAGGGGAAAAGGAGAGGGCCCCTGGGTGGCTGAGGGAGAAGAAGAGGGCCATTGGGGGCTGAGGGAGAAGGAGAGGGGCCCTGGGTGGCTGGGGGAGAAGGAGAGGGCCCCTGGGTGGCTGGGGGAGAAGGAGAGGACCCCTGGGTGGCTGGGGGAGAAGCAGAGGACCCCTGGGTGTCTGAGGTAGAATGAGAGGGCCCCTGGGTGGCTGGAGGAGAAGGAGAGGGCCCCTGGGTAGCTGGAGGAAAAGGAGAGGGGCCCCTGGGTAGCTGGGGAAGAAGGAGAGGGCCCCTGGGTGGCTGGGGGAGAAGGAGAGGGCCCCTGGGTGGCTGGGGGAGGAGGAGAGGCCCCCCGTGACGCCAGAGTCAGTTGCCAGGGAAGAGAGTGGAGCTGTGCCAGTCCTGCCGGGGCTGTGACATTATATAGCATATGGACTCTGTATATTATTGGTAGTTTTGGATGGAGTGATCCTTTAGATGTTTAACTCTGTGTTGTTTTTCCCCCCAGCTGTGAGGGACTGAGGAATGACAGCCCTCTATGCTGGGACTTATAGTGCCCTAGAATGTGGAGGACTGAGGAATCCTCAGTCCCTCACAGAGGGCACTACAAGTTCCAGAATAGCAGGCTGCCATGCCTTAGTCCCCACAGAGGGCACTACAAGTCTTAGCATAGCAGGCAGTAGTTCCTCAGTCCCCTACAGAGAGCAGTACAAGTCCAAGCATAGCAGGCTTCCATTCCTCAGGGAGGAATGGCAGTGCACTATACTGGAATTTACAGTGCCCTCTGTGGGGACTCAGGTATGGTAACCTTCTGCAGTGGGGAGAATCTGATTTAAAGGAGAACTCTTATGTAAGGGGGGACACTGAACTCTGATGTAAGGAGGGACTCAGGGAATCATGACCTATAGGGAAATGCTGCGGACTGTGATGCAAGAGCAGACATATATATATACATACATACCCGATGTTTAATGATCTTTGATTAAAGAAGAATTGGTTAGAGAAAATTCTAGAAACTGTGAATTCATAGTACAAAGGTTAAGGCTCTTAATATATGCAATTTATACAGTTCATTTTTATCGCTTGAATTATTTTTCCCATTATGGGTGTGAGTGGGGCCTCATGTCCAAGTTTTGCCTTAGGCCTTACAGAGCCTTGAGCCTCTTCTGGTTCTGTCTGATATTTTTCTTGGTCTTCCAGATCTTGCTTTAACTTACACTGTGCCTGATGACTGCTATTTCTTAATTACATTCCGAACAGAGGATATTGACATCTGAAAACACTTTGCTATCTTTTTATAGCTTTCTCCAGCTTTGTGAGCATCCACTATTTTCAGTTTCAGTTTTCTAGACAACTGCTTAGAAGATCCCATGGTGCTGTTTGTTGGGGCAAGGTCAGATGAGTCTGGGCATTTAAAACCTTTAAGATTGACTTCACCTGGTCCTTCCAGATGATGATTGATAACAATCCATGACACTGGCAGATCTCAGCCTTGCAAAGGGGGCAGTGCATGCTATAAATTCTGCAGGGTGCTCAAACTTTTGCAGACACTATTTTTTTGTTTTCTGTAATTTTGAAAGTGTCAATGATGGAAATAAAGTCTAACTTATGTTGACATATTATAAGAATGTCTAATCTGTAATTTGATGCCTTTTGGAGATTTTTCCATCTTTCCTTGGCTTCTTTATGCACATTAATACAAATTTTTACCTGGGATGCTCAAACTTTCGATCCCCACTGTATATATATATATATATATATATATGTATATATATCAGCTATTGCAAGCTTAATCAGATAGTGAAGTATATATATTTATCAGTTATTGCAGGATATATATATGTATCAGTTATTGCAGGATATACTGTATATCAACCAGTGCAGTGTAGGGTAGGGCTGATTCCTATGTTACACAGTGTACTGCAGTCAGTTTTGTGCTGTGCTGTGCTGTGATTGTAATGGGGCCACTGAAGTGTATTGTATATAACATGTCTGTGTCACCCAACTGATACCCTTTTTTATTTTATTAATATATATATATATATATATATATATATATATATATATATATATATATATTGCTTTTCAATTTATTTTTTTTGCAGCATCATCGGGTTCTGTTACAGCAATATTAGTTCTCCCTTCTTTGTTACTAATGCTGGGGCATTCTTCTGCGTCAGCAGTGATTTTTTATTTTTTTTTTGCACACCAGCACTAATAATATTAGGGGCACAATTGCTGTACCCCCTTGTGCATCTCAAGTGCTATTCCTTCTGCTCCAGACGTGGATGTTTTTGTTGTTGACGCACCAGCACTAATAATATTAAGGGCACAATTGCTGTACCCCCTTGTGCATCTCAAGCGCTATTCCTTCTGCTCCACACGTGGGTGTTTTTGTTGTTGGTGCACCAGCACTTATAATTTTAATGGCACAATTATTGCCCCACTTGTGCATCTCAGGCGCTATTGCCTCTGCTCCAGACATGGGTGTTTTTGTTGTTGGCGCACCGTCACTAATAATATTAAGAGCACAAATGCTTTACACCCTTGTGCATCTCAGGCGATATTCCTTCTGCTCCAGACGTGGGTGTTTTTGTTGTTGGCGTACCAGCACAAATAATATTAAGGGCATAATTTCTGCCCCCCTTGTGCATCTCAGGCACTATTCCTTCTGCTCCAGAAGTGGGTGGTTTTGTTGTTGGTGCACCAGCACTAATAATATTAAGGGCACAATTGCTGTACCCCCTTAGGCATCTCAGGTGCTATTCCTTCTGCTCCAGACGTGGGTGTTTTTGTTGTTGGCGCACCAGTACTAATAATATTAAGGGCATAATTGCTGCCCCCCTTGTGCATCTTAGGCGCTATTCCTTCTGCCTTAGCAGGGGTTTTATTTATTTATTGCTTTATTAATTGTTTCTTTATTAATAAAAAATATATAATAAAATGGTTTATAGTGCACCAAGCACAAAGTTTTTCACCCAAGCACCATTTTCCCTTTGCACACTCTATACTAAAAGATTAAAATAATCCCCCCAAAAAATAAAACACAATAATGAAACAGTTTATAGTGCACCAAGCACAACATTATTGCACCCAAACATCATATTTCCATCCCACATTCTATAATAAACATTTATAAGAACCCCCAAAAATCTCCATCATGTCTGAAAGGGCAACAATTAGAGGCAGACGCTTACAGGCCAATAAAAGAGGGCAAGCGGCCTCTGTGTCCACAGTGAAAAGTGGTGGCCATGGACATGGTGCATCCTCTGCAAGCAGGGCACGCTTGTCCTTTTTTTCCGGTGCTGGCCGTGTTATTGAGCCACAACATGCAGAAGAGTTGGTGGAGTGGATAAATAAGCCGTCCTCGTCCTCCTTGTCCTCTGTCACACAGGTTTATACTAGTTTGCCTTCAATAGCAGCTGCCAAAGCAGCCCGTTCCAAAGGCTCCTTGTCTACAGCTACTCCTTCCGTAGCCTCATCATCATGCATGGAGGAGTCACCTGAAGTATTTGATCATAGTGTCGGGTACATGATGCTGGAGGATGCGCAGCAATTTGAATGCTCCGATGTTGTTTCGCAGGTTGAGGAAGGCAGTGTTAATTTTGGCAGCAAATTTCAATTTAGTTTTAGTCTTAGTCTTAGGACTAAAATGGCATTTTAGTTTTAGTCCCATTTTAGTCTTCTGCAAGTGTTTTAGTTTTAGTCGTATTTAGTCGACTAAAACTCCAGTACATTTTAGTCGACTAAAACATCTTACATTTTAGTCGACTAAAACGTCCTACATTTTAGTTGACTAAAACTCATTTTAGTCATCTATAATCGACTGGGTGTAGTTCAATTGTAATTTGTAATGCATTATTTAAGCATTTCTCTACAATTTCCAAACTCATTATATACTACTGCTGGTCCTGGAGTGAATGAAAAATCGAATATGTTATTATTTATGGTATTAAGCTTTGAGCATGCACTAGCACAGCACTACACACTACTACACAGACACAGAGTTAGTCATTATTGTCTTTATTAAGGCAAAATTGTTTTGCCAATGCCAATAATATTTCTTTTTTGACCAAACCAAAGGGGGTAACATAAAAATGTAAAAATGTAATAAAAATACAAAAAAATAAAAACTTTGTAGACATAAGCTCACTTCACATCAGTCCTGCTCTGTCACGCTCATGGCAACAGTACAGCATCCTGTCCTGAGACCTGAGACCACTGTGGGGGCTGGGGGGGTTGCTAAGTTCTCAGCCAACAAGGGAGTGTGCTCGCCTCACTCACTGCTCACTCACAATTTTGCCTAAGAACATACAGCCATGAATAAAGAATGGTAAAAAAACATCCTCAGAAGAGAACAACTTCCTTCCTCCAGTCCAGTCCCAGCTCCCCCCTCAACCATCCAAGAACAGCTACAGAGACTCCAGGGAAGAAAAAATATGCATCAGCTCACTTTATCAGTCCTGTGTCATGCTCATGGCAACAGTACAGCATCCTGAGACCTGAGACCACTGTGGGGGGGTTGCTATGTTCTCAGCCAACAAGGGAGTGTGCTCACTCACTGCTCACTCACAATTTTGCCTAAGAACACAGCCATGAATAAAGAATGGTACAAAAACATCCTCAGAGAGAACAACGTCCTGCCTCAACCATCCAAGAACAGCTGCAGTGCACACTTGCACAGGCACTGTCACTGCCAGTCTGGCACTGGCACTGCATAATAAACCAATACTGTAAAACTTGAGGAGGGTAATGCTTATTTCTAAATAAGAAGAACCCAATACATTTACAGTGTCAGCTTATTATTTTAACAGTTCTAATTCTCAGATGTATTCAATAAAAATGTGCACAGTGCACACAGTCTAATAATGCCATTAGCGTAAGAATTATAACAGACTTACCACTTTTTATCAACTCCTCCTCTCTCCTCTTTCTGAGTCTCAGCATTCGCAATGACAATAGAGGTAAATATTACACTAAAAAGATCTGCAGCAGGACCCCGATGTAAGGCTGCCCTTTTTGACCGTTACTGATCTATTTTTCTTTTTCATTAGTGTGATATTTGTCTCTATTCATTTGTCAATGTCAATGCTAAGAGAGAGAGAGGTTAATAAGCGGTGGTGGTTGTGTTATTGTTCCACATACAAATGCATTTTGTAGCCTGTGTGCACTGTGCAGCAATTTTCTAATGAATTGAATTGACAATTACAACTGTTTTTGAAGCACAAGTATTAGTTATGCTTTTTATAGAAATAACAATAATAAAACACTTCTATTTGTTTCGATTCATTTTAAGGAAAGCACTTCGTGCCAAAATGACCCTTGCTCTATTCCGCCGGCCTCTAGAGAGGTCACCTGTGACACTGAATACCCTCTCTGCAAAGGCTTGAGAAGCTGGCATAGCCAGCAGGTCTAAAGCAAAAGGTTTTAGCTGGTGATAAATAGTGTCACTCTTTGACAGCCAAAAATCTGTTGCAGTGTTGTCCTCAACTTGATGCAAAAGCTCTTCCTTATATTTTCTGATCTGCTGTTTTATGCTGTTTGGGGAGATCCTCTGCCTGGGTCTTCTGCGGCATTTAGCAAGAAACCGAAAGATTGGCTGCTTAGATGTGGATACCGGTGCTTCTTCAACTTCCTCAGATTTTTCAATATTCTCCTGTTCTACTAGTTCTTCCACATCATCTTCAGACAATTCATGATGTTGCATGTGGGGCGAAGTGGATTTTCTTATCACATACTCCTCTGCCTTTTTAAGCAATTCCTGAATATTCTCATGATCTGCCACATCAACAAGGGTTTCACAGACAGTAGGGTTGACAAAACAAGCAGCTGCTGCAAGTGGCGAGAACATTTCATCTGTTGGATCTAACAATGAAGCAAAACGCTGGTTCACATTCCCTTTCATTTTCTGTGCAATTGTGGCAAGGTCTTGGTAGCTAGTGTTCTGTTTAAAGTCCTCAAGGTGGCTGAGTAGATCAAAAAGAGCAGGGACAGCTAGGGACATTGACATGGTGTCACTCTGGAGGGTTTTAGTATGTTCTGCAAAAGGCAGCAATAGGTCATGCAATGATGTGAGCTTTTGCCATTCACTAGGGAGCAAGCTGTCCCATCCCATGTTGTTCGCGATTTGGCAGACTGACTCTTTCAGTTTGAGGAGTCTTGCGATCATGTTGAATGTGCTTGACCAGCGAGTGGGGCAGTCATTTAAAATGGTCAGGCCACAATGCTCCAATATCTTCTGTGTTGCGATGGAAGACTTGCGGAAGAGGTGCACTATTGATCTTGCTTTATCCAGTATTCTCTTCACACTTGCCTCCTTCTGCAACATGTGGACCACTAGTTGTAAGGTATGCACTACACATGGTGTCCGGTCCATGTCGATCTGTTGGTACCTAACAGTGGAACACAGCCAAATAAGCATAAAGTATAGAAAAGCTTTCTGTTCCATTCTATTATTTTAACATTTAACATCTTATGGGAATACTTTTAGAAAAGACTACTGGAAAAATAACAAAGATGCACCCATAGAGTAGACTAGAGCATGGATACTAGTGCCCCCAGCCCCCCACATCAATCATCTCATATGCATGTGATAATTAACTGTCAACCGTACCGTGTCATGTAAAATAAAATCAAAATTGGCTCACCCACCGTAGGTCATCAATTTCAGACTCTGCCTCAGAGTCACTTTCTGTCATGGGGGAGTCTTCCTCACTAGAGGTGGGTGGTTCTTCTGCTGCTGCTGCTGCTGCGGTTTGTTTAAATGCTGCCACCATATTGCTCCCATTGTCTGTTATCACTGTAAGGATCTTCCTCTTTGGTATGTCCCACTCTTGCAAGCATTTGTCCACACATGTTTTAATTGACTGTGCAGTGTGTGGGTGGGCTACTTGTTCAAGGGCCAACAATATGTGTTCAGGTTTATGTTGTTCAACACAAAAGTAGCATGCACTTATAGCAAGGAATGAAGCTGAGAGTCCTTTCTTGGTCCACAAATCAGTGCAAATAGATACTCTCCGAGCAGCAGTCAGTCTCTTTTTGAATTTTTGTTTTCATCTTCATATTGTTTGTCAATTAGATTGCTTATTTTAGTTTTCTTTGGAACAGTCAGCTTTCTATCTACTGTCTCCATCATGCTAACAAAGTCCTCATCTTCAATCGTTCTGACTGGTAATCCGGAGCGCCCAATCCATCTTGCTATGGCTTCCTCCCTGGCCTGTTGTTCCTTAGAGTCAATTTTGTATTTTGAAGCACTGAAAAGAGCAGCATAAATTGTTTGCTGTGGTGGTGCACTGGCTTGACTTGGTCCATCATTTGAGGTTTTCTGTATCTGTGGGGTTAAATTAGGGGGAAAAATTATAGTTATTCTGATTTTACATTCTCTCGCACTCAGCGCTAAGTTATCTCTTTATACAAAAGTGGAGTTAAGTGCTATCATGCACTGCTTACCTTTGTATGAATTTCGGGATGAGTTGTCCGCAAATGACGCTTCAAGTTTGTTGTATTTTTGCCAGTTAGTGTCACTCCACATGGTTTGCAAAGGGTCTTGTTGTCCTTAGCATCAAATGTAAAATACACCCATAGATCTTCTCTTCTCTTTCTACCAGTCACAGACGAGACAGACGCGGCGGTCGCTGACATTTCTCTGGATGACAGTGAGTGCTGTGTGGAACTGTGGATGACAGTGGTCGTCAGAGCGAGGAGGAATGCTGCTGGACAGTGCTGGACTCTGGAGCCTGGTGGTCTCAGGTCTGTAAGGGATGTCCTGTAATGCCCTGGATGCCTGTGGGGGTCAATGGTCAGGAGACTCAGGACAGTCAGACAGAGGGGGCCTGTAATGCTGCTGGACAGTGCTGGAGCCTGGTGGTCTCAAGTCTAAGGGATGGCCTGTAACTGTAATGCCCAGGATGCCTGTGGTGGTCAGGTCAGTCAGACAGAGGAGGCCTGTAATGCTGCTGGACACAGTGCTGGATCCTGGTGGTCTCAGGTCTAAGGGATGGCCTGTAATGCCCTGGATGCCTGTGGTGGTCACTGGTCAGGACAGTCAGATAGAGGAGGCCTGTATTCTGGACAGTGCTGGAGCCTGGTGGTCTCAGGTCTAAGGGATGGCCTGTAATGCCCTGGATGCCTGTGGTGGTCACTGGTCAGGACAGTCAGATAGAGGAGGCCTGTATTCTGGACAGTGCTGGAGCCTGGTGGTCTCAGGTCTAAGGGATGGCCTGTAATGCCCTGGATGCCTGTGGTGGTCACTGGTCAGGACAGTCAGACAGAGGAGGCCTGTATACTGGACAGTGCTGGAGCCTGGTGGTCTCAGGCTAAGGGGTGGCCTGTAATGCCCTGGATGCCTGTGGTCACTGGTCAGGACAGTCAGAGGAGGCCTGTAATGCTGCTGGAGCCTGGTGGTCTCAGGTCTAAGCCAGGGATGGCCTGTAATGCATTGCAGTATTGCACACAGGGCTGAAGGTGGTCTCAGTCTGGTCAGAGGAGGCCTGAAATGCTGCTGCAGTGAGTGCTGGTCTGCTGGATGGTGGTCTAATCAGTGCTGGATCTGGATGGGGGTTCGGGTCTCAGGTTTAAGGGTGGTGGTCTCTAACTAGTAACTAACTAGAAGTTATGGGCCGGGCGGGCCTCAGCGGCCTATGCCTCACGCGACGGCACACACAGTCCTGGATCATAGCGGTGGTCTGAGCTCTGAGGGGACTCAGGGGCAATAATAGCTGGCTGTTGCAACTCACTCTGGAGGATGTGGTGGAGTGCCACGCCGCCACTGCCTGGTCGTCTGCCGTGTGACTGTGTGATGAGTCGGGCCTGGCTCTGGCTGTAGTGCTGTCTGGTGATGAGGTCTCAGGTCAGGTGACTGGTCTCGAGTCGACTCTCTTATAGACGTCGGACGTCACGGGGCACGCCACGCCAGACGCCACACAGGCGGAACTCAGTGAAAACCGGAAGTTGGGTAAACGTCCCTGCCTCACATTCTCGTTTAGTTTTCGTTCGTTGACGAAAACGGATTTGATTTTCGTCATCGTTGTCGTCATTTGACGAAAATGTGCTATACTTTGCGTCTCGTTTTCGTCATTTGAAAAATGCCGGTGACGAAAGCGGTGATGAAAACGTTTTCGTTGACGAAATTAACACTGGAGGAAGGGAATAACGTGAGCCTAGAGAGAGGAGGTGACAATGACGAACAAGAAACTAGCAGTCACAGCTGCAGCATACTGGCAAGTTTGTTCTAGTGACAAGGAGGGAGGGGATGATGAGGTCACTGACTGTACTTGGGTGCCTGAGAGAATAGAGGAGGAAAGTGAGGAGAAGGAGGAGGTGGAACAGCTCCAATGAGCCAGGATATGCTCAAGGGGCTGCCTTAAGGGCAGCCACCCTATTGCATCACACCACAGAGCTCCACAGGTGGCTGGGTGCTGCTAATGCCATGCAGACTTCCAAAAGTTCATTGGTGTTGGCTTTTTCCAACACATATGCAGTAGACCGCAGTGTTGATGTTTGCAATCTCTGTCTGAAGTGGATCACGTGTGGCCAGAACACCAGCCGCTTGGGCACCACATGTTTGACAAGACATATGATTACCTGTCATGCAGTCTGTTGGCAACAGCACCTGAAAGCATACTTCACCTTGCTCCTCATCTGAGATCTCTACCCCTACTATACCTCATGTCTTCTCAAAAACCTGCACTGAGAGTGATGATGGTATAGAAATGAGTGCCACAGATCATGGGGAGATTTTGAGCTATCCCTTGTGTGCCATAATCCTATCGACTAGAACAAAAAAAGACCACTGATACAAAATGGATTTGTTCAATGGAGAAATAATAGCGGACTTTAAAGGCACATATCAGGCAGGCAAAATTTGTTTGTTTAAAAAACATGTATATTTTATTAAACACATATTAAAATATTAATCCAAACACGAAAAGACAAAGCACAAAATATACAGATTAACTGTGTTAAAATCCACATTTTCTATGAATCTAATTTGGATATACAGACATTTTTGGTAGTTGCATAGGATAGATACTATGGTAATAGTCTGAAGAGGTCGACGCGTTTTGCCTTAGCTTCTTCTGGACCTCAGATGTATATGTATTTTCTTTTAGTAAAGACAAAACACGTAATTAGTCCAAACTGTACATTGAAAGCTTTAACATAATATTTAAATAGGCATCAAGTGCTAAAAAACAGACCTCTCAAGATGCAAAAAATTGTGCAATCCGTGGCTGTCAGTAAACCATAATGACCATAGAGGGGAAGGGAGAGAGATAGGGGGAGGAGGAGATGGAGTGAGTCCACCTGTATGTATAGAACAATAGGGCATATAATCTCCAAAGCACATATAGATTTCTTTTCTACATTAAGCAATATTATCCCATAGTTACCTATACTTTCAAAAGAGAAGATCAGGCAGGGATAGGAAGTAGCAGTATGGCGGCCGGCATCAGCAAAAGGTAAGTATTATCTAGCAAAGAGAAATATATATGCATATATGTATACACATCTCTTCATATGTCTGTTTCATTTAAATATAAGACTCAAGATTTCAAAGTTTCAATCTTAACATTTGGATCTAGGTGCATCATTTTACCTTGTGTGGTTATATAATTCAAGTAGTCATCATATAGCTTGGTCCCCTTGTAGTAGAGAACATATGTGTCCCTTGCAGATTTCAATGGAATATTTCCACTGGGTTATGTCGGCACAGACTGAAAATAAGGCCAAATATATAATAAATTATTATTTGGGAGAGGTTTCATGGCTCTATTTTTCTTTGTAACTGCATATACTCACATGTTCTTATATGTCTGTTTGAGAAGTTTTTTACACTCTGGCCATGGTAGTCTATTTCAGTAAACACAGGTAATTAACTTCAACCCGTGGAAATGGGGGAGAAGAAAAATCTCATCCAAAAGAGGAGCACTAAGGAAAATGCAAAATAGGCATATATAAGTCCCATAGAGAGTTGTATATAAATCAGAAGATCATAATCTTTATTAACTTACTGCGCCGTATGCCTCCGCCAGCCTGCTAGTCGTCCCGCCATGATCTGTGGGTCTGTGTGTGTGCTATATATCCCCAAACACATCAGGCCCCTATTCGGCTCAGGTGTTTGTTATACTGATTGCCGCGCACCGGAAGTGCGTCACTCACCCGCCTTCGCCTGTCACCTCTAGCGCCTCGGAAGTGTATCATCTGTTTACATCCGGCGGTGGTGTTCGTTGGAACGCACACACGCCGGAAAAGGGGGAGGGAGCGAGCGGAAGTGACGTTCGCTCACCAACAACCCATAAGGGGTGGGTCATCGCCGCCCTGTCACTGACCGTAAAAGATCCCTCTTATCCTTCTTGTTAATTATTATACTGCTTCCACTGTAGCACATTTTCTGCAAAAAAGAGGAGTTTCTGCGCTTGGCCCCATACATTAAATGCCACTGGGCATTTGTACATTTATCAATAACAATTTCATAACTTTATATCCTGCCTTGACATTTGTAATATTCAGTTCAACATTATTTCATAGTTAGTGAGGTTGAAAAAAGACATCAGTCCATCCAGTTCAACCTATGATGTGTGTGTGTTTGCTTTTAACCGTACATTGTGTACCCCTGTATGTTGTGGTCTCCAAGGTGCCCATCTAATAGTTTTTTGAAACTATCAATGCTCCCAGCTGATACGACTGCTTGTGGAAGAGAATTCCACATCCTTACCGCTCTTACAGTGAAGAACCCCTTACGCATTTTAAGGTTAAACCGCCTTTCCTCTAGTTTTAGTGAATGGCCACGTGTCTTATTGTATCTCCTCTCTCTGAATAGTTTGTTCCTTATGCTAGGGTCGCCAGTACAGTATTTGTACATTGATATAATATCCCCCCTCAATTGTCTCTTCTCCAGGGAGAATAGGTTCAGTGCTTGTAGTCTTTCCTCATAGCTGATGTCCTCCATTCCCCTAATTATTTTTGTTGCCCTTCTCTGGACTCTTTCCAATTCCAGCACATCCTTCCTGAGGACCGGTGCCAAGAACTGGAAAGCATACTCCAAATGTGGCCGGACCAGAGTCTTGTAGAGTGGGAGAATAATCTCTTTATTTCTGGAGTGAATCCCCTTTTTTATACATCCCAGTATTCTGTTGGCTTTGCTTGCAGCGGCTTGGCATTGCATGCCACTGCCAAGCCTGTTGTCTACCATATATTTCATATTGTACATAAACTGCATATATCTTTTTATTGTATTTATATAATACCCCAATATATGGGCATATATCGGCATATATTTAGGACTTATTCTTGTACCCCCGATCTTGGAAAAGAAAAAGAGGGGGGGAAGGGGAGAAAGGGGAGGGGGAAAGGGCAGGAAGGAAAAGAGGGTTAGACCCTATACAAACAGGGCTCATACCCCCCATTTAGAGAGAATCTCACAGATATTGGGATCTATTATTTCAGACATCTCATTGAATTTGTGGAAATTATTTTTATATATGTGTGTATGTGCACCTGCGACTAATATATATATTGTCGATTTTTAAGGGAGAAAACAGAGGGAGACTTTTCTAAAACGGGAAGAAATTCTCTTTTCTTCTCTTTTTTTCTTTTATTTTTTCTCTTACTTTCTTATTATTTTTGGTTTTAAAGGAAATGTTTGAAGCTAAGTCCCTCGTTTAGGCCTGGATTTGTAGTAGCTTGAAGCATATAAATCCAGCGTGCTTCACGCTGCAATATAATTTTATAAAACTCTCCCCCTCTAGGGTTTTCCAGTATGTGCTACAAGGCAGCAAACTTAACCACTTTGGTATTATTTTTGTGGTATACACCTAAGTGTCTCCCATTTGGTGTAGACAACAAATTATTTTTTCCGTAACCTATATGATCTTTAATACGGCGCCAGAAGTTTAGTTTTGTTTTTCTGATATAATATGCGCCACAGTCGCAAAACATGATGTACACAATGCCTATTGTTTGGCAGTCCACATAATGTCTGATTGAATGTAATTGTCCATTGGGTAGATATAAGGATTGGTTTTCATAGATCCATTCACAAAATTTGCAACTCCCACAGCGCCATGTACCCGCTATATCTTCATTTGGTTTATCCCTCTTATCGTCAAAATGGCTTCTGATAACTCTATCTTTGATTGACTTCGCTTTTTTGAACGTTATTTCCGGGAAGTCTTTCAAATATTTAGCTAGAATGTTATCATTTTTAAGCAGGTACCAATGTTGCTGTAGGATGTTGCGAATCAAGTGATGTTGACGGTGTTAAGGAGTAATAATGCGTACACTTTCCTCCTGATTCTTTTCTTTCTTATGGAAAAGGGTTTCCTCCCTTGTTTTTTGATGGGCCCTATTGTATGCCTTACGCAAAATTGTTGTTGTGTATCCCCTGGCAAGCAAACGAGTTTGAAGTTTATTTGCTTCTAAGTGGAATTGCTCTTCATTAGAGCAAATCCACCGAAGTCGCAAATACTGCGAATATGGTATACTTTCTACCAATGGTTTCGGATGAAAACTTCGTGCATGCAGCACGGTATTTCCTGCTGTGGGTTTGCGATAGAGAGTTGTCTCTATTTTTCCTGTTTCTGTGATGGATATTGTAATGTCTAGAAAGGGTATGGATCTACGATTCCATTGAGTTGTAAATTTGAGATTATATTGCTTATTGTTTAATGATTTGAGGAATTTCCGCAGGTCCTCCTCTGGCCCTGACCACAACATAAACACATCGTCTATGACATAAACACATCGTCTATCGTCTATGGGAGACAAAAACTCCCCTACCACAGATAACCCCCTTGTATGCGGGATGCTACTATACAAGGCTTCGATGTCTATAGCCACTAATATAGTGCCTGGTGAGACTATAAGACCCTCTAACCGTTTTAGAAGATCAGGAGTATCTTTTATGTAGGACGGCAAAGTTGTCATGTGTTCCCTCAGAATTAGGACTATATACTGACTAGCCGGTTCTGTGTATGAGCCTATTCCCGATATTATCGGTCGACCTGGTGCAGATATTAGACTTTTATGCGTTTTCGGTAACGCATAAAAGGTTGGGATTTTTGGGTTTTTTACAAATATAGCATGGTACGTGTCCTTGTCTATAAAGCCCCTATTGTATGCTTGAAACAGTAGCTGTGCAAAGTCTTTTTGTAATACATCCACTCTTTCTGGCTGTATCTGTTTGTACCAGTCTCTATTGTTGAAAATAGCCAGGCACATATCCCTATATTGTTCCACATCCATCACGGCGATGCTTCCGCCTTTATCAGCGGGTTTCACGACAATTTTGTCGTTTCTACTAAGGGATGACAAAGCTTCTTTTTGTTGCTGGGTAAGGTTATCTCCACTACTTTTTGGCACCTGAATTGCCTCAATCTGTTTTGTCACCTGTGTGATAAATGCTGCAATGTTGGGGTTCGTCTGTAGCGAGGGAAATTTGTCTGATTTCTTTTTAACTGTGTACATTGAAGGTTCCTGCATTTTTTGCATAGATATGTTTGAAGTATCAATTTCTAGTGTTGATACTCGAGGGGGTTCTGCGTTGTTTGTTTGTGAGGGTAATTCAGCGGTCTCATTTTCCTCTAGAAGATCCATGAGGTTCTTGAGAGCCCTAAAATCCCTCACTTTGAAATCTTTCCACTGTTCTTTTAGTAAGTGGTCCTGTTTCTTCCTCTTTCTTTCCTCATCAAATAAGTATTTGTATGTTAATTTCCTTCCGAATAGATTTAGATCTTTGATGATCTCGAAGAGATTCATCTCCTGGATTGGGCAAAAGGTAAGGCCGAGGGAAAGAACTTTCTTCTCGGCTTTTGTAAGGATATGAGATGATAAATTCCCTATGTCTAAGCAGATGGTTGTTGAGTCAGTCTGATCATGAATCTGTCTAGTGTGCCTTTGTTCGGTATCGTGTCTATTTGTGGTTTGGATAAGTCTAACTGACTGTTCTAAAAAACCGTCATCATCAAGTGTTTCAACTGTGTGAGTCTGTGTGATCGGTGTAGTAGAAGACGTTTTAGGGCGTACCGAGCCATCACCGTGATGCGGGTGCGCAGAAGTGGAAGGTGTTTGTGAATTGTGTAAAGTGGGTGTGGCTTTTTTACTTGTGTGCTCTATGGCGCGTTTCTTACCACCACCTCGTGTACCATCACCGGATTTTGAGCGTTTCCGTGTCTGCCGATGTCTCCAATGGTTGCTGTGTGAAAACTGTGAATTATAAGAGATGTTAGATGTGTTTGACGAATCAGATTCCTGACTTTCATTTTCATAACCTCTATTCCTTGTATTGTATTTAAATGTCCTAGGGCGTCTGGGGCCCCCCATAGGCCATTTATAAGCTATATTGTTGTTGAATGCTAACTTATCACGAATAAATTTTTGTTCTTTTCTTGCCACAATATCACCATTATATTTCTCCAAGAACTCCTGGAGCACACCGTTGCGTACGGTGTACTCCGGGAGTGAGCGGATATCTTGATTCTTTAAATATATATTTTTAATTTCATCGTTCAACTCTAGCATTTCAGCACGATATTGTTCCAGTAGTATTGATATCAATTGTTTTGAGCATAATTTTAGGGTGTTTTCCCAAGTTTCCTTTAGCTCAGGAGATACTGTTCTGAGACTCGGGAAAATTTGAACCCTAAGGCCTATGGGGTTCAGTTCTTCATCATTATAGCACTCAAAATACTTAATATGCCAATGGAGGTTTGATTTTTTGATCAGACATTTTTTAAGTTTGAAAAAGAAATCATTGATATCCATATTGCCCATTACATCATCCTTTGCACCTTTTTGTGCCTTTTGCATAAGTCCTTCCCAAGACGTGCCTAAATTGTCCACCATTATATATGTATATCAATAAGTGAATACTAGGTGAATAGTTGTCTTTCAGATTATTCTCTGTCTCCGTATTACATGGGACAGAGTTTAAAAGTTGGGAAGCTCAAAGAAAAATGGGTGGGTAACACCCTGTATTAGAAAATGGGGAGATTTTGAGTTATCCCTGGTGTGCCATAATCCTATTGACTAGAACAAAAAAGATCACTGATACAAAATGGATTTGTTCAATGGAGAAATAATAGCGGACTTTAAAGGCACATATCAGGCAGGCAAAATTTGTTTGTTTAAAAAAACATGTATATTTTATTAAACACATATTAAAATATTAATCCAAACACGAAAAGACAAAGCACAACATATACAGATTAACTGTGTTAAAATCCACATTTTCTATGAATCTAATTTGGATATACATACATTTTTGGTAGTTGCATAGGATAGATACTATGGTAATAGTCTTAAGAGGTTGACGCGTTTCGCCTTAGCTTCTTCTGGACCTCAGATGTATATGTATTTTCTTTTAGTAAAGACAAAACACGTAATTAGTCCAAACTGTACATTGAAAGCTTTAACATAATATTTAAATAGGCATCAAGTGCTAAAAAACAGACCTCTCAAGATGCAAAAAATTGTGCAATCCGTGGCTGTCAGTAAACCATAATGACCATAGAGGGGAAGGTAGAGAGATAGGCTGAGGAGGAGATGGAGTGAGTCCACCTGTATGTATAGAACAATAGGGGGCTATTTGCACATAGTGTGCTAATCTCCAAAGCACAATATGTGCTTTGGAGATTATATGCCCCCTATTGTTCTATACATACAGGTGGACTCACTCTCTCTCCCTTCCCCTCTATGGTCATTATAGTTTACTGACAGCCACGGATTGCACAATTTTTTGCATCTTGAGAGGTCTGTTTTTTAGCACTTGATGCCTATTTAAATATTATGTTAAAGCTTTCAATGTACAGTTTGGACTAATTACGTGTTTTGTCTTTACTAAAAGAAAATACATATACATCTGAGGTCCAGAAGAAGCTAAGGCGAAACGCGTCGACCTCTTCAGACTATTACCATAGTATCTATCCTACGCAACTACCAAAAATGTCTGTATATCCAAATTAGATTCATAGAAAATGTGGATTTTAACACAGTTAATCTGTATATGTTGTGCTTTGTCTTTTCGTGTTTGGATTAATATTTTAATATGTGTTTAATAAAATATACATGTTTTTTAAACAAACAAATTTTGCCTGCCTGATATGTGCCTTTAAAGTCCGCTATTATTTCTCCATTGAACAAATCCATTTTGTATCAGTGGTCTTTTTTTGTTCTAGTCGATAGGATTATGGCACACCAGGGATAGCTCAAAATCTCCCCATTTTCTAATACAGGGTGTTACCCACCCATTTTTCTTCGAGCTTCCCAACTTTTAAACTCTGTCCCATGTAATACGGAGACAGAGAATAATCTGAAAGACAACTATTCACCTAGTATTCACTTATTGATATATATATATATAATGGCGGACTATTTAGGCACATCTTGGGAAGGACTTATGCAAAAGGCACAAAAAGGTGCAAAGGATGATGTAATGGGCAATATGGATATCAATGATTTCTTTTTCAAACTTAAAAAATGTCTGATCAAAAAATCAAACCTCCATTGGCATATTAAGTATTTTGAGCGCTATAATGATGAAGAACTGAACCCCATAGGCCTTAGGGTTCAAATTTTCCCTAGTCTCAGAACAGTATCTCCTGAGCTGAAGGAAACTTGGGAAAACACCCTAAAATTATGCTCAAAACAAATGATATCAATACTACTGGAACAATATCGTGCTGAAATGCTAGAGTTGAACGATGAAATTAAAAATATATATTTAAAGAATCAAGATATCCGCTCACTCCCGGAGTACACCTTACGCAACGGTGTGCTCCAGGAGTTCTTGGAGAAATATAATGGTGATATTGTGGCAAGAAAAGAACAAAAATTTATTCGTGATAAGTTAGCATTCAACAACAATATAGCTTATAAATGGCCTATGGGGGGCCCCAGACGCCCTAGGACATTTAAATACAATACAAGGAATAGAGGTTATGAAAATGAAAGTCAGGAATCTTATTCGTCAAACACATCTCACATCTCTTATAATTCACAGTTTTCACACAGCAACCATTGGAGACATCGGCAGACACGGAAACGCTCAAAATCCGGTGATGGTACACAAGGTGGTGGTAAGAAACGTGCCATAGAGCACACAAGTAAAAAAGCCACACCCACTTCACACAATTCACAAACACCTTCCACTTCTGCGCACCCGCATCACGGTGACGGCTCGGTACGCCCTAAAACGTCTTCTACTACACCGATCACACAGACTCACACAGTTGAAACACTTGATGATGACGGTTTTTTAGATTTGATGAACAGTCAGTTAGACTTATCCAAACCACAAATAGACACGATACCGAACAAAGGCACACTAGACAGATTCATGATCAGACTGACTCAACAACCATCTGCTTAGACATAGTGAATTTATCATCTCATATTCTTACAAAAGGCGATAAGGAAGTTCTTTCCCTCAGCCTTACCTTTTGCCCAATCCAGCAGATGAATCTCTTCGAGATCATCAAAGATCTAAATCTATTCGGAAGGAAATTAACATACAAATAATTATTTGATGAGGAAAGAAAGAGGAAGAAACAGGACCACTTACTAAAAGAACAGTGGAAAGATTTCAAAGTGCTGGATTTCAGGGCTCTCAAGGACCTCATGGATCTTCTAGAGGAAAATGAGACCGCTGAATTACCCTCACAAACAAACAACGCAGAACCCCCTTGAGTATCAACACTAGAAATTGATACTTCAAACATATCTATGCAAAAAATGCAGGAACCTTTAATGTACACAGTTAAAAAGAAATCAGACAAATTTCCCTCGCTACAGACGAACCCCAACATTGCAGCATTTATCACACAGGTGACAAAACAGATTGAGGCAATTCAGACCAAAAAGTAGTGGAAATAACCTTACCCAGCAACAAAAAGAAGCTTTGTCATCCCTTAGTAGAAACGAAAAAATTGTCGTGAAACCCGCTGATAAAGGCGGAAACATCGTCGTGATGGATGTGGAACAATATAGGGATATGTGCCTGGCTATTTTGAACAATAGAGACTGGTACAAACGGATACAGCCAGAAAGAGTGGATGTATTACAAAAAGACTTTGCACAGCTACTGTTTCAAGCATACAATAGGGGCTTTATAGACAAGGACATGTACCATGCTATACTTGTAAAAAACCCAAAAATCCCAACCTTTTATGCGTTACCGAAAACGCATAAAAGTCTAATATCTCCACCAGGTCGACCGATAATATCGGGAATAGGCTCATACACAGAACCAGCTAGTCAGTATATAGACCTAATTCTGAGGGAACATGTGACAACTTTGCCGTCCTACATAAAAGATACTCCTGATCTTCTAAAACGGTTAGAGGGTCTTAAAGTCTCACCAGGCACTATATTAGTGGCTATAGACATCGAAGCCTTGTATAGTAGCATCCCGCATACAAAGGGGTTATCTGTGGTAGGGGAGTTTTTGTCTGAATGCCCCCTAAAACAGAGGGGACACATTGATTTTATTCTGGAGGCTTTGTCCTTCATTTTGATCGGGAATGCCTTCGTCTTTGATCGCTCCCACTACCTCCAGGTGCAGGGGGTGGCGATGGGGACTTCGTGTGCCCCATCATACGCCAACCTGTACCTGGGGGGGTGGGAGCGAACTTTATTCTCAGAAGAAGGCCTCGCCCTATTCTTTCCGCACGTCCTCCTCTGGCTCCGCTACATAGACGATGTGTTTATGTTGTGGTCGGGGCCAGAGGAGGACCTGCGGAAATTCCTCAAATCATTAAACAATAACCAATATAATCTCAATTTTATAACTCAATGGAATCGTAGATCCATACCCTTTTAGACATTACAATATCCATCACAGAAACAGGAAAAATAGAGACAACTCTCTATCGCAAACCCACAGCAGGAAATACCGTGCTGCATGCACAAAGTTTTCATCCAAAACCATTGGTAGAAAGTATACCATATTCGCAGTATTTGCGACTTCAGCGGATTTGTTCTAATGAAGAGCAATTCCACTTAGAAGCAAATAAACTTCGAACTCGTTTGCTTGCCAGGGGATACACAACAACAATTTTGCGTAAGGCATACAATAGGGCCCATCAAAAAACAAGGGAGGAAACCCTTTTCCATAAGAAAGAAAAGAATCAGGAGGAAAGTGTACGCATTATTACTCCTTACCACCGTCAACATCACTTGATTCGCAACATCCTACAGCAATATTGGTACCTGCTTAAAAATGATAACATTCTAGCTAAATATTTGAAAGACTTCCCGGAAATTACGTTCAAAAAATCAAAGTCAAAGATAGAGTTATCAGAAGCCATTTTGACGATAAGAGGGATAAACCAAATGAAGATATAGCGGGTACATGGCGCTGTGGGAGTTGCACATTTTGTGAATGGATCTATGAAAACCAATCCTTATATCTACCCAATGGACAATAACATTCAATCAGACATTATGTGGACTGCCAAACAATAGGCATTGTGTACATCATGTTTTGCGACTGTGGCGCATATTATATCGGAAAAAAAAAACTAAACTTCTGGCGCCGTATTAAAGATCATATAGGTTACGGAAAAAATAATTTGTTGTCTACACCAAATGGGAGACACTTAGGTGTATACCACAAAAATAATACTAAAGTGGTTAAGTTTGCTGCCTTGGAACGCATACTGGAAAACCCTAGAGGGGGAGAGTTTGATAAAATTATATTGCAGCGTGAAGCACGCTGGATTTATATGCTTCAAGCTACTACAAATCCAGGCCTAAATGAGGCACTTAGCTTCAAACCTTTCCTTTAAAACCAAAAATAATAAGAAAGTAAGAGAAAAAAGAAAAGTAAAAAAAAAAAAAAAAGAAAAAAAGAGAAGTAAAGAGAATTTCTTCCCGTATTAGAAAACTCTCCCTCTGTTTTCTCCCTTAAAAATCGCCAATCTACTGTATATATTAGTCGCAGGTGCACATACACACATATATAAAAATAATTTCCACGAATTCAATGAGATGTCTGAAATAATAGATCCCAATATCTGTGAGATTCTCTCTAAATGGGGGGTATGAGCCCTGTTTGTATAGGGTCTAACCCTCTTTTCCTTCCTCCCCTTTCCCCCTTCCCTTTCTCCCCTTCCCCCCCCCTCTTTTTCTTTTCCAAGAGGGGGGTACAAGAATAAGTCCTAAATATATGCCTATATATGCCCATATATTGGGGTATTATATAAATACAATAAAAAGATATATGCAGTTTATGTACAGTATGAAATAATGTTGAACTGAATATTACAAATGTCAAGGCAGGATATAAAGATATGAAAATGTTATTGATAAATGTACAAATGCCCAGTGGCATTTAATGTATGGGGCCAAGCGCAGAAACTCCTTCTCTTTTTTGCAGAAAATGTGCTACAGTGGAAGCAGTATAATAATTAACAAGAAGGATAAGAGGGATCTTTTGCGGTCAGTGACAGGGCGGCGATGACCCACCCCTTATGGGTTGTTGGTGAGCGAACGTCACTTCCGCTCGCTCCCTCCCCCTTTTCCGGCGTGTGTGCGTTCCAATGAACACCACCATGTAAACAGATGATACACTTCCGAGGCGCTAGAGGTGACAGGCGAAGGCGGGTGAGTGACGCACTTCCGGTGCGCGGCAATCAGTATAACAAACACCTGAGCCGAATAGCGGCCTGATGTGTTTGGGGATATATAGCACACACACAGACCCACAGATCATGGCGGGACGACTAGCAGGCTGGCGGAGGCATACGGCGCAGTAAGTTAATGAAGATTATGATCTTCTGATTTATATATAACTCTCTATGGGACTTATATATGCCTATTTTGCATTTTCCTTAGTGCTCCTCTTTTGGATGAGATTTTTCTTCTCCCCCATTTCCACAGGTTGAAGTTAATTACCTGTGTTTACTGAAATAGACTACCATGGCCAGAGTGTAAAAAACTTCTCAAACAGACATATAAGACCATGTGAGTATATGCAGTTACAAAGAAAAATGGAGCCACGAAACCTCTCCCAAATAATAATTTATTATATATTTGGCCTTATTTTCAGTCTGTGCCGATATAACCCAGTGGAAATATTCTATTGAAATCTGCAAGGGACACATATGTTCTCTACTACAAGGGGACCAAGCTATATGATGAATACTTGAATTATATAACCACACAAGGTAAAATGATGCACCTAGATCCAAATGTTGAGATTGAACATAAGATTGAACAAGAACTTGAGTCTTATATTTAAATGAAACAGACATATGAAGAGATGTGTATACATATATGCATATATATTTCTCTTTGCTAGATAATACTTACCTTTTGCTGATGCCAGCCGCCATACTGCTACTCCCTATCCCTGCCTGATCTTCTCTTTTGAAAGTATAGGTAATTATGGGATAATATTGCTTAATGTAGAAAAGAAATCTATATGTGCTTTGGAGATTATATGCCCCCTATTGTTCTATACATACAGGTGGACTCACTCCATCTCCTCCTCCGCCTATCTCTCTCCCTTCCCCTCTATGGTCATTATGGTTTACTGACAGCCACGGATTGCACAATTTTTTGCATCTTGAGAGTTCTGTTTTTTAGCACTTGATGCCTATTTAAATATTATGTTAAAGCTTTCAATGTACAGTTTGGACTAATTACGTGTTTTGTCTTTACTAAAAGAAAATACATATACATCTGAAGTCCAGAAGAAGCTAAGGCAAAACGCGTCGACCTCTTCAGACTATTACCATAGTATCTATCCTATGCAAATACCAAAAATGTCTGAATATCCAAATTAGATTCATAGAAAATGTGGATTTTAACACAGTTAATCTGTATATGTTGTGCTTTGTCTTTTCGTGTTTGGATTAATATTTTAATATGTGTTTAATAAAATATACATGTTTTTTAAACAAACAAATTTTGCCTGCCTGATATGTGCCTTTAAAGTCCGCTATTATTTCTCCATTGAACAAATCCATTTTGTATCAGTGGTCTTTTTTTGTTCGAGTGCCACAGATACTTGCACCCAATCTGTTAGCAGTACACCACCTGTGATTTCAACAGCAGGCGAATTTCGCTACCCCAGTTGCATAAAAAAAAATACTGTGTAAGCCATCCACATGGTCAGCATTTAAATGCTAGCTTGGTAAAATTGCTAGCACTACAACTGCTGCCTCTTCATCTGGTAGACTCTGCCCCTTTTGTGAATTTTTGGAATGTGCTTTACCACAGTGGCAGGTTCCAAAAAGACATTTCTTTTCGTGTAAGGCCATTCCAGCTCTCTACCATCATGTGGAAGGTAGTGTTCTGGCCTCGGTGAACAGGGACGTTCTATTTATTTCACAGCGCACTGGGTAACTCTGCTGGCAGCTGGGAAGGATGCAGGACAAGGTTCAGTGCTAGAACTTGTTCTGCCACCATGCCTCCAAAAAGCTGTTGCTAATTCAGCCTCATCTGTCTACTCCACCCCCTCCTTTTCTTCTTCCTCTATGTCCTCTTCTGCTGAATTGTCCTCTAAACCCGCAGTGCTCCCTAGGCATTCAAAGGGCTACGCAAACAGTCATACAGTGCTTCAATTGGTTTGTCTAGGGGACAGGAGCAACACCGGGGCAGAGATTCTGTCAGCTCTGCAGGGTCAGGCAGAGAGGTGGTTGACACCACAGCAGCTTGAGCCAGGAATGGTCGTATGCAACAATGGCACCAACCTTCTCTGCCCTCCGCCACACCAGTAACTGCTGATAAAGGATGCATGCACTGTCCTGTCACCATTTGAGGAGGCCACAAGGATGGTGAGCAGGGGCGATGCATGCATCAGTGACTCTATCCCTCTAGTCTTCCTACTGGAGCACACACTTCGTGGAATCATGGACAGGGCACTTGAGGCAGAACAGCAGGAGGAAGAGGAGGACTTCCTTTCCTCAAAAGGCCCCCTTTATGCAGATATCATTCCTGCTGGGCCAAAAAACACACAGGAGCAAGAGGAGGAGGAGGATTGTGGCAGCATGGATGTAGAGGATAACATACAACAGTCTTCAAGGGATATTTGTCATTCCCCAGAAACCCCGGGAGTTGTACATGGCTGGGGAGAGGTTGCTCCTGACAATGTCATCCATAGTGACCCAGAGGACTCAGAATCGCATGCCCCCCTCAAACTTACACTGCATGGGCTTCCTGATTCTGAAAAGCCTGCAAAAAGACCCGATGATTTGTGGTATCAAGGAGAGTGATTATTACTGGTTGGCAACCCTTCTTGATCCACATTACAAGGGTAAAGTTGCAGAGCTCATCCTGCCTTCACAGAGGGAGCAGAGGATGAAACATCTTGAGGACGCCTCGAGGAAGAATTTGTGTAACACCTTTCCAGACACTGGGAGGTTAAAAGTTCTCTGTGCGGGTTTCTGAGGCATTGTTCAGCCAAAGGAGGAGAGGTGGAGAAGGCAGCCAGCTGACCAATGCCTTTAAACAATTCTTTAGCCCTCAAATCCCAGGGCTGTTTAACCAACCACCGGCAGCGTCTCCATCATATGGTGCAGGATTATCTAGGGGCAAGAGCAGACTTGGAGACCTTTCCAACTGAGCATCCACTGGGTTGCTGGGTCTTGACGATGGACCAATGGCCAGAACTTGGTCAATGGGAAATGGATCTACTGGCCTTTCCTGCTTCCAGTGTGCTTTCAGAACAGACATTCAGTGCTGCTGGAGGTTTTGTGATGGATAAAAGAGTGCGCCTGTTCACAGACTCTGTTGACCAGCTGACATTTATCAAAATGAATCAGCCCTGGATCAACAGCAGCTATCAAGCCCCTGATGCTGATGTAACTGATTGAATTTGCTAGGGGTCTGGCATCCCCTGAAGACTGAATATGCTGCCTATCCTATTCCTGAATCTTGATTATGCTAGCTTCATACAATGTTTTTGGTTTAGGGCCACCAACACCCAAGGCCCAATTTTTCTGCACCTGTATGAAAAGTACATATGATTTAAATTTTGTTTGGAATTTTTAACAGAAGGGCCTCTTCCTGCGCCCAGCAAGAGTAACTGCGAGGGGTTGCAGTGTTTAGGCACCACCAACACCCAAGGCCTAATTTTTCTGCACCTGTATGACAAGTACATGCAATTTCAATTTTGTTTGGAATTTTTAACAGCAGAGCCCCTTCCTGCGACCAGCAAGAGTAACTGTGAGAGGTTGCGGTGTTCAGGCACCACCAACACCCAAGGCCCAATTTTTCTGCACCTGTATGACATGTGTTTTTAATTTTGTATCGCATTTTTAATATCAGAGCTCATACCTGCGCCTTGCGCCTGCACATTTTAAAAAAAATAAAATTGGCGTACCAGATCCAAATCCATACCAGACCAGAAGGGACTGGGGGAGGGGACCCTACGCCATTTTTTTCATGTTTTTTGATTCGCTCCAGCACGAACCAATCAGCGGATCTCAGCCAATGATTTATAGCCAGATCTCCCCGATTGGTTGAGCGAATGACAGAAGAGAGCTCTGTGTTGGTAAACAACACAGAAATCTCTACAGGCAGTGGTCATGTACCTTTTTTTTTCTCCCTGCAAAGCAGGCACATCACTCAGGAAAAACAATACACAGTGAACACAGTAAACATTTTAGGCACATACTTAATGCCTTGATTTCCTCTAAATATTAACCCCTTCCCAGCCAGTGGCATTTGTACAGTGGCAGTGTATATTATTAGTATTGATCACTGGGGATGTCAGTGTCAGTTAGTCAGTCAGTCCCCCCCACCACGTCAGTTTGTGTCCGATTTTCTGACTCGCTATTGTACATAGTTACATAGTTAGTGAGGTTGAAAAAAGACATCAGTCCATCCAGTTCAACCTATGATGTGTGTGTGTGTTTGCTTTTAACCGTACATTGTATACCCCTGTATGTTGTGGTCTCTAAGGTGCCCATCTAATAGTTTTTTGAAACGATCAATGCTTCCTGCTGATACGACTGCTTGTGGAAGAGAATTCCACATCCTTACCGCTCTTACAGTGAAGAACCCCTTACACATTTTAAGGTTAAACCGCCTGTCCTCTAGTTTTAGAGAGTGGCCACGTGTCTTATTGTATTCCCTTACTCTGAATAGTTTGTTCCTTATGCTAGGGTCGCCAGTACAGTATTTGTACATTGATATCATATCCCCCCTCAATCGTCTCTTCTCCAGGGAGAATAGGTTCAGTGCTTGTAGTCTTTCCTCATAGCTGATGTCCTCCATTCCCCTAATTATTTTTGTTGCCCTTCTCTGGACTCTTTCTAATTCCAGCACATCCTTCCTGAGAACCGGTGCCCAGAACTGGACAGCATACTCCAGATGTGGCCGGCCCAGAGTCTTGTAGAGCGGGAGAATAATCTCTTTATTTCTGGAGTGAATCCCCTTTTTTATACATCCCAGTATTCTGTTGGCTTTGCTTGCAGCGGCTTGGCATTGCATGCCACTGCCAAGCCTGTTGTCTACCAGTACCCCCAAGTCCTTTTCCATCCTAGACTCACCCAGAGGTCCCCCCCCCCCTAGTGAGTAGCTTGCTTTCTGGTTTCTGGCCCCCAAGTGCATTACTTTACATTTTTCAACATTAAACCTCATCTGCCATGTAGTTGCCCACCCCGTTATTTTGTTCAGGTCCGCTTGTAAGGTTTCCACATCCCGCATAGAAGATATTGGCAAGCTTAGTTTAGTATCATCCGCAAATACTGAGATTGTACAAGAAATCCCCTCCTCTAGATCATTTATGAATAAATTAAACAGGATTGGTCCCAGGACAGAACCCTGGGGGACCCCACTTTCCACACCCGCCCAATCTGAGTACTCCCCATTAATCATCACCCTCTGGACTCTCCCCTGGAGCCAGTTCTCTATCCAGGTACTCACCTTATGGTCCATACCTACCTTCCTTAGTTTGAACAGTAAGCGTTTGTGGGGAACGGTGTCAAACGCCTTTGCAAAGTCCAGATACACCACATCCACAGGCTTTCCTTTATCTAGGTGGCAACTCACTTCATCGTAGAAGGTTAATAGATTGGTTTGGCAAGAACGATTTTTCATAAATCCATGCTGATTACTACTAATAATACAGTTTTCATTACTAAAGTCTTGTATGTGGTCCCTTAACATCCCCTCCAAAATCTTGCAGACTACAGATGTTAGGCTGACCGGCCTATAGTTACCCGGGATACACCTCGGCCCCTTTTTAAATATTGGTACCATGTTGGCTTTTTTCCAATCAGCTGGCACCATACCCGTCTGTAAACTATCCTTAAAGATCAAGAATAATGGTCTGGCAATCACCTGGCTGAGCTCTTTAAGAACCCTCCGGTGCAAGCCATCCGGTCCCGGTGATTTATTTATGTTAAGTTTCTCTAGTTTAGTTTTAAGTCTATCTTCTGTTAGCCAAGGCGGCACTTCCTGAGGTGTGTTGTTTAGTTTGGCCTTACAAGCTAGGTTCGTGTAGCCCCCCGATTCTTTTGTGAAGACTGAAGAGAAGAAATTATTTAACACTTCCGCCTTTTCTCTGTCCTCAGTGGCCATATTTCCTTTGTCATCTTTTATGGGGCCAATGTGTTCTGGCCTCGCTATCTTACTGTTTATATACTTAAAGAACTTCTTGGGGTTCTTTTTACTTTCCTCCGCTATATCTCTCGTGTTCTATTTTAGCCGCCCTGATTTCATTTTTACATTTCTTATTACACTCTTTGTAATGCTTGAATGCTGCCAATGACCCCTCAGTCTTGTATTTTTTGAAGGCCTAATATGCATTTTTATGTTGGAGTTTAGCCACCCAGGGTTTAATTTTGCTCTTTTAAATATATTTCCCTTTGGAATGCACTGGTCAATCCCCTTGTTAAGTATGCTCTTGAAGTACTCCCATTTTTGCTCCGTGTTCTTTGTTCCCAGGGTTCTATCCCAATTGATATTTTCTAGCAGCGAGCGCAGTTTTGGGAAATTGGCTCTTTTGAAATTCAGCGTCCTTATATTACCCCTCTGCTTCCTATAACTGTAATTAATACTGAAACTTATTGACCTATGGTCACTGTTTCCTAAGTTGTCCTGTATTTCTATATCCGTGATCAGGTCTGTATTGTTGGTAATCAGTAGGTCAAGTACCGCATTGTTTCTTGTCGGTGCATTCACCATCTGACCCATGAAATTATCCTGCAAAACATTTAGGAACTGCCTAGCCTTGGCTGAGTGTTCGGTTCCTTCTACCCAGTCTATATCAGGATAATTAAAGTCCCCCATTATAATGACATTTCCCATCTTTGCTGCCAATTCTATCTGTAAAAGGAGGTCCGCCTCCCCCTCCTCCCTCTGGTTGGGTGGCCTATAGCATACGCCCAATACTACCTTCCCCACCGTGCCTTCCCTTTGAAGCTCTACCCATAGGGATTCTGCCTCGTCCTTAGCTCCATTATTAATATCATCCCTCATATTTACCTGTACACTGTTCTTAATATACAGACATACCCCTCCCCCTTTTTTACCTTCTCTATCTCTGCGATTAAGGGAATACCCCTGAATGGTCGCCATCCAGTCATGAGAGCTGTCGAACCAAGTCTCTGTTATCCCCACAAAATCTAAGTCCTCCTCAAACATCAGCAGCTCCAGCTCTCCCATCTTGTTGGCCAGGCTTCTGGCATTGGTATACAAACCTCTTAATTTTGACCAGTTACATATATCCTCATTTGATGTTTTTAGGCTGCTCTCTTGATTTTTCCCCATACCCACCCTGGGTATAGGAGCTCCGAACACCCTACCGCTAATGCCCCCATTTCTGCCCTCTGAAACTTGCTTTCCACTGGCTAATTCTACATCTGTACCCTCCCCCCCATCACCTAGTTTAAAAGCCCCTCTAACTTTTTGGCCATCTTCTCACCCAGTACGGCTGCACCCTCCCCATTTAGGTGCAATCCGTCCCTACCAAAGAGCCAAAGAGAAGTCGGCCCAGTTCTCCAGGAACCTGAAACCCTCCTTACTACACCAGCTCCTCAGCCACTTGTTAACTTCCCTAATCTCCTGCTGCCTCTCTGGTGTGGCTCGAGGTACAGG
Organism: Pelophylax lessonae; assembly: GCF_965119305.1. NCBI lineage: Eukaryota > Metazoa > Chordata > Amphibia > Anura > Ranidae > Pelophylax > Pelophylax lessonae. The sequence goes on along the minus strand of NC_138775.1, from coordinate 112,282,171 downwards.
TAGTATTTCGGAAAATACTACCTTGGAGGTCCTACTCCTCAACTTAGCGCCTATGTCCCTGAAATCGTTTAGGACTCTCCATCTTCCTCTACCTATGTCATTGGTACCCACGTGTACCATGACAGCTGGGTCTTCCCCAGCCCCACCCAATAATCTGTCCACCCGATCCGCGATGTGCCGAACCCGAGCGCCCGGCAAACAACAGACTGTTCAGGGCACACGGTCTTTGTCACAGATTACACTGCCTGTCCTTCTAATAATTGAGTCCCCTACCACCAGCACCTGTCTTTCCTTTCCCTTTCTCCTGGCCTCACTGGAGGAGTACTTCCCCTGGCAGCTAGGGGCGTCGCTCTGCTCCAGCAATGCTGGTCCCTGACTGGTTTCCCCAACATCACACAACGGGGCGTATCTATTGGGGTGCTCCAGCCCAGGATCAGCCTCCTTGCCTTGTTCCCTTCTACCCCTCCTAACTGTCACCCCTCTACTCTGCTCTGATGCCTGCACCTCTGATACTCCGCCCACCTCTGTGCAGACCCCTGCCTGCACCTGTCTGGTACAATCCTGGCTCTCCTCCGGTATGGACATTCGTCTCAGTGTTGCCAGCTGCTTCCCTAGATTCAGGACCTGAGCTTCCAGGAAAGCAACTTGCTTACATTTTGCGCATTTGTATTCGCCCTCGATTACATGTCCGAGGAACGCATACATATTACAAGATGTACACCGAGTCGCATCTCCACCCCTGCCGGACATTGTACCTACTAATCTAATCTAATGGGGATTCAGTAATTTAAGTCTATCCTATGTGGCTATTTCCTGGCTTCCTACCTCTACCTTCTCACCCTCTGGTACTCCGCTACCCTCACTTGACACTCAGTTGCACAACACTCACAATCTCACAGCCCGGTCAGTCGCACAACACTCCCAGTCGCACAGCCCGGTCAGTCGCACAACACTCCCAGTCGCACCACCCGGTCAGTCGCACAACACTCTCAGTTGCCCAACACTCAGTCGCACAGCCCAGTGAGTCACATAACACTCACAGTCGCACAACACTCACAGACACACAGCCCGGTCAGTCGCACAACACTCTCAGACACATAGCCCGGTCAGTCGCACAGGTAGTAATAGGTACTCACAGGCCCTCGGGTAGTAATAGGTACTCCCAGACACTCAGGTAGTAATAGGTACTCCCAGACACTCAGGTAGTAATAGGTACTCACAGACACTCAGGTAGTAATAGGTACTCCCAGACACTCAGGTAGTAATAGGTACTCCCAGACACTCAGGTAGTAATAGGTACTGGTAGTAATAGGTACTCCCAGACACTCAGGTAGTAATAGGTACTCCCAGATACTCAGGTAGTACTAGGTACTCCCAACACTCAGGTAGTACTAGGTACTCCCAGACACTCAGGTAGTAATAGGTACTCACAGATACTCGGGTAGTAATAGGTACTCCCAACACTCAGGTAGTAATAGGTACTCCCAACACTCAGGTAGTAATAGGTACTCCCAATTGTAGTCCTATTATAAGTTGCTGATCGTCGCCATTACTAGTATACTAAAAAAATTCCAGTATATATCCCATCATTTTTAACTTTCACACAAACCAATCAATATACACTTATTGGGATTATTTTTTTTTACCAAAGCCATGTAGCAAAATATATTTTGGCCTAAATATATGAAGAATTTTTTTTTAATTTTGGTATCGGATATGTTTTATAGCAGAAAGTAAAAAATATATATATGTTTTTTTAAATAGAAAAAAGGGGGAATGGTATAGCAATAGCTAGACCAAAAAATTGCAGTCTTTAAAGGCACATGCATGGATAGGCAGTGATTGTTTAAAAAGTAAAAATTTATTGATTTGTTTGAATTAAACATATATGTAAATACATACAACAACGTATTAAAAGAACATGTAGAGGGGTGCAATCCCTCAATATGGATTCATAGTAAATATAGTGGGTTCATTATCGCTACACAAGACATAATTGTTTGAAGGTGAAGATACAGTACTAGTCTGAAAAGGGTCGACACTTTTCGCAGTAAGCTTCGTCAGGACCACAGACGATTGTACCACCTCTTGATGAGATAAGCATAACAGAAAATTAATGGATAGTATAAAATACAACAAAAGGATATTCACATCATTATACTTGGATAAGGTATATTAAGGTAAGTAAACCAACCTCCTAAGGTGCAAAGATTGTGTGTCATCCACAGCAGGTATGATGGCCAAAAAGGGGGAAGAGCAAAACCTGGGTACTAGATGGTAGATACCGTATATAAAAAATAGCATGTAAGGATATTGTAATCATGTGAATACTAGATATATTATAGATGACGTAAGTATACTTATGTACATCAAATGATTACCTAGGAATATTTATAGGCAAGGAAGGGCGACGACGGGGCAGATATGAGTGCACACCAGGATGTAGTTCTAAAAACTGTAAAAAATAATCACATAAGACCATGAGAGTACAAAGACTCGCAATAATCGTCCACATGAGGGGAAAAGGGAGGAAGGATGTGTGTATATCCATGTATCAATATATTACCTTTTGAATATGCTGACAAACTCAACAGGTCAATGGGAAACAAGTATAATGACTGTTTGGTCCTCCAATGGACTAAAAGATGGATCAAATAAAAAAGGTAGAAATCCCTGGTAGGGTATCTGTAAAATAATCCAAAATGGGTACTCAATGGGATTTCATATACTTATTGCTAACCAGCAAGCAAAAAATAATAAATAGTTGTACCTACAATCCATGTGTTATAGTTGGTGAACCCAGTACTATTTGATCAATATAGTCAAAGTCCAATTTGGTCCCAAGGAAGGAACCCCCCAGTCAAACAAAAACAGGAGCCAAGCTGCAAAAATAACGGTTTAACATCCGATGGGATGAAGCTTAGTTGGGAATAAGCAATGGCATAAAGAAATATGTCAGGGAATGGGAAAGGCTCAATCAATAAAAAAAAAAAAAGTGCTACAAAAATGGGAGCAATACAGGGAAGGAGAGGAATACCTGCGTGTGCCTGCCATCCGCTGATCCGTGCCGCTAAGAGTGGAAAGTGGACGAGCGCCCTAAATAGCCCCAAATACACCTGCCGCTGATCGGCACAGGTGTTAGCGCAGAGGTGCGTGGCGCGCCGGATGCGCGTCATGTCCAAACTACGGAAGTGACGTGCGGTGGAACGCATCTCGGCCGGAAGTGCGGCAATGATCAGGAAGTGACGAGCGCTCACCAACAACCACAGGGGGTGGGTCATCGCGTTCCAGTCCACTCCCATAAGGGGGACAGCCCACTACAGCTGTGTGTATTCTGGTAATACCTAATGGTGGAGACACCAGGAGGAGTGGGCACAATACCAAAAAAAAAATGTATATATATAATAACATATCCTTACATACATCAGCATCTGCCTATACATATATAATCACATTATGTATCAACTAAACAGTTCACATATGTATGGTAGAACTGATATTATGACGGAAATACATTGTAGTATTTTTATTCCTAAAAAAGGAAATATGGACAGAACCCTGGACATGGTTAAGGTGATGATCAAAAAACTACTATTTAGGGAACACCGACTAAAGTTATAACATAAGGGGAGGACCAGAGGGTTGGATAATCACTTAGGAGATGGGAAGGATATGAGTTGTTATGAAAAATTAAAATGCTAAGGGAAAGGTTTGAAGCTGAGGGCCTCATTGAGGCCTGGGCTAGATGTGGCCTGTAGAGTATAGATCAACCATGCTTCATGCTGGAGTATAATTTTGTCAAATTCACCTCCTCTGGGATTTTCCAAAATTCGCTCCAGTGCAGCAAATTTGACCACTTTTGTGTTATTTTTATGATATAGGCCTAGGTGTCTGCCAATAGGTGTTGAAAGTAAGTTGTTTTGGCCATAGCCTATGTGATATTTGATACGGCGCCAAAACTGGCATTTTGTCTTGCCTATATAGTAAGACCCACACTCGCAGAACACGATGTACACAATGCCAATTGTTTGGCAGTCCACATAATGTCTCACAGAGTGTAATTGCCCATTCGGCAGGTAAAAAGACTGATTCACATACAGTATATCCAATCACAGAATTTGCACGTACCGCATCGCCAGGTACCTGCCGTGTCACTATTCTGTGTATATCTATTATCCTCAAAGTGGCTTCTGATAATTTTGTCTTTGATTGATTTAGGTCTTTTGAATGTAATTTCTGGGTAGTCCTTTATGTATTTACCAAGAATTTTATCATTTTTTAGTAAGTACCAGTGTTTTTGTAGGATATTGTGGACGATATGATGTTGCCTATGGTAGGAGGTGATTATACGTTCATTTTCTGTGCGATTCTTTTGGCGTTTGTTAAATAAAATCTCTTCCCTAGTATATTGGCAGGCCCTATTAAAGGCTTTTCGTAACGTGGTTTTTGTATATCCGCTAGCCAGTAATCTAGTGCGAAGTTGATTGGCCTCGCTATGGAATTGCTCCTCATTGGAGCAAATACGTCGCAGGCATAAGTATTGTGAGTACAGTATACTTTGAACTAATGGTTTGGGATGAAAGCTTGTTGCATGGAGTACGATGTTTCCCGCCGTGGGTTTGCGGTATGAAGTTGTTTCAATTTTGCCTGTACTTGTAATTGATATTTGTGTGTCCAGAAAGGGTATGGACACATTATCCAATTGTGTAGTAAATTTCAGGTTGTAATCGTTGGTATCCAACAATGCAAAGAACTTACGCAGGTCCTCCTCTGGCCCCGACCAAAGCATAAACACATCGTCTAAGTATTGGAGCCAGAGGAGGACGTGTGGGAAAATAGAGGAAAGGCGATCGTCCAAAAAAATAGTCCGCTCCCACCCCCCCAGGTACAGGTTGGCATACGATGGGGCACAAGAGGTCCCCATCGCTACCCCCTGCACCTGGAGGTAGTGGGAGCAGTCGAAGACGAAGGCATTTCCGGTCAAGACAAACTTTAGGGCTTCCAAAATGAACTCATTGTGTCCATGATGTCTGATGGGGCATTCCTGGAGAAAATCCTTGACAACAGACAGGCCTTTGGTATGAGGGAAACTATTATAGAGGGCCTCGATGTCTATAGCTGCCAAAATCGTGTTGGGTGGGACAGTAATCCCATCCAAACGTTTGAGGAGGTCAGGTGTGTCCTGTATATATGATGGAAGGGACATAACATGATCCCTTAGAATGACATCTATGTATTGACTCATGTGTTCCGTATATGAGCTCACCCCTGTCACTATGGGCCTACCCGGAGATGCTGTTAAACTTTTATGCGTTTTAGGCAGGGCGTAAAATGTGGGGGTCTTTGGATTTTTAACCAGAATCGCATGGTAGGTGTCTTTATCTAAGGTACCATTATTATATGCCCTCATTAGTAGTTGAACAAAATCATTTTGAAGTGTGTTAATCATATCCTGGGGAATAGGTTTGTACCAATCTTTATTGTTGAGGATGGTCAAGCACATCTCTCTGTATTGTTCCACATCCATTACCACTACATTACCTCCTTTGTCGGAGGGTTTCACTATGATGTTGTCATTCTGACTTAGAGAGGATAAGGCCTGTCTTTGTTCGTGAGTGAGATTTCCAAAGCCATTATGATGTATCTGTATTGCTTCAATCTGTCTGGATACTTGAGTGATGAAAGCTGCAATGTTGGGGTTAGTCTGTAAAGAAGGAAATGTGTCCGACTTCTTTATGATCACCTGAGTTGAAGATCTATCTACAGTTAGAGTGGGCGGGTTAGCCGCACAGATACTAGTTGTGTGTGAAATAGGAGTAGGTGTAATATCAGTGTTTATAGTCTTCTCAAAGGCCTCATTTTCATCCAAGAGGTCCATGAGGTCTTTGAGTGCTCGGAAATCACGTACTTTGTTCCCTAAGCGCATTATCCTGTTTCCTCCTCTTTCTCTCCTCATCAAAAAGATATTTGTACGTTAACTTTCTTCCAAATAAATTTAGATCCTTTATGAGATCAAAATGATTCATTTCTTGTGTCGGACAGAAGGTGAGGCCGAGAGAGAGAACCCCTCTTTCGGCTTCTGTGAGAATGTATGATGATAGATTGATAACACCTAAGTGTGTGGTTATTGGGTCAACTTGATTACAAAGGGTTCTAAGGTGCCTTTCGTTGGTATTGTGTCTTTTGGGGTTTTCACCACTCCTAGTTGGTTGTCTATCAGGCCTAAAAAACCATCATCGACATCCTGAACTTGTTCAGTGGGTATATGAATGTGTGCCATAAGTGTAGTAGAGATAGTCTTAGGACTTACAGAGCCGTCACCTTGACGCGTGTGCATACAAACAGAAAGTGTTTTTGCCTTGGGGAGTGTATAATTAGATTTCATGTTCCTAGATTCGTGTTCGATAGCACGTTTCTTACCACCACCTTGTGCCTGTGTACCATCACCAGATTTGAATCTCTTGCTTGTCTGTCGATGTCTCCAGTGATTCGAGTGCGTATGCTGTGAAAATTGAGAGAAATTAGATGTGTTTGATGAATCAGATTCCAAACTTACATAGTCATAAACAACATTACTTGTGTTCTGTTTATACAAACGAGGACGTCTTGGTCCTCCAGAGGGCCATTTGTATGCTGTATTATTACTAAATGCCAATTTATCTCGTGAGAATTTTTGTTCTTTTTTGGAGCTCAAATCAAGGTTGTATTTTTCTAAGTATTCCTGGAGTATATTATTTTTCGTAGTAAATTCCGGGAGTGAACATAATGTTTGGTTCTTAAAGTATAATGATTTGATCTCATCATTTAATTCCGCCATTTCATTACGGTACTGGTCCAATAATATAGATATCATGTGCTTAGAGCATTGTTTCAAAATTTTCTCCCAACTTTCCCTAAGCTCAGGGGAGATTGTTCTAAGATTAGGGAAAATTGGGACTCGTAAACCGATAGGATTTAAATCCTCCTCGTTGTATCGTTCAAAATATTTAATGTGCCAATGCAAGTTGGATTTTCTAGTCAAACATTTCTTAAGTTTTTGGAAGAAACTATCCATATCCATAGAGCCTACTGTGTCCTCCTTAGCACTTTTCTGAATCCTCATCATCAAACCTTCCCAGGATGTGCCCAAATAGTCCGCCATATTGAAAAAAAGGTTATATATATATAAAAGTACCTTATTTTGTTCTCTGTCTAAATTAAAAGACAGAGGAATGTAGGGAGCTCTAACAGAAATGGGTGGATAACACCCTAAACACAAAATGTAAACCAATAGGAGAACTAGCCCTGGTGTGCCATAATCCAAAAGAAACAGAAAAAAGGGGGAATGGTATAGCAATAGCTTGACCAAAAAATTGCGGACTTTAAAGGCACATGAATGGATAGGCAGTGATTGCTTAAAAAGTAAACATTTTTATTGATTTGTCTAAAACAAACATATATGTAAATACATACAACAACGTATTAAAAGAACATGCAGAGGGGTGCAATCCCTCAATATGGATTCATAGTAAATATAGTGGGTTCATTATCGCTACACAAGACATAATTGTTTGAAGGTGTTTTTTTAAATGTTCTGTATTTTTCTTTTTAATTGCAAAAATAAAAAACCCAGTGGTGATCAACTACCACCAAAAGAGAGCTCTATTTGTATAAAAAAATTATATACATTTTGTTTAGGTACAGCGTTGCATGACTGCACAATTGCCAGTTAACGTAGGGCAGTGCTAAATAGCAAAAAATAGCCTGGTCATGAAGGGGGTAAAATCTTCCGGAGCTGGAGTGGTTAATTGTTAACAGAGCCCCGAACATAGAAGCAAATATGCACCTACACAAAAAAGGTGCGATAAATGTGGCAAAACGCATGTTAAAAAACATGCTCCATGAGCAACATGGCCCATGTTTGTCACCTATTGGGCAGCCCATTAATATCAGTTAGCTGACCTATGCATGTCACTGGAAAAACACATCAAAAACATGCACTCCTAATACGCTAGGTGTGACTGGGGCCTGAAAGTGAAAAATGTGTGTTTAAAGCCTCTGCACCCTGAGCTGCAAATGGATTACAAGAGCAATGACAGTTAAGTGTCTCTGCCCACTCCCTCACATGTACTTTTATAAAGCTGGCCATACACTATACAATTTGATTGCACAATCCCTGTACCATTTCCTTTAGATTTTTTCAACTGATGTAATAGGAGGACCCATTTAAACAATCCACTCAATTTGTATCAAATCAGGCAGGTCCTTGCACTACATACAGTGGTGATCGAAAGTTTGGGCACCCCAGGTAAAAATTTGTATTAATGTGCATAAAGAAGCCAAGGAAAGATGGAAAAATCTCTAAAAGGCATCAAATTACAGATTAGACATTCTTATAATATGTCAACAAAAGTTAGATTTTATTTCCATCATTGACACTTTCAAAATGACAGAAAACAAAAAAATGGCGTCTGCAAAAGTTTGGGCCCCCTGCAGAATTTATAGCATGCACTGCCCCCTTTGCAAGGCTGAGACCTGCCAGTGTCATGGATTGTTCTCAATCATCATCTGGGAAGACCAGGTGATGTTACTCTCAACGGTTTTAAATGCCCAGACTCATCTGACCTTGCCCCAACAATCAGCACCATGGGATCTTCTAAGCATGAAACTGAAAATAGTTGACGCTCACAAAGCTGGAGAAGGCTATAAGAAGATAGCAAAGCATTTTCAGATGTCAATATCCTCTGTTCGGAATGTAATTAAGAAATGGCAGTCATCAGGAACAGTGGAAGTTAAAGCAAGATCTGGAAGACCAAGAAAAATATCAGACAGAACAGCTCACAGGATTGTGAGAAAAACAATTCAAAACCCATGTTTGACTGCACGATCCCTCCAGATAGATCTGGCAGACACTGGAGTTGTGGTACACTATTCCACTATAAAGAGATACTTGTACAAATATGGTCTTCATGGAAGAGTCATCAGAAAAAAACCTCTTCTACGTCCTCACCACAAAAATCAGTGTTTGAACTTTGCAAATGAACATATAGACAAGCCTGATGCATTTTGGAAACAAGTTCTGTGGACCAAGGAGGTTAAAATTGAACTTTTTTGCCGGAATGAGCAAAGGTACGTTTGGAGAAGAAGGGGCACAGAATTTAATGAAAAGAACCTCTGTCCAACTGTTAAGCATGGGGTTGGATAAATCATGCTTTGGGGTTGTATTGCAGCCAGTGGCACAGGGAACATCTCACGAGTAGAAGGAAAAATGGATTCAATAAAATTTCAGCAAATTTTGGATGGTAACTTGATGCCATCTGTGGAAAAGCTGAAGTTAAAGAGAGGATGGCTTCTACAAATGGATAATGATCCTAAACACACCTCAAAATCCACGGGGGGATGACATCAAGAGGCCTTCACAATCTCCTGACCTCAACATAATTGAAAATCTCTGGATAGACCTTAAAAGAGCAGTGCGTGACAGACAGCCCAGAAATCTCAAAGAACTGGAAGACTTTTGTGAGGAACAATGGGCAAAGATACATCAAACAAGAATTGAAAGACTCTTGGATGGCTACAAAAAGCATCTACAAGCTGTGATACTTGCCAAAGGGGGCAGTACAAGATATTAACTCTGCAGGGTGCCCAAACTTTTGCAGATGTAATTTTTTTGTTTTCTGTTATTTTGAAAGTGTAAATGATGGAAATAAAATCTAACTTTTGTTGACATGATATAAGAATATCTAATCTGTAATTTGATGCCTTTTGGAGATGTTTCCATCTTTCCTTGGCTTCTTTATGCACATTAATACAACTTTTTACCTGGGGTGCCCAAACTTTCGATCCCCACTGTATATATATATATATATATATATATACACTGGCTGATCTATTAATATATAAAACGCACACTCTACTAACTACCTTTCCTAATCTCACTCCTATCTCATCCTCTAACACATTACAACAGCTGCCATGTAAGCAGCAGCCTTATATAGTTAGGGGCGTGCACTTAGCCCCTGAACCATGATTGGCTAAAGGCACCCTGCCTTTGGCCAGTCATGGCTCTGACAGAACATTGTGCTGTGATTGGCCAAAGCATACAGGTGAGGGTGCATGCTTTGGCCAATCACAAGCATTGCATTATGGGGGGAAAATTTCTCACGAATGGCCACGTTTGTTCGTTGTTCTGCAAACGAACGAACACCCGATATTCGAGTCGAATTTACGTTTGACTCGAACTCGAAGCTCATCCATAGTGTACATAGTGTCCTTTTAAATTCCACTTTTTAATTCCAGATTTTTCCATCTTTCCTTGGTTTCTTTATGCACATTAATACAAATTTTTACCTGGGGTGCCCAAACTTTCGATCACCACTGTAGGTGTTAGTAGATCTAAAGGAGATTGTACAATCAGATTGTAAAATGAATGGCAATTTTAAAGGAAGAAGTAAGAAAGTGGGTGGAAGTAAAAAGGTGGGTACTCGAAGACTCCACCAACTGACACTTCTTGGAAGAAAATAACAATCTAAAAGGCCACATCCAAAATGAACAGTAAAAAATAGCATTAAGCTCAACACCCAAAAAAGTGTGGGAAGTTCTTTTAGTGCATTTGTTACACTTAGGGCAGCCCATTCAGGAAACGGGCTGCCCTATGCTGTCACATTAAAAACGCACATTAGCATTTTAAAAAAGTTTGAATATGTTGCATTTTTTTTGCATTGAACACCACTCGAACCTGGAAAAAAGCATAAAAAATGCACTGGAGTGTGTTACTGCCTGCATTTTCTCTTGGTTGCTAGGAGCTGGCACTCCTCTGGTGCCCTAACAACAATGAGTCGTCACTTTTGTCAGCAGCAGGGATAAGTCATCGGTTGTTAAGAGCAGGCACTCGCCGGCTTCCTAACAACACTGAGACATATCTGCTGTCAGGGACAGGTAACTCACTCCCACTTCCAGATGGATCACTTCAGTGGATCCACCAGAAGTTGTCCTCCTTCCCCAAAACTTGCTGGGACACAGTTTGTGCATGCCCAGTGAGAAGCCTGCTGTGAAGCCTCAAGGAGTCACAGCAGGCTGACCACAGTTGGCATGCTGGCAATGGGGACCTAAAGACAGGTGAACAAACAGCTCTGGTGTAGACAGCGCTGGATTCCTAGACAGGTGAGTGCCTGCCTATTAAAAGTCAGAAGCTACAGTTTTCGAACCTGCTAACTTATAATTTTGTGAATGAGGCCAAAGACCGTGAAACTTTCATGGTAAAACAAAATTCGGTGTAAACCGAAAAAGGAACTGCGCAAATGGAGTGATATTTAACAATGAATATATAAATGTGAAAAATTAGGGAATTTCTTCCTCTAGCGAGCAGCAATAAAAACGTGATAACGCAATATGTGACAGTGAATATAGGTTATTGCGCTCAGCAGTAAACTCACAATAAAGTGCTAGTGCATAAATAATATCACTAGAATCAACATAAACATATGAACCAATTATTTAAAAGTGAATATTCCAATGAATATAACAATAATAATAAACAAAGTCCTTAAAAAGTGCTCGGTGCAAACTTTAAGTTCCAGCAGCAAATACAATTGGACTTGATGTGAAATGCCTTCACCAATCACCATACACCCAGTGCTCGGATAAAATACTTCTTACCAAAAGAAGTTGACCCCTTAGTTATAGGGGGTCATGATCGCAATGTATCTCCACAAGAGCTCCAAATTCTCCTATTACAGTCTTCACATCCAGTGTGTGACAAGCCAGAAGTATACAGATAACTCCGAGACTCCGGACAATATTAAATACATAACCAACATTTGACCTAATGTTCTTGCAATGAAAGAGCAGCTAAAATCTAAGCTGGTAGCAATAACTTTCATGGTAAACTGATCCCAAGATAAACTTACTTTGTAGGTGACTGAGCATTTTTACTTGCTTTCTGCATAGCCACAATCATGAAAGCTCTTCTGTTGATGCTGTGGTCTGAACGTGATCAAATCCTACTCACATCTACCTTTAGTATCTATGGACACCTTCACATTGATAGATTTGATTCCAAAGTATAATTGATGGGAGTTTTTTTTACAGGTAAAGCTACTGGTTTATTTAGCTGTCTGTTAATTCTTGATGAAATTAATTGTATCTTTTCTTTCTTACCAGACAAGGCGACATACTATTGCCACCCTATTACCAGCCTGAAGAAGATGACGAGATGCCATTTATCTGTTCTTTATCTGGTGATAATGGAATCATGGGATGCCATGAGATCCCACCTCTAAGGGATCATGGTCATGAATGCTGTCTAGATAAAGAAGACTATTATTATTACAACTCCATCCATCAGGAGTTCAATGTCAGTGGCATGTGTGTCAATTGGAATCAGTACTATAACGTCTGTCGTACCAGCAACACAAACCCTCATAAGGGTGCCATCAATTTTGACAACATTGGTTATGCTTGGATAGTTATTTTTCAGGTACATAACATTTTAATTTTATATTGGTAAATCCTTTTAGAATGCTATGGATTGCAAAAATAAGTGGAAAACCTGACAAGTTACTGTCTTGGAAAAAACTTCATATAAGAAAATAGATTTGGAGAGTGAAGTAGGCAACAATTAATTAAAGTGATGAAACATTTCTAAATTTGATATATTGAATAACAGTTACATTGGAAAAGAGAGAGGGGTTGTATTAGAGAAAATAATTATTGCTCATTCAAATTACAGTAAAAGATCTGCAGCTTTGCTGCTCTATTTCCAATAATGTTGACCAAGTAAAATTCAGTTAAAATCAAATAAACCCACAAAAATATGTGTAGTTTTCATATATAAATTAAATATTCATATACAAAGTCCAAATGTGAAATATAGAACATTTAGTTTCCAAAGGAAATGTGAAAAAGGGGACCACATCCAGCAACATAAACCATTAGAAGCTGAGAATATACTAGGCCATCTGGTGGAAAAACTAAGGGTGCTCACATCCCTAAAGTATAACAACAAAAACAAGGAATTCCCTCTGAATTAGATTTTAAAGGGCAATAATATAGAGTACGGAAATATCAAGGAAGATTTAAAAAAAAAAAATGGTTGTGTAGTTTATAATATACTATTGCCCCTTAAAATCCCATTCAGAGTGAATTTCCTTGTTTTCGTTATTAGAAGCTGAGGGTATCTTGGAAAGAGCTGAGAGATACTCCACCAGCTAACACCATACAGGCTTACCAGATAGCCATGACCTTCTAATTACAGAAAGGTCAGAATAGACATCGACCAAAAGGCCTCAAAGGGATCTTCTCAAATAAAATCCTCGGAAAATTAGATATGCTCCACTCATAATAAAGATGCATTCAGCGGAATTCCTCAATAATACGTCAATCTATGTGTTTTCATGCCATCTCTAAAGCTGAGGCTCTGAGAATACTTAATTAATACTGTTGATTGGACCACATGAGATGCCACTTCCTTTAAAGAGCTGAAGCCACTTAGAGGTCGTTTTTTAAAATTTCAAGAAGACATTTTCGGTACTGGACTCTAAGTTTTTTGGTCTTGAATCTTGGATCACTAATACGTTTAGGTAAATTCAGGATCTGTATTTGAGCTGGAAGCACATAACCACCAGAGAGATCAAGCAGTCACCAATTGCTTCTGTCTTGTACTAACAAGCCAGGCTCCCAGTCATTAGTACAAGACAGGAGCTATTGGTGGCAGCTTGATCTCTGTGGTGGTAATGTGCTTCCATCTCAAATGCAGATTCTGAATTTACCTGAACGTATTAGTGATCCAAGATTCAAGACCAACAAACTAGTCCAGTACATAAAATGTCTCTTTGAAATTCTAGCACACAGTTCTCAGAAAAAAACAACCTCAGAGTGGCTTTAGCTCTTTGAAAGAAGGGGCATCTTGTATGGTCAAATCAACAGGATTAACCACTTGCCGTCTGCTCACGTTGAGCCTACTGCGGCAAAGTTGTTCATTATCGTCTGGCGACGTAGACCTACGTCGCCAGACACTCCCCTTTCTCGGTGGCGTGCACGCGCTGCCGGAGGCTCGCTCCCGCTGTATTCAGTCACAGCGGGAGTCGGGCCAGGGGAGGAGCAGCGGCGATCGCCGCTGCTCTTCCCCGATCGTCGGGGAATCAAGTGTGGAGATCCGCCTGCTTGTGTAAACACAAGTGGGCGGATCTCCTAAGTGACAGGCAGGGTCAGATTGCAGGTTTCAGCATAGTTGAACCCTCGATCTGTCCTTGTGTCACACAGTCACCTTCCCCCACACACGTTAGTAAGCACCAGGCATACATTAACCCCTCCCTCTCCAATAAAATTAACCCCTTCCCTGCCAGTGTCATTTTTACAGTAACAGTGCATATATATAGCACTGATTACTGTAGTAATGTCACTGGTACCCCCAAAAGTGTCAAAAATGTCAATCAAGGGTCCGATCTGTCCGCCGCAATGTCGCAGTCCCGCAAAACAATCGCAGATCGCCGCCATTACGCGTTAAAAAAAAAACACCAAAAATGACAGAAATCTTTCCCTTTGTTAGTAAACGCAATAACTTTTGTGCAAACCAATCAAAATACGTTTATTGTGATTTTTTTTTACCAAACATAGGTAGCATAAAACAAATTGGCCAAAAATTTAAAAATAAAATAGATTTTTACATTTTTTTGGGGGGGAATTTCATATAAAAAATTTTAAAAATATTGTTTTTTTTTTCAAAATAAACGCACTTTTTTTGTTTATAGCGCAAAAAGTAAAAATTGCACAGGTGATCAAATACCACCAAAAGAAAGCTCTGTTTGTGGGAAAAAAAGGACGTAAATTTAGTTTGGGTACGGCGTCGCACAACCGCGCAATTGTCAGTTAAAGTCGCACAGTGCCGAATCGCAAAAAGTGGCCCAGACGTAAGACAGCAAAATCCTCTAGTGGTAAAGTGGTTAAGCAAGTATTCTCAAAACCTCAGCTTTATAGATGGCATGAAAAAGAAGGATGGAGGTATGATTGATGAATTCCCCTGAATGCATCTTTATGATGAGTGGATTTTGAGGATTTCATTTGAGAAGTTCTCAATGAGGCCTTTTGGTCGATGCGCATTCTGAGTTTTCTGTAATTAAAAAGGTCATGGCTATCTGGTTAGCTTGCATGGTGTTACCTGCTGAAGGATCTCTCAGCTCTTTTCAAGATACCCTTAGCTTCTAATGGTTTATATTGATGGATGTGGTCACCTTTTTCACATTTCCTTTGGACACTAAATTTTCTATATTTCACATTTGGGCACTGAAGGTGATTGGCTCAATCCCACCTCTTAATAGTCCCTGACTAAAGTCAAGACTAATCTGTTCTGTGTAAGGGCGGAGTCTGCGGGAGGAAACCTCTGCCTCTGAAATAAATCAACTAGTCAGAGTTTCATACAAAGGCTTACTCGCCGGTTTATTATGTTTCAAAACTATATATACATGCATCATCAAAATGGATTGGCCTAGGGTACATTCCTTATAAGGGGATATAAACTAATCAATTTCAAGCTATACGAGCTATAGGAAACACGCTCCATTTATGGACATTAACTTATTCAGTAGATTCTATTGGTTAATAATGAAAGCTTAGACATTTCTGATCTCATCCACAGAAAGAAGAACTAGAAGGCGACGGTATTCTACAGGAAACAGATAGTATAATTAGAACATGCTATAATGTGTCAATTGCGGGATATGTGCAGAAATCTATGTCTTAAATGGAGTTTAAATACATAGATATACAAAATGGATACTAAATGGATACTAAAGATGGAGGAGCATGTCCCACGCTCCTACAGACACTAAATGTTCTATATTCCACATTTGGGCAGCCCCTCTTTTTGCATTGAAAAGATCCTGTCTTGTTGTCAAAGTAGGACCGTATGTCCATGGGTCTTTTGTTGCGTATACTCTTTATCTTGCCAGGTGCAATGATGTTTTTACTGTATGTGTCCTTCTAAAAGTAACTTGGGGGGCAGAAGGAAGAATGGGGCCAAACCTAGGATCCATATGTAGAAGGGGCCTATTTTTATGTTATATTTAATTATTATTTTATTTTTTTTTTTTATTTTAATTTTATTTTTTATTACATTTCTCTGTAGGATATACAATTTAATGAATATAATTCTACTATATTGTCTAGGGTGTTTACGTTTTATGCTTGTGTATTATTAATGTTATTTATATGGTTATGCTGGAGGAGGAGAAATGAGATCATTCTGCCTTTAGGAACCAATTTGGCTCCCCATGTAATTTAAAGTCTCATAGGCTGCCTTTGTCACATGACCTGAATTTGGGCCACACCTGAAACGTATTGTCATGTGACCACAGTAGCCATGACGTCGCATCTGATGCACTGTCCAGAAGCTTCAGCTATCCATTCTCTGCCTGAGTCTCCCGGGATTGTCCTGGGATTGATCGGCGAGCCCGCAGCCTTTTTGCACAGCCTTAGGCTCCATGTACACGGGACGTTAGAAAAAAGTCCTGCAAAGCTAGTTTTGATGCCAGGAAAAAGCTCCCGTTAAACGTGCTTTCAGTAGCTTTTTCCATCTGCGTTATTGCACGTTTGGCCACGTTGCTTTTAGCAGCGTTTTTTCTGCCTCCATTCAAAATCAATGGTTCCCTATGGGAGCCTATTGAATTGAATGGAAGTCACACCGCAAGTCGGATCAGGATGATCCGACTTGCGGCGTGACTTTCGCTGTGAGAATCTTGAGGGGGAACTCCACGCCAAAAATGGGAAAAAAACCTGCGTGGGGGTCCCCCCCAAAATCCATACCAGACCCTTATCCGAGCATGCAGCCCGGTAGGGTAGGAAGGGGGAGGGGACGAGCGAGCGGCCCCACCCCCCCTGGACCATACCAGGCCACATGCCCTCAACATGGGGGGTCATTGGTGCTTTGGGGCAGGGGGAGCTCTGCACCCCTCCACCTCAAAGCACCTTGCCCCCATGTTGATGGGGACAAGGGCCTCATCCCCACAACCCTGGCCGGTGATTGTGGGGGTCTGCGGGCAGGGGGCTCATCGGAATCTGGAAGCCCCCTTTAACAAGGGGGCCCCCCAGATCCCGGACCCCCTCCCTATGTGAATGGGTATGGGGTACACTGTACCCCTACCCATTCACCCCATAAAAGGCAGTGTATGGAAATAACGACAGGAGACGTTTTGGAAAGTTTATTAAAAATCTTCATCTGTTCTTCTCTGCTCTGGTCTTCTCCCTCTCCTGGTCTTCTCCTCTTTTGCTGTCCGCTCTTCTGCTCTTTTGCTGTCCACTCTTCTGCTCTTTTGCCCTCGGCTCTTCTCTTCTCTTCTTCTTCTTCTTCCTCCAGTCCTCCTCCGACGATGTCTCCGATGATTATACCGGTCTCCGGTCTCTGCAGCTTGTTATATAGCCATTGTGGGCGTGACCCCGATGACGTCATCGGGAGGCCCCGCCCCCTCATGCCACAGATGACGTCATCCTGATCCGACTTGCGGTGCTGCGACTTCCATTCAAATCAATAGGCTCCCATAGGGAACCACTGATTTTGAATGGAAGAAAAAAAACGTATAACGTGGCTGAACGTACGTTCATCACGTTCGGTCATGTTTGGTCACGTTCGGCCGCGTTTCTGCGTTTGAAACGCCGGGAAACACACGTTTGAACGCAAATAATTGCGTTCCAAAAAACGTCCCTGAACTTAACTGCCTGCAAATGACTGTAAACGACCCTGTGTACATGGACAGATAAGATAAAATGTAGATGGGTTAGGGGCTTCTGAAAAAAAGCCCAACTGCTCCTAAACGGCCATTTACAACGTCCCGTGTACATGGAGCCTTATGTCATCTTTGGCTGCCAAATAAATCTCTGTCTTTTTGCAGCTTTGCCTATAAAATACATCCCTGGCTTTTCCACATGTGCCAGCAGTCCATCACAGCGGTTCACATTGGGCTCTTCACACAGCATCTGCTTTTTTCCATCTAGGAGAATGAGTAGGTTCACCTGGGAAGATGATCCCCCCTCTCCCCTCCAGCACCTGCTTGATTAATGGTATATGTGTTCAGCTTTTCAAATCACATCCATGTGGGATTATAGCAATATGTGATTGGCACTTACACAGTCCAGTCTGTTTACACAGGAGCCTTTTTTATCCTTTTTAGGTTTGTTGTTGGACCAATAAACATTTTTTATGTTTGTATTCACTGTGGTTTTGGTCTTCCACCTATGTGGAACATCAATTACCAGCCACCAGCTTTCACAACACTGGTTTGTGGCTGTACAAACTTATAGAATCCCTAAGCGCTTTCATTGAGGATCTTTGTGGTTAAATTGCCATGCTTGGCCATCATAATTGGTGCTCACGGCTCCCAGCTGCGAGGGATTTCAGTTTTGTTCCACCATTTTATGAACTGAGTATCATTGCATAGTGCTTGAATTGTCTATTTTGTAATTTAAATGACAGGGAATGTCTATTTTGTAATTTAAATGACAGGAAAACTCCAGGAAAATAGTGCCGTGGTTAGGATTCTAACCACCTCCCCTAGTGCTGCTAAGTGGGATTACTAACCACTTAGCCAGCGTGCTGACCTGCCCTATTATGCCTAGCTTCCAAAAATGTCTGATTACAGTTTGTTTCGATCTGATAGACTATCCATGTTGTAACACCTGGGGGTTGATTTACTAAAGGCAAAAAGGCTGTTCACTTTACAAGAATGTTCCCTTGGCTTAGTGAATGTGGTGAAAATTAATTTGCAAATACCAAATCCAGAGCAAAAATGATGAAAGCATGATAAGCATGGGAAATATCCCTTTCTTGTCAGTACAAAAGAGTATAGGTAACCTCATGATAGGGTTCCATCTATAGATATACTCTTAAATTCCTCAGTATCAGGATATGCTATACGCAAAATACACCAGTGATATCTGATACAAAAGAAACACTTACAGAACAGCCATGATACGGACATGCAAATGTACTTTTTGTTTAACTTAATCCATGATCACATGTCCCGCCAGCATAAGTCTTATCCTCTTATGTTCTGAGAAGAGGACCAACGTCATCACAAGGGGACAATAGGGGACCATTTGTCTCAGGGCACCATTACATCCCTAGAGTATTGGTCCCACACACCAGAAAGGGCAGCGGTAGGGGCCTGGATTGGGGGACTTATTTTTTGCTTCACAAGGTGAGGAAGCAAAAAAGACTGTCAGCATAAGCTAGAAAGAGATGGGAGGTAGAGATGGTAAAAATGCATTTTATTCTGGCATGGAGATTTAATTAATTTTCCTAATCTGATAACCTGGCTTTCATTATCGTACATCAAGGGTTACAAAGCCAGCTATAAAACATGACTACCTGGGTTGTGCACCACCTACAGGTGATTGGACACTGCCAAAAGAGGAAGTCCTTTCTTATAACACCTTTCCCACACAGGAAGGTGGTGGTCATTGATCTGCAGCTCTGCACAAGCACTACCATGTGCTCAAAGATGGTTCAAGACGGGGTTCAAGAGTTTGGTATTATTTGGATCTGTTCCTATGGCTATTTGTCATTTGCCTTAGCAGGGATATGACAGCAGATCTCTGGGATACCTGCCATTGACAAGAGGATCAGAAATGGAGACATTTTCTTTCCCCTTTCCTTTGGGGTGGGGAAGAAAGTAGTGTTGTTCCCTCTTCTGTGGACTCCATACATCATAGTACAAAGGAGGAAGCTCATAAAAATCCTCGCCTCTGTGGGATGAGGTGGTAAAAAGTTCACATTTCCCTTCTCTTGTACTCTCCTATCCTCTCTTCTTGTCTTCTTGATTAAAGTAGGAATGGGTGGACAATGAATAATAAGCAAACAATGCAGGACCTAGGGTGTGCTCAGGCCCAAAAGGTTTAGTGAATTTACTGTCCAAAATGGCGCATAATGATTTGAAGTTGCATTTCCTTGGTCTGCATTTCTAAAAATCCCACTCCTGGGTGCATGGTCCTCCAGTTATTCCTTTTTACATACTTATTTTGAGAGGGTGATATGTGGAATGGTTTCACCCTGGCAAGATGTGTGTACCTCTAAAGAGGTTTGCCCAGCTAAATCCTATGCAGGAAATACACTATATTGTCAAAAGTATTGGGACACCTGCCTTTACATGGCATCCCAGTCTTAGTCCATAGGGTTCAATATTGAGCAGGCCCACCCTTTGCAGCTATAACAGCTTCAACTCTTCTGGGAAGGCTGTACACAAGGTTTAGGAGAGTGTCTATGGGAATTTCTGACCATTCTTCCAGATGTGCATTTGTGAGGTCAGGCACTAATGTTGGATGAAGAGGCCTGGCTCGCAGCCTCTGCTCTAATTCCTCCCAAAGGTGTTCTGTTGGGTTTAGGTCTGGACTCTATGCACCCCAAACTCGCTCATCCATGTCTTTATGGACCTTGCTTTGTTCACTGGTCCAAATCATTTGGTGGAGGGGGGATTATGGTGTGTGGTTGTTTTTCAGGGGTTTGGCTTGGCACCTTAGTTCCAGTGAAGGAAACTTTTTAGGTGTCAGCATACCAAGACATTGTGGACAATTCCATGCTTCCAACCTTGTGGGAAACGTTTGGGGATGGTCCCTTCCTGTTCCAACATGACTGCACACCAGTGCACAAAGCAAGGTCCATAAAAACATGGATGAGCAAGTTTGGGGTGGAGGAACTTGACTGGCCTGCACAGAGTCCTGACTTCAACCCAAAAGAACACCTTTGGGATGATTTAAGGTAAAAACTGTGAGCCAGGCCTTCTCGTCCAACATCAGTGCCTGACCACAAATGCGCTTCTGGAAGAATGGTCAAACATTCCCATAAACACACTCCTAAACCTTGAGGACAACCTTCCCAGAAGAGTTGAAGCTGTTATAGCTGCAAAGGGTGGGCCAACTCCAATATTGAACCCTACAGATAAAGACCGGGATGCCATTAAAGTTCATGTGCGTGTGACGGCACTTTTGACAATATAGTGTAATTATGAATTGGTGGATGATGTTTTAGTCTTTAGGGTTCCAGCTGAATAATCCTTGGAAACATTGCTAAAGCATCCTTTGCTTTAGTCGAGTCTGCTACATAGCTGACTGTAGCAGCTATTGGTGTTTGCCAAAGTCTTAAATGCAGAATGAAGCATCTGGTTAAAGTTGAACACCACTGACAGTAAGGCTAACCTGGGTAAAGGTGTAGCAGATTCCCTCGGGTTTTCTATCTTACTGTGGATGCCAAAAGGCTACTATTCAGCAAATTTTGAGCTTAGGACTGTGCCCATCCACAAGCGTAGGATTTTTACTAAAATGCTGTACGCAAAGTCTTTCTCGCTTTGGAGGGGTTCCTCCACTCATGCTGATAGGGGAATATTGCAAGCATTTGAGAAAACATGTCAATGGCTATTACCCGACATAGTATCGCAGTATGATTGCTCTCAGTTGCAAGTTTGATTTTCAGGAATTCCCCTCCTTGTTTTCATGCTTTTAGGTATTTTATGGATCTGCAAAAAAATATGGTTGCTGTTGCAGACTGTTCATCACCTTGGGTTTTTAAGGAAGTGATCCTGCCAGTTCTAGAGGACAAAGTTTTTTGAGGTTCTGCTCAAACCTTGTTACACTTCCAAAGGATGAATGGTGAGATTTGTCTGATACTGGTCTCAAGTGTCTCAACGGTTTTCTCCACATACGAGAATGTGGAATGGAGTAAGTGCATGCAGTAGCAGCACTTTTCCAGCCAGAAGTGTTTTTTTTGTGGCATCAGGGGACATAACGATACTACCTACATGTCCTCCTGATCTTTTTTTCTCCTCACCAGAGGTTCTTTCAGTTGAAATGAAGGATGAGCATTTGTGGTCTTGGCCCCGGCTTACCTGCCAGGATTTTACCCAGCGTTATTGGTGCCCAAGCTTCTTGGCATGCATGGGCTCAGCTTTTTGGGCCTTTTTAGGACCCGTGGGTGCCTATTTGGAGGTACTCAGGAAGCAGTCTGTTCAGCATCTGAAGCACAATACATCTCTGATAATTTACTCTCTGGAGAGTTTGGCTGGTGCTTACTCTCTAGACGTCAGCATTAGTGCCAGCTCAGCATTTTGATACCTGGGCCTGCTCTTGGACACTTTGCAGTGAAGTTGATTCTTTCTCCAGGAAGATGCCTGGCTTGGAGAAATCAAGTGTCAGTTTATTCTCAGAATGTTAATGCTTCCCTCAATTCATCTTGGCATGAGAAATTGGGGAAGATGACTGCCTTGTTTGAGACTGTGTTTTTTTGCTCAGTTCTATTTTAGAACTTTGCAACTCAATGTTCGGTTGGCATGGGCAGTAGGATGCTTTAGTGTCCTTACATTTTATTGCTTATTGTCTAGACTGAGGGATGTCTCCCCTAAGGTTGGAAACAGGGAGATCTTTTCTCACTTTTCTTGGAACGTGCTGACTATTTATGCCAGCTTAGCAGGTTGGGAATTAGTTCTGGATCACCTTTCAGTGCAAGGAGCATGGTCTTCTAAGGAAAAGTCAGTCTTGGGCAGAGCTTTATGTCCCCTTATAGTCTGCAGTTCACTTGGGCAGTATGCCATGTCTCTACCAATTGGTAGGTGATTTTACCTGTCAACAATTGGCGCCAGAGGTGTGAACTCTCCTCCTGGAGATATTCAGGTCTCTCTGTCGGTATAGGACCATGCTAGAAGTGTATTGTTGACATTCAAATAATTGAGAAACTATATAGATGTGTTGCCAAATCCAGGGAACCTTGGGCATTTGC
The DNA here is from genome assembly GCF_965119305.1 of Pelophylax lessonae. Taxonomy (NCBI): domain Eukaryota; kingdom Metazoa; phylum Chordata; class Amphibia; order Anura; family Ranidae; genus Pelophylax; species Pelophylax lessonae. Next base: position 112,259,439 of record NC_138775.1, on the reverse strand, counting down.
AGTGGATGCCTTGGTGACATTGTGGAACCAGTTCTCCCTGACATAGCTCTTTTTTCTCCTTTACAGTTCTTTCAAGTCTGCATTAGCAGGATCCGGATGAAAGAACACTGGAGTTTTTGATCACACCAGCTTGCTCCAGGAGAACATGGTAATATGGTCTTCCCTCCTTCCTTATCTTCTCTGGCTTGGATGGTAGGGCTGTTAAAGCTAGAGAATTAGGGATGTGGGAGTGCCTGATTCAGTCATCCCTATCATCAGCCAAGAAGTATGCTTCAGGGAAGATTATGCAACATTGTGTTCACTTCCTGTGGGTGTTGCCTTAATCCCTAAACAAGTTGTGTAAAGAAAGAAACCCTCTATTTGGTGGGACTTTATGGCAACATAATTTTTCAAGTTAAGAAGATATCATCCAATAGGATATTGTAAAATGTAGTATTTATTATTGACAAAGAAACTACATAAGTAGTAAGTAGTGTGAATGGACATAATCAATATACATGTAAACATAAACAAAATAATAATTTTACAGACAATGTAAAATAGATATTGGACTACTGATTGGAGTGGTGTATAGTCCAACGCGTTTCGATAACAATACATATATACATATATCTTCATCAAGGATTTAATATGCCACTCCTGCAAGGCATAACAATAATCAATACAGTTGCACAATTACAAGAATTCATCAAATATCCATTAATTATACACATGCAATGAAGAGCGTACTCCCAAAAGGAGCATTCCCCCTTGTCTATTCATATGGATCTCCCCCTATGCATATCTCCACCGTAAAGATGCAAGAGCCAATGTGAATAATTTTCTCACTGATCCAGATGGTCTATACCTGGAAGTACATATGCCACTGTAAACTCCAGTCATGTACTTATAAATGAATATCTTCCATCCTATAGCCTGCTTAGTGACCCATAAAGCCTTATTGCTTACCTCCATGGAGTCAAAAACATTTCATATATATGTATATAGGGCCAAGAGGAAGATCAATGGAAGGACATTCAAAGGCGTATGATGTATAGGCATGAGATGCCTCTCACAGTTTTTGTGAACCGGTATCTCTGTAATCATTAAAAAAAATTATATGAGTATATAAATAAATATGAAAATAAACATTGTTGAATATAAATGAGAGTTCTATCCTGTGGATCTCTCTCTATTATTACTGGTCTGTGTCTTACCTCCAGAGGAACATAGATGTGAAGAGGAGGCCAGAAAGATATATGTAATATATAATAGCCCCGCAGTTCTAATAGTTGCTTGCAGATGGGAGATGTATCGTCCCCAACTTTTATCCCCTGCCGCTCCCTGAATAAATTTAATTGAAAAAAGGGGAGAGATCCAATGTAATGCCTATTGTCCAAAATACCGATGATGCCTTGCCCCCACAAAAAAAAAAAAGTAAAGAGAATATTCTCTTAATGGATTGTTACTTACTTATATATAAAGCCAATTCAGTGGGGAGTAGGTCCTGGGGACCCCGTGAAAAGCGTCCTCTTTCACTCATAAGGGAGAGAAATCCATCTCCCTAATGGCTCCCGGCGTCTCTTAAAAACACTGCACATGCGCTATACGGCATGACGAAGTGTATGCGGGTGTGTTGACATCACTTCCGAATATGCTGGCTTCCTAATCCCGCTGCTCCGAAAGCATCTTGTTGCTCGGCAACTTCTATTTTGTGTGTACACAGTTCTGCTCTTACTTACATGGGCTCAAATACGAGCCCATGATTCCTTAAAAACCCTCATGTTTATCATCCATCCTTGAGAGAAGGAATGGATGACTTGGATGGGATTATCTCTAGGGAGGAATATTTATTTAGAATTAACTGTGATTCAAAGAATAAATAAATAAAAAGGAACTTTTAAGGGTGAATGCCCCTACACTGGTAAAGGAGGTGCCCCACCCCCTTAGAGTCTGCAACAGACCCCAGTGGGGGAGAACAGCTCATATGCCCCAGTTGGAAAGGGTTGCTTAGACCCCTAGGGGCTTTCCAGTGCTGGGCATCAAAGTGGAGATGAAACATAATGGGGGAAAGAAAAGACCCAGAGAGAGGAAACCTGGCATGCAGGGAAGGGGGGGGGGTGAGGGGAAAAGGACGGGGGAAGGAGGGAGGAGGAAAGGAAAGGGAAAGGAAGGGGAAGACATCCTAGGGATACAAAGGTACGCATCATACATTGCATGTATATACAGTATACATATACTAAGAAACCAAAAGTAGGATATATGTGAACATATATTTAACATGACATTTGGCAGTAATATACATCAGATGAGAGGAATAGCCAGTGGCATTTAGGATCACTGGGAGGTCAAAAAACCCCCTTAGAAAGGATAGACTTCCTCCAAGTCATTTTCTCAAAGAAGTTATTTACCAAAGAACCCCTCCAAAAATTGTTATAAATAAATACAAAAAGAAAACTGACATATAATTGCTTTCCAAAATTCCCCTTTTAATCCGTTAAGCCTAAGGAAAAGCCCTCAAGAAAGGGTCTATAGCTCTCTGTTTCATTTAAGCCAGGGGGGTTGCCACAAGCCTAGCAATCCAGCGCATCTCTCGCTGGAGTAGCTGCTTGTTCCAATCACCCCCCCTGGCTGGTATATGCATGCGATCCAGGGCAAAAAAGGTAATTTTTGGGACTCTGTATTTATGGAATTTGGCCATTTGTCTGCCTAAGGGTAGGTATAGGTTACCAATTTTAATGCTTTGCATGTGTTTATGAACACGTTTTACAAACTCCTGCTTTGTCTTGCCCACATAGAATGAGCTGCACTCGCAGCGCATTGAATACACTACCCCTTTTGTCTTACAATTGACAAAGTGTTTTAAGAAAAACACTTTGCCATTGGGTAAGACTGGGGTTTTGCATTTGATGATTACTTGGCATTGTTCACAATTCCCACATGGAAAAGTGACGAAATCTCGGCAAGGATCCCTTCTGTTTTCGCTCTTGTATTCGCTTTGTACTAGGTTCTCCTTAAGAGAACCAGCTCTCCAATATGTGATGGAGGGGGAGGAAGCAACTCATTTCTGGAGAATGGGGTAATCCATTAGGATCCCCCAATGTTTTCTAATAATTTTATAAATGTCTTGATGTTCTGTAGAATAATTTAGTATAATTCTTGGAGGATTCTTGATGGCCTGTGTTTTCTTTTGATCTTGTTCTTTAAATAGCAAAACCTGTCTTTTGAGATTACTAACTCTGTTAAAGGCCTTTCTAAGACAAGTCTTAGACTTGTCTAAGAATAGTCTCTCTGCCTAAGTCTGCAGGTTAGTTGGTCCGCCTCAGTTTTAAAGTCCTCATCCGTGGAGCAATTATGCTTGATTCTTAGATACTGGCTAAAGGGTATTGACATTTTCAATGGCTCATGGTGGAAAGTCTCCGCATGCAACAAAGTGTTGCCTGCTGTTTCCTTTCTAAAGAGCTTGGTGATTAATTGTCCTTCACTTCCTTTTATAATGCTTACATCTAGAAAGTCTACCCGACATGGATCATACTTCATAGTAAAAAACAGATGCATGTCGTTTTAATTAAACTTTTGTAGACATTCTTCACAGGGCCATCCCAAACCAGGAAGATATCGTCGATATACCTCTGCCACATAAGAAAGTGGCAGGAGTATATCGGCAGGTCCTCACTGGAAAGGAAGTTTTGCTCCCACTAGGTACAGATTGGTGTATGATGGGGCACAACAAGTCCCCATCGCCACTCCCTGTACCTGGAGGTAGTGGGAGCCCTGAAAAAAAAAGACATTATGGTAAAGTATGAATTCCAAAATGTCTAAGATAAATAGGTTATAACTCCATTCCTGTAGCCTTCTTTGTGGCAAGATGGTTTTTATTGCATTGAGGCCTTTATTATGAGGAATGGAGTTATATAAGGATTCCACATCCACAGTCACCAGTCCAGAAGAGCATCTTGTGGTATTGTCACATTTTCCAAGAATTGTAGCATGTGAATAGTGTCTTTCGTGTAGGATGCAAGACTGGTGACATGTGGTCTGAGATGGGCATTGACTATATGGCTGGCTTTCTCAGAAATACAGCCATTTCCCGAGACAATAGGTCGACCCGGTGTCTTGTGGATCTTGGGAAGGGTGTAAAATGTGGGAATGCGGGGGTGTTGTGTCCGCATATATTCCCACATTTCCACAGTAATTATTCCATCTCCCTTGGCTTTGTCAACAATTACATAGTATTGTTTATTATATTCTTCAATGATTGAAAGTGGTATCTTGCGATAGCACGATTTATTTCTAAGGAGTTTGAGACACATTTCCTCGTAGTCCTGATTATTCATCAGAACTATGTTGCCTCCTTTATCACTCGGTTTTATAGTGATGTGTGAATTCATTTTGAGGGATTTTAGGGCCAAACATTGATCTGGAGACAGGTTGTCCAATGCTGGGCCTACCCTTAAATGCTCAATATCCTTAGTCACGTCTCTAACAAAAGGTGATAGGGTAGGGTTTTGGCTAAGTTGAGGAAATCTATGTGATTTTTTTCGAAAAATTTTTTGTAGTAATTTCTTCTAAATTTCTTGCAGTTACTTCTTCCTCATTAGATGAACTACACAGATTATTCCAGATAGCTGGATCATCATATCCACTTTCTTGTAGCAGTAAATTCAGATCACGGAGTGCTCTAAATTCAGCCGCTTTTAGTTTTTGATCTTGATTTTCTACTACTTCCGTCTGTTTAAAGAATTTGCTTTTATAGAATAGATCTCTGGCGAATAAATTGATATCCTTGATTATCTCAAACTTGTCCATTTTTTTTATTAGGGCAAAAGGATAGACCCAGCATTAGAACCTGTTCCTCCATTTCTGATAAAGTGTACGAGGATAGGTTAACTATTGTTAATCCCCCTTCTCCATTACCTTCACTACGAAGGAATCCATGCCTGTTTGCGTCCTCGGTGTCTGCCTTGTATTGGGCTTGCCTAGAAAAACCCCCTTATTTGCGTTACCTTGTGTTTTTCTTGGTTTACGTGTGTCCACTAGTGAGCTGTCAGATTGGGAGCCTTGTGTCTCTTTATCATGAGGGATACCCACCACCATTATCATCGAGTGTTGTATCTATTGTTGGTGTAGCCGATGTGCGCCTTCTATTTGAAGATGCGGTTTCCTTGTTGCCTTTTTCTTTCTTTTTACCTCACTGAACAACATTTTTTCTTGAGTATTCTTGTGTCTCTATTTGGGAAGAATTGGAAACAGAAGAATCAGATGAATAGTAAGCATTGCATTGCTCCTTCCTTTAATGATTACACAGATACCGGTTCACAAAAACTGTGAGAGCATATCTCATGCCTATACATCAGACGCCTTTGAATGTCCTTCCATTGATCTTCCTCTTGGCCCTTTATACATATATTTGAAGTGTTTTTGACTCCATGGAGGTAAGCAATAAGGCTCTATGGGTCACTAAGCAGGCTATAGGATGGAAGATATTCATTTATAAGTACATGACTGGAGTTTACAGTTGCATATGTGCTTCCAGGTATAGACCATCTGGATCAGTGATAAAATTATTCACATTGGCTCTTGCATCTTTACGGTGGAGATATGCATAGAGGGAGACCCATATGAATTGGATTCTAGGTATGCTACCAAATGGGGGGATAGACAAGGGGGAATGCTCCTTTGGGGAGTACGCTCCTCATTGCATGTGTATAATTAATGGATATTTGATGAATTCTTGTAATTGTGCAACTGTATTGATTATTGTTATGCCTTGCAGGAGTGGCGTATTAAATCCCTGATGAAGATATCTCCATATATGTATTGTTATTGAAACGCTTTGGAACTACACACCACTCCAATCAGTAGTCCAATATCTATTTTACATTGTCTGTAAAATTATTATTTTGTTTATGTTTACATGTATATTGATTATGTCCATCCCCACTACTTGCTACTTATGTAGTTTCTTTGTCAATAATAAATACTACATTTTACAATATCCTATTGGATGATATCTTAACTTGAACAATTATGTTGCCATAAAGTCCCACCAAATAGAGGGTTTCTTTCTTTACAATGCTTCAGGGAAGATTTGCTACAGGTTCAGGAATTCCTTGTCATATTTGTTTATTGGAAAGAGAACAAATAAATATTACAATCCAGTGTAAATAAGTACAGGTATAACATCTGTACAGTATGAACTATCGCCAATCAGTTTAATCCAAGTGGTAAGTCAAAGGAATAAATCATACCATGCGCAAGTCAATTAGGCCCACAGAGGTGTCTAGCCAAGGGCAGGAATTCAGATAACAAAAATAAATTACGGTTAGTTGGTAGTGGGCCCCAGAGCAAGTCAAGAGGTGGAGATAATTTTGGATATATTGAGTAAGGACACCACATAGCCAAACTGCTTTAGCAACATGTTTGTATTAGCCATATACACACAATTATACAACAGGTATTTGTATAGGTGATAGTATAATGAAAAGAAAAGCTGAGAAAGACTCCGGTGAAAAACAAGAGGAAAAGGAATAACCAGGTTTTGGGGATGAAGGAACCCTCTTTTCTCAAGAACCTCCTACCTCGAGGATGTTCGACTTACTGAAGGAATACTAGCAGGTGAGGTCCAGGAATTCCTATGTGGTATGGTGTTAGAGTAGGAAGTTCATCTTCACCAATTTGTTTGGGGTCAGGATTTCCGGTTTTCTCCAGTTGGAGTGGATAGAGATCTGTCCTAAAGTATTATCAAAGTGCAGTTTTCATCTCAAATACATTTGGTTAGCCTGAACCACCTCCAATGAGTGAAGGGCCTAGTCTCCTGGAGACTGAGGCCTAGGAAAAAAAAAAGGCAAAACAACGCCGTGGTTCAGATGGGAAAAATAACCACCTTCAGCAAGACTGATGGCTAAGGTCATTGTTAGGAGTTGTGTAGAAAGATTTCCAGGCCTGTGGCCCGATGGGGGTCTGCCATTAGTACCGGTATTCTCTCCAGCCCATGTGAGCTGCGACCCTGGGTGTGATAACTGAAGCAGCGACAACTCCGGCATCTTTGTTTGTGTTTTTTTTTATTTGGTTTAAAGGGGATGGGAGAAGGGAATGAGTGGGATACTCCTTGAGGCTTGAACTAATTACATGTGGGACATTACTTCTAAAAATGCCCATGGGCGCTTCCTTGACGCCAGCCAGTGCCAGCCAACGCTCACTAATGCTGTGGATATCCTGTAGAACACAGAAGTGCTGAATCCTCGACTATTAGTCCAGAAGATCCAGGACTGAGAACTGTAGAACTCCTGACACTGTTGTGCTGTATAAGTTACTGAATACTGTCCCCCCCCCCCCCCCGCTTTGACCAGCTTGAGGTAGTATGAAGTAGAACTCTGTATAGCTGTACTAGCAACTGACACACTCTGTACAATTCAGGGCCCAACCGCAGGTGCCCCCTTTAACTTGAACTCTTCAGGGTCCACTGACTATTTACCCCCTCTGTAGCTTCAGGGTCCTCAACCTAAGGCACCCCCTTTACAGCTAGCTGACTCTGGATCCCAGAACCTCTTCCGGAGTGGTCCCCTTTAACTTCAGGCAGACCCCAGGGGCAATCCTCAGTACTCACGACCTGTGTAGGCTTTCCTGGGACTGGACCCCTCTCTCTCTCTGCAGGCTCTCGGTACACTGGATCCCCTTAGCTCACTCAGCACACTCTGAACACTCAAGCGACACCCCGAGACATCCACCTTCCTCAAACAGGAGGAGAGACAGCTGCACTCTCCTTCCTGGGACTCTGCTCCCACCAAAGACATTGTGTCATGTGCCACCCCCAAACGTATACCCACTCCCAGAATCCTTTGCAGCACAATCTGCCTCCTGGGGTAGTTACAAGCCTTGATGTGTCCCCTGATTGGGTTGCCTCCACCGCCCTATGAGAAGCCTCTCACAGGAGCCAGTGGGGAGACTCCCCCTTTAGCAGGCACACCTGGAAACCATGACACCCTGACTATTAAATCACAGCCCTGCTGTTAGGCAGACAAGGCCCACTATACCTTTACCTAGTGTAACGGAACAGGGCACCCCTGTACTGGGTACCTCCGTTGACAGATGCTCCTAGTGCTTCCCGAGGCACTCCAAGCACTCCACCAGACACAGTAAGCACTTCAGACTCCACGAACCGCAGCAGCTTGGTTAGGGTTAGGGTCTTGGCATCTCCTACCCACCCTGGACCTACGACAAGGCTCCAGGTTCCTGTGGGTGAACCTCTCTTTCCCCAGAGAGTGCAGCAGAACAAGCTCTTACACAAGCTCTTACAAGAGCTCAGTGATTCTCTAAGGGAGTATGGAGGACATAGCAATCCCTTGCAGCAGATTCCCCCAATAAGAGACAGGACTCTAGATGAGGGTGAAGGAACTCAGCACAACTTTATTGAACAAGACTTATATACAGTTTTCACCCACAAAGTTACCACCCAGTTGGACCTTGTTGAAGACTGAACATAATATTCACTATCCAATAGGAACAGAATTTTACACTCTCATACAGTGTACAAAATATACAATGTGGGACAATCCCCCCTCCCCCTTAGCATCCAATCCACATTCCTATAATTTTCTCTTAAGGCAGACAGACAGAACAATGGGAGGTCATTAACACGTAACAATGCAAAATCCACATTCCCTCCCAATACACTACAAAAGGAAAACCTGTCTGACATTGAAAGATATGTAATATACACAGCATTTAGGAATTACAGATTTCATGCCAAATGGGAATAAATCTTTATATTCCTATATGGAGATATTGCTGGCAAATATGAAGCAATCCAAACCATTACTTATCTGTCTTTAAATTCCAGTGATGGTGAATACCGTCACACCTAGCACCTACCTGTAGGGTGCTACAGTTGTTTTCTGGTACTCCACTGGGTTAAGGTGGCTCTTCACCTTAACCCAAGTGTGAAGTACCAGACAACAACTCCTTGCAAGGAAGAGCTGCCAATTCAGACCTTCTTCTTGCTAAAGTAATAGCCATCAAATTGGGGTTTTGTACACTGCTCTCCCTGATTTGGCAGAGACACGGGTGGTGGTGAGTCCCGGGGCCGTATCTCTCTGCCTGATCTAGCTATTTGCAGCATTCTGGGACCTGTAGTCCCACGGGCACTAATATTGCTGGGAATTTTAATATTCATACAGCTCTGCTAAAACTTTTCACTGTGTTCCCACTGCGGCAACAGGATGAAGCCGGCTGAACATGTCTCACCACCAGACCCTGCAAGATCAGGCTTACAAAAAGGTTCTGATGGCTCTTCCCTTTGTGGGTGACCATCTGATGGGAGCCTTCATAGAGGAGATCATTAGGGGTCTCATAGGAGGCAAGAGTACCTTGAGGTTGCTAAGAAAAAAGAGTTTCGCCACAAACGCGGTCCATTCTTTCCGGCTCACGAGCGGCCCTTTCGTCCCACGTGGTCGCAGGACAAAGGGTCCAAACCCTCTCGACCCTTCTTGGGGGGTTTCAAGCGACCCTGGGGTGGTATATCCAAGGCAGATTCCTCCAGCCTCACGGAGAAGCTCTCCTCTGTCTGAAGGGACAACCTCACCCGTTCCAGGGGTGGGGGAATGTCTTTGTTTCTTTCCAGATCCATGGATCTCGTTCATCCAGGACAAGTGGGTTTTTGAGTTGGTTCGGTCCGGTTACAAGATCAAGTTTCGGTCCTTGCCCCCGCCAAGGTTCTTTTGTTCAAATTTGCGTCTGTCCAAGGATCGCCTTAAAGGCCTTTTTGGAGCGGTTCAGGACTTGTTGTCCCAAAGGGTGATAGTTCCTGTTCCCAAATCGGAATGTTTTCAGGGGTTTTATTCCAACCTCTTCACGGTTCCCAGGAAGGAGGGGAAGGTTCAGCCTATCCTAGATCTCAAGGCCTTGAACTATTTTGTGTGGGTTAAAAAATTCAGAATGAAATCAATCCGAGCCATCGTGGCTTTCCTCCATCAGGGGGACTTTCTAGCTTCCTTCGATATCAAGGACGCTCTACCTTCATATTCCAATCTACATGAGATATCAAAGTTTTCTTCGCTTCACCAATAGACGAGAAGCACTATCAATTCATGGCGTTACCCTTTTGTCTCGCCTCTGCTCCTCGGGTGTTCACAATAGTGTTGGCCCCGGTGTTAGCCTTACTCAAGCAGCGGGGGGATTTTGGTTCTGGGATACCTGGATGATCTTCTTCTGAGGGCGGAATCGTCCTGAAGGAGAACCTGGGCACCACGGTAAGAACTCGGCTGGATTCTGAATCTTCAAAAGTCAACCTTGATTCCGTCCAACAAGTTGGACTTTCTGGGGCTGACTCTGGATTCAGCGTCAGACCAGGTGTTTCTCCCAGAGTCAAAACTCTTGAAGTTGCAGTGGGCAATTCCCCTCCTGTTATCCAATCATCAGTCTTCTCTGAGGACCTGCATTCAGGTGCTGGGTTTGATGGTTTCCACTTTCGAGGTCATTCCCTTCACTCAGTTTCATACCCATCTTCTGCCAGTCTGTCTGAATGGGGGCGTCCTGGGCATGGATTCAGCCCAGGGGGTCTGGTTATCGGAGGAGTCCAGTCTGCCTATCAACATCCTGGAAATTCAAGCCATCAGACTTTGCCTATTGTGGTGGATGGATCGTCTGTTGGGGTGTCCGGTGTGGATCCAATCGGACAATGCTATGACTGTGGCATATATCAATCACCAAGGGGGCACCAGAAGTGCCCTAGTGGCAAAAGAAGTTTCCAGTACTCTGCAATAGGCAGAACATCTTGTTTCAGCGCTATCCACTGTGCACATTACAAGGGTGGAAAATTGGTCTAACTACCTCAGTCATCAGGCTCTGTGTCTGGGAGAATGGTCTCCTCACTCGGAAGTCTTTCATCAGCTGTGCCTTCAGTGGGGGGGGGGGACCAGATGTGGACCTGTTGGCCTCTCATCTCAACCGGAAGGTTCAGAGGTTCGTTGTGAGGTCCCGGGATCCTCTGGCGGATGCCACGGACGCTCTGGTGACTCCTTGGGGCCAGTATCATCTGATTTATGCCTTTCCTCCAATACAACTTCTGCCAAGACTTCTGCGCAGATTTGAGGCAGAAGGTATTCCGGTGATCCTGGTGGCACCAGACTGGGCTTGTCGGTCCTGGTACGTGGATCTGGTAACGTTGGTAGCCGACACCCCTTGGAAGCTTCCTCTCAGAGAAGATCTCCTGGCTCAGGGACCGATCTTCCATCCTGCTTTAACCGCCTGGCTATTGAGAGCCAGGTTAAAAAAGATAGGGGTTTGTCGGAATCGGTGGTTCCTACTTTATTAAGGGCCAGGAAGTCTGAAAATTTACCATCGAGTTTGGAAATCATATATTTCTTGGTGTGAGTCTCGGGACTTTCTACCTTATCCTTCTCAGTATCCTGTCTTCTGAAGTTTTTACAAAGGGGTGTTGATAAAGGTTTGGCCTTGAGCACCATTAAGGGTCAGATTTTGGCTTTGGCAGTTTTCTTCCAAAGACCGCTGGCGATGAATTCTTTGGTTTGCACATTCGTGAAGGCAGTCCCTGATGCCTCCATGGGATCTCAACCTAGTGCTGTCGGTCCTTCAAAGACTGCCGTTTGGAAATATTCGTGAAATTCCTTTACTTTCCTTGTCACAGAAAGTGGCTTTTTTGGTGGCAATTACTTCTGCACGCAGGGTCTCAGAGTTGGCTGCCTTGTCCTGTCGGTCGACTTATCTGGTGGTTCATTGGGACAAGGTGGTGCTTCACCCCTGTCAGTCGTTCCTTCCTAAGGTAATGTCTGGGTTTCACTTGAATGAGGACATTGTGTTTCCTTTGTTATGTTCTAAGCCCAAGCACCGCAAGGAGGTTGCTTTGCATTCGTTAGATGTGGTTCGGGCCATCAGGATGTACTTGATGGTGACTGAGTCAATTCGGAAGTCGGATTCTTTGTTTGTTCTGAGGGACCGGCTGTGTCTGCTGCCACCATTTCCCAATGAATGAGGCAGATGATGGTGCAGTTTTATTCCATTAAGGGCCGCAAGGTTTTGCAAGCCACAGTGGCAGAGACATCTGCCTCTTGAGGATGTTTCTTTATGGTGTTTATTTTTTTTTGAACAACATTTTATTGAAGTTTGACAAAATACAGAGAAAAAATCAGTGCAGTAAAGAAAAGTTGCAAACAGTATCATAAAACACAATGAGGCTGTAGCACATAGGTACAAATCGTCCAGAGATGTTCAAACTTCAAGTTTTACAATACACTAGTTGTAACCAAGGTATCCAAGAGCAGTTACCCAAACATGTACTGAGAGGGGGGAAGGGGAATAATGGGGGGGAGAGGGAGGAGGGGGGGAGGGGGACAAATGCAATATCATGATAAATACCAATAAAGGGAGTTCAGCTGCTGTGAGTCGGCCTGGGCTATGGCGTAGAGCTAAAAAGTGGGGTATCAAACGGAAAAATAAGAAGAAAACAACAAAAATATTTTCTGTAAGTGTTAAAAAAATATGTATAACATAATATCTAGAAAATAGCATATATCTAAAGACATATAGAATAACAACAAAGGTGATATGAAGCAAAAATTCAAGTGATCAAAAAGTTGTTACAAGGTAGATTACACTTACATGGTTGGTTGCACAACAAATAACAGAATTCTTGCTGCATTAAAAACAGGGAAAAGTTGAACCCAGCCGGTGCTATGTATTCATAGAGTAAGACCCATATGGATGTTGGTGTCCCAAAAATAGAAGGCTGGTGAGAGATGCATCCACAGTGCACTCGGAACAACTGGAGTCCAAAAGTGCTTAGCAAAACAATCCAGATCAGATCATGCCAGAACTGCAATAGGACAAGCATAAAGGGCAAGCTATCAGTATACTCTTTATGCCTAAAATGGTTCTACAAAAGTGTGTCAATTCGTCAAGAATTGATACTAAATAAATATAATATAGTTCAACACTGTGGTATCTAGGGAATTTGGTTATATATCATGATTAAACTATGAGAACAAATCAAGGGATTACATTCAAAGTGATAGTAATGAGTACAAAAAAACAAAGATCTATGTTGGTCATTAAAAATAGGGATTTCGAATGAAAAATAGTTCTGTATTACATAATAAGATATGCAGAGTGGGAGCATCCCATGTAACGGACTCCCAAAGTTATTGCAGAGTGTCTCAAGGTAATCAGCCAAAAGAAAATGGCTAAACATGATCCCATAAATCTCATACCTGAGTATTGAATAGACAGCAAAGAATCGAGGTGACATACGATCTCCTTCTCCCGGCGGTGGGTTGTGCAAATGACCACCGCTAGGAGCCAGATTATATAGTGCCTATGCAGGTGAAAAGGATTGCATGACTGCTCATGATTGCCGCCAGCTGGGGGCTCCCTGGGCGGTGTGTGCCGATTCAGCCCCCGAACGCACGGCGCACGATAACGTGTGACGTAGTAGGGGGGCGTGGTCGGCAGAACACGTCCCACCGGCACGGAAGTGATGTCACCGCTGCGTTGTGGCGCAGGTGGAGCCAACAACAGGAAGCGCGAGGGACACCAAGAAGGTGTCAGCAATGGAATGTCTGTGCTGCCTGGTTAGCGTCCAGGGACGGACGCCTCATCCCGTGCCGGGTTGGCCGAGTGTATGCAAAAAACCCAACCTGACAACTGCAAGGGAACAGAAATAATTATCAAAAAAGAAATAATATATTAGGACCGCCACAAAATAAAAATTCATATTTCCAACATAAATGTAGAGACATAATATAAATTTTGCATGGGAAAAATATATATAAATTCGGTTGATTGATCCGAGGGTCAATTCTAATTCTTGGCAGCACGGGTAGGGAACAACTATCCCCGTTTTCTTACACATATAGTTTAAGCAGCCACTATATTGAGGGGAAAAGAGAACAATGAATAAAAAAGCAATATAAGAGAAACAAAACCAAAACTGAAATATACAATGGGACACGGAGAAGAATCCCCTTTAAGTTTAAAAGGATAGAACTGATGCGTGCTCTACCTTTCCATACCTCCTGATTTGAAACCCTCAAAAAATGGCTTGAAGGAGACTGTCTCGTTCAAACCTGGGGGTTCAGTCGCCTTTAAGAAATAAATCCATCTGAGCTCCAGTTGCAGGAGATGCTTGTTCCAGTCTCTGCCCCTGGAGCTAGGATGGATACGGTCAAGAACGAGGAATTTGGGTTTGGGAAACTTTCCAGAGTGTACAAGGGTAACATGGCACCCCAATGGCAACTCGGGATCACAAATTTGCATACTTGTAATATGTTGGTAGATACATCTCCAGAATTCCAACTTGGTTTTCCCAACATAAAAACAGCCGCAATCGCAAAGTAAGAGATATACTACCCCACTTGTGCGGCAGTTCGCGAAGTGCCTAGCTTGAAATTTGGTGCCATTGGGTAATGTGGGGTTATGATATGTGTACATGTATTTGCAATAATTGCAGGACCCACACATGTACGTTCCCTTGTACTTGCAGGGGTTGAAGTTAGAATGTTCTTTATACTCACTTCGGTTAAGTCTGTCCTTCAGTGCCGGAGCCCGCCTAAAGGTAAATTGTGGCACCTGTGGCACATAAGACCCCAATGTTGGGTCTAAGGCCAAAAGGTGCCAATATTTGGTCACAATCATGCGTAGATCTTGATGTTGCTGAGAGTATCCAGTGATAATTCTCAAAGCATTATTGGTCTTTCGTGTTTTAGGTGCTAGAAGTTCACCCCTATTGCTAGTTAGAGCCTTTTTGTATGCTCTTTTTAGTAGTTTGTTAGAATAGCCTCTCATCAATAGTCTGTCTCGCAGACTATTTGCTGCTATTTAGAACGCGTTGAGGTCAGCGCAATTGCGTCTTAGGCGCAAGTACTGACCAACAGGAATGGACCGTATTAGGGTTCAGGGTGGAAACTGGTGGCATGAAGGATGGTGTTACCCGCAGTGGGCTTACGGTAAAGGCCACAGCGGAGAACTCCATCCACCCCCTTATATGTGAGGAATATACTATTGTATAAGCCCTGCGCCACGTATTAATAAATAAGTGAATAAATAATGTGTTTGTACTTTGGTGAATAAATATAATAAATTGTGTATATTAGTAGCAGCTGCTATAGTAAAAAAACATATGTAGGTAAGTAGTCTAAAAGGCTACCTATAGCGCTTGCTTTAAAATTAATGGGATTCCAATAAATATAGTGATTATGCTTGGTGAATAAAAATATTTAAATATATTAAAATAGTGTAAATTGTTTAGCAGCTGCTATAGTAAAAAATCATGTGTAGGTAAGTAGTCTAAAAGGCTACCTATAGCGCTTGCTCTAAAGTAGTGAATATATAAAACCTCATAAATAAATAGTATAAAAGTGTTAAATTAATATTACATAAACATTATTGCATAAAAAATCCAAACTCAAATTGTCCAATATAAATTAGGTGAATCCTTAGTGCAAAAAATGTTCCCAATAAAAATTCCAATGAAAGTGCAAAAAAGTGAGTTCTTTGTGCAAAACTTCCAAACAAAAGTGCAGGTGCTCAGCGCGATGGTGAATCCTATGACAAAGGTAAGATTCAATCACTCACCAGACGCTGTGGGTCATGTATGCCTTATAGCGCCATGACCTATCAGACTTGTATAGCCTTCCAGGCTAAAAAACGATCTCTTTGGCTTGCTTCAGGGCAGGTGAAATGATGAGTTCCCCCTCTGTCTCCTCTCCCTTCGCCAGACAGTCATATACATAGCTCAGCTCTAATGCTACCCATGCCTTCATATCTCGGAGGTCTCTCTTCCTCAGTGGGGGTCAATGCACTACACTGACACTATAACCACTGTCACACGAGCTTACAAACCGTAACTGTTATACTTGCCTTTCCGTGCAGGATTCACCTTATTTATATTGGACAATTTGAGTTTGGATTTTTTATGCAATAATGTTTATGGAATATTAATTTCACCATTTTATCATATTTAGTTATGAGGTTTTATATATTCACTACTTTAGAGCAAGCGCTATAGGTAGCCTTTTAGACTAGCTTACCTACACTTGATTTTTTACTATAGCAGCTGCTAAACAATTTACACTATTTTAATATATTTAAATAATTTTATTCACCAAGCATAATCACTATATTTATTGGAATCCCATTAATTTTAAAGCAAGCGCTATAGGTAGCCTTTTAGACTACTTACCTACACCCCCTTATATACCTCAACATCGAGAAAAGTCATCCTCTCAGAATCTACATTCATTGTAAAAGTGAGATTGAAGTCATTCCTATTGAGTCTCTCTAGATATCTGTCCAGGAGATCACGAGGGCCATCCCAGACTATGAAGATGTCATCTATGTAACGGATCCAAGCACGGATGTAGTCCATATACATAGTGAAAAACTCATCAGAAAGGAATGCTTGCTCCCACTCCCCCAGGTACAGATTGGCGTAGGATGGGGCACAACATGTCCCCATCGCTATGCCCTGCACCTGGAGGTAGTGGGAGCCTTGAAATGTGAAGACATTATAGGTTAGAATGTAGTCAAGGAGGGACAGGATAAATTCACTGTACGAATCCAGACCATTCCGACCTGAGATGGTGTGACGTACAGTTGCGACTCCCCAATGATGGGTAATCGAGCTGTATAATGCCTCCACATCAACAGCTACCAAAAAAGATTCTTGAGTGGTTACGAGGTCACTAATTCTTTCAAGAAAATGAATTGTGTCTCGTGTGTATGATGGTAACTCCAGAACAAAGGGTTTTAAAAAGGCATCAATTAGTTTGCTGGCGTTGTCCGAAATGGAGCCACAACCAGATATAATAGGCCTGCCGGGAGGATGTACCGGGTCCTTGTGGACCTTGGGGAGGGCGTAGAATGTCGGCGTTATAGCAAAGGCCATGCGTATATATTCCCAGGTTTCTTTAGTTATAACATTATTAAGGTATGATAGATCCACCAATTCATAGAATTCTAAATTATATTTCTGTACAATATCCTTGGTGATCGGCCTGTACCAATCAGATTTTCTAAGAATTTTAAAACACATGTTGACATATTGTGTATTGTGCATAAGGACAATGTTGCCTCCTTCGTCGGCTGGCTTAATTACGATTGAATGGTTGTTGGCTTATGCTAGGGTGACATTGGATCCTAAGGCTGTGCCTCATTGTAAATAATAGTTAACCATGAATAAAAAATAATTATTTTCCAAAGTGAAATAAAAAAATATTAGTTTGAGAAGAGAAAAAGAGGGACGTGCCACCTAAGTGCAGTATTACAATTAGGCAATTTATTATTTAAAGGATTAAAAACACTAATTTCAAAACACAAGATGTGAAATGAAAGATCTCTCACCATGTTAATGTGCAGCATCGACCACTCCTCTCCGCCCCGCAGGAACTGCCAAAAAATCTGGACAGCTGTAGATGGTATCATTGGGCATGAATACCTTGTGAAGCCAGGAAGTCCAAGCCAACCAGCGTAGAACGCACAGCTGGACATGACATCACCAGGAGAGAGAGAAGCCTGGGAGAATAGCAGGCTATGCTCTATGAGCCTCCAGCTCCTTCTACAGGCCTAAGAATGTGTTGCTGCTGTATATATACTGAAAGAATGAATAATGGACATAACAGTGTGCTAAGCGACAGGAACTGAACCCTAAATATTATGTACAAAAATAAAAATAAAACGTATTGCTATAAATAAATACTTTTTTTATATTCCAAAATGGGTGTAGACAGTAAAATACTAAAAGCATACACATATATATATATATGTGACAGTTATCATCATCAGGTAAAAAGCATATACATTTGGTAAATCGTTAAAAAACACATAGAGGCAATGATTTATACAAAATGCATACAGCTGGCACACATATCTATAAATGTGCTACACGAGACTTTCTATGAATGTGAAAAAATCCCCATAGACCTCTTGGGTCTGAAATCCATTATTAGAGGACACCAAAAAAAAAACAAAAAAAAAGACGGTTTTTAGAACAAGATAAAATTATGTGATACATTTAAAATAATTAACAAACATTTTGGTATACAAAGAGAATTGTAAGTGTGGTCCAATGAAAAACAGAATGTATATTTTGACCCATGGTAAATTAAATCAGATATTATAACAAGGTATATACTTCAATCCCTTTATTTAATCTCCCAGGGGTAAGGGTGTTAAGTGTATAAATCCAGTACGTTTGTTGCTGACACAAACCCTTAACCATTTAAGGACCTGCCCACATACATATACTGTGGCAGGGCATTCCTTAAGTGCGAAATCACGTACATGGACGCGTGATGGAAGGAGAATGACAGAACAGCCGTCTGCCTATGTAAACAAGGCAGGTAGCTGTTCTGTCAGACAAGAAGGGAGAGATTGTGTGTTTCTACTAATCAGGAACACAGATCTCTCTCTTCCTGCAGTCAGTCCAGTCCCCCTACAGTTAGAAAGCATTCCCTAGGAGCACACCTAACCCCTTTCCCTCTCTGCCAGTGCCATTTATATAGTAACAGTGCATATTATTTAGCACTGATCACTGGTCCCCAAAAAGTGTCACTTAGTGTCAGATTTGTCCTCCGCAATGTCGCAGTCCTGCTAAAAATCGCGGATCACCACCATTACTAGTAAAAACAATAAAAAAATAAAAAGTCCATAAATCTATTACATAGTTTGTAAACGCTATAACTTTTGCGAAAATCAATTATTAAAAGCTTTTTTTTTTTTTTTTACCAAATAATTTTTATTGGATGTGTTTTATAGCAGAAAGTAAAAAAAAAAAAAATATATATATATATATATATATATATATATATATATATATTTTTTTTTTTTTTAAATTGTCAGTCTTTTTTGTTTATAGTGCAAAAAATAAAAACCATAGAGGTGATCAAATACCATCAAAAGAAAGCTCTATTTTTGGGAAAAAATTTTATTTTATTTTGGTACAGCGTTGCATGACCACGCAATTAACAATTAAAGCAACACAGTGCCGTATCGCAAAAAATGGCCTAGTAATTAAGGAGGTAAAACCTTCTGGGGCTGAAGTGGTTACAATGTTCTGCTGCAGGTAATGTTCTGGGGATGGCCTTAATGGCCCATACCTTTAGTAGTTTTTTTCTTAAAGAAGTGCCTTGAGACACTATGCTTGTCGATGAAGCGTCTGTGTTCCCCAAAAACGCTTACGTAGTTTCCTAATTGTTCTACCCATGTAGAACAACCCACATGGGTATGTCAAACAATACAGAACATACTCAGTAGAGCAGTTGTAGAATTATCTGATGATGTAGGTCTTTCCTTTGACAGTAACGTTTTTTTGGCCATGTTGGACAAATTGGCACATGAGGCATATTTTCTCCTTACGTTGATACATACCTATCAGTGGGACTAAAGTAGTGGCTCGCTTTTCGTTGTGAAGGGAGTTTTTGAGGCCACTTAGTCTTTAATGTTCCTGGCTACCTTGGGTTTCTGAGTAAGGGATGTTTGTAAAAAGGGTCCTCAAAGAGTATGGACCAATGTTTTCATAAAATGCTCTCCATCTTCTTATATTGGGAATGGAACTGAGTGGTTAAGCCAATGGGTTGTACTGAACTGGATATGACTAGATCCTTAGGATTACAGGAGTAATCGTTGGAGTGGTGTTGAAAGTTTTCTTGTACAAAGGGAGCTGGATATCCCTTGTCTGAAAATGTTTTAGCAAGGAGGTGACCATGTGTAAGATAATCGTCATCCCTGATGCTGTTATGAAGAAGCCTACAGCACTGACTTCTTGGGATATTTTGTACCCAGCTCGGGTGATGATAGCTCCAAAAATTGATATTTTTATGGATTACATAATTTTTAGCATTTATTTGGCATAGCTCAAGATCCAGAAAAGCTAGAGTGTTGGGATCTTGGCCGTATGTGAAGGAAGTCCTAAAGCATTCTGGTTACAATATTTTGCAAAAACATCAATCAAGATGGCTGGACCATCCCATATGATCACTATGTCATTTATTTAACAACCATAGTAGACAGCACGGGCAGCATAGGGGTTATTGTGGATTATATGCAAATGTTCCCAATAGCCCATAGTAAGATTAGCATAGCTGGGGGCAAAATTTGCCCCAAATAACTGTCTTGTTAATTTAGTGATAGTAGGTGCCATCAAACTTAAAGTAGTTATGCTTAACTCAAAATTGTGTGGCTTCAAGAATGAACTGTGCCTGTATGAGATTAATAAGTGAGTCCTCGGCTAAGAAGTGTTGGACTACCTGGAGGCCCACCTCATGGGGGATTGAGATGCGTAGAATGATGTTACATCAAGAGAAACCCACAAATACAATGTTCAGTAGGTGTATGCCATCCCAAATATAGGATGGTAAATTCTGGACGAGGGGCTGTAAGAACCGGTCAATTGTGGACTTTTGGCAAGTGATAGAAATACGATTCCTTAAAATACTCTCTCTTAAGAAAGGAAGCTTCAGCCTGAGAAATAATACCATCCTCAAGTGCTTTGTTGATTAACAGAGTGGCTTCTTTTGAAAAGGCAGGTAATAGGTCAAATGGTTTTTGATATACACTATATTACCAAAAGTATTGGGACGCCTGCGTTTACACATGTGAACGTTAATGACACTCCAGTCTTTTTTTTTTTAATTTTTGAGCATAACAGAGTAGAAAACACATAAAAGCAGATACAATAATCAAACATAGATACAATTTGAGAAATGGGGGTAAAGGGCCTGCTCAGAGGTGGGCAAGGGTAGGAGGGGGGGGAGGAGTGGTCAGAACTCGATGACCTAGTTGAAGGCAGAGGTCATAGAGGTGCATGGATAAGGGGATCTCGGACACGAAATGTGTAATCGTCCAGGGGCAGGTCCACGTCCTTTGAGTGAGGAAGGTCAGAAAAGTGCTCCATTTGCCATAGAAGGACTGGGCTGATGAAGGGGCCGTAAAGTCCGTATTAAGGCGGTCAATGGATAAGAGTGTGGTTAGCTCTGTTTGCATCCTAGAAACAGGAGGTGGTGTCGAAGAGATTCAGTGTTTCAAGATCACTCGTCTGGCTACCAGGAGGCTGGTGAGAATCCATTGACGATGAGAGTCGGCCGGAGTGCTCGACCATTTTTGCAGACGTTTGTCCCAATAGCCGAACAGGAGCAAAAGGGGGTCTTTTGGAACGGATAGGTTAGTAACATCCTTAATGAAGGCTAGGACTTGGTCCCAGAACAACGAGATAGGCGTGCATCTCCAAAACTTGTGGTGAAGGGAGGGCCTCTCGGCAGGGCATAGAGGACATTTGTGGGCATCCGGAATTGTTTTATCAGAGAGGAAAGGGATGTGAGCTCCATGGAAGATCTTGAGCTGGGTTTCCTTCCAGGTAGAGTTAGGGGTCAGTCCGAGGGTGGCTCGAAGGCCACTAATCCTGTTGGGCAAGTTGTCATCTCCAAGGAAATCTTTTAGCCAGTTCGAGGCGGAGGACGTGAAGGAGGCAGGTGGACACTGCTTCAGTAAAGGTTTGTAGATGTCCGAGATGGTGAATTTGCCAGAGTCGAGAAGGGTGTCAATAAGAGATGGCCGGAATCTGTCCACAGATTTGCCTGAGGTCGTGGTAATAAAATGTAAACATTAATTCACGCAAAAAGAGTCTGATACCTGTAGGTTGTGTTTTGCCATACTTTCGGCAAGAGGAATCGTTGCCCCAGTTTGGAGGTCGCACAGGTGTGCGAAGTTATGTAAGCCTTTTGTGTCCCAAACCTTGTATACCGCATGATTAATACCGGGGGGAAAGGCAGGGTTGCCCCGGATCGGGAGATATTTAGAGAAGTAAAGAGGCAGTTTCAGGAGCTTGCGTACTTCCCTCCATGCAATAACCGTGTTCCTAAGGAGCAGGTTATGGCGGAGTTCAGGTTGCAGTTGGGCCCACCTGACATGTAGGAGAGCCGATAGAGAGTAGGGACTGGACATTTGAGACTCCAACTCATGATTAGAATACTGGGAGGTCTGGGATATCCAGTCCAAGGCCACCCTCAGGAGACATGACAGATTATATAACCACAGATCAGGGAAGTTGATGCCAGCGTCACTCGCCTGGGGAGGCTTCGTTTTTTCGAAGAAATGCAAGGTCTCCTACCCCTCCAAAGGAAACGGGAGAAGGCTCGAGACAGCTCCTGAACGTCTTTATGTTTGATCAGTAAGGGTAATGTCTGAAGAAAGTACAGGAGACAAGCAACGCTGACCATTTTAATCAGGTGACATCTCCCCAAGAGAGACAGCGGCAGTTCCATCCAATTTTCCAGTTCCCCTTTTATTTTGGAAAACAGTGGGGGATAATACAAGGTGTAAATAGAAGAAGGGGTCCTCCCTATTTTGATACCGAGGTATGTGATATGTGTGGTGGCAATTTTAAATGGGGAGTCTTTTTCCCAGGAGCGGGACGTAGCTACCCCCAAGGGGAGAATTTCACTTTTGGAGTAATTGATTTTTAGGCCCAAGCATTTTCGAAACGCATCAAAAGTAGAGATGATCGTAGGCACGTTGGCGGAGGGGTGAGAGGTAAACAACAGGACATTGTCAGCGAACAGAGAGATACGTAGGTCCTGAGAGCCCACCTGTATCCCGTGTAGGGGGGCCTTATTGGAAAGATAACGCGAGAGGGGCTCTATCGCCAGGTTAAACAGGAGTGGGGATAGGAGACAACCTTGGCGTGTTCCCTTGAACAGTCGGAAGTCTTCTGTCATTGAGCCACCCACGCACAGTCTAGCAGTCGGGGAGGTGTACATTGAGTTTATGAGGTCAACAAACGGGCCGTGGAACCCCATGGTCGTCAGGACCTTTCGTAACCAGACACAGTTGACATTGTCAAACGCCTTTTCGGCATCAAGGGTGACTATGGCTAGGTCGTTTTTAGGGTGTACCCATGCTTGGTTGAGAACCAGCAACACCTTTATAATGTTGGCAGTAGCTGAACGGCCTTTGGTAAAGCCTGACTGGGCCGGGTGAACCAAATGGGGCATGATAAGCGAGAAGCAATGAGCGTCGATAAAATTTTTACGTCTAGGTTCAGTAATGAAATGGGGCGGTATCAGTCCGGTTCCAGAGGGTCCTTGCCTTTTTTGATTCGCTTGATTTCCAGTTGGCAAGTAGGGCCCGCCCTCCCAGATGTACGAGTAGACTGCGACGAGTGTGGGAACTATACTAGGTGCGATGGATTTGTAGAACTCTTCAGAGAGACCGTCGGGTCCCGGAGATTTGCTAGACGCCAGATGTTTAATTGTTTGCATGACTTCTTCCACCGAGATTGGAGCATTCAGCATAGCTAAGTGATCATTGCTGATGGTGGGGATCCCCGTGCCTGTCAAAAACAAATCGTCTACTGAGCTGTCCACCTCGTCAGGGCCATAAAGGGAAGGAATAAAAGTTTTGCATGATACGCTGAATGCCGTGGGGTGTGGGGTCGACTAAACAGGTGGGGTCTCGCAGAGAGCCAATATGAGTAGGGGACATCTGACCTTTGCACATTCTCGCCAAGAGCTTGCCAGCTTTATTACCGAACCTGTGCAAAGTCGCCGAGAGGTGTGCTTTGTGGACGTGTTCCAACTTGTCTGCCCAATCGTCAACATTTTTCTTGGCTGCCAGCCAGTCCTCCCGAGCCGCAGGGGAGTCGGTCATACAACGTTGCGTTGGGCCACTCGCAGACGTTCTCTAGCCGATTTATACCCGCCGTTCGCATGTCTTTTAAAAGCCGCCACATATGAAATGATACGACCTCTCAGGAAAACTTTGCCCGCTTCCCAAAACAGATGGGGGGAAGTGGAATGCGCTGCATTAGAATCCGATTATTCCGTCCACGCACGCTCCAGGAAAACTCTAAAATCATTGTTATTGGACAAGTAGGAGGGGAACCGCCAAACAAATGGGGCAGCTGGGACATCAGTTAAATCTAGGGAAATGGAGATCGGGGAATGGTCTGATATCGCCATTTCATGGATAGTAGCGTCGTGTGTCAGTGGGAGGAGGGAGTCGGAGCAAAAGAAATAGTCAATTCTCGTAAAAAGCTTATGGGGATGGGAGTAGAAGGTATATTCACGATCCGCCGGATGGAAATGCCGCCATACATCATACAACGATAGAGATTCAATTAACGAGGCCAGGGGAGTAAGGCTCCCAACCGTGCGGGGGGAGGGGGGGCGACGACGTGGGAGGGGAAGATTTGTCCAAAACTACGTCCATGACAGCATTAAAGTCGCCTCCAACCAGGCGTGGGACAGTTGGTAATGTCAGTATACAGGCAGAGAGCGCGGTATAAAAGGACTGGTCAAAAATATTTGGTGCATATATATTGGAAATGACAAATTCTTTGCAATGAAGCCGGACATGAGCCGAGACATAGCGGCCGTCTGAGTCCGTGTCCACCGAAAGGATTTCCACTGGAAGGTGTTTATGAAACAGAATAAGTACCCCATCTTTACGACCTAAAGCTGCCGAACTCACCACCTTTCCTACCCATAGCTTTTCCATTTGCGCCATATCGTCAGCCAGAAGGTGTGATTCCTGGATAAGAGCGATGTCCGCCCGGAGGTGTTTAAGATGCCATAAGACTTTCATCCTCTTAGCAGGGGATCAAAGACCCTTAACGTTCCAGGTCACTACTGTCATAGTAGGAGGATAGAGGGTGTGTGAGTGCAGAAGCGTAAATAGAGCTTACCCATACCCAAGGGGAGAGCGAGAGATGTAGCGCACGTTCAGACCCGCCGAGTGTTCATACGAGCGTGTCGAGAAAGAAATGATGCCGCCATGTGAATGACCTCTGAGGAAAGCAAACCGGGGAGGGGATACAAGGAAAAACTGGATGGAGAAAAAACAAACATAGTAAACATAACAGTAAAATCTCAGGAACTTCGCTTTTTCCGCTTGCGTATGCTACAGAGCACAGCTCCCCATGCAGGACTCCGGGGACGAGGGGGGGGGGGGTCATCATGGCCCATAAGCAGCTTGTCACCGCAGTTTCCTGGGTCGCGGCCTGCGACAGGCCATAGGGCAGCCATAGCATACGCATCAAGCATGGAAAAAGGAGCACATATAGAACAATAGAGCAACAAGGCAGTAAAATATAATAAACGCATATCTCTACATATGGAGGGTGAACTTGAAAACCACACTGTGCCAGACGGCAGGGACCTCCCAGGCATTAAACCCAGAGGAAACAACTCCAAGGTCCCTCAAGGCAAAACAGAAACGTTCCAGGGTCGGAGAGGACTCAACGAGGCGGACCAGGGCGACCAGAGCTAACCACATCAGAGTACCTTTGCCGTTTAGGGGATTCCTTACTGGGGCTCCGTTGGACTAAGGGTCTGGATAAAGGAAGGGACTTAGCCGATGCTGGGTGACCATTATCACCGTGTTGAAGAGAATGGACAAAATTCTCTGCCTCTTCCGGATCTTGGAAGGACAATTGGTTACCATTCGGGGCGCAAAGGCGTAGTGTCGCCGGATAGGCCAAGGTGAATTTCAAACGTTCCTGATGAAGTTTAGAGCATATGGTCTGGAAAGTCGTAGAGTAGTCAGCAAATATAAGAATTTTCATGCCTTCGATCTGGAAGTTTGGAGTTTGGCGGAACTTTTGTAAGATAGCAGATTTGTCCGCATAATTCAAATACTTGGCGATGATGGGGCGAGGGGTCTTGCATTCTTCAGAATAAAGACCCATTCTATGAGCCCGTTCCACTACACAGGTGCCCTGTAGGCCCAAGGCTGCAGGAATCTTCCTAGCACACAGTTCAGGGATGGCTGAGGGCACAATGTTTTCCGGGACCCCAATAAACCTGAGGTTGCTCCGGCGTGATCTGTTCTCCAAATCTTCTAATTTGTCCATAATGACCCGATTCAGCTTGTCTTGAGATTGCTCCGTGCCCTGAAATTGGTAGAGTTCATCCTCCACATTAGAGAGGTGACTTTCCACCTCTGTGAGTGTGAGTGTGCATCCAGCTGCCTCTTGATACTAGCCATGCCAGCAGCAACAGCCCGCTCCACAGAGGCCGCAATGGTGGGTGTGAGCAGGGCTACAACAGCCTGTGCTATTTTATCTGTGGAGGGGTCTTGTGAAGCAGGGGTGGCAGTGTGTGGCTGCTGGGGGCTGTCTGATGGCAGCAAAGATGTGTCCATGGCTGCAGCATCTGGAAGGGTGCCAGTGCAGGCCGAGACCGCGGCCTCGATTTGTGCAGGGCCCGGCCCGGATGCAGAAATCGCTCCATCGGAGCAGGAAAGAAGGGTCGCTGCCGAGTCCCGGGGGCTTACCGAGCCGGTACAGGTGGATGGAGGCAAGCAATGGAGGATGCGTTGGACAGATTTTAAATGCAGTTTTGTGGAGTCACACCGCGGGAGCTGCTGGAGGCTCACCTACTCCATGTGGCGCCGGAACCAGAAGTTGTGACACTCCAGTCTTAGTGTGTAGGGCTGAAAATTTAGTTGGCCCACCCTTTGCAGCTATAACAGTTTCAATTATTCTGGGAAGACTCTAAAATCAGGACTCTGTGCAGGCCAATCAAGTTCCCCCACCACAAACTCGCTCATCCATGTCTTTTTGAACCTTGTTTTGTGCACTGGTGAGCAGTCATGTTGGAACAGGAAGGGGCAACCCCAGCTGTTCCCACAAAGTTGAGAGCATGAAATTGTCCAAAATGTCTTGGTATGCTGGCACCTTAAGAGTCCCTTCACTGGAATTAAGGGCCAAAGCCAAAGCTAAAAAAAACAACCCCACACCATTGTCCCCCCTCTACAAAATGATTTGGACCAGTGCACAAATGAATGGGCAAGTTTGAAGTGAAGGAACTTGACTGGCCTGCACAGAATCCTGACCCCAACCCAATAGAACTCATTTGAGATGAATTAGAGTGGAGACTGCAAGCCAGGCCTTCTTGTCCACATCAGTGCCTAACCTCACAAATGCGCTTCTGGAAGAATGGTCAAACATTCCCATAGACACACTTATAAACCTGATGGACAGCCTTCCAGGAGAGTTGAAGCTGTTATAGCAACAAAGGGTGGGCCAACTCAATATTGAACCCCACTGACTAAGACTGATCTCAGGGCTTCCTGGATATAATCATACAGTTGGCTCCAATCACGCCCCAGCCCTTCTTTTGTCCTGCCATCCCAAACCCAAGTTACTATAGTCTTCATCTCTAAAGCCACATCCACATCCACTCCCAACCTTCTTCTATTATGGTTTCATCTGTGCCTAGTTACCTACCGAACCTTACTCCTAAACCGAAATGCCTTAGAAGGAAACCCAGACCTTTCCCTGATACAGTGCATTATCCTGCTGATTGTACATCAGATGTTTCATCTTCTTTGTCGAAGAGACAATCCCCTACTCCTGTTAGGCACTTGTCTAATGATCATTCAGTGCTCTCTGTAGACTCTACAGAACAGCAAGCTTCAATGCTATAGTGGCAGCAATAGAGAATGTCACAAGTGGCTTCTCTGTGTGTATTGACCAGTTCTTGCAGCCCCTTGCTCAGAGTTTACCATCCTATATATTCGGGATGGTATACTGTACTCAATCTTACTATACACCTGGGAACCCACATTTTTGGGGGTTTCTCTTGATGTAACATCGCTCTACACATTAATCTCCCATGATAGTCCAACACTTCCTAGCCAAGGATACCCTATTAATCCCAGACAGGCACAAGTTATCCTTGAAGCCACACAATTTTGCCTTAAGTATAACTACTTTGAGTTTGATGGCACCTACTGCTTGCAAATTAACGGCACAGTTATGGGGGCAAATTTTGCCCCCAGCTATGCTAATCTTACTTCCATAATTCTAAGGATCTAGTCTTATCCAGTTTGGTACAGCCCATTCACTTCACCACCCAGTTCCATGCCCAATATAAGAGGAGGGAGAGTATTTTGCGAAAACATTGGTTCATACTCCTTGAGGACCCTTTTTTTCTACAAACATCCCATACTCAGAAACCCAAGGTATGCCTCACGTGCCAATTTGTCCAACATGGCCAAAAAACTGTCAAAGAAAAGACCTACACCAACAGAAAATTCTACAATTGCTCTACTGAGTATGTTGTGTGTTTGTCAGGAAAGGGCTCACCTGTTAGTGGCACTGTAGCTCCCAGATCCATAGGCTGCAGTTCCAGTGTCTACCAGCGGGTGTCTCTCAGCAGCCAGAAGCTGACATCTCATGCAATCAGTCATCACCTGATGCTGGTTGCAAGAAGTGTATTTAAACCCTGTGCATGCTCTTCCTCCCTGCCTTGGTGTTGTCTCCATGTGCTCCTGACCTGCGTTCCTGTGTCCCTGCATCCTGATCCTGGACTCTGATCCTGACCCTGCAGCCTGATTCCTTCCTCCCTGCTTACTCCGTCTCCTGTTACTCTCTCCCTGTTCTGTCTTGTACCCAGCTCCCTCTGCTTTATCTTCTGTGTATGACCGGGGCTCAGTTACGATTACGATACGTTTATCCTGTTTTCTGTATATATTTGGTTTGAGCAGTTGTTTTCTGTGTGAGTGTCACTATTATTGGGTTATCTGGTGTGATTTACACAGTTTTAGTTTTCTGAAGGTGCATTTACATTTGTGTTATTCATTTATTTTTAAATAAATTATATTCTTTTACACTATATTTGTGCCTGATATTCTATGTGGTTGTCCACACATTTCTGGTCACACCTGTCACTGACAGAATTGTTTGCCCATGTGGGTTGTTCTAGAACAATTAGGACTCTACGTAAATGTTTTGGGGACCACAGTCGCTTCATCGAAGATGACAAGCATAGTGTCCCAAGGCACTTCCTTTGAGCAACATCAAAAATCTACTGTACAGCTAAAGGTATGGGCCATTGAGACCTTCCCCAAAATATTAAGCCTTTGTGCCAACAAGAAATGTATTGGATATATACCCTTCACATCCTTACCCCTGGGGGATTAAACAAAGAGATTGAAGTACACACCTTGTTATAACATCTGATTTAATTTACCATGGGTCAAAATATACATTTTGTTATTACATTAGAGTGCACTTGCTTTACCCTCTGTATGCGAATACGTGTTAATTATATTGAATATATCACAAAATTTTACCTTGTTCTAAAAACCACCCCTTTTTTTATAATTATTTTCCAGTGGAACTTTATGATCTCCTCTAATAATGGATTTTGGACCCATAAGGTCTATGGGGATTTTTTCACATTCATAGTAAGCACAATGTAGCACATTTTGAGATTTGTATACCAGCTGTATGCATTCTCTATACTATACCATTGCCTCTCTGTATTTTTTTAACGATTTACCATATGTATACTGTATATAATGTTTTTTTACCTGATGATGATAGCTGTCACATATGTGTATGCGTTTTAGTATTTTACTGTATACACCTATTTTGGACTATATATAAGTACAGTATATATTAATAGCAACACATTTTTATTTTTGTACATAATATTCAGGGCTAGGTTCCTGTTGTCTAGCACACTGTTATATCCAGTATCTTTTATTTTATATTGACCCCCATTAAAAGAACCACTGGTCCATGTAGTTCCATGGCTGTGGCTCTCCTTTCACTATATATAGCTGTATGCAGCAATACATCCTTAGGTCTGTAGAAGGAGCTGGAGGCTTTGAGTGTGTAGACTGCTATTCTTCCTATCTTTTCTCTCTCGGTGACATGCGTCACCTGTCAGCTTGGACTTCCTGGCTCCACAAGGTGTCCATGCCCAACTACACCATCTACAGCTGTCCGGGTTCCTTTGGCGGTTCCTGCGGGATGGAGAAGAGTGGCCGATATTGGACATTAACATCATAAACAATCCTTCATTTCACATCTTGTGAGTGTTTAAGGCTTTGTGAATACATTTCCTAATTTTATTACTGCACTTAGGTGACGCTTCCCCCTTTTACTCTTTTCATTTCTTTCAAATAGCGCTAGCCAAGGACGCACTACCTAATAATCTTTGTAGACCCTAGTGCCCTCTCTGTGTATTTATATCTCAGCTGGAAAATTAGTTTCCATCTCAGAATATGCACAACATTCCTGTAATAGCAATTTACAAGCACCAATACCATTACCTTTGGCCAACACTAACATGTCTAAAGCCTAGTACACACCAGTAGTTTTATTTTATTTTTTTTCCGTTCAGCCCTGAATAAAAACTGACAGCTCAGGAGGAGCCACTGTACTAACTATTCGACATTAGTACAGCATTCCCCCTGCTGTTTTCTTGTGTTCTGACAGGGAGACGGCCCCACCACCAGAACACTTTGGGCAGTACTCTCAGCTATTGGCTGAGAATGCTGATCGGGAGCTGATCAGCAGACCTTTTTTAATCATGCCTCTTCGACAGAAGCCAACTGAATTGCTGGCTTCTGTCAGACCGACTCCAGTACACATGGGCTGAATGTAGGCTAGTTTCTATTGAACCGGCTGATGCCGCCCGACATTTGGCCCGTGTGTACTCGGCTTTAGACAAAAATCTACATTGTCCCTTATATATTATGCTTTGGTTATCTGAACTAAAGGTGATAAAAATCTAGTAGAATAAAGACAATTATCACTCTCCCACCACTATAGGCCTTGTTCCATTCCTGAATTACATGTCAATTACTAAGCAATAAATATTAGTTTCTGTGTTGCAACCCCTCCCTGTTAGTAAATTTTAAAACAAAGGCATTTCAAAGTATTTAAAGTATTTAACATAAGAGGTTGGTCTTCTTCTATGTATCTCCTGAGAGGATCCAGTCAGAAAAGACTGCTATAAAGTATTCCTCTGTGGGCCCTGACATGACAGCCTGGCCCTTTGCAATTTTAGGTTGAAGCAAATTGGACCATGCTATAGTTTTTTGCCTTCCTGATGATCAACTTTGTATGGAGTTTTCAGAGTATTTATTCATTTTATTTTGTATTTCTTTTGGCTAAACTCAATGGACTTGCATCTTATTTTAACCCTACTATGTATATATGGCCCTGGTGTAAGCATTAAAATATTGTATCTCCAGTTTATAAAAGCTAACATGGATGGGTACATTTACTAAAAAAGGTTTCTGTGAGGTGAATAAGTTCATATACTGATTAGAGTTTTCTCTTCAAGCAGGCATTTGTGATTACCTGTGGGAAACTCAGTGGGGATCCATGTAAATAGCTGTGTTCAGGAAGAACCATTAAAACAATGGGAGCTTGGCAGCTCCCTTCCTGACAGTGCTATTACCAGACTGTCTGCATCTAGGGCCCTTTGTGTGCAGGCAACCTTTGCATAAGACATGTGCAATTAGTTTTGGTCCAAATACAGTTGTATTTGGACAAATGTTTGGTGATTCAGATGTAATAGTTAGCCCGGCTATTTAAAAAAAAGAAAGAAAGACAGTGTGGGGTCCCCCCCCCAAGATCCATACTAGACCCTTATTCAAGCATGTAGCCCAGGAAGCCAGGAAAGAAGGGGGCGAGCGGTGCCCCACTGAACCATACCAGGCCACATGTTGATGGGGACAAGGGCCTCTTCCTGATAACCGTGGGCTGTGGTTGGGGTGGTCTGCAGGCAGGGGGCTTTTCAGAATCTGAAAGCCCCCTTTAACAAGGGGGCCCCCAGATCCCACCAAAAAGTGTTAAAAATAAAGAAAAACAGTTGACAATTTCTTTATAAAAAAAACAATGTCTCCCGATGTAGATCCATTGTCATTTATGATGACCCCACCAGACCCCCCAAAAAAGTTCCGCCTGCGATGAAGGCTGACTGTCCACTGCAGGCTCCCTGTATAGGTAAGGGGCGGGGCCATCTGACAATGTCACCTGGTGGCACCGCCCCCTTGTGATGTCACTTATTTAGCATGCACCAGGGGGTGGGGCCGCCAGGTGATGTCACCAAGTGGCCATGCCCCTTAGCTATTTAAGAACTGTCAAATGGCAGAACAGGCATCCGGTGGTCAGACATCCTCACGGGCAGGGCTTTTTTTTTTTTTTCAGGTTTGGTGGTGCGGCGGGCAGGTTGATTGTTGATGGATCTACACCAAGGAATATTGTTTTTTTGTTGTTTTTTAAATAAAGGAACTGTCAGAAACCTGTGTGCTGTTTTTATTTATCCTTAACACTTTTTTGGTGAATGAATAGGAGCACAACGTTCCCCATACTCATTCACATGGGGGAGGCAGGATCTGGAGGCCCTCTTGTTAAAGGGAGCTTCCAGATTCCGATAAGCACCCTGCTTGCAGACCCCCACAACCACAGCCCAGGGTTGTGGAGAAGAGACCCTTGTTCCCATCAACATGGAGATAAGGTTCTTTGGGGTTGGGGGGCAAAGCACCCCCCCATGTTGAGGGCATGTGGCCTGGTATGGTTCAGAAGGAGGGGCGCTTGCTCATCCCCCTCCCTTTACTGATCTTCCGGGTCTGGTATAGATTTTTGGTGGGCCTGGTATGAATTGGGGGGAGGGGGGCCATACTATTTTGTTACATTTTTGTTGTTTTTTACATTTCAGCTGTCAGTGGTGAAGTCTGCTGATAGCTGATAAGTCATCAGTTGCTAAGGACACCACAGCCAGCCAGCTTCCCAGCCTACTGCTTTACAACCAGCTATTTTTCAAACAGATTTCAAAGCGGTTGATCATTTTTCGACTGATCCAAATTCTAATCATTGTGAAAATTTGGATTTCGAAAATGATCAAACAAAACCAAATTTAATTGAAACAAAATTGAATGAAAGTGAAACAAATGAATTCCGAAACCAAAGCAAACGAATTCTGAAACAAAACAATTTTTTTCTGTTCTGTACATGTCTATAAGCCATTACTTGTGAAGAGCCACAAATAGATGCAGGCGCCATCAGACTACCATCATTTTAAATAGAGTTTCTCACCTCCACCTATTTGCATGGACCTCTGATGAGTTTCTCATGGGTAATTGCAAATGGTCTCATTCACAAGTGTATGTGGGGCCTAAGGTGACTCAACAGAGCAGCCTGACGTTTTTATTGCTTCTGAGTCTGAGGTAACTTAATAAGGTGGCATTTCTTTCTGTTAACTATTGAAAAGAATGCACACAAAAGTTGTTGATCTTGAGATGCTCACAGACTCATTCAAAAGCAGGATGTTGGGTGTAGTTGCAGTGAGAGTATTAGAATAATGGTGCAGAATATGAGTTTTTAATACAGTAGGAGAATTTGTCATTAAATCAGCCCTTCTCAACCTTTGACTTGGAGGAACCCTTGAAATAACTTTCTGGTCTCAGGAAACCCCTGCTGATAATTATTCTATCCATAGCTCACTGTACATTAGTGTGATGGTCATAGGGAATAATGTCCTTTCCATTTGTGGTCATTGGGAATAATTCCTCCTTACAGAGAGCTAAAACAATTACTGATATCAGTGCTAACTTATCTGAGAAGCAGAAATTGTTCCTCTCAGATGGCTCAAGGAACCTTTAGCAACCTCTTGAGGAACCCTCATTCCAAGGAACCCTCGATGAGTAAGGCTACATTAAATAATTTACATTATTAAGTAAAGATACAGTAATACCATGATGTGCTATCAATGCAGATTTAGAAGTATATTTAATAATTATCCTGGTTAAAAAATAAAGAACTAATAATAATATAATAATCAAGATTTTGTTTGCAGGTAATCACTTTGGAGGGCTGGGTGGAAATCATGTATTATGTCATGGATGCTCACTCCTTCTATAATTTTATTTACTTCATCCTCCTCATCATAGTAAGTATGACATTTATTACAGTAAGTAATTTAGCTTTGTTTTTTGTTTTTTTTATTATATTTTAATATTTATTATAACACAGAGGAGTATATCTATAAATGATTTGATGATAATTTTGCCAGACATTTGCCCAAATAACTAGGCTAAAAATCCACACTATGTATTAAACCAAACTAGTGGAAATTTTCCCAAGATTGAAACTGGAATTAAAATTAGACATTTTGCAACTTTTGCTCTCTAAGGCTGGGTTCACACTTATGCAATTTGAATGCGGGTTTCCCCGCATCCAACTTGCATGTCAGGAGCATGTTACATAGTTACATAGTTAGTCAGGTTGAAAAAAGACACAGATCCATCCGGTTCAACCATAAAAAAAAAAAAAAACTATATTGAAAACCCAACCATACAATCCCATATACACAATCCTATACCCGCTGTTGATCCAGAGGAAGGTGAAAATAAACCCCAGCAAAGCATGATCTAATTTGCTACAGCAGGGGAAAAAATTCCTTCCTGATCCCCCAAGAGGCAACCATATATTCCCTGGATCAATGGAGGCGGTTCACACAGCCCCGGGGCGGCTGCAGAGCAAATTGTGCAGGAGTCCTGTGCATCTTCTGGTCCTTTTTAGGTCCGAATTCAGCCAAAAAATTCAGACTGAAATTGGACCTGAAATGGTGAACAGGGACTTGCCAGACCCCTGCTATGAGCCGCTCCGCACGGAGGTGTGAACCCAGCCTAAAGGAAAAGGTATTTTCCCCCTTAACATTCATCACGTGTAAGAAAATGGAGAAATGTTAAAGCTTAACTCCAGGTTTTATTTACATTTAAATAGTTTGTTTAGCCAAAGCTGGTCCAAATTAACTATTTTCTTCATTAACGCATGCACACCTTGTTAGTGCAGAATAAATTATATGTGGCACCAGCTACATACAGTATACAGTGCTGCAACCCGGCAGCGGTATGGGGACTTCTGAACAATATCAAGTCAGGCTGAGCGCTTTTAAGCCTTTCGCAAAATGTTTTTTTGAGTGGATATTGTCACAATCTCCACCTCAGCTATCTTTTTTTCCATTATTTTGATTAATTTAAAAGATAAAATAGTACATAAAAATAGCAAGAATAAAGAGCCCAAAGGGTGTACAAAAGTATACAGTAAGTCTACAAATAAGTATGAAATAGGAACATCATACACTGAACATCAGAATTTAGATAGAGAAAACACGTTTCAAATTTCAGATTTCAGACATCAAAAAGTGGGTCTGACAAGAATTGGGGAAAAAAAGTGGATGATATGTGATGCAGACTGGTTAGCTAATAGGCTTTTTATACATATGGTTTGTATATACTTTCTCAACAGCCTTTGATAAGTTAGTTGCCAAGTTTGACTTCCAATGTCTGTTAAAAAGCAATTTAGCTGCTAATAGGATGTGGGTCACTACTATGCTATGACAGTTTAAAGGGAATCTATCTATTCCCAAATTTAAGATTGTCAAG
Source organism: Pelophylax lessonae (assembly GCF_965119305.1). Classification (NCBI taxonomy): domain Eukaryota; kingdom Metazoa; phylum Chordata; class Amphibia; order Anura; family Ranidae; genus Pelophylax; species Pelophylax lessonae. Next base: position 112,224,261 of record NC_138775.1, on the reverse strand, counting down.
CCTGGGTCTGGGGACATAAAAACTGTTATAGTAGAAATAGTAAAGACAATTTTATTTCAGAAGCTGGTGAGATGTTTATAGGACCAACCAAAAAAATATGCATAAGATGACCTATAGAGCCCCACCCTCTCCAACATTAGGGGGAGTGAGATTCCAAAAAATTTGACATTCCATAAGGTGTAAGATACCAGCGTAGGGCTATTTTTGGGTCAGTTCCCAGTGGTTAGCACAGTTGGAGGCTTATATATGGCTTTAAATGCATGTTGCAACTGGGATACTGTATAAGACTTCCCCATACCAATATCCAATTTCAAGAACGGAGATGTTTTAGGGAAACTACGTTTTTCTTGAAGTAAGTTGTAAAATATGGAAATGCCCTTGAGGGGTGTTGGTTATGTAGTGTAAAATTGCCAACTGTAAATATGAAGGAACATTTGCCAAGTATTTACAGTAAATGGGAAATTTGAAGGTATTTGTATTAATCTTTTTGAGGTAGTTTAAATTCAGGGCCAGATTAACGTAGGGGCTATTGGAGCTGCAGCTCCAGGCCCCTACCTTTATATAGGCCCCGGGTTGGCCATATTCACTGTTACCGCTCTTCTGTCACTTGTAAACACAGAAGTCTGGCTTCTATGCTCGCTTCCCCAGGCAGCTCCCTCAGAACCTCCCCACACAGCACGAAGGCCGGACAAGGAGGGACAGTTGCCGATGCATGGATGTGTTTATGGGCTTCAGAGACAGCATCCCATGTTGAATTAGGCATGCACCCTTCCTCCTCTGGGTGCATGCCAAGGCACGGCCCTTAAGGCCCTTCAAAATCCTCAGCACCAAGCCCATGATGCTCTTAATCCGGCCCTGTTTAAATTGTATAGCTAGCTCTTCAAATGATTAAAGCTGGTGGTTGGTGTGACAGTAAGTTACTGCATTAACTCCCTTACTATTCCAGTCTGTTAGAGAAATACCTGGAATAAGGTAATACAAGAGAGAGATAGGTAATGGGATACCTACTTTATTGTGAGAAAAATGGGAGATGGAGTATAGTTTGCTCCAAGCCATTATAATACGCTTGCATGGTGCATAGACATTGCTTCAAAGAGAGAGGCTTCAAAATTTAAATGAATAAAAGGGAGAGCAAAGTATGTGTAGGGCTGAAAGTTAACTCAATATCACTCCATACTTCGGTAGATGGGGTAAACCAATACTTTAGCTGGGCTAGGAGTGAGGCATGGAAGTAATCATTTAAGTTGGGATTTTAAGGCTTGCTTGAGAGGGATAGGTAGTGTCCTGGAGAGTAGTGTTGGGCGAGTACTACAGACCGAGCATTTGTTTTGCCCAAGCATCGCCGTTTGCCTATTCGGTGAACACCTGAATTTGTGGGGCGCTCGGTGGGATGTTCACCCGCCGAGCGCCCCACAGTGCACTGCATAGTGCATTCTACCCCCTGATAGGGCAAAGCTTTGCCCAATCAGGGCATAATAAATAGTTGGTTGTTAAGGAGCAGCCCGGGTAGCTGGCTGCTGCATCCTTAACAATGGATGAGTCATCAGCTGTTAATGGGCTTCCCTGCTGACAGCTGAATGGAAAAAACCATTAGCTGCAATACAAAAATGTAAAAATAAATGGCGTCGGGGTCTCCCCCAATCCATACCAGGCCCTTTGGCTCTGGTATGGATTTTAGGGAAACCCCATGCCAAAATCCATACCGGACCCTTATCTGAGCATGCAGCCTGATAGGCCAGAAAAGGGAAGGGATGACTGAACCCCTCCTGAACCATACTAGGCCACATGCCCTCAACATGCTTTGGAAGGGCTCCCCCACCCCAAAGCACCTTATCCCCAAGTTAATGGGGACAAGGGCCTCTTCCCCACAACCCTGGGCTGTGGTTGTGGGAGTCTGTGAGCAGGTTACTTATCGGAATTTGGAAGCCCGCTTTAACAACAGGGCCACCAGATCTCAGCCCCCCCCCCCATGTAAATGAGTACATTGTACCCCTATTCATTTACAAAAACAAAGTCTCAAAAATAAATCAAAACACACACAGTTTTTGACAATTCCTTTATTAATAAGTAAAAAAATGATGTAGATCTATCATCAATCACGATGCCCACCGCTGTACCGAAAAAAAGGAAAAATAAAATAAGGCTAACCACCATGTGCCTGCTTCACCATCTAACAGTTCCTAAATAGGTAAGGGGCGGGCCACCTGGCGACGTCAACGGGTGCCACCGCCCCATGTGATGTCACTGACCTAGCATGCTCCGCCCCTTACCTATTTAAGAACTGTCAGTTTGCAAAACAGGCGCACAGCTTTTCTTTTTTTTTCCGGGTCCGGCAGGGGTGGCAGGCGCTGTGATTGGCGATGTATCTAGATCAGGGGATATTGTTTTTTTATTTTTAATAAAGGAAATGTCAAAAAAGTGTTTTTATTTCTTTTTGACACTTTTTTGGTGAATGGGTACCCCATAATCATATACATGGGGGGGCTGGGTTCTGGGGGCCCCCTTCTTAAAGGGGGCTCCCAGATTCCGATAAGCCCCCCACAGACCCCCACAAATACAACCCAGGGTTGTTGAGAAGAGGCCCTTGTCCCCATCAACAAGGGGCAAGATGCTTTGGGGTGACGGTGCCACCGGGTGACATCGCCAGGTGGCTCTACCCCTTACCTATTTAAGAACTGTTAGATGTTAGAAGGAGCAGACACATGGTGGTTAGCCTTCATTGCTGGCGGGGTGTTTATTTTTCTTTTTTCTGGTCCAGCCGTGGCGGCGGGCATTGTGATTAATGATGGATCTACATCGGGGGCCATTGTTTTTTGTTTTTGATAAAGGAATTGTCAAAAACTGTGTGTGTTTTAATTTCTTTTTGACACTTTTTGGTGATTGAGTCATTTACATGGGGGGGCTGGGATCTGGGAGCCCCCTTATTTATTTTACTAAATTTTATTTATTTATCATTTTTTCATATACAATTTTATACAATCATGGTATCATACATTGTTTACATTGTAGCAGAGGATAAGAGTTATAACTTCAATAATCCTTCCACATTGGGAAAGGGTTACCCCATCAAAAAAATAATCATAACATAAATATTCCCCCAAAAAGCTGGTCTATTTATATACCTTTTATAGTCTAACCACTGTTTTAGTACTCAAAAACGAAACACCAAAAAACAAAAAAAAAAAAAAAAATATATATATATATATATATATATATATATATATATATATATATATATATTAGGAAAAAGGGGTGGGGAAATTCTCCTTGAGTTTAGGGTTCCCTCTATCTCCTAGGCCTTCATACTGGATTCTGTCTTCTCGAGATGACATATTCGTTCCATCCGTTCCATATTAATTTGTATTTTTCTATTTTATGATTTGCATTTAATACAAGATTTTCTAATTTGTTAACCTCTTCCACCTTATTAATCCACATATTAATATCTGGTGGTGCCTCTTTTTCCATTTTAAGGGAATGCACATTTTCGCTGCGTAAAGTAGATGGGGTAATATTGAATTTTTGTATTGTTTTCTTGAGATGTTAGTTTTGTGGAGAAGGAAGAGAGCTGGATCCATTGTCAGTTGATATTCTGTAAAAGTTTGTATAATTTCATAAATCTGTTTCCAGAATTTTTCCATTTTGGGACACGACCAAAAAATGTGTAGTAGTGTCCCCTTTCCTTCCCCACACCTCCAACATCTGTCTGTATTTGTTGGTGATATTTTATGCATTTTTACCGGGGTTTGGTACCATCTCGACAGTATTTTGTAGTTCATCTCTTGTATTTTTGTACGGATGGATGTTGAGTAGACCGACTGGAATATTTGTCTTCTCTCTACTTCAGAAAAAGTACTATTCAATTCTTTCTCCCATTCGTTCATATATGTTAGTTGGTAATTATCTCCATTGTCACTCAACATCGAGTACAATTTAGATATGGAATGTAATAACGTTCCTTTTTGTACGCAAACCTCCTCAAATTTTGTATATATTAATACTACCTGGTTAGGCTTTGGTAGAGTCCCCAGGAAATGTCTAAGCTGAGCAGCTCTCCAGCGGTCCAACTGAAAATCCCCTAGGGGGTCCACCAACTCCTTCTCTGTTGTCCATCCCTCTGGTGTTAGGAAATGGTCTACCTGGAAAATACCCTTTTCCATCAGATCTCTAAATTTTCTGTCCTGATAACCAGGTGTAAATTTAGGGTTACCCAGAACCGGGAATAAAGCAGAGTATTTTCTTGTCAATTTATATTGTTGAGATATTTTTGCACAGGCTTTGATTGTAAGACCTATAAGCGGACGTGAACCTTATTAAATGGGTTTTCCAGATTCTGATAAGCCCCCTGCCCGCAGACTCCCACAACCACAGCCAAGGGTTGTCTTGAAGAAGCCCTTTCCCCCATCAATAACTTGTCCCCAAAGCACCCCCCCCCACACCATGTTGAGGGCATGTGGCCTGGTATGGTTAAGGAGGGGAGGCACTCACTCGCACCCCCCTTCCCTTACCTGCCGGGCAGGAGTACTCGGATAAGCATCTGGTATAGATTTTTTTTTTTTTTTGGGGGGGGCCCACCCCACCCTTGAGATACTCCAGGTACAGGGATTATAGGTTTTTAAATCTGTCTTGAGGGTGAAGTTCAGTCCTATATATAAAATAAGTGATTTCGTAAAATTTGCCTTGTAGTAAGATATCTCACTGTACCTAGTCTAGGATGGTATGTGCTGTAGCTAACAAAGTATTTAGACCAGTCAGGAAGAGTATATCGTCAGCAAGAAGGTTAATAACGTGCAATCTATCATTGAATGTGAAAACCTTTATAACTTGATGGGATCTAATGGCTTCTGCTAATGGTTCAATAAGAAGATTAAATATAGTAGACGACAATGGGAATCCTTGATGCATACCATTTGTTATCGGAAATGGGTGGGTTAACATTTTATAAGTGCTTAGCTGTGCAGATAGAGAGGAATACAATGCAAGAATGGCTGCCAAAATAGGTCCTGTAAAGCCAAATTTGGAGTGTTTAAGACATATAACCCTAATATATTTTGTCAAATGCCTTCTCTGCATCCAAGGGAAGCAGAGAAGGCACTCGGTGGGATTTAGCATAACGGATAACATTTATGCAATGCTTTGGTATATATATCATCTGAGGCTTGTCTACCTGGAGTAAAACCTGTTTGATCAGGGTCAATCAAGGTGGATAAAATGGGGAGAAGTCTCTGGGCTATAATTTTTGCATACAACCTAATATAGTTTCAATCCATCAATCCATCCAGTTCAACCTATGATGTCTGTGTGTGTTTGCTGTTAACCATACATTGTTTACCCCTTTATGCTGTAGTCTTTAGGGGTAGGGGTAGCACCCACCTAGGTAGGTGCTAGAGAGTGCATAGTTTTTGAGAGTGCATCATTTTTGGGTTTCCCTGCTTAACAGGGGGACTGTCAGACAAATTTAAGTCTCTCTGCCTAACAGGGAGCAGTGATCCATTGATAGGGTCTGCTCAGTGTGATCAGATGCTGCTCATGTTGTCTGCCTGTTCCACACTGGTCCACTAGGAAGGGGCATATTGGACAGTAGTGATGGGCTTAATAATCAAGTTGACGTAAGTTCAACTTGAACATCGGGTTTTTGTGTGTTTACAGAACACATGAACAAATGGAGTTGCCGGGGGGAAGTTCAACTGCCAATGAGCGACCCATAATGCACTGCACGATTGCAGTGCATTAAGTGCTTGTGATTGGCAAAAGCATGCACCTGACCTGTATGCATCGGCCAATCACAGTACAATGTCCTGTCAGAGCCGTGATTGGCCAAAGGCAGGGTGCCTTTAGCCAATCATGGCTCAGAGGCTAAGTCCATGCCCCACACTATATAAGGTTGCTTACACAGCAGCCGTGTGTAGTGTGTTAAGAGTGGAGATTAGTTTATATAAATTGTATTAGTTTTGTCACGTACCTGGTTTGTGAGCCTGACTTGCGGAGGAAGGCCTCTCTTACAGCTCCGGCTCGAGGGCCACTGGTGGTGAGACAGTAGCCGCTGGAGCACGGCGGGGTAAGGGCACATATAGTCAGTCCAGAAGTCTGTGTGGCAGACGTGCCAGCAGGATGGCTGGAAGCAGGCAGACTGGCTGAAGACAAACTGTGGATGCACAGCAGGAAGCAGGTGCCAGAAGATGCTGAGCTGGACCGAAGGAGCTTTAGAAGGCTGGAAGAGCTGGAAGCAGGGTCAGACGAGCCGGGTCGGTAACAGAAAGACAGATCAGGCAAGTACAGCAGACAGTAGCGTAGTCAGGTCACAGGCAGAGTCGGCAACGGATGCGGGATAAACAGGTGCAGCAGGCAAAGGCAGAATCCAAGGTGAAGCCAGGGGTCAGGACAAGTAACAGACAGAATGGTTGGAAGCAAGCCTAGTCAAGATCAGAGGTCAAATGCAGGAACTACACAGAGTGCTGTAGACCAAACAGCAATTAGCCAGTGCTGAAGTTCTGTTTAAAAAAAATCTGTTTGGAGCCAGATGTGCGGCCGCGAGTGTGTGTTTACGCACGGCCATTCACATTTCCACGTTCGCGCAAGTGCATACGTGTGCACCTGGAAACAACATTAGTGCTATGGCGAAGCCTTTACTGACAAGTTTTCACATCATACTTTAGCTCTGAAATTCAAAATTCATAAAAAAAAAGAAAAAACAACCAAGAAAACAGAACAGTCATCCTTACAAGTATAACAAATACCCCCCCCCCCCCCCAAGCGTACCCGCTTCTTTCTACTCCCTCTATCGAATCTTAAATTCTGTTCCCTCCTATACTCTTCACACTTCTCTTTCTACTCCCCTTTTTACATACCTCCCATTTCCACAAACTTCTATTTACCCTTAAACTCTTTCCAATCTTTCCAGATTTTCAGAATTTTTTTAATTTATTTTCTCCTCTATGATACAGCTCTTCCAAATTATATATGTTATCTACATTCCTTATCCAATCTCTTACTGTATGACTTTCTGGTACATGCCAGAACTTTGTGATTGGGTGTTTTGCGGTGTTTATTAAATGGGGTATCGCCGTCATTTTGTATTGTTTTATTGTTTGTTTGATTTTATGAAGTAGATAGGTTTCAGGGGTTTTTGACGTTTTATCTCCTGTTATTTCCTGAATGAGTTGTATTATTTCCTCCCAGAATTTATATGTGATCGGACACTCCCACCAAATATGTGACATATTTCCCCTCATCCCACATCTCCTCCAACAAAGTGGCGATTTTTCAGGTTGATATTTATTTGCTTTACTAGGAGTTATATGCCATCTTAATAAGCACTTATAATTAATTCCCCTCGTTTTTTATATCTATTGCTGTTCCGTGTGCTAAACTCATTATTTTCTCCTTTTCTTCCTCGTTCCATTTTACATTGAGTTCCGCCTCCCATTTTCCCAGAAATGGCGGAACAACAGGGTCCGTCATTCTGGTAAGAATCTTAAATATCTGTGATGTGCATTGCTTCAGCATGGTTTTTAAGCATAATATTTTTTCAAAAGGCATTACATTTTCTCCTGATCTTATTGGGTGAAGTAAGGTTTTTATAAAAATGTTTTAATTGATGGTGTCTCCAAACATCTATTAACAAAATAATTTTTTTACATCTCAATTCATCAGTTGTGCATATTTCCCCTCTTTTCCTATTATCCTTTACCTGTGCTTTTTTATCCTTTATCCGTTCCCAGGAGGAAAATAATCTGTTCCTACTTCCTACAGATTAGGCAGGGTAGTTAGGGGATTGTGCTTTGATGTTTAATGCAGTCAGTGCAGTGTAGTGTAGGGCTGATTCATCTTGTGTAACACAGTGTACTGCAGTCATTTTAGTGTAGTATTGTGCTAATTATTGTGTAACACAGTGTAGTGCAGTCAGTGTAGTGCTATGCTGTGATTCTTGTGTAACACAGTGTAGTGGGGCCAGTGTTGGTGTATACAAGTGTTGGTGTATACAACACGTCTGTGTCACCCCACTGATCACATTTTTTTTTCATTAACCACTTAAGCCCCGGAAGATTTTACCCCCTTCCTGACCAGGGGGTATTTTGCGATTCGGCACTGCGTGATTTTAACGGACAATTGCGCGGTCGTGCAACGCTGTACCTAAACGAATTTTACGTCCTTTTTTTCCCACAAATAGAGCTTTCTTTTGGTGGTATTTGATCACCTGTGCGATTTTTTGATCATGCGCTATAATCAAAAAAAGAGCGACAATTTTGCAAAAATAACAATATTTTTCACATTTTTTTATATGAAATTCCCCCCAAAAAAATTTAAAAATCAACATTTTTTTTAATTTTTGGCCAATGTGTTTTCTGCTACCTATGTTTGGTAAAAAAATCACAATAAGCGTATTTTGATTGGTTTGCTAACTAAGGGAAAGATTTTTGTCATTTTTGTTGTTTTTTTTTTTTACGAGTTTTTTTGCGGTACTGCGACATTGCGGCGGACAGATCGGACCCTTTACTGACATTTTTGACACTTTTGGGGGGACCAGTGACATTACTACAGTAATCAGTGCTATACATATGCACTGTTACTGTAAAAATGACACTGGCAGGGAAGGGGTTAACTTTATTAGAGATGCAGTGGCTATGTGTGTCCCTAGGGGCGTGATTCTTACTGTGCAGGGATGTGTCTGTGTGTGTAACAGCACAAATCAACGGTCCTACATAGCAGGACCGTTAGATCAGTGCTTTTACACAGGGGAGAATGACAGGCGGCTTTGTTTACATTAGCCGCCTACCTTTCTCCCTTCACAGCGGACGATCGCGAGTGACCGGCGGACATAGGGTCCGCCGGTCACACGCACGGAGGTGTCCGAGAACGAGCCGAGATGGGAGCGCGCCTCCGGCGGCGCACGTTTGCCCGCTATTGGCTCCCAGGCTAGTGACGTATATATACGTCACTTTGCCTGGCCGGGGCTGACCGCCGCAGTAAATAGTCGTGCAGCGGTCGGCAACCGGTTAATATATTTTTTTCTTTTAATTTTTTTTTTTTTGCAGCATCAGGTTCTGTTGCTGCAATATTAGTACTCCCCCTTCTGTGTTGCAGGTGCTATTACTTCTGCGTTAGCAGTGATTTTTTTTGTGGCGCAGCAGCACTAATTTTATTTCGAAAAAAAGGGAAGAAATAAACTGCACTAACCAATTCAAAGTGAGAGCTGCTGACACAAACAACTGACAAATAGGTTGATATACAAAATAGTGAAAATAAAGTGCTGCACTGTGATAACAAAAAAACTCCAACAATTCACAGTGAAGGAAAATTATAAAATATATGACAGTCTATGAATGAATAAGGTGAAAGGGGTCCATATTCAAGTTCCAAACAATAAGTGCAGGAAGGATATTCCACAATACGAAAGTGAGTCGTGATAATGATGTCCTGTCACCAACACCAAATAAAATGCCCTCACCAGATGTTGATGACCCTAAATACCTTATGGCATGAGGGTCAAAAAGAGCTGTTAGGATGAGATGGGATTCCTTGAACAATCTGCAACCACGGATGTCTCCTCAGTGTGTATCCAACAGGGAAGATGGACAGGATCACTCACAGATAACCAGACCCATGTGGAGGTAAACCAAAGGAGACAGACATAGTGTAAAACCCAAATAAATAGTTTATTTAAAAAGGGAAAAAAACACTCATAAACATTCCAATGGTAAAAGCAGAGAGGTATGCAAGTCTGGCTGTAAAGGTACGATCCTGATGCATTTCGTCCAACAGGACTTTTTCAAAGGATATAACCAGGATATAATTTTATTTAGCACATAATTGCTGTCGTCATCGTTGTGTTGTCGGTGCTATTCCTTCTGCGTCAGCAGTGGGTTTTCTTTGATTAGAATTTTTTTCATGGCACAGCAGGACTAATAATATTTAGGGCATAATCGCTGTGCCCCTTCTGCATCGCAGGTGCTATTACTTCTACATTAACAGTGATTTTTTTGTTGTGGCGCAGCAGAACTAATTTTATTTAGGGCATATTTGCTGTCCCTCCTTCTGCATCGTAGCTGTTATTCCTTCTGCGTCAGCAGGGGTTTTCTTTTTTTTTTAGGCTTTATTACGTTTTTCTTTAAAAAAAAAAAAAAAAAAAATTATAATAAAACAGTTTATAGTGCACCAAGTACAAAAGTATTGCACCCAAGCACCATATTCCCTTCCCACGCTCTGTACTAAAAAGTTATAAAAATGCCCCCAAAAAATAATAAAGAATAATAAAACGGTTTATAGTTCACCAAGCACAAAAGTATTGCACCCAAGCATCATATTTCCATCCCACATTCTATAAAAAAAGTTATAAAAACCCCCCAAAAATCCCCATCATGTCCGAAAGGTCAACAAGGAGAGGCAGATGCTCATAGGCCAATAAAATAGGGCAAGCAGCCTCTGTGTCCACAGTGAAAAGTGGTGGTCGTGGACATGGTGCATCTTCTGCAGGCGGGGCACGCTTGTCCTTTTTTTCTAGTGCTGGCCGTCGATCATAGTGTCAGTTACATGATGCTGGAGGATGTGCAGAAATTTGAATGGTCCGATGTTGGTTCCCAGGTTGAGGAAGGGAATAACGTTAGCCTAGAGAGAGGCGGTGGCAATGATGGACAAGAAACTAGCAGTCATGTTCCAAAAGCTGCATCATACTGTCAAGTTTGCTCTAGTGATGAGGAGGGAGGGGATGATGAGGTCACTGACTGTACTTGGGTGCCTGAGAGAATAGAGAAGGAGGAAGAGGCGGCACAACTCCAATGAGGCAGGATGTCCTCCAGGGGCTGGCTTAAGGGCAGCCATCCTATTGCATCCCACCACAGAGCTCCACAGGTGCAGAGCGCTGCTAACTCCCCGCAGACTTTCAACACATGAAGCAGACCGCAGCGTTGCTGTTTGCAATCTCTGTCTGAAGCAGATCAAGTGTGGCCAGAACACCAGCTGCTTGGGCACCCCATGCTTAACAAGACATATGAGGACCTGCCATGCAGTCCATTGGCAAAAGCACCTGAAAGACCCACATCATAATAATGTAGCACCCTACAGGTAGGTGCTAGGTAAATGCATAGTAGGCCATGTTTGCCTAACAGCAAGGGCATGATTTCTTTTTGGTCAGGGTGTCATGGCTCTCAGGTGTGTCCGCTGAGAGGGGAGTTTCCCCACTGGCTTTGTGAGAGGCTTCTCATAGGGCAATGGAGGAAACCCATTCAGGGACACATTCAGGCTTGTAACTACTCCAGAAGGCAGATTCTGCCGCAGAGGATTCTGGGAGTGGGTATAAGTTTGAGGGGAGTGCATGACTCAGCATCTTTGGCGGGAAACAGAGTCCCAGGAGGAAGAGTATGGCTGTCTCTCCTCCTGTCAGAGGAAGTGGATGTCTCGGGGTGCTGCCTGAGAATCCAGAGGATGCTGAGTTGAGCTGAAGGGGATCTGGTGTGCCGAGAACCAGCGGAGAGAGAAAGGGATCCAGTCCCAAGAAAGCCTACAAAGGTCGTGAGTACCTAGTGTCAGAGAGGACCGCTCTCCGGAAAAGGTTCTGGGATCCAGGAGTCAGCTAGCTGTAAAGGGGGTGCCTAGGTTGAGGACCCTGAAGTATAGAAGGGGTACCTGCAGTTTGGGCCCTGAAGAGTCATTGTACAATGTGGAGTGCACCAGTTGAGAGTTGCAGCAGCACAGGAATTTACAAAGAGCTACCTCAAGCCAGGGCAGGGCTGAGGGGAGCTATTCAGTGACTTTTGAGAAAAGCAGTCAGGAGTCAAGTGTTTTACAGTCCATGATCTTCTGGATTAAGGTCAAGGTTCCAGCACAGTTTTCAGTGTTACAGTATATTCAAGGGTCAGGAATCGTTGGCTAGCGTCGGCTGGCGTCAAGACAGCGCTGACAGGCATTTTTCTCTAGAAGAGTCCCGAAATTGTACCTAGTTGAGCCAGAGGAGTATCCCACTCATTCCCTTCTCCTATCCCCAAAACATAATAAAACACACAAACCAAAGATGCCGGAATTGTCATTGTCTCAGTTCTCACACCTGGAGTTACAGCTCAAATGGGCTGGGAGTGTTACCGTTAACAATGGCAGACCCATGCCTGTAAAATGCCAGTGCTCAGCTGGCTGACATTCAACGGAATTCAACCTTCCCACCAACCACCTCATTTGTGACATGCCCACCAGGTGGAACTCAACATTGGCAATGCTGCAACGGCTGCACATGCAGCAGAGGGCCATCAATGAGCACCTGTGTGAGTATGGCATAAGGACAGGCTCAGGGGAGCTTGGCTTCTGGCAAAAGTAAACCATGTCTTACAGGTGGACCCTGTGGACGAGGTGGATGGGGATTTTAGTGTGTGCAAGAGTATCAATTAGATAAAATACAGATTATAAAAATATAAATTTTATTGAAGGCAAGATAGTAAAAACATCATACAAGAATACAGTATCTAGAAGGTGTATTGCAGCACATTCTGTAAGGCGATGGATCAACGCGTTTTACCCACACTTTGGGCTTCCTCAGGATCCAGGCGTAAATATAGTAAATATATATATATATCTCAAAGTAAATATATATATATATATATATATATATATAGATATATATATATATATATATATATATATATATATATACACCCTCAATGGAATCCCCAAACTAAAATTCAACAGAGGATTGTGGTAGCATGGATGCAGAGGATAACATACAGCAGTCTTCAAGGGATGGTTTTAATTCCCCAGAAACCCCAGGAGTTATACGTGGCTGGGGAGAGGTTGCTTCTGACAATGTCATCCTTAGTGACCCAGATGACTCAGAATCTCATGACTCTTCAAACGTACGCTGTATGGGCTCCCTGACACTGCAAAGCCTGCAAAAGGACCCGAGGATTCATAGTATCAAGGAGAGGGATCATTACTGGTTTGCAACCCTTCTTGATGCACGTTACAAGGGTAAAGTTGCAGAGCTCACCCTGCCTTTGCAGAGGGAGCAGAGGATGAAACCTCTTGAGGACACCTTGAAGAAAAATGTGTGTAACACCTTTCCAGACACTGGGAGATTACCATTTCCTGGACAACGTGTTTCTGGTGCTTCGTTCGGCCAAAGGAAGAGCAGTGGAGAAGGCGGCCGGCTGACCAATAAACAATTCTTTAGTCCTCAGCGCCCAGGGCTGTTAGGTTTAAGCAACCATCAGCAGGGTTTGCAGCATATGGTGCAGGATTATCTAGGGGAAAGAGCAGACTTGGAGACCTTTCCAATTGAGCATCCACTGAGTTACTGGGTCTTGAAGATGAAGCACTGGTCAGAATTTGCTCAATATGCAATAAAGCTACTGGCCTGTCCTGCTTCCAGCGTGCTTTCCAAATGGACAATCAGTGCTGCTGGAGGTTTTGTGATGGATAAAAGAGTGCGTCTGTTCTCACACTCCGTTGACCTGCTGACATTTATCAAAATTAATTAGTCCTGTCCTGGATTAACAACAGCTATCAGGCCCCTGATGCTGATCTAACTGATTGAATTTGCTAGGGATTAGGGATGATCGAACGGTTCGGGTTGACCATCAGTTCGACCCGAACATTGACTGTTCGAAATTCGGCAACCAGAACCGACCAAAATGCAATGGGAGAGGAACTGGGCTTTAAAAGTCCGTGATTGGACCAGAACCATCAGTAAAAGCCAATTGAGGTGGCAGGAGAATGCTAGGAATGTGATTGGAGTGACTAGGGGGTCCAGAGGCCAATCATTAGTGAATACGCCCCCCAGTATATAAGATAGCCCCGCCAAATCTCTACCATTTTAATACAGGGCTGTGGAAGAGAGTGGAAGCAGTTCTGTTACTTCTGCTCTCAAAGTGTCATTTAGCAATTATTAGTGTGAGGAAAGGGATATCTAGTGTAGTTAGGGTACTATTTTCCACTATAGTTAGATTTAATAATATCGTTTCTGTAGGGAAAGTGTTAAGTGTAAAGGGATCGTAGTGTAGTGTAGGGTTTCTGACTCTGACTGCTATGGCAGGGTGACAAAACCCTTCCATTTCAGGGTGACCACTATAGAGAAAAGATCGTTTCTCTTAGAACACTTATAGAACCGGATAGTGGCTTCGCCCCTGTCACCCTGCTTTTTGTTGCAGGCGTTTATAGGGCTTTTTTGAGGACATTTTTGGAGTCAGACATGACATCTGAACTTCTGTGTAGGGGTATATATACACACACACATATATGTATATATACACATACACATATATAGGTGTGAAAGTAGCAGAACACTATGCTTGCGCTAATGAAATAATTAACACCCATATGGCTTCTTTGCTATAACACCTATATATGTACATCTGAACCCCTTGCCCTCAACATGGGGAGGATGTTTTGGGGTGCCCCCAAAGCACCTTGTCACCATGTTGATGGGGACAAGGGCCTCTTCCCGATAACCCTGGGCTGTGGTTGTGGGGGTCTGCGGGCTATCAGAATCAAGAAGCCCCCTTTAACAAGAGGGCCCCCAGATTCCGCCCCCCCCCCATGTGGATGGGTGTTAGGTACTTTGTACCCCTACCGCTTCACCAAAAAATAAATAAACACACAAGACAGTTATTGGCAAATCCTTTATTAAAAAAATATAAAAGTGCTAAATCGGTGTTGAGTAAAGATAGAAGAGGTGGTAGGTTCCTTCCCAGGCTTGGGTATAGTTACAATGTAAGCTTAAAGCATTTCAGGGGGAAAAGAAGCAAAGGACATTGCTGTGGTGAACACCGAAGTGAGAGTTGGACACAGTAGGGATTGGAATTGTTTAGTTAAGTAGGCCATCAGAGCCAGAAGATTTGCCATTAGGAAGTAACTTGTTTTCAGAGAGCGTAATAGGTGCGTTCAAAGAGTCAAATTGGGTGGGTGATAGGGAAGGCGAATTGAGGGAAGTTAAAAAAAGTCTCAATGATTTTGTCAGAGGGCTGGGGAGTAGCAGAATCAGTGTTTAGATTATATAGTGAACAGCAGGGCTGCCACTAGAAATCCAGTGGACCTATACAGCCTTCCTGACAGGCCAACCCCCCCCCCCCCCCCCGAAAAAAAACGAATCTATATTATCACTAAAAATATAAAAATACATAAAAATCATTATTAGCAGACATAAACATAACATAACTTACAAAATTCCTGCTAAATCTAAAAGATAAAATTGTACGTAGATAATAAATAAATCTCACTCTCTCTCTTTAAAGAGGAGAATCAGTGTCTATTTTTAATTTTTATTACTCCCAGCATCCTGTGTCATCATAAATCCCTCCCCCTCAACAAAAAAAACTACACTTATTAGCACATTCACCCCCAAGCATCAATTCTATCTGAAAGCCAAAATTCTTCTCAAACAAAAATGCAAATATTCCCCCTCCTAACACAAATCTTTGCCCCCCCCCACAATCCTGCCTCCCAGTTCAAATCTCTCCCGAATTCCTCCTCCTATCCGAAATCTTCCTCACCCCAAAAAATCACTTGCCTAGCCTCTTCTCAAATTCTTTTTCCTAGTACAAATCTTCTCCCCAAATCCCCCCTCCCAGCACAAAGTCCCCCCAATCCCCACTCCCAGCACAAATCCCCCTCAATCCCCACTCCCAGCACAAATCCCCCTCAATCCCCAATCCCAGCACAAATCCCCCTCAATCCTGACTCCTGGCACAAATCCCCCTCAATCCCCACTCCTAGCACAAATATCCTGCAATCCCCACTCCCAGCATAAATCCGCCCCAATCCCCACTTCCAGCACAAATCCCCCTCAATTCCCACTTCCAGAACAAATCACCCCCTATCCCCACTCCCAGCACAAATCCCCCCCCCATTCCTCATCCCAGCACAAATCCCACCCCACCCCCCCCTCTAGCCCAAATCCCCACTTCCAGCCCAAATCCCCCTCAATCCCCACTCCCAGCACATGTCCCCCCTCAATCCCCACTCCCAGCACAAATCCCCCTCAATCCCCACTCTCAGCACAAATCCCACCCAAATCCCTCCACAACAACCCCCTGCCAGTTAACTATCCCAGCTCACATTCTTCCTCCCTATCCAAATGCCCCTCAGCACAAACATTCCCCCAATCCCCCCTCCTGGCTCAAATCCCCCCCAAACCCTCTACTAGCACATACCCCCCCATATTCCTCCTTCTAGCAAATATACCCCCCAAATTCCCATTACACTTCCCAATGCATATTGCTGCCAATCCCCCCTCCTGCACAAACATTCCAGGTTACAATTTTCTTGTAAGCTGGACACCCCCCTCAACCTACAGGGGGGAAATCACTACAAAGTCAGGAGGAGTTGCACTGTGTTGTGCTCTCCCCTCCTGTTTGAACAATACTGGTCCATGCAGCACATAGACAAGATCGCTCTTAGATTGCATCGGACTGTACACACACACACACACACACACACAGTTTGATTACTATCCCCTACCTGCGGGCTGCTCATCTCCCGCCAGCAGGAAATGTGGGTAGTGGGTGGTAATCAAACTGTGTGTGTGTGTGTACAGTCTAAGAGCGATCCTGTCTCACGTGCTGCATGAATGTGCATTGTTCTGACAGGAGAGAGACCTCAGAGAACCTAACGCAGCGCACCTCCTCTGGCTCACTACTCTCCGCCACTTTGCCTCTCACTGCTCTAGGAGTCTGGGTGGGCTCCCCCCCCCCCAGAATGCGATCATGTTGACACTCCAGCAGTTAAAATCCAACGGGGGAAAAAGGGCCTTTTAACTGCTGGAGAGAGAGATGCGCAGGGCATCCTTCGGCCCTCCCCCGACCCACCAATCCTCCTGTTGCCTGGGCCCCCCTTTGTGCCCGGGCCCCCTACAGGAGTACTGGCAGTACCCCCCTGATGGCGGCCCTGGTGAACAGTAGTATTCAGTAAAAGAATCTGCTATGTCTTCAGGGTTACAAACCTTTTGTTTTGAGGGTGTAATAATGAGTCATTTTGGTTTGGATTTTACGAGCCATAAGCCTTTGTGCTAAAAATTTGCCAGCTTTATTACCAGAGGAGTAATGTGCCAGCTTTAAGAATTTGAAGTGTCTATCAAATTGTTTGGTTAGAAGTAAAGTTGAGCGGACACCTGGATGTCCGTGTTCGGCGGGTTCGGCCGAACTTTAAAAAAAAGTCTGGGTCCGTGTCCCGGACTTTTGCCGAACTTTTCCCAGACACCGAACCCCATTGAAGTCAATGGGGACCCGAACTTTCAGGCACTAAAATGGCTGTAAAACACCAAAGGAAAGGGCTAGAGTGCTGCAAATGGCAGCAAAACGTAGTTAAGAGCATGGCAAGTGCTCTGCAAACAAATGTGGATAGGGAAATAACTTAAAACAACAAAAAAAAAAACCAGAAAAATAAAACAATGTTCTTCATCTCTGAAGGACGAGGCCCATATGGAGTAGGAGGGAGGTTGAGGTGGTGGTGGATGTGGCGGTGTCATAGGCGTGCGCACAGGGTGTGCCGGGTGTACCTGGGCACACCCTAATCACCTAGGGCACATTAGCATTATCGCTCTGTTTGCCAGTGAGGAGATGGGAAAGATCTCCCTCGGACCTGCTCTGCTCTATTTCACTTTGCCAGCAGGGAGAGTAATGTATCGGGGCCATGTACATGTAGGCAAACACATGCATGTGTATTTAAACTTTGGGGTGCACACCCTAATGCAATAGGCTGCGCACACCTATGGGCGGTGTAGGTGGAAGCGGCGGTGGAGGAGGACCAGGGCCGGATTAAGAGCATCATGGGCTTGGTGCTGAGGATTTTGAAGGGCCTTAAGGGCCGTGCCTTGGCATGCACCAAGAGGAGGAAGGGTGCAGTCATGCATGCCTAATTCAACATGGGATGCTGTCTCTGAAGCCCATAAACACATCCATGCATCGGCAACTGTCCCTCCTTGTCCGGCCTTCGTGCTGTGTGGGGAGGTTCTGAGGGAGCTGCCTGGGGAAGCGAGCATAGAAGCCAGACTTCTGTGTTTACAAGTGACAGAAGAGCGGTAACAGTGAATATGGCCAACCCGGGGCCTATATAAAAGGTAGGGGCCTGGAGCTGCAGCTCCAATAGCCCCTACGTTAATCTGGCCCTGAGGAGGAGGACGAGGTAGCCAACACTGCTTCTTTTCACAAATTTTAAATGAGGGTACACCCCGAAAGAGTGAGAAAGAGCAAAAATGGAACAATGGGTGGGTAAGGTCGGTATCCATCGCTATTCTGCACAAGGTACGGAAAAGTCCCGTGGGATCCATGCCTGGTTCATTTTAATGAACGTGAGCTTGTCCACATTGTCTCTGGACAGGCGGCTGCGCTTGTCTGTTATAACGCCCCCAGCCATGCTAAATACCCGTTCAGATAATACACTGGCTGTAGGGCACGCCAGCACCTCCAAGGCGTAAAGGGCAAGCTCAGGCCATGTGCCCAATTTGGAGACCCAGAAGTTGAAGGGGGTAGACCCGTCATTCACTACATGTAGGCATGTGCACACATACTGCTCCACCATGTTGGTAAAATGCTGCCTCCTGCTAAGACGTTCCATCTGAGCTGCTGGTGCTGCTGTTTGTTGTGACGTGCTGACAAAGCTTTTCCACATTTCGGCCATGCTAACCCTGCCTTCTGAGGTGCTGGCGGTGCCCTGGTTGCATTGGCGACCTCTTCCTCCTCCTCCTCCTCCTCTGCCTTGTGCTTCCACTGTGGCCCCGCTGTCAGGTGGGAATGCCAGCAGCATGGCGTCTACCAGCGTGCGCTTGTACTCGCGCATCTTGCGATCGCGCTCCAGTGAGTGAATTAAGGACGGTACGTTGTCCTTGTAACGGGAATCCAGCAGCGTGGCCACCCAGTAATCAGCACAAGTTAGAATGTGGGCAACTCGGCGGTCATTGTGGAGACACTGCAGCATGTAATCGCTCATGTGTGCCAGGCTGCCCAGAGGCAACGAGGCTGTCCTCTGTGGGAGGTGTATCGTCCGTGTCCTCTGTATCCCCCCAGCCACGCACCAGTGATGGCCATGAGCTGGCCTGGGTGCCACCCTGCTGTGAACATGGTTCCATCTCCTCCTCCAGCTCCTCCTCCTCATCCTCCTCATCCTCCAGAACTGTGCCCCTGCTGGACAATTGTGTCCCTGGCGTTTGTGTGTGCAGGAACCCACCCTCGGAGCCCCTTGCGAATGACTGCCCTGAAAGCCTTGGAAATGTTACCTCCTCATCCTCCTCCTCCTCCTCATCCTGTGCCACATCCTCTTCCATCATCGCCCAAATTGTTTTTTCAAGGAGGCATAGAAGTGGGATAGTTAAGCTGAGAACGGCGTCATCGGCACTGGCCATGTTGGTGGAGTACTCAAAACAGCGCAACAAGGCACACAGGTCTCGCATGGAGGCCCAGTTATTGGTGGTGAAGTGGTGCTGTTCCGCAGAGCGACTCACGCATGCGTGCTGCAGCTGAAACTCCACTATGGCCTGCTGCTGCTCGCACAGTCTTTGCAGCATGTGCAAGGTGGAGTTCCACCTTGTGGGCACGTCACATATGAGGCAGTGAGCGGGAAGGCCGAAGTTACGCTGCAGCGCTGACAGGCGAGCAGCAGCAGGGTGAGAACGCCGAAAGTGCGCACAGACGGACCGCACTTTCTGCAGCAGCTCTGACATATCGGGGTAGTTTTTAAGGAACCTCTGCACCACCAAATTCAGCACATGCGCCAGGCAAGGGATGTGCTTCAAACCGTCTAAGCCCAGAGCTGCTATGAGATTTAGCCCGTTATCGCACACCACCAGGCCGGGCTTGAGGCTCGCTGGCAGCAACCACTCATTTGTCTGCTGTTCCATGCTCCTCCACAACTCCTGCGCGGTGTGTGGTTTGTCCCCCAAACAGGCAAGTTGTAAAACTGCCTGCTGTCGTTTATCCCTGGCCGTGCTGAAGTTGGTGGTGAAGGTGTTACGCTGTCCGGATGAGGAGGCGGTAGAGGATGAGGAAGCGGAGTAGGAGGAGTTAGGAACAGGAGACAAACTGAAGCGCCCTGCAATCCTCGGTGGTGGAAGGACATGCGCCAAATTGCTATCCGCCTCAGGCCCATCCGCCACTGCATTTACCCAGTGTGCCGTTAGGGAGATATAACGCCCCTGACCGTGCTTACTGGTCCACGTATCGGTAGTTAGGTGGACCTTGGCACAGATGGCGTTGCGCAGTGCACACCTGTTTTTTTCCCCCACTTGGTTGTGCAGGGAAGGGATGGCTTGCCTGGAAAAGTAGTGGCGGCTGGGCACGACGTACTGTGGAACAGCCACCGACATAAGGTTTTTAAAACTGTGCACCTCCACCAGACGGAATGACAGCATTTCAAAGGCCAAGAATTTTGAAATGCTGGCATTTAGGGCCAGGGATCGCGGGTGGGTAGGGGGGTACTTCCTCTTCCTCTCAAGTGTTTGGGAGATGGAAAGCTGAACGCTTCCACGGGACATTGTGGAGATGGTTAGTGACCCAGGTGGTGGTGTTGCTGACAGATCGTCTGTTTGCGGGGTGGCAGGTGCCGGTATCACTACAGATGTGGCTGGAGCGGCCGAGACTGCAGCAGAAGAGGAAGCAGGATGAGCCAGAGACGTTTCTTGGTTTTGAAGGTGTCTACTCCACTGCAGCTCGTGCTTTGCACTTAGATGCCTGATCATGCAGGTTGTGCTCAGGTTGAGAAGGTTTATGCCTCACTTCAGGCTCTGATTGCACAGGGTGCAAACCACTCGTGTCCTGTCATCAGCACATTTTCTAAAGAACTTCCACGCTAGAGAACTCCTTTGAGCTGACTTTGGTGCGCTCGTTCCCTTGCTGCGTTGGGCAGTAGCGGGCGTAGTGTCTAGGGCACGGCCGCTCCGCTTCTGCACCCTGCTCCCTCTTCTGCTGTGCTGGTGGCTCTGTGCGACCAGAGCCTCTTCCTCCAAACTACTCAGGTCACCTGCATGACGTTCATTCCATGTGGGGTCGAGGACCTCATCGTCCTCCACATCATCTTCCACCCAGTCTTCACCCCTGCCCTCCTTGTCGGTCTCCACAATGCTGAACGCCACAGCAGTTGGCACCTGCGTTTCGTCATCATCGGAGACGTGCTGCGATGGTCCTTGCATGTACTCATCTTGAGAAATAAGTGGTTGAGCATCGCTGCACTCAATCTCTTCAACTTCTGGGGCAGGGCTAGGTGGATGGCCCTGGGAAACCCTGCTGACAGAGTCCTCAAAAAGAACAAGAGACTGCTGCATGACTTGGGGCTCAGACTGCTTGCCTGATTTGCAAGGGGGTGAGGTGAAAGACGGTTGGACATCGGCTGCAGGTGCCAACTCTGACCTTTCTGCAGTAGACTGGGTGGGAGACAATGTGAAGGAACTGGAAGCACTGTCAGCAACCCAATCTACTATCGCCTGTACTTCTTCAGGCCTCATCACGTCTAGAGGCGCATTATGCCCTACCAAATACTGCTGCAGGTTCTGTCGCCTACTCACACTTGTGGAAGGTGTTTCACTTGTGTGTGTAGCTGGCACAGATCGACCACGTCCTCTCCTTGCAACAGGAGCTCTACCAGCAGCACCACGACCCAGGCCACGGCCCCTATTTGACGGTTTCCTCATATTTCTGTAATTTATGATCTTGCCCTAGAAAGGTGTTTATTGAATAGCGGAACAAAACAACAACAGTATCGCACGGGTGTATCTGACAGTCAAATATGCAAACTATGCCGCAATTTAATGTATTTTACCCCAAAAGGGTGTATATTGAATAGCGGAATAGGAAAAAGGATAAAAAACGGTGTATCTCACACGTACAAACACATACTAGGCCCCGATTACAATTTTTTGTACCCTAAAGGCAGGATGAGGAAGAGGAGTAGGAGGAGTTCGGAACAGGAGGCAAACTGAAGCGCCCTGCAATCCTCGGCGGTGGAAGATGCGCCAAAAAATTTGAAAGGTGTATCTCACACGTACCGATACAGACTATGCCGCAATTTAATTTTTTTCACCCCAAAAGGGTGTATATTTAATAGCGGAATAGAAAAAAGTATATAAAAAGGTGTATCTCACACGTACAAACACAGACTAGGCCCCGATTAAAATTTTTTGTACCCTAAAGGGAGGATGAGGAAGAGGAGTAGGAGGAGTTGGGAACAGGAGGCAAACTGAAGCGCCCTGCAATCCTTGGCGGTGGAAGGAGATGCGCCAAAGAAATTTAAAAGGTGTATCTCACACGTACCGATACAGACTATGCCGTAATTTAATTTTCTTACACTCCAAAAGGGTGTATATTGAATAGCGGAATATGAAAAATGTTATAATACGGTGTATCTCACACGTACAAACACAGACTAGGCCCCGATTACAATTTTTTGTACCCTAAAGGCAGGATGAGGAAGAGGAGTAGGAGGAGTTGGGAACAGGAGGCAAACTGAAGCGCCCTGCAATCCTCGGCGGTAGAAGGAGATGCGCCAAACAAATTTAAAAAGGTGTATCTCACATGTACCGATACAGACTATCCCGCAATTTAATTTTTTACACTCAAACAGGGTGTATATTGAATAGCGGAATAGGACAAATTTTACAAAACGGTGTATCTCACACGTACAAACACAATCTAGGCCCCGATTACAATTTTTTGTACCCTAAAGACAGGATGAGGAGGAGGAGTTGGGAACAGGAGGCAAACTGAAGCGCCCTACAATCCTCGGCGGTAGAAGGAGATGCGCCAAACAAATTTAAAAAGGTGTATCTCACATGTACCGATACAGACTATCCCGCAATTTAATTTTTTACACTCAAACAGGGTGTATATTGAATAGCGGAATAGGACACATTTTACAAAACGGTGTATCTCACACGTACAAGCACAATCTAGGCCCCGATTACAATTTTTTGTACCCTAAAGGCAGGATGAGGAGTAGGAGGAGTTCGGAACAGGCAGGAGGCAGACTGAAGCACCCTCAAATCCTCGGCAGTATGAGATGCGCCCCAAAAATTGGAAAGGTGTATCTCACACGTACCGACACAGACTATCCCGCAATTTAATTGTTTATACCCAGGTTTTGATTAAATAGCGGAATAGAAAATATGATCAAAAAAAAGTGTATGTATCTCACACGTATAGAAGCACACTAGGCCCCAATTACTATTGTTTGTACCCCTAAAAGGCTGGATGAGGAGTAGGAGGAGTTTGGAACAGGCAGCACCCTCAAATCTTCAGAAGTATGAGATGAACCCCAAAAACTTGGAAAGGTGGATCTCACACGTACCAACACAAACTATCCCGCAATTTAATTGATCCCCAAAGGTTTTTATTGAATAGCGGAATAGGAAATATGATCAAAAAAAGTGTATGTATCTCACACGTACAGAAGCACACTAGGCCCCAATTACTATTGTTTGTACCCCTAAAAGGCTGAATGAGGAGTAGGAGGAGTATGGAACAGGCAGCACCCTCAAATCTTCAGAAGTATGAGATGAACCCCAAAAACTTGGAAAGGTGGATCTCACACGTACCAACACAAACTATCCCGCAATTTAATTGATCCCCAAAGGTTTTTATTGAATAGCGGAATAGGAAATATGATCAAAAAAAGTGTATGTATCTCACACGTACAGAAGCACACTAGGCCCCAATTACTATTGTTTGTACCCCTTAAAGGCTGAATGAGGAGTAGGAGGAGTATGGAACAGGCAGCACCCTCAAATCTTCAGAAGTATGAGATGAACCCCAAAAACTTGGAAAGGTGGATCTCACACGTACCAACACAAACTATCCCGCAATTTAATTGATCCCCAAAGGTTTTTATATAATAGCGGAATAGGAAATATGATCAAAAAAAGTGTATGTATCTCACACGTACAGAAGAACACTAGGCCCCAATTACTATTGTTTGTACCCCTAAAAGGCTGGATGAGGAGTAGGGGGAGTATGGAACAGGCAGCACCCTCAAATCTTCAGAAGTATGAGATGAACCCCAAAAACTTGGAAAGGTGGATCTCACACGTACCAACACAGACTATCCCCCAATTTAACTGATCCCCAAAGGTTTTTGATTAAATAGCGGAATAGAAAATATGATCTAAAAAAGTGTATGTATATCACACGTACACAACCACACTAGGCCCCAATTACTATTGTTTGTACCCCTAAAAGGCTGGATGAGGAGTAGGGGGAGTATGGAACAGGCAGCACCCTCAAATCTTCAGAAGTATGAGATGAACCCCAAAAACTTGGAAAGGTGGATCTCACACGTACCAACACAGACTATCCCCTAATTTAACTGATCCCCAAAGGTTTTTGATTAAATAGCGGAATAGAAAATATTATCAAAAAAAGTGTATGTATATCACACGTACACAACCACACTAGGCCCCAATTACTATTGTTTGTACCCCTAAAAGGCTGGATGAGGAGTAGGGGGAGTATGGAACAGACAGCACCCTCAAATCTTCAGCAGTATGAGATGAACCCCAGAAACTTGGAAAGGTGGATCTCACACGTACCAACACAAACTATCCCGTAATTTAATTGATCCCCAAAGGTTTTTATTGAATAGCGGAATAGGAAATATGATCAAAAAAAGTGTATGTATCTCACACGTACAGAAGCACACTAGGCCCCAATTACTATTGTTTGTACCCCTAAAAGGCTGAATGAGGAGTAGGAGGAGTATGGAACAGGCAGCACCCTCAAATCTTCAGAAGTATGAGATGAACCCCAAAAACTTGGAAAGGTGGATCTCACACGTACCAACACAAACTATCCCGCAATTTAATTGATCCCCAAAGATTTTTATTGAATAGCGGAATAGGAAATATGATCAAAAAAAGTGTATGTATCTCACACGTACAGAAGCACACTAGGCCCCAATTACTATTGTTTGTACCCCTTAAAGGCTGAATGAGGAGTAGGAGGAGTATGGAACAGGCAGCACCCTCAAATCTTCAGAAGTATGAGATGAACCCCAAAAACTTGGAAAGGTGGATCTCACACGTACCAACACAAACTATCCCGCAATTTAATTGATCCCCAAAGGTTTTTATTGAATAGCGGAATAGGAAATATGATCAAAAAAAGTGTATGTATCTCACACGTACAGAAGAACACTAGGCCCCAATTACTATTGTTTGTACCCCTAAAAGGCTGGATGAGGAGTAGGGGGAGTATGGAACAGGCAGCACCCTCAAATCTTCAGAAGTATGAGATGAACCCCAAAAACTTGGAAAGGTGGATCTCACACGTACCAACACAGACTATCCCCCAATTTAACTGATCCCCAAAGGTTTTTGATTAAATAGCGGAATAGAAAATATGATCCAAAAAAGTGTATGTATATCACACGTACACAACCACACTAGGCCCCAATTACTATTGTTTGTACCCCTAAAAGGCTGGATGAGGAGTAGGGGGAGTATGGAACAGGCAGCACCCTCAAATCTTCAGAAGTATGAGATGAACCCCAAAAACTTGGAAAGGTGGATCTCACACGTACCAACACAGACTATCCCCCAATTTAACTGATCCCCAAAGGTTTTTGATTAAATAGCGGAATAGAAAATATTATCAAAAAAAAGTGTATGTATATCACACGTACACAACCACACTAGGCCCCAATTACTATTGTTTGTACCCCTAAAAGGCTGGATGAGGAGTAGGGGGAGTATGGAACAGACAGCACCCTCAAATCTTCAGAAGTATGAGATGAACCCCAAAAACTTGGAAAGGTGGATCTCTCTCACACGTACCAACACAGACTATCCCCCAATTTAACTGATCCCCAAAGGTTTTTGATTAAATAGCGGAATAGAAAATATGATAAAAAAAAAGTGTATGTATATCACACGTATACAACCACACTAGGCCCCAATTACTATTGTTTGTACCCCTAAAAGGCTGGATGAGGAGTAGGGGGAGTATGGAACAGGCAGCACCCTCAAATCTTCAGAAGTATGAGATGAACCCCAAAAACTTGGAAAGGTGGATCTCTCTCACACGTACCAACACAGACTATCCCCCAATTTAACTGATCCCCAAAGGTTTTTGATTAAATAGCGGAATAGAAAATATGATCCAAAAAAGTGTATGTATATCACACGTACACAACCACACTAGGCCCCAATTACTATTGTTTGTACCCCTAAAAGGCTGGATGAGGAGTAGGGGGAGTATGGAACAGGCAGCACCCTCAAATCTTCAGAAGTATGAGATGAACCCCAAAAACTTGGAAAGGTGGATCTCACACGTACCAACACAGACTATCCCCCAATTTAACTGATCCCCAAAGGTTTTTGATTAAATAGCGGAATAGAAAATATTATCAATAAAAAGTGTATGTATATCACACGTACACAACCACACTAGGCCCCAATTACTATTGTTTGTACCCCTAAAAGGCTGGATGAGGAGTAGGGGGAGTATGGAACAGACAGCACCCTCAAATCTTCAGAAGTATGAGATGAACCCCAAAAACTTGGAAAGGTGGATCTCTCTCACACGTACCAACACAGACTATCCCCCAATTTAACTGATCCCCAAAGGTTTTTGATTAAATAGCGGAATAGAAAATATGATAAAAAAAAAGTGTATGTATATCACACGTATACAACCACACTAGGCCCCAATTACTATTGTTTGTACCCCTAAAAGGCTGGATGAGGAGTAGGGGGAGTATGGAACAGGCAGCACCCTCAAATCTTCAGAAGTATGAGATGAACCCCAAAAACTTGGAAAGGTGGATCTCTCTCACACGTACCAACACAGACTATCCCCCAATTTAACTGATCCCCAAAGGTTTTTGATTAAATAGCGGAATAGAAAATATGATCCAAAAAAGTGTATGTATATCACACGTACACAACCACACTAGGCCCCAATTACTATTGTTTGTACCCCTAAAAGGCTGGATGAGGAGTAGGGGGAGTATGGAACAGGCAGCACCCTCAAATCTTCAGAAGTATGAGATGAACCCCAAAAACTTGGAAAGGTGGATCTCACACGTACCAACACAGACTATCCCCCAATTTAACTGATCCCCAAAGGTTTTTGATTAAATAGCGGAATAGAAAATATTATCAAAAAAAAGTGTATGTATATCACACGTACACAACCACACTAGGCCCCAATTACTATTGTTTGTACCCCTAAAAGGCTGGATGAGGAGTAGGGGGAGTATGGAACAGACAGCACCCTCAAATCTTCAGAAGTATGAGATGAACCCCAAAAACTTGGAAAGGTGGATCTCTCTCACACGTACCAACACAGACTATCCCCCAATTTAACTGATCCCCAAAGGTTTTTGATTAAATAGCGGAATAGAAAATATGATAAAAAAAAAGTGTATGTATATCACACGTATACAACCACACTAGGCCCCAATTACTATTGTTTGTACCCCTAAAAGGCTGGATGAGGAGTAGGGGGAGTATGGAACAGGCAGCACCCTCAAATCTTCAGAAGTATGAGATGAACCCCAAAAACTTGGAAAGGTGGATCTCTCTCACACGTACCAACACAGACTATCCCCCAATTTAACTGATCCCCAAAGGTTTTTGATTAAATAGCGGAATAGAAAATATGATCAAAAAAAGTGTATGTATATCACACGTACACAACCACACTAGGCCCCAATTACTATTGTTTGTACCCCTAAAAGGCTGGATGAGGAGTAGGGGGAGTATGGAACAGACAGCACCCTCAAATCTTCAGAAGTATGAGATGAACCCCAAAAACTTGGAAAGGTGGATCTCTCTCACACGTACCAACACAGACTATCCCCCAATTTAACTGATCCCCAAAGGTTTTTGATTAAATAGCCGAATAGAAAATATGATAAAAAAAAGTGTATGTATATCACACGTACACAACCACACTAGGCCCCAATTACTATTGTTTGTACCCCTAAAAGGCTGGATGAGGAGTAGGGGGAGTATGGAACAGGCAGCACCCTCAAATCTTCAGAAGTATGAGATGAACCCCAAAAACTTGGAAAGGTGGATCTCTCTCACCCGTACCAACACAGACTATCCCCCAATTTAACTGATCCCCAAAGGTTTTTTATTAAATAGCGGAATAGAAAATATGATCAAAAAAAGTGTATGTATATCACACGTACACAACCACACTAGGCCCCAATTACTATTGTTTGTACCCCTAAAAGGCTGGATGAGGAGTCGGGGGAGTATGGAACAGGCAGCACCCTCAAATCTTCAGAAGTATGAGATGAACCCCAAAAACTTGGAAAGGTGGATCTCTCTCACACGTACCAACACAAACTATCCCTCAATTTAACTGATCCCCAAAGGTTTTTGATTAAATAGCGGAATAGAAAATATTATAAAAAAAAAGTGTATGTATATCACACGTACACAACCACACTAGGCCCCAATTACTATTGTTTGTACCCCTAAAAGGCTGGATGAGGAGTAGGGGGAGTATGGAACAGACAGCACCCTCAAATCTTCAGAAGTATGAGATGAACCCCAAAAACTTGGAAAGGTGGATCTCTCTCACACGTACCAACACAGACTATCCCCCAATTTAACTGATCCCCAAAGGTTTTTGATTAAATTGCGGAATAGAAAATATGATCAAAAAAAGTGTATGTATATCACACGTATACAACCACACTAGGCCCCAATTACTATTGTTTGTACCCCTAAAAGGCTGGATGAGGAGTAGGGGGAGTATGGAACAGGCAGCACCCTCAAATCTTCAGAAGTATGAGATGAACCCCAAAAACTTGGAAAGGTGGATCTCTCTCACACGTAACAACACAGACTATCCCCCAATTTAACTGATCCCCAAAGGTTTTTAATTAAATAGCGGAATAGGAAATATGATAAAAAAAAAGTGTATGTATATCACACGTACACAACCACACTAGGCCCCAATTACTATTGTTTGTACCCCTAAAAGGCTGGATGAGGGGTAGGGGGAGTATGGAACAGGCAGCACCCTCAAATCTTCAGAAGTATGAGATGAACCCCAAAAACTTGGAAAGGTGGATCTCTCTCACACGTACCAACACAGACTATCCCCCAATTTAACTGATCCCCAAAGGTTTTTGATTAAATAGCGGAATAGAAAATATGATCAAAAAAAGTGTATGTATATCACACGTACACAACCACACTAGGCCCCAATTACTATTGTTTGTACCCCTAAAAGGCTGGATGAGGAGAAGGGGGAGTATGGAACAGGCAGCACCCTCAAATCTTCAGAAGTATGAGATGAACCCCAAAAACTTGGAAAGGTGGATCTCACACGTACCAACACAGACTATCCCCCAAATTGACTGATCCCCAAAGGTTTTTGATTAAATAGCGGAATAGAAAATATGATCCAAAAAAGTGTATGTATATCATACGTACACAACCACACTAGGCCCCAATTACTATTGTTTGTACCCCTAAAAGGCTGGATGAGGAGTAGGGGGAGTATGGAACAGGCAGCACCCTCAAATCTTCAGAAGTATGAGATGAACCCCAAAAACTTGGAAAGGTGGATCTCTCTCACACGTACCAACACAGACTATCCCCCAATTTAACTGATCCCCAAAGGTTTTTGATTAAATAGCGGAATAGAAAATATGATCAAAAAAAGTGTATGTATATCACACGTACACAACCACACTAGGCCCCAATTACTATTGTTTGTACCCCTAAAAGGCTGGATGAGGAGTAGGGGGAGTATGGAACAGACAGCACCCTCAAATCTTCAGAAGTATGAGATGAACCCCAAAAACTTGGAAAGGTGGATCTCTCTCACACGTACCAACACAGACTATCCCCCAATTTAACTGATCCCCAAAGGTTTTTGATTAAATAGCGGAATAGAAAATATGATAAAAAAAAGTGTATGTATATCACACATACACAACCACACTAGGCCCCAATTACTATTGTTTGTACCCCTAAAAGGCTGGATGAGGAGTAGGGGGAGTATGGAACAGGCAGCACCCTCAAATCTTCAGAAGTATGAGATGAACCCCAAAAACTTGGAAAGGTGGATCTCTCTCACCCGTACCAACACAGACTATCCCCCAATTTAACTGATCCCCAAAGGTTTTTTATTAAATAGCGGAATAGAAAATATGATCAAAAAAAGTGTATGTATATCACACGTACACAACCACACTAGGCCCCAATTACTATTGTTTGTACCCCTAAAAGGCTGGATGAGGAGTAGGGGGAGTATGGAACAGGCAGCACCCTCAAATCTTCAGAAGTATGAGATGAACCCCAAAAACTTGGAAAGGTGGATCTCTCTCACACGTACCAACACAAACTATCCCTCAATTTAACTGATCCCCAAAGGTTTTTGATTAAATAGCGGAATAGAAAATATTATAAAAAAAAAGTGTATGTATATCACACGTACACAACCACACTAGGCCCCAATTACTATTGTTTGTACCCCTAAAAGGCTGGATGAGGAGTAGGGGGAGTATGGAACAGACAGCACCCTCAAATCTTCAGAAGTATGAGATGAACCCCAAAAACTTGGAAAGGTGGATCTCTCTCACACGTACCAACACAGACTATCCCCCAATTTAACTGATCCCCAAAGGTTTTTGATTAAATTGCGGAATAGAAAATATGATCAAAAAAAGTGTATGTATATCACACGTATACAACCACACTAGGCCCCAATTACTATTGTTTGTACCCCTAAAAGGCTGGATGAGGAGTAGGGGGAGTATGGAACAGGCAGCACCCTCAAATCTTCAGAAGTATGAGATGAACCCCAAAAACTTGGAAAGGTGGATCTCTCTCACACGTAACAACACAGACTATCCCCCAATTTAACTGATCCCCAAAGGTTTTTTATTAAATAGCGGAATAGGAAATATGATAAAAAAAAAGTGTATGTATATCACACGTACACAACCACACTAGGCCCCAATTACTATTGTTTGTACCCCTAAAAGGCTGGATGAGGGGTAGGGGGAGTATGGAACAGGCAGCACCCTCAAATCTTCAGAAGTATGAGATGAACCCCAAAAACTTGGAAAGGTGGATCTCTCTCACACGTACCAACACAGACTATCCCCCAATTTAACTGATCCCCAAAGGTTTTTGATTAAATAGCGGAATAGAAAATATGATCAAAAAAAGTGTATGTATATCACACGTACACAACCACACTAGGCCCCAATTACTATTGTTTGTACCCCTAAAAGGCTGGATGAGGAGTAGGGGGAGTATGGAACAGGCAGCACCCTCAAATCTTCAGAAGTATGAGATGAACCCCAAAAACTTGGAAAGGTGGATCTCACACGTACCAACACAGACTATCCCCCAAATTGACTGATCCCCAAAGGTTTTTGATTAAATAGCGGAATAGAAAATATGATCCAAAAAAGTGTATGTATATCATACGTACACAACCACACTAGGCCCCAATTACTATTGTTTGTACCCCTAAAAGGCTGGATGAGGAGTAGGGGGAGTATGGAACAGGCAGCACCCTCAAATCTTCAGAACTATGAGATGAACCCCAAAAACCCCAAATATCATTCAGCTCTGCTGCAGGCCACAACTTAATTTTTTTTAACCCAAGGCTGTATATTGAATAGTGGAATAGAAAAAAAGTGTATGATTTTTGAAACCACTCAATATTAGCACATGTGAACTGAACACAGCAGTGTATGATCAGTCACTCAGCACAGCACAGCTGAAGGAAAAAGGCTGCACACAGTGCCTGATAGAAAAATACTTTTCTCCCTCCTCCTCAGTGGGCAAAAAAGATTGTGTGCACTGCACCCCAAAAAGATTGTGTTCACTGTACCCCAAAAAGATTGTGTTCACTGCACCCCAAAAAGATTGTGTTCACTGTACCCCAAAAAGATTGCGTTCACTGCACCCCAAAAAGATTGTGTTCACTGCACCCCAAAAAGATTGTGTTCACTGCAGCCCACACACAGCAAAATGGATGTGGATCACTGACACCTGCCTATCTCCTATCCCACACCACACAGCAATATCGATTGTAGTTTGTAGAACACACTTTCCCTAAAAATCAGCAGACTCTATCCCTAACATGATTGATAAGATCGTAGATCGGGACTGCAAACCCCACCCCACACAGCAATATCGATTGTAGTTTGTAGAACACACTTTCCCTAAAAATCAGCAGACTCTATCCCTAACAGGATTGATAAGATCGTAGATCGGGACTGCAAACCCCACCCCACACAGCAATATCGATTGTAGTTTGTAGAACACACTTTCCCTAAAAATCAGCAGACTCTATCCCTAACAGGATTGATAAGATCGTAGATCGGGACTGCAAACCCCACCCCACACAGCAATGTCGATTGTAGTTTGTAGAACGCACTGTCCCTAAAATCAGCATACTCTCTCCCTAAAATGCCTACAACTCGCCCTGCCTAACACACTCCGACCTGTCCCTCAATTCTATCCGGACACAAATGTTTTTTTTTTCCTGTCTGTCCCTAATCAGCAGCCAGCACGTTGATGTGTGCTCTCTCCCTGATCTAAACAGCAGAATGACGCCGCAGCGGCGCTGCCTCAAACTTATAAAGACTTGGTCACATGCTTCAGATGGCCAATCACAGCTACTGATACATTTGCAGGCATGGCTGGGATGGCTTAGGCACACCAGTTAAACGCTTGTTGATTGGCTGTTGAAAGCCCGCCATGAAAAGCGCGCCAAAGCATGCAAAACCCGGAAATAAAACGACCGAACACGGATTTTTACCCCAATATACAGTAAAGTGTTCTTGTCCGTGTTCGGGTAACAAAAATCCAATTATTCGGTACGAACACGAATAATACAGTCCGTGTTCGCTCAACACTAGTCAGAAGTCTTAAATCAGTGCGGAGCTTGGAAAGGGTGTAGGCTAGTTTAGTGTGAAAGGTGGTTTTATTCTGAAGTCCCACACATCTAATCTCAGCAAGTAGATTATCACTACATCCTCTGCTTCTTTTCCCAGGAACACACTTGTAAAATGATACCTCGAATAAAGGCCTTATGAGCACACTATAGAGTAAATGGATTGGAGTCAGATTGGTCATTCAAAGAGAAATATTCAGCTAAGTGGTTTGCGATATAGGCAGCATGAGAAGGTGTTTGAAGTATCTGGGAGTTAGCACCCCAAATAATGTAAGTCCAGGGGTATTTTCTTTCATCACTGATATGGAGAAAGGGGTGTGGTCAGACCACAAAATATCATGGATTGCAGAAGAAGATACAGATTGCAATACCACTTTAGCAACCAAAATCATATCAATCTTTGAGTAAGAATTGTGCTTTAATCAGTTCTGGACCGCTCACTTCATAAATACTGCAGCAGGGCAGCCCGGCTGCACAAAATCACGTAAAGGTACGTGATGCACGCTTGTCAGTCAGGGGCGCGCATGTGCGACGTTCCCCCGGTGACCTTATTCCATTCATAAGCAATCATCAGGTCCGGGCTAATGATTTATGGTCTGGACCTGGGCCTGGACCTGGTAAACGATTCTGACCAATTGCAGAATGTCCTGTGCCTGTGTAATGTAAACACAGGCAAAGGAAATGATGCAATCTTCTCTCCTGGAGCCCTTTTGGTACCAGCGTGAGAGAAGAGAACATCACAGTGAGTTGGCAGGCACTGACACCAGTACATATAGACACACATTTAACCCCCTGATCACCCCCCCCAGTTAACCCTTTCACTCCCTGTCACAGTGTTACTATATACAGTATACCGATCATTTACTGATCACTGTATTAGTGTCACTGGTGATGGCAGTTAGCGCCAGTGGAAGTCCCAGATAGGTTTAGGATACCCGCCATATATACAGTATCTCACAAAAGTGAGCACACGCCTCACATTTTTGTAACTATTTTATTATATCTTTTCATGTGACAATACTGAAGAAACGACACTTTGCTACAATGTAAAGTAGTGAGTGTACAGCTTGCATAACAGTGTAAATTTGCTGCCCCCTCAACATAACTCAACACACAGCCAATAATGTATAAACCGCTGGCAACAAAAGTGAGTACCACTTAGCCAAAAGTGGGGCCAATTATCCATTTTCCCTCCCCAGTGTCTCGTTAGTGTTACAAGGTCTCAGGTGTGAATGGGGAGCAGGTTTGTTAAATTTACTGTTATCGCTCTCACTCTCTCATACTGGTCACAGGAGGTTCAAAATGGCACCTCATGGCAAAGAACTCTCTATGGATCTGAAAAAAAGAATTGTTGCTCTACGTAAAGATGACCTAGGCTATAAGAAGATTGCCAAGACCCTGAAACTGGGCTGCAGCATGGCGGCGAAGACCATACAGAGGTTTAACGGGACAGGTTCCACTCAGAACAGGCCTCGCCATGGTTGACCAAAGAAGTTGAGTGCACATGCTAAACATCATATCCAGAGGTTGTCTTTGGTAAATAGACGTATGAGTGCTGCCAGAATTTCTGCAGAGTTTGAAGGTGGTCAGACCATATGCCGCACATTGCATGAAACTGGTCTGCATGGCTGTCATCCCAGAAGGAAGCCTCTTCTAAGAATGATGCACATAAAAGCCAGTTTTTTGAAGACAAGAAGACTAAGGATATGGATTACTAGAACAATGTCCTGTGGTCTGATGAGACCTAGATAAACTTATTTGGTTCAGATGGTGTCAAGCATGTGTGGCAGCAAACAGGTGAGGAGTAGTGATGGACGAACATTGGCCGGGGCGGTTCGTGAACGCCAGCCGCAAAATTTCTCAAAAGTCTGCGAACCGCGAGTTCGCGGCGGACCCCATTGACTTTAATGGGAGGCGAACTTTAAAAACCTTTAGGTCATATTTCCAGCCACAAAAGACGTACTAGCTGTGAACAAATAGTCCCAGCATATGGACAATGTCATAACAGAAGTATTGCAATTGAAAAAGTTGCCCTAAATTTTTATTTTTTTTACAGCAAAAAATATATATATTTTTTAATAAATCAGCCAGTAAATACATTGTCTAATACATATAGGGTCCATTCACACATCTGTAAAATGGGTCCGCATCCATTCCACAATTTGGCAGAACCTTTACAGACTCATTGGTTTTCATTTCCAGTCTGAAAAATTAGGCATTCACAGGATAAAGAAGTAAGTGTCGGCCATTCCAGGCCCCAAAAATTAGCCCACGTGCGTTTACCTGACAGCTAAGAACGTAGTTTTCTGTGGCTGAAGGTACATTAGGCATTCACATGATACAGAAGTAAGTGTCGGCCATAAAAGGCCCCAAAAATTAGCCCACATGGGTTTTACTGGCAGCAAAGAACTTTGTTTTTGATGGCTAGAGGTACGGTAGGCGTTCAAAGGATACAGAAGTAAATGTCGGCCTGTATAGGCTCCAAAAATTAGCTCACATGGTTTGAACTGACAGCAAAGAACTTCGTTTTTAATGGCTAGAGGTACAGTAGGCATTTACAGTACACAGAACGGTAAGTGTCGGCCTGTATAGGCTCCAAAAATTAGCTCACATGGTTTGAACTGACAGCAAAGAACTTCTTTTTTGATGGCCAGAGGTACAGTAGGCGTTCACAGTATACAGAAGTATGTGTCGGCCTGTATAGGCTGCAAAAATTAGCTCACATGGGTTGAACTGTCAGCAAAGAACGTAGTATATGATGGCTAGAGGTACAGTAGGTATTCACTGTATACAGAATGGTAAGTGTCAGCCTGTATAGGCTGCAAAAATTAGCTCACATGGGTTAAACTGACAGCAAAGAACTTTGTTTTTGATGGCTAGAGGTACAGTAGGCATTCACAGTACACAGAACGGTAAGTGTCGGCCTGTACAGGCTGCAAAAATTAATTCACATGGGTTGAACTGACAGCAAAGAACGTAGTATATGATGGCTAGAGGTACAGTAGGCGTTCACAGGATACAGAAGTAAGTGGTGGTCTGTATAGGCTCCAAAAATTAGCTTACATGGGTTGAACTGACAGCAAATAACGTAGTATATGATGGCTAGAGTTACAGTAGGCATTAACAGTATACAAAGCTATAGAATAGCTGCGCTATGCACCGCAATGTAAACAGTCAGGTATTTAGGATGATTAAATAAATTACATAAAATAAATAAAAAAGCAGCTTCACATAGAGATTCTGAAATAATCACACATAAATATAGAGGGTATGAATAGTAGTGCTTATAGTAATAAAAAGTCTGCATAAATTTTAAAAGGAAATGTCCTTTAAAATCCACATAACAGCAGATATCCACGTGTTGATTAACGATGACATCCACCAACACTCCCATGAAAGACCAGGTGATACAGAACCACCACCAAGAGAGGCATATTAAATACCCTTACCAGATCTCAAAATCTTATAGGCAGTAAGTATCAGCTGATATCAGCAGGCACAGAACATCCTCCCAGTAGATATCCGTGATCAATCGTACTCCAAATGCTAGTTATCCCCTGTGGACATGGTTCTCAAAAACACAAAGGGAGCCTCTCATAGTGATATATATAAAAAACAGAACGTTTATTGTGATAAAACAAATATATTACACTCACATTTTAGCAGAGTGGCAGTAGCGTTTGGTATATGCACATGGATGTAGCTGTTTCAATCCAAAAAGATGGCCGCTGTCGCCCTCTACTGCGCATGCATCCGCCTCCACCAATGAGAGTCCACCCGACGTACGTTTCGTCATACGCAATGACGTCGTCAGGGGGCATGGCCTCATGGTAGGAGGACACACTATATATACAGGCAGGACGAGGCGGATTGGTCGGCTGAGAGCCGGAAATAGGAGCTATGTGCTCCATTGACCGGATGACAGGAAATGATCGGCAATACTATAGGATTGACCCAAAATAGTATACCACAAAAACATAAATTCAAACAACAACATCCAAAAGGATATATGTCGATAAAGGACATATCTGAAATGGTGATATAAAACTCCATATGAGTAAGCATGCGAAGTCCGGGGACGACGCCATCTTGTGGCCAAATTAAACAACTACAACCTGCTACCTACACAAGCCACCCTGCAACCATAAACATTATGCATTTTAAAATTACATTTAAAACAGACACAATGCAATTAAAAATATTAATCATCAACAACATGGTGCATCAGCCACATTACATATATTCACATTATTAATAATTGAGACTTGTACGATGTTCTGATAATAATATTATCAATAGTGGAGATGGAATAAAAAATAACAAAAAATCATGCTTCCTTCCAACTAAAAAATTGTTTGGGTAAATCATGCTTTATTAATAAACACATTCAAATCCCACTTAACATTGAGTCCATAAGGGGCGTGAGCTTTGATATGGTAAATCCAGGAAGTTTCCTACCTGGAAACACCCCGAGTAAGTTTACTCCCCCGCCAGTTCCCTCCATACCTGTCGATCCCTAAGAATAGGGTACCTGCCAGGTTCCTATTGTGGTGTGTGTCGTAGTGGCGGGAGACACTATGCTTAGGGAAGCCATTAATTATATTTGTAATATGCTCATTCAAACGGACCCTAAGCATCCTAGTGGTCCGACCAACGTATTCCAATCCACATGGGCATCTAATGAGATACACCACGTGCCTGGAGGCACAAGTGATAAAAGTTTTAATTTTATGGACTTCTTTAGTGACTCCCGCCTCAAACTCCTCACATTTTTTCCTTCCTCCTGTGTTTACTCTGCAAACCGCACAGGATTTACAAGGAAAAAATCCCACTTTATCTTGGAAGAAGGAAACCCTCTTTGGGGGATTAATAATATTGGGGGCCACTTGTAACCTCAGGGGCGGTACGCTTCTAAAGATTACCTGTGGTGCTTCTGGCAAGACAGGGCCTATAACCCCATCGTTCCGTAGCACAGGCCAATGTTTCCTCAAAATTTTTTTGACGGAATAATGCTGTGTGGAATATGAGGAAAAGAAAGCGTGTTGGAACATATCATCGCTTTGTCTACATCTGGGTTGCAATAAATCCTCTCTATTTCTCTGATCTGCCCTTAAAATGGCAGAATCAAGGTCTTTTTCATCATAACCTTTCTCTAAAATTTTTTTCTTTAAGGAGACAGCCTCTTTAAGGAA
This sequence comes from Pelophylax lessonae, assembly GCF_965119305.1. NCBI lineage: Eukaryota > Metazoa > Chordata > Amphibia > Anura > Ranidae > Pelophylax > Pelophylax lessonae. Next base: position 112,186,232 of record NC_138775.1, on the reverse strand, counting down.
ATCCTCCTTTTTAGTACAATTGCGCCTGAGCCTCAAGAATTGACTGACAGGAACGGATCTCAGCCAAGATGGATGATGACAGCTGGTCTTATCAATAAATCCGTTCCTGTCAGTCTCCTTGAAGTACGTGGAGGTGACGACTTGATCGTCCAATATTTTGATGTTCAGATCCAAAAAATGAATCTCATTCTTACTCCACTCAAAGGTCAACACAATACCCCTATCATTCATGTTTAGCCTGATCATAAATTGTTCTAGGGAAGCAAAATCGCCATCCCATAGGAGGAGGATGTCATCAATGTACCTCCGCCAGAGCCCAAGCTCCGGCTGGGGGATAATACCGATGACATCCTCCTCCCACCTGGCCATGAACAAATTGGCCATACTTGGCGCAAATTTTGCTCCCATGGCCACTCCTCGACTCCTCGAAACCAAAAATAGTTGCGACTCATCGCAAAGTCGAGGAGTGACATCAAAAATTCCCTTTGAAATCCCAAAGGCACACCCTGTCTCAAATAATGGGCCACTGCCTCCATTCCATGCTCGTGCAAAATTATAGTGTATAATGAGGAAACATCAGCGGTGGCCAAGATGTAAGTCTCCTTCCAACTGATGTTCCTGAATTCATTTACAACTTGCATAGAATCTCGCAGGAAAGAAGGGGTTTTAACCACCAAAGGTTGAAGGAATTTATCTATGTATTTACCCACCCGGGAGGTAACGGAATCAATTCCGCTTACAATAGGCCGCCCGGTGGGTTAACTGGATCCTTATGTACCTTTGGCAGGTAATACATTACAGGTATCCTCGGGGGCCAGAGGGATCAAAAAATCTTTTTCTTTCTTTGTCAGAAGCTTATTCCTAAAACCGGTATCCACTAAAACACCCAATTCTTTTTTATATTTAGCAGTAGGATTACCGGCCAAAACTTCATAGGTCTCCCGATCCAATAGTAGCCTAAGCATCTCCTTATTATAGGCAAGAGTGTCCAAGATTACAATCCCCCCGCCTTTATCGGTGGGTCTTACAGTGATGTCATCTCTTTCTTTAAGGAGTTTAAGTCCCTTAGCAAATGTAGGATTAATCCTAGGGTTTTTAGATGATAAAGTATCAATATCCCTAGCCACCAAATCCCTAAACACTGTTAGGGAGGGAGCCATTGCTCCTGGAGGATTGAAAGTAGAGGCATTAGCCAAAGTGGTGGTTTTAACGCCCATCACGTAATTAGATCTTGGCTGAATCGGATTTGTAAGCAGATAACGTTTTATGTTCATCTTACGAACAAACTTCTGCAAATCGATAAAGTATCGAATTTATTCAAAGGCCTAGGGTGCGCATATTTAAGGCCGTGGTTCAAAACATGTTTCTCCTCATTAGAAATGGGTGCTGAACTAAGGTTAAAAAGGCCAGCGTTTCTTAAAATCACCTCCTTTTTCTTTCGGATCCTCCTCCCCCCTCTGGACCCTCTTTTAAGTTTTTTAACCTTTTCCCTTTTGGGGTCTCCTGAAAAAAAACCATGGTTATGATTATTGCGTCCTCCATATGAGCGAGTATCAGAGTAGGGACCCTCATAATCGTAATTATTATAATAATAATTAAAAAAGGGAGGTCTTTGATTACCCCTATTTGACCCTGACTGTACCCGATCATCATATGGGCCAAATCTATTTTGCTCCTGAAGATGTATGGTCATAAAGCGACCTGGATCATCAAATTGTTCGGATAGAGGTTCAAATCTATTTTGATGGTATACTGGGTAGTTGTTAATGGGACGTAGTTTCCATCGCCCTCTACCCCTACCCCTGCCCCTACCTCGTCCCCTTTGAATCCACTGTGTGGGTGGAGGTCTAGGTGAAGAGACATCTACACCATTATTAGGATTTAGCCTGGGTCTCACTGGTGGTTGAGTGCCAGGGATCTCCATTTCCTCCGTGGAATCTCCTGAGCCCCCCTCTCCAGAGGGTCCTTTAGGTGTAATGGCAGATTGCCATTTAAAAACCTCACCCCGCTTATAAGAGAGAGACGTCCGATAATCAAAAATATCCATTCTGGAAAATGACACAAAGCAGCAGCTCTATGAAATCAGTAGATAACAATAGAAAGATATAGAAAAGCTGCGCTATGCACCGCAATGTAAACAGTCAAGTATTTAGGATGATTAAATAAATTACATAAAATAAATAAAAAAGCAGCTACACATAGAGATTCTGAAATAATCACACATAAATATAGAGGGTATGAATTGTAGCGCTTATAGTAATAAAAAGTCTGCATACATTTTAAAAGGAAATGTCCTTTAAAATCCACATAACAGCAGATATCCACGTGTTGATTAACGATGACATCCACCAACACTCCCACGAAAGACCAGGTGACACCAGGATCTCTTGGCTGAGATCCGTTCCTGTCAGTCAATTCTTGAGGCTCAGGCGCAATTGTACTAAAAAGGAGGATTTCCTTAAAGAGGCTGTCTCCTTAAAGAAAATTTTTTTAGAGAAAGATTATGATGAAAAAGACCTTGATTCTGCCATTTTAAGGGCAGATCAGAGAAATAGAGAGGATTTATTGCAACCCAGATGTAGACGAAGCGATGATATGTTCCAACACGCTTTCTTTTCCTCATATTCCACACAGCATTATTCCGTCAAAAAAATTTTGAGGAAACATTGGCCTGTGCTACGGAACGATGGGGTTTTAGGCCCTGTCTTGCCAGAAGCACCACAGGTAATCTTTAGAAGCGTACCGCCCCTGAGGTTACAAGTGGCCCCACAATATTATTAATCCCCCAAAGAGGGTTTCCTTCTTCCAAGATAAAGTGGGATTTTTTCCTTGTAAATCCTGTGCGGTTTGCAGAGTAAACACAGGAGGAAGGAAAAAATGTGAGGAGTTTGAGGCAGGAGTCACTAAAGAAGTCCATAAAATTAAAACTTTTATCACTTGTGCCTCCAGGCATTAGATGCCCATGTGGATTGGAATACGTTGGACGGACCACTAGGATGCTTAGGGTCCGTTTGAATGAGCACATTACAAATATAATTAATGGCTTCCCTAAGCATATTGTCTCTCTCGCCACTACGACACACACCACAATAGGAACCCGACAGGTACCCTATTCTTAGGGATTGACAGGTATGTAGGGAAATGTGGCGGGGGAGTAATCTTACTCGGGGTGTTTCCAGGTTGGAAACTTCCTGGATTTACCGTATCAAAGCTTACGCCCCTTATGAACTCAATGTTGAGTGGGATTTGAATGCGTTTATTAATAATGCATGATTTACCCAAACAATTTTTTTAGTTGGAAGGAAGCGTGATTTTTTGTTATTATTTATTCCATCTCCACTATTGATAATATTATTATTAGAGTTGAGCGGACACCTGGATGTCCGTGTTCGGAGGGTTCGGCCGAACTTAAAAAAAAGTCCGGGTCCGTGTCCCGGACTTTTTCCGAACTTTACCTGGACACCGAACCCCAATTGAAGTCAATGGGGACCCGAACTTATCAGGCACTAAAATGGTTCTAAAAAACCAATGGAAAGGGCTAGAGTGCTGCAAATGGCAGCATAATGTAGTTAAGAGCATGGCAAGTGATCTGCAAACAAATGTGGATAGGGAAATAACTTAAAACAACAAAAAAACAGAAAAATAAAACAATTTTCTTCATCTGTGAAGGACGAGGCCCATATGGAGTAGGAGGGAGGTTGAGGTGGCGGTGGATGTGGCGGTGTAGGTGGAAGCGACGGTGGAGGGGGACGAGGTAGCCAACACTGCTTTTTTTTTTTGTCATTTTAAATTAGGGTACACCCCAAAAGAGTGAGAAAGATCAAAAATATAACAATGGCTGGGTAAGGTCGGTATCCATCTCTATTCTGCACAAGGAAAAGTCCTGTGGGATCCATGCCTGGTTCATTTTAATGAACGTGAGCTTGTCCACATTGTCTCTGGACAGGTGGCTGCGCTTGACTGTGATAACGCCCCCAGCCGTGCTAAATACACGTTCAGATAATACACTGGCTGCAGGGCACGCCAGCACCTCCAAGGCGTAAAGGGCAAGCTCAGGCCATGAGCCCAATTTGGAGACCCAGAAGTTGAAGGGGGCAGACCCATCATTCACTACATGTAGGTGTGTGCACACATACTGCTCCACCATGTTGGTGAAATGCTGCCTCCTGCTAAGACGTTCCATATGAGCTGCTGGTGCTGCTGTTTGTTGTGGCGTGCTGACAAAGCTTTTCCACATTTCGGCCATGCTAACCCTGCCTTCTGAGGTGCTGGCGGTGCCCTGGTTGTGTTGGCGACCTCTTCCTCCTCCTCCTCTGCCTTGGCCTTGTGCTTTCAATGTGGCCCCGCTGTCAGGTGGGAATGCCAGCAGCATCGCGTCTACCAGCGTGCGCTTGTACTCCCGCATCTTGCGATCACGCTCCAGTGAGTGAATTAAGGACGGTACGTTGTCCTTGTAACGGGGATCCAGCAGCGTGGCCACCCAGTAATCAGCACAAGTTAGAATGTGGGCAACTCGGCGGTCATTGTGGACACACTGCAGCATGTAATTGCTCATGTGTGCCAGGCTGCCCAGAGGCAACGAAAGGCTGTCCTCTGTGGGAGGTGTATCGTCTGTGTCCTCTGTATCCCCCCCAGCCATGCACCAGTGATGGCCATGAGCTGGCCTGGGTGCCACCCTGCTGTGAACATGGTTCCATCTCCTCCTCCATCTCCTCCTCCTCATCCTCCAGAACTGTGCCCCTTCTGGACAATTGTGTACCTGGCGTTTGTGGGTGCAGGAACCCACCCTCGGAGCCACTTGTGAATGACTGCCCTGAAAGTCTTGGAAATGATCCCTCTTCCTCCTCCTCCTCCTCCTGTGCCACATCCTCTTCCATCATCACCCGAATCGTTTTTTCAAGGAGGCATAGAAGTGGGATAGTTAAGCTGACAACGGCGTCATCGGCACTGGCCATGTTGGTGGAGTACTCAAAACAGCGCAACAAGGCATACAGGTCTCGCATGGAGGCCCAGTTATTGGTGGTGAAGTGGTCCTGTCCTGCAGAGTGACTCACGCGTGCGTGCTGCAGCTGAAACTCCACTATGGCCTGCTGCTGTTCGCACAGTCTTTCCAGCATGTGCAAGGTGGAGTTCCACCTTGTGGGCACGTCACATATGAGGCGGTGAGCGGTAAGGCCGAAGTTACGCTGCAGCGCTGACAGGCGAGCAGCAGCAGGGTGAGAACGCCGAAAGTGCGCACAGATGGCCGCACTTTCTGCAGCAGCTCTGACATATAGGGGTAATTTTTAAGGAACCTCTGCACCACCAAATTCAGCACATGCGCCAGGCAAGGGATGTGCGTCAAACCGGCTAGGCCCAGAGCTGCTATGAGATTTCGCCGGTTATCGCACACCACCAGGCCGGGCTTGAGGCTCGCTGGCAGCAACCACTCATTTGTCTGCTGTTCCATGCTCCTCCACAACTCCTGCGCGGTGTGTGGTTTTTCCCCCAAACAGGCAAGTTTTAAAACTTTCTGCTGTCCTTTACCCCTGGCTGTGCTGAAGTTGGTGGTGAAGGTGTTACGCTGACCGGATGAGGAGGCGGTAGAGGATGAGGAAGCGGAGTAGGAGGAGTTAGGAACAGGAGGCAAACTGAAGTGCCCTGCAATCCTCGGTGGTGGAAGGACATATGCCAAATTGCTATCCACCTCAGGCACAGCCGCCACTGCAATTACCCAGTGTGCCGTTAGGGAGATATAACTCCCCTGACCGTGCTTACTGGTCCATGTATCGGTAGTTAGGTGGACCTTGCCACAGATGGCGTTGCGCAGTGCACACCTGATTTTTTTCCCCCACTTGGTTGTGCAGGGAAGGGATGGCTTGCCTGGAAAAGTAGTGGCGGCTGGACACGACGTACTGTGGGACAGCCACCGACATAAGGTTTTTAAAACTGTGCGTCTCCACCAGACGGAATGACAGCATTTCAAAGGCATAGAATTTTGAAATGCTGGCATTCAGGGCCAGGGATTGTGGGTGGGTAGGGGGGGTACTTCCTCTTCCTCTCAAGTGTTTGGGAAAAGGAAAGCTGAATGCTTCCACGTGACATTGTGGAAATGGTTGGTGACCCAGGTGGTGGTGTTGCTGACAGATCCTCTGTTTGTGGGGTGGCAGATGCCGGTATCACTACAGAGGTGGATGAAGAGGCCGAGACTGCAGCAGAAGAGGAAGCAGGTGGAGCCAGAGACCATTCTTGGTTTTGAAGGTGTCTACTCCACTGCAGCTCGTGCTTTGCACTTAGATGCCTGATCATGCAGGTTGTGCTCAGGTTGAGAATGTTTATGCCTCGCTTCAGGCTCTGATTGCACAGGGTGCAAACCACTCGTGTCCTGTCATCAGCACATTGTCTGAAGAACTTCCACGCTAGAGAACTCCTTTGAGCTGGCTTTGGTGCGCTCTGTCCCTTGCTGCGTTGGGCAGTAGCAGGCGTAGTGTCTAGGGCATGGCCGCTCCGCTTCTGCACCCTGCTCCCTCTTCTGCTGTGCTGGTGGCTCTGTGCGACCACCCCCTCTTCCTCCAAACTACTCAGGTCACTTGCATGACCTTCATTCCATGTGGGGTCGAGGACCTCATCGTCCTCCACATCATCTTCCACCCAGTCTTCACCCCTGCGCTCCTTGTCGGTCTCCACAATTCTGAGTGCCGCAGCAGTTGGCACCTGCGTTTCATCATCGGAGACGTGCTGCGATGGTCCTTCCATGTACTCATCTTGAGAAATAAGTGGTTGGGCATCGCTGCACTCAATCTCTTCCACTTCTGGGGCAGGGCTAGGTGGATGGCCTTGGGAAAGAGTCATCAAAAAGAAGAAGAGACTGCTACATGACTTGGGGCTCAGACTGCTTGCCTGATTTGCAAGGGGGTGAGGTGAAAGACGGTTGGACATCGGCTGCAGGTGCCAACTCTGACCTTTCTGCAGTAGACTGGATGGGAGACAATGTAAAGGAACTGGAGGCACTGTCAGCAACCCAATCTACTATCGCCTGTACTTGTTCTTGCCTCAACACTTGTAGAGGCGCATGATGCCCTACCAAATACTGCTGCAGGTTCTGTCGCCTACTCACACTTGAGGAAGGTGTTCCACTTATGCGTGTAGCTGGCACAGATCGACCACGTCCTCTCCTTGCAACAGGAGGTCTACCAGCAGCACCACGACCCAGGCCACGGCCCCTATTTGAAGTACTCCTCATATTTCTGTAATTTATGATCTTGCCCTAGAAAGGTGTTTATTGAATAGCGGAACAAAACAACAACAGTATCGCACGGGTATATCTCACAGTCAAATATGCAAAGTATGCCGCAATTTAATTTTTTTCACCCCAAAAGGGTGTATATTGAATAGCGGAATAGAAAAAAGTATATAAAACGGTGTATCTCACACGTACAAACACATACTAGGCCCAGATTACAATTTTTTGTACCCTAAAGAGAGGATGAGGAAGAGGAGTAGGAGGAGTTCGGAACAGGAGGCAAACTGAAGCGCCCTGCAATCCTCGGCGGTGGAAGATGCGCCAAACAAATTTAAAAGGTGTATCTCACACGTACCGATACAGATTATGCCGCAATTTAATTTTTTTCACCCCAAAAGGGTGTATATTGAATAGCGGAATAGAAAAAATTATATAAAACGGTGTATCTCACACATACAAACACAGACTAGGCCCCGATTACAATTTTTTGTACCCTAAAGGCAGGATGAGGAAGAGGAGTAGGAGGAGTTCGGAACAGGAGGCAAACTGAAGCGCCCTGCAATCCTTGGCGGTGGAAGATGCGCCAAAAAAATTTGAAAGGTGTATCTCACACGTACTATGCCGCAATTTAATTTTTTTTCACCCCAAAAGGGTGTATATTGAATAGCGGAATTGAAAAAAGTATATAAAATGGTGTATCTCACACGTACAAACACAGACTAGGCCCCGATTACAATTTTTTGTACCCTAAAGGCAGGATGAGGAAGAGGAGTAGGAGGAGTTCGGAACAGGAGGCAAACTGAAGCGCCCTGCAATCCTCGGCGGTGGAAGATGCGCCAAAAAATTTGAAAGGTGTATCTCACACGTACCGATACAGACTATGCCGCAATTTAATTTTTTTCACCCCAAAAGGGTGTATATTTAATAGCGGAATAGAAAAAAGTATATAAAAAGGTGTATCTCACACGTACAAACACAGACTAGGCCCCGATTACAATTTTTTGTACCCTAAAGGCAGGATGAGGATGAGGAGTAGGAGGAGTTCGGAACAGGAGGCAAACTGAAGCGCCCTGCAATCCTCGGCGGTGGAAGATGCGCCCAAAACATTTTAAAGGTGTATCTCCCACGTACCGATACAGACTATGCCGCAATTAAATTTTTTTCACCCCAAAAGGGTGTATATTGAATAGCGGAATAGAAAATAGTATATAAAATTGGTGATTTTTTAATAGCACATGTGAACACAGCAGTGTCTTATGTTTTATGTCACGGTCAGCAGCAGGCTATGAAGGGAAAAAAAAAATTCCCCTTTAAATTTGTAATTTTTAAATAGCAGATTAGTACAGACTATGCCGCAATTTAATTTTTGTTACCCCAAAAGGGTGTAGATTGAATAGCGGAATAGAAAATAGTCTATAAAAAGGTGTATCTCACACGTACAAACACAGACTATGCCGCAATTTCATTTGTTTTACCCCAAAAGTGTGTATATTGAATAGCGGAATAGAAAAATTTTTATAAAACGGTGTATCTCACACGTACAAACACAGACTAGGCCCCGATTACAATTTTTTGTACCCTAAAGGCAAGATGAGGAGTAGGAGGAGTTCGGAACAGGAGGCAAACTGAAGCACCCTGCAATCCTCGGCGGTGGAAGATGCGCCCAAAAAATTTGAAAGGTGTATCTCACACGTACCGATACAGACTATGCCGCAATTTCATTTTTTTCACCCCAAAAGGGTGTTTATTGAATAGCGGGATAGAAAATAGTATATAAAATTGGTGATTTTTAATAGCACATGTGAACACAGCAGTGTCTTATGTTTTATGTCACGGTCAGCAGCAGGCTATGAAGGGGAAAAAAAATTCCCCTTTAAATTTGTAATTTTTAAATAGCAGATTACTACAGACTATGCTGCAATTAAATTTTTTTACCCCAAAAGGGTGTAGATTGAATAGCGGAATAGAAAAAAGTATATAAAATTGGTGATTTTTCAATAGCACATGTGAACACAGCAGTGTCTTATGTTTTATGTCACGGTCAGCAGCAGGCTATGAAGGGAAAAAAAAAAAATTCCCCTTTAAATTTGTAATTTTTAAATAGCAGATTAGTACAGACTATGCCACAATTTAATCTTTTTTACCCCAAAAGGGTGTATATTGAGTAGCGGAATAGAAAAAAGTATATAAAATTGGTGATTTTTCAATAGCACATGTGAACACAGCAGTGTCTTATGTTTTATGTCACGGTCAGCAGCAGGCTATGAAGGGAAAAAAAAAAATTCCCCTTTAAATTTGTAATCTTTAAATAGCAGATTAGTACAGACTATGCCATAATTTAATTTTTTTTACCCCAAAAGGGTGTATATTGAGTAGCGGAATAGAAAAAAGTATATAACATTGGTGATTTTTCAATAGCACATGTGAACACAGCAGTGTCTTATGTTTTATGTCACGGTCAGCAGCAGGCTATGAAGGGAAAAAAAAAAAAATTCCCCTTTAACTTTGTAATTTTTAAATAGCAGATTAGAACAGCAATCTGTAGTAAAATATAGCTGAACGCTGCACACAACAGACTGATAAAAATATATTTTTCTCTCCCTCCTCCTCCTCAGTGGGCTCAAGTGAGGGCAAAAAGATTGTTCACTGCACCACCCCCCACACAGCAAAATCGAAGTAACTAACGGACGATTGTTCTGTCCTGTGTCTCCTATCTGTCCCTGCCTACTCTCTCCAGCCTGTCCCTAAAATGCTCAAATATCTTTCCCTGCCTACACTCCGACCTGTCCCTGCATTCTTTTCGGCACAATGTTGTTTTTCCCTGTCTGTCCCTAATCAGCAGCAGCCAGCACCGTTCTGTGTGCTCTCTCCCTACACTACAGCAGACTGACGCACCGCGCTGTGTCTCTCGAGCGTGTAAAGACCTGGGTCACATGCTTCAGCTGGCCAATTACAGCCATGCCATTAGTAGGCATGGCTGTGATGGCTTCTATGGCACACCAGTTAAACGCTTGTTGATTGGCTGTTGAAAGCCCGCCATTAAAAGCGCGCTATTACATACAAAACAGGAAATAAAATTACCGAACACGGATTTTAAACCCGAACATACAGTAAAGTTTTCGGGTCCGTGTCCGGGTAGCAAAAATCCAATTATCCGGTATGGACCCGAATAATACAGTCCGTGTTCGCTCAACACGAATTATTATCAGTAAATCGTAGAAGTCTCAATTATTAAAAATGTGAATATATGTAATGTGGCTGATGCACCATGTTGTTGATGATTAATATATTTAATTGTATTGTATTTTGTCTGTTTTAATTTCCAATATTTTTTATTAAAGTTTTGCAAAAAGTAAACAAAGTGTACAACAGTGCAATTTACACCCATAAGGCTTAAACATATATCTCAAGGATAGCATAACATCCCATAATATAAATCAAGGCACAACTGATACAGATATAGCCGGTGTAAAATAAAAGAAAAAATGCAACAGAAACATAGTAATGCTAAGAATGGCAGCCTGAATCGGCCGCCAGGTTGGCCAGGGGCCCGAGCCCCCCCCTCCGGCGCCCCACAAGGGAACACGCTGCGCCCAAGGAGGGAGGAGGCCCCAGACCCCCGGCCCTGGCCCCCCTCCCTAAACTGAGGGGGGGCACCGGCTTTCCGGCAGTGCACTGTAATGAGTAAGAACGAAGAAGCAGGGAGAGAGAAGAGAAGGAGAAAGAAAGAAAGAAAAAAAAGGGGGAACAAAACAAAATAGAAAAAGGTAGAAGTGAGCAAAGAGAAGGGAAGCAAAGGGTGAAAGAAGGGGAAGAGAGAAGGGGGTAAGTGGTCCACTAGGGCCCAAGCAATAGCAATGAAAAAGAGGGAAGGAGAGTTAGTAGCGGTGGGTCAAGAGGGTAGGGGGGCGTCCGCGCCCAGGTCCGTCCACCCCCAGCAGGTCACCCCGCTCACCCCAACTCCCGTGTGGGCCAATAGCACTTCCCCTTAATGGGGGCCTGCCAAATATCTGAGCCAAGGGTCCCACGTCTTATCAAACTGGCGCATTTTATCGTTAAGCAGCGCCACCATCCGTTCATTTATCATGATCCACGTCAGCTTGGCTTTGAGCAGCTCCAGCGGTATAACCGGCGAGCGCCAGGAGCGGGCTATCGCAATTTTAGCCGCTGTAAATATAAAAGCTATAAGGCGCTTAGCGGGTTTAGACTCCCCCTCGATCCGCCCACCCAATAAGGCTTGTTGGGGGGATTTAACTAAATTGACTTGCGTCAATGAGTAGATCAAATTGTATGTGCGGATCCAGAAGCGTCTTACTTTCGGGCAAGTCCACCAAGTGTGGAATACCGTGCCCGCTTGTCTGCATCCCCGAAAACAGTCGGGGGACGCAGTACGAACTGCCGCCGCCAATCTGACCGGGACCATGTACCAGCGAAGGAACACCTTGTAGTTAGCCTCTATCAAAGAGGTGTTGAGGATGGATTTGGAGTTAGATTGTGCTAGGGTATTCCATTCAGCTCGGTCTAAGTCATCATTTAGATCTTCCTCCCAGCGGAGCATGTACGGTAGTTTAGTTTCGTCATCATGCAACATGTTATAGATCGAGGGTATGTAACTCTTTTGCTTATCCACCATGCGACATAAAAATTCCATTTGCGTGGAGGTAGTGATGTCGCTCTTGTTTTTTAGGGAGGTTACAAAATGAGAAATTTGGGTGTAGCGGTAACATTCACCGCTCGGGAGGGAATATTTTTCCTCCAGCTGGTCCCTGGTGAGCAATCCACGGTGATCACAGAGATCTGCCAGTCGAAGGAGGCCTTTGTTTGTCCACCACTCAAAAGCCGAGGGGCACAGGCCAGGGGGAAACAAGGGATTGCCCAACAGAGGAGCCAGAGGCGCGTGGGGGGATTTAAAACTGTGTCTTTTCGAAAGTCTATCCCATATGCCCAGGGAGAAGGACAGAGTGGGGCAGAGCACCCCCGGTCTATCCTTGGCCCTCAACCATAGTGCGTGATGTATCGGAAATGACAGGTGGGCCAATTCCAATCGCATCCAAATGGGGTGAGGAGTTTGGGAATGGAAGCGAATTAGGTGAGCAAGTTGAGCCGCGTGATAGTATTTCACCAAATCAGGGACCCCCAGTCCACCCCTAAGCTTCGGGGTGAAGAGAGTACGTCTATTTACCCTGGGCCTCTTGTCCCCCATATAAAGCGGAGAAGTGTCCCCTGAAAGTCCCTGAGGTCCGACATGTGCAGCATCACAGGTAGAGTGCGAAACAAATATAGCAGTCTAGGCAAGATGTTCATTTTGACTGTATTCAACCTACCGAACCACGATGGAGGGCTGACCGACCAGCGAGTGAGGTCCTCCCGAAGTTGTTTGTATATAGATGGGTAATTGTGCGTGTATAAAGTGGCAATGGATGATGTAAGATGTATCCCCAGATATGGTAGCGACCGCTCCTGCCATGCGAAGGTGAAATTGGCCTTGATGGCCGACTGTGTTGGCGCATCTAACGTCAGATTCAAAGCCTGGGACTTGGAGGGGTTGACCCGCAGGCCAGAGAGGGATGCAAACTCTGTCAGGACCTTAAGCAAGTTAGGGAGAGATAGTAATGGGCTCGAGACGAACATTAAGATATCGTCCGCGAAGAGGGCACACTTGTGTTCCATGCCCCCACACGGTATACCCCGAATATTCGGGTTAAGGCGGATCTTAGAGGCCAACGGCTCCAAGGCCAGAATGAAGAGAAGAGGTGACAAGGGGCAGCCTTGACGCGTGCCCCTGCGTATTGTTAGGAAGTCAGAACCATAGCCCTTAATAGACAGCCTCGCTATAGGGTTATCATACAGCGTTCGAATAAGGGTAAGAAAGTGGTGCCCAAAGCCAAAATGTTCCAGAGTCCGCATTAGATATTCCCATGATAGGGAATCGAATGCCTTGTGTAAATCTAACGATAACAGCATGCCTTTCCTATCCCCCATACCATCCCAGTTAGATTGAAGGGCCGAGATAATGTTGAGTGCGCGCCTGGTTTGGTCCGGGACCTGCCTACCGGGAACAAAACCCGATTGATCCGGGTGAATGTAGTCTGCCAGGAAGGAATTCAACCTGGTCGCCAGTACCTTAGCCATTACTTTGAGGTCTACATTAATGAGTGATATCGGTCTATAGTTAAGGCAGTCTCTGTGATCCTTGCCCGGTTTAGGAATGACATGAATGAACGCATTGATTTCATATCTGGGGATAGCCTCACCCCTCCTAACAGAGTTAAAATAGGAACAAAGATGAGGGGCTAGGGTTTCACTAAATTTCCTGTAATAGTGCCCGGAGAACCCATCGGGGCCAGGCGCTTTATTAGGGTAGATGATTTTAATAGCGGCCAGTACCTCTAAGTCCGAAAATTCCCTGTCCATGAGGTCCGCATGGGGGGAGGATAGCCGAGGCAGAGGGATATCTCGAAAAAAATCATCAAAAAGGGGCTGACGGAGGGGCGGCGGCTGTGAGTAGAGTTTGGAGTAAAAGTGGTAAAACTCGTTTACCACTAATTGAGGGTTCTGTGTCCGAAGACCAGACCGGAGTCTCAGTTTAGGAAGTGCCGGTGAATAAGGCCTTGGAGTTAACTTACGGGCCAGCAGCGTGTGGGGTTTGTCTCCCAAAGTATAGTAACGGTTACCCGTCCAGCGGAGAGACCTCTCCGCCTTAGTGGTCAGGCTGAAATTGAGGGCCACTCGGGCCACATCAATTCTGTGTCTAATATCTATCTCTGGAGCCCTCTTCTGTTCTCTCAAGAGGTCATGTAAGACCCCTTCCTGTTGTAATATTTCCCCATCCCGTTCTCGCTTTTTCCGAGCGGCTATTTGGATTAGTTTACCCCTGATCGTCGCTTTGTGCGCCGCCCAGACTATCGCGGGGGAGGTGTCCGTGACAGGGTTTTCCGCAAAGAATTGGCGCAAACAGTCCGACACTTCCTGGGAAACTGAAGGGTCGTTGAGCAGGGAGGCGTTGAGCCTCCAGGAGGACGGTTTAGGCTTAGTCCACAGGTCAGAGACCGTCATCACCACTGGAGAGTGGTCCGACCACAGGGTAGGGATTATCTGTGCTTTTAGTACAAAGGGAAGGATTGCCGACATGGCAAAAAGGTGATCGATACGGGCATATGTTTTATGGGCGTGGGAGTAGTGTGTAAAGTCGCGCATCGTCGGGTGTTCGTTTCTCCACACATCCACCAATCCTGCAGAGTGCAGCAGACGGGCCAGCCGGACGCCCTGCCGTGGAGCGTGTTTTAGGGACGCATGTAAAGAGTTAGATTTGTCCATGACTTGGTCCAAGGGGACATTGCTGTCGCCCCCGAACACCACATGACCCGAAGCATGAGGCATAATCACATTTAGCATTTCAGTGAAGAAGGGTATTTGGCCTATGTTAGGGGCATAGTAAGAGACAAAAGTCACTTCATGTTCGTTGATTGTACCGTGAACCATAATGTAGCGCCCCTCCTTATCTCTAATTACCGTCTTAGGTGTAAATGGTACTTTCTTAGCTATGCAAATCGCCACCCCCCGCTTCTTGTCAGTGCTATTGGACATGTAACAGGTGGGATATTTGGCGCTAAGGTGTTTAGGTGCGGATGTGCGGGTGAAGTGGGTCTCTTGTAAGAGGACAACATCAATACCCTGCTTGTGGTAGTGACTGAAGGCTTTTGTCCGCTTAACAGGAGCGTTAAGGCCCTGGACATTGTGTGTGAGGATTTTAAAGTTACTCGTGGACGGACGTGTCATCGTGGCTCGGTAGGTTGTACTCGCCTGATATTCTGGAGAGTCGTTTCCCCGGGTAAACTCGGCTCTAGAGATGCTCTGGCAACGAGGCAGGTGGGGACTGGACCAGGACGCCGACACACCGCTAGTAGAAAGGGGGAGAGAAGAGAAAAGTCAGAGAGCAAGAGGAGAAAAAAAACATGAGAAGGGAAGAAAAAACGATCCCCTTCCCTCCCCCCCACCACCCGCTGGGGGTGAGGAGGGGAGAGAAGCGGATCCGCTCTTAAAAAACATGTTATACACAGTTTATGCTGGTTGTGGGGTCCAGCTCCCCGTGGGATAGTGCGAGGTTGCCCACCATCCGAGGACAGGGGCAAGGACGCAGTAAGTGGCATGCGGGACCAACCCACAAATGGCTTCAATCCAGGCTGAAAAAAGAAATGAGAAGATACGACGTTTGTCGGCAGCAACAACAAAAAGTAAAAGAAAGCAGTTTCAAAAACAATTTGGAACCTTCTCCCCAGGGCCTGAATCAGGCCCAACACAGAGTTCAGTGGACCCCAGATGGTCCTTCCCCTCCGGCCAGCCACCAAACAAAAGGGATGTGACCCCCGGAGGAAGAAAGGAGCAGGCGGAAGTCCGGCACCCCGTTACGGGGAGGCTACACACAAAAGTGAACAATAAAAAAAAAAAAAAATTAAAGGATAGAAAAAAACGTCTCTTCGTGTTATCCCAAAAAGGCTAGAGCAATGGACGGGGGTAGACGGTGTCTATCCCCCCAAGACAAACAAACAAGAGCAACTAACAATCGCAAAAAACTATCAGCAGGTGGATAAGAGCTGGAGCTCAAAGACGAGGTCAGCTGCCAGAGACCACAACGGTGGCCAGGAGCGACCGAGCTTCCCCCCCCACCCCCATTTACCGTCCCATTACCGTCCATGTCCGTTTGTTCAGACGAAATCCACAAAGGTTGGGACTCAGAGGTCTACGGCAAAAAGTGGGCCCCAGTTGATCAGGTCGGCCGACCAATCTCAGATCACTGGGTGGATTAGGGTAGGGGCCCTTCAAAACAGGAGAAAACAAAAGGAAAAAAAAAAGGGCTTAGGCGCAACGCCCATAAAGCAGACAAAGTGTAGTTCATGGCGGGGGGTAAGATTTGGTGGCCCCCCTCCTGGAAGGCTGTGACCACAAGGGCGACAATGGCCTAGGTGCTTCCCCCTGGGATCCCGGAGGGGACCTGGCTGGTGGGGGGTCTCTGGATATGATGCCTAGGCCCAGCAGAACATCTTCTCCTTCATGGAATGTCATAAAAGAATGGGATTTGCCCTTAAAAGTAAAAGATAATTTGAATGGGTAGGACCAACGGTATTTGATCTGTCGGTTGATCAGGTGTGTCAGTAAAGGTTTGAACGAACGTCTCTTCTGAATGGTGGTCTGGGAGATATCCGCAAACAGCTGGATGGGGTGATCAAACAGAGTGATATCATTGCGAAAGCGGGCTGCCGCCATAACCTTCTCCTTGATCCGGTAGAAGTGAGGCTTTACTATGATATCCCTTGGCAAACCATCGGAGCGTGGGGCTGTTAACGCTCGGTGAAAGCGGTCCAGTTCCAAATGATGCGGAGAGATGTCCGGGATAAGAGAGGACATGAGCGTGTGGACAGCCGGTTCTAGGTCAGTCACTGTCTCGGGGAGCCCCCTTATGCGGAAGTTGTATCTGCGGGAACGATTTTCCAGATCTTCAATCCTGGAGTTAGCAGTGTCAAGCTGGTCTTGTAAAGAAACAATTAGCTTGTGATTTTGGTTGACCCTGTGTACAGTGCCATCCATCTTGGATTCTATGGTGTCCAGGCGCCCCCCTATCTCCTGGAGGTCCCCCCTGAGGCCCGCTGTAATGGTGGCACATGCTTTAGTCAGCTCTTGTTGCAGGAGAGCTGAGAAACGGGCGATGAGGACCGAGTCCCCAGAGTATGTAGCTTGGGGGGGAGGGGGGGGGGCGTGGAGCTGCTCTGGCTCAATGCAAGTTCGGCAATGTCTGCCATGTGTCTGTCCAGGGAAGAGGCCGGTGAGGAGGCCCCCTCCATGTCCCCATCGAATGAGGCCTGATAAGGGGAGAGATGGTGGGATGCAGCCAGTGGGGATTGGGAGCTGGTTCCCTGCGACTGTGAGGAGAATGGGTCTCTCACCTCCTCCATGTGCGCCTGTGGCTGTGCCAGCGAGGGGTGTCCCACTCCAGGGGACGGTGATGGGGCTGCCTCCAGGAGCGGTGAGGCTAGATGGGGTGAAGCCAATGGAGGGCCGCCTCGTGCTGCTGAGCCGCGGGTCGCGGCCATCTTGGCTGGCTGTGAAGATGGACAGGGAGACCGGCCCGGTTTGCCGGCCGCTGCTGCCGGCGTATGGTGCTTCTTCTTTACTGTTCCTGTGGCCCTCCTGTTCATCCTCCTCTCCCCCACGGGTTGGTGTCACTGCCGAACGGCTGCCGATGCTAGAGTATTTGTTTCATTTGGCCACAAGATGGCGTCGTCCCCGGACTTTGCATGCTTACTCATATGGAGTTTTATATCACCATTTCAGATATGTCATTTATCAATATATATCCTTTTGGATGTTGGTGTTTGAATTTATGTTTTTGTGGTATACTATTTTGGGTCAATCCTATAGTATTGCCGATCATTTCCTGTCATCCGGTCAATGGAGCGCATAGCTCCTATTTCCGGCTCTCAGCCAACCAATCCGCCTCGTCCTGCCTGTATATATAGTGTGTCCTCCTACCATGAGGCCACGCCCCTGACGACATCATTGTGTATGACAAAACGTACGTCGGGTGGACCCTCATTGGTGGAGGCGGACGCATGTGCAGTAGAGGGCGACGGCGGAATTGAAACTGCTACATCCATGTGGATATACCAAACGCTACTGCCACTCTGCTAAAATGTGAGTGTGATATATTTGTTTTATCACAATAAACGGTCGGTTTTGGATATATTGCACTATGAGAGGCTCCCTTTGTGTTTTTGAGAACCATGTCCACAGGGGATACCTAGCATTTGGAGTACGATTGATCTCGGATATCTACTGGGAGGATGTTCTGTGCCTGCTGATATCAGCTGATACTTACTGCCTATAAGATTTTGAGATCTGGTAAGGGTATTTAATATGCCTCTCTTGGTGGTGGTTCTGTGTCACCTGGTCTTTCGTGGGAGTGTTGGTGGATGTCATCGTTAATCAACACGTGGATATCTGCTGTTATGTGGATTTTAAAGGACATTTCCTATTAAAATGTATGCAGACTTTTTATTACTATAAGCGCTACAATTCATACCCTCTATATTTATGTGTGATTATTTCAGAATCTCTATGTGTAGCTGCTTTTTTATTTATTTTATGTAATTTATTTAATCATCCTAAATACTTGACTGTTTACATTGCGGTGCATAGCGCAGCTATTCTATATCTTTCTATTGTTATCTACTAATTTCATAGAGCTGCTGCTTTGTGTCATTTTCCAGAATGGATATTTTTGATTATCGGACGTCTCTCTCTATTAATACTGAAGGTTTTTTTACCCCTGTTGAGGAGACACCGGATAATATCGGAGGCTTGTTCTTGAGACTTAAAAACCTCTTAACAACTGAACTCCATGCCGACTGGGATGTGGCCTTTTTTGAAAGGTAAATCGCGGACGGCATGGTACCAAGAAGCCTCCGATGGGAGGTATATCCTCAAAGTGATTTAATGGACACGAATGAGTGGTACCAATTTTTCAACAAATCAGGACTTAACCTTATGAATTTTATGTTAGCGAAAAAGAAACAAAAATTGTTGAGACTAGATGATGAGATTAGTACTATTAAAGAGAAACTCAGTACATTTAAAAGTGGAGAGGAATATAAAAAGAAATCAGAAGCCTTGAGAAAGCATTTGGAAAAAGAGGAATCTGAACAAAAAAAGAAAAAAAAGAAAAAATTCTCCAGAGATGTTGGGGATTATAAGCGGGGTGAGGTCTTTAAATGGCAATCTGCCATTACACCTAAAGGACCCTGTGAGGGGGGCTCGGGAGATTACATGGAGGAAATGGAGATCCCTGGCACTCAACCACCAGTGAGACCCAGGCTAAATCCTAATAATGGTGTAGATGTCTCTTCACCTAGACCTCCACCCACACAGTGGATTTAGAGGGGACGAGGTAGGGGAAGGGGTAGGGGTAGAGGGAGAGGAAAACCACGTCCCATTAACAACTACCCTGTATACCATCAAAATAGATTTGAACCTATATCCGAACAATTTGATGATCCAGGTCACTTTATGACCATACATCCTCAGGAGAAAAATAGATTTGGCCCATATGATGATCGGGTACAGTCAGGGTCAAATAGGGGTAATCAAAGACCTCCCTTTTTTAATTATGATTATAATAATTACGATTATGAGGGTCCCTACTCTGATACTCGCTCATATGGAGGACGCAATAATCATAACAATGTTTTTTTTCAGGAGACCCCAAAAGGGAAAAGGTTAAAAAACTTAAAAGAGGGTCCAGAGGGGGGAGGAGGATCCGAAAGAAAAAGGAGGCGACTTTAAGAGACGCTGGCCTTTTTAACCTTAGTTCAGCACCCATTTCTAATGAGGAGAAACATGTTTTGAACCACGGCCTTAAATATGCGCCCCCTAGGCCTTTGAATAAATCCAATACTTTTATCGATTTGCAGAAGTTTGTTTGTAAGATGAACATCAAACGTTATCTGCTTACAAATCCGATGCAGCCAAGATCTAATTATGTGATGGGCGTTAAAACCACCACTTTGGCTAATGCCTCTACTTTCAATCCCCCAGGAGCAATGGCTCCCTCCCTAACAGTGTTTAGGGATTTGGTGGCTAGGGATATTGATACTTTATCATCTAAAAACCCTAGGATTAATCCTACATTTGCTAAGGGACTTAAACGCCTTAAAGAAAGAGATGACATCACTGTAAGACCCGCCGGTAAAGGCAGGGGGATTGTAATCTTGGACACTCTTGCCTATAATAAGGAGATGCTTAGGCTACTATTGGATCGGGAGACCTATGAAGTTTTGGCAGGTAATCCTACTGCTAAATATAAAAAAGAATTGGGTGTTTTAGTGGATACCGGTTTTAGGAATAAGCTTCTGACAAAGAAAGAAAAATATTTTTTTGATCCCTCTGGCCCCGAGGATACCTGTAATGTATTACCTGCCAAAGGTACATAAGGATCCAGTTAATTCACCCGGGCGGCCTATTGTGAGCGGAATTGATTCCGTTACCTCCCAGGTGGGTAAATACATAGATAAATTCCTTCAACCTTTGGTGGTTAAAACCCCTTCTTTCCTGTGAGATTCTATGCAAGTTGTAAATGAATTGAGGAACATCAGTTGGAAAGAGACTTACATCTTGGCCACCGCTGATGTTTCTTCATTATACACTATAATTTCGCACGAGCATGGAATGGAGGCAGTGGCCCACTATTTGAGACAGGGTGTGCCTTTGGGATTTCAGAGGGAATTTTTGATGTCACTCCTCGACTTTGCGATGAGTCGCAACTATTTTTGGTTTGACAACACCTATTACCGTCAGAGTCGAGGAGTGGCCATGGGAGCAAAATTTGCGCCAAGTATGGCCAATTTGTTCATGGCCAGGTGGGAGGAGGATGTCATCGGTATTGTCCCCCAGCTGGAGCTTGTGCTCTGGCGGAGGTACATTGATGACATCCTCCTCCTATGGGATGGCGATTTTGCTTCCCTAGAACAATTTATGACCAGGCTGAACATGAATGATAGGGGTATTGTGTTGACCTTTGAGTGGAGTAAGAATGAGATTCATTTTTTGGATCTGAACATCAAAATATTGGACGATCAAGTCGTCCCCTTCACGTACTTCAAGGAGACTGACAGGAACGGATTTATTGATAAGACCAGCTGTCATCATCCATCTTGGCTGAGATCTGTTCCTGTCAGTAAATTCTTGAGGCTCAGGCGCAATTGTACTAAAAAGGAGGATTCTCCTTAAAGAAAAACATTTTTAGAGAAAGGTTATGATGAAAAAGACCTTGATTCTGCCATTTTAAGGGCAGATCAGAGAAATAGAGAGGATTTATTGCAACCCAGATGTAGACGAAGCGATGATATGTTCCAACACGCTTTCTTTTCCTCATATTCCACACAGCATTATTCCGTCAAAAAAATTTTGAGGAAACATTGGCCTGTGCTACGGAACGATGGGGTTTTAGGCCCTGTCTTGCCAGAAGCACCACAGGTAATCTTTAGAGGCGTACCGCCCCTGAGGTTACAAGTGGCCCCCAATATTATTAATCCCCCAAAGAGGGTTTCCTTCTTCCAAGATAAAGTGGGATTTTTTCCTTGTAAATCCTGTGAGGTTTGCAGAGTAAACACAGGAGGAAGGAAAAAATGTGAGGAGTTTGAGGCGGGAGTCACTAAAGAAGTCAATAAAATTAAAACTTTTATCACTTGTGCCTCCAGGCACGTGGTGTATCTCATAAAATGCCCATGTGGATTGGAAGGGCCACTAGGATGCTTAGGGTCCGTTTGAATGAGCACATTACAAATATAATTAATGGCTTCCCTAAGCATAGTGTCTCCCGAGGTACAGTAGGTATTCACAGGATACAGAAGTAAGTGGCGTCCTGTATAGACTCCAAAAATTAGCTCACATGGGTTGAACTGACAGCAAAGAACGTAGTATATGATGGCTAGAGGTACAGTAGGCGTTCACAGCATACACAAGTGGCGACCTGTATAGGCGGCAAAAATTAGCTCACATGGGTTGAACTGACAGCAAAGACACATTGTACATATATTGTTAGTATTTATGCCACATATAGGATTTTATATATAGTCCCTTTGACCTTTATACAGTCTTTGAATCCACCATCACTTGCTACATAAAAGTTGATTCTTGTGCATCATAACAGAGACTTATTACCACTAGAGAACACTTCTTACCCTACATCTGGCAGCGCCAACCACTTCCCTCCTTCTACAGAACGTTAAGTGTCGGCCTGTATAGGCTCCAAAAATTAGCTCACATGGTTTGAACTGACAGAAAAGAACTTCG
This sequence comes from Pelophylax lessonae, assembly GCF_965119305.1. Classification (NCBI taxonomy): domain Eukaryota; kingdom Metazoa; phylum Chordata; class Amphibia; order Anura; family Ranidae; genus Pelophylax; species Pelophylax lessonae. Next base: position 112,164,166 of record NC_138775.1, on the reverse strand, counting down.
TTTTTGATAGCTAGAGGTACAGTAGGCATTCACAGTATACAGAAGTAAGTGTCGGCCTGTATAGGCTGCAAAAATTAGCTCACATGGGTTGAACTGTCAGCAAAGAGCGTAGTATATGATGGCTAGAGGTACAATAGGCATTCACTGTACACAGAACGGTAAGTGTCGGCCTGTATAGGCTGCAAAAATTAGCTAACATGGGTTAAACTGACAGCAAAGAACTTCGTTTTGATGGCTAGAGGTACAGTAGGCATTCACAGTACACAGAACGGTAAGTGTCGGCCTGTATAGGCTGCAAAAATTAACTCACATGGGTTGAACTGACAGCAAAGAACTTTGTTTTTGATGGCTAGAGGTACAGTAGGCGTTCACAGGATACAGAAGTAAATGGTGGCCTGTATAGGCTCCAAAAATTAGCTCACATGGGTTGAACTGACAGCAAAGCACGTAGTATATGATGGCTAGAGGTACAGTAGGCGTTCACAGTATACACAAGTAAGTGGCGACCTGTATAGGCTCCAAAAATTAGCTCACATGGGTTGAACTGACAGCAAAGAATGTAGTATATGATGGCTAGAGGTACAGTAGGCATTAACAGTACACAGAACGGTAAGTGTCGGCCTGGGCCTTGGGTGATGGAATATGGGGATGGGGATGGTTTGGTATGCCAGTCCACCACCTCCTTTGCATGCTGTGGCTGGATAGCACAGGCAACATCATTAAACAGAGGAAATGATGCCCTGCCTGAGAACGGACCACGTCCACCTTTGCCTGGACATAGATGCTGCTGGCCCCCTCACAGTGCCATTCATACACAATTCAATCAACAGAAAGTGGTATTTGGTGCACTCACTCCACGGACACACTCCACGGACACACTACAATATACTGCAGCAAAACTGCACTGATGCACTGCAATATACTGCAGGTAAAACGTGCACCAATGCAAATGAAATAAGGCATTGAAATAAACTGCATTAAACATGCACTAACGCACTGCAATGCACTGCGGTAAACGTGCAATAACGCACTGAAATATATTGCATTAAACGAGCACTAACACACTGCAATATACTGCGGTAAACATGCAGTAACACACTGAAATATACCGCACTAAATGTGCAGTAACGCACTGAAATATACGGCATTAAACATGCAGTAACGCACTGAAATATACAGCATTAAACATGCAGTAAAGCACTAAAATATACTGCGTTAAACGTGCACTACCACACTGAAATATACTGCGATAAATGTGAACAGGAGAGAGAGAGAGAGAGAGAGAGGGGGGCAGGGTGGAACGGCAGCTCTGTGCCTGAATGGACACACGGAACTGCAGCTCGGCTCGGGTACCCCCATAGCAAGCTGCTTGCTGCAAATCCACTGCAACAGACCAGGTAAATATATAATGTTTGTTATTTTTTTTTTTTTTAAAGACTTTACAATCACTTTAAATGTGTAGCACACTGAAATATCACTAGACTACACTAAACTGAGACTAAAGTAAAAGTGAATGGTCAAACTACACTCACACTGCTCTATCACTAGATTCACACCAAACTGATAATCTACACTGACAACAGAATAACAATAGCACACGCTAGCTCACTAACTCGCTAGTAGAACTGAACAGAGCCATGTTCTATCTCTCTCCACACCAATATCCCACTGCAAATGTCTGCTATGTGGAGAATATTTCTATTTTATGGGGTGGGACAAAGAACAGCGAGCCATTATTGGGCACAGTCATCATTACTTTCCCCAATCATGGCTCTGATAGTGCTCTGTGGCCTGATTTGGCAAAGCTTTCATTGCTTCAGACAATTAGGGTTTCCAAATCAATGTGGCGGCGCAGTGCATTAAGGTCATTCGGCGGGCCGAACAAACGTTTGAACGCCCCGACAATTGGGGTGTTAAACGAATGGGCGAACAGCCAATTTTCAGACTGAACTCATGCTCGAGCCGAACCATTCCCCCAACTCTAGTCCCTGGGTACCATGTCTGCTAGATGAGATGATTTAGGGATGCAGTGAATACAATCTATGGTCAGCTTCATGGGAGAGCTATCTGTGTTAATGGTGAATAGAGATGGCCTTGCGGTTTGCGGCGAATTTTGCTTGTTCGCTACCCGACAAATTTTTGGACACATGCCGTCATTCGCGGCGGCCATATTTGTTTACATTGGGGAGAACTTTGACCCGTGACACAGCCGTCAGATGGAACGGGACAGCCAATTGAAACATTCCAGCACATGGACAGTCCCCCTATCCTATAAATAGACCCGATCTGGCTGCCATTTCACATTCCGCTTTCTGCCAGTGTAGTGAGAGGTCTGCTGTGCTCATCAGGGAGAGTTTGCTCGACACACATAGCACTGTGAAGATCCACAAAAGTCATTTTCAGGGCTGGTATTTTTCGGTATAGGTCTAGTATCTTTTGAGCTTAGGTAGAGGTATCCTGTGGTTGCTTTAGGGGCAGTTAGAGATCGGCTGCAGTCACACAGAAATCGCTCTGTCAATACCCACAAAAGTCCTTTTGAGGGCTGGTATTTCGGTATACTTCTAGTATCTTTTGAGCTTAGGGAGAGGTATCCTGTGGTTGCTTTAGGGGCAGCTAGAGATCGGCTGCAGTCACACAGAAATTGCTCTGTCAATGTCCACAAAAGTCATTTAAAGTGCTCCAATGTCATTCTAGGGTCTATTACAGTCTCTTTACTATAGGGAGAGGTATCCTGTGGTTGCTTTAGGGGCAGTTAGAGATCGGCTGCAGTCACACAGAAATCGCTCTGTCAATGTCCACAAACGTCCTTTTGAGGGCTGGTATTTCGATATATGTCTAGTATGTTTTGAGCTTAGGGAGAGGTATCCTGTGTTTGCTTTAGGGGCAGTTAGAGATCGGCTGCAGTCACACAAATCGATCTGTCAATGTCCACAAAAGTCATTTAAAGGGCTGCAAATTTTGGATGATGGAATGACGAGGCGGGGGGAGTGGAGGGACTGGGAGTTAAGGAACTATGGGGTTTTTCTTTTTTTTTTTTTGTTTATATATATTTTCTTTTTTGTGCGTTTTTTTTTTTTTTTTTTTGGGGTTCCTCTTTCTCCTCCCACCACTGGTAATTCTTTGAGACGTTTTTTTTTTTTTTTTTTTTTTTGATGGCTTAGCAAAATTCCTTTTTTATTTCTTAGAGAAAAACATGACATTTTTCTGAGAGTAAGGTGGGAGCTTGAGTGGAGGCCGCAGCTATATTGTCCTTGCATGCAAATGTTTGTATGCTCGGGCAATGTCCCATTGTTTTTTTTTTTTTGAGTAAGACCTATTGGTCAAAATTTTGCTATATGTGCATGATGATTTTTCTTTTTAAAAAAATATATATTTTTTTGGTAATTTTGTTTGTGATTTTTTTTTCTTTTTCTCTTTTTTTTCTTTTTCATATTTTTTCTTGTTACTTTTGAAGATCGCTGTGTCCTGGTGTGCCCAACTGACCTCAATAATTATATTGGTATAAAATATAAGGAGTACATTGCTATGGGGTATTATCATGATAAATGTCATATATAGATAGACGGTTAGATATATGGGATCCCTTTTGGGAAGTGAACCTACAGCTATATATAGAAAAAACCTCTAAAATGACTACAAAATGTGGGTTCCTATCATGGAATGTTAGGGGTCTAGGGACCCCCCAGAAGAGATCCCAGGTAATTACAAATATATTACAACCTAAAGCACAAATTATATGCCTGCAAGAGACACATCTGATCCCAGATACAACAAACCAATTGTGTAAACCCTGGATCCAATGGTCAATACACTTGAGCTATTCAACATATGTAAGGGGGGTTTCATTGCTTGTCCATAGGTCGGTACCATGGAAGTGCTTTCAAAAAAAGGTAGACCCTGAAGGGCAATATGTATTTGTACGAGCTCAAGTGTATGATATACCATTTGTTATTTTAGGTATATATAATCCACCACCTGCTACATTAAGTGTAATTAAAGAAGCCATGCTATTTGCAAGTTTATACCCAGAGGCATTAGTGCTATGCCTGGGAGACTTTAATCTTCTGTGGGACCCGCTGGTGGACAGGCATGGACCCCCCCTAAAAAGAACTCGAAGACCACTTATGTTTCGTGAGTTAGGGGAAGAATTTGGATGGAGAGATTTGTGGCGAATGCTTTATCCCCAGACCAGGGCTTATTCCTGGGCCATCCCAGGAAGGGGATGTCTGTCAAGAATAGATCTGGCGCTGGGAAATGATAAAATTATTTCTAGGGTTGTCTCTGTTGAATATTTGATTAGAGGAGTGTCTGATCACTCACCACTCCTGGTAAATATAGCAATAGGAATTGAGGGAATGAAGCAAAACTGGAAATTTCAGCCATATTGGTTATCACAGATTGGAACGCACAATCGTATACCTGAACAATTGCAGATATTTTTAGAAACGCATGGATCCCAAAGAGATTTGATTTTTTGGGATACCTTGAAAGCATATCTACGGGGGGCACTTAGATCAACAATATCATATATTAAAAGAGCCACCAGGCAGGAAACGGAAGATCTAGAAGAGCAATGTAGAGATACAGAAGCTGCGTTTTTGAAAACCCCAACTGAAATAAATAGGGAAAAATGGCAAATGACAGTAAGAAAATATACTACACATATAGCAGCAATAGCTAAATACAAACAATCTGAATATCAACAGAAGTACTTTAAACAAGGGAATACTTCAAGTCGTCTTTTAGCACATATGGCTAAGCAACCAAGTACAAGTTTAGTTATAACTAATATACAACGCCCTGACGGGGAATGCGTAAGGGATGTGGCTGGTATTATGTCATGCTTTCACTCGTTTTATACTGATATGTATGCCACCTCTCTTACGTATAATGCAGATGAAATTTCAACTTATCTGAGTGAAATACACTTTCCAGCCTTAACGACCAAGCAGGTTAAATCATTAGAGGAAAATCCAAGCGAGGAAGAAGTAAGAAGAGCAATAACAAGTCTAGCAATAGGAAAGGCTTCAGGACCAGACGGACTTCCGTTAGAAGTATATAGTAAATACGTGGATATTCTTGCCCCAGTGCTAGTTCAAGTATTTGATGCAGCTTTCAGGGTAAAAAGACTTCCTGAATCCATGTATTTAGCTACAGTAGTACTAATTCCAAAACCAGATAAAAATTTAACAGACTGTGCTTCATACCGACCCATATCATTATTAAATACAGACTACAAAATTCTTGCAAAAATTTTGGCCCATAGATTAAACAATGTAATACTTAATATTATACATCCAGATCAAACTGGATTTATGCCAGGAAAATCCACATCTATAAATCTTCGAAGAACACAACTTATAGCTCAGCTTAGAGATCAACTACCAGACTCAAGTGTCTTGGCCTCTCTTGATACAGCAAAGGCTTTTGATTCTATTGAATGGCCCTTTTTGCAGGCAGTGCTTAGGGCATTTGGATTTGGGGAGAAATTCTGTACTTGGGTGGAAATAGTGTATCTAAATCCAACTTCTCAGCTGTTGGTAAATGGCTTTTTAACCAAGGCCATACAATTATATAGAGGCACCTGGCAGGGATGCCCTCTATCACCACTCTTATTTTCAGTAGCTATTGAATCTTTGGCACTTCGACTTCGGCAAACCCCTTCTGTACGGGGCATTACATTGGCAGAAAGGATAGATATAGTGGGATTATATGCTGATGATCTTGTTTTATATTTAAATGATGCACATGGATCATTGGAAGCAGCTATGCATATAATAGAACTATTTGGTTCTTATTCAGGCCTTAAAATTAATTGGCAAAAATCCTCCCTTATGCCATTGCAACCACAACTACTCACACTAAGCAAGGATTCAAGTTTATTAAAGGTAGTGTCCTCTTTCAAATACCTGGGAATAAATATTACAAGATTACCACAAGCAGCTTTACAGGCTAACCTTAATCCACTCATGACAACAATTAAAACTAAATTAGCTACTTGGGCTAAATTACCACTTTCAGTTGCAGGGAGAATAAATTTAATCAAGATGGTCCTATTACCGAAATGTTTATACATTTTTTCACATATGTCGGTTATAGTCCCTAAAACTATTTTTAAAAAAATAGATGCCCTATTTACCACATTTATTTGGGGAAAGGGTAGAAATAGTATAAAGTTAACCACACTTCAGAGAGCTAAAACAGAAGCAGGTATGGCACTTCCTAATATATACAGATACTATCTCGCTGGACAACTTAAACATCTCACAGGATGGATAGTACCAGTAACACTACAGATGGTAGAATCACACCTGGCTCATGTTTTACAAATCGATAATTTACTTATAGCCCTAGAAGCACCTTTGAATAAATTAAAATATAAGCAAATGCCAATGTTAACATTAGCTCGTACAATATGGAGAGAGGCAAAACGTATAGAGGGAAACACACGAATAAACATGGATCTCCCACTATGGCGAAACCCAATGTTCAATCAACTGAAACAATTGGTAGAGTATCAGTTCTGGGAACAAAAGGGGATATCAGTCCTTGCAGACGTATATGACATAACACATATGTACTCTTTTTCAGATATACAAATTAAATATGATATACCACATACCTCATTATATAGATACCTACAGTTGCGACATGCATTACAAGCGCAATTTGGAGTTTTGGGACCTGGGATCTCTAGATATCCAATGATTGGTTTCCTTAGGTCCCAGGGCCCTAAAGGATTAATCTCTAAAATATATGCACATTTAACCAGGGTTAATTCAGGAATGAATCCCTTGGCAATAAGAACAAAATGGCAGGAAATAATTCCCAGTTTAACTGATGAAGATTGGAAAGAAGCCTGTTCATCCCATTTATATGTATCACCAGCAGCAAACAATAGGTTAATACAATTATATATGCTACATCAATCATATCTCTCTCCAAGTAGACTTTATGCTATGCAAAGCATTGCATCTCCTAAATGTTTGAGATGCAGTGCTAAGCGGGCAGACTTTATACATATTATGTGGTTTTGTCCAGTGATATCAAGATTCTGGCAGGAAATAATTCAAATATTATCCTCTGTCCTGAATATGCCTGTACCTTTGACCCCAGAAACCTGTTTGCTGGGTATATTAGATGAAATAACATGGTCTAGATATCACAAGATAATGCTTAGAGAAACGCTGTTTATGGCAAGGAAAACAATCACAGTTAAGTGGATTCAAGTGAAGCCCCCTGTTGTTAAGAACTGGATAAGAGCGGTAAATCAGATTTTACCATTTGAAAAAGTATTGTATATGCATAGAGGATGCTCAACGAAATATAATAAAATTTGGGATAATTGGAGTCAATCAACATTAACCAATGGTTGAATATAAGGAGATAACTAAGAGGATATAGAGGGATGCACATAGTATGATGAGGAAATAAATCTATGAATGCAATGGAGCAAGGGGTTGGGGCACACCGGGACAACGGTGATCAATTAAGCTAAATGGATATACCTTGGCATAAAGAGATTATGAATACTAAGTAAACAGATAATTATTTGGATATTGTATAATTTTTTTTATTTTATATTGTTTTGTCCCTTTGTTGAAAGGACATTTGGAATGTTCGTTTTTATGCACATATTGAAATAAAAAGAATTAAAAAAAAAAGGGCTGCAAATTTTTTGGTATTGCTGTGCAGTGCACTAAAAGGGGGGGGGGGAATTGGGGGAGGGGGTTAATCCACAGTATAATATACTTTGTAGAAAGCATATTATAGTGGATTAGTAGTATTATTGTGCACTGTGCAGCATTGTGACAGGTGTGCTGGTGAGACTGAGCATTTCTGCAGCAACACTACACACAGTGGCAAACTCCCTGGCCAATTATTTGTAGAACTGGTGTGACAGACCAGTGGCCCCCCAATAGCACATATTGAAGTGGGTGTTATCTGACTGAGTATACTTTTACAAGTGTATTTGTGTCCTTCAACAACATTGCCTCTGTTGCTGTGTGAAGTCTGATACACACAGCGCCAAACTCACTGGCCAATTTTTTCAACAACTGGTGTGATAAACCAGTGGCCCCCCCAATAGCATATATTGAAGTGGGGTGTTATTTAACAGTATACTTTTCTAAGAGTGTATTTTAGTCCTGCAAATTTTGACCTCTCTTGCTGTGTTGACTGTGCTACACACAGTGACAACAGTTACTGGCCAATTATTTGTAGAACTGGTGTGATAGACCAGTGGCCCCCCAATAGCACATATTGAAGTGGGGTGTTATCCAAGTATACTTTTACAAGTGTATTTGTGTCCTGCAACAACATTGCCTCTGTTGCTGTGTGAAGTCTGATACACACAGCGCCAAACTCACTGGCCAATTTTTTCAACAACTGGTGTGATAAACCAGTGGCCCCCAAATAGCACATATTGAAGCGGGGTGTTATTTAACAGTATACTTTTCTAAGAGTGTATTTTAGTCCTGTAAAAATTTGGCCTCTCTTGCTGTGTTGACTGTGCCACACACAGTGACAACAGTTACTAGCCAATTATTTGTAGAACTGGTGTGTCAGGATCAATGTCATTACGTGGGTCACCTGCTGGTGGCACTGTTGTTTCTGGAACTGAGGGGCGCAGTTCCAGGGCCCACCAGCGGGTGTCTCCCAGCAGCTGGACTGTTCTTTTAATTAAGCTGCACCTGAGGACTGCTGAGGGAATATAAGCCCGCCCTTCACTGAGGCTCAGGGCTTCAGTATTTTCTCTGCTAGCCGTGTCCCTGTCTGAACCTGTATCCTGAAACCTGTATCCTGAAACCTGTATCCTGAAACCTGTATCCTGAAACCTGTATCCTGAAACCTGTATCCTGATCCTGAGTCCTGTTCCCTGCATCCTGCTTCCTGTACCTGGCTCCCTGCTTTCCTTGTCTCCTGTCCCTGTCCTGTCCTGCTATTGTTTGCTCCATCCCTTTGTATATAGTTTGTTAGGTTCTATTGGGGTTTTGTACTGTTATCATTTATATTTTGTTTACTTGTTTATGGTCACTGGTGTTGGTATTGGAGTGTGTCATTTTGCTTAATAAACTTATTTACATCTTTATCCATCTGGGTCCTGATTCCTTGGTGCAGCCAACTGATCTGATCACCCTTGCTGGATGCCTGCATGTGGTATCCCTGACAGAATACTGAAGCCACTAACGATCAGATCGGTTGCACCTGGGAATTAGGAATTTTCTGGTTGTTGCAAGATGCAGTCAGAGGAGGTCTTTTATTTTTCTTTGCTTGTAACAGAAGACAGGGAATATTGTCGCCAAATTTTGAAAACTTACACTAGCGAGCAGTTGTTGGAATGCATCCGTCTGGCCCACTCGTTTGTTGACCAAGGCAGAGTTTTGTTCAAAGAGATTCAGCCACTTATTCAGCTCTGTGCAGAGTTGGCTTTATCTAATACCCCTAAGGGTGGTGATGATTATTCTCCTCCTTTTAGTGTCTCTCAGGTGGTATCTCTTATGTGGCTCTTGGAAGATGATAAACCCTATTTTATTGAACATTATTCAGTGTATTCTCCAGAGGCCCTGTTGGATTGCAAACCTGGTCAGATCTTTCCAATTTAGCATCAGCTAACTCACACCAATCCACTTCTGCCTCTGGACACCAGTTTTCTCAAAGTTTCTCCTCTCCGTTACCCGTAGCAACCACAGCTGCAGTTAGGTATGGTTTGCTTTCCACTGCTTGTTCATATCCTGGCTTAACGAGTTGCACTTTTCCTGCATTTAACCCTGTGAAAACTTCCTCTACTACCCTGTTGCCCATAGCAACCTCTCAGAAATTCTCCTCTGTAACTGTCTCTCCTTTTCCACCTCCACCATCTCCCAATACTGCCATTTCACTTCCATCTACTTCACAATCTATTCATAGCCCTGCAACCACTAGCAAGATTCCTGTATCTAAACCTAAAAAGAAAAGGAGATTTTTCCCAACACATACAATTATACCTGTTACCCAGCCTGCTGATCCGGTGCCTGTTTCTCAGCCTGCTGTCCCAGTGCCCGCTGTTCTGATGCCCGCTGTTCCAGTGCCCACTGATCTGGTGCCTCCTACTGAGCCTGCTGATCCAGTGCCCACTGTTCTGATGCCTGTTGTTCCAGTGCCTGCTGATCCGGTGCCCGCTGATCCAGTGCCTCCTGCTGATCCAGTGCCCACTGATCCGGTGCCTTCTACTGAGCCTGCTGATCCAGTGCCCGCTGTTCTGATGCCTGTTGTTCCAATGCCCACTGATCGGGTGCCTCCTACTGAGCCTGCTGATCCAGTGCCTGCTGTTACAGTGCCCGCTGATCTGGTGCCTCCTACTAAGCCTGCTGATCCAGTGCCCACTGATCGGGTGCCTCCTACTGAGCCTGCTGATCCAGTGCCTGCTGATCCAGTGCCCGCTGATCTGGTGCCTCCTACTGAGCCTGTTGATCCAGTGCCCACTGATCTGGTGCCTCCTACTGAGCCTGCTGATCCAGTGCCCGTTGTTCTGATGCCTGTTGTTCCAGTGCCCGCTGATCCAGTGCCCATTGATCCGGTGCCTCCTACTGAGCCTGCTGATCCAGTGCCCACTGTTCTGATGCCCGCTGATCCAGTGCCCACTGATCCAGTGCCTCCTACTGACCCTGCTGATCCAGTGCCTGCTGATCCAGTGCCCACTGATCTGGTGCCTCCTACTGAGCCTGCTGATCCAGTGCCCACTGTTCTGATGCCTGTTGTTCCAGTGCCCACTGATCCGGTGCCTCCTACTGAGCCTGCTGATTCAGTGCCCGCTGTTCTGATGCCTGTTGTTCCAGTGCCCGCTGATCCAGTGCCCACTGATCCAGTGCCTCCTACTGAGCCTGCTGTTCTGATGCCTGCTGATCCAGTGCCCGCTGATCTGGTGCCTCCTACTGAGCCTTTTGATCCAGTGCCCACTGATCCGGTGCCTCCTACTGATCCTGCTGATCCAGTGCCCGTTGTCCTGATGCCTGTTGTTCCAGTGCCCGCTGATCCAGTGCCCACTGATCCGGTGCCTCCTACTGAGCCTGCTGATCCAGTGCCCACTGTTCTGATGCCTGCTGTTCCGGTGCCCGCTGGTCCAGTGCCCGCTGTTCTGGTGCCCGCAGATCCGGTGTCTCTTACTCAGCCCACTAATCCGGTGCCAGCTGATCCCGTGCCCGCTGTTCCGGTGACCACTACCGTGCCTGCTGACCCAGTGCTTGCTGTTCCAGTGCCCGCTGACCCAGTGCTTGCTGATCCAGTGCCTGCTGAGCCACGGTCTGCCGCCCTGTTTGATGTGCCACTGTCTGTTGCCCAGCCTGGTGTGCCACTGCCGGACATCCTGCATGCCGCTGGCGCTCCCCTGCTTTATGTCCAGCTTGCCTTCAGTCCCAGTGTTGGGACGTGTGTTGCAATGAGGGCAGGTGTATCCCTAATGTTACGCCTCTTCAGGAACTTGACCTGTGGGGTGCCTAGACGGCTTCCAGACCCTGGTGGTGGGGCGCATGATCAATTGCTGGACTCTGGTGGCACGCCTTCCGGCAAGTTAAAGGCCTTTGGCCTAGAGAGTGCTAGAAGACCCACAGACATGGAGGGGAGACCTTTTTGGATTTTCGGGGTAGAACCACAATGGAGCGTCCGGAGGCCGCTCCTTAAAGGGGGGGAACTGTCAGGATCAATGTCATTACGTGGGTCACCTGCTGGTGGCACTGTTGTTTCTGGAACTGAGGGGCGCAGTTCCAGGGCCCACCAGCGGGTGTCTCCCAGCAGCTGGACTGTTCTTTTAATTAAGCTGCACCTGAGGACTGCTGAGGGAATATAAGCCCGCCCTTCACTGAGGCTCAGGGCTTCAGTATTTTCTCTGCTAGCCGTGTCCCTGTCTGAACCTGTATCCTGAAACCTGTATCCTGAAACCTGTATCCTGAAACCTGTATCCTGATCCTGAGTCCTGTTCCCTGCATCCTGCTTCCTGTACCTGGCTCCCTGCTTTCCTTGTCTCCTGTCCCTGTCCTGTCCTGCTATTGTTTGCTCCATCCCTTTGTATATAGTTTGTTAGGTTCTATTGGGGTTTTGTACTGTTATCATTTATATTTTGTTTACTTGTTTATGGTCACTGGTGTTGGTATTGGAGTGTGTCATTTTGCTTAATAAACTTATTTACATCTTTATCCATCTGGGTCCTGATTCCTTGGTGCAGCCAACTGATCTGATCACCCTTGCTGGATGCCTGCATGTGGTATCCCTGACATGGTGTGATAGACCAGTGGCCCCCCAATAGCACATATTGAAGTGGGGTTTTATCTGACTGAGTATACTTTTACAAGTGTATTTGTGTCCTGCAACAACATTGCCTCTGTTGCTGTGTGAAGTCTGATACACACAGCGCCAAACTCACTGGCCAATTTTTTCAACAACTGGTGTGATAAACCAGTGGCCCCCCAATAGCACATATTGAAGCGGGGTGTTATCTACCTTTTTCCAGATATACTGCGATTCTCTAGAGACTTTTGTCACAGGGTAATTAAAAAACATCACAGGCAGAGGAAGAGGCATAGACGTACGGAGGGGTGGTAGGGGTAGGGCAGGAGCAGTAGGCCGGAGCCTAACTGTGAAGTTTCAAAAGCCACGTGCAATTAAGACAAATGTTGAGTGGGCCACTCAGCCTTCCTCTTCTGCACCCTCCTCATCCTCTCTATCTGCACCCTCTTCACGCTCTGCTGTGTGCACCCCCAAAGACACCACCACTACATACCCTCCAATTGAGTAACAGGAATTATTTTCCGATCCATCACAAGACGTTTGTGATGCACAGCCATTGTTGGCATCGGATCAGGAAGAGGAGGTAGCAACAGCCGCCACTCAGCAGTCTGACGACAGTACCCAGATCAGCCCAAGGAGGTTGGTCCCCGCTGTTGCTGCCTACTCCGAGATCTTGAATGTTAGTGGTGGGGAAGATGACGTGGATGATGCCGAGTCTATGGACGTCACATGGGAGTCCACAAGAGAGGAAGAGGAAGGGAGTTCAGAGGGAGAGACGGAACGGCAGATAGGGAGGAGAGGCAGGCAGAACTTGCATTGCACAAGAGGTAGAAAGCAGACTGCAAATGTATCAGGAGCGAGCCATCAACCATGTACAGTCACATCTGGCGCTCCCAGGACGCCGGCACATGGGTCCGCAGTGTGGGCTTTTTTTAATGTGTCCGTTGCTGACAACAGTGTGGCCATCTGCAGCCTTTGCAGTCAACGCATAAGTCGCGGTAAGCCCAAAACTCACCTAGGGACAACCGCCTTAAGAAGGCACCTAAACTCCCATCACCGAGCCCAGTGGGAGCAACACCGTCAGAACCCACAAAGCCACACTCCAGGCTCTCACCGTCCAGCCCCTTCCCCTTCTGCTTCTCCTTCTCCTTTCTCCTCACATTTGCCCTCCACTCCACCTTCCATGATGCCGTTGTCACGTTGTTCTGGCAGGCTTCTGTGGTCCAAATGTTGGAGCGGAAAAAAATGATCATGCCGGATAACCCTCTTGCCCAACGTTTGACTGCTGGCTTGTTGGAACTGATAGCCCGCCAAATACTGCCATATTAACTGGTGGACTCGGAGGCCTTTCGTAAATTTGTGGCCATTGGAACACCACAATGGAAGGTCCCAGGCAGGAAATACTTCTTGCAAAAGAGCATTCCAGAGCTGTATGGCCATGTTAAGAGGCAAGTGAATATATCTCTGGCACACAGTGTTGGTGCCAAGATACATCTGACCACAGACACATGGTCTAGCAAACATGGGCAGGGAAGGTATATCACTTTTACTGCCCACTGGGTGAACCTTCTGACGGCCATTAAGCATGTAACCCATGGCACCCGTGTAGATTTAGTTGTACCGCCACGGATTGCAAGCAGGCCTGCCTCTTCTTCTCCTCCTCCATCATCCTCCCTCTCCTCCTCGGCTGACTCCTCCACTTCCGCTGCTACCGTCTCTTCTCCTGCGCCGCCCAAGATCCCCAGAACCTATTCCACATGCCAGGTGAGACGTTGCCATGCTGTGCTGCGTCTGTTGTACCTGGAAGCCAAGAGCCACACTGGTCCTGCACTCCTTTCAGCTTTGCGTTCACAGGCAGATCAGTGGCTGACACCGCTGAATTTTTCAGTTGGTAAAGTGGTGTGCGACAACGGTGCCAATCTGCTGAGCTTGCTGAAACAGGGCAAAATAACACACGTGCATGCATGGCACATGTCCTGAACTTGGTGGTGCAGTGATTCGTTGGCAAATACCCTGGGGTCCAGGACGTCTTGCGGCAGGCCAAGAAAATCTCGGTCCATTTTCGAAGATCTTACACAGCCATGGCTCGCCTTGCTGAGATTCAGCGGCGACACAGCCTGCCCGTCAGGCGTCTTATTTGTGACTGCCTGACGCAATGGAACTCAACGTTGCATATGCTTGAAAGGCTTCTCCAGCAGAAACGTGCAGTTAATGACTACCTGTTCGAACTCGATGGCAGGACAGGTTCTGGGGAGCTTGGGTTTTTTTCACCTCACCAGTGGCTGCTCATGCGGGACGCATGCAGACTTCTGCGGCCATTCGATGAGTTTACCAAACTGGTCAGTCATGGTCAGGGCGCCATAAGTGACATCATACCTTACGCCTTCTTTCTGGAGCGTGCATTGTGTCGTGTCATTGATCAAGCCGTCAAGGAGCAGGAGCAGAAAGGTCAGGAAGTCGCAATGTTGGATGAATTCCCAGGGGGTGCTACTCCATCTGAGACAAATGAACAGCAGGAGTCTGAAGAGGAGTCAGAGGAGGAGGATGGTGCTGGGGGGGATGAGAAGGAGCAAGGAGATCATGCTTTAAACCTTTCTGGGATCCCTGGTGTTATCCGTGGATGGGGGGGAGGAGAACGAGGACGACATTATTCTGGATGATGAGCTGGAAGCAGGCCACTATACCGCTTCCAGTTTAGTGGGAATGGGGGCCTACATGCTGCAGTGTTTTAAGGGGGACCCCCGTATAAAATGCATAAAGGCCAAGGACCAGTACTGGGTGGCAACATACTTAGACCCCCGGTACAAACACAAAATGGCAGAAATGTTACCACAATCACAGAGGGCGGTCAGAATGCAGCACTTCCAGGCCTTGCTGAGGGAAATGCTGCATTCTGCTTTTCCGTGCGCTGGCAGAGGAATGTCCAGTCACAGAGAGACAGTTGCGGGTAGCAATCCAACAGCGCTTGCAAGAAGAGGGCGGTTGGAAGATGTCTTGGTCACTTCAGATATGAGAACCTTCTTTCAGCCGAACCATTGACAGCTGTACTCCGGATCCAGCATGAGGGAATGCCTAGACCGACAGGTGTCCGACTACATCGGGTTAACGGCCGATGTGGATGCTCTGAGGAGTGATGAACCCCTGGACTACTGGGTGGGCAGGCTTGACCTCTGGCCAGAGCTTGCACAATTTGCAATGGAAATGTTGGCTTGCCCCCCGTCCAGTGTCCTGTCCAAAAGGATGTTCAGTGGGGATCATGACCGATAAGCGCACTCGCCTAGCTCATGACAGTGTAGACTACCTCACATTTATAAAAATGAATGAGGCATGGATCTCTGAGTAATTCAACACATGTGACCAGTAGACCAGGTTTAATCGAAATTCCTCCACCCACAACAATTCCTGGTCCTTGGCTTCGCTACATACAGTGGCATAAAAGGCATTTCATGTCCATTGAATGGCAAATTTTAGGGGACTTTCAGGGCTGACAATTATTTTTTCTGTGAATGCCTAATGTACCTCCAGTCACAAATACTAAGTTCTTTGCTGTCAGTTCAAACCATGTGAGCTAATTTTTGGAGCTTATACAGGCCGACACTTACGGTTCTGTGTACTGTGAATGCCTACCGTACCTCTAGCCATCAAAAACTACGTTTTTTGCTGTCAGTTCAAACCATGTGAGCTAATTTTTGGAGCCTATACAGGGCGACACTTACGGTTCTGTGTAATGTGAACGCCTACCGTACCTCTAGCCATCAAAAACGAAGTTCTTTGCTGTCAATTAAACCTATGTGGGCTAATTTTTGGGGCCTTTTATGGCCGACACTTAGTTCTGTATCGTGTGAATGCCTAATGTACCTTCAGCCACAGAAAACTACGTTCTTAGCTGTCAGGTAAACGCATGTGGGCTAATTTTTGGGGCCTGGAATGGCCGACACTTACTTCTTTATTCTATGAATGCCTAATTTTTTAGACTGGAAATGAAAAACAATGGGTCTGTAAAGGTTCTGCCAAATTGTGAAATGGATGCGGACCCATTTAACAGATGTGTGCATGGACCCTATATGTATTAGACAATGTACAGTATTTACCGGCTGCTGTCAGTTCTGGCTGATTTATGAAAAAATAAAAAAATTTAGGGCAACTTTTTCAATTGCAATACTTCTGTTTTGACATTGTCCATGTGCTGGGACTATTTGTGCACAGCTAGTATGTCTTTTGTGGCTGCAAATATGACCTAAAGTTCGCCTCCCAATAAAGTCAATAGGGCCCGCCGCGAACTCGCGGTTCTCGACTTTGAGAAAATTTGCGGTTGGCGTTCGCGAACCGCCCCGGACGCATGTTCGTCCATCACTAATGGTGAAAATCAAGTTGCGTGCTTAATTAAGAAGCTAACTTTGGGCTACCAATTCAGGGACCCCTCGCAAATTGATGTTATTGCATCGGGATCGGTCTTCAAGATCTGCCAGTTTGGCTTTAAATCACATATGTTCTTCTTTAGTTTTATCGCATCCACAAGATCGTTTATACTTTCAGTGCATTCACCTTTTTTAGACTCCATGTGTTGGACTCACCCATGTCATGTAAATCAGATACAATTTGTGGAGCAGGGAGGAAAGGTTAGCAAAACAAGGAAGTTTGTAAGGAGAGCAGCATCTCTTTCATAGTGGTATCTATGACTGCTTACCCTGTTGTAGGAGGATTGTGCAGTAGACTCAGCAGGTAAAAGGTTAATCCCCTTGCTCACCTCAGTAACGTGTGGTGGCGAAATCTCGATCCGCATGTGAGCCTGGGCAGGGCTGGAGGCCGTCTTAGTAGCCAGAAAGCCATACCCCCCTGTCACCAGATCTCAATCCAATAGAGCACCCTTGAGATGTGGTGGAACCGGAGATTCACATCATGGATGTGCAGCTGACAAATCTGCAGCAACTGTTATATGCTGTTATATCTATATGGACCCACATCTCAGAGGAATGTTTCCAATACTTTGTTGAATTAAAGCAGTTCTAAACGCAA
The DNA here is from genome assembly GCF_965119305.1 of Pelophylax lessonae. Classification (NCBI taxonomy): domain Eukaryota; kingdom Metazoa; phylum Chordata; class Amphibia; order Anura; family Ranidae; genus Pelophylax; species Pelophylax lessonae. The sequence continues at coordinate 112,146,889 of NC_138775.1, read as the reverse complement.
ATGGGGGTCCAACCCAATACTAGCAAGGTGTCCCTAATGAAGTGGCCAGTGGGTGTATATCTCCATTGCTCCCATTTATATTCCAAAAAGCTTTTAAAGTGTATTGTTTCACTACTACACTCCTTTTTATGGGGCTCTGAACCTCCCAGGGTGTTACTTGAAATACTACAACTTCCTATTCAAAGGGGGAGGGGGGGGGTTGGCCTTCCCTAAATTTCGTCTTTACTACTTAACTCATTCATAGTTGATGTGTACACATTGGTGAATGTTTCCTCAACTAAACAATGCTGCCACCTCAGTGGAGGCGGCAGTAGCTACACCCTGTGAGGCTCTCTTAATTTTTTTTTTTTTATCAAGGAGAGGTTCCCTCATAAAGGGTTATAGCTATGCTATCGGTATCCAAAAAGATTCATACCATATGTGCTAAAAATATGTCGGATACGGCTCATTATCTTTAAACGCCCCTATTTGGTATAACCTAATATGGGGGAAATGTATAGGTTGAAAGGGGGTCATCAGTGGGCTCAGTATGGTATCAAATATGTCTATCATATCTATAAGGATGGCCAGCTTTTTTTTTTTTTTACATTAAAGCTATAATGTGGTGTACCTAGTTTATGGTATTTTCAGTATGCTCAATTTAATCATGGTGTGATGGCCCAGTATGGCTCTGGGGGAGGTAACTCTCATAAATACCAGGTTGGAAGCCGGTGCATACTAAGCTTGTTTCCACTAGTGATTGGCTGAACACTCCCCTGTTCGATTCGCACCAGAATCGCAAACAGGGGAAATGTTCTTGCAAACATGCAAACTCTATTAAAGTCTATGGGACACGAGCATGAAAAATCAAAAGACCTCATTTTAAAAGCTTATATGCAAGTTATTGCCATAAAAAGTGTATGGGGACCCGGGTATTGCCCTGGGGGACATGTATCAATGCAATTTTATTTTTATTTTTTAAACTACTTATTTTTACAGGAGCAGTGATTTAATGATGCTTAAAGTGAAACAATAAAAATTAAAAATGTTCTTAAATATTGTGCCTGGGTGTTCCTCTTAATATTCCTGTAAAGTGGCGCATATGTACGATGTATGTAGCCTGTTGCAGCAATACTGACTGACATTTCTAAAGGAAAAAATGTAATTTAAACTTGATCACGGTTGTAATATATTCCCGACTCCCGGCAAGACAGATAAAAAAATGAAAAAAAAAAGGGCGTAGGGTCCCCCCCCCCCCCAAGACCCATACCAAACCCTTATCCGAGTACGCAGCCTGGCAGGGCAGGAAAGGTGAATGGACAAGCGAGCCCCCCCCCCCCTGAACCATACCAGGCCACTTGGCCTCAACATGGGGGGTGGGTGCTTTGGGGCGGGGGGCTATGTCCCCACACCCCAAAGCACCTTGTCCCCATGTTGATGGGGACAAGAGCCTCTTCCCGACAACCCTGAGCTGTGGTTGCCTGGGTCTGCAGGTGGGGGGCTTATCAGGATCTGGAAGCCCACTTTAACAAGGGGGCCCCCAGATCCTGGCCCCCCCTATGTGAATGGGTATCGGGAACATCGTACCCCTATCCATTCACCAAAAAAGTGTACAAAAAAAATAAACACATAAGACAGCTTTTGACAAGTCCTTTATTCAAAAATAAAAATTAAAAAATAGTGTCCCTCAATGTAAATACATCGTCGAACACGACGCCCGCCGCAAAAGAAAATTAGAAAATATATTAAAAACGCTTGGCCTCTTCTGATGCTACCCACCGTATGCCGCTCTTCAACTTGGACAGCTCTTTTAAAGGCAAGGGGCAGGGGCACCTTACGTCACCCGATGGCACCGCCCCATCTGACATCACGTGATGTCATGTGATGTCAGACTGCATGCTCAGGTAAGGGTCTAGTATGGATTTTGGGGGGGACCTCATGCCATTTTTTAATTTTGGTGTGGAGGTCCCCTTAAAATCTGTACCAGACCCAAAGGGCTTAGTATGGATTTTGGGGAAGACCCCTACACCTTTTTATTTTTTTTACATTTTGGCATGGAATTACCCTTAAAATCTATACCAGACCCAAAGGGCCTTGCATAGATTTTGGGGGGTCCCCATATCGTTTTTTTTTAATTCTGTCATAGTGTTCCCCTTAACCACTTAAACACAGGGCACTTTCACTTCCTTCTTTCCCAGATCAATTTTTAGTACTCATTGACATCTATGGGAAATATTGGTCAGCTTGGCATGGCACTGCTCCCCATCTTTAACATTGGTGTCTATGGGAAATATTGGACAGCTTGACATGGCACTGCTCCCTGTCTTTAACATTGGCATCTATAGGAAATCTTAGTCAGCTTGGCATGACACTGCTCACGAACTATAAGTAACAAGAACACAAAACGTGGGGAGTACCAAGAGGGGACCCAGGACTACAACATACCCATACATTTTAAAAGTGAAGTATGCCTGTACACTACACTGACTGCATTAAACTAACTCAACACACTATCCACTAACTACCTGCCTAATCTCTATTATAACACACTATACACAGCTTCCGTGTCAGCAGCAGCCTTATATAGTGTGAGGCGTGGACTTAGCCCCTGAGTCATGATTGGCTAAAGGCACCCTGCCTTTGGCCAATCATGACTCTGACAGGACATTGTTCTGTGATTGACCTTAATGCGCTGCAACAGCGCAGTGCATTATGCGGCGCTCATCGGCGGGCGAACTTCCCGCCGAGCGTCCCATTTGTTTGTGTGTTTAGTGAATACAGGAACAGCTGATGTTCGACTCGAACATAAAGCCCATCCCTAGTTTCCACCTACTATTTAGAATTGACTCATATTGATTAATAGACAATGTCGGTGTTGGTGTGTGAGCGGTGGTTTGGTAAAGTCTCTGATTTGACGGAAGAGTTGAGGTTAGATGTTCTTGCTACATATGTAGGTACAGTTATCTCTTCTAGGGATAAAATGATACAATTACGTAACCTGCATCAACTGTATTATACACCTCAGCGTCTCTTTCGCATGGGGAAGCAACACTTGCCATAAATGTCAAGTTAGTACGGGATCCTTTTTGCATATGGTATGGAAATGCATAAAATTGAGGCCTTCGTGGTCTAATGTTACGGGATTTATAGCTAACAAATTTGATCTATCTAATGTGTGTAGTCCTCTGGTATGCCTCCTAGGAATGCTTGAGGATGAAATTATGGATAATGCTACTAAACTTTTTTAGAGACTCCTGTTTTTTTTATGCACGAAAATTATTTGCATTGCATTGGATATGTATTGACACCCTTGACTTGATGGCATGGAAAAAACTGGTTAATCTGGATATTCCACTTTATGAGATGACATATGAAGCTAGAGGGTGTCAAAAAAAATTCAAAAAGATATGGTCAAGGTGGGTAGACTCATCTGCGACTGTGGCTGACCAACCCGTAGGATGAAAGTATTGTTTTGTAAGATCCTTTTCTCGGTAGGGTGCTCTGTTTGTTTTACACATTTTGTGGTATGGGATACTATGGAGCCCTGACTCTGCTTTTTCCTGACTTGGGATGGATTCACTTTGGAAAGTTTATGTTTTTTTTTTTTCTTTTTTTACTTTTTTTTTGTGTGTAGGTTTATATTTTTGGTTGATTCTCTTTTTTTTAATATATACTAAGTCCAATATGCAAGTATGGTAATCTTGTTACTCTATAGTGATTGAGAATATGTGTCATCATCCTGTTATGGAATGATAGAGTGGGTTGGGTAAGTTTTCTATATCATATGGATGTGGTATTGAATTGTAACTTTTACTTTGCACTGTTTACTGTACATTTTGGATTATGCCAAATACTGTTCACTGTAAGACTACAGGTGCATCTCATAAAACTAGAATATCAACAAAAAGTTAATTTATTTCAGTAATTTAATTCAAAAAGTGAAACTCATATATTTTATATAGATGCGTTACACACAGAGTGAAATATTTCAAACATGTATTTCTTTTAATTTTGATGATTATGGCTTACAGCTAATGAAAACCCAAAATTCAGTATCTCAGAAAATTAGAATATTACAATTAAGACCAAATAAGACCAATTAAAAAAAAAAAGTTTTTTTATACAGAAATGTTGGTTTACTGAAAAGTATGTCAAAGTACAGTATAGTATGCACTCAATACTTGGTCGAGGCTCCTATTGCATGAATTACTGCATCAATGCGGCGTGGCATAGAGGCAATCAACCTGTGGCACTGCTGAGGTATTTTGGACGCCTTTGCTTTGATAGCAGCCTTCAGCTCATCTGCATTGTTGGGTGTGTGTAACGCCGAGTGCTCCGGGTCCCGTGGCTTCCCCGGAGCACTCAAGGCGTCCTGCGGGCTGCAGCGCTCCGGTCGGCGTCCCCGACCATGAGCGCTGTTCCCCCGCATCAGCGGCACTCACCCGCCGGGTCCTCTCTGCTCAGACTCCCGGCGCACGCCGGGTTCCTTCCTCCTCCCGCTGCATTAAAATTTAAAGGGCCAGTGCACCACTAATTGGTGCCTGGTCCAATCAGTCCAAATCCCATAAAAACCCACTTCCCCTTCCTGTCCCTGCCGGATCTTGTTGCCTTTTGTGCCTTGAGAAAGCTTTTGGTGTATCGTTCCCTGCCTGTGTATCTGACCTTCTGCTGTTGCCCCTGACTACGAACCTTGTCGCCTGCCTTGACCTTTTGCTCCGTCTGACCTTGCCTTTGCCTTGTCCTTCTGTACCGCACCTGATTCAGCTGTCTTTGAGGTTGAGCCGTTACCGGAGGATACGACCTGGTTGCTACCGCCGCAGCAAGTCCATCCAGCCTTGCGGCGGGCTCTGGTGAAAACCGGTAGTAACTTAGAACCGGTCCCCTGGTACGGTCCACGCCAATCCCTCACTGACACAGAGGATCCACCTCCAGTGCAGTCACCTGCCGCTTGTCCGGACCCTGACAGTGTGGTGTCTGTCATCTTCCTCTTGACAATACCCCACAGATTCTCTATGGGGTTTAGGTCAGGCAAGTTTGTTGGCCAATCACGTACAGTGATAACATTATTATTAAACCAGGTATTGGTACTTTTGGCAGTGTGGGCAGGTGCCAAGTCCTGCTGGAAAATGAATTTAACATCTCCATAAAGCTGGTAAGCAGAGGAAGCATGCAGTGCTCTAGAATTTCCTGGTAGAGGGCTGCACTGACTTTGGACCTGATAAATCACAGTGGACCAACACCAGTAGATGACATGGCTCCCCAAATCATCATGGACTGTGGAAAATGTTGCATTTAATTTGGAAATCAAGGTCTCAAAGTCTGGAGGAAGAGTAGAGAGGCACATAATCCAAGCTGCATGAAGTCCAGTGTGAAGTTTCCACAGTCAGTGGTTGCAGAGAGCTTTGTTAATGGATAGAAAATATTTATATTTCTGCATTGTGTATTGTGAGTTGGAAGGCTGCATATTTCTCAGGTAGCTGCATAGATTTCCAATAGGCAAACATGAATTGTTCCTTGACATGAAAGAAATGTACCCTCATGAGAACATATCTAGAAATGTTGTCAGGAAGATGTGTTGGTTTAGGTAGATGATGAAATCTATCAATCCGCAGATTCAGACACAGAAGGCAGAACAGCTCTATTAAGGTCTCATGCATATTGTTGTAGCTGAGCTGGTTGTACTGAATAAACTCAGGTATCCAGGTCTCTCCCACTTTAGCCATGCCACCTCATCATCCTGTTCAGTATGTGCATCCACTAATGTGTTGTATGAGGAAGAAAATTCACCCATCCTCTGCTCTATATGAACTACTGCCCCTCCCAGCTCATGCACTTCAACCTTAAAGTTTTGCATGCACAGAGAGACAAGCATATCTTTTGAGGTTCTATCTGAGATGGGTTGGTTGCTGATGGGGAAGGAGGTAATGGTGTCCACCAACTCCCTGGTGTCATCCTGTAAATTGTGGCCTGTGCTCACCTCTGAGTCCTGGGATCCAACAGTCAGATGAGGTTTGGATTGGCTGGGCTCCTGGAGAGTGGTGTGGAAGCCTCAGAAGAGAGTGGCTGATAGCCCAGATAAAGGAAGCTGAAGGGGAGCCTTGGAGGAGGCTGGAGAGAGGCCGCCGGTGCCATCTTGAAGGCTGCCCCGATCCACTGGTGGGAAGAAATGTGTTCATTTCTTCATCTGAGAGTGCTTCTTTCTGCTTGCAGGTCATCCTTCAGGGCTAAGCGTTGCTTCCAGCAGTAGCTAAAGAGGTAGGTGGTGCTTGGAGTTGTCTCTGGAAGCTTCAACAGATCCTTATCAATGAAACGGTGGAACAGTCAGTATAGTGGGAGACTCGGATTCGCAACCTCAAACGTTATCAGTATATTGTGCCTTCCCAACTGGAAATAATCACATCAGATGCCAGTCTGGAAGGCTAGGGAGCCCACTGTCTTGACCAAGCAGTCCAGGGTCATTGGTATTTCTGTCCACAAGGCATAGTCTCCAATGTTTTGGAGCTCAGAGCCATCTTTCAAATCCTGCTAGTGTTGAGCCCATCACTCCGGGGGAAAAGTGTACAGCTGCGCATGTACAACAAAGTGATGGTAGTCTACACACAAAGGCAGGGTGGCACCAAGAGTAGCACACTCATAAAGGAAGCATGTACAGTTTTTCGATTTGGCTCAAGTGCATCTGACAGACCTAAAGGCGGTATACGTTCCGGCAGTATAAAACCAACTGGCTGACAATCTGAGCAGAAACTTAATTTCAAGCAAGGAGTGGTTATCAAGTCATCAAGCCTTCTTTCTCCTGATGCAGAAGTGGGGTGCTCCTGATATTGATCTGGCACCAACCCCAGTGAACCACACAAACCCTGGGATTTCCAGCTGGGATATATTTTTCCCCCCAATACCTCTAATAGTGAGAATGCTGGCCAGATTCAGAAGATTGACATCCACGGTAATTGCAGTAATACCCTTCTGGCTGAGGAGGCCATGGTTCACAACAATTCTACAGCTCAGTATAGGACCTGTTACCTCTTCCAGTAACGCCAGATCTGCTTTCAGAAGGACAATTCCTACACTCCGCACCAGAAAAATTTCACCTGATGGCTTGGAAATTGAAAGAGATAGGTTACTAAATCAAGGATGTTCGCTTAAGGTAGTGGCTACTTTGCAACAAGCCAGAAAGAAAAGAACCAATAACACCTACAATAAAGTGTGGGAGAGGTGTATTACACTTGCACAACAGCAGTCATGGGATCCATTGGTACCCACAGTGTCACAAGTTCTTGAATTTCTTCAATCAGGCCTAGACAAAGGTCTAGCTTCTAGCACTCTAAAAGTCCAAGTTTCTGCGTTATCCGCCATGACGGGAATCAAATGGGCCTTAGATCCCCATATCATACAATTTGGGAGCTTTTCATAGTTTTGGAAGCACTGTCAAAATCCCCTTTCTTCCCCACAGAGTCAATATCCCTATGGGATTTAACCCTAAAAATAATATTCCTAATTGCCATAACTTCAGCAAAAAGGGTATCCAAGTTGCAAGTACCCAGATAGGGTTGTACTAAGACCGTCAGATCAATTCATACCCAAAATGACATCTGCCTTCCACTTTAATCCAGAAATCAACCTCCCAGTGTTTCTTACTACCCAAGGGGATCCGCACCCTCTAGATATAAAACTAACCATTACCTCATACTTGGCAGCTACTGGCCCATTCAGAAAGGCAGAGAATCTTCTATTTATCCATCAAGGCACCAGAAGAGGCCAAGCAGCGTCTTCACGTACGAAAGCCTCATGGCTAATAAAAACCATTAAGGAAGCCTATGTAGTAAAACATCTTCCAATACCGGACAAACTAAAGGCTCACTCTACCAGGGCAGTGGCAACCTCATGGGCAGCCTTTTGCAGGGTGTCTCCTGATATGATATGCAAGGCAGACACTTGGTCTTCCAGAACCACATTCATGTCACACTACACTACTCAATTCAATTAGCTGCAAGTACACCATTCAAGTACACCATTTTAAGTACATTGAAGAGATATTGCAGGAAACTGAAGAGATTGAATAGATACTGCAAGAGATTGGCTTGGAGTTTGCAACTGACTCATCTGTATTTTTTGCTGGCTATTGCTTGAGAAGGGGAAAGGAATTTGGTCAGGTGTTTGCTATTTGCATTTGCTAATGAGACTAGCCCATTAAGGTGTTAGAATTGTTGCTGGGGGAGGAGCTGTGAAGGAGTGTGTATATATAGAGAAATACTAATTAGCTGGCCTAATTCAATTAGCTGCAAGTACACCATTCAAGTACACCATTTTAAGTACATTGAAGAGATATTGCAGGAGATAGTCAGGAGGTAGGCTGGAAGGTGGAAAACTAAAAAAAAAAAAAAGGTAAGATTTGTTTGACTTAAATTTACATTTTTTTTTTTCTCCTCTTTAAAATGGCAGACTTGGTTCAGTGCAGGAATTGTTGTGCATTTATTTCATGTTCCACTCTTTGGAGATTCGGATGCTGTCAGATCTGTAGGCAATTCTCCTTACTGCAGCAGGAAATTGCATTTTTGAAATCAGAGATATTTAAATTATCTGTTAAACAAACTCCAGCTGGGACTGCTGCAATGCCACTGCCACAGAGGACCCCCAGAAATGGCAGATGGGTTACTGTAGGTTCTGGAAGACTTAGAGTGGTGGATAGAAGACAAGTCCCACAGTCGGTGGTTCTCCAAAATTCATTTGCAGCACTCTCAGAATGTAAGGACAACATGGATATGGACTCAAGCACAGAGGGTGAGAAACCATCGACTCCTATGTCTAATGTATGCAAGACTGCAGCCAAGGACAAAAAAGATAAAGTGAAGTCTCAAAGGAAGCAGCTGTTGCTGGGTGATTCAATCATAAGAAGTGTGGAGCTTAAAGAAAATGGTTCTGTGAGATGTCTCCCTGGTGCTACTGCTAGGCGAGATAGAAGACGTATTATTAATATTGTTAAGCAAGCAAAGCAGGAAGGGGACGTGGATGTTCTTGTCCATCTAGGGACAAATGACCTGGCTTGCAATGAAATGTCAGAGGTGAAAAAATCTTTTATCACACTTGGAAATGACATACAGCATTTTGCATCCACCATTTCATTTTCTGAAGTTCTGCCTGTGCATAATGTTCAGAATGATAGGCAGAGGCGCATAAAGGAGTTCAACATATGGCTTAGTAAATGGTGTCAAGAGCAAGGATTTGGCTTTGTTTCTCATGATAGCTCTACTTGGAATAGAAAGGAACTGTACAAAAAAGATGGTTTGCACCTTTCTCTCAAAGGAACAAATGTACTTAGTGAACAACTCCAAGAATTTGCGAAAGAGTATTTAAACTAGGAAGGGGGGGCAAAAGAGTGAAAATACAAGAGTCCAATTGCCCCCCGAAACAATGCCAGAACAGGTCAGAAGCACAGAGGTTAAGAAATGATAGGCTCAGAGTCCTGTCTACAAATGCTCGCAGTTTAGGTAAAAAAATCAATGAACTTGGGTCAATAATGGAATCTGAGAATGTAGATTTAGTGGCTGTTACGGAGACATGGTTTAATGAAAGAAATGACTGGGACATAACCATACCAGGGTACTCTTTATACAGAAGAGACAGAGTAGGCAAGAAAGGAGGAGGAGTGGCCCTGTATGTGAAAGATAGCATTAAATCTAACCTAATACAAGTTGGTGAGGCCAACATAGAGTCAGTTTGGGTTACGTTGCAGTTTGCTAATCATGCAGTAACTCGTGTAGGTGTGATATATAGACCACCTGGTCAAGTTAAAGAACTAGATGATCTACTAGTTGAAGAAATAGCTAAAATGACAATGAAAGGAGAAGTTATCATTATGGGAGATTTCAATCTTCCAGATATAAACTGGAAAACCAAAATAGCAAGTTCTACCAGGAGTACAGATATTCTAAATTCCCTACTGGGGTTGTCTCTGCAACAAGTGGTTGAGGAGCCAACCCGGAGGGAGGCCATTTTGGATCTGGTATTCACAAATGGGGATTCGGTATATGATGTCATTGTAGGCGAAACCTTGGGATCTAGTGATCACCAGTCAGTGTGGTTTAATATAAGAACTGTGAAAGAGTCACACCACACAAAAACAAAAGTTTTAGATTTTAGAAAAACAGACTTTTCAAAAATGAAATTAGTCATAAATGAGTCCTTATCAGACTGGAACGGATTACATGGAGTCCAGGAGAAATGGGACTACTTAAAAGGTGCATTATTGAAGGCAACAGAAAATTGCATTAGACTTGTCAGTAAAAGCAAAAAAAGGAAGAGACCACTGTGGTACTCAGCAGAAGTGGCCCAAATCATTAAAAATAAAAAGCTAGCATTTTGTAATTATAAAAAAACCCAGAGCAATGAAGATAAGGAAATCTACAAGATTAGGCAGAAAGAGGCCAAGCAAGTTATAAGAACTTCTAAAGCGCAGGCAGAAGAAAAACTAGCTCAGTCTATGAAAAAGGGGGATAAGACATTCTTCAGATATATAAATGAAAAAAGGAAATTAAAACAAGGAATAACTAAATTAAAAACAAAGGACGGAAGGTATGTAGAAGAAAATAAAGGGCTAGCTGACTGCCTTAATGAATACTTCTGTTCAGTTTTTACAGAAGAAAAAGAAGGAGAAGGACCTCCACTTGAAAGGATGACTAATGAATCATTTGATGCATGTGTCTTTACAGAGGAAGACATTCTAAGATTGCTGTCTAAAGTGAAGACAAATAAGTCACAGGGTCCTGATGGGATACACCCAAGATTATTAAAAGAGCTTAGTGGTGAGCTGGCAAAACCATTAACAGATCTATTTAACCAATCATTAGTAACAGGAGTCGTCCCGGAAGATTGGAAATTGGCAAATGTCGTGCCCATTCACAAGAAAGGTAGTAGGGAGGAATCGAGCAACTATAGACCAGTGAGTCTGACATCAATAGTAGGCAAATTAATGGAAACCCTATTAAAGGATAGGATTGTGGAACATCTTAAATCCCATGGATTGCAAGATGAAAAACAACATGGGTTTACTTCAGGGAGATCATGTCAAACAAATCTTATAGATTTTTTTGACTGGGTGACTAAAATAATAGACGGTGGAGGTGCAGTAGACATTGCATATCTAGATTTTAGTAAGGCTTTTGACACTGTCCCACATAGAAGACTTATCAATAAACTGCAGTCATTGAGCATGGACTCCCATATTGTTGAGTGGATTAGGCAGTGGCTGAGTGACAGACAACAGAGGGTTGTAGTCAATGGAGAACATTCAGAACAAGGTCATGTTACCAGTGGGGTACCTCAGGGATCTGTACTGGGACCAATTTTGTTTAATATCTTCATAAGTGATATTGCAAAAGGCCTCGATGGTAAGGTTTGTCTTTTTGCTGATGACACAAAGATATGTAACAGGGTTGATGTTCCTGGAGGGAAACGCCAAATGGAAAAGGATTTAGGAAAACTAGAAGAATGGTCAGAACTCTGGCAACTGAAATTTAATGTGGATAAGTGCAAGATAATGCACCTGGGGCGTAAAAACCCAAGGGCAGAATATAGAATATTTGACACAGTCCTGACCTCAGTATCTGAGGAAAGGGATTTAGGAGTAATTATTTCAGAAGACTTAAAGGTGGGAAGACAATGTAATAGAGCAGCACGAAATGCCAGCAGAATGCTTGGATGTATAGGGAGAGGTATAAGCAGTAGAAAGAGAGAAGTGCTTATGCCGCTGTACAGAACACTGGTGAGACCTCACTTGGAGTATTGTGCGCAGTACTGGAGGCCATATCTCCAGAAGGATATAGATACTCTAGAGAGAGTTCAGAGAAGAGCTACTAAACTAGTACATGGATTGCAGGAAAAAACTTACCAGGAAAGGATAAAGGACCTTAACATGTATAGCTTGGAAGAAAGAAGAGACAGAGGGGATATGATAGAAACATTTAAATACATAAAGGGAATCAACTCGGTAAAGGAGGAGAGCATATTTAAAAGAAGAAAAACTACCACAAGAGGACACAGTTTTAAATTAGAGGGGCAAAGGTTTAAAAGTAATATGAGGAAGTATTACTTTACTGAGAGAGTAGTGGATGCATGGAATAACCTTCCTGCAGAAGTGGTAGCTGCAAATACAGTGAAGGAGTTTAAGCATGCATGGGATAGGCATAAGGCTATCCTTCATACAAGATAGGGCCAGGGACTATTCATAGGATTCAGATATATTGGGCAGACTAGATGGGCCAAATGGTTCTTATCTGCCGACACATTCTATGTTTCTATGTTTCTATGTTACAGAGTAGATCCCACAAAATTGACGACGGTCAAGTTCGGAACAGCAATGAATCACATTTTTTATACATGCCAGTATTCTGTTAGCTTTGCTTGCAGCGGCTTGGCATTGCATTCCATTGCCAAGCCTGTTGTCCACTAGGACCCCCAGGTCCTTTTCCATCATAGATTCACCCAGAGGATCACCGCCTAGTAACTTGCGTTCGTATTTCTGACACCCAAGTCCATTACCTTACATTTTTCAACATCAAACCTCATCTGTCATGTATTTGCCCACCCCGTTATTTTGTTCAGGTCTGCTTGTAAGGTTACCACTTCCTGCATGGAAGATATTGGCCTGCTTAGCTTAGTACCATCCACAAATGCCGAGATTGTACTGGTTATCCCATCCTCTAGGCCATTTATGAATTAATTAAACAGGATTGGTCCCAGGGCAGATCCTTGAGGACCCCACTTTCCATACCTGACTGAGTAAACAATCTGAGTACTCCCCGTTTATCACCACCCTCTGAACTCACCCCTGGAGCCAGTTTTCAATCCAGGTACTCACCCTATGGTCCAATTTACCTTGTTAACCTTTCTAATCATTGAATTTTCAACCAGAGATTCAATTACTGTCAATGGAAAGTTATTTTACAGATTCAGAAAATAATTGATTAACTGGCTTGGCAAGTCAGACATACAGGCTTATATCACTTTAGCAAGGAAGCAGTAAACATGCAGCCCCTTGAAATACAGCTCCCAACCTGCATGCCATTCATATTTCAGAGGAGTTTCCCTGCAAAAATTGGATTCCTTTTCCCAAAGCTGATGAGCTCCAAGCTCTTCAGGATCTCTGGTACCTTGAAGAGGATCTTGGCGAGGGGGAAGTCTTTTAAAGTACCCAGCTGCCCCCATTTTTGCATTTGTTATTAAAAATAAAAGGGACTGTTTACACTCTTTGCTCTGAAACTGTGTATACACACTGCTTCAGCCCCAAGAAGAACTATTGTCCAGAGACTCACCTGCAGGGTAAAATCTAATAAATACAGATACTGTACATGTGAGATTTGACGGCTGTTGGTTGGCTGCTGCTGTCACCTGAAGCATATTCATTACACAGTAAATAGGTTAAATATGCATGTGGGATACTAGGAGAATGAAGTTGCATCTCACTTTGACAAATGTCAGTTTCACTGGGGAAATTTCCCAGTGAATCCTTCATAAATAGACCCTGATACTTGAAAACACATTCAATTATATTTCTAGTTATTTATTCATAAGTTGCTATTGCCCAATGGAAGCTTAATATTTATTGGTATGAATTACCTTTAATTGAATTCTCTGAAAATATGCTGTAGGCAAGAGGTGATCTGATTTGAGTGTCTGGTTTATTTTGCAAGCACAATGGAAACCTGAACTACAGAACTAATAATAAATGCATATAGAAGGTCCCAGAGGCCTCTTAGATAATTGTATTAAACATGTACTTCTCATCTTTGCAAATGTGAAGCATGTTTCTGCTTTGTGTAAGAGATCCCTAGCAGGTGGCATTTTCACTGTAGATTACCTCAGAAATAGGAAATAAGGTATGCTCTTTTCAGTCCCCCCCAATGGTTGTATGTGCTGTTTCAGAGATAGTTTAATCACTGTCAGAAATGCACCTTTGGGAATGTTGTGTAGAAACATTGAAAAATAAAATAAGAGTAAATTGTCCCTCTTTTTTGTAATATTGGGGTAATACACTAAGAGTTATAGTACATACTGCATGATTATTTGAGTTAAAATAACTCATGCAGTATTTAACTCAAGAATGTGGATTTTACAAAAAAATGTACACAATAAATATTGCATGAGTATATTTGTATTTATTTTGCTGTACATAGTGTGTGTTTTTGCATACTATTTTACCACAGACCTGCTGCAGCAGGAACTGAAACATTTAACTTAAGATCCCCCCGTGAATAATTACCCCTACTTATTCACCAACAAAATGGGCAAAGTAAAAAAAAAATAGAGGAGTCAGTTATTGACACAAGTCCTTTATTTTAAAAAAAGGGAAAAAAAAATATTAAATGTTCCCCCAAATAAATCCAGCACCAATCACAATGAACGCCTGCCACTGACCCGCACAAAAAAAAAGAAAGTCCACACCCCACACTTGGCTCCCACCAAATGACTGCTCTGCTGCCCAAACTAAGAGGCTTGATGACATCTCCACATCAATGGGGGCAGATTTTTTTCTTGTTTGAATATCATTGCTTTGGGAAAACTCTATGTCCATAATGTCGTCCCCCCCCCCCCCCCAAGCCCTGGAGTCCGGCGTAGCAGAGCAAGGGAGAAAGCAAAGAATTAACTTTATTTTCTTCATGGACGAATGGGGAGAGAGACTGGGTGTATTTGTTCAGGTACTGTTAAAATCAGTCACAGCAATTGTTCTTTTGACATTGTTGAGACAATTAACTGAGTCCCTACAATGGAGACTTACGTTCTCTGAATGTCTTCTCTTTTTTTCTTGAGTAGAATCGATCTCTTAATAGAATCAACCTGCATAGATTCGGGAGTTTTAGAATCTGGAAACACTGAAATAAGAAACCTGATTTAATACTCAACCACACAGTCAAAACAACTATAGTGAATATAACCAACACTCACTGGTCTAAAAAAAATAATCTTTAATAATCAAAAATCTGAAAAATACAGAACAAAGAGTCTGTACAAGATAGCAAATCCTTAAAATGGTACCAAACTCACATCACACACACCTAAAAACATGCACACAACCACCCCTAGCACTCCACATATCCTAATGGGCCCTTATGCATGAATGTGAAAAAACACAAAAAAATAGTAGAATGTTCAATGAATTAGTGACGGGATCCCCATACTAGAAAAAAGGGGAAGAACTCAAAAGATAAGGGAAAAGCTGATAGACTAATCCATAGATGTATTGAAAAGTCTCCTTTTCCACTGGTAAATTGTTATTGAAGGATAAAGATGGTGACCTTGGTTGGTTCTTGGTTGATGAAATGTATCACATCTGTTGTAAAGGAAGGATCTGTATGTGCTCCAGAGGAGGCATACCATTCACCAAAAAACAATGCCACAAATTAAACCAGAAAGACATCTGATATGTAGGTTTAGGTGAGCCGTGTGAGCAAAAGGCCTCCCTTGCACATCACAGGTATATTAATCCATTGTGTATCTTCCAAACAAACAGGGAAAGGACCCTCGGGTCACTCAGATAAAATTACTTAAAGTGAGAGAATACTCATCCGTCCAGTAAGTCCATGGAAAGCATCAAAGCCATCAGTTGTCATGCAGATGCATGTAAATACTAAATGTCCATAGTCCATAATTCCATCACCAAATGGGGTGGTAAGAGGGGTGGATGGTGTGTACGTCTGACCGGTTTCGCCGGGCACAGGCCGGATGCTTCAGAGACAAGAGTTTTAGAATCTGGAGAAACATTAGGGATCCTTTTGAACAAACTAACTAGCAGTGAAACACATGCCACCATTACTTCCAAACATTCCCAGTCTCTCCATCCTCCTTTTGTAAGCCTGATCAAATCAGATACATACCCGAATGAAAGCCTCAAGTTTTTTAAGAGTTTCTACTCTGGCAAGTTCATCTTTTACCTGTTTAGAGAGCCTTTGGTGGAATTGACTCTTTTGCACTGTTGGGTTTAAAGTAGTTTTTGAGATCCTGCCTGATTCATTGCAGTCACAAAAATTTCAATATGCAGTTATGTTCAACATAAAGGGAAGCCCAAGTTAGGGCTTTCTTATTTAGGAGATTGATAACAGATAATACCTTTTTTTCCACAGAAATAAATGCATTTTGAAATCTACAGTGACTTGCGAAAGTATTCGGCCCCTCCTGAACTTTGCGACCTTTTGCCACATGTCAGGCTTCAAACATAAAGATATAAAACTGTAATTTTTTGTGAAGAATCAACAACAAGTGGGACACAATCATGAAGTGGAACGAAATTTATTGGGCGTGCAAAATTATTCAGCCCCTTTACTTTCAGTGCAGCAAACTCTCTCCAGAAGTTCAGTGAGGATCTCTGAATGATCCAATGTTGACCTAAATAACTAATGATGATAAATAGAATCCACCTGTGTGTAATCAAGTCTCCGTATAAATACACCTTCACTGTGATAGTCTCAGAGGTCCTTTTAAAGCACAGAGAGCATCATGAAGAACAAGGAACACACCAGACAGGTCCGAGATACTGTTGTGGAGAAGTTTAAAGCTGGATTTTGATAAAAAAAAAGATTTCCCAAGCTTTAAACATCCCAAGGAGCAGTGTGAAAGCGATAATATTGAAATGGAAGGAGTATCAGACCACTGCAAATCTAAGAAGACCTGGCCGTCCCTCTAAACTTTCAGCTCATACAAGGAGAAGACTGAACAGAGATGCAGCCAAGAGGCCCATGATCACTCTAGATGAACTGCAGAGATCTACAGCTGAGGTGGGAGACTCTGTCCATAGGACAACAATCAGTCGTATACTGCACAAATCTGGCCTTTATGGAAGAGTGGCAAGAAGAAAGCCATTTCTTAAAGATATCCATAAAAAGTGTTGTTTAAAGTTTGCTACAAGCCACCTGGGAGACACACCAAACATGTGGAAGAAGGTGCTCTGGTCAGATGAAACCAAAATCAAACTTTTTGGCAACAATGCAAAACGTGTTTGGTGTAAAAGCAACACAGCTCATCACCCTGAACACACCATCCCCGCTGTCAAACATGGTGGTGGCAGCATCATGGTTTGGGCCTGCTTTTCTTCAGCAGGGACAGGAAAGATGGTTAAAATTGATGGGAAGATGGATGGAGCCAAATACAGGACCATTCTGGAAGAAAACCTGATGGAGTCTGCAAAAGACCTGAGACTGGGACGGAGATTTGTCTTCCAACAAGACAATGATCCAAAACATAAAGCAAAATCTACAATGGAATGGCTCACAAATAAACATATCCAGGTGTTTGTTAGAATGGCCAAGTCAAAGTCTAGACCTGAATCCAATCGAGAATCTGTGGAAAGAACTGAAAACTGCTGTTCACAAACGCTCTCCATCCAACCTCACTGAGCTCGAGCTGTTTTGCAAGGAGGAATGGGCAAAAATGTCAGTCTGTCAATGTGCAAAACTGATAGAGACATACCCCAAGCGACTTACAGCTGTAATTGCAGCAAAAGGTGGCGCTACAAAGTATTAACTTAAGGGGGCTGAATAATTTTGAACGCCTAATTTTTTAGTTTTTTATTTGTTTAAAAAGTTTGAAATATCCAATACATTTCTTTCCACTACTTCCAATAACAGATAAAGCATGATCCAATTTGCTCAAGCAGGGGAAAAATAAATATAAATTCAAAGAGCTTCAGCTCAGTTTAACAATTAAAAAGCACCTGCTTTTGGTAATATTCAGTAACTATTATCATTGCTTTTAAAAAAAAAACATTTATTGTATCATTTCCCTCATTTCATGTTGATATTTAAATATGTCTGTTGTATTTTGAGGCTTCAGAACAGCCTTGTAATCTAATTGTTCTTCTTGCTACAGGTTGGATCGTTCTTCATGATCAACTTGTGCCTGGTTGTTATTGCCACTCAATTCTCTGAGACCAAGCAAAGGGAACACCAGCTGATGCAGGAGCAGAGGGCTTTGTATTTATCTTCTAGTACAGTAGCTAGTTATGCTGAGCCTGGAGACTGTTATGAGGAAATTTTTCAATATGTCTGCCACATCCTTCGAAAAGCTAAGCGACGCACAGTTGGGCTTTACACCAGCCTTCAGAGTCGACGGCAGAGTCGTATTGAGCTGAGCAATGCTAAGCTGGGGATCAATGGCAAAGAACAACATCAACTTTGTAAGAATCATGCTTAAAACATGCTTATATTATGCTCAGATGTTTCTTATGTTCACTTTACCAATGTATTTATCACATAATACTTGCTTTTCAGAAAAAAAACTTAGTCTTTTAATATTGCAAATGTGTGCACATACAGATAATTAATATTAATAAATATTAAAAATTGGATTAATTTTTAGGTATAGTGCATTTTCGAAGATCATGATATATGTTAAAGTGCTTTTGTTAAAGTAATATTTGATGTGACATGCTTGCACTTCCATAATATTTTATTGTAATAAATATAGAGATGTGTATGTACATTTGTAGAGGGAGCTCAGTATTTCACTAAAATTACTTAGTAAGGGTATATTCACTCCACATGCTGTGGGATTGCATTGGACAGCCGTTCCAGTGCAGTCCCACCACAAATTGCCTTGTCTCTTTATCCGCCCGGTTCACACCACTACGAGCAATACTTTTAAAATCCACATTGCCTCACATTGCGTTGCAAGGAATTGAACTTCACGAGATGTCTGGGTAACATCTCAATAAAGTTTGTTTAAAAAAAAGAAGGGACAGTCCGATGCTTCAAGATCAGCTGGGCCGCAACACACACCAACAATTGTAACGCATGTAAAACAAAACCAAAGACAATTCCCAGCCAGCCTGCTACCAACTGATTTAAACTGTCTAACAGTTTGCGTTAGAACAGGGCTTTAGTTAAGATAAAAAGCCTTCTGTGTGTAGCTGCTTGCTGTGGGGGCACTCAATAGGAGGGGACAGAAGCAGGAACGAGGGACCCGAGAAGAGGAGGACCTGGGCTGCCCTGTGCAAATCCAACTGCACAGAAGAGGTAAGTATAACTTGTTTGTTATTTAAAAAAAAAAAATAAGACTTTACAATCACTTGAAGCACAATCATTGTATAGCACTAAAGTTTAAGACAAACTGATAATATTACTTACATCAAGCTAAACTCCTCAACGTTCGCAAACAGGATGGTGGTAATATTTGCCAAATCCACCTTCACCCAGGGAAATGGAAACATAAGTGACCCCAAAATGACCTTTAGCGGGGTTTGTTATGGTCCTGCGGGGATTCTGACTGATCCCCCCCTCCCATCTTCAGCACCCAAATCATCTTTCCTGAATAAAATCTAGGCCCCCGGCACATAAATTGGTCCTTCCTCGGGGAGACACCAGCTCCCACACACGTACACACACACTGATCTTTTCTGGTGAGGTCCTTCCTCTATATTACGCATTGGTCCTTCGCTTGTATTTTCCACCCAGCACATGGAACCTACAGATTTCCCTTCAGAAATTTCTCACTGTGTATTAGGACTCTTGCACATAATCCTGGTGTATTAACATCAAATTCCTGCAAAATAATGTGTATTCACAAGAATTTGCTCATACGCATACACACTTGTAAAAATTCTTCTAGCTTTTCATGGAGTGTGTCGTACATGTGTATACAGTAGGGATGGGCTTCGTGTTCAAGTTGAACCTAATTCGTCTCGAACACAGCCTGTTCGCCGAATGGCGAACAAATGGGCTTCTTCGTGGGACTTTGAGTTCCCGCATCCATAATGCACTGCGCACTGGCAGTGCATTATGTGATTGGTCAAAGCATGGACTCTGCCCTCCATGCTTTGGCCAATCAAATCATCTGTGCCATGATTGGCCAAAGGCAGGTGCTTTTAGCCAATCATAGCTCAGGGGCGGCTGTTAAACTCACTACATTCTCCCTGAAGGAATTCCACTTATAAATCACCCGGGAGCCAAGGGAATCAAACCCACAACCTCTAAATTGCAAGCCTGATATTCTACCACCTATGCCACTGACAAGCCTGCTTAGGCTGAACACACTCTCTCTGCCTAACTAACTAACTTCTAGAGATAGAAGTTAGTTACTTAGGCAGGGAAAGTATGTTCAGCCTAAGCAGGCTTGACGGTGGTGTAGGTGGTAGAATACCAGGCTTGCAATTGAGAGGTTGTGGGCTTGGATACCCTGGCCCCCGTTTGATTTATAAGTGGAATTACTTCAGGGATAGTGTAGTGAGTTTAACAGATAGTGTAGTATAGTTAATAATACATTGCTGGCAGGGAGAGAGATTTTTGCGTTTTACAGTTTGTTGAGATCAGATACTTTGTATACCACAAGGTTTATATATATATATATATAGGCACTATTCAGTATTGCTAAAAATTCTTTAAAAAAAAACAGTGTGGGGTTCCCCCTAAAATCCATACCAGACCCTTATCTGAGCACACAGCCTGGCTGGCCGGAGTGGGGGGCGAGCGAGCGAGTGCCCCCCCTCCTGAACCATATCAGGCCTCATGCCCTCAACATGAGGGGGGGTGGGTGCTTTGGGGCAGGGAGGGCTGTGGTTGTGGGGGTCTGCGAGGGGGAGGCTTTAACAAGGGGCCTCCAGATCCCACCCCCTATGTGAATGGATATTGGGTAAATCATATCCCTACCCATTCACCGAGAAAGTGTACAAAAAATAAGGATAAAAGCCAGTTTTGGACAAGTCTTTAACTAAAAAATAAAAATGAAAAAATTGTGTCCCCTGATGATCAGCCGCCCGCCCGCAACTGAAAAATAGAAAAAAAAAGAAGCTCCGGCTTCTTCGGACGCTTCCCGTGCTAATGAGCTGTTTGAGTTTGACAGCTCAGTGAATAAATGACATGACATCATGGGGCGGCTTCTGACGTCAGATCCCTAAAAAAGAGCTATCAAACTCAAACAGCTCATTAGCGTGGGAAGCGTCTGAAGAGGCTGGAGCTTCTTTTTTCTTTTCTATTTTTCGGTTGCAGGCAGGCGAGCGATGAGGGGCCTGGTATGGACAGGGGGGGGGCATTTTATTCATTTTTTTATCTGTATTGCCGGGAGCCGACAATACATTACAGCCGTGAGCAAGTTTAAATGACATTTTTTCCTTTAGAAATGTCAGTATTGCTGCAGCAGGCTACATACATTGCACAAATGTGCCACTTTACAGTCACATTAAGGAGGCCCCCAGGCATGATATTTAAAGGAATTTTTCATTTTTATTGTTTCACTTTAAACATTATTAAAATCACTGCTCCTGTAAAAACAATTGTTTTAAAAAATGTTTTTTGCATTGATTCATGTCCCCCAGGGCAGTACCCAGGTCCCCATACACTTTTGTGGGCCAATAACTTGCATTTAAGCCTTTAAAATTAGGACTTTTGATTTTTCATGTTCGTGTCCCATAGACTTTAATGGAGTTTGCATGTTCGCTAGAACATTTCCCCTGTTCGAGTTGTTCTGGTGCGAACCGAAGGGGATGTTCGGCTCATCACTAGTATACAGTATGCACAATATATTGTTCAGAAGTGCAGATTTTTGTATGTTTTTTATCTACTGTATATATGCACTTGCTTCTCCACCTGTTTACCCCCATGGCATTTTAGGCATCCATATGAAAGATCCCTCTCCTACGACTTTACCACACAAATTGCACATTGAACAGTGTCATTGTCCTTTCCTCAGACATTGGTAACTGAGCTCTTAAACATAGTCTGGAGGATTAGTACTAAATGAACCTCAGTTCAGCAGCATTCCTTGCCATACTGCAAAAAGCAAGTTTAAGTACCTATGTTGGAAGATAAGTTAAAGTCTGTATGTGAGAGTCTGTAGCGCAGTGTCAGCACAGACACTTAATTTACCTGTATCTATGCCCAGGGCCGTATATATAAGAGGGTAAAAGGGGCAATTTCCCAGGGCCTCCCTGCCAGAGGGGGCCCAGACTTCTTTTATTTATAAAAGAAAATGTAATACTTATAAAACTGGTTTTATTATTTAAAAAAATAAAAAACTGTGTGTGGGTGTCAGGATACCAAACAGCCTGACTTCAGAGGCAGAGAAAGGGATGAGGGCTCCTGTCAGAAGTTTTACATTTCAAATTCTCTTATTATTTTACTATTTCAGATGTTTGTTTAAACATGACTGTGTCGTGGAATTCATTGAATTGTTTAGGAGAGACAAGTGGGCGGGACACTCCCCCATCGTGTCGGAGTGAAGTTAATGACCAGCATCAGTTTATCGCAGTGAGAAACATGAGAGAGAAGCTCATTCCCCCGTTTGACCCTGATTGAGTCAAGGGGTAAATCGGACACTTACGCTTTGCAATCTCGAATAGGATAAAACCTTGTAGGCAAGTTTTACTTGAAATTACAAGATTGGTCGAATTTGGGACAGGCGTGGCCCTGGATCAGAATTTGGACAGAAGGACATAGCAGAATAGTGGATGAGCTTCCTTATGTGTCTTGCACAAGTGTAGTAGTGAAGTTGACTACCAACCAGTGGTTTTTTTTTCTGTGTCTTAAATTCTTTGACCAGACTTCCCACAAGTGATTTTCCATTTACCAAACTTTTCAAACTGTGAATTCATACATGCCCCCTCCTGTGCATCTGTCAGCGCCATCCACTCATAATGCAGAAAGCACCTACAGTATCTCACAAAAGTGAGTACACCCCTAACATTTTTGTAAATATTTTATTATATCTTTTCATGTGACAACACTGAAGAAATTACACTTTGCTACAATGTAATGTAAAGTAGTGAGTGTACAGCTTGTATAACAGTCTAAATTTGCTGTCCCCCAAAAATAACTCAACACACAGCCATTAATGTCTAAACCGCTGGCAACAAAAGTGAGTACACCCCAAGGTTAACATGTCCAAATTGGGCCTAAAGTGTCAATATATTGTGTGGTGTGGCCACCCTTATTTTCCAGCACTCCCTTAACCCACTTGGGCATGGAGTTCATCAGAGCTTTACAGGTTGCCAATGGAGCCCTCTTCCACTCCTGCATGACAACATCACGTTGCTGGTGGTAGGTGGGGTGGGAAGGTGTTAGAGACCTTGAGCTCCCCCACCTTCTGTTTGAGGATGCTCCACAGATAGTCAATAGGGTTTAGGTATGGAGACATACTTGGCCAGTCCATCATCTTTACCCTCAGCTTCTTTAGCAAGACAGTGGTCATCTTGGAAGTGTGTTTGGGGTCGTTATCATGTTGGAATACTGCCCTGTGTCCCAGTCTCTGAAGGAAGGGGATCATGCTCTGGTTCAGTATGTCACAGTACATGTTGCCATTCATGGTTCGCTCAATGAACTGGAGCTCCCCAGTGCTAGTAGCACTCATGCAGCCGCAGAGCAGGACACTCCCACCCCCATGCTTGACTGTAGGCAAGACACACTTGTCTTTGTACTCCTCACCTGGTTGCCACCACACACGCTTGACACCATCTGAACCAAATAAGTTTATCTTGGTCTCATCAGACCACAGGACATGGTTCCGGTAATCCATGTCCTTAGTCTGCTTTTCTTCAGCAAACAGTTTGCTTGCTTTCTTGTGCATCATCTTTAGAAGAGGATCCTTCTTGGATGACAGCCATGCAAACCAATTTGATGCAGTGTGCAGCGTATGATCTGGGCACTGACAGGCTGGCCCCCCACCCCTTCAACCTCTGCAACAACACTAGCAACACTCATACGTCTATTTCTCAAAGACAACCTCTGGATATCACACTGAGCACGTGCACTCAACTTCTTTGGTCAACCATTGCAAGGCCTGTTCTGAGTGGAACCTGTCCTGTTAAACCGCTGTATGGTTTTGGCCACCGTGCTGCAGCTCGGTTTTAGGGTCTTGGTAATCTTCTTATGGCCTAGGCCATCTTTATGTTGAGCAACAATTCTTTTTTTCAGATCCTCAGAGAGTTCTTTGCCATGAGGTGCCATGTTGAACTTCCAGTGACCAGTATGAGAGAGTGAGAGCGATAACACCAAGTTTAACACACCTGCTCCCCATTCACTCGTAAATAAGGTATTATAAGCATATTTTTATAAATGACATCCACTGGGGAGCCTAATATTATCTATAAAAAGAAAAAAAGTGATTTAATGGGGCTTGGCACATAGAACTTTGCTCCTAATAAAACTGTGATGCACGGAAAACTTCGCTGTGCTGAAAAGCGCAATTGAGGATATTAAGAAAGTGTCAAACGTCATTAATCCCTTGTACTGAAAGTACGATGTAAAGCTCTTTTGTATAAAGAAATTCCTACGCACTGGGCGGCAAAGAGTAAAACAGGCACAAGCTGTGTCACAGTCATTACCAACAGAAAAAGTCCTGCTCCAACACAGGGCTCTCGTTTATTTATGGCCAGAAAACATGGGGTTTACAGTGGGAAGAGACGGCTATACAACATAACTAAACAGCCTCTGGTGTACAATAGATCTATACAAAGTAATAACCAATCACACATGTATACATTCAAAAGTTCAATAGAAGGAGGAGCATGAACGAGCTGAGCAGCGTGCACGAGTTCGCACCATTAAGCGCACGAGGAAACGTGCACTATAGCTAACAATGAGACCCACGTGGAGTAAAATGCCTGCCAGACACTATACAATGGAAATAGCGTGAAGTCATGAACGCTGCCCCGCTGTTACATGCGCATGCACTAAAAAGAAAAAAAGTGGTTTAATGGGGCTTGGCACATAGAAATGTGCTCCTAATAAAACTGCGGTGCACGGAGAACTTCGCTGCGCTGAGAAGCACAATTGAGGATATTAATAAGTGTCAAACGCCATTATTCCCTTGTACTGAAAGTACGATGTAAAGCTCTTTTGTATAAAGAACGCTGCCCCGCTGTTACATGCACATGCACTCCCGTCATAACCTGTTAGAGCGAATCCGATATAATATAGTTCATAAAAAACATATTACATAGTGATTATGCTACTGTTCCAGTAAATGAGACTATATTTGCAAAGGAAATAGCAGCAGCATTTCAATCATGCGGATTGAGCATAACAGAAAGCTACCAGCCATTATTCTAGCTAAAGGGCAGATACTTATCAAAACAATAATAATTCCACATCACAAACATATCTCCGCCAGCGAATCCTGGGGCCCCGGCTGACCAATATACATTTGCGTAGAGGACCTTGCATCACACTTCCATAGAACGGGACAGGCGTTCACTCCAGCGGTAACCGCTCGAAGGGTCCGCTGACCAGAACGATCAGGCGAGTGGTATGCAGTCTCCATTTAATGGAAGGTTTCCACAACCAACAGTCTTTCCACAATGCCAGTTAAAGCCATATCCGCTGTACATAGCATGTCTCCCATTGACGGTAAACTGTCAATGGTAGACATAATGGCAATTTAAATAAAACACATCCTGAAAAATGTCCACACTAATCCTAATAAAATTTACACAACAGCCCCTCCTCTTTGCCATATGCTCCCATGTGTCCCTCAATGAATCTAAATCTTTAGAATAAACTGAACAACTCTTCTCATAAAAACAATCCATTTCATAAAGTTAAAAAGAAAAATAACGGAATCAGTGCTGATATGTAGATTCAAAAGAAAACAAAAGTTGACATGTCGGTTTTATTCTTTGGGAAGTGACTCAGGGGGAGGACATGAGGTGGTGGGTCGTAATGATCGTCAAACAGGTTGGAATCTTCAGCATCTGGTGCATGGGTTGGATTTCAGGGAATCTGGTCTCAGCAATAAGGATGTGGTCGTCTGCTCAGGATTTGGTGACTCAATTAATCAGGCAACAGGAAAATCTCACCACGGCATATAGAAGGAATAGATACAAAAAACAACAAACGTACTGTATATATACTCCTATTTCCTTTATCCAAGATTCCACAAAAAAAAAAAAACTTCATAAAGCCTTAAAAGGTTTCCAACCTTCACTAGCTGCAGGGAAATAGCCTTATCCATATGGGCCTGAACCTTGTCACTGGTATCTGCTATCCAGGTACAACAGACTTTTCCTATGAATTCACAGAAACCCTCCTTGGAGGATAACAGATAACCAAGTGCCATCTTTTCCTGCAGTACAAGAGTCTTCATTTGTCATTGTTCCTGAGTAATCTTCCTTACTGCTTCAACGGTCTCATACAACGTCTCATCCACAATTGATGAGAAATTGTTTAATCGGTTCATAAATTCAATTCCCCACTTGGGGCTGGAGAACAGTTCCCTGCTAGCTCTTCCCGATGTCCTTGCCTTCCTTTGCACCAGCAGATCCTCAGGATCGGCTGCAATGTAGGATGCTGGTACAAGCTTCACTAGAGCACATTAACCTCCCGCATTAGGGGGAATTACCTTATAAGCAGCAGAACCACATAAGAAATAATAGGGACCTGTCAACACCGCACATGGAGAATTTTCCTGATGGTCAAAGACACTAAGCAGTAACATAATAGACTTGGGATGTCACAACCGTCCTTCCAGCAGATATAATCCAGTCGGTTGGTGTCATTAAAAAGACCAGGATTTTCGTTGGTGAGATTGACTGTTAAACCTGTCCTACAGGTTCTAGACCCTATAAATCTATTTCCGGTGCCAAAACGAAGGTTAAAGCACATCCGTGGACTACCTAATTGTCCCGATACCCAAATTGGATTGGCCAGCAAGGAACAAGAGTCAGGACTAACATTAGAACTATAACTGATGTTACCCTCTAGGAATGTGTCATCAAATTCTATAGACAAATGTCTCCTGGTTTTATTCACAAGTTTCTCATATTTCCTAATGCCAAAACGAATGTCGTATATAGCATGCACTGCTGCCATTGCCGGGTGTAATGGCTAGGTGGGGATTTGGAGAATACCCAGTGAATAGTCCTGTTTGCTGTCTTAGCCAGCTGAAGATGCATTTTAAGAATAGGTTGGGATGCTGTTCGCAATGTGCTGACGTGACCGAGTGTTACGAGGATTCCCGGAAAGACGGGTAGTGCGTTTAGCCAGCCGGCTCTATACATGCTTGATGTTTTTTACCTGATGTAAGTGCAATACTTTTTAATACATTTCCTTACGATATCACTCTATGGCGGTCTATTTACTTTCATGGGATTCATTTGTCGCCAAGTGGAATTTACTCTAAGAAGTTGAGCGGAGAGATTTACTGGTCAATCGTTACCTACTTACCTCTGGCGTGTTTGACCCTTTTTGGGTCTCTCCATCAAAGCAGGCATTTTTGTGTGGTGATGGTACACTGGTTGGCGGTGGAAGACCCCTGTATGTCATTCCCTATCTGACATTCACTTGCACCATTCCTTCACTAATTTTGGACTTATAATTGCTATACAAATTGATAGTGGAAGACTCATATGTCATCCATATTTATATGTCACTATACGTGTCACTTATTCGACCTATTATATGACTACACACTTTATTGTTCACAACATATGTTTTTATTTTGTCATTAGTTAATTTAATTATGTTAATCATTTTCACAGCGCAGCTTTTATATTTGCACTTTGTTCATCATTACTTTTGCTAAAATACCCTAAGCTAAGTAAGTAAATAAAAATGATACCCCTCATTATCATTCTTGGATGTAGTTGAGCATAGTGATGGACAAACATCGGCCGGGCGGTTCACGAACGCCAGCCGCAAATTTTCTCAAAAGTCAGCGAACCGCGAGTTCGTGGCGGGCCCCATTGACTTTAATGGGAGGCGAACTTTAAAAACCTTTAGGTCATATTTGCAGCCACAAAAGACGTACTAGCTGTGCACAAATAGTCCCAGCACATGGACAATGTCATAACAGAAGTATTGCAATTGAATAAGTTGCCCTAAATTTTTTTATTTTTTTTACAGCAAAAAATATATATTTTTTTTTCATAAATCAGCCAGAACTGACAGCAGCCGGTAAATACATTGTCTAATACATATTGGGTCCATTCACACATCTGTAAAATGGGTCCGCATCCATTCCACAATTTGGCGGAACCTTTACAGACCCATTGTTTTTCATTTCCAGTCTGAAAAATTAGGCATTCACAGGATAAAGAAGTATGTGTCGGCCAGTATTGGCCCCAAAAATGAGCCCACATGGGTTTACCTGACAGCTAAGAATGTAGTATTCTGTGGCTGAAGGTACATTAGGCATTCACAGGATACAGAAGTAAGTGTCGGCCAGTATTGGCCCCAAAAATTAGCCCACATGGGCTTACCTGACAGCTAAGAATGTAGTATTCTGTGGCTGAAGGTACATTAGGCATTCACAGGATACAGAAGTGTCGGCCAGTATTGGCCCCAAAAATTAGCCCACATGGGTTTACCTGACAGCTAAGAATGTAGTATTCTCTGGCTGAAGATACATTAGGCATTCACAGGATACAGAAGTAAGTGTCGGCCAGTATTGGCCCCAAAAATTAGCCCACATGGGTTTACCTGACAGCTAAGAATGTAGTATTCTGTGGCTGAAGGTACATTAGGCATTCACAGGATACAGAAGTAAGTGGTGGCCTGTATAGGCTCCAAAAATTAGCTCACATGGTTTGAACTGACAGCAAAGAACATAGTATATGATGGCTAAAGGTACAGTAGGCGTTCACAGTATACACAAGTAAGTGGCGGCCTGTATAGGCTCCACAAATGAGCTCACATGGGTTGAACTTACAGCAAAGAACGTAGTATATGATGGCTAGAGGTACGGTAGGCGTTCACAGTACACAGAACCATAAGTGTCGGCCTGTATAGGCTCCAAAAATTTGCTCACATGGTTTGAACTGACAGCAAAGAACGTAGTTTTTGATGGCTAGAGGTACGGTAGGCTTTCACAGGATACAGAACCGTAAGTGTCGGCCTGTATAGGCTCCGAAAATTAGCTCACATGGTTTGAACTGACAGCAAAGAACGCAGTACATTAGGCATTCACCGGAAAAATAATTGTCGGCCCTGAAAGGCCCCTAAGATTTGCCATTCAATGGACATGAAATGCCTTTTATGCCGCTGTATGTAGCGAAGCCAAGGACCAGGAATTGTTGTGGGTGGAGGAATTTCAATGAAACCTGGTCTACTGGTCACATGTGTTTAATTCCTCAGAGATCCATGTCTCATTCATTTTTATAAATGTGAGGTAGTCTACACTGTCATGAGCTAGGCGAGTGCGCTTATCGGTCACGATCCCCCCTTCTGCGCTGAACGTCCTTTCGGACAGGACACTGGACAGGGGGCAAGCCAACATTTCCATTGCAAATTGTGCAAGCTCTGGCCAGAGGTCAAGCCTGCCCACCCAGTAGTCCAGGGGTTCATCACTCCTCAGAGTGTCCACATCAGCCGTTAACTCGATGTAGTCGGACACCTTTCGGGCTAGGCGATCCCTCATGCTGGATCCGGAGTACAGCTGTCGATGGTTCGGCTGAAAGAAGGATCTTATATCTGAAGTGACCAAGACATCTTCCAACCGCCCTCTTCTTGCAGGCGCTGTTGGATTGCTACCCGCAACTGTCTCTCTGTGACTGGACATTCCTCTGCCAGCGCACGGAAAAGCAGAATGCAGCATTTCCCTCAGCAAGGCCTGGAAGTGCTGCATTCTGACCGCCCTCTGTGATTGTGGTAACATTTCCGCCATTTTGTGTTTGTACCGGGGGTCTAAGTACGTTGCCACCCAGTACTGGTCCTTGGCCTTTATACGTTTTATACGGGGGTCCCCCTTAAAACACTGCAGGCCCCCATTTCCACTAAACTGGAAGCGGTATAGTGGCCTGCTTCCAGCTCATCATCCAGGCTAATGTTGTCCTCATTCTGCTCCCCCTCCCCCCATCCACGGATAACACCAGGGATCCCAGAAAGGTTTAAAGCATGCTCTTCTTGCTCCTCCTCATCCCCCCAGCACCATCCTCTGACTCCTCTTCAGACTCCTGCTGTTGATTTGTCTCAGATGGAGTAGCACCCCCTGGGAATTCATCCAACATTGCGACTTTCTGATCTTCGTGCTCCTGCTCCTTGACAGCTTGATCAATGACATGACGCAATGCACGCTCCAGAAAAAAGGCGTAAGGTATGATGTCACTTATGGCGCTCTGGCCGTGACTGACCAGTTTGGTGATCTCATCGAATGGCCGCAGAAGTCTGCATACGTCCTGCATGAGCAGCCACTGGTCAGGTGAAAAATATCCAAGCTCCCCACAACCTGTCCTGCCACGGAGTTCGAACAGGTAGTCATTAACTGCACTTTTCTGCTGGGGCAGCCTATCGAGCATATGCAACTTTGAGTTCCATCGCGTCAGGCAGTCACAAATAAGACGCCTGAGGGGCAGGTTGTGTCGCCGCTGAATCTCAGCAAGGCGAGCCATGGCTGTGTAAGATCTTCAGAAATGGCCAGAGATTTTCCTGGCCTGCCGCAAGACGTCCTGGTTCAGGACGTGTGCCATGCATGGCACGTGTGTTATTTTGCCCTGTTTCAGCGTGCTCAGCAGATTGGCACCGTTGTCGCACACCACTTTACCAACTGACAAATTCAGCTGTGTCAGCCACTGATCTGCCTGTGAACGCAAAGCTGAAAGGAGTGCAGGACCAGTGTGGCTCTTGGCTTCCAGGCACAACAGACGCAGCACAGCATGGT
Organism: Pelophylax lessonae; assembly: GCF_965119305.1. Lineage (NCBI taxonomy): Eukaryota > Metazoa > Chordata > Amphibia > Anura > Ranidae > Pelophylax > Pelophylax lessonae. The sequence continues at coordinate 112,116,346 of NC_138775.1, read as the reverse complement.
AACGTCTCACCTGGCATGTGGAATAGGTTCTGGGGATGTTGGGCAGCGCAGGAGAAGAGACGGTAGCAGCGGAAGAGGAGGAGTCAGCCGAGGAGGAGAGGGAGGATGGAGGAGGAGGAGAAGAAGAAGCAGGCCTGCTTGCAAACCATGTGTCTGTGGTCAGATGTATCTTGGCACCAACACTGTGTGCCAGAGATATATTCACTTGCCGCTTAACATGGTTATACAGCTCTGGAATGCCCTTTTACGAGAAGTATTTCCTGCCTGGGACCCTCCATTGTGGTGTTCCAATGGCCACAAATTTACGAAAGGCCTCCGAGTCCACCAGTTGATATGGCAGTAGTTGGCGGGCTATCAGTTCCGACAAGCCAGCAGTCAAACCTTGGGCAAGAGGGTTATCCGGCGTCATCATTTTTTTCTGCTCCAACATTTGGACCACAGAAGCCTGCCTTTTTCCAGAACAACGTGACCACGGCATCATGGAAGGTGGAGTGGAGGGCAAATGTGAGGAGAGAGGAGAAGGAGAAGCAGAAGGAGAAGGGGCTGGTCGGTGAGAGCCTGGAGTGTGGCTTTGTGGGTTCAAATTCTGACGGTGTTGCTCCCACTGGGCTCGGTGATGGGAGTTTAGGTGCCTTCTTAAGGCGGTTGTCCTTAGGTGAGTGTTGGGCTTACCGCGACTTATGCGTTTACTGCAAAGGCTGCAGATGGCAATATTGTTGTCAGCAACGGACACATTAAAAAAAGCCCACACTGCGGAGCCATGTGCCGGCGTCCTGGGAGCGCCAGATGTGACTGTACATGGTTGATGGCTCGCTCCTGATACATTTGCAGTCTGCTTTCTACCTCTTGTGCAATGCAAGTTCTGCCTGCCTCTCCTCCCTATCTGCCGGTCCGTCTCTCCCTCTGAACTCCCTTCCTCTTCCTCTCTTGTGGAATCCCAAGTGATGTCCATAGACTCGTCATCATCCACATCATCTTTCCCACCACTAACATTCGAGATCTCGGAGTAGGCAGCAACAGCGGGGACCAACCTCCTTGGGCTGATCTGGGTACTGTCGTCAGACTGCTGAGTGGCGGCTGTTGCTACCTCCTCTTCCTGATCCAATGCCAACAATGGCTGTGCATCGCAAACGTCTTGTGATGGATCGGAAAATAATTCCAGTGACTCAAGTGGAGGGTATGTGCTGGTGGTGGTGGTGTCTTTGGGGGTGCACATAGCAGAGCGTGAAGAGGGTGCAGATGGAGAGGATGAGGAGGGTGCAGAAGAGGAAGGCTGAGTGACCCACTCAACCAAGTCTGGTGCGTCCTTTATCGTAATTGCACGCGGCTTTTGAAACTTCACACTTAGGCTCCAGCCTACTGCTCCTGCCCTACCCCTGCATAAGTCTCTGCCTCTTCCTCTGCCTGTCATGTTTTTTAATTACCCTGTGACAAAAGTCTCTAGAGAATCGCAGTATATCTGGAAAAAGGTAGAGAACACCCCGCTTCAATCTGTGGTATTGGGGGGCCACAGGTTTATCACCCCAGTTCTACAAATAATTGGCCAGTAACTGTTGTCACTGTGTGTAGCACAGGCAACACAGCAAGAGAGGCCACATTTTTGCAGGACTAAAATACACTCTTAGAAAAGTATACTGTTAAATAAAACCCACTTCAATATGTGCTATTGGGGGGGCTATTGGTTTATCACACCGGTTGTTGAAAAAATTGGCCAGGGAGTTTGGCGCTGTGTGTATCAGACTTCACACAGCAACAGAGGCAATGTTGTTGCAGGACACAAATACACTTGTAAAAGTATACTCAGATAACACCCCACTTCAATATGTGCTATTGGGGGGCCACTGGTCTATCACACCAGTTCTACAAATAATTGGCCAGTAGCTGTTGTCACTGTGTGTAGCACAGTCAACACAATAAGAGAGGCCAAATTTTTGCAGGACTAAAAGACACTCTTAGAAAAGTATACTGTTAGATAACACCCCTCTTCAATGTGTGCTATTGGGTGGATACTGGTTTATCACACCAGTTGTTGAAAAAATTGGCCAGGGAGTTTGGCGCTGTGTGTATCAGACTTCACACAGCAACAGAGGCAATGTTGTTGCAGGACACAAATGCACTTGTAAAAGTATACTCAGATAACACCCCACGTCAATATGTGCTATTGGGGGGCCACTGATCTATCACAACAGTTCTACAAATAATTGGCCAGTAGCTGTTGTCACTGTGTGTAGCACAGGCAACACAGCAAGAGCGACCACATTTTTGCAGGACTAAAATACACTCTTAGAAAAGTATACTGTTAGATAATACCCCGCTTCAATATGTGCTATTGGGGGGCTACTGGTTTATCACACCAGTTGTTGATAAAATTGGCCAGGGAGTTTGGCGTTGTGTGTATTAGACTTCACACAGCAACAGAGGCAATGCTTTCTACAAAGTATATTATTCTGTGGATTAACCCCTTCCCCCACCCCCCCTTTTTAGTGCACTGCACAGCAATACCAAAAAATTTGCAGCCCTTTAAATTACTTTTGTGGACATTGACAAAGCGATTTCTGTGTGACTGCAGCCAATCTCTAACTGCCCCAAAAGCAACCACAGGATACCTGGCCCTAATGTTAAAGAGACTGTAATAGACCCTAAAACGACATTGGAGCTTTTTAAATGACTTTGGTGGACATTGACAAAGCGATTTGTGTGTGACTGCAGCCGATCTCCAACTGCCCCTAAAGCAACCACAGGATACCTGGCCCTAATGTTAAAGAGACTGTGTTAGACCCTAAAACGACATTGGAGCTTTTTGAATGACTTTGGTGGACATTGACAAAGCGATTTGTGTGTGACTGCAGCCGATCTCTAACTGCCCCTAAAGCAACCACAGGATACCTGCCCCTAAGCTCTAAAGATACTAGACCTATACCGAAATACCAGCCCTAAAAAGTACTTTTGTGGACATTGACAGAGCGATTTGTGACTGCAGCCGATCTCTAACTGCCCCTAAAGCAACCCCAGGATACCTGTCCCTAACCTGAAAAGAGACTGTAGAAGGCCTATACCGAAATACCAGCCCTGAAAAGGGCTTTTGTGGATCTTCACAGCACTATATGTGTCTAGCAAACTCTCCCAGTTTGCTAGACACATATAGTGCTGTGAAGATCCACACAGCAGACCTATCCCTACACTGTCAAAAAACGGAATGTGAAATGGCCGCCAGGTCAGGTCTATTTATAGGGTAGGGGGCATGTCCATGTGCTGAAATGTTTCAATTGGCTGTCCTGTTCCACCTGACGGCTGTGTCAAGGTCAAAGTTCTCCCCAATGTAAACAAATATGGCCGCCGCGAACGACGCCATGTGTCCTAAAATTTGGCGGGTAGAGAGCAAGCAAAGTTCACCGCGAACCGACCGCCGGGCGAACCGCAAGGCCTTCTCTAGTTGAGCAGCTTTTTGCAGTGGCTGGCGTGGATCTAGTTATCACGTCCCTCAAGCTTCAAAGAAGTCGGGGGTGTCAGCTGAACCTGGTGCGGTTCGGAATATCTCGGCTCCAATCCCGTCCGTAGGTGTTTTTTCACAATGACCCAATAACCTGGTTGAATAGAATGGACACCGGTTATTGTGTCAGGAGAAACTTCTGAACCCTGTGATGGACCTTCTCAAGCTCCCTTTGCAGGGACTGCACATACCCCGTAAGTTGGGAATGTAAGGATGACAGCTGCTTAGGAAAGTACAGTCCAGTTTTTGGGTGGCTCCCAAACAACACCTCATAAGGCAATAATCCATGAGGTCGTCTAGAGGCATTCCTGATGGAATAAAGAGCAACGGGAAGACATTCACGTCATGGCTTTTTAGTATCAGCCATTATTTATGAGGTCTTATTTTTAAGAATACTATTAAGCCATTCAACCTTACCGCTACTTTGAAGACGATAAGGAGTATGTAATCCCTGGTTAATGTGAAGCGCCTGACATACCTCTGTAAAGATCTGACTGGTGAAGTGTGATCCATAATTTGATTTGATCATTTCAGGCAGCCTATCTCAGACAGGATCTTTTTTGCGGTGGTAGTGCCCTTGGCACTGTGAACAGGCCACGCCTCTGGCCACCCAGAAAACCTATCCACACAGACCAAGACATGCTCGTACATTCCACCTTTTGGCAAAGTGATATAGTCTATCTGAATAGGCTGAAAGGGATATTCTGGTTTGGGAGATTGCCTTCTCGGTACCGTTACAGTTTTACCTACATTGTACCATGCGCAAACTAGGCAGGTAGCAGTAAGGTTAGCAGCTGTGGTAGTGAAGCCAGGGGTAATCCAATGCTCCTCCACCTGTGCACACATAACCATCTTTGGCTGACGCCCAGGGTAATGAGCTGAGTGAACCATCATTTGAAAAAGTGATCTGGGTAAAAACCTTTACCATAAAGACCCCAGATGTCGTCTGGACCCTGTGTAGCCCCCAAAGCCATCTATCTCCTCTTTTCCTGCATTTCTCCTTTGAATTGCAGTTTCTTAAGGGCTCAGAGAACCTTCTTTAGCAGCTCTATCTGCCAAGGCGTTTCCATTGGCTTCCATAGTCTTCTCAGTAGTATGAGCCTTTACCTTCAGAATGTCTATGTGGGAATGTGGCAAGCAGAAGGCAATGAACAGTCTGTCTATTAACTCTGCATGTTTCATTGGCTTCTCTGAACTAGTCAAGAACCCTCTTGCCTTCAAGATAGGACCAAAATCATGTGCCACCCCAAAAGTGTATTTAAAATCTGTATAGATATTGATCCTCTGATCTTTAATGATCTCACAGGCTCTTGCTAGTGCCCACAACTCAGCTTCCTGTGTGGACATATAGGAACTTAAGGAACCCTTCTCCACAATTTTACTGGTTGTAGGAATGGGGGTCTCCTTCACCGGACTGACAGCTGTTGATCCCCACTCCATCAAAGAAAGGCAATCATGTTGTTCCTCATGTCCTACTAAAGTTTGGATTTGATCAGAGGCAGAGAGATAGCATTGTTAGTAAAGTTTTGAAAATTGGCACTTTCTCCCCCCTTCTCTTTCTCCTCAACAGGAAGAAGAGACGCAAAAATCAAAATGGTGCATCATTTAAGAGTAAGGTTAGTAGGTGTTAGGAGGGCCACTTCATACCTAGTCAATCTAGCAGCAGAGAGGTGTCTTATTTGGACCTGATTTAAAATTTCCAGCACCGAATGGGGAGTGTAGAGTGTCAATGGGGAGTCCAAAACTATGTCACCTTCCTTCTGTAACAATACAGCGCAGGTGGCCACAGCTTGTACACATCCCGATGAGCTTTGGATGACTGGGTCTAAAGCAGTTGATACATAATGGATCGGTACCTGGGATCGTGTAGTTGGGTCAATACTCCAGTTGCACAGCCCTTGCTTTCATGACAGAAAAGGTAAAAGAGGAGGTAATTGTTGGACAGACCAAAAGCAGGTGCTTTGGAAAGTTCCTGGGTCAATTCCTGTAAGATTGCCCAGTCATCATCAGCCAATTGGAACGGTGTTTGTGAGGTTAACTCATAAAGATGCCCCAGTTTGGATGAGATGTTGGGGATCTAATCTCTGCAGTAATTGACAAGTCCAAGAATGGCTCTCAGTTGTCGGGTGTTACAAGGTCTCTGGAGGTCCTTCAATGTCTGTATTCTCTGAATGGTTAGATGTCGGGTACCCTGAGAAATGCAATGACCTAAAAAAAACAACCTTCTCCTTGCAGAACTGGAATTTCTTCTTACTAGCCTTATTGCCCGTGGATGCCAGATGGTTAAGCAAGGATGCAATATGCTGATAACAGGCCTCCTGTGTGGGACTACAGAGCAACAGATCATCTATATACTGCAGCAATACAACCTCTGAATTTATCGGGGTCCATTGATCCAACACAAGCTTAAGTTTGCAACTATATTTTGAGGGACTGGTCACTGACCCCTGTGGGAGATGTGTCCGGGTTAGTTGTTGACCCTGGAATGTAAAAGAAAAAAGGTACTTTCACCCGGGATCCAGTGGTACACAGAAAAATGCATTGGTTAGATCAATGCCAGTGAATAACTTTGGTGGTATTGAGGCTAACAAGGTATGTGGGTTAGGCACTAAAATATTAGCTCCAACAGATTAATGGGAACATCATTCGATACCAGTAAAGACCTAACAGCTTCTGTGTGCTGTCCTAGCCTGCAATGGAGAGGTTCAGTAATTCGCAAGGACACAGTCTGGCCCGTGAGACATACGGTTGGGGTTGTCTCTCCTGAAAGGGGAACCTTGCCTCTAAGATCTTGTGATCTTAGAAGAGTTCTGGCTGCACTGGTGTCAATGAGGCAAGGGAGGAGATATTTTAATTTCAGCACATATAGATTGATGTGGGCTGACACCGGTTTACCAACGCCCTATGATGAGTCATAGTCATTGCTGACCATACCTACCATTGGAGTTTCCGAATCATCCGGAATAAATTGCCACTTACTCCGTGGACCAGTCGGGTTAGTCGGACAATTATGCCTGATGTACCTTGACTTTCCACATCCATAGCAAACCTGTTCCTTCCTGTGTTGGGTATTATCTCAGCACCCTTGGCTTATTCGATTCGGTGACCGCTCTGAGATACGCTCTACTATTAGCCCTGGGTGGGGGTCTGGGAGACAAAAACCTTGGATGTCTTTTCCTGCTTCTTCTGATCCATCTCCCTTTCTTTAGCAGTGAGAGTAGACAGAATGTCAGGCATGGACATCTTACATAGTCTTACATAGTTTGTGAGGTTGAAAAAAAAGACATCAGTCCATCCAGTTCAACCTATGATGTGTGTGTGTGTTAGTACATTTTATACCCCTGTATTTTGTTTTCTTTAAGGTGCCCATCTAATAGTTTTTTGAAACTATCGACGCTCATTGCTGATACCACTGCTTGTGGAAGCGAATTCCACATCCTTACTGCTCTGACAGTGAAGAACCCCTTACGTATTTTAAGGTTAAACCGTTTTTCCTCTAGTTTTAGTGAGTGGCCACGTTTCTTATTGTATTCCCTTTCTCTAAAAAGTTTGTTCCTTATGCTAGGGTCCTCACCAGTACAGTATTTGTAAATTGACATCATATCCCCATTCAGGCGTCTCTTCTCCAGTTACATAGTTACATAGTTAGTGAGGCTGAAAAAAGACACAAGTCCATCCAGTTCAACCTATGTGTGTGTGTTTGCTTTTAACCGTACATTGTATACCCCTGTATGTTGTGGTCTTTAAGGTGTCCATCCAATAGTTTTTTGAAACTATCAATGCTCCCCGCTGATACGACTGCTTGCGGAAGAGAATTCCACATCCTTACCGCTCTTACAGTGAAGAACCCCTTACGCACTTTAAGGTTAAACCGCCTTTCCTCTAGTTTTAGTGAGTGGCCACGTGTCTTATTGTATTCCCTTACTCTAAATAGTTTGTTCCTTATGCTAGGGTCGCCAGTACAGTATTTGTACATTGATATCATATCCCCCCTCAAGCGTCTCTTCTCCAGAGAGAATAGGTTCAGTGCATGTAGTCTTTCCTCATAGCCGATGTCCTCCATTCCCCTAATTATTTTTGTTGCCCTTCTCTGGACTTTCTCCAGTTCCAGCACATCCTTCCTGAGGACCGGTGCTCAGAACTGGACAGCATACTCCAGATGTGGCCGGACCAGAGTCTTGTAGAGTGGAAGAATAATCTCTTTATTTCTGGAGTGAATCCCCTTTTTTATACAACCCAGTATTCTGTTGGCTTTGCTTGCAGCGGCTTGGCATTGCATGCCACTGCCAAGCCTGCTGTCCACTAGGACCCCCAGGTCCTTTTTCATCTTAGATTTCCCCCCTAGTGAGTAGCTTGCTTTCGTGTTTCTGACGCCCAAGTGCATTACTTTACATTTTTCAACATTAAACCTCACCTGCCATGTAGTTGCCCACCCCATTATTTTGTTTAGGTCTGCTTGTAAGATTTCCACATCCTGCATAGAAGATATTGGCATGCTTAGTTTAGTATCATCCGCAAATACCGAGATTGTGCTAGATATTCCCTCCTCTAGATCATTTATGAATAAATTATACAGGATTGGTCCCAGGACAGAACCTTGGGGGACCCCACTTTCCACACCCACCCAATCCGAGTACTCCCCAGTAATCACCACCCTCTGGACTCTCCCCTTCTCTATCCAGGTACTCACCCTATGGTCCATACCTACATTCCTTAGTTTGTACAGTAAGCGTTTGTGGGGAATGGTGTCAAAGGCCTTTGCAAAGTCCAGATACACCACATCCACAGGCTAACCTTTATCTACGTGGCAGCTCACTTCATCGTAGAAGGTTAATAGATTGGTTTGGCAAGAACTATTTCTCATTAATCCATGCCTATTACTACTAATAATACAGTTTTCATTACTAAAGTCTTATATATGGTCCCTTAACATCCCCTCCAAAATCTTGCAGACTACTGATGTTAGGCTGACCGGCCTATAGTTACCCAGGATATGTCTTAGCCCTTTTTTAAATATTGGTACCATGTTGGCTTTTTTCCAATCAGCTGGCACCAAACCTGTCTGTAGACTATCCTTAAAGATCAGGAATAATGGTCTGGCAATCACCTGGCTGCAGGTGCAAGCCATCCGGTCCCGGTGATTTATTTATGTTAAGTTTCTCTAGTTTAGTTCTAAGTCTATCTTCTGTTAGCCATGGCGGTACTTCCTGAGGTGTATTATTTAGTTTAGCCTTACAAGCTGGGTTAGTGTAGCCCCCCCCCCCTGATTCTTTTGTGAAGACTGAAGAGAAAAAATGATTTTTTTTTTTTTTTTATAATTCAGACATTTATTGTTTTTTCAATACATTACATATTAGTTACATACAATCCACAAAACAAACAACAATGCACTCAAGCTCTCCAAGACATACAACAATACTCTCCCGGCCTCCCCCTCCCACCCTAACCCCCCCTCTCGTGAAGAGCAAAAAAAAACAAGTGGATTGGTGAAAATTACTTCTTCTATGTTCCTCGAAACTACGAGGAAATTTACGTGCATCGTGTAAAAAAAAAAAAAAAAAATAATAAAATATAAAAATACAACCCCCTCCCAAAATCCAATCGTGTTAAAATACCTTCTTGCATTCCTTATACATATATATGTATACACTGGAATTAATTAAATTAATGTGCTCTGTGCTGAAAAAAAAAAAAAAAAAAAAAAGGGGGGGGGTGAGTCCCCCCCCCAAAACCACCTTCAGTGACATGTTATTAAATACCACATCATAACACTCCCCCATTCCATCCCCACTTGTATAGAAAAAAAAAGACATACATGAATTTCTTCACATCCCCCCCACTTCATGCTACATATCCAAAAATCACAGTGCAAACCCAGAGAAAGGAAAAAAAAAAAAAAAAGGGATGTGAATTAAGTTTGTGAATCATTCCTCTTCATTCCTCAATGTGCAAGGAAATTGAACGTACACCATGTTCATTTATAAATACCACATAGATACTATCCCCCCTCCCACCCCCCATTGTAGATAGCAAATTAAATTATTAAACCACTTCCCCACAGCAATTCTCGAATCCCCCACTATTGATACATGAGAAAAAAAAAAAAAGGAGGGAGGGGGGGCAGAGAAAAAGGGGGGGGGGGGTTAAAGCCCCCCACCTCCCCCTCACCCTTGAGGGTGGGCAGCGAAGCCGATTCTTACACTCTACATTCATCATTCCATGTGTCATCCCCATATATTCCATGTATAATACCACACCTGACTCACACGTCAGGCTTCTAAAGATCCCTCCACTGACACTCCGTAAGGGGGGCGGGATCGGGGGGGGAAAAGGAAAAAAAAAAAGAGGAAAAAAAAAAAAGGGGGGGGGGAGAGGAGATGGGGGAAACCCCCCTCCTCTACCCTCTGAACCCCTTCCCTCTCCCCGGTCCGCCTTCCTCCATTCCCGGTCTCCTAGACTCCCTATTTCCGTATTTAACTTATCAGTCATAGATATTCCTCTGAGCACGTATATTGTGACCATGCTTGCCATCTAAGCCTACAGCGTTCTTCCCTGCATGTACGTGCAGCTGTTAACATTTCCATCCTATGAATTTCCCTAATTTTGGCGACCCACAGCTGCACTGTAGGCGGCTGTGTTTGTCTCCAAAATGCTGGTATGCAGGCTTTTGCCGCATTCAATAGGTGCAGCAGCAAAGAGTTCCTGTATCTCTTGACTGAACTCCCCGTGCCATGTAACAAACACAGCACGGGGTCATCCCGCACCTTAGTCGAGGTTAGGTTCTCTGTTATACGAGCCACCTCATCCCAGAAACTCTTTATTGCTGGACACGTCCAAAAAATGTGCACCATTGTTCCACCCTCCTCTCCACATCTCCAGCACCTATCCTGATGTTTCCTATCCATTCTATGTAATGTCGCTGGTACCCGATACCATCTGGCTAGAACCTTATAACTGATTTCTTGATATCTACTTGCTATGGATACCTTATGAGTCAATCTCAAAATTTTATTTATTTGTTGCTGATTAAAGGAGATTCCTAACTCTCCTTCCCATTTTTGCAGAAATTTAGGTGGTTCCGAGTCTTGCGCTGTCCCCAAAAGTGCATATATATATGATAGTGCATGTGGTATTCTATCCTCTGCTCTGCACAAAGTCTCAAATGGCGTTAAGGGGCGTGGGATATAGCCTATCTTCTGCATTTGTTTTAGATAGTGTCTAACCTGATAAGCACTGAATGCATCTAGATTTCCTTCAGGCCATGCTAGCATTTCTGTCATCGTTGGTGGTTCCCTGTGGGTCCATATATCACATAATCTTCCTCTACCCCCATTAATTAAGCCTATAATTTTAACATTAGTACCACCAGGGGGGAAGTTTATGTTATCCCCTAAGGGAGTCATTGGTGATATTGTTGGTGCTACCGAGCTATTTTTTTGTACTTTGGTTGCTTCGCTTACCGTTGCCCCTATCGTCGGATGTATATGTATTTTGTCATCTTTGGATATAGGGGTCCATGGAGCTAGAGCCACTGATGTATTCATGGCCTCCCTTTCCAATTGCACCCACTGTTTATAGGTCCCGCTGCAGTGCCATTCCATCACTCGCGTCAGATGCGCTGCTCTATAATACCGCAGCAGATCCGGTAACCCCACTCCTCCTCTCACCTTCGGGAGGGTTAAGGTCTGTATCCGTATTCTCGGGGATTTTCTGGCCCACACAAAGGTTCTGAACACTGCCCTAACCTGTACAAAAAATGTCATCGGTATTACTATCGGAACAGCCTGAATAGCATACAGTAACCTTGGTAATACGTTCATTTTCAATGCGCTGCATCTCCCAAACCATGACAGAAAAAGTGTCTGCCATTTTTGTAAGTCTGTTTTAATAGATTTTAAAAGTGGAATGAAATTTGCCTCAAACAAGTCCTTCGGGTCTGCTGTAATGTGAATCCCCAGATACACTACCGATTTATTATTCCACTGAAAGGGAAAGGAAGATCTCATATGATTCCATCTAGTCCCTGATATAGACACATTCAATGCCTCTGACTTCGACACATTTATTTTGAAATACGATACCTCCCCATACTCTCTGATAGCCTTTAAGATTGATGGGATTGTTCTGTCAGGATTTGTAACATAAAAAAGCAGATCATCTGCGTAGGCTGCTACCTTATGTTGTCCTCTACCCACTTGTACACCCTCTATTTCTGCGCTTTGACGGATTTTACACAATAAAGGTTCTAGCGCCAAGACAAAGATTAGTGGCGATAGGGGGCATCCTTGTCTAGTGCCATTTTTTATCTGAAAAAAACTCGAACACCAACCATTTACCCTTACTGCCACCGTAGGACCAGAATACAATGATAGAATACACGTCGTCATCCATTCACCCAGGCCTAAGTGTGACAGGGTGGCCCGGATAAAATTCCAGGCCACCCTGTCAAACGCCTTTTCCGCATCGATTGATAACAGCATCATCGGGATTCTTCGCGAACGCACATTATGTATTAAGTCTATTGTTCGAATAGAGTTATCCCTTGCTTCTCTTGTGGGGACAAAGCCGACCTGATCGAAGTGTATTAATTGTGGTATATATGGCAGCAGTCTTCCCCTCTAATACCAATACCTGTTCTGCATCTAGGGATGGCATATCTGTCTTTTTGATATAATTAATCGCCTCCTCGAAGCCAACACCCCCCTATCGGCTGATTCCGAGGAGGTGATGTCATATAACTTCTGGTAAAATTTGCTAAACTCTTCCGCAATCTCTGATGATCCATGTTTCGTTTGTCCCCCACCTGTTTGAAGCTGTGCTATTACTGTCCGTTTCTGGGGCCCCTTAGGGCTCTGGCTAGCATGGCTCCTGGTTTATCCGAATACTCGTAGTAATGTCTCTTTTGTGCCACCAGTACTCTCATGGCTTTCTCATAGAGTAACTCATTTAGTTTTTCCCTGGCCGCAGTCAGAGGCACCAGATGTTCCATCACCACCGATCTTTTATGGGTGGCGCTCAGTTCTTCTATCTGCTCTAACAGCTCTGAGATCTTCCCCTCCTTTTCTCGTTTACGTTTTGCTCCCATTCTAATCAACACCCCCCTGATGACACATTTATGGGCCTCCCATATGTTCGACGGAGTAACTTGTGGTGTTTTATTTTCCTGGAAATATTTTGTTAATTCTGCCTCTAACTCTGCTCTTGTCTCTATTCCTTGCACCAACGATTCGTTCAGTCTCCATGATGGTGGCTTTGCTGGGCCTGCATCAAAGTCAATTATGATATGGATTGGGGAGTGATCCGACATGGAGAAAGAGCCGATCTGTGAAGCCACTACTCTAGACAGGTCGCCCCTTGAAATTAGGATGCGATCTATTCTAGAGTACCTATTATGTACCGTCGAGGTGAAGTCTTTTTCGCTCGGATGCATGATGCGCCAAGGATCGACTAAATTGAGAAGTGTGATTTCCTTGCTAAGCTTTTTAAGTCGGGCATATGAGAGATGTGATGTGCCTTGTGATGTATCTAAGAGTGGCTCTGGGGCATAATTAAAATCCCCCCCCCATGATTACCAGCCCTTCTTGAAAATCTAGCATTATTGGTGCGACAAGTGTTAGAAATGATATCTGGTTATGGTTAGGGAAGTACACATTAATCATAGTAATCAACCTTTCTCCTATCTTACCCTTTACCATCAGGTATCTTCCTTGTGGATCAATACGTGTTTCTAGGAATGTCCATGGAACCTCTTTGGCCACCAATATGCTGACCCCTTTTGATTTAGGGATAGGGGTGGGGGCATGATATGACCATGGGAAATCCTTGTTTTGTAATTTTGGGGTAGCTTCTTTTTTAAAATACGTCTCCTGGCAGAAGACTATCTGTGCATGGTTCCGTCTCATATCTGTCAGGAAGCGTATTCTTTTTTCAGGTGTGGACAACCCCCTCACATTTAATGACATAATTTTAACTTCCTGCATTTTTTCTTATCTCAAGCGATTCTACCCAATTTGCTACTTTAATTCTGAATTCTCTTGCCTAGCTATCTTCCTTCCTTTGTCCCCCACAAAGACAGATGGCTTTTGAGGCTTACTAGGTCTGGGATTATCCCAGGTCAGTATGTAGCGGTCAGAGGAGTAGGGGACCGCAATGCAGAATTCAAGTACGGTACAGCAGACAGAGAGGCTGAAGCAGATACCTTTTATTAACCAACAGAGTATAATGGCCGGAGAATGATGTTAACAGTAAAAACAGATTACATAGGTTTACAGCAAAGTTAACTGCAACGTGATACTTAAAATGGCGCTCCCGCCAACGCACACCCAGAAATACAGGCTACTCTGCTATATGATCCTATCTGATTCCCGCTAACCGGGACACGTTGCTGCAACGCTCTGTCTACAGAAACCTGCTCTATGCCCTACCACAGGTTAGCACCGGTGCAACTCACAGTTCTGTAGGTACAGCTGCTTTATCTCAGTCTCTGTGATGGTGGATGCAGTCAGGTCTCTGGATCTGTCCCTTGCTGTCTGTAGCTGCAGTCTCTTATGCACTGGTCTGGGTTTCTTTGCAAGTAGTTTATCTTGTTCTGTCACTTGGAGGTCACTGCAGTCTGGCCCCTTGCTCTGTAATTTGCTTGAGGTGCTCTGGGATGTTCTCTCCTCTCTTTCTCTGGTTCTCAGATACTGTCCGTTGTATCACAGTTCAGTTCTGTCTCCTCTGGCAAGATCCTGTTGTTCTGTCCCAGGATTATACAGTCTATATCCCTCTCAAGGCCACAGCATGCAGTACCTTTCCTCAGCTCAGCACAGCCATAGAGACCCGAACACCACACACTTCCTGGAACTTCCTGCTTCCTCCCTTCACCTAAAGCAACAACAGTGACCTCTTGTGGCTGGAAGATACATGACAGTCTGTGGGAATTTCTCAATAGAACTACAGTGTAATGGAGTTAGTCATTCAAGGGGCTGACCCCCTACATGCCTCCCCACTTAACGATGGTCGTCCTCGGCCATCCTATATAGTCCATGGGGAAGAAAGTGATTATTACAATCTCTAACAGCAGCACAACATTGTCCACAACACATACAGGTGGACCAAACAAACTGATCAGCATTGTACCTGTTTGGTGGAACCCCTGCAGTAGACCTATTGGATCTTCGGAGGTCTTGACTATCTGTGAGGGACTGACATTCCTCATTGGGAGCTGCCAACCTGGGTTCCTCCTCATTGCGAGCCGGTGGTGGTTCTGTAGCATAAGCTTCATCCCCTGTGGCCTGGGGACCTTCCGTAATGTCAGGAACAATCCACCAGTCTTCATCATTGTTTTCATTGGAGATAATGAGTTCTGAGGACGGGACAGGAAGTGTTGTCTCTTCAGCAGGTTTGGGATCTTCAGACCGACATGGCCGTAACATATTCCTATGTAGAATCCTTGAGGCAAACTCCTCATTTTCCACCCGTACTTCGTAGACCGGGCCATTGGGGTACACTCTCCTGATCACTTTGTAAGGTTGTACCTCCCAACGCTCACTCAACTTGCCTTTGGGACGTTTCTCTCGCACCAATACCCGGTCTCCAGGTTGCAGCGGAACCTCCTGGAGGGGAGGACGGTCAGTATGAGTTCTCTCTTGCAAACGCTGGCCTGCTAACCGGCGGATGGTCTGGAGCCGCTGACGGTGTTCTTTCACCCATGAGGTGGTCGATCGTTCTATTAAGTCCTGTGGTTGTTCTAAATTCAGTTCAACAATTTCCCAGCCAGATCTGCCGAACAATAGCATGTACGGAGTATACCCGGTTGTGTTGTGAACCCGATTATTGTAAGCCCAGACTAATTCATGGAGGTAGTCTGGCCAGTGCATCCTTTTGTCTTCCTCTAATGTCCTCAACATCTGAAGCAGGGTCCGGTTGAAGCACTCACAGGCCCCATTCCCTTGGGGATGATATGGAGTTGTCCTGGATTTTTCAATGCCATACAGTCGATGTAGCTCCTCCATCACTTTCCCTTGAAAGCACGCTCCTTGATCTGAATGGATCCGCTTCGGACACCCGTAGACTCGGATGAAATCTTGACAGATGGCCCGAGCTGCAGACTCAGCCGTCTGGTCTCGAGTTGGGGTGACCACTGCAAATTTAGAGAAGTGGTCATTCATGACCAGGCAGTATTGTGGACCTCTGGCGGATTGTCCCACGAGAAGATAATCTATCATCAATACTTCCAGCGGTTCTTTGGTCTGTATGGGCTGCATGGGTGCCCTCTGTTCTGTGCTTTTGGTGAGTTCACACATTCGACACTGCCGGCAGACTTCCTCAACCGTGGCCTCCAGTCGTGGACAATATACATGGCGTTGCAGCCACTGGAAGGTTTTAACTGGCCCGAAGTGAGCTCCAAATTCATGAGCCTCCTTGGCTACTTCTCGTGCCATGCTTCTGGGTATTACTACCTGCCACCTTGCCTCTATATCAGCAGGCTGCTGCCATTTGCAGTGCAAAACAGCTCCATGAATTTCCAGTCTATCCCATTGGTGTAGAATGGACTTCATCTCGGCATCAAGCTCAGTCCTTTCATCTCTGTCAGGTTTTCTTTGCTGGGACACCCAACCTTTCATCTGCCGCAGTCCGACATCTTCATCCTGTATTCGGCCCCATTCTTCATTGGTTCTTCCTAATGCCTTGGGTAGCACTCGGGCCTCCCCACTTGTCTGTGCTGCAACTGCTGGAGGTGTGAACCTGCGGAAGTCTGGAGTTTCATCCTCTTCTTTTTGTTCATCCAGATCCCCTACTGGAGTCTCAAAAGTAACCCTCGACAGACCATCGGCATTAGTGTTCTCTGTAGCAGAGCGGTAGCGGATCGAGAAGTCATACTTGGCAAGGCGAGCTGCCCAACGCTGCTCCAGGGCTCCCAGCTTGGCAGTATCCAGATGG
The DNA here is from genome assembly GCF_965119305.1 of Pelophylax lessonae. Lineage (NCBI taxonomy): Eukaryota > Metazoa > Chordata > Amphibia > Anura > Ranidae > Pelophylax > Pelophylax lessonae. The sequence goes on along the minus strand of NC_138775.1, from coordinate 112,099,932 downwards.
GCCAGGGGGTTGTTATCGGTCTGTACAAAGATCTTAGCCCCTGTCAGGTAGCCCGCAAATTTTTCTGTCATGGCCCACACCAGGGCAAGGAGCTCCAGCCGGAAGGAACTATAGTTATGAGGGTTTCGCTCTGTATCCCGCAACGACCGACTGGCATAAGCGATAACTCTTTCACGTCCTTCTTGTACCTGTGACAGTACCGCCCCAAGTCCATAGAGGCTGCCATCAGTCGATAAGAGGAATGGTTTGTCAAAGTCAGCATAAGCCAAGATGGGGGCCGATGTCAGGGTTTCTTTCAGGGCCTGGAATGCCTCTTCCTGCTTCTGTCCCCAGGGGACACTTTGACCCTTGGGCCTCCCAGCTGTTCCTCTCTGCAGCTCATTCAGAGGGCCCGCTATCTTTGCGTAGTCTTTGATGAATCGCCGGTAATATCCGGTCAGACCGAGGAAAGCCTTCAACTCCCGCAGTGTTCTGGGCGCTGGCCATTGTTGTATCGCAGCCATTTTGTCTTGAGATGGCAGCACCCCATCTTGGGACACCGTATGGCCTAGGTACTCTATCTTCCTCTTGAAGAGATGACACTTCTTTGGCTTTATCTTCAGGCTGTGGGATCGCAACCGCTTGAGTACCTGTCCTAGTCGGTCTAGGTGTTCTTGAAAAGTAGCGGAGTATACAATGATATCATCCAAGTATATCAAGGTTGCTTCAAAATTCAGGTCTCCCAGACACTTCTCCATCAGCCGCTGGAAGGTGCTCGGGGCATTGGATAGCCCGAATGGCATTCTGTTAAATTCGAATAGTCCCATGGGGAGTATGAATGCAGTCTTGGCCCGGTCCTTCTCGGCCACCGGTACTTGCCAGTACCCGCTTGCTAGATCCAGGGTGGAGAAGTATTTAGCCCGCCCTAGGGCTGTCAGGGACTCCTCGATGCGTGGCAGAGGGTATGAGTCTCGTGTGGTGCATGCATTCAACCGCCGATAATCCACACAAAATCGAATAGTGCCGTCCTTCTTCTTGACAAGCACCACTGGGGCTGCCCAAGGACTTTGACTACCTCGTACCACTCCTGAATCTATCATCTGTTTCAACAATGTCTTCACTTCCTGGTACAACTTGGGCGGGATCTGTCGATATCTCTCCCGGATTGGGGCAGCGTCCCCGGTCGGTATCTCATGTGTGATAGCATCTGTGCAGCCAAAGTCATCGGCATGGCGGGCAAACGCAGCCTGATTCTCCCACAGCATGGCTTCAACCGCCCGCAAACGGTCTGGACCGAGATTCTTCACATCTATCTCCATTTGGTCCACAATGGTTCTCCCATTCCATTCTGGGGTCGGAGCCTCTTCGGGTCTGGCAGTAACTGCCAGTGTCCATGCAGCATTGCCTGTTGGAGCTAGAGTCACTTCTTCCCGACTTAGCACTTCTCCCCGATGTAAGTACACACGGGCCAGTTCTACTCCAGGTGCCAAAGCGACTTCCAGATGTCCCACATTCA